>NC_133454.1:98609780-100108530 GCF_048565385.1 Saimiri boliviensis
TAGGAAGATCCTAGCTCTAGACAAAAATTTAAAAATTAGCCAAGCATGATGGTGCAGGCCTACGGTTCCAGCTAATTGGGAAGCTGAGGTGGGAGGATCACTTGAGCCTGGAAGGCTGAGGCTGCAGTAAGCCATAATCATGTCACTGCACTCCAGCATGAGCAACAGAGAGAGACCTTGCCTCAAATAAATACATACATACATACATAAATAACATACGCAAATTTATGTGCCACAAGTGAAGCAGTGTTAAAGGGATATGTATATCACCAGATGCTTAGAAATGAGGAAAGGTCTCAAATCAATAACCTAAGTTCTTTCCTCAAAATCACTAGAAAAAGAAGAGCAAAACAAGCCCCAAATAAAAAGAAGATAAAAATCAGAACAAAAATGAACAAAACTGAAAATAGAAAAATAATAGAAATTAATCAATGAAACAAAAATATGGTTCTTCAAAAAAATCTATAAATTGATCATCCTTAATAAGATTTTTAAAATAAATAGAGTAGACAGAAATTTTAAAAAAGGAATTAAATTGAGGTTGTGACTACAGACCCAGTAAACATTAAAAAGATGAAATACAACAAACAGCTGTATGCAAAGATATTCAAAAAAGTAAGAAAACTTGACCAATTCCCTGAAAGCCACGTACAATCAAAACTCAATCAAGATGAAATATGTAATAGAAAGATCCTTATAACCATTAAAGAAACTGAATCTAGAACTTAAAACTCTCCCCCAAAATTCTCTAGGCCCAGATACTTTCACTGGAGAATTCTATCAGATATTTAGAGAAAAATGAACATTAATTTTACACAATCTATCAAAAAGTAGAGTAAGAGATAACACACATTAACTCATTTTATTAAGCAAGTATATCAAATCAAACAAAAATAGGAAAATAAAGAGAAAAAACTACAGATCAATAATTCTCACCATCTTAGAAGCAAAAATCTTTAATAAATGTTAACAAATCAATTCCAAACAATGTATAAATAGATTTATACACTATGACCAAGTGATATTTATTTCAGTTACTCAAATATGACCCACAATTTAAAACCAATGTAATCTATTTCATCAATGGTTTAAAAAACAAAAAATTATACGGCCCTATCAATTAATGCAGAAAAGCATTTGATAAAACCCAGTAACTATTTATGTTAAAAATAAAATCAGCAATTTAGAAATACAGGGCAATTACTTTAATTCAATAAAGAACATCTACAAAACCTACAGCAATGTCTTGCTTAATAAAAAAATTTAAAACTTTTCTTCTAAAATCAGAAGTAAGACAAGGATGTTCAGTCTCACCACTCTTTATCAACATAGCATTAGAAATTTCAACAAGTTTAATAAAGGAAAAGAAAGAAAAGGCCTACAGATTATAAATAAAAGAACAAAAAGCTGCAGATGTTATGACTGTCTACATAGAAAATCTCAAGAAATTTCAGACTTCTGCCAAGATGGCCGAGGAACAGCTCTGGTGTGCAGTTCCCGGCGTGAGTGATACAGAAGGTAAGTGATCTCCACATTTCAAACCAAGGTACCAGGTTTATCTCAATGGGATTGGTTGGACACTGGGTGGAGCCCAAAGAGGGCAAACCAAGGCAGGGCAGGGTGCTGCCTCACCAGGGAAGTGCAAGTGGCCAGAGGACTCCCCTCCTACCCAACAGAGGCCATCAGGAACTTTTCCCCCCTGGCACTCTGGTTCAGATATGCAGTTCTCCCATGGTCTTTACCACCCTCAGACCAGGAGATCCCTGCCAGGCCAACAAGTGCTACAAAGTTACCACCACAGATCTGAGTGGCCATTCCAGCCAGTGCCACAGGTTATCAGCACAAATCTGGGTAGCCATTTTGGCTGGCACCTGAAGTGCCTATGAGACAGAACTTCCTGCTCCCCAGAAAGAGGGGGAGCTGAAGGCAGGGAGCCAAGTGATACAGCTTGGTGGGTCCCACCCTCCACAAAGACCAGCAAACTGAAACCCTCTGGCTTGAGAGTTTTGCAGCCAGCACATCAGTTCCAGCTCAACCAGGAATGATTGAGCTCAGTGGGGAGAAGGGCATCCACTATTGCCAAGGTGGTTTTAACCTTACCTGTGTAACAAAAGCCAGAGGAAGTTTACACAGCAGCTGGACTGAGTCTGTGGCAGCTCAGCAGTACCTATGCAGGCAGACTGTGACTAGACTCCCTCCATGATGGGCAGGACAACTCTGAAAAAAAAGACAGCAGCATGTCAGGGACTTATAAATAAAACCCAACCTTCCTGGGACAGAGTACCTGGGAAAAGGGGTGATTGGGAGTTCTGCTGCAGCAGACTTAAATATATCTGCCCAGCAGCTCTAAAGGGAGAAATGGAGCTCACAGCACAGCACTTGAGCTCCAATAAAGGACAGAATGCCTCCTCAAACAGCTCCTTGATCCCTGTATAACCAAAAAGACACCTCATACAGGAGAGCTCTGGCTGATATCTACTGGGTACTTTTCTGGGACAAAGCTATCAATAGAAAGAACAGGCAGCAATCCTTCCTGTTCTATAGCCCCAATGGGTGATTCCCCAGGCAAGCAAAGTGTTTAGTGGACCTCCAGCAGTCCTACAGCAGAGGGAACTGACTGTGAGAAGGAAAAAAAGAAAAATGAAAAGAAATCACTTCAACATCAACAGAAAGGACATCCACTCAGAGACCCTACCCAAAATTGCCAATTTCAAAGACCAAAGGTAGATAAATCCACAAAGATGGGAAGAAACCAGCACAGAAAGGCCAAAATCACAAAAAACCAGAATGCCTCTCCTCCTCCAATGGATCACAACTCCTTACCAGCAAGGGAACAAAACATGATGGATAATGAGTTTGACAAATTGACAGAAGCAGGCTTCAGAAGGTGGTTAATAATAAACTTCTCTGAGCTAAAGGAACATGTTCTAACCTAATGCAAAGAAACTAAAAACCTTGAAAAAAATTACACAAGACACTAATTAGAATAACCAGCTCAGAATATAACATAAGCAACTTGACAGAGCTGAAAAACACAGCACGAGAATTTCATGTAGCATAGACAAGTTTCAACAGCCAAATTGATCAAGGAGAAGAAAGGATATCGGAGATTGAAGATCAACTCAATGAAATATAACAAGAAGGCAAGATTAGAGAAAAACGAGTGAAAAGAAATGAACAAAGCCTCCAAGAAATATGGGATTATGTAAAAGGACCTAATCTACATTTGATAGGTGTACCTGAATATGATGGAGAGAATGAATCCAAGCTGGAAAACATTCTTCAGGATATTATCTAGGAGAACTTACCCAAACTAGCAAGGCAGGCCAATATTCAAGTCCAGGAAATACAGAGAACTCCACAAAGATATTCCTCAAGAAGAGCAACCCCAAGGCACATAATCGTCAGATTCACCAGGGTTGAAATGAAGAAAAAAAATGCTAACAGCAGCCAGAGAGAAAGGTCAGGTTACCCACAAAAGGAAGTCCATCAGACTCCCAGCAGGTCTCTCAGAAGAAACCCTACAAGCCAGAAGAGAGTGGGGGCCAATATTCAACATCCTTAAAGAAAAGAACTTTCAATCCAGAATTTCATTTCCAGCCAAACTAAGCTTCATAAGTGAAGGAGAAATAAAATCCTCTATGGCCAAGCAATTGCTGAGAGATTTCATCACCACCAGGCCTGCCTTGCAAGAGCTCCAGAAAGAAGCAATAAACATGGAAAGGAACAACCAGTACCAGCCACTGCAAAAACGTAAGAAATGGTAAAGACCATCGACACAATGAAGAAACAGCATCAACTAACAGGCAAAACAACCAGCTAGTATCAGAATGGCAGGATCAGATTCACACATAACAATATTAACCTTAAATATAAATGGGCTAAATGCCCCAATCAAAAGACACAGACTGGCAAACTGGATAACATGTCAACATCCATCAGTGTGCTGTATTCAAAAGACCCTTCTCACATGCAAAGACACACATAGACTCAAAATAAAGGGATGGAAGATTTACCAAGTAAATGAAGAGAAAAAAAAAAAAGACAAAGGAGGTCATTACTTAATGGTAAAAAGATGAATGCAACAAGAAGAGCTAACTATCCTAAATATATATGCACTCAATACTGGAGCACCCAAATACATAAAGAAATTTCTTAATGACCTACAAAGAGACTTAGACTCCCACACAATAATAGTGGGACACTTTAAGACTCCATTGTCGATATTAGACAGATCAACAAGACAGAAAATTAACAAGGATATCCAGGACTTGAACGCAGATCTGGACCAAGTGGACCTAACAGACATCTACAGAACTCTCCACCCCAAATCCACAGAATATACATTTTTCTCAGTAGCACACAGATTACTCTAAAACTGACCACATAATTGGAAGTAAATCACTCCTCAGCAAATGTAAAAGAACAGAAATCATAGCAGTCTCTCAGACCTCAATGCAATAAACTTAGAACTCATGTTCTCACTCATAGGTGGGTGTTGAACAATGAGAACACATGGACACAGGGAGGGGAGCATCACACACTGGGGTCTGTCAGAAGAAAATAGGGGAGGGACAGTGGGCGGTGGGGAGTTGGGGAGAGAGAGTGTGGGGAGAAATGCCAGATATAGGTGATGGGAGGAAGGCAGCAAATCACACTACCATGTGTGTACCTATAAAACAATCTTGCATGTTCTTCACATGTACCCCAAAACCTAAAATGTAATTAAAAAAAAAAGAATTAAAAAATCCTGGAAGTAAACTTAGGCAACACCATTCAGGACATAGGCATAGGCAAGGACTTCATGACTAAAACACCAAAAGCAATGGCAACAAAAGCCAAAATAGACAAATGGAATCTAATTAAACTTAAGAGCTTCTGCACAACAAAAGAAACCATCATTATAGTGAACTGGCAACTAAGAGAATGGGAAAAAATATTCACTAGCTACCTATCTGACAAAGGACTAATATCCAGAATCTACAAAGAACTAAAGCAGATTTACAAGAAAAAAAAAAAAAAAAAAAAAAAAAAAACTCCATCAGAAAGTGGGTGAAGGATATGAACAGATGCTTTTAAAAACAAGACATTTATGTGGCCAAAAAACATACGAAAAAATACTCATCATCACTGGTCATTAGAGAAATGCAAATCAAAACCACACTAAGATACTATCTCACACCACTTATAATGGTGATCATTAAAAAATCCAGAGACAACAGATGCTGGAGAGGATGTGGAGAAATAGGAATGCTTTTACACTGTTGGTAGGAGTGTAAATTAGTTCAAACACTGTAGAAGACAATGTGATGATTCCTCAAGGATCGAGAACTAGAAATACCACTTGACCCAGCAATCCTATTACTGGGTATATACCCAAAGGATTATAAATCACTCTACTATGAAGACACATGCACACATATGTTTGGTGTGGCACTGTTCACAATAGCAAAAACTTGGAATCAACCCAAATGCCCATCAATGATAGACTAGATAAAAAAAAAATGTAGTACATATATACCATGGAATACTATGCAGCCATAAAAAGGATGAGTTCATGTCTTTTGCAGGGACATGGATCAAGTTGGAAACCATCAGTCTCAAAAAATTGACATTAAGAACAGAAAACCAAGCACCACATGTTCTGGCTCGTAACATTGAATAATGAGAACACATGGACACAGGGAGGGAAACAACACAACTGGGGTCTGTTGGGGGTTGGGGGGCTGGAGGGGGATAGTGGGGGAATAGGGAGTTTGAGGAGGGATAACATTGGGAGAAATGCCTGATGTAGGTGTTTGGAAGTAGCAAACCACCATGGCATGTGTGTACCTATGCAGCAATCCTGCACCTTCTGCACATGTACCCCAGAATTTAAAGTATAATAATAATTTTAAAACCCCTGAGTTCAACATTGAAGGCATCTACTTTTCCCCAGATACAATGTCTTGAAATCAGCCTCTATATCAGAGGGTCATAAAACCTTTTAAGGCTTATTACACATAGTACTCTACAGAAAGGATTGTCAATGCTATGGAAGACAAGCCCGATAGAGAGAACATCATAAGTGTCTGGAAGTATTATACCATTCAATATGCCATTGTTGTTACAGAAAAAGCTGTCAAGGATACCAGACCCAAAATAATAAATTTCTGCTTGAGGAGAAAAAAAAGAAAATCTCAAGAAATCAACAACAACAACAACAAAATATTTTAGAACAATCAGTGACAGTTAATATGAGATCAATACACAAAAATTAACTGCACTTCTAAACACTAACAATGAATATATAAAATACACAATTTAAAAACAATACAGTTTTCAATTGCTCCAAAAAAATGATATAGTTAGTAAACAGTTAACATGCACAGGACAGGCTGGGCATGGTAGCTCAGGCCTGTAATCCCAGCACTTTGAGAGGCTGAGGCAGGTAGATCACCTGACGCAAAAAGTTCAAGACCAGCCTGCTCAACATGGTTAAACTGCATCTCTACTAAAATTACAAAAACTAGCTGGGTGTGGTGGCATGCACCTGTGATTCCAGCTACTTGGGAGGCTAAGGCATGAGAATCACTTTAACCTGAGAGGCAGAGGTTGCAGTGAGCCAAGACTGTGCCACTGCACTCCAGCCTGGGGACTCTGTCTCAAAAGCCTAAATAAAAAAGAAGCACAGGACTATGGGCAGAAAATTACAGCATGCTTATGAAAGAAATCAAAGAAGACCTAAATAAGGAGAGACATACCAAATTTATGGATTGGAAGAATCAACATAGTAAAGCAATCAGTTCTCCACCACAGTGACCTATATATTTAGTGCAATTTCTACAAAACTCTCAGCAAGATTTTTCATAGACAGAGCCAAGATTATTCTAAAATTTTAGAAAAGGTAAAGTCTCTCAACTAGTTTAAATAATCTTGAAAAAGAAGAATAAAGTGAAAAGAATTATTCTACCAGATACTAAAGCTCACTAGGTAGCTACAGCAATCAAGAAAATGTGATATTGATAGAGAGATATACATATATACCAATGGAACAAAATAGAAAACAGGGAAATAGACCCCACAAATATGTTCAACCATTTTTCCACAAAAATGCAAAGGTAAGTTTGTGGAGGAAGAGCCTTTCAACCAGTGGTATTGGGGTGATTAAACAATCACAGACAAAAGTGAAATGAATCTCCACCTAAACCTGACATTTATAAAATAATTAACTCTAAATGAATCATGGAATTAAATATAAATAGTAATAGCATGAAACTTAAAAAATAATTCAAGCAATCAGTTGTGAAGGTGCTCAATTTGGACAGCTAGCCAAACGAAAACTAACAGTCCAAACTCTGTTTACTTATAGTGACAGTGCAAGCAAGAGGCACTAGCTCCCTAGTGTTCCATTTTTTTTCCTATATTATTTCACTACCTGAGGGTCAGGAGGATATAATACTTACAAAGGGAATTGTCTCACTGCTGAAAAACCTTAAACAAAAGATTCTTGCCTCTCTATGGCTTCATGGGCTGAGAAGCCGGAAAAGGGAAAGGCTGGGAGTAGAAAGATACTGAAGCTAAGTGGAGAGAAGCATTTCAGCCAAGGCTCCCAATACGGAGGTCTCAGCAGAGATGCCTGGGAAGTGCTTCTGCCTAGGTCCCCAGTGAGGAGACCTCCCACTGAAGGTGCCTGGACTAGAAATGCAGATAGGCATATAAACATGATTGGACCTAGAAGGTCCTTGATTTCAACTTGCTCCAGGAAATTGTAATGCACTGGCTATATACAAAATCTGGTGTGGGGAGATCAGCTTCTCCCCATCAGGTCTGCCAGGCTAAGCTTTGTAATTGTCTATAGTTGCATCTGAACAATCACACCTGTATCTGGATTCCTCAAAATCCAGGAGACAATCTTTGGAATCTATTTTTTAAATAGATTCTATTTTTAAAATATTTTTAAATGATACCAAGAGCAAAAGCCATAAAAGAAAAAATATATAACTCATATGTCATTCAAATTAAAAATGTTTGTTCTGCAAAAGACATTGTTCAGAGAATAAAAAGACAAACTGCAGATCAGAAGAAAATATTTGCAAATCATCACTCTGACAAAGAGCTTGTATACAGGAAGAATACTCAAAACTCAATGATAAGAATAAAAGCAATTCAATAAAGAATGGGTAAAAGATATGAACAGGCACTTTACATAAAGATACAGACGGCAAATAAGCACTTGCAAAGATTTTTAATATCATTAGGTATCAAGGAAAGGCAAATTAAAACTACAATGAGATATCACTACACATCTATAAGAATAGCTAAAATAAAAAATAATGAAAATGCCAAATGCTTATGAGCATTTGGTGGATCATTCATACATTGGTGGTGGGAATGTTAAGTGGTAAAGCCATGCTGAAAAACAATTGGCCATTTCTTATAAAACCAAACATGTAATTATCATATTATCCAGCAATTATATTCATGGGCATTTATCTCAGAGAAATGAAAACTTATTTTTTACACAAAAACTTGCACACAAATATTCAGAGTAGCATTATTCATATTAGCCAAACACTGTAAACAGCCCAGATGTCTTTCAACAGGCAATTGTTAAACAAACTGAGGATATACATGCCATGAATAATACATAGCAATAAAAATAACAGATTATTGATATATTCAACAACTTAGATAAATCTCCAGGGAATTAAGCTGAATGAAAAAGGCCCGTCCTCTGAAATTGTACATTGTATGATTGCATTTAAATAGCATTTTTCAAATGATAAAATTTTTGAAATAGAGAGCACATTAGTGGTAGGAGAGAAGGATGCTTGTAGTGTTAGCACTGATCAGTACCTTCACAGTGGTGGAAAACACAGGAAACCTACATATTTGATAAAAATTGCAAAGAACTAAACACACATACACAAATATAAATGAATGGAAGCGAAACTGGGGAAGTTTTAATAAAAAAGGTAGATTGCATTAGTGTCCATATCCTGGTTGTGATATTACATTACAGTTTTGCAAAATATTATCATTAGGGAAACAAGATAAAGTATACAAAAGATATCTCTGCATTATTTCCTGCACCTGCATGTGAATCTGTAATGCTCTCCATAAAAATTTCCCCCAAAATATCGTCAGGTACAAGTTACCTTTGCTAGGTACATATTCGTTCTTAAGGCAAATGTTTATCATAACCACTCTCAGTGCATTTGGGAAACGTAGACTCCTAGACATTAAATGACCTTTATAGATTATCTATAGTATATTAAGTTTTACCAAAATTGAGTTTCCCTTTCTTGAAGTTAAGCTTGGCCATAAGACTGGCTTTGATGAATAGAATATGTAAGGAAGTAGCATGTGTCACTTCTGGGCAGAAGCTTTAAGAGTCAATGCATACTTTGGCATCTTCTCAATTATCTTTGCTACGAAAACCATCAGTGTTTCAGGAAGTGGCAGCTCTGTCAGCCTGAGTCCCAGAGTAAGGATGATAATGACTTGGGAACAGAGACCCCAGTTGACCCATGATGGTTATATAGTATAAGCAAGATATAAATGTTGATGGCTTCAAAATTTGAAATTGTGAAGGCTCTTTATTACTGCAGCATAATTTAATCTATCCTGTCTAATATATAGGGCAACAAACTCTCATATTACAGCCACTAAAACCAAGAGAAGAAAACTTTCATATTACAGCCACTAAAGCCAAGGGTTATAGTTCATGCTACCTACAAAGTTAATGATGGAGACATCACTATGACCTGCCTAGCAAAAATCCCAGACTGCTGGCATTTTCCCATACACATTTCATTAGCATACTTCAGGCTATTTTGTTCGTAAGAATAAAACTAAAATACAAATAAAAGTTCTGTACCAAATTTAATTATCAAATGAGTTTGCAGATTAATAAGCCAAAAGTTGAAAGAACAGATTTTTTAAAGTAGGTTGAATGGAATACTGGCATTTCTAATTTTATAATAAAGTTCTGAATCAGCAGCCCATCATTCAAAGAAAAACAAAAGGCACATGATTCACATGAGTCACACTGGAGAAATCCTTGATATTTTGAAAATTCAAATGTCAACAAGCCATATAATATGAGAAATGAGAGTCACTGGCTCCATCCTTTTGAGCATTTCTACAAAATGAATCAAAATCAAATACCAACCCTAGAGGCTTTTTAATCTACAAAAAGATGTTTGAGTATTTCTGTAAAGAGATACCTTAATAATGGTCATTAATATTTGTGAAGTTAAAAGGGAGCTTGCGAAAATCAGCAGCATGTTTTCTTTTTCTGAGAAAGGGATTGTTTTACCCAGCATGCTTTTTCATGAACTTGCTAAGGACATGAAAGATTTCCCATAGTATATGTTAAAATTCCAAATCTAATTTAAAGAAAAAAGCAACACTTAGAAGCTACACCTATTCTAAAATTGTAAGAAAATAGCCCTCCATCCTCATTTGCTGCATGTCACACAGGAAGAAAGAATTCATGCACTTCTCTGACTACACGACAGAACCTTTGAAAACCTGCCAGTCACACAGTCGTTCAGGCATTCAGGTTTTATTGCAAATATTCTGTTGGAAACAGTGAGCAGTTCATGAAATGAAAAAGATGTAGCTAAGATTTTCTTAGGGAAAAACTTCACCTTGTCCTTGATTAACTATCCTAACTTCTTGAAACTACAAGTTTTTCCTCTTCCATTTTAATCCTAATAATAAATGTAATACACTCACTGGAGAAAATCTGGAAGGTTTAAACAAGAGAAAGATGAAAGCAAAAAACAAAAAACAGAGAGAGAGTTTTGTCACAGTCCCACCACTCCAAGTGAATACCAGCATGATTTTGGCAAATTTCCTTTGTCCTTTTTTTCTGTGTAGTTTTAAAATATAGCTGAGATGATATTCCATTTATAATTCTGAATATTTCTTGTGTTCCAGTCACCATGATGTCAAAAATGTTCTCTCATATTATTAAAAACTCATTGTTAAAATCATTTTAATATGCACACAAAATTCAGTTGTTATGATAGACTATCATTTATTTATTTATGCAGTCTTCCAACATAGACTATCTTGGTATCATAGAGTATCTTGTTAATGTCTTCTATCATCATAACATATCTGAGTTTATTCAACTTTATTCCATATTTTTTTTCATTATTGTTCCTATTTATCCTGGGTTCTAAAATGTATTTAACATGGTCCTTTCAATTCCATGCTAACCCACTCCTTTCCTATAGCTAATTTTTCTCTAGATTGTCCCTAGAACCTGGAACAATCTTCTCTCAACAGGTACATTTCAACTTTGGAATCCATCAAATACTTTCTGGTGCTCTCACTGGAAGAGAGCGAGAGAGAGAGAGAGAGCATGCACATGAATAGTTCACATTCACAAAATAAATATATAAGTGATTACCTAAACAAAATAATCCCTCTTTATTTCTGTATATATTTTAAATATTTCAGTGATTTGAAGCTCATATTTCTGTGTATTTTTAAAGGCAAATGAAGTATGATAAAAATTTAAAAAGCATTGGGTTGAAATCAGATTCTAAATGCAATTCTACCTTTCTTATCTAAGTCACTATATTATATGGAGCCCATTTCCTCATTTGTAAAATAAGAAATTTAGATAGAGATCTCTGAGGTTTTTCCTAACTCTAACCTTCTCTGACTGCAATTTTGGAGTAGTTTCTGACTGTGCTCAATTGTGGGACCTCAGGTGTTAACCAGGCTTCCCGGGGGGTAAAGCAGAGACACTCTTTTATTCAAGATAGGAAGGTTTTTAGTATGAGAATTCAAGCTTTTCCAAGATTGGAAGAGTAGGGATGCAAAAGTCAGGAAATCCACTACCAACTATGCCAGCCTGAAGCACCAACATAGATGGTTCTCCACAGATGAGGCAAACACTGCTGCCAATCCGTCAAACCTCTGAAAAGCTCCTCACTCAAACTCTTCATTCTTCACGCAAGTGAATGCGATCACAAGCATTCTTCACACAAGTGGTGGTCACAAGCATTCACTTAAAGCTGTCATGAACCTCAAGAATTTCATGGACAGCTCCACCAACCAGTTCTGTCTGCAGTATCAATGTGACAATTCTCAAGAACACCTAGAAGCAGCTCGGATCTCCAGTCTGCTCACACACCTGCCTGCAGCTTCTCCTGGAGCTTCTCTTTTTCCACCTCCACAGATGTCCACTGAGGATCAGATGGCAAGGGAAATTCTGGGAAATGTAGTTCATACCTTTGAAAGTCTTCTAACTTCCTCTGGAAAATATTTATTAAGCAGATAGTTTATTTGCTACTGTGGACATAGTACCAAGCTCAGTACTGAAATAGGAATTCAACAGAACTAGTTTCTAAGACAATGGGTCACATGACCCTGTTGCTAAAATAGAAGACCGTCAACAACAAATCAGGAGACCCACTGATAAGAGAGGATAAGTAAACAAACAGCCTAAGTCAACTAAAACCAAAATGGCAACTAAAGCGAACTCCGCTGTGCTAATTACAACATATGTTAATAAAAACACTCCCACAAGCACCATGATAGTTTGCAAATGCCATGACAAAGTCCAGAAGTTACACTGTATGGCCAACACTGGGGAGAAATCCCTGGTTCTGGGACCTCGCTGCCCGATTCCCAGAAAACTTGTGAATAATCCACCCTTTGTTTATAATATAATCAACAAATGGCTGTAAAATAGCCAGCTAGCAGCCCCCTACCTAGTGCTATTCTACCTATGGGGTACCCCTGCTCGGCCTGTGGAGCAGCTATCCTTTCATTCCTTTGCTTTGCAATAAACTTGCCTTCATTTTACTCTGTCAGCTCGCTCTTGAATTCTTTCCTGCATGAAGCCAAGAACCCATGTGGCCTCCAGGGGTGAACCTCAATTTGGGGATTCACCTGCAATAGGTACTATGAAAGGTATCAACAAATATAACAGGCCTGATAACTGCCCTCAAGAAGCTCCAAACCAATTTGGTGTTGGCCCATACACCCCGGATGTAGGGATCCCACATTTCTTTTAGTGATACCCATTACTCATGCTTTTGAGTTACTGAATGTTACTTAAAGGAGAAGGAATAACAGGTGAAAATCAAGATAAACTCTCAGAGATTCCCTGCTGTGCCTAACTTCTACTTGAAGAAGCAGAAAGAAAAATACCATGTATTTTCCCCCACTACAGAGACCATGAAACCTGTAAAAGGGGACTCTTCAATTTGAGTCTTGAGAACAAAGACTAGTGCTTCTTTTTCATTCTTATTCATTTTCCTTGCAATATTCAAAATAGTGTAAAATGTATGAAATTTTTCCAAAATCACTTCTGTGATTTATTTCTCAGGGACCTATGAAGTAGTACTTTTGATACTCAGTGACTTAATGGCAGGAGGTCCTGAAAAAGCATGAAACTATATATATGGGCTGAATTATGCTGCTCTCACACCCTGTAAATTCATATGTTGAAGGTCCATCCTCCAGTACCTTAGAATGCAACTATAATTGGAGACAGAACCTTTAACAGGGTGATTACGTTAAAATGAACTTATATGAATGAGCCCTACTTCAATATGACTGGCGTCTTTACAAGAGAAGAAAAATTGCACACACAGAGATGTCCCATAGTTATATATCCAGAAAAAAAACACCATGAGAAGACAACAAGAAGGCATCTACCTTTGAGCTAAGGGGAAAAGCCTCGGAAGAAACCAACCCTACCCACACGTTGACCTTGGACTGCTAGCTTCCAGAACCATGAGAAAATAAATATCTATGGGTTAAGGCACCCAGTCTATAGTATTTTGTTATGGAAGCCCTAGCACACTAAACTATGGCAACAACCAGAGGCATTTGCATGGGATTTGGAGCAGCAGCTGTGTTCATGGGTCTTGCAGCCTAGAAGATTCCTTACAAGTAGGTTTTGGCCAATGATTAACATAAATTATTAGTAGACTTCTACACTAGTTTGGCACCATATGTGGTCAAGTGCAGAGAAGGGAATATAAACTGGATGAAGACAAAGCCCTTAACCTATTTTATTGATTGTTGTATCCCTGGTGTAAGTGTACAATTTGATGAGTTTTGAAAAAACATAGTCATGTAAAGCCATCATAATAATGAACATTTCTATCACCCCAAAAAGTTCCCTCATACCTCTCTGCCATCAGTCCCCTTCCTAAGTCCCAATCCTTGGTAACCACTGATCTACCATCACTATAATATTCCTTTTCTATAATTTCCTATAAATGGGACCATACAAAGTACAGTCTTTTGTGTCTTGGCTTCTTTCCATTAAGCATTTGATATTTATTCATGCTGCTGTGTGAATCAGTACTGCATTTCTTTTTTATTGTTGAGTAATATTTTGCCTTAGGGATATATCATAATTTTTTAATCACTTCACCAATTGATGAACATTTGAGTTATTTCTAATTCTGGGCCATTATAAATAATCTTTCTATTAACATTTGGGTACAAGTCTGTGTGTCTTTTCTTTCTTGCTTTGCTTTTTTTTTTTTTTTAAGAAAAAAAATTGTCAAAGATGATAGACTGGAAGACTGCACAAAGAAAATGTGGTACATATACACCATGGAATACTATGCAGTCATAAAAAGGAATGAGTTCATGTCCTTTGTAGGGACATGGATAGAGCTGGAAGCCATTACCCTCAGCAAACTGACATAGGAACAGAAAACCAAATACTGCATGTTCTCACTTAAAAGTGAGAGTTGAACAGAAAAAATACATGAACACAGAGAGGGGAACAATGCATACTGGGGCCTGTCAAAGATGAGGGTTGCGGCAGGGAGAGTATTAGGAAAAATAGATAATGCATGCTGGGCTTAACATCTAGGTGATGGGTTGATAGGTGCAGAAAATCACCATGGCACACATTTACCTATGTAACAAACCTACCCATCCTGCATGTGAACCCTGGAACTTAAGAATAAAAATTAAATTAGTTTACAAAATACAAGAAGTAGTATTTTGAGTGCTCTGCAGTACTACATGGCAGAGGACCCTAGAAAAGCATGAAATTGTATGGATAGGCTGAATTATGCCCACCTCCCTGCAAATGCATACGTTGAAGCTCTATCTCCTAGTACCTTAGAATGTGACTGTGTTCAGAGATAAGGACTTTAAAGAGGTGATTCTGTGAAAATAAGTTTACAGGGATGAGTAAATACCTAGGAGAAGAATTGCTAGGAAGTGTATTAGAGTATGTTTAAATTTATAAGAAACAGGTCAACTGTTTTCTAAAGTTGCTATACTATTTTATATTACCTACAGCAATGTTCAAAGGTTCCAGTTACCCCTCATCCTCACCAATCTTTGTTATTGCAGTCTCTTTAATCGTAGTTGTCTATTGGTTATGTAATGTCATCTTTTGCATTTCCCTGATGACTAATGATGGTTGAGCCTGTTTTTCATAAGCTTATTTGCCATTTGTGTATCTTTTGTGTAATATCTATCAAAATCTTAACCCATTTGTAATTGAGTTTATTATTGAGTTGTAAAAGATCTTTCTATATTCTGATATAATTCCTTTTATATAATTCCTTTATCAGATACAAATTTTGAAAAGATTGACTTCTGCTTATAGCATTTTTTCTATAGTTAACACTGTCTTTTCAAAAATATGTTTTTAACTTTTATGAAGACCATATTGTCACTTTGTCGTTCATGGTTTATGTTTTTTGTGCTTTCTCTAATAAATTGTTATCTAGCCCAAGATTATAAATATTTTTCCCATAGTTTTTTTCTCACATTTATAGTTTCAACTTTAATATTTATATCATCCATTTTAGCACATTTTCATATATGTTATGAGATATATTCTACACATTTAAGTATGTATCAATTTATTTATTTTTATCTAGGTTTGATGATATTATAATTTTGACTTATTTAAACTGTTTCTCTATGTTTTAGAAACCCATACTAAAAAATTTAAAAACTAAATGATTCCTGGAGGTGTGAGAGAGTAGGCACACGTACGGTAGCTGTGGTAAAACAATGTCGACCACAAGTTGATGCTTGTTGCAATGTGAGAAGGCTGTAAAGGAGTGTGCTGAACTAGCCTCTCACTTTTGTATATTTGAAATTTTCTACAATAACGTTTAAGAAAACATTTGTAACATGAAGAAACCAAGAGCTGAAGAAATATGGTTGAGGATATTCATGGGTTTCCATTTATTGCTGGTAAGTCAGGCTTCAATTGAGTTCTCTTATTAGAAAGAAAAAAAAAATTACCAAAACATACCAGGCACATCATTATTATGGTTTATAGTCTTAAAATAAAATCACAAATGTATTATTTACTAGGCTTATAACTCTATACAATTACACTCTATGCAATTTGGTTAAAATGAGATTTGTGGTTGTGAAGTGTAAGGTCTTCACACTTGTAAGGACTAATATTAGAAATAACAGCAAAATATCTGACACATAGAGGTTAATCTTATTTCTTCAATTTCATCCCTTATTCAAATGCCCAGCCAGCTACTGAGCATGTGTTTCACATTTTAAAAGTATTTGAATAGGATTTAGTTACATAGTACTCTGATGGCCTATATTAGATTATTGTAATATGGGTCAAAATAGCATGCTTTTCAAGAAATCAAAACTCTTAACTTGGGTTTGGTTTATTTGCCTTAGAAAAACTCTAGTGCAGTCAGTGCTTACATTCTGAACTCTCACTGCACAATTTCAGCAGCAGTATCTAATAGAAGCATTGGAAAAAAAAATAATGCCTGCTTTCTTTTCCTTCTACAATAACAGTTCTATCTAAAGTGAGAGAGGTACCTATTCTAAGAATTAATTTGATAATGAAAATAAATACACATGATTTTCATTTCTCATAAGTAAATTACATAGAAAATTCATAGTTACCTACTGGGCAACCATTTAAGATTTCTCATTTGTCTGCCATATCAACAGAGGAAAAAAAAAAATACTAGTTCTGGAATCTGACAGATCTAAGTTCAGTCCTGAGTTTCTGTCGTCCTGGAAAACTTTGAAAGTCACTAAATCTCTTCCTTGCCACAATTTCCTCATCTGTCAATTGGAGTTTAATAATGAATGTTTACTGGATGCCTGCCATGTGCCAGGAACTCTTCTAAATGAATGAAAAAGAAATTCACTGTCCATATACAGTTTACATTCTAGTGATTAAATAACTTTCCTGGACATATACTTACTAGGTGACAGAACCATAATTCAAAGACAGCTGGTCTTGGCATGGAGAGTATATACTCCAAACCACTAAGGTACACCATGATTTGTGAAATTAATGAGATGATCTACGACAAATACCTAGATAGGATCTCAGTAAACACAGCAATTAAAATTACTTGCTTATTTTCTTTTTAAAATCATCTTTACTGAAGCGTAATGTATATAAAATAAAATGCATCAATTTGTCAATTTTACAAGCTCAAAGTTGTTCCTAATATTCCCTTGTTGTTCTTTTCATATTGTACTATGTGGTAATTTATAATTAGTGTCTTCCATCTTTTTTTGCTGATCAGTCTAGCCAGATGGCCATCAATTTTGTTATTATTTTCAAAAAGAAACTAGTTTTTTGTACCATTGATTCTTCTCTATTTTTCTCATTTTATATTTTATTGTTTTCTATTCTTGTTTTAACAATTTTCTTTCTTTCCTTTGCTTACTTTGGGTCTGATTCACTCTTTTTCTAACTTCTTAAGGTAAAAGTTTAGATTATCAATTAAAACCTTCTTTCTTTTCTATTATAAGCAACTAAATTAAAAATTTCCCTCTAAACAACTTTAGCTGCATTTTGCAAATTTTAATATGTTGTGTTTTCATTTTCATCCCATTCGTATTATTTCCTGATTTCCCTTATAATTTGTTTTCTGCATCCCCAGCTTTCTTTTATCATTCTGAATGTATAGATTATATTTTGGTTTTCATTTTATGTCCCCTATTGCATTTACTGGCTATTCCTCTTTGTATTGTTTTAGAAGTTGTGCTAGAGTTTATAATACACATCCTGAAATTATCACAGTCTACTTTCAAATAATATTATACTATTTTATTTATAAGAATCTTACAACAGCATACTTCCATATCAGCCTGCTATCCTTGCTTTTACACATTTTACTTTTATTTTTAACATAAAACTGACAATAGATTATTATAATTTGTCTTTAACAGTAATCTTTTAACAAAATTTAAATTAGAAAAAATATTTGATCTCTACTCTTACTTGCCACTTCTAGACCTCTTTATTTGTTTTAAATACACACAAATTTTCATCTGACAACATTTTCCCTAAGTATTATATTTTATAGTGCCTGGTGATCGATTTTTTGTTTATCTACTAAAAGAGTTTTTATTTTCTCCTAATTTTTCATCTATTCAATATTGCAGATATTACATTTTTCTGCTGTGAGTTTTTTTTTTTAATAGTTTAAAATTCTCATCATTATTTTCAGGTCAGGTCTTCCATTATATCTTTGAACATTATTAATAATAAATGTTTTAGAGGCTTTTCCTGTTTTAGTATATTTTACTGGATGGTGACCATTGCTAATTTTACATTTTGGAATGATGCTAGATTTTGTTTCAGCCTTTAAATGGCATTGGGCATGGTTCTGACAAGGGCTTAATTTACTTGTCAATAATGTTGATCTTTTCAAAGCTTCTTTTTCAGTTTGTGGTGGAAGGTCTTGAGTAGCCTTTACATTAGAACTAGTTTAGCCATACTTCTAAAGTACGAACTTTCTGGATGGTCTACAGCAATGTCCTCGATGAGGAATCTCTGCTCTGGCGGGTCAAGATTTCAACATCTTTCAGCCTTATGTAAATAATGAGAACTTTGTCAGCATATTACCCAATTATCTTGCCCCAGCCTTCTTGATTTCCACTGTATCAATCTGTAGATTTGTATACAGCATCAGACTCAAGATAACCCATATGTAGATTTCTGAAGTTCTTTCTCTGACTAATTCTTTCCTCTCCTGTAGTCTTCCCTGCAAACCCTAGCTGCCTCATTTCTTCACACTGTGATCTCTGTCTCCTCAAATCAGTGGAATCATTTGTTCATCCTGGCAGAAAATGATGTATCTCTGCAGAAAACCAAAGGGATTTTAGGACTCATCCTATTTATTTCCCTTCTAAGGGATCAGAGTTCTGGAATGTCTATTACCCAAAGTTTAAAAATGTATTGTTCCATATATTTTATCCATCTAGTTTTTTAAAGTTGGAGGGCTAGAATAGTCTCAATTATTCTGCCAAATCCAGAAGTCAAAATTCATCTCATTTTCTTTATATACTGCAAAAACTATAGCCTCCAACCATCAAATGCCTCAAGAGAAACATCTTAGCCAAGGTGCACAAGAATCATGACTCTGGCATATACATTTCAGGAACTGATGCTGTACAATCATGAGACAATTTTTCAGAGAAAGTTCAGGAGAAGAACAGCTATTTTGGAATTCTTTGCTGCCCGCTGGGAATCACAAGTGATTTTTTTTTTCAGCTCATAACTATTTTTGGCATAGGTCACTGAATCCAGGCCTTTTTTGTCAAGATTTTTTCTTCAGCTAGTAAAGCAAGTATATTCCATTGTTTGGCATTTGGGACAAGCTGATGACAGGCACTGTCACACTATCATTTGGTTTGCAACTTTGGTGATGGCACAAGGAAAAATCCCTCAACTAGGATAACCAGATGGAATACTCAAAGGCAGAGAAAACAGAGAAGACATAATGAACTAAAGATGAATTTATTCCCTCATTGTTTATGTTGTAGAATGCCATGAGAGGTGTTGGCAGAAGTTTGACATGAAAGAGCTGAGCATAATCACTTCATTCCTCTTGGCTCAGGGCAGAGCAGTAGGCTGCTCTTGGAAAAGAAAGAGATGTTTCAGGGAAGAGCAACAAAAATAATCAGACACTGAAAAAAAAGAATCTGTGGGGAAAAAGGTTTATGAATTGGCACTGTTTATACTATAAAGAGCACTAAGGTGTCTTCATGTTTGAATTAGTTTGCATTTATGGAGCACATTAAAGCCCTTTTACAAAACACTGCCACATTATCTGATTTTATCTTCATAATAATCTGTGAGTATAATGTATTATTTCTATTTTATAGAGACAAAGACTAAGGAAAAGAGTTTAAGGGATTTCACTGCAGTCACAAAGTCAACTGATGGCAGAGACAAAAAGAAAACATGGCTGCTCTAGTCCATTAGACGAGTGTATTCTTATTAATTTATTTTTATTTTTATTGTCTGAGATGGAGTCTCACTCTTGTCACCCACCAGGCAAGAGTGCAATGGCTCGATCTTGGCTCACTACAACCTCAGCCTCCTGGGTTCAAGCAATTCTCCTGCCTCAGCCGCCTGAGTAGCTGGGATTACAGGTGCCCACTACCACACCTGGCTAATTGTTTGTATTTTTGGTAGAAACAGGGTTTACCATTTTTGCCAGGCTGATCTCAAACCCTTGACTTCAGGTGATCTTCCCTAGGTGAGTGTATTCTAGCTAGTGATTCTTCATCGCCGTAAGGATCACAAGAGAAAGTAGCTAAATAAATGGAACCAAAAGCATAACAGCATCACAATAGAGTTTCTTGGCATTTTTTTGATTTATAGGTAAAGATGGAAAAATGAACACACATATTTACTTTCACTATCTATCAAAAATCTACTAAAAGAGTATAGATATGTTTTTAAAGGACCAAACCCATAAAAAAAAAAAAAAAAAAAAAAAAAAAAAAAAAAAAAAAAAACTAAAAAACATAAGGCAACAAAAATAAATTTGGGGGAGATATAAAACAAGAAAAATAGATAAGTAATATAGCAGATATAAGAAAACTGAATCATTAGCTGGTAGCTATACACTCTGGAACATCAAAAGACTCAGAAATTAGTAGTATCTGTTATCATGAAAATGAGTGTAAAGGGGTAAAGGCTTTAAAAAGGGAATTATAGTAAGTCCTAGACCCCAACCTACTCTCTATAGCCAAGAAACTAGCAATGCTCTATACCAGCAAAATACCATTTTTGTTTTCTTTTTCATTTATTTTCTTTTTTAAACTTTAAGAAAGGTAAAATAAAGATAGCTCCCTTCTTGACTGAAGTCACTGAGAACAGTTAACCTCAAAAGATACCTAACTAAAAATAAAGATCTCTATCCCACTGGGCTCACAGAGGCTATCAGCTAGACTTCACTCTCCAGGAAGGAGAATAAAAATTTTCCTTTGCAGAATCTCCCCAGCTCTAGAGGATATAAACATCAGAGTTTCCTCATTCAAAAGGCCTAGTTAGAGCAAACTGCAAGGGAGCTCTCAGTTGACAAGCTGCATTCCTGTTCTTATATTTTTAATTAGCTTTTTAATTCCCCTTCATAAAATTGAACAGAATGTCACAGATTACACATATCTAAGAAAAGCTCCTAAACTAAAAGATGAAGGTGGAAGGGAGAGGGAGCGAGGAAGGAATGAGAGAGAGAATATGTAGAGAGAAGAACCCCATCACCACCACGCATTCACCCCCACATACCCAAAATCCTATCATGCAATTTCAGAATACTGAAGACAAAGAGAAGATCCCTCAAGCTGCCAAAAAGAAAAAATAGGATTCCAAATGACTCAATCTCAATACTTCAAGGTAGATAACAGCAATAGAATCCTTTCAAAATTCTAAACAAAAAGGATTTTCAACCTAGAATTCATTACCAAGCCACATTACTATTTAAGTTAAGGAAAAAAATATTTTTAAATATGAAAAATTGTTATAAAATTTGTCTTCTATAAGAATTAAATAGAAAAGACAAGAAAAATTAGAAGCAGGCTATACAACACAAAGAAGAGGCAAAGGGTATCTCACGATGATCATGAAAGAAGTCCCAGGTTGTCAAAGGTATACCTGGCAGAAAAGGAACCCATCCAGTTCCTTAGAAAAAAGTAAAAAGGATGTAGCAGAAACATCTTCAGGAAATCTGAATATAAATTAATGCATCCAGAAGCATTCTAGGCAGTTGGTGAATAGTTTGATGTTGGATTAATTTTAAGTACATAGAAAATTAAACAAGTAAACAAAAGAAGACAGATGTAAAAATTATGTAGTAAAAGAAAAGCAATCAGACTTTTCTACATGCTGCAGTTGTGATTAGGGAATAAATTCATAATAAATGAGTGAGTATATTAAACCAAAGTTAAATCACCACCGTATTGGCAGAATGGGAAATAAAACGGTTACTTATATCTAGCAGAGTAGGGAGAGGAAAGAATTGTACCATTGTCTTTCACAGAGAGAAATTCAAAGCTTGGAAAAATAAAAAAGTATCAATAAAAATATGTCATCTAGAGGCACTAAGGAGGCACTGAAATAAATGTAGAACTAGGTAGGCTATATGTCTTCCGCTTTGCTGGGACACATGGAGCCTACCCAACCTACATAACATCAAAAAGACAACACAGCATAGTTACTGAAGCGCCTCAACTACAGAGCTGAACAAGTCTAGATTCTAGTTCTGACCCCACCATCAATTGACTGTCGGCAAGTTCCTTATCTATTTTAAGCTGCTGTTTACATTTATAAGATGAAAAAATAATAATGTCTAAAACATTTTCAGGAATGTAATTGGCACTTATACATATACGAAGTATATATTCATAAAGAGACAGTGCATGTAATGTGTTTTACCTAATATCTAATAAACATTCAATAAAAATTAGTTTTATGTTTAGAACTGGCCTATTTATCAGCATGTTCTAAATCTAAGCTCTTCTCTTTTCTCATGGAGTTAATGGGGAAAACCAGTTATTGCACTGACTTTATTCTTAGAAGCTTTGGAGGCATATTTGACTTCTGAGATTCTTGACCAACCTCTTGCAACAATCAGTCAATCACTATATTCTTTCAAATCTTCCTGTATATCCTCTGCCACAATACCTCCTTCCTCTTCTAAATATCTTTATTTTCTTCTAGTTGTCTTCAGCAAAATATTCCTAAATGATTTCACTGCCTCACATTATTTTCTCTTCAAATATAACCTCTATCTTGCTGTTAGAGTCATCTTTCTAAAAATGTAAACGTAATCATGTCAGATTTGTGCTAATAATTTCTAGAGCTCCTCTTTACTTGTAGTAGGTAGCCCAAGTGCTTCATAGCATGTCCACCAAGCCTCTATACAATCTCATTCAAATCTACCGTAATTTTGTCTCCTAATATTCTCAAGCTTTCTTCTATCCAGCTAGCTTTCCTCCCCAGTATTGCTCAATCATAGTCCATTCTACAAGTCCATCCCCATGCCATTCTCTTTCTCACCTTTGAGGCTTTGCACATGATACTCTTCTGCCTAGAATGCTTTTCCTTCTTCCCTTTTTCACTCAGCAAACATGCTTTATATTAGTTGATCGTTGGTCTCCCCAGCTATACTGTAAATTCATTGAAGTTTGCACTGTGGTATTTCTACATAGCCTGCCCAGCACCTAAGACAGGCCCTTGCCCATAATGGGTGCTAAATAATTGCTTGTTAACTAAAGGAACGATAAAGCCCTATAATGAATAATCATTCCTGTCATTTATTTTGTGGTTTCTGCTTGCCACTTCATACACAATAATTAAGGTGGTTGATTATTCATTCACATTACAAAAAAATTATTTACTTTTCAAATGATGTAATCACATTTGTAGATTGCCTTATTTAATATTTAGTGTTTAAGATGTAAATGTAAAGAAATCTAATTTACTTACTGTTCTATAAATGGAGAAGAGCTTCCACTGTACCTTATTTCTGTCTCCTCTAAAAATAATCCAACTGGTAAATGAAACACGCCTATTTTTACAAACATAAAATCTGTTTTTTAGGGCAGTATTTTCTGTTTTTCATTCTTCTCTGGGCTCTCTTTGCACCCACCCTACTCTCCACGAAACTCATGTTAACAATGAGCATGTTTGCATCTATAACTATACATATTTTTATCTCTAAATATTGAGATATATAGGTACCTCCCCATATGATATGGCTCTATATATGCAATAATCCTTTTTACATGTTTGTCTATGTCTTGCTTTTCTCACTTAAAGGAATATATGAAAATTTCTTATATCTGCTATAAAAATTCATGTTGCATTGGGTGCATATGTCAGATTTTCCTGAAAGTTTCACCACTCTCTAAAGTTATCTTCCAGCCAGTGAGAATGAAGCATGGTGAAACCTCCCTTATCAACCAAATGAAAGGAAGTCTATCACTGGAAATGGTTGGCAACTTCAGACCTCTGTCAGCCTTTGAGAGAAGAAAAATGTAAACAAACAAAATCTTAGTGAATATAATCAACTATAAAAGTCAGGTCCATGATTGATTTACAAATGCTGCTAAAAACATTTTTAAGCTGCCTTAGAAATTTGCATTTTGATTCATTTATATCCACTGCAACAAAAACAGTACTGCAGTTTCTAAGACACCTTCAGGCATTTCATTTGTTAAAGTGATTTACAGTAAATTGGCTTATTCCAGAATAATAAATAATAGTCACTGCTACATGTCACTAAAATAAATTAATCAAGCAATTTAAAATTTAATTTGCACACCACAGTCTTGTTTCTTGACATATCTAAACTAATAGCATACCTCATCATTAAAACCAATAATATAATTTGTGCTTTACAGAAACCAACAACAAATTAAAACCCAAACCTTTGTATAAGTTGCAACAAAAACAGTCAACTTTGTTTGAGAAATGAATATGGTTTTTTCTTCACTGTTACTATAGCACATCAGATCTTGGAGCAAATGGAGCCTAGTGCAATCTCATGATTGGCTTAAAGGCTATAACACTTCAGGACAATGCAAATTGCTTCTCACATTTAAAAGACATTAAATAGTTCCGAAGTTTAGAAGGAAAGGCAGACAACTGCTCTCAAATTTTAAAATACATTTCTGTGAAAAATTATCTCCGATTTGTAAGAACCCCTGAGGCTATTCTGATGTTCCTTTCCGTGTGTGTGGTAAATGATAATAACCTTTCCCAGGTTTTCTAGGGTTGAGAAAGACAGTAGCACTGTTGTTAAAATATTCTGAAAGTGAGTGATTAATCATGAGCTGTGTCACCGGCATATGCAGCAAGGAAGGGGGAAAACTGAGTGGCTTTGTGGAGGAGGTGTAATCAACTCTTTATTAATTCTACTAACAGAAAGAATTGTTGTGGATAACACATCATTAAATGCCAACTGAAGATCATGCCTAAGTTTGCCACAAAAATATAAATTGAAATTTTAAGATATGAAACATGTTTTCCCCTGATGGAACTATGTTATCTGTGGGAGTGAGTCTAGAGCTGAACCCAAACAATGCAGAAAGAATAATGCTTTACAGTGTTAAAGAAGTTAGAGTAACAACATTTCACAGGGGGAAAATACATTACAGATACTCTCTTCTAGAATAAGAAATATTTCTCCACGGGCTGCCCCTGATGCCTCTTCCTCATCGTTAACATAGAGGAACTAAAAACTGCAAAGGTGAAAACTTAACGGTTGGAAAATAAAAATTCTTCAAGGGTTTTCCAAAGTCACTGAAAATAGATAGATCCCCTATAAGAGCTTAAAGTAATCCAGGTTTATTAAGGCTTTTCTTTCACAGGAATAGAGACATGACTATATCACATATATACATGCCAAGACAGGGAGAACTGTCCCGCTAATTCACCAGCCATTGCTACCCAGCCTGGAAGCATGGATGCTCACTCAAGCTTTCAGCAAATAATATTCAGCAAGTCTTATCTCCTAGGCAACATGCCAGATACTGAGGATAGACTGATGACTAAAACAAACCATGACCAGTGACTATGATCACTGCCCTCATGGAGTAAAGCACTCAACAATTCTTAGCATATAATAGGTGCACAATAAATATACCTTTTGTTTTCTCTCCCCTGGCTTATTTAGATTGTTTACTCTCTTGTTAAACAAGATTGATGATACATACCTTAGAAGATTACTGAGAGAATTCTAATGAGAGATCTAAAAATATTTATTGACTCTGAAATCCCTCTGGGCTGAAAAGCCACCTGCTAAAACATCAAGTTTATAAAACGGGGTTGTGGAGCTTTGGCATTTATGGCAACATGCTTGCAGTCACTTTCTCTAAAATGGAAAATGCAAATAAGAAACAAAATCAAACCTAGTAGAAAATCTATGCGGAAAGATAAGATTTTAGGATTTCACTGGTGATTTAAGAAGTGAAATGAAAGGGCATCAGATTCCCAAGAAAACTGTTCTAAGTTTAGTGCCAACACAGTAGAAGCGTCCAAAAGAGGTTGGGGAAATATCAAATTTTGCAAAAAACATGCAAAATTTAAAACTGATGCTATATTATCCCAAATGAACTTTGAGAGGTGGGGAAGAAGATAGAAAAAATCCTAGCCCAAAAATCAGAGGTCAATCTTAAATATTTTTATGGGATCCTTTGTCATTACCATATATTGACTGGTTTTATCCTTGCAGAAACAAGAATAAGATTTTTGACAGCCTACATGCAAACATCCATGCCTCTAGAATTTCATCTGCATCACTCTTCTATTTCTCTTTTAAGGCCATATATATGGAAACTGAATTTCCCAGATTTCTACCACCTGTCATTTTGAATAGATAAGCCAGTTAGTTCTATTCTAGAAGATTTAGTACCCAGTTGAAATGAACCCACACAGTTGTTATGTTTATGTGTGAAGAAACACAGATTAGAACAAGCAAAGTTTTCTTTAGTGTCCTCTCTGTACAACAAATAACTTCTACTAGAAAAAAGGAACATGTGCCAAAAAGCCATGAATATTATAAAAAAGGATAAGCTCACCCTGATAAATATCTTAAAAAGCTATAGTAATTAGTTTTAGGGACTAAAGAAGCATATCAATCAACAGAAAGGAAGAGATAATTCAAAAATTGATGCAAATACATTTGATAAATGAGTATCTGAAATAAGTAGTCAAAGGAATAGATTGCTCAATAAATGATGTTGAAGCAATTAAGTAACCAATTAGGAAGAAAACATATTAAGATCCCTACTTGGTTTGTAGCAATTAAATCATTTCCAGAGAGATCTAAGATTTAAACTCTCAAAATATGAAATCATCAGTATTCTCAAAGAAAGAAATTGAATGTATTCAAGAATCTTAGAATGGGAAATGTAAGACACAATTCAGAAGTCACATGCTACATAAGAAATTGTTCATAGAAGGTCAGGTGTGTTGGCTCAAGCCTGTAATTCCAGCACTTTGAGAGGCCAAAACAGGTGGATCGCTTGAGCCCAGGAGTTCAAGACCAGCCTGGCCAGCATAATGAAACTTGGTCTCTACTAAAAATACAAAGATTTTCTGGACATGGTGGCACACACCTGTGATCCCATCTACTTGGGAGGCTGAGGCATGAGAATTGCTTGAACCTATTAGGCAGAGGGTGTAGTGAGCCAAGATTGCACCACTGCACTCCAGCCTGGGCACCAGAACAAGACTGTCTCAGAAAACAAAAACGAAAAACAATTGTTCATAAAAATTACAGTTAAGACTTGGAAACACATTTATAGTATACATTAGACAAAAATTTTCTTTAACACAGCTAGAAGTTATAAGAATCAAAGGTAAGACAAGTAAACTAATAAAGAATCAACCAAAAAATATGAACAGATAATTTATAGTAAAATAAAAATAATGGCCAGCAGGCTGGGGAAAAATTTATAATTCACAATTAAATAAACATAAATGAAAATAAGATGTTAGTTGTGTCCACAGGTTGGCAAAAGTTTGTGAAGTTTAACAATGACTAATGCTGACACTGTTAGTAGATATGTAAATTTACACGACATTTTAGAGGCAATTTGTGCTATCTTCCAACATTTAAAGTGTGCTTACCCTTTCACCTAGCAATTAATTGCAAGGAATTTACCTACATCCACACTTGCAAAAATTCATCAAGATATATGTAGAGGGAGCTAAAAATGAAAACAAATGCTTTCAGCACTATAGTTCTTATTAAATAAAACATGACATCTCCAGACTACAAAGTTCTCTCTCTCTCTCTCTCTCTCTCTCTCTCTCTCTCTCTCTCTCCCCCACCCGCTGTGTTCTCTCTGTCTCTCTGTGTGTGTATATGTGTGTGTTCATATATCAGTATCTGTGTGTGTGTGTGTGTGTGTGTGTGTGTGTGTGTGTGTGTCTTTCCCCCAAGAAAATAACTCAGAATTTTACTTCAAGAATGAAGAAAAGCTACTAGAGTGTCTATAGCAAGGTACTGATGTGATCAGATTTACTCTCTTAAGGGATTCCCTAAGCTGTTTAGAGAGAATAAACATATGGAATATATTAGTCAGGGTTCTCCTGAGAAACAGAATCCACAGGGTGTGTTTATGTTTGTGCATGTATGCATGTGTGTATAAGGAGACTAAAAGAAATTGGCTCAGAAAGTTACAGAGACTGAGATGTCCCAACATCTACAGTCAATAAGCTGGATACCCAAGAGAACTCATGTTATAGTTCCAGCCCAGAGCCAGCAGACTTAAGACTCAAGAAGAGCTGATGTTTCAGGTCAAGTCCATAGGCTGAAGAAAACCAATATTCCAACGCAAATCAGTTAGGCAGATGTGTATCCTTCTACTCACCAGAGAATTCCCCTTTTTCTTCCACTCAGACTGCCGACTGATTGGATGAGGCCCACCCACATTAGGGATGGATGGCAGTCTACTTTACTCAATCTACTGAGTTCAATGTTACTCTCTTCTAAAAACACCCTCACAGATACAGCCAAAATAATGTCTGAAAATATATCTGGGTACCCCATGGCCTAATTATGTTGACATAAAATTAACTATCACACAAGGCAAGAATAAAAATGAGTAGACCAGTAAGGAAGTTCTTGCCATTTTCCGGGCAGGAGAGGATGCTGGCTTTCACTTGGGTTGTACCCAATGGAAGTGGTGGAAAGTATCAGGATTCAGAAAACAGCCTGGGAGTAAACCCAACAAAAATTGTTATTATTATTCTGTTATTGGTATCATTTTGGTAACAACAATAATAATAATAGCTAATAGTTAACCTTATTCAGGCTCAGGCACTTTTCCAAATGCTTTACATATATTATTTCATTTAATCTTCTCAAATAAGGATTCTGAGACACTGCAATTTTTCATTACTTGCCCAAGGTCACACAGTTAATCAATGAAAGTGTATGACCCCTGCTGTATTAAGAGCAGCTTCTTTTGTTTACTTTCCTTTGGATGAGGAGTAGGAGGGTGATTATAAAGTAGAAATCAAGAATTTGGTTTAAGACATGTTAAAATTAAGATGTTATTAGATATCCAAGGTACATACGAAAGTCTAGAGTTCAGAGAACACCTTGGCTCTGGAAACAAAATATTTGAAAAACATCTACATGGTAATTAAAGCTAAAGGATTGAATTCAGTCACCTGGGAAGTAAACATAGAGAAGAAAAAAGGTAGAGAGACACAGCTTAGGGAACCCCAACAGTTAGAGGTCAGAAAGATGAAGATGATCCCACAAAGGCAACCAAGAGCCAACAATACTTCAAGCAGAAGCAAAACCATGAGCATGGATCATCCTAGAGGTCACATGTTCCAAGAAAGAGACCACTTGTATCAAATGCTAAGAGACTGATGGGAGTGACCACTGCATCTGTAACCTAGAGTTCTTGGGCATCGTAGCAAAAAAAATTTACAATTTTAATTGAGGAATATTGCATATCATATAAAATGTATCATAGCTTCAATAAATTTTATCATAAAGTTTATATTTCTTTCTTTTAGACAATCTATAAATAGAAGAAAACCACACAGTTTTGTTTGTTCTGTTTTTATTTTTATATATAAAGAAGAAGAGCGGACTGGCCACTCAGAAAGTCCTCATAATAGTTTATTGGGAAGAGAGAGGACAAGATGGCTGATTAGATGCAACCAGAAAGGGCCTCCACCACTGAGATAGATAAAAATGTTGAGTAAACCAATATATTTTTTAAAAGATCTTCAGAGAAGAAACACTGAGAGTCAACAGAGAGGTGATGCAGACACTGAGGCTGAAGAGGGAAGACGCTAGGGACCCTGCATGGGGTTGCCGAATGCTAGGACTTGTTCTCGGCCCTGAAGAGCTCTGAAGGGGAAGGGACGAGTGAAGTAATGGTAAAGAAACCCATGTTCACTGCGGACCTCTGTGATCTTAACTACCAGAGATCCCACAACCCTCACAGACATTAGATTTGGCAGGGGCATCTGCCCAGAGAGTGGACAGAGACAGAGTTCCAGCCTGTACAGAGCCTAGGAGGATTTATGTGACAGGCAGCTGCAGCAAAATACAGTAATAGGCATCCATCTCCCAAGGCTCTCCATCTTCCTCCAAGTAGCTCTAACCCCATTTGATCACCAGGCCAGGAAAGAGTAGGGCCATCTCTCCCAAAGGACTGGCTTATGCCTCTTTAGCTCATCTCTACCTGCCCCTCCCAAGGCCCCTGCATGACTGCTCCTGCGAGAATGTGCATAGCCTCCACTGCCCAGCATGAATGCTTTGCCAGCAGCCCTGTCTGAGTGCTTTCCCAGCAGCCTGGGAGCACTTTGGCTCCCTCAGCACAGCCAGTACCTAACCCCAAGAGCCAAAGGACAAAGCCATAGATCCAATCCCAGTGCCCCAGGCTTAGAGCATATAGCTCAGGAGTACCAAGCTGAGACCTATTACCAGCACTTAAGCAGAGGAAGAGCCCTCACTCTCAGAATACTAAGAATGAGACATGGGTTTGTGGACTGGCATGGCAGCAGAACACGCCTCCTTCCATAAAGCTGGTCCAAAAAAGATGTGGTCAATCTGCCAGCCACAGCCTCTGCCTGAGGAAGCCCTGCATCCTGGAGCCCGTAACAAAAGAAATGCAGGTGCAGCATCAGTAATTGAAGGGGGCTCCCCTAAGGCATAGGAAAGGACATATGGTATGGCGGTCATCTCTCCCCTCGACCCCATCACAGACCACTGCTGCGACTGCTCTGAAATACGAAAGAAGCACACAGCTGAGTAAAGGCCTATCTGCCATTCATTAATGTTAAGATTCATCTACTGGACTGTAGCCCAAATCACAACACCAAAAATATTCTTCCAATATATATCACTTGTGAAACCCAAGGCAAGAATCTAGCCACAAATAAAATTTACTCTACTCAACTTACATCACAGTTAAACCCTCAATGAAAATATTAATAAGGATTATAAAAACAAAAGTCCCCATCCAAACAACAGCAAACCCAAAAAGACAAATGAACACCAGCCCTCTTAGATGAGAAAGAATCAGAGCAAGTGCTCTGGCAATTTAAAACGTCAGAGTACCCCCTTATCTCCAAACAAACACATTAGCTCTCTAGCAGTGGTTCTTAACCAGATTGAAACGACTAATATGAGACAAACATAATTCAGAATCTGCATGGCAAGGAAGCTCATTGAGATCCAGAGGAAATCTGAAACCTAATCCAAGTACTCCAGTAAAATGATCCCAAGAATTTAGAGACAAAATAGAAAACACCAAACTGAACTTCTGGAATTGAAAAACTTGCTACAAGAATTTTATGATACAATTCAAAGCATTAACGACAAAATACACCAAGCTGAGGAAAGAATCTCAGATTTCAAAGACCAGTTCTTCAAATCAACTTAGAGAAAAATAAAGAAAAATGATTTTTTCATAAATCAACAAAACCTCAGAGAAATGCAGGATTGTGTAAAGAAACCAAACCTATGACTCATTGGGATTCCTGAGAGAGAAGAGAGATTAAGCAACTTGGAAAACATATTTGAGGATGTAGTTCACAAAAATTTCCCTAATCTCACTAGATAGGTAGATGAAAAAATGGAAAAAATACAGAAAGCCCCTGCAAGATACTGTACAAGATAACCGTTCCAAAGAAACATAGTTATCAGATTCATCAAGGTTAACAGAAAATAAAAAATCTTAAAGGCAGCAAGATGAAGGGTCAGATAACTTACAATGAAAGCTGCATTAGACAAGCAGGAGACTTCTCAGCAGAAACCTTATAAGCTGGGTGAGACTGGGGACCTAATTTCAGCATCTTTAAGGAAAATAAATTTCAATTAAGAATTTTATGTCTGCCAAACTAAGCTTCATAAGCAAAAAAGAAATAAAATCCTTTTCAGACAAGCAAAGGTTAAGTAAATTTCTTACCACTAGACCAGCCTCACAAGAGGTTCTTAAGGAAATGTTAACATGGAAATGGAGGAATGATACCTGTTACCACAAAAACACACTTAAACACATAGCCCACAGACACTATACAGCAACTACACAATCAAGTCTATAAATCAAGCAGCTAACAACATGATGACATGATCAAAATCTCATATGTCAATATTAACCTTGAATATAAACAGGCTAAATCATTCACTTAAAAGGCGTAGAGAGGCAAGGTTGGATAAAAAAGGTAAGATTCAACTGTCTGCTGTCTTCAAGAGACCCATCTCACATGTAATAACATCCACAGGCTCAAAGTAAAGAGATCGAGAAAGATCTATCATGCAAATGGAAAACAAAAAAGAATAGAAGTAGTAATTTTCATATCAGATAAAACAGACTTTAAACCAACAACAATCAATAAGAACAAACTAGGACATTTCATCATGATAAAGGTTTCAATTCAACCAGAAAACTTAACTATCATATGTATATATGCATCCAACACTGGAGCATCCAATACTAGGGCATCCAGATTTATAAAACAAGTTCTTCCTGACCTATAAGAAGATTTAGGCAGCCATATTATAATAACAGTAGGAGATCTCAACACTCCATTGACAGCATTTGACAGATATCAAAGTGAAAAACTAAAAATAAATTCTGGACTCAACATTCAACCAACTGGATCTAATAGATATTGACAGAATACTCTATCCAACAACCATGGAATATACATTCTTCTCATCTACACATGCAACATACTCTAAGACAGACCACATGTTTGACTATAAAGCAAGTCTCAGTACATTCAAAAAAACTGAAGGTATACCAAAACACACTCTTGGACCACAGGGCAATGAAAGCAGAAATCAATACAAAGAAGATCTCTCAGGAAAATTAAGCAATTTGCTCCTGATTGACTTTTAGGTAAACAATAAAATTAAAAGAGAAATCAAAAAATTCTCTGAAATTAATGAAAACAAAGATACAACATGACAAAATCCCTGGAATGTGGCTAAAGCAGTGTTAGGAGGAAAGTTAACAGTGCTAAACACCATATCAGGAAGTTAGAAAGATCTCAAATTGACAATCTAACATCGCAGCTGGAGGAACTGGAAAAAAAAAAAAAAAGCTAGCAGAAGAAAAGAAATAACAAAAACCAAGGAATAACTGAATGAAACTGAGATGAAAATGTACAAATAAAAGCAAATTAAACCAACAGTTGTCACTTTGAAGCAATAAACAAGATTGATAGACTGCCAGCTAAACAAAGAAAAAAAGACAGAAGATCCAAATGGCGCAATCAGAAACAACAAAGATTACATTACAACCACAAAAACAGAAACAAGCAATGGGGGGGAAGTTCCATATTCAATAAATGGTGTTGGAATAACTGGCTATCCAAATGCAGAAGAATGAAACTGGACCCCTATATATCACCATAAGCAAAAATTATCTCAAGATAGATTAAAAACTTACACGGAAGACTTGAAACTATAAAAATCCTAGAAGAAAACCTAGGAAATATCTTTGCTGACATTGGTCTTGGCAAAGAATTTATGGCTAAGTTTTCAAAAGCAATTATAACAACAACAAAAATGGTAAGTTGGACCTAATTAAACTAAAGAGCTTCTGCACAGCAATAGAAACTATCAACAAAGTATAGAGATAACATGCAGAATGGAAAAACAAATATTAACAAACCATGCATCCAGCAAAGGTATAATACTCAGAATCTATAAGGAACTTAAACAAGCAGAAACAAGAATCCCATTAAAAAGTGAGCAAAGGACGTAAACAGACACTTCTCAAAAGAAGGCATACAGGCGGCCAACAAAGATATGAAAAAAAATATTCATCATCATTAATCATCTGAGAAATGCAAATCAATACCCCAGTGAGATATCATCTCACACCAGCCAGAGTGGTCTTTGTTAAAAACACACACACACAAAAACAGATTTTGGTGAGGTAGTTGAAGAAACGGGGTACTTATATACTGTTGAGAGCAGTTCAGAGATTTTTCCAAAAACTAAGAATTGAACCACCATTTGGCCCAGCAATCCCGTTACGGGATATATACCCAAAGGAAAATATATTATCCTACCAAAAGGACACATGTACTCATATGTATATATCACAGTGCTGCTCACAATAGCAAGAACATGGAATCAACCTAGGGACCCATCAACAGTGGATTGGATAAAGACTGTGTTGAACATGTGCACCATGGAATACTATGCAGCCACAAAAAAAGAATGAAGTAATGTCCTTTGCAGCAACAGGGTTGCATTTGGAGGCCATTATCCTAAACAAACTAACACAGGAATAGAAAACCAAATACCGTATGTTTTCACTTATAAGTGGGAACTAAACATTGGGTACACATAGACATAAAGATGGGAACAACAGACACTGGGGACTACTGAACGATGGAAAGAGGGATGGAGGCAAAGGATGAAAAACTGTCTATTAGTATTATGCTATTACTATTATACTACCTGGATGATGGGATCAATCACACCCCAAACCTCAGCATCATGCAAAATATCCATGCAACAAACCTGCACATATACCCTCTCACTCTAAAATAAAAGTTGGAAAAGAAAAATAATATATTGGTAGATGAAGAAGATCCTTGGTTTTGTTGTCCTCTGAATTATATTTTATCAGTTTACTTAGAAATGTTTAGACTCTAGAGAACTAACTTGCCCTTAAAAAGTTGCCAGTTTAAGTGAAGTCTGACTTGTTACTTAAAAACCAGTTTATCAATTTATATTAGGAAATACACCATTTTAAGACAAGTGAAGGTGGAAGGAGCTAAATGGAAAGGCAGAATCTGCTTGCCATTAGTGAAAAGAGCCCTCCCAGGATCATACTACCTTGAGCGATTTACCATAGTGCAGATTCTAGTCCTTATCTTCCCTAATATTAGGTTGGTGAAAAAGTAATTGCAATTTTGCATTAAAAATCATGGCAAAAAACCACAATCACCTTTGTAGCAACATAATATAAAACTCCTAAAGTAGATTTGACTTGAGAAGGCTGTCACTAATCACATTCAAAATATACCTAAATGAGCTAGAATGAAGTTGTTTATTTGCAAGACAAGCATAACTAAAAATTCAGTAGATAATATGAGAAATCAAATTATAATCATATAGTTATTTGGTGAAAATGGGATTTTCAAAAAATGTACTGGTTACATGATTCTTATGTTCAGTGATGTATTTAATAGGCATCCCTGCCAGAGTAGCCAGACAAATTGATTTTGAACCAAATAACTCCCTCTTCTGGCAGAGTGGACAACTGCTAATTTTATCCTTACTCGCACCTCTTTCAACTTGTGATAAAGGTGTACTGAAATTCATTGCACAATATCCTCCCCTCTGTCTACACCCTTAATTCGAAGAGTAAGGATGTGACAACAGAGAGTATACCATCTCTCTATCAACATACCATCTCTCTATCAACATCTCACACTGAATGGTTCAGGAATGGATGTGTCATTATTGAGAAAAATCAAGGAAATCCAGGAGTTGGTTAGAGGCATGTTTTACATCTCTAAATTTGCTAAGCAATTAAGGAATTGGCTTCCTGCTGCTGAGAATGTAAGCACACATAAGAGGTAAGGGATGGAGAGGTGACACTGTACTCTATTAATGTTGTGTCAGCCCTTAAACCAAGGAGTCTGAATCCATAAACAATATAAATCTAAAAACAGTGTAGAAAGCGTCAAAATGAATTGTGACAGTCTCATCCTCTGCCTAGCCCACCTCAAGTTCCTCTCACTCCAAATACTCACAATTAATCTTCTGGTGCTGCCTTGTACTCAAAATCATGTACACTGTAGCATATATAAATATTTCTCTTTTTTAATTTCACAAAACTGTTTATTGTATTCTACATATTATTCTGCACCTTGCTTTTTAATTTAATATATCTTAGATACATTTCTACGGGGGAAATTGAAAATGTAAGTTACTAAAAAGCATGTAAAGTATGTCACCATTTATCTAAGAAAGAGGACATACAAAAATATATGTTCATTTGCTAGTATTTAAAACAATGTTTAAAATGGAAAAAGAGGAAAACCAAATGAAATATAATGAAAAACAAAAAAAAATATGTTATCTATAGGAGGAAATAGAACATAGGGCAGAAAGAATAGAATAAAAACTCAGCTTCTCTGAAAATATACAGTTTTATTTATCTGATTTTCTATAAAATTTAATTTTAAAAATGATACTGAAACCAGAAACAAGTGAACTTAACTGTATTCTGAGTTGATGACTTTAACTGCATAGAAAGGAACTATTTCAAATGACTTTAAAACATGGCAATTTGTCAGTTCACTCTGGGATATAACTAAAGGATAAAATGAACTGTCAAAAAAAGCCAAACTTGTTTCAGTAATCATACGGTTACTGGTAACGTTGGCATTGTTACTTGAGACTGGTGTATATGTATTGTAGAGTAGAGAAAATGAAATTTTATGCTGATTTCACTCAAGATTGAGATTTAGGGATGGGGCAATATGAGATCAGGAAGATACAGATACAATACAGTCAGTTAAGTTAAATAAAATCCTAATTTGTTTTTTGATTTCTGCCAGAAAACCAGCTATAATAAGCATAGTTATTATAGTATGTTCTCAAAATACATACTTTCCACTAAATAGAACCCAGGCTTTTTAGAGAAATAATGTATCTCTGCCTGGGACAGGAAAAATATAAGATAAGCCTGGTATATTTTGTCGTGTCGGAAAGCAAAAAGCTATTCAAGAACAATGAGGTCAAAAGAATTCAAGGATCAACATGAAAAAATTTTTCAGGGCCAAATATAGAAAAATATAAGCAATAATAAAGACAAGTACAAGGATTAAAATGAGTCAAATATGTTTCAGTTCATCATTTATAATGATGGTCCAAAATAAACAATCATCTTTTTTATCATCTTTGGACAATGTTAGCAAACTAACTTACCATTCTGAAAACTGATGAATGAAGGGAAAGGGAAATCATTTGCTCTGCCTTTCCTATTATATCTATGTCTCAGAGAAAATTAATAATTGATGAGGGAAAACCCTTTCCTTTATAGAGGCATTCCAGCTAGAACTGCAGGAGCAATGGTACAGTATTAGAGGATCACCATTTGGATACTCTTAATAAAATGATGGACTTAGGCAAAGATCACGGATGGCCTCTAATCTCACAAAAAGAGACAACCACACACTGTGTGCCTTCTATTAAAAGTACATGGCACAGTCTATAACATGTTTTCAGGAAAACAAATAACCAAACCAATTCTAAGCTTGATTAGCTTTTAACTAGAATCTCTAGGAAATAGAGAGGTATAGGTACATGTTAAATAACGTGTTAAGAATAAAATCAGGGCCGGGCGCGGTGGCTCAAGCCTGTAATCCCAGCACTTTGGGTGGCCGAGGCGGGTGGATCACGAGGTTGAGAGATCGAGACCATCCTGGTCAACATGGTGAAACCCCGTCTCCACTAAAAATACAAAAAATTAGCTGGGCATGGTGGCACGTGCCTGTAATCCCAGCTACTCAGGAGGCTGAGGCAGGAGAATTGCTTGAACCCAGGAGGCGGAGGTTGCGGTGAGCCGAGATCGCGCCATTGCACTCCAGCCTGGGTAACAAGAGCGAAACTCGGTCTCAAAAAAAAAAAAAAAAAAGAATAAAATCAGAAAAAATCAAACTCTTTAGAATAAAACAAAACACAGCTGTATCTTTTTCAACAAATAATTTGCAGGAAGAAAAATAGGAAGAACGAGACAGAGGAAAACCAATAGATTACAAAACATGACTGGTGTATTCACTGTGGATGATCACAAAAGTCACCGATTCCTCATCCATCTTTATGCCATGTTTCTTTTTAATGCCTCTCAATCTGACTCTGACTTGGCAATGTGACATTCTTTGTCCAAAAGAATGGATCAGAAGTGATGAGTGGCTGCTTCTAAGCCCAAAACTCAAGAGACTTACATTCTACTTCTTGCTTTCTGTTTTGTATGGCTAAAATAAGGAGATGATCAAATTATGATTTCACAAATCATATGGTTCATTACCACACAACATTTTTTCTTTTTTATGATGTTTTAAAAGCAAAAGAATAACAAGAATAGATATCATGAGGAATAAACTTGATAGATGAGATATTGTAACCACACAGTGAGTGAGTTCTAGTTTTATTTAGAGTCCAGTTATTAAAGTCTAGTTGCTCAGCTGGGATGAAAACAGACCTCTGTAGATGTAAAGTCTAATCAAAGTTTGAGGCATACCTTTCTATAAGAGGTTCTCACAAGAAACTGGTTTGACCTATACAGCAGAGATTTGGACACACAAGGTCACTCTATGCTAGCAAGAGGTGCCAGTATTGGTGAGCAAGGCTTTGGAGAATCATTTGAAGTCTGACAGAGAGTAGCCCTGCTGCAGACTAAGCTGCCAGTGTGTTTGTCAAAACCCTGGGCTTATATATGTGTTGGAGTCCAGTGAGGACAGTAACTCACACATGTGATACAATACGGTGTGGTGTAATGTTCTTGCATGGAGAGGGATTAGACTTGATGTTCTTATCACAGCAAAACATGTCACTCATGTAGCAAACTATGTAAATATTTGGAATCACTTCAAAGCTACATATCATACTCTGGTTCCTTTGACATCAATATGAGAACATGCCAGAGTTGGTCTGTGGATGATGAGAGACATTTAGATCAAGGCCAAGTCATACCTACATATGTAGCTAATAGCCAGCCATATCGAATGTGAATGAATGATCCCAGACAGAATCAAAAAGCTGCACACTGACTCTGGATATATTAGCAATAAAAATGCCTAATTGTTTAACCTCAGAAGTATTGTGGGCTTTGTGATTAAGCATTATATTACTATAACAATAGATAAATAATACATCCACTGAATTGCAGTATAGAAGCCTTGCTTGTATTTTGATTTAAACAATTTGTTTTTAAAAATGTGAGTCACGGGGGATGATCCAAGATGGCCAAATAGGAACAGCTCTGGATTGCAGTTCCCAGCAAAAACGCAGAGGGTAAGTGATCACCGCATTTCCAAATGAATTTTTACTGCCCACAGACCAGGAGATTCCTGGGGGGAAAAGTGTCACGAGTCTCCAGCACAGCTGTTTCAGCCAGTGCAGGGTCTCTACACAAAAACTCACACAAATCAAGGAGCTGTTTTAATTGTTGGCTGGAATGCCTGGGAGACAGAGTTGCCCATTCAACTGAAAAAAAAAAAGGGGGCTGAAACAGGGAGCCACATGATGTGGCTCGGTCAGTCCCACCCCCACAAAGACCAGCAATCTGAAATGCTCTGGATTGAGTTTCACAGCAAGCACAGCTGGACTCAGGAGTCAGAGGAAGGGTGTCTGCCATTACTGAGGCAGTCCACCACTACTGAGGCAGTCTGCCATTACTGAGGCAATCTGCCATTACAGAGACAGTCTGCCATTACTGAGGTAGACCATCATTACCAAGGCAGTTCTAACTATGCCCCTATAAACAAAACTGCAAGAAAGTTCACACAGCAGCTGGGCAGAGCCCACGGCAGCTCAGCAACACCTCTGATGGCAGACTGTGACTAGGCTACCTTCTTGCTGAGCATGACACCTCTGAAAAGAGGCAGAAGCACAACAACAACTTATAAATAAAGCCCCACCTTCCCAGGACAGAGTGCCTGGGAAAATAAGGCGGTTATGTGTTCCACTGCAGCAGACTTAAATGTACCTGCCCAGCAGCTCTGAATGGAACAATGGAGCTCACAGCTCAGCACTGGAGCTCCTATAAGGAACAGACTGTCTCCTCAAGCAGCTCCCTGACCCTGATATATCCAGAGACACCTAATAAAGGAGAACTCAGCCTGACATCTGGCAGGTATCCCTCTGGGACAAAGATAACAGAAGAAGAAACTGGCAGCAACCCTTACTATTCTGCAGCTGCTGCAGGTGATCCCAAGGCAAGCAAGGTCTGCAGTGGATCTCCAGCAGTCCTACAGCAGAAGGGCCTGACTGTGAGAAGGAAAACTAAGAAACAGAAAGAAATAACTTCATCATCAACAAAAAGGATATCCAGAAACCCCATCAGATAGCCACCAACTACCAAGACCACAGGGAGATAAATCCACAAAGATGGGAAGAAACAAGCACAAAAAGGATGAAAACACCCAAAACCAGAATGCCTCTCCTCCTCAAAGGGATCAAAACTCCTCACCAGCAAAGGAACAAGGCTAGATGGATAAGGAGTCTGATGAATCGAGAGAAACAGGCTTCAGAAGGTGGGTAATAACAAACTTCTCTGAGCTAAAAGAACATGTTCTAATACAATGCAAAGAAACTAAGGACCTTGAAAAAAAGGTTTGACGAACTGCTAATGAGAATAAACAGCTTAGGGAGGAATATAAATGAATTGATGGAGCTGAAAAACAGAACACAATAACTTCATGAAATATACAGAAGTTTCAATAGCTGAATCGACCAAGCAAAAGAAAGGATATCAGAGATTGAAGATCAACTCAATGAAATATAATGAGAAGGAAAGATTAGAGAAAAAAGAGTAAAAAGAAATGAACAAAGCCTCAAAGAAATATGGGATTATGTAAAAGGACCTAATCTAAGTTTGATATGTGTATTTGAATGTGAAAGAGAGAATGAATACAAGCTGGAAAACACTCTTCAGGATATTATCCAGTAGAATTTTTTTCCCCAAACTAGCAAAGCAGGCCAATATTCAAGTCCAGGAAATACAAAGAACAGCACAAAGATATTCCTCAAGCAGAGCAACCCCAAGGCACATAATTGTCAGCTTCACCAGGGTTGAAATGAAGGAAAAATTGCTAAGGGCAGCCAGAGAGAAAGATTTGGTTACCCACAAAGGGAAGCCCATCAGACTCACAGCAGACCTCTCAGAAGAAACCCTACAAGCCAGAAGAGTGGGGCCAATATTCAACATCCTTAAAGAAAAGAACTTTCAACCTAGAATTTCATATCCACCCAAACTAAGCTTCATAAGTGAAGGAGAAATAAAATCCTTTACAAACAAGCAATTGCTCAGAAGTTTCATCACCACCAGGCCTGCTTTACAAGAGCTCCTGAAAGAAGCACTGAACATAGAAAGGAACAACCAGTACCAGCCACTCCAAAAATGTACCAAATGGTAAACAGCATTGATACAATGAAGAAACTGCATCAACTAATGGGCAAAACAACCAGCTAGCATCAAAATGGCAGGATCAAATTCATATATAACAATATTAACCTAAAATGTAAATGAACTAAATGGCCCAATCAAAAGACGCAGATTGGCAAATTGGATAAAAAGTCAAGACCCATCAGTGTGCTGTATTCAGGAAACCCATCTCACATGCATAGATACACATTGGCTCAAAATAAAGTGATGGAGGAAGATTTACCAAGCAAATGGAAAGTAAAAAAAAAGCAGGAGTTGCAATCCTAGTCTCTGATAAAATAGACTTTAAACCAACAACGATCAAAAGAGACAAAGAAGGGCATTACATAATGGTAAAAGGATAAATGCAACAAGAAGAGCTAATGTTCATAAATATATACACACCCAATACAGGGACACCCAGATATATAAAGCAAGTTCTTAATGACCTACAAAGAGACTTAGGCTCCCACACAATAATAGTGGGATACTTTAACACTCCACTGTCAATATTAAACAGATCAACGAGACAGAAAATTAACAACAATATCCAAGACTTGAACTCAGACCTGGACCAAGCAAATCTAATAGACATTTACAGAACTCTCCACCCCAAACCCACAGAATATACTTTCTTCTCAGCACCGCATCACACCTACTCTGAAACTGACCACATAATTGGAAGTAAATCACTCCTCAGCAAATGCAAAAGAATGGAAATCATAACAAACACTCTCTCAGACCACAAGTGCAATCAAATTAGAACTCAGAATTCAGAAACTAACTCAGAACTACATAACTTTATGGAAACTGAACAACCGGCTCTTGAATGTTGATTGGATAATCAATGAAATGAAGGCAGAAATAAAGATTTTCTTTGAAACCAGTGAGAATGAAGACACAACATACCAGAATCTCTGGGACACATTTAAAGTAGTGTCTAGAGGAAAATTTACAGCAATAAATTACCACATGAGAAGCAAAGAAAGATCTAAAATCAACTCCCTATCTGCAAAATTGAAAGAGCTAGAGGAGCAAGATCAAAAAAACTCAAAAGCTAGCAGAAGACAAGAAATAACTAAGATCAGAGCAGAACAGAAGGAGATAGAAACACAAAATACCCTTCAAAAATCAATAAATCCAAGAGCTGGTTTTTTGAAAAGATCAACAAAATAGACAGACCACTAGCCAGATTAATAAAAAAGAAAAGAGAATAATCAAATAGATGCAATAAAAAACAATAAAGGGGAAATCACCACCGATTCCACAGAAATACAAACTACAATCAGAGATTACTATGCACATAATCCAGTAAGCCTAGAAGAAATGGCTAAATTCCTGGACACTTGCACCCTCCCAAGCCTACACCAGGAAGAAGTTGAAACCCTGGATAGACCAATAACAAGGGCTGAAGTTGAGGCAGCAATTAATAGCCTACCAACCAAAAGAAGCCCAGGTCCAGATGGGATCACAACTGAATTATACCAGACATACAAAGAGGAGCTGGTACCATTCCTTCTGAAACTATTGCAAACAATCCAAAAAGAGGGAATCCTTCCCAAATCATTTTATGAGACCAACATCATCCTGACACCAAAACCCGGCAGAGACTTAACAAGAAAAGTAAACTTCAGGCCAATATCATGATGAACATAGATGCAAAATCTTCAATAAAATACTGGCAAACCGATTGCAACAGGACATCAAAAAGCTTATCCATCACAATCAAGTAGGCTTCATCCCAGGGATGCAAGGCTGGTTCAACAGATGCAAGTCTGTAAACGTAATTCACCACATAAACAGAACCAAAGACAAAATCCACATGATTATCTCAATTGATGCAGAGAAGGCCTTTGACAATATTCAAGAGCCTTTTTGCTAAAAACCCTCAGTAAACTAGGTATTGATAGAACGTATCTCAAAATAATAAAAGCTATTTATGACAAACCAACAGCCAATATCATACTGAATGGGCAAAAACTGGAAGCATTGCCTTTGACATCTGATACTAGACAAGGATGCCCTCTGTCACCACTCCTATTCAATATGGTATTGGAAGTTCTAGCCAGAGCAATCAGGCAAGAAAAAGAAATAAAGTGTATTCAAATAGGAAAGGAGGAAGTCAAATTGTCTCTATTTGCAGATGACATGATTGTATATCTAGAAGACCCCATTGTCTCAGCCCAAAAGCTCCTGAAACTGACACACAACTTCAGCAAAGTCTCAGGACACAAAATCAATGTGCAAAAATCACAAGCATTCCTATACACAAATAACAGACTTAAAGAGAGAGAAATCAAGAACAAACCGCCATTCACAATTGTTATAAAGAGAATAAAATAACTAGAAATACAACTAACAAAGGATGTAAAGGACCTCTTCAAGGAGAACTACAAACCACTGCTGAATGAAATAAGAGAGGACACAAACAGATGGAGAAACATTCCATGCTCATGATTAGGAAGAATCAATATCATGAAAATGGCCATACTGCCCAAAGTAATTTATAGATTCAACGCCATCCCCATCAAGCTACCAATGACCTTCTTCACAGAACTGGAGAAAACCACCTTAAATGTCATATGGAACCAAAAGAGAGCCCACATAGCCAAGTCAATTCTAAGCAAAAAGAACAAAGCTAGAGGCATCACGCTACCCAACTTCAAACTATACTACAAGGCTACAGCAATTAAAACAGCATGGTACTGGTACCAAAACAGAGATGTAGACCAATGGAACAGAACAGAGGCCTAAGAGGCAATGCCACACATCTACAACCATCTCATCTTTGACAAACCTAACAAAAACAAGCAATGGGGAAAATATTCCCTGTTTAATAAATGGTGTTGGCAAAACTGGCTAGCCATGTGCAGAAAGCAGAAACTGGACCTTTTCCTCACACCTTACACTAAAATTAACTCCTGATGGATTAAAGACTTAAACATAAGACCTAACACCATAAAGAAGAAAACCTAAGCAAAATCATTCAGGACATAGGCATAGGCAAGGACTTCATGACTAAAACACCAAAAACGTTGGCAACAAAAGCCAAAATAGACAAATGGGATTTAATTAAACTCCAGAGCTTCTGCAAAGCAAAAGTAACAATCATTAGAGCAAACCAGCAACCAACAGAATGGGAAAAAATTTTTGCAATCTACCCATCTGACAAAGGGCTAATATCCAGAATCTACAAAGAACAAACCCATTCAAAAGTGGGTGAAGGATATGAACAAACAGTTTTCAAAAGAAGACATATATGAGGCCAACAAACATATTTAAAAATGCTTATCATCACTGGTCATTAGAGAAATGCAAATCAAAACTACATTGAGATACCATCTCCTGCCAGTTAGAATGGCGATCATCAAAAAATCTGGAAACAACAGATGCTAGAGAGGATGTGATAAAACAGGAACACTTTACATTGTTGGTGGGAGTGTAAATTAGTTCAACCATTGTGGAAGACAGTGTGGCGATTCCTCAAGAACCTAGAAATAGAAATTCCATTTGGCCCAGCAATCCCATTACTGGGTATATATGCAAAGGATTACAAATCATTCTACTATAAGGACACATGCACACGAATGTTCATTGCAGCACTGTTTACAATAGCAAAGACTTGGAACCAACCCAAATGCCCATCGATGATAGACTAGACAGGGAAAATGTGGCACATATACACCATGGAATATTATGCAGCCATCAAAAACGATGAGTTCATGTCCTTTGTAGGGACATGTATGAACCTGGAAACCATCATTCTTAGCAAACTGACACAAGAACAAAAAATCAAACACCGCATGTTCTCACTCATAGGTGGGTGTTTACAATGAGCACACATGGACACAGGGAGGGGAGCATCACACACTGGGGACTGTTGGGGGGAAATAGCGGAGGAACAGCAGGGGGTGGGGAGTTGGGGAGAGATAGCATGGGGAGAAATGCCAGATATAGGTGATGGGGAGGAAGGCAGTAAATCACACTGCCATGTGTGTACCTATGCAACAATCTTGCATGTTCTTCACATGCACCCCAAAATCTAAAATGCAGTAAAAAGAAAAAAAGAGGGAAAAAACAGGCTAGTTAAAAAATAACCAGTTTATATAAAACATACTCTTTAGTCTTTCAAAAACTGTGGGTGTGCCTAATACTTGTCAAGCATTGGTGATATAAAAGTGAACAAAACAGGCAAAAGTACTCGCCATCAAGTAACTTACATTCCTGTTTACAGACAATAAATTAACAAGTAAAATATAGAATATATCAGATAGTGATCGAGCTATAGAGAAAAATAGGGAAGCGGGGTTGAGAATACTGGGAGTTAGGAGAAGGTAGTTTGCAGTTTGCTTGATATTATTATCATGATAATAATAATTATTTTAAGATGGAGCCTCGCTATGTTGCCCAGCCTGGACTCAAACTCCTAGGCTCTAGCAATCCTCCCATCTTAGCCTCCTGTGCAGCTAGGACTGTAGGCATCTGCCACCGTGCCTGGTCAGTTTGCAGTTTTAAAGAACGTGAACAGAAAGGGAATGCAGCAGTTGAACAAAGGTGAGAGGACATGTAAATACCTGGGTTTGGCCACAATTTTCATCAAAGAAACATAATAAACTTTCCATACATTCGGAGACACCAGCATTGACCTCTCAGATGACAATGAAGCTCTCTGCGATTTTCATGTTTTAGTTTGGGCTGTATGGGTTTACTATTTTTACTTGCTTCACTCTCAAAGCCTGAATGTTTACAGGCCATTTTTCCAATTTCTCGGGATGCACTGCTGATGTTATTTATGCACTACATTCTTTTATACAGACAACTGAATAAGCTTTAAAGATTGTATTTGATAGAGAATTAATAGCTAAAGTACATGTTTTGTCTATGATATATTAAGAGTGACTAGTTAGTATCCCCTCACTTCAACTGCTATTACAGGAATCCAAGTCACTGCCCATACCAAATTATTACAACAACCTTCTACAAGTCATCATGCTTCTACCCTTTGCTACAATCTATTTTCAAGACAATAGCTAGAATGGACCTTTTAAAATATCAGACAGATTTCATCACTCTTCTTTTCAAAACTCTCTAATATCTTTCTATTTTACTCAAAGAAATATCCAGTTTCTTACAATGTCCTAAGAAGCACTACTTAGCCTATATCCTCGCCACTTACCTCTCACCAGCTCCTACCACTCTTCTCATTGACTCTACTCAAGAGGCACTGACATCCCTGGTGTTCCTCAGCCTTCACAGACATGCCTCCACCTTGGGTAATTAAACTGATTGTTCCTTCTGCCTAGAGAGTTTTCTCAGAAAGCCACATGGCTAACTCCCTCTCCTTCAAGTCATTTCTCAAATGATATCCTATCCTATCCATTTATGGATACATGGTTAATAACACCCTTTCTCTTTTTCCAGAAATTTGACCTGGGGTTAACATTTTAGCACTGTTCCCCTGGAAACGTAATAAAGGCAGAAGAGCAACTCTGTTACCAAGCAACGTGCTTTCGGTAAAAAGAAAAAAAAAAAACAACCCTGATTCATATACAATAAAATTAGGAGTGGAGGTTATGTGCATGAACTATAAATACTTTATTGGAATCCACATCTTCAGACTTCTCTAAAAGTGATAGTTTTTATAACCAAACATGTTCCTTGCAAGAATCCCGGAAACTGTGCCTAAGACAGTAATATATGAGAGTAGGTCATATTTGTGATGCAAGGTCTTGAAGCTAGGTTGAATATGGTACTTACCCAGTTGGATCTCCTCTCTTCATAAATGAGCTAAAACTTGGGCTGGGGGTAGGGGAAAAAAGGCTGGCTCCTGAAAGACTGTGTTGCTGTGAAGACTTCTCCCACCAAACAGAAACATTTCACTGTCCTCCTGGCATGCTGTTTTTCCTGGCTTATCCCCTTCGAGGTGAAGCTTATTTCAAGTCTGGCCTACGGTAGTTTTGTTGAACCAAAGAACTTTCCAAATAGTAACCATGATAAGGCTGAACAGTAAACAAGCTGAGAATCTGCCATGTAACAGATAAACAGGAACATGGAAGAACTAGAAAGGCTCTGGAAGAGAGAGACGGGCCTGATGTGAATAGCCCAACAATGTAAGTCCAGTAGGGAGCTGAAGTCTGCAGACACTAAAAAGAGCAATTCCAAGTTAGCTTGTCTACACATTTACCCTCCTGTGACCCGCTCATGTCTAGGATGCTTGCATTTGGCTTCCTGTCCTTTGGATGGACACTAGGGAGCAAACTCATAAACTTCCTATTACGGCTCTTCTACCAACTGATGGGACTGGCAATTGCCTGCACCTGGCTGGAGTGGAAACCACAGACAAGCAGCATCAATTTCTGGGAAGCCCTACCTAACAAACCGTAGTGACTGAATCAGAGCCTTAAACTAAGGCAGGGCACCACAAGTCAAGGCAACTCTGGAAAATGGATGGGACCATGATAAACTGTAGCACTAGTTCCAGGATATTGGGTCCAGAGACTCAAGATTCATCTGTCAGACTCTTGTTTCTTCCCCTACGTTCTTCTCCAAATAGATCCTTTATCAACTACCCTCCACCCAGATATTCTCTTGCCATCATATAGTGAGGGCTACATTCAGACATATGCCTGGCTCAGACTCTCAATTTATGAGGAGGGAATTTTTGAAACTGGACTGAGGAAAAAATACCTTTGAACTATATTTTGAAAAAGAAGGTAAAAGGTAACCTGTAAAATCTCTCTGGTTATCAGCCTTTGTGGTTATATTTCTGTTTTTCCTAGGGAGAAGTTTACATTGTTCAGGAATGTTTTGAAGGGTCTGGTTTCCTAATCAGTCAATAGGCCATACCTACAGCGGGACATCTGTTTCCAAAGATGCTTCACACCACAGCTCCTATCTGCTTCTCCACCCTACTCCAGAACCTTCTGGCTCTGCCTACTTCTTTGTTTTGTTTTATTTGAGATGGAGTCTCGCTCTGTTGCCCAGGCCGGAGTGAAATGGCATAATTTCACTGCAACTGCGGCTTCCCAGGTTCAAACAATTCCCCTGCCTCAGCCTCTCGAGTAGCTGGGATTACAGGAATGCACTACCACACTCAGGTAATTTTTGAATTTTCAGTAGAGATGGGGTTTCACCATGTTGGCCAGGCTGGTCTCAAACTCCTGACCTCAAGTGATCTGCCCACTCAGTCTCCCAAAGTGCCGAAATTACAGGTGTGAGCCGCTGCGCCCAGCCACCTCTGCCTGCTTCCAGTTCTGCACTTCACCATCAATTCAGCACATTCGGGATTTTCACCCCTCTCTGCCATGTGAAATCTTACTCCCTCTGCCTGGCATAGACTTTTCCACCTCACCTTTTCTATCTGAATTGGAGAATGTCTGCAGGCTGGCTGAGTTCCTCAACTCAAAGTCACCTTTGCTGTAAGCGTCCTTCTTTCCAGCACCTGCTTTTTCTCCTCCCCACATCAGATCTGTCTATATCATCATTAAGTTCTCCTCAAACTGCTCAATTTATGTGTTTGCCAGCTTTTTTCTACTGGGACTTTGACAGCTAACATTTACGGAAATGTATTGAACTCATCAGTTTCTTCATTGGGATTATACTTTCCTCAAAAGTGAAGACTAAATTATTTTATGGTTTTGTGCAGTAGTTCAACAACTTTTTTTTTTCAATCCTGCTCCTTCTGTACCAACATATATTGATGAGCTTCTCCACCATGTCAGAATTTTCCCTGGAATAAGTAACAAAAGAAAAAGATCAAGCCTTCATGGCATTTACTGCCTACTAACAGTATTAAAATACTTTATTGGGCTGTTTTAATTTTGGAGGCCATACCACACATCATATTAAACATTTTTAAATGTATCAGAAAGTTATAAAAGTTTTACAATTTTGTGTTTGACAGTATCGGATATAAGTAACATATAATTTATAATTATGATTTCATAGCATTACACATACTGAAGTTTTTGAAATAAAAAACTTTTGAAATGCGAAGAAGTATTTATGAATGCCCCCATTTAATGATGAAGTAACATTTAATGAACTATTAATATGGATTTTATTTCATTTTATTTTGTATTTTTATTAATTTGAATGTATTAATTTGACTTTTCAGTTTTATTTTTATATTTTGGTAGACAAAATAATATCTACCAGTCACTAGCCCTCCTCTCCTCTGGGCAAATAGAAAGCTGCATGTTTCAGCTGAAAGGCTATATGATTAGTCCTGTCTGGTGAAAGGTAAATATTGAGTAAGAGAAAAGTCTGTGCCCAGTCTTCAGGCTTTCTTTTCCCCAATTGCCTTGGCAATCAGGAAAGCTGTGTTTTCTAGATGGTGCAAATAAGACATGGCAGAGTTTCTATCAGCCTGGGTTCTTCAGTGACTTTGTAAAGCCCAGAACCCTCAACCCCTCATCATTAACCTCCAAGGAATATGTAAATACTAGAAATAAACCTTTTTTAAAGCTGCCAATACCTGGGAAATAATTGTGACTGCAGCACAACCTAACCAATGCTATGAACACAAAGCCTCATTTCTGGTTTTGGGTTTTTCTTTTTCAGTCTCTCACATCTTCAGAGCCTCTGTCTCTTGGCTTTATACACTATGTTAACAGTAAGACAGTCATAAGTGAGTTAGACCATTCTTACATTGCTATAAAGGAATACCTGAGACTGAGTAACTTATAAAGAAAAAAAGGTTTAATTGGCTTTTAGTTCTGCAGGCTGTACATGGCTACAGCATCTGCTCCTGGTGAGAGCCTTAGGAAGCTTCAGATCATGGCAGAGGGCAGAGGGAGAACAAGCTCGTCATGGCAGGAGTGGGATCAAGGGAGCTAGGTCGGGTGGAGGAACCCCAGACTTCTAAACAACAAGATCTTGCTTGAACTGAATGAGATCTCCATTATCACCAAGGGGATAGTGCTAAACTATACATGAAGGATCCACCACCATGATCTAATCACCTCCCACCAGGCCCCCACCTCCAACAACAATGAGAATCACATTTCAACATAAGATTTGGAGGAAACAAACATCCAAATCATGCCACACTAGGGGAAACAGGAGATCAAATGAAAAATTAAAATAAAGTTTAATAAATGCAATTTATTCAGCAAAGATTCATTGAGTTCATATTACATGGAAAGAGGTCAATTTCTCTTGAGTCACATAGGCTGCATGAAAGTATATAGGAGACACTGGAAAACATTCAGAGTTCTACTAAGCAGGAAAAAGAGGAGGTGATGCACTGCAGGCCATCAGTCCACTACAGGGCAGTAACTTCAAAGTCGTAATGGACTTCTTTCACCAATGATCCCGAGTAAAACAAGGTAAGACACTTCTGATACTAAACAAAAGACTATTTATCTAGGAAGATAAACTACACTATGTTGTTTAAGTCTGCAGGCTATTAAGGGAGGCTAAGAAGGGTAGACCCCTCTTAAGAAAAAAAAGAGGCCATTCCATTAGAGAGAGAAGAAAGCACTTTCTCTCCAAGTGGGGTATGAGAGAGAAAGAACTTGCCTACCTGAGAGATGAGAGTAACAAAAAATAAAAATAAAATAAAATAAGAGATAGAATGCAAGAAAAAAGCGTTCAAGGCTTCTGGCCTAAGAAACTCCTCTAGAGTATTTTTGGCTACTAGGCATTCTATAGTTAAAATATTACCCTGTATAAGGCTCACAGTGAGGCTGAGAGACAGGCTAAGGCTCTTTTTTCTATTGATATCTCTACCTTTTAAAATACAGTTTTCTGCATATACAACAAAAGCAGGTGATAATATATTTTTTAAATGGCTTTATTAAGGTATAATTTAACTGTGATAAAATTCACCAATTTTAGGTTTATAATTTGATGAATTTTGAAAATATAAAGTTGTGTATTCAGCACTACCACCAAGACACAAAACATTTCACTTGGCCAAAAAATTTCCCTTGTATCCCTTTGCTAAGCACTATTTTAAAGTTTAGCCTTTGGCTGGGCATGGTGGTTCACACCTGTAATCCAGCACTTTGAAAGGCCAAGGCTGGCGGATCACTTGAGGTCAGGAGTTTAAGCCCAGCCTGGCCAATATGGCAAAACCAAAAAAAATGCTAAAATTAGCTGGGAGTGGTGGTACACTCCTGTAGTCCCAGCTACCTAGGAGGCCGAGGCACGAGAATCACTTGAACCCAGGAGGTGGAGGTTGCAGTGAGCCAAGATTGCACCACTGCACTCCAGCCTTGGCGACAGAGTAAGACTCCATCTCAACAATAAATAAATAAATAAAAATAGAATGTAGCCTTTGCCATCCTCAACTGCATGAGTGGACTCCGATTACTGTTAGACTTCCACCAAAAATGGCAAAATAATAGTAATAATCATCTCATGCCACTTGCTGGTGATTGGTTCAGGAATTAATATGAAAATATAAGTAATTCTGGCTTAAGAGACGATGACTATAGACTTCTAGGACAGAAAAACCATCCTCTCTGGTCTGACAGAGTAACTAATGCTGGACTAGGTATTTCATCGTAAACAAACAAAAAGTGAACAAAACTTGTGAAAGAACGATTTTCAGACTTTAGACAACAGGCAGTGTAGGACTGTGATCCCTTTACTTACCCCCAGTTTCTACCCTGAAGAACTGTCTGGATCACAAAATGGAGAAGTGCAAGCCAAGCAGGGAAGACTCATCTACAGAACTGCTGAGGTGGAGATCAGAGTTTTGGAGGCTAAGCAGCTCAAATTTGTAAGGCAGATCACCAGAGAGAAGGTAAAAGAAGTATGCAGAAAACACGATTGTTTTAAACAAATATCTCAACATAATAAAATGGGGAAAAGATAATCTTTTCAACAAATGATGCTGGAAAAAAATGAATATACATATGCAAAATAATAGTAAAAATAATAACCTTTGCCAACATTTAGTACAAACCCTACTACTACATAATTCTTAATGCAGAATAAGCAAGGATGCTGTCTCTAAGATCAGGAAGAAATTAAGTCACCTTCTATGTAACATCATAATTAATAAGTGTCCTAGCTAGTACAATTGGCAATAAAACAATTGCAAACAAATAAGTAAACTGTCCTTAGTTATAGATAGTTATTATTACATAAATAGAAAATTCTACAGAATGTACAGAAAACTACTAGAACTAATGCGTGAATATAGCAACAGTGTAGGATGCAAAGCCAAGATTTAAAAATCAACTGTAGTTCTATATGCTAAAAACAAAATAATTTTTAAAATAAATGTAATAAAATATATACCTTATGAAAATATCAAGAAAATAAAAATTACTTAGGTAATAGAAATAAGGGTCAATGTGGTGAAACCCCATCTCTACTAAAAATACAAAAATGAGCTCGGCGTAGTGGCGGGTGCCTATAATCCCAGCTACTCGGAGGCTCAGGTAGGAGAATCGCTTGAACCTGGGGGGCAGAGGTTGCAGTAAGCCAAGATTGTGCCACTTCACTCTAGCCTGGGTGAAAAAGCAAAACTCCATCTCCAAAAAAAAAAAAAAAAATTGGGCACTGAAACTGTAAAACAATGTTGAGAGAAATTAAAGGAAATATATAAATAGAAAAATAGATATGCCATGTTTGCAGTTGGAGGATTTAATATTTTTAAGATATCAATTCTCTGTAGACACATAGAGTCAAAACAATACCAAGCAAAGTTCCAGGAAGATTTTTAAAGAAATTGACAAGGGAATCCTAAAATTTATATAGAAATGCAAAAGAGCCAGAATAGCAAAAACAGTTTTAAAAACAAGGAACAATTTTGGTAGGTCTTGCACAGTTAATGCGAAGACTTATTCCAAAACTATATTAATAAGGACAATATGCTACTTACAGATCAGTGGAACAAAAATCCAGAAATAAACCCACATAGGCATATTGTTAAAACGTAACTGTTTTAAACAAATATCTCAAGGTAATGCATTGGGGAAAAATAGCCTTTTCAACAAATGATGTTGGAAAATTTGAATATCTAGGTCCAAAATAATAATCATAATAATCAAAATAATCATCATAATCTCTGCTATCTAACATCAAATAGAAAAATATATTTATAAGCATATGTCAGCACAAAGGCTTGTACAAAAATATTTTTAAAGATTTATTTATAGTAGCCAAAAGCTACAAGCAACTTAAATATAAATCCACAGGTTACATCAGGATTAACAAAGTGTGGCATTTTTATACATTGACATACCACTAAATAGTAAAAAGCTATAAACCACTAATACATACAATTCAAGGGCCAACATGTATGACTCTCAAAAACGTTATACTAAGCCAACAAAGGCAGACAAAAATAATACGTATGATTCAATTTATATAAAATTCTAAGATAGGTAAAACTGATGTATAGTGATTGTTTTCTGGGCTGCAAATTGGAGTGGGAAATTGCCCGGCAAAAGCCTCAGGAAAATTGTCTGGGGATAACAGAGACGTTCTATATCCCAGTAGGGGAGGCTATTACAAAGAGGAATACATTTGTCAAGAGCCACTGAACTTAAAAGTGGATAAAATTTATTCCATGTAAATTATATATAAACAAAGTTGATTTTTATAAAATACCTGCTAATACATATCTCTGAAGAAACCATTCTAGTATACTTTCTCAGAATTCAAGATTTGCAAATAAACTGAAATGTGATTAAACCCAATGAAGTAATATAGCCCTCATCTAAGGAACATGGCCAAAGAATTTCTTCTGTGTATCAAGATTAGAAAATATAACTTCTACAGAAGGAGAGTAAGCTGGGCACACTACACAGGGCTAACATCCACCAGGATTCATTCCTGGCCCCCAACGACTACTGGGAAAAAGTTGAACAGGTGAAGAGACATTCATAATTGTCATGGGCGTCTGGAACCCTGGCAGCAGGAGGCCCCATAATACCCACAGATACCTGAGTTAGCAGAGAGAGCTGCTTAGAAAGGTGGTAGGGACACAACTCTTGCATGTGCAGAGCCCAGAGTGTTTGGTGCAAGACCATCCGCAGTGGAGTATGGTCAGGATGCCTATCTCCCAATGCTTGCCATGCTCCTCTAGGAGACTTTAGCATGGAAGAGTTGTCCAACCCAAAACAGAGTAGGGTGGTCTTGCCCATGAGATGGGGCCAATCAAATCTAAGCACCACCCTGTCTGCTGGCCTCTTCCAGGGTCCCAGCCTGGCCACACCCATCTGCAGTGCAGCCTCAGATGCCCAACCATGGTGCCTCCTAGGGTGCTGCCTCCTAGATCCACCAATGGCAGACTGCAGATAGACATGTACCAGCCCACCCTCAATCTCCTACCACCACAGCCTCTCCTGAGCTGCTTTGCCAGTACACGCTCACCCACAGCCACACCCCCACTTCTTTGTCTACACAAGGGTAGACCTTGCCTTCCTTTTTCCATTGGCATGCAGTGCACCCCACTGCACTACTGCTGCTGGCATGAGCGTACCCCACCCCCACACCACCATTGCCAGCACCAACATGCAAACAAAGGCCAGTGGTCCCACACCACTCCCCCCACCGAACTGCATCACCACCACCACTGGCACAATTGCCTTCCATGGAGGCCAGCAGTTCTGCCCCACCCCAACACCAATCACCACCAGTGCAAACATGCACACTGATGCCAGCGGCCTTGTTCCCTTGCCCCAGTTTCACTGTTCCATTCACTGTGAATGCACACCTGGAGCCAAGCAGCCTGGTGCCCACCAGCACCCTATCTCAGCTGACAAGTATTCACCCCACTGCATGGCCACTGCTGGCACATGTGAACAAACACAGATTCTGCTGTAACTGCCCTGACAAAGCACTTTGGTTGGTGTCATCCATCAGAGTGTGTGTCAGTGGTCTGGGAATACAGTCCCTCAGCACAGCAAGTTCCTAACCTCAAGGGTCCAGAGAACAAAGCCAGGGGTCCTATACCAGCTACCCAGGGTTAGAACATGTAGCCCAGGAGTGCAAAGCTGAGACTTGACCTCTAATATATTTTAGAAATGAAGCCAGTAGACTGCACAAACCTAATATCACAATGAAACCCCCAAGGGCATCAAGGAAGATAATAGAAAAAAAAAATCAATAGGAAAGCAACTTTGAACATTAAAGGAACGTCAGCCCACACAGATAAGAAAGAAGGAGAACAAGAACTCTGCTGATTCCAAAAGCCAGAGTTTCTTCTTACCTCCAAACAACTACACTAGTTCTCCAGCAGTGTCTCTTAACCAGTCTAAAATGGCTGAAATTATCAAAATATAACTCAGAATATGGTTAGAAATGAAGATCATCAAGAGATTTGGAAGGAAGTCGAAACCTAATCCAAGGATTCTAAGGAATACAATGGAACAATACAAGAGATGAAAGACAACATGGCCATTTTAAGAAAGAACTGAATTGATCTGATCGAGCTGAAAAACTCAAGAATTTCAGAATAAAATCTCAGGTATTAACAGCAAAATTGACCAAGATGAGGAAAAAGTCTCAGAGCTCAAAGATCAGTTATCTGAGGTAATTCAGTACAACAAAAATAAAGACAGAAGAATGAACAGAACATCCAAGAAATGTGAGATTATATAAAGGACCAAATCTGCTATTCATTAGCATCTCTGAAAGACAGAGAGAGAATGCAAGTGACTTGGAAAACATATTTCAGGATATCATTCATGAAACTTTCCCCAACCTCACTGGAGAAACCAACATTCAAACTCAGGAAATGCAGAAAACCCTTATGAGATAGTACACAGATGACTGTCCTCAAGACACAGAGTCATCAGTTTCTCCAATGACAAAATGAAAGAGAAAATATTAAAGCCAGCTAGAGAGAAGAGGCAGGTCACCTACATAGGCAACTCCATCAGGCTAACAGTGGACATTTCAGCAGAAACCCTACATGCTGGAAGAGACTGGGAGCCTGTATTCAGCATTCTTTTTTTGTTTGTTTTTTTTGAGACAGAGTCTTGCTCTGTCACCCAGGCTGGAGTGCAATGGCATGATCTCAGCTCACTGAACCTCTGCCTCCTGGATTCAAGCTATTCTGCTTCAGACTCCTGAGTAGCTGGGATTAGAGGCACCCGCCAACATGCCTAGCTAAGTTTTCTATTTTAAGTAGAGATGGGGTTTTGCCGTGTTGGCCAGGCTGGTCTTGAACTCCTGACCTCACGTGATCTGCCTGCCTTGGCCTCCCAAAGTGCTGGGATTACAGGTGTCAGCCATCACACCTGGCCTTGGCATTCTTAAAAAATAATAATAATAATTACAGGCTGAGAATGCTGGCTTATGCCTGTAATACCACCACATTGGGAAGCCAAGGCAGGTGGATCACCTGAGGTCAGGAGTTCAAGATCAGCCTTGCCAACATGGTGAAACCCCATTTCTACTAAAAATACAAAAATTAGCTGGGTGTGTTGGTAAGTGCCTGTAATCCCAGCTACTCAGAAGGCTGAGACAGAAGAATTGCTTGAACCCTGGAGGCAGAGGTTGCAGTGAGCCAAGATCGCACCACTATACTCAAGCTTGGGCAACAAAGAGTTAAACTACATCTCAGAAAAAAATCTCCAAACAAGAATTTCATATCCAGACAAACTAAGCTTCATAAGCAGAGAAATAAGATTATTTTCAGACAAGCAAAGGCCAAGGGAACTGTTACCACCAGACCTGTCTTACAAGAGGTCCTGAAGAAAGCACTAAATATGAAAAGGAACGACTGTTACTGGCCACTACAGAAGCACACTAAAGTACATAGACCTTTGATACTATTAAGTAACCACGCAAACAAGTCTGCATAACGACCAACTAAAAAGATGATGACAGGATCAAGTCTACGCATAACCATATTAACCTTGAATATAAACAGGATAAATGTCCCAGTTTAAAGGCACAGAGTGGCAAGTTGGATAAAGAAGCAAGATCCAATGGTATGCTGTCTTCAAGAGATCCATCTCACATTCAATGACATCCATAGGTTCAAAGTAAAGGGATGGAATAAAATCTACCAAGCGAACAGAAAACAAAAGAGAGCAGGAGCTACTATACTGATTTCGGACAAAGCAGAATGCAAATCAACAAAGACCAAAAAAGACAAGAGCATTACATAATGGTAAAGAGTTCAATTTAACAAGAAGACTTACCTATTCTAAATATATATGCACCCAACACAGGAGCATCCAGATTTATAAAACAAGTTCTTACAGGCCTACAGAGAGACTTAGATAACAGCACAATAATAGAGTGAGACTTCAATAGCTACTGACAGTACTAGGCAGATCATCAAGGCAGAAAACTAACTAGGATATTCAAGACCACAACACAACACTTGATTAAATAACACATCTACAAAACTCTCCACCCTAAAACAACAGAATATACATTCTTCTCATCTGCACATGGCAATACTCTAAATCAGTCAACCACCCAATTGGCCATTAAAAATCCTCAGCAAATCTAAAAATATGAAATTATGCCAACCACACTCTGGGACCACAGAGCAATTAAAATAGAAATCAATGCTAAGAAAATCACTCAAAACCAGTCACATGAAAATTAGCCTACTCCTGAATGACTTTGGGTAAACAACAAAATTAAGGTAGAAATCAAGAAATCCTTTGAAATTAAGGAGAACAAAAAAAAATCTCTGGGACACAGCTAAGGCAATGTTAGGAGGGAATTTTATAGCACTAAATGTCCACATTGAAAAGTTAGAAAAATCTCAAATTAACAATCTTCTATCACCCTTTGAGAAACTAAAGAAACAAGAGCAAACCAACCACAAGGCTAGCAGAAGACAAAAAATTAACCAAAATTAGAGCAGAACTGACAAAATTTGAGACTCTCCCTCTAACAATATAAAAAAGATCAATGAATCCTTAATTTTTGAAAGAATAAAGAAGACAGATAGATCACTAGCTATACTAATAGAAAAGAAGATCCAAATAAACACAATCAGAGATGACAAAGGAGTTGTTACCACCAAACCCACAGAAATACAAAACAACCCTCAGAGATACTATGAATGTCATCATGCAATCAGACTAGAAAATCTAGATGTAATGAATAAATTTCTGGAAACACATAATCTCCCAATACTGAACTAGGAAGAAATTGAATCCCTGAACAGACCAATAACAAGTTTCAAAATTGAATAAGTAATAAAAAGCCTATTAACCAGAAAAGGCCCAGGACCAGAAAAATTCACAGTTGAATTCTACCAGATACATAAAGAAGAGTTGGTACCATTTCTACTGAAGCTATTTTTAAAAACTAAGAAGAAAGGACTCCTCCCTAACTCATTCTATGAGGCCAGCTTCATCCTGATACCAAAACCTGGCAGAAACATGGCCAAAAAGGAAAACTCCAGGACATTATTCTTGACCTGAATTCTTAACCAAATTTAGATACAAAAATACTCAACAAAATACTAGCAAACTGAATTCAGCAGCATATCAAAAAGCTAATCCACCACAATCAGGCAGGCTTTATCCCTGGGATGCAAGGTTGACTCAATATACACAAATCAATAAATGTAATTCATTGCCTAAACAGAGCTAAAAACAAAAAACGCATGATTGTCTCAATAGCTGCAGAAAAGGGTTTTAATAAAATTCAACATCCCTTCATGTTGAAAAAACAAATAAACAAACAAAAACCTCAACAAACTAGGCATTGAAGGAACATACTTCAAATTAATAAAAGCCATCTATGCCAACCCACAGCCAACATCATACTAAATAGGCAAAAGCTGGATGCATTCCCCTTGGCAATTGGAACAAGACAAGGGTGCCCTCTATTACCACTCCTATTCGACATAGTCCTGGAAGTCCTAGCCAGAACAATTAGGCAAGAGAAAGAAATAAAAGGCACCCAAACAGTAAGTGAGGATGTCAAACTATTTCTATTTGCAGATGATATTTTATAACTAGAAAACCTCACAGTCTTTGTCCAAAAGTTCCTTAAGTGAACAAACAACTTTTGCAAAGTTTCAGGATACAAAATCAATGTACAAAAACTGGTAGCATGCCTATACACCAACAACATCCAAGCTGTGAGGCAAATCAGAAACTTAATTCTGTTCATGATACCCACAAAAAGAAAAAAGAATACCTAGGAATACAGCTAATCAGGGAGGTGAAAGATCTCTACAAGGAGAATTATAAAACACTAGTGAAAGAAATTAGAATTTACACAAACAAATGAAAAACATTTCATACTCATTGATAGGAAGAATTAATGTTGTTAAAATGGCCATACCGCCCAAGGCAATTTACAGATTCAATGCTATTCCTATCAAACTACCAATGGAATTCTTCCCAGAATTTTTTAAAACTATTTTAAACTTAGGAATTATCATTCTGGACATAGGACCTAGCAAAGATTTCATGATGAAGATGCCAAAGCAACTGTGACAAAAGCAAAAGTGTACAAGTGTGATCTAAAGAGCTCTGTACGGCAAAATAAACTATCAACAGGGTAAACAGATAATCTACAGAACGGGAGAAAATATTTACAATCTATACATCCAACAAAGATCTAATATCTAGAATCCATAGGGACTTAAACAAGTTAACAAGCCAAGAAGAAACAACCCCATTAAGAAGTGGGCAAAGGACATGAGCACTTTTCAAAAGAAGACATACAGGTGGCCAAGAAGCATATGAAAAAATGCTCAACATCACTAATCATTAAAGAAGTGCAAATCAAAACCACAATGAGATACCATCTAACATTAGTCAAGAATGTCTATTATTAAAAAGTTTAAAAATTGCATATGCTGGCAAGGTTATGGAGAAAAGGGAACACTTATACACTGTTGACGAGAATGTAAGATAGTTCAGCCATTGTGGAAAACAGTTTGGCAATTTCTCAAAGAATTTAAAACAAAATTTTCATTTGACCCAGGAATCCCATTATTGGGTCTATACCCAAAGGAATATAAATCACTCTACCATAAAGGCACACACACATGTATGTTCATCACAGCACTATTAACAATAACACAGATATGGAATCAACCTAAATGCCCATCAATGATAGACTAGATAAAGAAAATGTGATATATATACACCACGAAATAATAATCAGCCTTAAAAAATAATGAGATTATATCCTTTGCAGCAATATGGACAGTGCCAGAGAACACTGTCCTAAGCAAACTAACACAGGAACAGGAAACCAAATACCATGTGTTCTCACTTATAAGTGGGAGCTAATCATTGAGTACATATGGACACAAAGAAGAGAACAACAGACAATCCAGGCCTACTCTAGGGTGGAGAATGGCAGGAAGGTGAAGACTGAAATACCACATATCAGGTACTATACTTGTTATCTGGGTGATGAAATAATCTGTGCACCAAATCCCTGTGGCATGTAATTTTCCTATATAACTAACCTGCATATGTTCCCCTGAACCTAAAATAAAAGTTTAAAAAAAGAAAGAAAATGTAACTTCTTTTCTTCTAAGAATTTGGGTTATCATTTTTGATGTCTGAAGCTAGTTTGTTCTCTCAGGCACAAAGAAAATAAGTATTATATACTAGTTAATTCATGGAAGATTACCAGGCTGTCTTTGCAGGTTCCCTCTCTTATTTTATTACTTATTTTCTCCCTTCATCCTAGATGAACAGGTTTTCCCCACACACCCAACTAGATAACAGTTGAGCATTTTAAATAAGGTACTGATTATAATTATACAGCCTATAAAATATGCTCTATGTTTGTATTTTTAATGTATGTATTTTTCCCATTTATCACTATATTTTCAGGTCTATCCATGTGGCTATATATAGATCTACTCGGCTGCTTCTAATGCTATATTCTCTGCAGCATAAATTTCTACAGCATGTGTCTCTCATATTTTGTGTATCAATTTCCCTAGTGATAAACACCTAGGTTACCTTCGAATACTATCAGTGATGAATATCATAGATCCACATGGGAAGTTTCCCATGTAATACACACCCAGAAATGGCATTGCTGGTTCACAGGGTATGGTGACACTTATACCATTAGATTAATTTCCAGAAATATTATACTAGTTTCTATTCCCACTAGTGATGCATTGTGTATTTTAAAGTTAGGCTCATTTAAAATATATTCTGCCACCTAAAGTGGCAGATTACAATATAATAGATTTCATTTTGTTTCTGGATTCTATACATTCATAAGGAAGAAGTAATACTTTTGTCTTGTTTCTGGCTACTCTGTATTCATAAAGAAGAAAAATATATCATTCATTTCACCACCCAGGGAGGTAGCTCAGTCTTGATTTCTAAGGTATGGGCTCTTTTTAAGTTCAAAAAAATAAATAAATAAACAATGATATTGTGCTTTAGAGCCAGAAGGAGGAATTGCAAGGCAGAGAACCACTGCCACTGAAGACAACCCTGAATAGGTCTTTGTGCTTCAAAGACCTAGGTCTATTTAGTGAACCAAAGATTTGGAAAGGAGAGAAGAATTGGAGGCTTTATAGTGCTATCTGACAAGTTGATAGCTATTGATTCTCTTAATGTATACCTACTTGCCATGGGTGTGAGGACTGATCCCACCTAAACTGCCTGTGTAGTGCAAGGACTGCAGAAGGCTATAATTAGGTAAGAAGTGCTATACTCCTTGAAGTCTAAGTGAGGGTCCATCTGTTTAAATTTGGTACAGTGGAAACAAATCACAGACTGGAAAGATTAACCTCAAATGAATTGTTGTGTCTGCCTTTGAGGACCTTTAGGTCCCCAGGGTTCTTATAAAACCCAAGCAAGGGGAAGGAGTCTGTAAAGTAAAATGCCTGATAACAAACTTTCAAGCAATCTTAGTGGATCAAACCAGATTTAGCCTTATTTAGACCAAAAAAATAAAAATTGCTTCTTAAAGGCTTAGTCTAGGAATCTCTTTTCTTATCTCTCTCTCTCATCTTTCCCTTGTTGATCTCAAATTACTACAGCTTAAAAGCTATCTATAGGCTTATGACTTTTATTTTGATATATAATTAATTCATGCACACACCCACACTGCACATAATCCCTGTGACCATACCCTTTACCTTTTCTTCTTTGCACTTGTTACTATTTGTTTTTTAAACATGTTGGCGGTTTGACTTCCAAACTAGGTTGTATATTAGCCAATACAGGAGTCCTATCTTGTTTATTTTCCAAATATATATCTACTTGTGTCTGATGTAGTTCCTGGTACAGAGTATACAATTAATAAACATTTTTGAATGGATGAATAAATAAATTAAAGCCCTGGAGTTGTACAACAATTCACATTTGTAACATAAAAAGAAAACACTTCTTAAAATCTTCTCCCATTAGTCATGCCATCTTGCTCTCTTCATTAATAATTTTGGAGCATAGGGGTTTCTGTCTCCTTTATTCTGTCACTTTCTATTCTCATCTCTGATGCAAAGTCCTTTTCTCATAAAAATGCAACTATGTGAATGCTCTAAGGCTGCCTTATGATGCAAAAGAAAAATTTGTTTGCCTTATAGGTGGTCCACTTAAGAAAACAGGAATTCACCACTGCTATCCAAAGATGAAATCTAGAATAGGTTTCCTGGAGTAGCAAAATTTACCAGAACCTAACAGAAGATAGAACGTGGAGAAATAGAGGCAATAGAACAACAGAAAGTAACAGACTAAAAACAAAGAAAGTATGTATTGGTGCCCATCTCATGGGTACCATACTCATTTTGGAGTAAAAGATTACCCCATGGCAACAGAAAAAATTGTATTGCATCATTCTCTGAACAATGAAAATATTGAAGTAAGCCATTCGTAGGATTAGATTTCCTTTTGGTAATATCTGGACTCTCACTTTCTAGATGTTTCTAGGTAAAGTTACAGTCCCAAACACATCTTATGGCTCCCTTTTAATTCGAATTATTCCTCAACTATTACTTTGCTAAGATCTGACTTAGCCACTGCAGAATATCTACCATTATAATTTAGGTTCTCATCATTCTATTGCACATTAGAATAAAACATCACAAAGAATGGGATACATATATAGGGAACTGTAGAAGGCGACTACGGAGTAAGAAGTCACAAGCACTGATGAGCAGTTCAGCATCTTTACTTTAGCATGGAGCTAGGGAGGGAGATGAGAGGTTTTCAGGTCCTATCTTCCTTTCAGTGTTGGGGTCACAGAACTTTCTTCCAAGCCAGCAAGTAAGACAAAGATTCTGCCTGACATCTTCTCTGCATGGTACTCTGAGCTAAAAATAGCTACTCTAAATAATGAATGCTATGGCACTGCTAATTTATTTAAATGAAAAAGTCCTCATCTGTGATTTTCGTATTTTTGCCCAGCCAACTAAAGTTTGCCTGAAGCAGACAACATGCTGGTGGTCACTAGACTATTACTAATACTAGTAGATTTCGCTCATTAAAATGATTTTAGAGCCTCTCAGTGCAATAAGCATGGCCTGTTGTCACTATTTCTATTTTTATTCCTTTGGGATATCACCTAGAAAGACTGAATTGAATTACAGCAAATGACTCTGCAGTTAAACTTGAGGGGCTGTGAAGAATAGAGTATGCCTAAGGTTTTGCTACCTTCTCAAGAATAGGCGGAAAATGGCTATGAATACTTAAAAGTTAGTCAGCCCTGGATCCTCTCCAAAAGGAAGTTATCTAACCATTCTTAGTTGTGGCTTTCTTATCAGTAAAGTTAGGGCAATAATATATATGTTGCAGAATTATGATTAATAATTGGAAGCAACTTATAGCTAACACACAAGGCATATGATAGATGGTTGATAAATGCTACCTGTTATTCTAGCTCTCAGAAGTTTGCCCAAAATAAGGGTCATTAAATCTTATGAATTTTTCCAACACATTCCCAATATTTCATTGAGAATTTACAGATAGAAGCATAGTAGTAGTCATATTGATGCCACAGAAAAAGATATAACTACACAGAAACATTGATAATAATAAAATGACTCTCCTGTCAATATTGGTAACTTGGACCAGAATTAACCGTGACTGGAAATGAAGTGGAAGGGCTTTTATTTCCAGCTATAACAGCATAGCTTGTAGCAAACCAAGATACTTCTGTCTTAGTTCATCTGTACCACTATAACAAAATACCACAGAATAGGTAATTTGTAAATAATAGAATTTACTTTCTCATGTTTTAGAGGCTGGAAAGTTCAAAATCAAGGTGCAGACAGATTCCATGTCTGGTGAAGTCTTGCTCTCCACATTCCAAATGGCATCTTGTTGCTTCATCCTCACATGGTGAAAGGCAATGGGCAAAAAAAAAAAAAAAAAAGGGGGGGGCCCAGCTAGTTCCCTCCAGCACCTTCATAAGGACCTTAATCCCATTCACCAGACAGGACCCCTCATGACAATCACTTGTCAAGTACCTCTCCTCTTAAGATCATCACTTTGTTGAGTTAAATTCCAACATGTGAATTTTGGAGGGACTCACATTCAAACAATAGCAGCTCCCCCCACCAAAAAAAAAAAATAAGAGATTTTTTTAAACTCTCTATTCAAAAGCATTGAGAGCTAATTAGGCAGTTAGTCCCTTTAAGTGCACTTAAAGGCCCAACACCCTAAAGAGAAGTGAAGCAGAAAAATGTGAGCCAGTAAGTGTCCACTTGGAGAATTTCCTAATTTTTGATGCTGTGTGAAAGGCTGTGTATCTAAGGAAGAGCATAGTTGCTGAGAAGCAGAGTAGCTGAAAAAGGGTCTGGTAATTTTGCAGGACAGAAAAGACAAAAAGTGAAATCCAGAGCTGCCAAGGAAGGAAGGACAGAGGAAGAAACACGCCTGACACACAGTCACATTTTTAAGATAAACAAAGCAACCAGCTAAGAATCTAAGCAGAATGCACTTAAAGAAAAAGTCATTTTCCATAGTGTGACAGTGAAAAAGAGCCAAGTTAGAGCATATGAACAGAGTATTAAAAAGGGCCCTAATAGATAAATACCCCAGCCTCTCAGTTAAGACCATCTGAGGCTATGTCCCCAAGAATGAGGTTAAACAAGATCTGTATTTGAATTCATAACAATTGTAACTCAGACACCTGATGTTAAAATCAGTTGTTGATTAAATTAAAGTGTAGTTTCCTCACTGTAGTTTCCTCACAGAGAACAAGGTGAACCCTTGCTGGGGACTGACAAAATCATCTGAACACATGTAATTTTTTCATATAAAATATTCATCATTTAATAAAAAGATGCCAAGGGGATAGAGTTCAGGACGCAGTACACCAAAATATGGCACCTTGGATTTGCAGAAACAACAAAAGCAATAAGATCACTCTCACCTTTCCCTTTCTGCTTCTCCCCTGAAGCAGGCCATAAAAACTTAGCTGATCTTTCCCTGAAGCAGGTCATAAGACCTTAGTTCCATAGGCACCATCCCTATATCTGGAAGAAAAGAACCCTCTTATCCTCAAACATACAGACATGCCAAGAAGAATCTGAATAAACAACGCTTACTAAGTCTACCCTCCACCCCCAGCATGTAACCTTTAGATCATACCCACTTTTGTTCACACTTCCGTGTGACTATCCACTCTTCAGCAAACCTAAGCATAAAAATACAGTTCTCCTTATTTCTTTGGGTCATTATTTCTGAAGGCTCCTGTGTCACAGAAAACTTACATTAAGTAAATTTGTATGCTTTCTTCATTTTAATCTGTCTTTAATTATAAGTGCCTCAGCCGTGAAATTTGAGACGGATGAGAAATCTTTTATTCCCTACAAAGGCAGATGGAGAAACAAGACAAAAATAAAGCCCAGATGACATAAAAATGTGGGGAACATTCCCGTGTGAGACCCCTAAAAGGTGTGAGTCTCACTATACGGTGAGTTTGATCCCAAACACAGTTTCCTACTGGAGGCAGTCGAGCTATCCGGAAATATATAGGAACTGAAAGATGAATGATCAGTTTCTAATATCAACCACAATATCGTTTTGGGCCTAAAACTATGTGTTGCTGCTAGACAGAGTGACCCCCTGCCGGCAACCGGTTCCTGGTTCCTGCTTTTAACCTTTTTATGACTTTAAGAATAATCCTTAAACCTTACTTACCAGACTGCCTTGTACCCTAGATAATGGTTTAACTGTCAATATTTGCAAAGCAAATGCCACCATAAGGGATGGCTTTGATTCCTGACTCAGAGATTCCTGAATGGGGAAGTTGAGTTAAGTTGAGTTAGGAGTAGACAAAGGAGAATCCGGTTAAAAGATATTCTGATAAGCAAAACCAGAAAACTTTTTCACATCTCAGTTCTAAAACAAGATCAAACCAGAGATACCTGCAGCCAGGAGGAATAATGTCTGGATGTAAACAAGCTTTGTGATCACAGGAAATTCTGTGACTTTTTACAACCACTGATTGCATATCTGACTTCTCTATTGTATAGGCCATGTAAGGTATACATTTGCATTTCCTCTTGAAACCATTGTGTATCTGATTTCTCTCTTGTACAGGCCATGTAAGGTGTACATTTGCATTTCCTCTTGCTATGAAGTAAACCAGAGCCAAGAAAGTGTATTTATTCCTGGCCTTTGAAAAATAAAATTTGCTGTTTAGGCACAGCCTATCAGCCCTCCAGACGCCTCGCTTTCTCTCTCTCTGTCTTTATTATTTTTCCAGGCGCACTCCCTCTTCCAGGTATTGGGACCCTCTTACAGGTCGAGAGACCCCCGGGCAGACGTGCCTACCCGTCCCGGACGGTCCACGACATCAAAAGACTCACAGATTATCAAAATCAATGTTATCTAATAGAACTTTCTACAATGGTAGAAATGTTCTATGTATGTGCAATCCAATATATGAGTCACTGCACACATGTGGCTATTGAGTACTTGACGTGAGGAACTGAATTTTCTTTTTTATTTTAATTGATTTACATTTAAAGAGCCACGTGTACCTAATGGTCACAGTCCTGGATAGCACAGCTGTAGCCATAGGAATGCATGATTCTCATGCTGATAAAGGTAGAATATAATAAATAGAAATATTTGATTAATTCATCAAAGGAAGAAAAAGGAAACATACAACAAACGAGACCAAAAGAAAACAGCTATTGTAGTATAATGGTCAGCATCTACCCAAATATAACAGTAACTATGTTAATCACAAGAAAAGAATATATATTCCAATAGAAAAACAAAGATTGTCATACTGAAAAGAGAAACAAACCTTAACTATATGCTGCTTATAACAATCACAAATTTGATTATAAGCATTTCTTTAGATATTGCCTCTTCTCCAATCTAATTTCTCATTCTCTACAACTCTTATTATATTAGACACATGTTCAGCCCATTCAGTCTGCTTCTATGTCTTAACCTTTTTTCCCATGTTTTCCATTTTTTTTAATCTTTGCTGCATTTTGGTTAGCTTTTCCACCTCTGGCTTCCAGTTCAGTAATTCTCATTTTACCTATGATCTACCTATTGTTTAACTCTTTGACTGAATTTTTTTTTTTTTTTTTTTTTTTTTTTTTTGAGACGGAGTTTCGCTCTTGTTACCCAGACTGGAGTGCAATGGCGCAATCTCGGCTCACCACAACCTCCACCTCCTGGGCTCAGGCAATTCTCCTGCCTCAGCCTCCTGAGTAGTTGGGATTACAGGCACGCGCCACCATGCCCAGCTAATTTTTTTTTTGTATTTTTAGTAGAGACGAGGTTTCACCATGTTGACCAGGATGGTCTCGATCTCTTGACCTCGTGATCCACCCGCCTCGGCCTCCCAAAGTGCTGGGATTACAGGCTTGAGCCACCGCGCCAGGCTTGAATTTTTAATTTCAAAATTTTTTTTAAATTCATTTTTTGGAGTTTTTTCCTGTTTTTCAAGTTTACATATTCTTATATAATATCTTATTCTTTCCTTGTGGTTTTTTACTCCATTTATCACTTTAATTATGTTAGGCATAACTATTCTGTAATATCTTCCATATTGTTCTAGTTTCTCAAGTCCTTAAAGTTGTAACAGTCCTCTGAATTATTTTCTTCTGTGATTTATAAATTTTATTCCCAAGCTCTTGTTGGTAGTTCTTTATCGCCCTGGACTGTCAGAAGTATAGCTATACAGTTTTGCTTCTGCTAGATGCCCCAGAATTTCATTGGTGTGAAGGATTATTATTTATTATAAAATCCTAGGAGAATGTCAATTGAGACTTCACATTTGAATATGGAAAAACTTTGGAGCTTTGATTTATCAGGGAAATTCTTTTTTTAGTTTTAGTGTTTCATTTTTCTAATTCCCCTTTCACTGAGAGATAACAATTCTAAGATTCTGTCTTTATGCTGGGTTCTCAGTTCCAACTTACTGCCTCACACAAGTCAAAGCCTTATCTTCTGCCTCCAGGAGACCATCAAAACTACAGCCCCTAGTTCCTAGTGGCTAGATCCAATCATCAGCTTCCCTAGCCTCCACAGCATCAGCTGGTAAGTTTATTGCTCTGGCTTTAATTTTCCTTTTCTTGCACCCACTAACATCTATCTTATGACAAGTCAGTCTTTTGTTATTTTTTTAATTGATAACTTCTATGTGGTTAAAGAGATGAGTAGCTCTGCTTAGACTCAGCCTATCAAACTCCCAGAATTATGCCATGATTTTTAGACCACATTTTCTCCTCTTTCTGCCTCTACTTCTGAATTTATTCAGGTTATCCTGCTCCCATGCCCCTCAGATCTAGAAGCTTCACTATCTTACACAACATTTCCAATCACATTTATATTCTTTATAGATTTTCCAAGGTTCTGTGGAGTCACAGAGGTAAGAGAATCTCATTGTGGTGTGCATTGCCATCTGGCATCTTGCTGCTCCAACCTTCCTTCTTTCTTCTTCTCAGCCAGACCCCTTAGGCTCTGACTTTTCCAAAAGCTCATGCTCCTACATGTCTTCTTCTTTAGCATACATAGGAAGCCGAATTCTCCTAATGGAAAATAGACCTCACTTCACAAAAGCACATCTGTGTTCTCCAATGCCATGAACATTTTGGTGAATAAGAATTTCTCTATACATTTAGACTCACAAAAGTCATGCAGAGAACAGTGGCAAGACCAAACATTGCTAGAGACTTTTCTTTAATTGAGAAAACTGCAAGTTAATCTATACACCATAGAGAAAATAAGTTTCAACAGCTTTAAGGATTGTTTTGATATTCATGCACACACATACACACATTATAAAATGTGTCTTTTAATTTAACAATATTGATTAAGCACATAATAAGCAGTATGCTAGATTTCATGGATATAATTAAAACAAAACTACAGTTATCCATCACTTAATGATGGGGATGCAGTCTGAGAAATGCATTGTTAGGTGATTTCATCATTGTGTGAACATCGTAAAAGGTACTTACACAAACCTAGATGGTTTAGCCTACTATACACCTAAGCTATATAATGTAGCCTATTGCTCCTAAACTGTAAAGCTGTAGAACATGTTACTGTATGGAATACTATATACAATTATAACACAATGGTAAGTATTTGTGTACCTAAACCTACCTAAACATAGAAAGGGTACAGTAAAAATGCAGGAATAATCTTTTCAGACCACTGTTGTATATACACTGTGTCACTGACCAAAATATTGTTACACAACGCATGTACTAATTGCTTCCAGTATTTACTTGCTTCCCCTTTCCTGTTAAACTGTAAACCCTAGGAGGGTGGGGCTGTGTTTTACTTATTTACCTCAAGATCCAAGTGCTTAGCAGTGTGCTGGCATGTAACAATATCTGTTGAATACATAAATGACTGATTATATTAATACATGAATGAGTCTTGTTGCAAAGATGAAAACGTAAAAGGAAAATGATATGAAATTGGTCCTTAAACCTGCAGATATATACTTAAAAAGACACCAAGCGCTGTCCTTTCAGTTCACTCAAGTCGGCTACTTTTCCTATTAGCAGGATCTTGATAACCTCTGCTCATTAGTTTCCTTAACTTTCTCTCCGTCGTTTTCTCCTCCCCTGGCTTTGTTTCCTTGTCTGCCCGTCCTGACACTCATGGCTACCTTTCTGAAATACTTTCTGGTCAATGTACTGAGTCCATTAGACAAGCATGATTTATGGGATTCAACTTTGTCTTTGCCTCCTAATGGCACTTTAAAGTTATTCAGAGGAGGATCTTTCTCTCTGACTGAAAAGAGGACTTCATGGATCTCATAACTTTCTCAGTTTAGGTAACTGTTGGCTCTATGGTCACTCTAGTTACAAACCATAGTCTCAGTTCAGAAAGTAGAACTGCAAAGTCCACAATATTAAACACCTCTTCAGCTTTCATTCAAAAGTAAAGTTTTTTCCTCCTTTCCTCTGTTTAAGGTAGGTGGGTAGCGGGCCACTTGGGCTTGTGAAATGGGATAGGTTAGCTTCTATTTTCTTTCTCACCTCTCCTTTTCTCTCCCTCACTAGCCACTGGGATTTAAATGCAACTTACAGACAGTAATATTTACCAGTTTTTAAGTATACAATTGATAAGTTTTGACAAATAAATTCAGTCATTTGAATGTCACTACAATGATAATATGGAACATTTGTTTCATCTCAAAAGTTTCCTCATTCACATTGCTGTCAATCCTCTTTGGCTCCTGGTAATGACTGATCCTCTTTCTATCTCTATACTTGTACTTTTTCTAAAATTTCACATAAATGGAATCATGAAAAGACTACATATTGTATCTGGCTTCTTTTCATAGCATAATGCTTCTGAGATTCATACATGTTATGCTTATCAGTAGTTTAGCTTTTTTTTATTGCTGAGTGGTATTCCATTGTATGGACATACTATTATTTATGTACCCATTCATAATTCAATTGACACTTTTGTTCTTTCATTTTTTCAACCATTATGAATAATTCTGCTATGAGCATTCAGATATAAATTATTGATTAGGTAGGTGCTTAAACTTGTCCCTGATAAATGCCTGAGAGTGGGATTTCTAAGTGATCTGATTAACTTGTAAGAATTGTCATATGGCATTTCCAAAGTGGCTGTACCCTTCTGCATTTTCACCTGAAATGTATGAGAATGTCATTTGCTACATACCTCCTCTCAAGCCTTAGTTTTATCAATCTTTTTTTAAATTTAGCCATATATTAGATGCATAGTGCCAGCTCATTGTGGCTTTCATTTCATTTTATTAATGATAAATGATATTGAACATCTTTTCACATACCATTCCCACTGATGTACTTTCTTCAACAAAGTATATCTTCACTTCTGTGGCCAATTTTGTTTTAAATTGTGTTATTTGTCTTAATATTATTGAATTATAAGAGTTCTAGATATATTCTAGAAACAAGTTCTTTATCAGATATATATCTACAAGTATTTTATCAGTGTGTTGCTTTTCTTTTCATTTCCATTAGTGTCTTTTGAAGAGCAAGAGAGTTTTTCATTTTGATGAAATCAAATTTACCACTTTTTTCTTTTATGGTTCTGGCTTTTTTGGTTGTATATAAAAAAATTTTTGTCTACCCAAAACTACAAAGATTTATCTTACAGGCTTGATTCTAGAACTTTTATAGTTTAGATATATTTGGATATGTGATCTATTTTGTATTAATTTTTGTATATGGTATGGCATAAAAATCACATTTTACTTTTTTGTGTCTGGATATTCGACTGTTTCAGTATCACTTTTTTCTTAGTCCATTTAGACTGCTATAATAAAGAACCATAAATTGGTGGCTTATAAACAAAAGATATTTATATCTCACAGTTCTTGAGGCTAGAAAGTTTAAGACTCAGGAGCTGGCAGATATGGTGTGTATTCTCACATGGTAGAAGGAAGAACTTTGACCTCTTCAGCCCCTTATGAGGGCAATGGTTCCATTTATTAGGGTTCCACATGTGCAACCTAATTACCTCCCAAAGGCTCCACTTCCTAATATCATCACACTTGGGATTAGGTTTCAACATATAAATTTGGTGAAGAAACACACATTCAGTTTGTAGAGTATTATTGACTCATTAACTATAATGGGCACATTATTAGGTGGCAATTTCATATGGTTCAAACTAGCATTTAGTCTCTTTAAGCTTCTTTTTCCCCCGTATGAAAAGACAGAGAGTGCTATGGTATGTACTACACAGATGACTGTTGTGACGTTTAAATAAGATTAATGCATGCAAAGCACTCCGTCCCCTGCAAAGCACCTAAGTGCTCAGTAAAGGTGGCTATTGTATAAAACTCATCAAGTCCTGACTATTTACTTGCAAAATATACCTTGAATTTGTCTCCTCCACCTCATCACTATTTATTTACTCATTCAGTCGTTTATTCACTTAACAACTTTTTATTGAATCACCATGTGTTCCAGGTACTAAGACAGGCATTGGGAATTCAATGATAAACAAAGCAGACATGGCATGTGCTCCAGTGGGACTTTCAAAATGCAAGAAAAGACAGACTGTTAAATAGCACTTAAAATGGAAACAATAAAAAGTCATGACCCTGGACTTTTCTCTGGCTAGTGAAAGAATACATTTTCTATGTCCCATCTTCTCCCCACAGGGTCCTGGGTGAGAGAACATAGGATAAGCCCAGAGATAAGAGAGAACTATTGAAGAAACTCCTCCCAGAGTGATCTATCAAAATGACACATCTGACTATGTCATTCCCTATCTTAACCAGTGTGTGGCTCTTCACTGCCTTCAGGGTAGAGTTAAACTCTTTAAATGACAGATCTCTCACCAACACTCTTAGCACTCTTTGTCTTTCATTTTGTTTCAACAGAACTGAACTATTTCTATTTATCTACACATGCCCTGCTTTTTTATGTCTCTGTGGCTTTGCTCATGCACTCCATGAAACATCCTTCACCCTTTCTCTGCCTTGGTAACTCTTCATATCAGCTTGGATTCTCATGGCTGCAGAAGAAAGCAAGCCAGTTCAAATTAACTTGAGAAAAAAAGAGAAATTTACTCTAAGGAAACTGGGATGTTTCCTGAAATGGAGGGCAACAAAGTGATTGCATATCTATTGTAGGTAACAGGAGAATGCATTCTCTGGAAGATGCACTCTCTTCACAGCTTGTCTCTGCTTCTCTTCGTGCATGTAAGTGTAACTCACATTGTTGTTATTATTGGTTTTCCTCTGTCAAATGGCAGAAAACATAGCCCCTGACAGCTCTCAAGCTTCAGTGAGTCCCATGTGGAAAAATCTTAGGGAGGGAAAGTGATTGGCTCAGCATGTTTTATGTGCCCACTCACAGCTCAAACTCAGAGATGCAGTGTGATGATATACAGAATAGCTGCTCTCACCTTAACCATGTGGATGGGGAAAGGAATCACCCAGAAAAGCATAAATTAAGCATATAAGGAATCTCAGCTCAGATGATCCTCCTCCAGGAAGCACGCCAGGTCCCTTTATTGGCGTGGGTGCCTGTGACCTATGCACACTTACTGCCTCATGAACACATCTAACACTACTGTTCACATTTTTGATCATCTGTTTCTGTGTCTGTCTCATGAATTCTTTGAGGACAAGTATGCAGTATATTCAGTTTTGTACCCCAAACTTTGAAGATATGGAAAACAAAGCAATAGTGAATGTGGAAATGTAAAAGATTTTTGGAAGAATGAGTAGGTAATTACTTCAACTAACTGGCATTTGAATTTTATTTCTAAAACTCTAATTATAAAAAGTCATCATTTTCAAATTTCTTTGGAGTCAATATACCTTTATCCTCTTACAGAGCAAAATCAAGTCACCAATGAAATAATTCCAAACCTTATGATTACATTGTAACTTTCTCTTAGCAGTAATTATTGGAGGTGAGAGAATCTATATAATTGACTTGATTACATATAATATTTAAAATCACCTAATTAACACAATATTATAGAGAAAAGTATGTGAAAGCCACATAAATAAACTCCAACTATGCTTAAAAACTGTCCAACCCAGCTCATTTGATAACCTATTGACAAGTAAGTTAAATAAAACTCTAATTCAATGATAGCAGCATCCTCTTCCCTTTCCAAAAGTACAGGAGAGAATAATATTTTCTCATGGTTAAGAAACATATTAAATATGTGAAAGAATAAAATGTAAAAGAGAATGAGGAGAAACTTGGTGAAAATTAGCAAAGCAATGCTCTGTTCTCCCTCTGCTGGCTTTTAGGCAGTATTGCTCTTCACAGGTCTGTCCAAAGGCCCAAATGAAATTGTTTCAAGGAATGTCAAAAATATCTATAATGCTTTTGTAATATTTTTTTCCAAAAATATTTAAAATGCTCATAATGTTTATCTAAATAAGTTCCACCAAAGCTAGAGCATCCCCACCAAAGCCGTCATTATTTTCTCTCCTTATCACAGATAATGACGAATACAGAAAAGGCAGAACACGTAGAATCTGATGGCTTGACCAATTTTTCAAGAGAGCAATTCAAAAGAAGTAATTGATATCAATATTACAAATATAGATTGCATTTTCTGGTTTTCTAAGAATGATTCTTACAGATTGCGATGCATCCTGATTGAGTAGGAAAAACACTGCATTTTTAGTTAGACAACCTGGGCGTGTGTCTTGACTGTCCCTATTACCTACTGGTTGTGTAACCTTTGCAAATTGTCACTTATATGCTGGTTGCATAACATTACCATTTATGGAATTAAGTTTCATTAACCTCTAAATGAGGAAGCTACACAACAGAATTGTTGGATCCTTTTCCAGTTCTAATATTTTTTGATTCCCAGTGCTGTTGAATTACTAATTTTTAATAATTAATTTCTGGCCAGGCGCGGTGGCTCAAGCCTGTAATCCCAGCACTTTGGGAGGCCGAGGCGGGTGGATCACGAGGTCAAGAGATCGAGACCATCCTGGTCAACTTGGTGAAACCCCGTCTCTACTAAAAATACAAAACATTAGCTGGGCATGGTGGCACGTGCCTGTAATCCCAGCTACTCAGGAGGCTGAGGCAGGAGAATTGCCTGAACCCAGGAGGCGGAGGTTGCGGTGAGCCGAGATCGCGCCATTGCACTCCAGCCTGGGTAACAAGAGCGAAACTCCGTCTCAAAAAAAAAAAAAAAAAAAAAAAAAAAATTAATTTCTGCATTTAATTCACACCATTTGGATCATTTGAAGATGTAACCAAAATGGTTCCTGTAATCATCAGCTTCCTTCCTTGATGTTGTGCCAAACACACTGTGGACACTCAGATGAATCCTAATGGTACAATAATGATCATGATGGCAATAAAGAGCCCTGGAATTTTTATTTGAGCCAAATTCTTTCCTAGTTATATGGCTAGTATTTTGAGTAGCAGCTGTGAACAAATCTGTATTTCCTTCCCCTATGTCACCCCCACAACAGTCTGAGATCTTTACTTCAAATGAGACAAATCAGAAGAACTGCTGAAAAATGCAGTTTCAATCTGTCCTTCTGTCCCCTATATCACATTTTTAAAAAATCAACTGACTCTTAAATATTGTTATAAGGAAGGAAATGACAAGGTAAGTGTGATGTTAGAAGACACTAGTTCAAATAATGACTCCACTTCTTTTAAGTTTAATATCCATCTTTCAAGATTGAAATATACCATGTCATGAGTGAGATAACATGTGTGAGCTCATCATTCCAGTGTTTTCAGACATAACACTGGAGGTACATAAATAGTAGCAAGAATAATTATAGCTATTGTTATTCAGTCATTGGGAACTCACTATGTGCCAGGCACTATGCTAAACTCTTTATATAAAAAGTTATACACACATACACACACACACATTCATTTATTCCCCACAAAAATCCTATAGGGCAGATGCTACTTTCTCTGTTTTACAGATAAGAATTTGAAGCTTAGAGAATTAATGTCATTTCCACATGTTATGCTACTAGTGGCTGAGCCAGGGTTTGAACCAGGCAGTCTGATTCCAGAGCCCACTTAGAGTTTTGTTTCATGCCCCAAGGAGGATATTGAAACTTTAGAAAGCAATTAGTTATGCACCCTCAAGAATAACTAAAATGAAAACCAACAACAACAACTAAGAACTCCAAGTGGTGGTAAGTATGTTTATGAGTGTAAATTGGTGCTGGAAGGAATGTAAATTGATGCAGCCACTTTGAAAAACTCTTCAGCAGTATCCATTCAAACTGAACCTACACATTGCCTATAATCCAACAACCCCACTCTCTACTACATATCCAAATCAAAGTGTAAAACGTATGTGGACCAAAAGACAGAATGTTCAAATGTTTGTTGCAGCATTATTTGTGGAAGCCCCAAATTGAATGAACTCAATGTCCATCAACATTGAAACAGATAAAAGAAAATGTTGTCACTTTCATGTAATAGAAATATCACTCAGCAATGACAAAGCATTAATTGTTACATACAACATGGATGAATTTCACGGACATAATATTGACCACAAGATGCCAGAACCAAAATAACATATGTGCTACAATTCCAACGCTCAAAGTCCAGAAACAACCAAAACCAATCTATGGCCAAAGAAGCTAGAATGGTGGTTACCTTTGGCAAAAGGTGCTCTTAACTGGGAGACAGCATATGAGAGACTTCTGGGAAGCTCATAATTTCTTGACCTGGGTGGTGGTTATACAGATATAAAAATGTATCAAGCTATAGACTTAGAACTTCTGTACTTCTTTGTGGTATGTCAAAATTTATTATGAAAGCTTACACAAAGAAAATGAAAACAATTACTAAGAATTCATTCCCCTTTATTCCTTTTCAGAGTACATGTCATCTCATCCCAAATTTGGGATTCTTGCATGGAAATGTTTTTCATTTTTCCTAATTCTTGGTTACTATGCGCATTCCCAAGTGCCTTTAATGAGAAGCTGTGAATTTTTCACAGGAAACTACCTCACCAGCTAATATCCTAAACTCCAGTTCCACTCTCTGACTACAACTGTTGATTCTTTCAATACGATCACAGATTCACCTCCTTGCCTTCAATTTTGATTTTGAAAGCCCCACTTCTCTTCATTCTTAATAAGCTTTCCCTCTTTCATTCATTTGTTTATTTGAAGAGATTTATTACCTCAACCATTCCACTTACTCAACTAACAGTGCTAGGCTCTTGGAATACCACAGTAAATTAAACCGACATTATGTCTTACCTGATGATTCTCACCATCTAGTGACTTCCAGGACAAAATCCTAAACTCTCTTATACTTCTTACACATCTAGCCATCAAATGCTCTCCCTTAAATTAATTCTGTTGTCTGCCTTCACTGGTCCCACAGAAGGAAACTTATACACCAGAAGAAAAATTGAAATTTTCACATCACTAATTTATGTCTCTGCATAATCATGATCTCTAACTTCATCTAGGTCCTAAATGCTGCTCTATGTCTCTAGTGAGCTATCTCTGTTTTTCCTAACCTCGAATTGAAATTCGGCATTTCATTTACTTACAAATGATAGGCAACAAATAATAGTATTAGCAGTGCCTATTAGTACTGCTACAGTACTAATAACTTTGTCTACAGTGACTGCAACTTTGTCACCAACAGAAATCACATATATTTTGTATCATATTATAGTGTTACAGGTATCTCAGGAGATATTCATATTCATTAATACTTGGCAATTATGGTAGTTATTAGATTTGACACCAGACCATGCTATTGTATGCATTAGTGTAAGTATTGCAGCATTTTTTTGAAATATGTGTTTTTTGACACTCCTGCCATCAAGAAGTAGAGGTTACGTTCCTTTCCTGTGAATCTGGGGCAAGCTTAATGACTCCCACAGAACCAAGAGAATGCAGTGGAAGTGATGTTAACATGCTTCAGAGGCTAAGTCATAAAAGGCAAAGAGACTTTCACCTTCCTTCCTAGAGTACAAAACCTGGGAGCTCTAAGACACCATGTAATAAATCCAGCTACCCTATGATTGCCATGCTGTGAGGAAGACCAAACTAATCTAAGCAAAGAGCCCATATGCAGACAGGAAGAGAAAGGAAGACGGAGAAAGAGGAAAAGAGAGAGAGAGACAGAAAGAGAGAGACAGAAAGACAGAGAGAGAGCAACGAGCCTGGTGGCCTGGCTCCTACTGATACTTTGATTGGTAGAAACAAATGAGTGCTTCTTACAAGATCTGTCAATCTGCTCTAGCTTATGGGAACACAAACTATTCCCAGCCCTGTGTAAGTACTAGAAATTGTTTGGCCCACTGCTTTTTGGTGTCTTTTCCCCAGCCTCATAGAGTTTCACCCTTCAATTGCAGAAGTAAGTATTGGGCCCCAAAGGGAAGTACTCAATACAAAGGAACACTCCCATAGATGTCCAAGACCCTCTTGTGTGCCAGCCATGTCCTCCTCTTGGATACTGTGCCCATCAGCCTCTCCAAATTCCCATCTCTGTTGCCTCCATTCAGTGAAATCCCTGGTTTTTGTTTGGGCTCCCCTCCCTGTTCTAGGCTCTGGACACTGCCTCCAGATAGTAAGATGGGGTCATCATGGAACTTAATTCATTTGTTTCCCTTCTTTCAGGGATCACAATCCTGCACTGCCTGTTGTCTAATGTCTGAAAACAATGATTTCATATATACATACATAAATGTGTATACGTATATATACGACCCCTTCCTAAATACATATAAGTATATATACACTTATGATTTATATAATTACATGTATATATTTTATGCATATTCTATCTAAAATATAAATATTTTATATAGTACATATTATATATTATACATATTACATGTAAATATTGTATATTATATAAATTATATTTTATATACATATTACATATTTTATATAACGTATAAAATATATATATTTTTTCCAAGTAATCCTCCCATCTCAGCTTCTCCAGTAGCTGGGACTACGGATGTGAGCCACCGTGCCCAATTTATTTCATATAGTATGCCCAATTTTCCAGGTGTTTCTAATGATAGGGTAATTTTGTAGAAGCAGAAATCCAAACGTAATTTTTTTTTTTTTTTTTTTTTTTTGAGACGGAGTTTTGCTCTTGTTGCCCAGGCTGGAGTGCAATGGCGCGATCTCGGCTCACCGCAACCTCCACCTCCTGGGTTCAGGCAATTCTCCTGCCTCAGCCTCCTGAGTAGCTGGGATTACAGGCACGCGCCACCATGCCCAGCTAATTTTTTGTATTTTTAGTAGAGACGGGGTTTCACCATGTTGACCAGGATGGTCTCGATCTTTCGACCTCGTGATCCACCTGCCTCGGCCTCCCAAAGTGCTGGGATTACAGGCTTGAGCCACCGCGCCCGGCTCCAAATGCAATTGTTAAAACCGAAATTAAAAACTGGATTGTGTTCTTTTTAAAATTCATATTCAGAGGTGAAAAAAGGAGGCCTCTTTATACTTAACAGTAAAGCTTGTTGAAAATGTTTTCTCAGGTAGCTGTTAGCATCTCTAACTTCTCCCTCTTTAACTGTGTATATTCTGGCTTCTACCATCACCACATCACTGAAACAGGTCTTACACACCATCCATGACTATCTTTTTAGTACAGCTAAGGAATATATTTAGTTCTTTTTATTTTCCTTCTAGTTGATTTTAGTCTGAGTTGGAAGATAAGAGCTCTTTTCTTACTTGACCTTCTACAGCTGTGCTATCCACCGTGGTAGCCACGAGGCACACGCAGCTACTGAGTATTTGAAGTGTAGCTAGTTTCAATCTATCCCTCTGTCCAGTCATCAGTTAAATCCCCTATATTACGTTTCTTTATATCAACTGACTCTTAACTATTGTTATAAGGAAGGAAGGGACAAGGCAGGTGTGAGGTTAGAAGACAGTAGTTCGAATAATGACTACACTTCTTTTAAGTTTATTGAGAGGGGCTGGAGGTGTAAAACACACAACAGGTTTCCAAGACATAATATGAGTAAAAGAATGTGACATACCTCATTAGTTTTTATGTTAATTACATGTTAAAATGCTAATGTTTGAATGATGGGGTTAAACAAGCTGTATCTCTAAAATTAATTTCACCTGCTTCCATTTACTTTTTATATCACTACTAGAAAACGTACAATTGACTCACATTCTATTTCTATTAGCCAGTACTGCTTTCTAGCAACCTCTTGCACTGACAGGGTCTGGCTTTAAACTCTCTCCTTTCTTGGTTTGTGGGTCTCTATGCTTCCCTAGTTTTCTTGCTACCTCACTGTCTGCTCCTTCTTAGACTTCTCTTCTGAGGCCTAATTCTGTTGTTCCAAAATCATAGTGTCCTGCAAAAATCACCTGGGTTCCTTGCCAAAAATGCATATTATTGAATCTTATCTGCAGAGAATATGATCTGGTAGACTGGCTTGGAGAACAGAGATTCTGATTCAGTAAAATAGAATGAGAGTCCAGAAATTTAGATTAATCCTTAGCCTCATTCTTTCTCACTTAACCATACCCTATATATTCTACCGGTAACTCATCTTCCCTACCCCGTCTACCTCCAAGGATAGAACTACCAGTCACAGACTAACATTTCCCAAAATTCTTATTTTCCAGGCCAGATCTTTCTCATATCCTGCTCCCTTCTTCCAACTCCCTATTTTCATTTGTAGGTACACTTGCTAAGTTTGAGAAAACTTAATGTATTCAATACTTAAATTCTTATCTCTAGTCTTGCTAGCCCATTCCTTCTTTGGACTTCCCAGTTATCCAAGCTAGAAACCTGAAATAATTCATTACTTCTTCCTAACCTCTACATCTAATCAGTTAAAAAAAAGAAAAAAAAAAAAATCTGACCAATTCTGCTTGCTTAACTTCTATCCTCTCTGCCTTTTAAATGTCCTTCATTTAGGGTTTATCAATCTTGGCCCTACTGAAATCTTGAGCCAGTTAGTTCTTTGTTGTTGGAGGAGGGGGCTGTCATGTGCATTGTTAGATGTTTAGTGGTTACCCTGTCCTTTACCCTACGAGATACTAGTAGCAACCCAAACTAGTACAACAACAATGTGTCTATACATTACCAAATCCAGTGGAAGTAGGTGAGTGGGAGGGAATCACATTTCATTCCAAAGAACCACTGCCTTAGTTGACGGAGGCCATCTTCTTAATCATCTGCATTAGGGCAAGCGTTTCCACCTGGCTATCTTGCCTAGGACTGCACCTCTCTTCTATTCTCTACACTCCTGATAGTTTTACAGTTTTCACAGGTTAAAATTCAGTATCTCTAACATGGCATAAAAAGGGCATTATTTGTTATCTACACTCCTTTCAGCTTTCCACTCTAGCCATACTGAAAGGCTTTACAGTTTCTTCAGGGATGGATGAAAGTCATGAGAGGTGTTAACTATAGACAGTAAGTAAGCTAGTAGCTTATGAGATAAATGCAAAACTCCTAGCATATTTTAAATATAGAATATGAGTAAGCATGTACTTTGTGAAACATAGGCAGGATTATGTAAAATATATATAGTAAGTTAGTAAACTATAAGACATGCCAAAGTTAAATAGCAATATGAAGGAATAGAGAGTCACTGATAGCCAAAAAGGGATGGAAAAACTAAACTTTGAGCAATCATGACATCTCTGGGCTATTAACTGTCACCCCTAAATCAGCCACCCACTGGTCACATCTAGAATAGTAATATATGTGCTCTGCCAAGGAAATGCAAATAAAACCTGTATCTGTTCAACAACTTACCTAGGAAGCTCTGGCTGTGACCAGGCATACTTCCCTGCGTCTATCCAACAAAGCAGGTGTGTACCATTGGCCCAAAGCACTTTGCACCTGTGGACCTCTTTGCTGACACCTCATCTCTTAAGTATACCATCAGTCGAGAAGGCTGTTGTGGCAGATAGGATAGACGAACCTAATCCATGATTCAGGTGAAGGTGTCCTTCCACTTGCTTGCACCTTATCCTAAGTGTGTCTACTTACCACAACTCTTTCACCTTTTCACTGGATACTTAAATTGAATAGGCTATATTATTTAATAATCTTAATGTAATCTGTGAGCCTTCTGTTTCATTACCTTTAGAATAGCTTGCCTAGTTTACCAGGAAGCCACCATTGCATCGAATGCGTTTCCCACAGGAGTCCCGTGCAGGCGTTAATCTCCTCCCAGAGCCCTCCTGCTTTAGCCCCTCTCATTTTATCCTGTTTATATTCATGTGTTTCTGTTATGACACTTTTCACACCACACTGTGATTGTTTATTCTGCTCTCACTAGTCTGTGAGCTCCTTGTAAGCAGACATAAATTTTATTCCTTTTGTCTAGTCATTAACCAGGTAGCAACCACAAAATAAACTAAGAATTACAGAATGCAACCTCCTGCAGACACAGCTGAAGATATTATCCATTGTTTTTTCCTTTCTGTCATTCCCTCCTAGGCATCCATCGCCTGCCTAGTCTGGGAGCAGCACGAAAGTGGTGGGAGGATCACAGACTCGCTGCAGAAAACAGCCTACAGTAGATGCAGAGACTTACTAGCAAGCTTGGGCCTTAGCGGAGCTTGTCTTGCTTGCCTGCTCCACATTTTTCACCGTTTTTTTTCCCCACATCCCGACCTTAAGATATTTAAAAGGCCAAGAATGTTCAATCTACCTGACTTTCAGTTCTACGGGATTCTAGATGAAAAAAAGAAAAGATACTGTTTCTGTCCCAAGAAAATTTACAAGCAACTTCCTGGAACCTCCATTTTACTCGAAGAGTTATTTTTATAGCTTACAATGAAAGATGCATTTTGGAAGATATTTCGTTTGAATGAAAGAAATAAAATGTGAGACCTTAAACAAAGGGTCCGTTCTTCAGATCCTTTTAACTCACTCTCCTTCACGGGCAGGGGTATTTGGGTGCAAAAGTTTACTATGACGCACAGGTGTAGAAATTTACAAATGCGATCCAACGCCGTGGGAACCGTGCCTTGTCAGAGACGGCCCCCAAGGACCTCCGCAAACCCTAACCTACGAGAGGACTGCGAAAGACAGCACCTGAAGCAAATCCTGCCTGACCTTGAATCACAAACCGGTGCACGCTGCCCCGCCCCTTCCGCCCCCGGAGGCCGCCAGTCTCGGGTTCGCTCTAGGCTTCTCCCGGCCATCTCTCTGTGGTGGCGCTGAGCCTCTCTAGCCCGCGCTTGCCGTCCTCTCAGTGGTAGCGCGGGGAAAGGCTGGGAAGCCGGCTGGCGAGCGTAGCCTCCGAGGACGCGGATCCTGCCCCGCCGGGCGGAGGAGAGCTGGAGTTAAGGTGGAAGGAGAGTGGGGGAGGAGCGGGAGAATCGACACGGGCCCCCGGGTGGCGACGGAGCCCGGCGGCGTCACTGGGATCCCGGGGGAGAAGTGGGAGCGGAGGCCCGCACGTGTAGGGGATTTCCATTGCTGGCCGGGCCCGCTCACCCCGCCTCTGCCCCTGCCCCGCGGAGCCCTGGGTCAAAGCCCAGCGCGGGTCCCGCCGCCTCTGCCCTCTCCGAGGGTTGTTGTCACCTGTCGGGTAGGCCCAGGGCCCTCGAAGCTAGGATTTCGAGTTGAACTGCTTAGGGTGATTGTGGCCTTGAACCCCGTAGACGGCCTATCTCTCTGCTGTTTCTGTTTTTCATTTGTCAGATCCGAATCCTCTGAACCCCGGCCGTTGGAGGCCAGAGGCTCATGGTTATTTTTCCATCCCGGTACCGTGACCTGCGTAGATGCCCATTGGACCGATCTGCTGGTTTCAGTCGTTTGTAAATAGCCGTGGACTAAGGACGAAATGTATGTGGCCTCTTACACGGTTGGGGTGGGAGTCGCTGTAGGGTTTGGGCACTGTGTCAGGCACGATGACAACAGCCGAGGGCTTCAGTTTCTTCGTCTGTAAATGAGAACGACAGTACTTAACCTCAGGATGGTTTTGAAGGTTCCTGAAATGATGTTTGTCCTAAGCACTGTACCTGGCACGTCCTAACTACCAGCACTTGAACCAAATCTTTTCAATGAATGATGTTATGGATTATGTTTTTGTTTTAAATTGTCTACCTTTTTTTTTTTTTTTTTTTTTTTTGAGACGGAGTCTCGCTCTGTCGCAACCTCAGCCTCTGGGTTCAAGCGATTCTCCTGCCTCAGCCTCCCGAGTAGCTGGGACTACAGGTGCGCACCACCACGCCCGGTTAATTTTTGTATTTTCAGTGGAGAAGGGGTTTCGCATGTTGGCCAGGATGGTCTGGATTTCTTGACCTCGTGATCCGTCTTCTTCGGCATTCTTAAGTGCTGGGATTATAGGCATGAGCCACGGCGCCAGCCACATTGTCTTTACCTTTATTATTGGGCCAAGATCTTGAGGATTGAGACTGTCCTCTTCTCCTTTGGGCCCTTTGATTAATGTCAGTTCTCATGTAAGTAGTCAGTATTTGAAGATGACAGGCACAAAAAGTTCAGTTGCAAGATGTGTGACTGATGTATGTGTCCATTGCTAAAGCTAATTTGGAGGGTAGGGGTAGATATAAATTATATTTTTATTAAATAAGAGATCGTCTGGGAAGATGCTTTATAAGTCATAAGACCCTATGCCAAAAAAAGCCTTTAATTTTTTTCATAAAACATTTCATGAAAACTTTTTTTTCGTGTTTTTCCTAAAAGAGACATCAGTTGACCTAAAAATGAAGTAATTTTTTGTTTGGTTAAATTTCTTCTAAATGTAACTTTTCCCACTAATAAGGAGACTGGTAACAAACTAAAAAACTATGTGAAGGGAAATTAACATATTGGAACAGGTGGCCGGGCGCGGTGGCTCAAGCCTGTAATCCCAGCACTTTGGGAGGCCGAGGCCGGTGGATCACGAGGTCGAGAGATCGAGACCATCCTGGTCAACATGGTGAAACCCCGTCTCTACTAAAAATACAAAAAATTAGCTGGGCATGATGGCGCGTGCCTGTAATCCCAGCTACTCAGGAGGCTGAGGCAGGAGAATTGCTTGAACCCAGGAGGCAGAGGTTGCGGTGAGCCGAGATCGAGCCATTGCACTCCAGCCTGGGTAACAAGAGCGAAACTCCGTCTCAAAAAAAAAAAAAAAAAAAAACATATTGGAACAGGTATTGCCACATCTCCCTACAAATTTAGGGAGAAAAAGTGAGTTCCCTGATTAATCCTAAATTCCCTCTGCTGTTGTTTTGTTAGTGACTGTTCTGCTGTTTTGTTAGTGGTGGTGAGGGTGTTCTGCTTTAACACCTCGAAACCCCTGTGATAATGTCCTAGACCTTGCATTATTGGGAAGTCTTGCAAGCATCATGGCCACGTATGAGTTTTCTCATCTTCCTTAATTAACCTAACCTACCTTCCTTACCGTTTGGTAATGGGTAGCAGGAGGTAATTCTTAAGAACTCATTAAAACTGCAGATGTTATAAAGTAAAGCTGGATAATTCCCTGAGCTGGCAGCATTCAGATTGTATGAGAAACAAATACTATTGTTTGCTACCTAAGGTAATAGAACAGGTCTAATAAATCTATTCTACATTTATTTCATTCTCTTTTGACTCTTTGCTAGTCTACAAAAATATTAAATGTTAATCCTAGAATTACAAAACATCCTATATTTAAGCACTAAAGTGATGTCAATCCTAAGGCAGGGGAAAGTCTGAATTTTCTCCTATGCAGAATTTTTAAAATACAATGTCAAATAAGAAATCCAGACTTAGGAGAAACTTTATTCAAAAGGGTTATTGCAGGAGGAGAAAAGGGACTTTTGCAATGGGTAGAACCAAAAGATCTGCAAGAGTCTTCAAGGAGTGAACTTGCTAGAAAGAATTGGTGTGAGGAAGTAGGATATAAGGGTGGCTTAATCTAATAGTAGATCTGAGAAACTTATTCGCTGGCTCTGGCTGAGAGTTGGCCAAACTTCAGCGACCTGGGGGAGGGAGAGAAACTAAAGTTCGATTAACAAGTATTTTGTTCCATTTGATCTGTAGGGCCAAGCAGCTTAGCATATTATTCATAAATTCATAATTGAAGCAAAAAATGGGAATTCGGAGGGCCTTTCTCTTGCCTGGTCATAGGTAAACAAGGAGGTATCCTTGAGTCTTACCTAACTCAAGGGTGGGAGGATTTTTTAAATTATGACTAATAAAGAACCAGCACAGGACTCAAGCAAATTCAGCTTGTCAAAAAGCATCTTTGTTATTTGCATTGAAAAGTATTGAACACTTGGATTTTATTTATACCACGGTGAATTTCGAAGACTGGGGTTTTGGTTATTGATTTGATTGTTATAAGAAGCTGGATTTTTTTTCTTCTCCTATGACGAATACTAGGTTTTATACTGACCAAAATGATTGACTGGAGCAAGTAAATCTTTTCTTGTGTTAAAAGATTATTAACATAGGAACTGGTAAGATGCTATAACCAGTTTAACTGACAATAAAAGGTAGACATGCTTATAGAGCATGAATATTGAAATAAATGTGCAAGTAAAGGCAAAATTGGCTGTTTCCACGGTGAGACGGAAGTCCATTGAACCTTCACCAGATAGAATTCACAAGAATACACACAAGTATTTTGCACTGCTGTTGGTTATCTACAGTTGACAGTTGTAAAATTGCTCCAAGATGCTGAAAGAATCAGACTTCCATATAATCGGAATGTGAAAACCTGAAAGGCTGTGCTCTCAACAGTGCAGTTTTCTATTGAGGCACATGTTTTTGTCTGTCCTTAGTGCATCCAGTTTAAACCTCCTGTCTCCCAATAATCTTCCCTAGGTTAGAGTTCCTGTAGCGCAGATACATATCTGTGTTTTTCTTATTCTTTTTTGATATCTTCTATAAAATACAGAAGTAGCCGGGCGCGGTGGCTCAAGCCTGTAATCCCAGCACTTTGGGAGGCCGAGGCGGGTGGATCACAAGGTCAAGAGATCGAGACCATCCTGGTCAACATGGTGAAACCCCGTCTCTACTAAAAATACAAAAAATTAGCTGGGCATGGTGGTGTGTGCCTGTAATCCCAGCTACTCAGGAGGCTGAGGCAGGAGAATTGCCTGAACCCAGGAGGTGGAGGTTGCGGTGAGCTGAGATCGTGCCATTGCACTCCAGCCTGGGTAACAAGAGCGAAACTCCTCCTCAAAAAAAAAAAAAAAACAAAAAAACAGAAGTAATTCATTGCCTATAAAATATAGAAGATATCAAAACATTTCAAATTTAAATTTTTTAAATTGAATTATCTGAAGCAGTACCTGACAAACTGTAATGTGCTTAAAAATCACCTGGGGATCTTTTTTGAAATGCAAATCCTGATTCTTTGGGTCTGGGGCTGATACTGAGATTCTGCATTTCTACTGAGGTCTCAGCTGATGCCAGTGCTGATTCAGGGGTAGTAAATAGTAATGCATTTCCGGCTATGTTAATTAAGGAAGGGGCCAGGTAAATCATCCTTATGGAGGAACTTAGCACTGTACTGTAGGTAAAAGGAACAACATGAAGTTGCTGGACTCTCATTTGAAGAAAATAAAATATAAATTGTAGGCCACATTGCCAGAACACAGACCAAAATGAGCAAAAACAGTTGCTAGGAAACAGACCCAAAGAGCTCTTCAGCAGAACTTTAGCTTATAGGAGGGAGACAGAAAGAGCTAGAAATGAGGACATTGAGGAATATAACAGAGGAGCAGCAACCAGACGGTGTAATTTTTAGAAGGCAGACAGTGACCACTTATGATCAGTGTCTGAAATTTAGTGTGCCTTGAGCTGGCTGGACTTGGACTCTTCCACAGTACCTGAATGAATTGCCTAATTGTAGATCAGAAAGCTGACCTATGGAAGACTAAATATAGAACTACCTTGACTTAGGTGTGAGCACTTTTACTCAAGCGAGTGGGATTAGTTTGCTGCTATGTTTTAATCTGTGTAAAATTTAGTTTTTATCACGGTTGACAATGTCTTTTATCTGATAGGATATTTTAATTTTAAAATGAGCTGATCCTGTAAAGGAGTAATTCATTGTCTGAAATTCAAATTTAACAGGACATCCTGAGTTTTTTATTTGCCAAATCTGGTGACCCCATTTTCTACATCTAGTAAGTAGAGATCTTTCTTTGGTGCCAGCTCAGTGTCCTGCCTGTTACTAAGAAAAACCTGAACTTCCTGTAAACAAATCACAGGACCCACCTGCTCAGAAGGCTGAAGTGAGAGGATCACTTGAGGCCAGGAATTTCAGAAATAGGTATTCAACTTCACTGACACAAGTTACAGAGTCTGTTCCATTAGCTTCCTTTAATCATGATGAATTCTTGTGAATTTTGTAGTAATTTAGTCAGGATTAAAGGAAACTAATGGAACAGAGACTCCCTAATAACTAAGGAAAAGAATTTTTTACCTAAAATTAAAATTAATAGGGTAAATGAAATTAGCCTAAAGGGTCACAGTGTATTACTACTATGGACAGATACGGTTTCTAAAGTAATTATATTCCTGAATCCAAGATGCTTTTCCTATCAGTTATGGCTGAAGTAGCCCAAGTTGTGAATACTAGGAAATAGCTTTATGATAAAAAAAAATTCCATTATAGATCTGTGGCTAAAAATTGGTGATAGTTACCTACAAACATAAAGAATCTGTGGCATTAACAAGATACTAAGCATTTTCTGTACAGTGCTGAGGAATAGTTGATCTAGTTTCCCTTGTATTGACTATTAAGAAAAGTCAGAGCCAGATTGTATCTCTTATTTGCTAAGATACATTCCCACAATTTGTTGTTTTGCAACTTTACCTCTGGTTTGCTTTTTTTTCCTCCTTAATTTATCTTAACTCAATTATCTATTTGAAGAAAAAAAACCTTTTTTTTTTTTTTTTTTTGAGACAAGTGTCTTACTTTGTTGCCCAGGCTGGAGCGCAGTGATGCAATCTTGGCTCACCACAACCTTCGCCTCCTGGGTTCAAGAGATTCTTATGCCTTAGCTTCCTATGTAGCTGCACTACCACACCCGACTAATATTTTTGTATTTTTAGTAGAGATGGGGTTTCCCTGTATTAGCCAGTCTGGCCTAGAACTCCTGCCCTCAAGTGATCCACCCATATCAGCCTCCCAAAGTGCTGGAATTATAGGCGGAGCCACAGCTCCTGGCTAGAAAAAAATTTTCTAATACTGTGATAGAAGCCATTTTATCTGATTTGACTGGGGCCTATATTGTTCACTGTAAAAATCTGGCTAAAACAGAATAAATGAATATAAATATACTCTGTTTTAATCAGCTTTAAAACATTTTTTCAGTTAAAATGTTCCATAACATTTTTTAACACTGCGAAGTGTATTTTATTTTTTAACTTTCTAAATATAGTATTTTGACTTAAAACGCAGACATTTATTCACCATTTTTTGTTACCTGAGGCCAGGGTCTTTTTATATAATTTTGCTGATTGTTATTCTCTGAAGAAACCATATCAAAAAGTGTTTAAGATTTCTCTCCAGTTTTTTTTTTTTTTTTTTAATTTGGCTCCAAGCTTAAAAACACTTGTGAAATTGCTGAATCCCAGATTTCACAGTAGTACCACTCAGATTTCAGTGGTTCACATCTTTTCTCAATAGCAGTTTTTTTCCTAATGACTTGCATTGATTGCATCTTTTCTTGAGAATTCAAATTAGTTTTGTTTATTTACTTTGAAAAATATTTATGAAAAATTTCAAATAGAAACTGTGGACAGTAGTGAGGCACTATGTACATGTCACCAAGCCTTATTTTCTGTAAATTTTGTGAGGAGGGGGGAATGTTTTTTCCCCTAAGAAGTATCACTCATGTTTATTTTAGTATGTATTCACATTTCATCTATAAATCTTACATACTATCTTATTTTTAAAAATTTTACCTTTAATGATGATACTATATAACCTTTGCAACTTTTTTCACTTAAGATTGTCTTTGAGATTTATTCATGTAATTCATGTAGTTTATTCATTTTAACTGTTGTAACATGTAGGAGTCCTTTGTATGAGTAACAACTTCACATCCTTTGCAATTAAGTTGTCATCTTTCTTAGTGAGTGCTGAAAGTTATAACTTGTGCTCACATTGGAGGTATTTTTCTCCAACTGACACCCAAAACTGAAAAGAGCTCAGTCCCAAGGTACGTGCTTCCTCAGTGTTATAAGAAATTGCCAAAAACATTCTAAAACAGTTGCAGCAATTTACATTCCTACCAAAGTTATTATAAGGAGCACCTAAGAGTTTGCCACATCTTAACCAGATATCAGATTTTTAAATTGATTTCAAGCAAATGTTTAAGAAATGATATTTAATTTGCATTTTCCTAGGAACTATGATGGAAAGAGTTTGTATGCATGTATTGGCTTTTGTTCTCTTTCTCTGTGAATTGCATAGCTATATTTGTCTAGTTTTCCAGTGGACTGTCATTTTCTAATTGATTTTTAGAAGTGAGGAGTTACTTGAATATTTGCAATAATAATCCTAACAATGCCTTTCAAGTGTCATTGTTTTCTCCTTTAGTTATACAGAAATGTGTAAATTGTACATATAATCAAATGTATCCGTCTTTTTTTTCTTTTTGGTACTTGCTTGCTTGTTTGAAATTCTTCCCTCTCCCATGTCACAAAACATTCTTTATTTTCTCATAAACATGTTTAGTTTTTCTTTTCATGTTTAATTCTTTAATCTACCTGTAATTGATTTTTGTTTGTGCAGAAGAGATCTTTTTCCATATAGTTAACTGGTTAAATTCCCTTCTACATTAATGTGTGATACCTATTGATTAAACAGTATCACGTGTCATTTACCTAGCCCTCATCTATTCATGGATCTGTTTGTCTATACTATACCAATCCACAGTTTGAATTAGAATAGGTTTATAGTACAGTATCTTACTGTATTTTCCTACAACATTATCTTGGCTTTCTTAGAACTTTATTCTTTCATTTAGACCAGCTTACTAAATTCCAAGGGGGTGGGAGTAGAATATCTGATGGAACTTTGATTGGAATAGCACTGAGTTTATAGATGAATTCCTGGAGAATTGATGTATTTCTTGTAGTGAAGCACTCCATTATATATAGCTGCATTTATTAGGGTATTGATTTTTATCTTTCAGTTTGATAATTTTCTCCACGAAGGTCTTGTTGTGTGTCTTTTGTAAGATTCACATATTTTGTAAGATACAGTGTTTTTTGGTTTGTAGCATCCCTGGTGAATTCTCTTACTAGTTCAAATAGTTTGTTAAACCTCTTATATTTCTCATGTAGATGTTGATATCATCTTTGGATAATATTTCTTATTTCCTCCTGTTTAATTCTAATATGGTCCTAAATATCTGTAATAGCAGGTGTTCTAGTGAAGTTCTGACTTTATGGGGAATGCTTCTGTTTGATTATTAAATGTTTATAATAGGACTTTGGTAAATAACTCTTTTTTCCCCTTATTTTCTTTTAGATGAGTGTTGAATTTTATCAAATGCTTTTTCAGTTTCCTAGATAAACTTGCAGTGCAAATTTGATTCTCTTTAATATTTTCTCTAGGGTGATCAGCCCATGACCTAGACCTCTAGACAAAATAAAGCAGGGAAAATTTGCTAGAATCAAGAATGATGGATCCATGTTCAGTTGGAGTCCAGCTTCGTACTACAAATGAGTGCCATAAAACATACTATACTCGTCACACAGGTTTTAAGACTTTGCAAGAATTGTCATCAAATGATATGCTTTTACTTCAACTTAGAACTGGAATGACACTTTCTGGGAACAATACAATTTGCTTTCATCATGTAAAAATTTACATTGACAGATTTGAGGATTTACAGAAGTCATGTTGTGACCCATTTAACATACACAAAAAACTAGCAAAAAAGAATTTGCATGTAATTGACTTAGATGATGCCACTTTTCTGAGTGCGAAATTCGGAAGACAGCTTGTACCTGGTTGGAAGCTTTGTCCAAAATGCACACAGATAATCAACGGAAGTGTGGATGTTGATACTGAAGACCGCCAGAGAAGGAAACCTGAGTCAGATGTATGTATAGCAGTTATTTTTTCTACTATGTGATTTCTACCATGTAAGATTTTGCTTAACTGTGAGGAAGCTATATTTACAGTATTACTGTATTTGTTAGCGTACAGTGAATTAAAAGGAGGGGGAAAGTGGATGATGTTTCTAAATGTGGTTTACATATACTGAAGGTCAAGACTGGGGAGTGAAGGAAGTAGGCCTGTAAAAGGAATAATAAAATATGCCTTAGACTCTAAGCTACAACTTTTAGTGCTAAGACTTTAGGAGTAGGTTTGAGAGCATTCTGGCAAAGCCAAGATTTAGTTTCTTTTCTGATACCAAAGTATAACTACATGGGACATGGCAACCAGCAAGGGTCTTTGTAGCAGGATGAATTCCCCTTTTTATGAAGGACTTGAAAATCATTCCTTTAAAAGGAACATTGGAGAGGTGATTTCACAGTAATTGTTTTTTATTTCACTCTTTCTCCTTTGACACGATGCCATTTTTGAGATTTTTAAATGCTTGTGAGTTTCCTTTGCTTCTAGCTCTGAATTCCTACTTGATATGGTCAAGGCTAATTTTAGGACTCCCTGTGGTTAAAAAAAAAAAATACATTTTTACATTGTAAAGTATTAAATATTTTACGTGTATTCCTTATTTACATGCCTATATGCATATTTAAACGTATCAGAACAACTTAAGATTTCATAAAGCCATGTTTTGTTTGGGAAAAGTATGTCAAAGAAGCACTTCTCAGAATTTTTACTTTTAATGATTTCATAATTCTTACTGCTGGAATACTTTTCTCAGTTTTCTCCTTCTTATTAAAACAAGTTAAAAGATAGTTGAAATTTGAAATGATACTGTTTTCCTGTTGTTCTCTTTTTAGTGGCACATCTTTAGGGCCCAATTTATCTGCAATTCATACTAGATACTTGGCTGATAGTGTCACTGTAGATGTCTTCACCTTATCTACCCAACGTTCTTGTAGAATGTATCAACTGAGGGTCTTTCCTCCCCAAATAACAAACATAAACCCGTAAACACCAAAATTTCCTTTTGCCAAAGATTTTTTAAAATATTATAATATTATTCTAGAACTTGAAATCATATTCTCTGCTCTTAGAAATATATAAAATACAATAATAAGGACCCAAGAATTTTAGGAAATCTGTTATGTGCCACAGGGATATACAGCCTGTTTCGTGCCTTTTCGCCTCTGTTGGCAGCAGCCATTGTAGTTTTCAAAATACCTTCCTCCTCTGCTTCTAATACACCAGAGACTAAAATCAAATAATGGAAACGTTACGAATACATTAACCAGTACGTTTTGAAGATGGTCTAGGACCATGTGAATTTTCTTGCCCTTGTTTTCTTTTTTGTGTGTTCCCAGACTGTCTTCCAGGTTAGGGAGTTATCTTGTTTTAACATTAAATAAAACATTAATCTATCATCTGATGTCCAGACTTGAGTTGATAATTTGTTAACGTTTCTTCAGGGAAGAACTGCAAAAGCCTTGAGGTCGTTACAATTTACAAATCCAGGAAGGCAAACTGAATTTGCTCCAGAAACTGGTAAAAGAGAAAAAAGAAGACTTACAAAAAATGTGACCGCTGGTTCAGACAGGTAGGCTGTTACTGAAGACGTGTTAGCTTGCTGCTTCACATCTGTATTATTCCCCTATTTTTCTCTTAAATTTTGAATTTTCTGGGTTTATATTTTAAATTGGATAATTTGGAATTAGTAAAAACCTATGAAGGACTTTGTTTTTATTCGTATAAAATTAAGGTATCCCTGTCAACTCCAAAACTTTGTTTCTAAGAAGGTAGCAATAAACTGAAGACAATAATTTTGGCACGAGAGTTAAAATAATTACAATTAAGATAATTCACTTATTTGAAAAGCATTGTTACTATATATGGGCATGCCTCATTTTATTGGTGCTTCACTTTATTGCTGTCTACAAGGTGCTTTTTCTTTTTTTTAACAAATTGAAAGTTTATGGCAACTCTGTGGTAAGCAAGTCTACTGGTGTCATTTTTCTAACAGCATGTACTCTCTATCTCTGTCACATTTTGATAATTCTTGCAATATTTCCAACTGTTTCATTACTATATCTGTTATGGTGATCTTTGGTGTTAGTATTATCATTGTTTCGAGTCACTAGGAACCACACCGATGTAAGGTGGTGAACTTAGTTGATAAATGCTGTGTGTGTTACTGCTCCACCTGCTGGCTGTTCCCTAGACTCTCTCTCTCTCTTCTCTGGTGTCCCTATGTCCTGAGAAACAAATATATTGAAATTAGTCCAACTAATAACACTGCAGTGGCCTCTTAAGTGTTCAAGTGAAATGAAGAGTCAAGTGTGTCATTTTATTAAATAAGCTAGAAATGATTAAGCTTGGGAGGAAGGCATGTCAAAAGCTGAGACAGGCCAAAAGCAGAGCCTCTTGCACTAAACAGCAGAGTTGTGAATGCAAATAAAAAGTTCAAGAAGGAAATTAAAAGTACAATTCCAGTGAACACAAATGATAAGAAAGCAAGACAGCTCTATTGCTAATATGGAGAAACTTTAAATGGTCTGGATAGGAGATCAAACCAGCTATAACACATTCCCTTAAGCAAAAGCCTAATCCAAAGCAAGGTTCTAACCCTCTTTAGTTCTCAGAAGGCCGAGAGAAGTGAGGGAGCTTCAGAAGAAAAGTTTGAAGCTAGCAGAGGTTCGTTTATGAGTAGGGCAAGGAAAGAAACCATCTCCGTAACATAAAAATGCAAGGTGAAGCAGCACGTTATCCAGAAGATCTAGCTAAGGTAATTGATGAAGGTGGCTGGCTACACTACCCAACAGATTTTCAGTGTAGACAAACAGCTGCCTTTTTTTTTTTTTTTTTTTTTTTTTTAAGACAGTCTTGCTCTGTTTGCCCAGGCTGGAGTGCAGTGGCACGATCTCAGCACACTGCAACCTCCACCTCCTGGGTTCAAGGTATTCTTCTGCCTTAGCCTCCTGAGTGGCTGGGACTATAGGCATGTGCCCACCACACCCAGCTAACTTTTTGTCTTTTTAGTAGAGGCAGAGTTTCATCAGTTAGCCAGGATGGTCTCCATCTCCTGACTTCATGATCTGCCTGCCTCGGCCTCTCAAAGTGCTGGGATTACAGACCAACAAACAGCCTTCCAATGGAAGAAGATGCTGTCTTTCATAGCTAGACAGTGGAAGTCTATACCTGGCTTCAAGTCTTCAAAGGACAGGCCTACTCTCTTGGTAGGGACTAATGCAGCTGGTGACTTTAAGTTGAAGCCAATTATTTACCTCTTCAGAAATCCGAGAGTCCTAATGATGCTAAATGTACTCTACCTCTGCTGTATAAATGGAACAGAAAAACCTGGATGGCAGCATATCTGTTTACAGCATGGTTCACTGAATATTTTAAGCCCACTTGACAGACCTCCTGACTAGAAGAAGAAAGGATTCCTTTCAAAATATTGCTACTCATTGAAAATGTTCCGGATCTCAAGAGCTCTGATGGAGATGTCCCAGGAGATAAATGTTTCGTGCCTGGTAACGTGACATTCATTCTGCAGCTCATGATCAAGAAGGACTTTGACTTTCAAGTCTTGTTATTTACAAAATACGTTTTGGGAGGCCAGAGCTGCCATAGACAGTGAGTGATTCTTCCAATAGATTTGGGCAAAGTAAATTGAACACCTTGTGGAAAGTATTCACCATCCAAGATTTTGGAAGAAGTTGATTCCAATCTTTGCGGATGACTTTGAGGGGTTTAAGATTTCAGTGGAGGAAGTAATTGTGGTGGAAATAGCAAGATAAGTAGATTTAGAAGTGGAACCTGGAGATATGACTAAGTTATTGCAATCTTGTGATAAAACTTGAATGGATGAGGAGTTTCTTCTTAGATGAGCAAAGAAAGTGAATTCTTGAGGTGGAATCTACTGGTAAAGATGCTGTTAACATTAATGAAATGACAAAGGATTTAGATTACATAAACTTAGTAGATAAAGCAGAAGCAGAATTTGAGAGGATGACTCCAATTTTGAACATTTTACTGTAGGTAAAATGCTATCAAACACCCATCAGATGCTACAGAAAAACCTTTTGTAAAAGAAGAGTCCACTGATGCAGCAAACCTTACTGTAGTCTTATTTTAAGAAATTGCCGCAGCTACCCCAGCCTTCAGCAACTACCACCCTGATCAGTCAGCTGTCCTCATTGGGGCAAGATCATCCGCCAGCAGAAATAACTACAATTCATTGAAGGCTCAGATGACTGTTAGCATTTTTTAGCAATAGAGATTTTTAAGTTAAGGTACGTACCTTTTTTTTTTAGATAGAAGGCTGTTACATACTTAATAGACTACTCTATAGTGTAAGTTTAACTTTTATATGCACTGGAAAAGCCAAAAAAAAAAAAATGTGACTCACTTTATTGGTGGTGGTCTGGAACCAAACCCACAATACCTCTGAAGTGTGCCTGTAATTCATGTATCTCTGTTCTGTGGGTGCTAGCTAAAGGTAATTATTTTATGAGAATGCAAGGTTTTTAGTTTTTACATGTCTGAGATAGAAATGCAGTTCTGTGTAGTCAGCAGAATGAATGGAGAATTTAATTGTTTATAAATGACTCTTTAAAACAAATGTTAGCATAATCTGAATTATTTTTAAGTTCAGTCAACATTTCTGTATATGCCTTACCATAGAGTCATATAAAATTTTTAGGCCAAATTTACTAGAGTCCATTAAAGAACAAAAAAACATTAATTGCACTGTAAAAATCTATAGGGGCAGCATACTGTAATACAAATAAAACTACGTTGATAAAACAGTGAAGAGATTGGTGGCCAATAAAATGAACCACTATTAACCCATCATTCTTTTTCATTTGTTTAAAGTAAAGGGGAAATTATACTTACTTTTTGGACAAAGCTTTTGTTCATTCCTTTGCTGAGGTGACTTTTAAATGGACTTCAGGAGGCACGTTAGACTTTTTGGATTTATCTCAACACTCTAGAGTTACGTCTCCTTTTCTCACATGGAGTTCATTTACTGCTGATGATAGAATAAGGCTTGAGCCTGATAAATGATAGATCATTTTGGCAGGACTTCCTCTCAAAATATTTTATCTCCTTTAATTTTTTTGTACCGTATTTTCAATTAAATAAAAAATAACGTATTTATGAGGTATAATTCATTGTGTTTTATTTTACAGACAGGTGATACCAGCGAAGAGTAAGGTCTATGATAGCCAGGGGCTCCTCATTTTTAGTGGGATGGACCTCTGTGACTGCCTCGATGAAGATTGCTTAGGATGTTTCTACGCTTGTCCTGCCTGTGGTTCTACCAAGTGTGGAGCTGAATGCCGCTGTGACCGCAAGTGGCTGTATGAGCAAATTGAAATTGAAGGAGGAGAAATAATTCATAATAAACATGCTGGATAACCTGTGGTATCAAACTATGGGGCCTTTGAAGGTCCTTATTTCTAAAATTCTGTTACTCTAAGATACATTTTAAGCTTCATTGTCAAATGACAGAGATTTTTAAACCACCTCAATGTGCAGTAATTTTTCATCTTGGATGCTTTAAGATTCATTATATGATATAAATTTAGATAGGCTGTTTCTCAGTAGTCAGTGTTAAGCCTGTCTGGATCAGTATAAACAAGTAGGATGTAGGCAGTCCTCACTTTGCATGGTTCCCATGGGCACAGATTTCAATGACCTAGATTTAAACACCACCAGTTTCCTTACCAGGAAGGAAAGGAAACTGGTGGTGTTTAAATCTAAGTTAAAATTTTAGTTAGCACAGTATAACTATGAGTAATTACATGAGTTACAAACTTCTCTGCTAGTTCTTCAGTCTACAGATCACTATGTAAATAACAGATATTTTTCATGATCAGTGACCAGTCATGTTACTTTTTTCAAATTCTTCCAGTGGCTGGTCCCTGTGCATCTGGTACTCAGTTCACTCACAGCAGAGCATGTAGTTATGCTGTCTTTTTGTCATCCACTTGACATTTTATAGAAGGGAACAATCAGCCAACAAAGATCAAAGTGCAGCAAAGCAACGAAAAATGGTAACACTGGAAGTGAAATTTGAATCAAACATAAATGGATTTGTAGAAGTCACTGATCATGGGAATGTTGTTCCTGCTGCTGTGCATTCATAGGAGCTTAGTGAAGGCAAACTTACCAGTACATGTAAGAAAAGTGGTTGCAATAAAGATAAATGTGTCCCAGCGCGGTGACTCACACCTGTAATCCATGAGCCAAGGATTACAGGTGGGCCACATAATTGGGAGGCTGAGGTGGGCAAATCACAAGGTCAGGAGTTGGAGACCAGCTTGGCCAACATGGTGAAACTCCGTCTCTACTAAAAATACAAAAAGTTAGCTTGACATAGTGGCATATGCCTGTAATCCCAGCACTCGGAGGCTGAGGCAAGAGATTCGCTTGAACCTAGGAGGCAGAACTTGAAGTGAGCCGAGATCGCACCACTGCACTCCAGCCTCGGCAACAGGAAAAAAAAAATATGTCCCAAAGGAAGAGGAAAAATGCATTAAGGAATATTTAATGTGAATACAGAAATATTTCAAAAGCACAAGCAGTAAAAGGGGGGAAGCTGACCCAAACTTAAAAAAGGTGGTATGACAGTTTGCCATGAATAGACGGGATGCTTACTCAGTACCATTAAGTTACTTGGCAGAAGAAAAGGCAAGCCCTATTCAAACTACTTAGTTTCTACAATGAAATAAAACAGTTTAATTCTATTTCTAATGTTTTAAATTACAGTGTACTACATAAATAGTTTTAAACTTTTTTGCATTTTTTTCCTACATTTACAAGTGATCTTAAGAGTTTTTAATGTTTTAGCAGAAGTTTAAAGGTCACGGAACAGTCATTTTCCCCACTGATTATTAAGATTGTTTTGCATGGCCATTTTTATGGTCCCACAATACCCTGCAAAATGAGGACTGCTTGTACCTGGGAACAATGCCTGCTTCGGGGAAAACTGATTCGACAGAACTGACTAGTTGAGTGTTAAACTATTTTGGAAATAATCTACATATCTAAGTGCTGAAATATATTTCTCTTCTCCCCACTTAGTCAAATAAAAACATGTTAATACTATAAACCTTTCATTGTTTGCACCACGCGCTCCTTGTCAAAATGGTTCTGGGGGACAAAAAAAAATCTACAAAGCATGAATATACACACTGTACATAAACAGATAATATACCTGGTATTAAAATTTGGGAGGTGGTTGATTAGGATTATGAAAAGACTCCTTAGGGAGTGATGATGAAAAAGATGCACTGGTTAATATAGAGTATAAATAAATGACTTGGAAATTGATTGCATCTTGATGGAATTTGCTTGGATGCTGTTTGGAAGATGAGGAAATGGTATCATCTCTTTGCCCTTTTTTTTTTTTTTTTTTTTTTGAGACGGAGTTTTGCTCTCGTTACCCAGGCTGGAGTGCAATGGCATGATCTCAGCTCACCCGCAACCTCTGCCTCCTGGGCTCAGGCAATTCTCCTGCCTCAGCCTCCTGAGTAGCTGGGATTACAGGCACGCGCCACCACGCCCAGCTAGTTTTTTGTATTTTTAGTAGAGATGGGGTTTCACCATGTTGACCAGGATGGTCTCGATCTCTCGACCTCGTGATCCACCCGCCTCGGCCTCCCAAAGTGCTGGGATTACAGGCTTGAGCCACCGCGCCCGGCCTCTTTGCCCTTTTTTAAAGACAGCTGTCATTTTGTCTAAAAGCTTTTTGTCCCATAGGACATTGCCACTGAACTAGGTTTTGGGGTTTTTTTCCCACCCCAAATACAGTCCTTCAGTTTAATCAGTTGTGCTGTTAGCAATTTGAAAGATTTTGTAGCCATTAAAACTCAGTTTATACAGCCAGTTTGAATTGACCATTAGAGAGTTTTTGTTTGTTTGTTTTTATGTTTTTTAAATGATTGCTTTTAGTTTGAGGGAATGGCATGTTCAACTTTGGAATTACATATCATTTTTAAGTTTTGATTGTACATTCACCTGTTCACTCACCTGTTATCAGAAGTACAGTTAGCTTCCTTGATCTGTGTGATTTACCTGAGCACTGGCAAAAATACTGTTTCAGCTTTATTCACTTAAGTCAGATGCTAGATTTCTTTTCTCTAAGGAAATATTTTGTTATTGAGAATATAAACACTCCAGTTTTATCTGAACATCAGGATCGTTAGATCTTCATTAGTTCTGCCATCTTTCAGTTTTTCTAAGTATGACATTGCTTAGGCTTTTCATAGGGACAAATTAAAATCTTAGGTTTTTTACTTAAAATAGGAATATTTGTTATGGAATAAGTGACTTTAAAATTGCCATATTGCAGTATTTCGTAGACCTGTTATTTTTCAAAGGCATAGTAATAAGTTTTTCAAAGGAAAATATTCTTGAACAATTTTGCCAATATTTGTTCATACCCATTTAGGGAACCAAACTTTTAATGAGCATACAAAATGTGTACAGAGAAAAATATATCTGATTTACAGTAAAGCTGTAATAAAGCTATGTTTTGGAAAAATTAATGAGCCTACTTACTATTTTGTAATATAAAATTACAGAAATAACCAATATAAATAAAATCATTTAGAGCTTCCTTATATTGTGCCTAAATATTCCAAGTGACTAAATTATTTTAAAATTCTATTAATCTAAAAAGCAAGGTTTTATAAACAGTTTCTCTTGTATATAGATGCTAGTAGAGAAGTTAGATTACATATGTTGGTCTCACACAATGTTGATCACAAATATTAAGGTAGAAATGCATGTATATATTTGAATAAAATGTTAGATTTTTTTTTTTTTTTTTTTACAAATATGGAAATAGCTATTTACCTTGTAACATATACAGGATTCTTCTATTTTTAAAATACTGTGTTTAGTTCTATATAACATGCTGTTCTACAACCTGACAGTCTATTCTAAAACTGCTTACCTGGCATGGTTTCAAGCAAGTAATTTTTAGCAAGTGAATTTTGAAATACCCATAATGATTTATTAATAAGAAAATAATTGTAGTGAGTTTTATTATGGTCTTAACTTTTTGGAAGTTAAAGACGCCTGTGAGAAGGTGATGAAGACTCTGAACTAACTTCCCAGAAAAATACCTGCATTCATGTACTCACAAATATCCATGTTCAGAATTCCTGAACATGCGTTAGAGTGCCTAGGTAGTATGAAATATTCTGTAAACCATTTTATTTTTTCAGTCGAGGTTGGCTAAAGTGTCGATTGGTTTGTTAAATAGTCTTGTGGATGGCTCTTTTAAAGAAAAACAAAACCAGAACAGTTCAGTCCTTGAGAAGAGCTATGACTGCCCTGAAACATCAGATCCCACTGGCCTCATAGACTCACTCCACCTCCAAAAGGTGATTACACATTGAGTCACAGTATAGAAAACTGATGGTTATCTGGACTTGATTTTGGTAGAGATTTTCTACCTCCGCTATGGTTGCCCTGCTTATAGCTTAACATTCTTGTGCAAAATTCATGACACTGCCTAAGTTTTTGCTGACATCTGTTATCTTCATGAAAACAAACTGCCCTCAGCTATTACTAGTTTCCCTTAATCTCTTATGAATTTAACTGTGAACATGTAGTTATGTAATAGCCTGCTGAAGTGGATGTTTTTGAAAATCAAATGGTTTCTCTATCATTCTTAGGTCTTGACCAACAGCAGTCAACCATATTGGCTGTTAAGTTTCACGAATATGAGTGAGAATACAGAAATAAACACAGGCAATTCTGAGTCTCCACTTATTTTTATAAAGTGGAGGTACTTGGGAAGTAATGCTTTTATCTACTTTTTTTAAAATCATGAAACACAACTGAACACTTAGTTTGAAAGGTAATAGCTTTCAGCAAAGTATATGTCCCAGTATGTGTTTTTAATGGTATATTTCTGAGGATTGACTATTCTTATCAAGTTTATTTAACTTTTAGAGAAATACAGGAGATTTACTAGATAAAGGAGATTATTAACTCAATTGGGATAGTAATAAAACACCTTCAAATACAAAAGATGTTTAAATTTGGAAGTATTACAGTTCTGAAATGCCACAACTAAAGCGTGTTTTTTCCCCCTTGAAATTATGAGGGAATGGTTTCTTGTTAAACATACAGTGATTAGAAACTTGATTTCATGTCATTACAAGCAAACAAACATTTTATTTTTTAAAGAGTTTCTGGCAAGGCGTAGTGGCTCATGCCTGTAATCCCATCACTTTGGGACGCAGAGGTGGGCAGATCACAAGGTCAGGAGTTCAAGACCAGCCTGGCCAACATAGTGAAATCCTGTCTCTACTAAAAATTCAAAAATTAGCTAGGCATGGTGTTGCATGCCTGTAGTCCCAACTACTGGGGCGGCTGAGGCAGGAGAACACTTGAACCCGGGAAGTGGAGGTTGTGGTGACCTGAGATTGCACCACTGCACTCCAGCCTGGGTGACAGAGTGAGACACTCTCAAAAAAAAAAAAAAAAAAAAAAAAAAAACTTGCCATAATCTATCTACCCTATGGTTTTGAAGTAAATGGACTTATTAAAACTAATGTTTGCGAGCCGGGTGTGGTGGCTCAAGCCTGTAATCCCAGCACTTTGGGAGGCCGAGGCGGGTGGATCCCGAGGTCGAGAGATCGAGACCATCCTGGTCAACATGGTGAAACCCCGTCTCTACTAAAAATACAAAAAACTAGCTGGGCATGGTGGCACGTGCCTGTAATCCCAGCTGCTTAGGAGGCTGAGGCAGGAGAATTGCCTGAGCCCAGGAGGCGGAGGTTGCGGTGAGCCGAGATCGCGCCATTGCACTCAAGCCTGGGTAATAAGAGCGAAACTCTGTCTCAAAAAAAAAAAAACAAAAACAAACAAACAAAAAAAAAACTAATGTTTGCAAACACTGCTAAACTTAACAAATTTCCCTTTGTTAACAATAAACAATCAGTTACATTGAAGAATTTGAAAAATGTAATTTAAATCATTGGTTTTTGCTATATTCTCGCACACCAAAGTTAAGATTTGGGCTTGAATTGAAAATTTAATTGGTTATTGTGTCACATAAGATAAAGTAAGCAGTAGTGGTAGTACTGGTACCATGTAAATGGAGACTACGAGATTCTGGATAAAATACAAATTGAATTTTGGCATTAAGAGAGATATTCGGGATTGCTTAGTGAATTTTGGTATCATTGAGGTTTTTAAAAAATGCCAGCAAGCATCTAGTCATTTGTAGCTTAGTGAATGAGTCTGCAAAGAAAAATTCTCTATAAAATTTAGGCCTTAGAGTTTAGTGTATGAAAATAAATTTATTATTCCAAAATAGCTCATGATATCTCTAAATTGGACAATAGACTTTCCTATAGAAAATGTTGAAAAGGAAAGATTTTCTAACTTTTTTCAGTAAAAGTTTCCAGCTCATCCCCAAAAGCTATAATTGAAAAAACATGCTTATTTTCTTCCTTGTATCTTTTTGTGTCAACTACACACAGATTTTAGGGTCAGTGCACAGCTACAAATCCTTGACAAACCAAGCTTTACACTGTGTGACATACCCACAACCCATGTTCAGAGGCTCCTTAGACCTCTTGATTGATAGATGACGGATGGATGGATGAATAGATGGATGGATGGATGAATGGATAGATCGATAGATTGACAGGCAGGCAGGCAGACACATGCAATTGATTCTTTTTCCTTGGAAAACCCCAACTAATACAGTGACCTAATTAATTTCTATTTCAACTTCGTTCTTAGGTCTTGGCTCTAAAAATCAAAGAAATTATAAACACTTTATTAGATTGTTTGCTGTATCTAGCCTTAGATGAGTCAATAAGATATATAGTCAGTTATTTTTTACTCCTTTCTCTTGTTCATATTATCAAATCCATTTGGTCACTGCTTGAAAAATTATTGAATTTGCTTTGAGTTTTTGTTTTTATTTTTCTTTCCACCACATCAGTTAAAGTTTGGTAGTGTTTTGCATGCCCAGTATCATTTTCCCTTCTGGAAGTAGCACTCTGCAGTTTCCCATTGAGAAACTGCCCTTGTACTCAGCCCATGTGGTTCAGATGCAGTTGGCTTTACTTTGTGGTTGTAGGGTGGTTGTATCACCAAGTCCTAGCCTTTGAGAGTGTAGCATCTCACTAGCCTTAGTGAATGTTATAAGGGTGGGCGTATGACTAGCCAGGTCAATCAAAGCCAATCAACTTCAGTCACTGAGACTAGGGAAAAAGTAATGCTTTTTTTAGTGAGGGTTGCTAAGTTTATAGGTTTAAGACTGGGCCTACTGGTGGCTAATCTTGGTATTAAATGAGAATCTGCCTTAGAATGAAAACAGATGAACGTGGAAGCCAGAGACCAAGATAGATAGAATTTGGGCATCTCGATCCAGTTATGCCTGAAGTCAAACCTGGACTGTTAAGTTATATGAGTTATTTTCTCTTTTTGCACTTGATTGACCATGAAGTGAATACCAGGTAGTGACTAGATGGGAAGTTAGCTCTACTCATCTGAGGATAAAAGGTCAAGGGTAGAATGGCCTGTTTGAAACTCATGCCCTTGGGAACTTTCATATCTTTAAAGGAGAACAAACAGCTGTGACTTACAGCCACATCTTCATTCCCTGGAGAATCTTCCATACCATTCTCATGGATGTCAACCTCCTTTAGACAAATGTAGCATGGCCTGTGTGTGGTAATTTACCATGAGGGGCCAACATTCTGTAATAACAATAAGGCACTTGTAATTAAGTTACCAATTTGTGTTATTTGTTTTTAAAGAGCTTAGTATGTTTGAAAATTGGTCCTTGGACTTCTCATCCTCCAGAACTGTAAGAACTAAATTTCTGTTTTTTATAAGCTACACAGAGAATATTTGAATGATTTTTTCTGTCGTTCTTTGTTTCATAGCTAGAACTCCATCCTAGGTCAAATGAATAGGAATTTTTAATAGCTGTAGCTGAATTAAATAACTTGTCAGGCAGTTAAAGGCATATCATTAACTTTATAACACAGTGCTAGCAAAATAAAGTTAGACCATCAGCAGCTCCTGTTCTTCCCTTTTACCCTCACAGGATTCTCAGTTCTGTGGTGTGAAAGAAGGAAATGTGAAACTGGTTTCTGCCAAACAAAAGGGAACCCAGCACACACCTCAACGTTTTCTCTATGTCATTTCCAGAAATAACGTTGCCCAAAATAAATGCATAATGACTTTCTGATACTTGATAGTATCTTTTATAAAGCTGGATATTCTTAATCATTTGTGATACAGGGATATTTAAGAGGTTTTCATCTTTTTGATATTTTAGTATATTGGTGTATTTTTAAACTTTTTTTCAGTTTTGAAATGATATAAAACAAAGGATAGATTATATTTGGTTTGAATTTCATAGGTTCATATATTCCTGAGGTTCCCGCTTCAAAACATCTTTATGGTGATATCATTGACTTTCTTGAAAAAATATACAGCTCTAAAATTGGATACATTTGGAGAACTAATATGGTTTGCTAAACCTTGGCTATTAGCCAAAATTTGGATGAAAATAGGACACTTTAGAAAATGAAACCGTTTTTATACTTTTTTTTTTTTGAGACAGAGTTTTGCTCTTGTTACCCAGGCTGGAGTGCAACGGCACGATCTCGGCTCACCGCAACCTCCGCCTCCTGGGTTCAGGCAATTCTCCTGCCTCAGCCTCCTGAGTAGCTGGGATTACAGGCACGTGCCACCATGCCCAGCTAATTTTTTTTTGTATTTTTAGTAGAGACGGGGTTTCACCATGTTGACCAGGATGGTCTCAATCTCTCGACCTCGTGATCCACCCGCCTCGGCCTCCCAAAGTGCTGGGATTACAGGCTTGAGCCACCGCACCCGGCCCGTTTTTATACTTTGTATCAGTCCTTTTAGGCTGCTATAATAAAATGTCATAGACTTGATAGTATACAATCCACAGAAACTTGTTCCCTACAGCTCTGGAGGCTGAGAAGTCCAATTTCAAGGTACCTCCAGATTCAGGGTCTGGTGAGCCAGGTTTCCTGGCTCGTAAACAATGTTTCTTTGTTGTAAACGTCTTATGGTGGGAGGGGCAGGAGATCTTTCAGGAGCCTCTTTTATAAAGACACTAATCCCATTTGTCAGGCTCTGTCACCATAACCTCACCATCTCCCAAGGCCCCACCTCCTAATACCATTGCTGTCGGGGTGAGGATTTCAATATATGAATTTCGGGGGGATGAAAACCTTTGGATCCTAGCAGATATTACCACATTTATGGATTCCACCTGTCCTAATAAATGGCTATTTTTATCATTTCACAGATGAGGAAACTGAGAGCTAAAAAGTTTCAATAACTTGCCTAAGGTTACATAGTTTATAAGAGGAAGAGAAGAAATCAGAATAGATTGTTTGACGCCAAAGTGTCAATGCTGGTGGATATTTTTCTATTCTTCTTTCACCATTCATCTTATACATGTGAAATTCTTCCTATTCAGGATTCTCTGAAGCTATGTGATTCTAAGACTTGGGTATTATTGCAGTTTGGTCACTTAATGTGTGTCCCGGAAGTAAAGATTTTGCCCACTCCATCCCCACCACTCAGCCAGCTCCATAAACATGGGTGGAATTTGTTGCTCAGCCAATTCTAAAATGTCTTTCTGTTTTCATTCTGAGAAGTCACAGCAAAGAAGGTGTACACCTGGTCAGTGTACCGATTTAAGGTACACTGATTATTGTGTGATTGGATACATAATCGAATTGTAATTTTGTTCTAACTCTTAAAAAGCCTTTGTATCATTGTTCTACCAAAAAGACACAACACATGCATGTGTATGTTCATTGCAGCACTATTCACATTAAGAAAGACATGGACTAAATCTAGATGCCCATCAACAGTGGACTGGATAAAGATGTGGGACGTACATACCATGGAATACTATGTAGCCATAAAAACGAAAAAATCATGTCTTTGCAGCATCATGGATGCAGCTGGTGGCCGTTATCCTAAGTGAATTAACACAGGAACAGAAAACCAAATACCATATGATTTCACTTATAAGTGGGAGCTAAACATTGAGTACACACGGACACAAAAAAGGGAACAACAGACACGGGAACCTACTTGAGGGTGGAGGGTGGGAGGAGGATGACAATAGAAAAACTACCTGTCAGGTACTATTATAGGCTCACTACCCGGTTGATAAAAAATTTGTACACCAAGCCCCAGCAACACACAATTTACCCATATAACAAACTTGCACATGTACCCCATGCATCAAAAAGTTGGAAGGAAAAAATAAAAACTAAAAAAAGTCCTTTGTATCCATCTGCGTTGTATGATATACATGTGTCCAGAAGAGGGCGATATTTTACTACAAACTTCCAATGAAATGCTCAACCACTGAAAACAATATAGATACAGAAGATGAGTATCTTAAGGTGGAGTTGGAGAAGTGTCATTTGTTCAAGCGCTTTGGGGACAAAATGATTCTTCTAAATAATGTGGGAAGAAGAGCAAAATGTCCACCTTCTTGCCCACCTCATTCTTACATAGATTGTTCTTTCAATTGAAAATCAAATATTCTACTAAAACACAGTTAAAGTGGAGTATTCCAGAACTAGTCCGTATTTCAACTATAAGTACTTATAATCCAGGGGCAAGAACATGGGCCCGGGTGTCAGATGAACCTGAGTCTGAATGCCATCTCCACTACTTGCTTGTTTGGGGACTTCAGACAAGTTACCTGTTTTCTAGAGGCCTCCATTCCCTTGCATATAAAATGTGGATAGCAATACCTACATTATAGAGATGTATAAACATTAAATGTGTCAGGTTAAGAGCACAATGCAGGCCAGGCATGGTGGCTCATGCCTGCAATCCCAGCACTTTGGTAGGCAGAGGCAGGTGGATCACCTGAGGTTAGGAGTTTGAGACCAGCCTAGCCAACATGGCAAAACCCCATCTCTACTAAAAGTGCAAAAATTAGGTGTGATGGTGGATACCTGTAATCCCAGTTACTCAGGAGACTGGAATGAGAGTCGCTTGAACTGGCAGACAGAGAGGTTGAAGTGAGCAGAGATCGTGCTACTGCACTCCAGCCTGGGCGACACAGCAAGACTCTGTCTCAAAAAAAAAAAAAAAAAAAAAAAGTGCCCAATGCAGAGACTCAATAAATGGCAATCTCTCTCAATAGAAATAGAGTTTCCAGATAAAATATAAGACATCCAGTTACATTTGAATTTTAGATAAGGAACAAATAATGTTTTAGTTTAAGTATGTCTCATGCAATACTTGGAACACACGTATAGATGTTTAATGAAATATACTTAAAGGTATTTGTTCACTTGAAATCCAGTATTAATTGCATGTCCTGTGTTTCTATTTGCTAAATTTAACAATGTTAAACAGAAAGCTCTTTGGCACAGAGGGGAAAACTAAAATAAAAAAGGAAGAGACTTGAAGAAACTTAGAATTTATTAATAAAGGGCTTGACATTTCTAGTAGATAGAAAAATTAATATAGACAATATTCTAAACTTCTGAATAAGCACCCAATCTAAGCAAAGTTATGTAATATTTTTCTTTAAGTAGAGCCTTAGTCATTTCCATTTCCTATTTCATTAAACACAGCGCTTTGCACATAATATACATTCAATGAATTTTGTTTAATAAAATATTTTAGAATATGGAGAAAAGTCATACTTTAAGAAAAAAAGCACAAAACAAGAGGTAAAACTGGCAGTGCAGTCTAATTTGTATGTTTCTACTTTCCTCCCTTTATTCTCTTCTCTTTGCCCCAATAAAAGAAGGTATGCCCTTCTTTTCTTTTCTTTTCTTTTTTTTTTTAAGAAGGAGTTTCATTCTTGTTGCACAGGCTGGAGTGCAATGGTGGGATCTCAGCTCACTGCAGCCTCCAACTCCCAGGTTCAAGCAATTCTTTTGCCTCAGCCCCACCCCGAGTAGCTGGGATTACAGTGGGATCAAAGGCACCTGCCACCACACCCGGCTAACTTCTATTTTTAGTAGAGACGGAGTTTCACCATGTTGGCCATGCTGGTCTCGAACTCCGGACCTCAGGTGATCTGCTGGCCTTTGCCTCCCAAAGTGCTGGGATTACAGGCATGAGCCACCTCCTTTCTTCTTGGGCAGGCGAAGTGAGTTTAACCAAGTAAGAATAAAATTTGGGAATGAAAGAAGGAAGAAGAAATAAAAGGAAGTGTTTTGCTGTTTTTTATTTCCTCTTTCCTCTTCAGTAGGTTAGAACTGTGCCAGAGGCCACACTTTGGGGTCTCAGGAAGTGCAGTATCCATAGCTCAGGCCCCACCAGGTGAAAAAGGGGCTAGGGCAGGTGCTGCCCTCTGTGTGGCAGCCAGGAGTAAGCTCTCAGAGCAACACAGCTGTCTACCCTGCTCATCCCTGCCTCCTCTAGGAAATCCTCTCCAGGCTGAACCCAGGACAGCACCAAAGAAGGGAAATAGCTGCACGTCCTCTCACTGGCTGGAGTTGGCATTGGTTTGGACTCATACCCCAGGGCTGGCTGGGTCAGCTCCCAACAAATGCAGTGTATCAGTTCCATCGACGTAGTCACGCCATGGAGGTCATTGTGAACGAACAACCAGAAAATGTAAGCGATGGCACTTCTTGTGGAAAAGAAATCACCTTTAAATGACAAACACAGCTGCCTCTGGTATCAAAAGTAGTGATTTTGTACAATGATGCTCATCACATTTATAGCAGCAGAATCCGGTAATTGCTTAATTTTCTAACATGAGAAAAACAATTGAATAAAGGTATATTATTATATTATATTATGTACCAATGTAATATATCCAAATAAGTTTTTTGGAGAATTTTTTAAATAATCGGGCAAAATTCATAACGATGCTAATTATTTTAAGGCAGAGTATAAAATAAGAAAATAAAACAATTCCAAATTTGTCAAAAAGCAGAAAAACAAAGTGACAGAAACTCTATAATAATAATATAATAATAGTTATCTTTGACTTCATATGATTTTCATTTTCTCCATCAAATATTTATAATTTTCAAATTTCCTATACTGAACATAATTACTCTTATAAACATGGAAATGTACATAATTTTATTAAAAAGGTAGTGGAAGCTGCTGGTGCAAAGGATTTGTATCTCTTTCTGCTCACATAGCAGATGTGCCATGACTTTTATGGTTAAATGTTGCGGTACCTTGGGTGAATACTTTAACTCTTACCCTCCGTTTCTTCATCCTTAAAATGCAAATAATTTAGGGGTGAAGGAAAGCTCATGAAGTTGATGTGATGATTAAGTGACGTGATATAAGTAAAACTTTGTTTAGCCAGTGCTTCGTGCAGAGGAAGCATTCAATAAACCGTAATTGTCGTTAAAGAACAGAATACCTAAGTAGTCACCTGATTCTAGCCCTCCCTCCCTCAAAATTTTTCCTTCATTCTTTCCCTCCTCCTTTGCTTCCTTGCTTCCTTCCTCCTTTGCTTTCTTCCTTTAGGTCAGAAATAATTGACATTGGCCATTTCCTAAGATTTGACTTTGCTTCTTATTTCACCTCCCATCTCAAAATTTTTGGGCAAAGAAATGGACCCCAGACCCTATTGGGAAACAAATTCCAAAGGATAAAAAGACAAAGGAAATAAAACAGGAAAGCGTGATACTCCAGAAGTGGGAGGAAAGGAAAGGCCACTTGTCTATCAGAGACAGAGGGTCTCTGTATCTGTGTACCAGGGAAAGATGGGCCCACACACAAAGATCGGCCTTGTGTTCTGATGCATCACAGAGAAGCCCAAGGAATAACACACAAGTACCCGGAAGACTGGGCAGAAGTAGACTGGTTTGTCCAACTCAACCCTCCACCACCAATACCTGGAGGGCAAGAGGGAAGAAAATGAATTTGAGCCACAACATCAGGAATTTCTGTTGAATGCTTCAAAACCGAAAATGAAGAGCTTCTGTGATTATCTATGCCAAGGCCACCTGAACACGTTCTGACCATGACTAGATTTACCAAATGCACTCATGTGACCTGCTGCCCTGCCTTCTACCGCAACTCCTGCTCACTTAGCCCAAAGAGCCGGGTACTATATATCATATCTGCCAGGCACCATCAAAGGAAACCCCTCAATAATTTTCTGAAAAACAGGGTTTGAAATGGCTCAAAATATAAACAAAAGAACCATGAGGTTTTTTAAACCTAGAAATGAGATAAAACATTATTTTGTTTTTATACTACTAAGTATGTGTCAGGTACTAGGCTCAGTTGTAATCTTTAAACAGCCTTATGGGCAAGGTGCTACAATTACTCCTGTTTTGCAGATGAATGGAAGCACCCCAAGGTAGTTTTGTTCACTCCTTTTTCTTCAGTACCTCCCAAACTGTCGGGCATTTAGTAGGTGCTCAGTACATATTTGTTGTATCAATGAATAAAGTTAAATAGTATAAATAAACTGCGCCCAGGTTTATGCATATGTGCACGTACCCATATTTATGCAGAAATATACAGGTCACATGCGGGCTGGCCTAACTCCAGAGCTTGACTTCTCAGTCACTATCTCCAGTGACCTCTTTACCACAGACTATGTGAGTCTGGGAAGAAAGACAAGGCCTTTCTGGTGCAGGTACTTTCCTGCGTGACACAGAGATAATATGTCCTTAAAAATAACTGTATGAGGAGTGCTTTCCCCAGGGTCTGTGTTTAGGCATCACTAATAATCCAGTACTTTTCTGCCTTAGGAATATGTTTACATATCAGCTATGAAAGCTGAAGACTTCTTTATAATATGATTCTCCAGGCTTTCTGTTATACAGAATGATAAATTACAGGCTAGTCCTCACCAAGTCTCTAGATAAAGGCAAATGTATTTCTAGTATCACTTTAGCAATTGCTTGAGGGTTTTGAAAGTCTCTTGAAAACAGGCAGTTGAAGAAGTTTCCCCTAAGAAATTCTTAAGATTAGGGCTTGAGATGTTAAATGCAATTTCTATACCTTTTAGGTGCTATCTATTCGAAGGTGAACAGATTGAGCTTGCATTTCTCTATGTGATTAACATCAAGCGCCCTGTGTTGGTTGAAAAGATTCATTAGCCGGAAAAGAACTTAAAAGGCAGGATGGACAACTTCAATTTCGATAATTGTTGGTTGTGACGGGGTGCTCTCTGCAAATGGGTCTGCATGGGTCTGGGGCGGGGAGCAGCACCATCTACTAAGTACTGCAAAGGCTCCCAGAACCCACAGGCAGCAAATGTCTGAGTGGAGGAGGCACGGCATATGGGATCAGAGGCTCTGAGATTCAATCCCAGCTCCATTATTGGACCTTAGGCAAAATCGCCGTCTCTTTGAGGTTAGTACATCTTCTGTAAAAGTGACAAGGATCGTGCTTAACTTTTGGGTTGTTCTGAGAATCCAGGGAGATAGTTGAGTGTCTTGCAAAAGCTCTGTACAAGGGTTGGAATGATCGTCATCATCACCATCACGGCAATTATTATTACCAAATGAGGTTTAAGAGGATTCAAACACAAGCAAGTGCATCCATCCAGGGTTCTTTTAGGATCTGAAGTTAATATAAATTTGAATGCTTCTTTTAGAACAAGTATACAAAATTATAAATTGCTGCTTTGAAAAAACTTTCGTTGGCTTCCCAGTAAATACTCCACTGGCTCCACAAAAGGAGATTATAATTGTGGTCAATAGCATGGACTCAGGGACGCACACTACCCAGGATTCAATCCTAGGTTAGCTGTGTAACCTTTGGCAAATTACTAAACCTCTCTGTGCTTCTGTTTTTCATTTGGAAAAAGTCTGTCATGAGGATTAAATAACTTAAAATATGTAGCAGGCCTGGCGCAGAGTAAGAAATATATGTGTTTATCATGACCATTAAAAAAAAAAATCTCCTTTCAAGGATCTTCTCATCTGAAAGAATGAAATATACCAAGTGCAATCATGACTTAAGACAGAGTGTGGTGAGTGCTATAAAGAAACACAAACCATGCGTTCTGGGGATCAAAACAAGAAGCCACATTTACTTGCAGGGGAACCAGGAAATGCTTTGTAAAGGATGAATAGGGAAGTTTTCAAAAGGCAGCACATTCCAGGCAGAAAAAAAATAACCCAAGCACAGGCTCGAAGGTGAGACTTGGTTTGGCATATCTGGGGGCAACGAAAGTCTATATTTATGGACTTAAAGAGGAAGTGGGAGAGGAACCTGGAAAGGCAGATTGGAGCCATAGGGTAAAGCGCCTTGGGAGCCTGTGTAAGGAGTTGGCTGGCAGGCAGTGGTGAGAGTACATTTGGCTTTCGAGCAGGACAAAGTCAGTATTAGCACATGTGGGCTGGAAGAAAATGAGCCCGGCAGCATCAGCAGGAGGGACGGTGGGTTCAGTGACACCTACTCATCCTGGCAGGAGAGGACAAAGGTGACTGGCATTCCTCCACATTAACAACCCAAACAATTCGGAACATGCTGCCAAAAACACTGGGCAGGGCAATCATGTCTTTGAAGTCTGAAGCAAGAACTGTCTCTCTGTAGCTTTTGCTTTTTTTCCCTATTCGTATTGGTGTCAGAGTTTAATTTCCCATTTCATCGCATCAATATAAAATGTGCAGAGGCCACACCTCTGAGAACGGAGCTGTCATCCATCCCAGGCCACTGCCTGGCACTCATGGGCTCTGAGCAAAGGGCCGACGAAGGCTTCTCCGGCACAGGCTGATCTTTTCCTCCAATGGAAATTTTTGCCATCTTCTCTCATTTGGACTAACATTTGGAAAACTTCCTTAGCTGCCACACTGTGGGGTATATTTCTTTTGGGAACCTTGCATGTTAGCTGTCTCCCCAGCCAGGTGGGGCTGCTGCGTACAGCACACTGCACAACCTGAACAACTGTATGTGGCAGCCAGTGACCTGGTCAGGGCCTACTATAGAGGACAACATTTGACATCTGCTCCCAGGTATTCCCACTCCTCTGGGAAAGGCAGTTGCTATGTGTCCCCACAAAGATTCTGCCTCCTTGGTTCCAGTTGGTCCAGAAGTGGACATTTGACTTTAGCCAAGCCAATCAGCATCCTTCCCTGGAGCCTTCAAAACTGAAGCAACAGAGAATCAGCTCCTCTGGTTGGTTTACACAACAGGATTTGAATGAGGCGAGCACACATCAGCCAAGTTCCCAGCACAGGGAAGAAGACAGTCTACGTAAGAGAAAAGGAAGATCTGCCATGAGGAAAATGAAGTCTTAGTTGGATTTGAGTTCCTTTTCCAACTTTCTCTGAGGACCATCTCCCACCTTGTTCTGCTTTAGGTTAAGTGTGATGCCCTTTCAGAAATTTCCTTCTTTTTTTCACCTAAACTATTCGAAGTTGGATTTCTCTTGAACAAAGGGACCTGACTCATAGGCTGTCACCCCTTGCTCATCAATCAACGTTTACTCAACCTGTCTCCTTTCTTTACAGTGTTCCAAGCGTTGAACAGATAATTTTATTCCTTCTAACATAGAGAATAATATATTAACCCTCAACAATCACAGTACGCACTTATATACTGCTTTTCCATTTTCAAAATGATTTTTCAATCAGTATTTCAGCTGATCCACATAAAGATGCAGAGGAAAGGAGAGCAGATAATACCGTCCTCATTTTATGGAATAGAAAATTAGGTCCAGATAAATTAAGTGACTTGCCCAAGTTCCCCCAGTTATTTTTTGCCAGAGCCTGAGTTTCAACCCCTTTCTCTTGCCTCCAAATCCTGTGTACTTTTCCCAATGCCCTTTTGCTTTAGGAAGTAACTCCAGGCTTAGACTTTTGGATACTGGCGAAGGCCAATGAGAAAGATGATGTGGTCAAGGGGACCTTCAGAGGATCCTCAGAGCTCTGGTAGAGCAGCTGTCTGCTCTGCCTTCCAGGAAGAGAGTAGTCCTGAGGCTTATGCTCAGTGGATCCGAGGAAATAATACAGGGCCAGAACTGGAATGAGGCAAGTGAAGTGCCTGGGGCAAATGATTCAAGGAGATGCTTATCTCAGAGTTGGGCAAGGGCCCGCCCTGGCCTCATAACATCGTTAAAGCCATAGCTGCAAAATTCAGACTCTGGAAGTGTGTGAGATTCTTCCTGAAATAAATACACCTCTTCTATGCTGATTTAGTCATAGAAAGAAAGTGGGATGGAAAAATCAGAAGACCAGAAACAGGCGCTGGTGGTCAACTCTACCACACCTAGCATCCAGACGTCATTGTCTCAATCCCTTTGCTCAGTGCCTGCCTGTATTATGGAGTCACTTGACTAACCATGCTCTCAAAAATGTATTTTTTTCTTTCACTCTAACACACAAATGTCCTTAAAAGTAGACTTTGAAGTAAAAGAAAATTATAATCACATTCTATTGGAAACCTAGTGAAAGCAAAAGAAATGCCAAAACAAAAATAAAAAAAATAAAATCATTATTTTTAACCCTAAAGTAGATCCGAGAGATAATCTGTTTCAACTTGGATTTCTGTCACTTTTAACCAAAGGGTCCCTATTACTATACCCATGCTCCTAAGCTGCTTTCATCAATCAAAACTTACTTGTCCTGTTTTCTTTCCTTTCAGTGTCTAAAGGTTTATCAGATCAGAAAATTGAAGCTGATAGAACTTAAGTGGCTTTCTCAAGGTCACCCAGCTGGTTATTGAAAGGGCCTGGGTTGGAATTCAGGTCTACTGAGGCACAGTGCTCATTCTACTACACTGTCAGTGCTACACTGGGTCCTGGACTGAAACAGTTATTTCGTAGCTTTAATACCAATCATTTCATATATGTACAATACTTAGAAATTTTTTGAGTAATTTATTCACAGAACTTCTGTGAGTAAATTATATCTGTGACCAAGGTAAGAAAACTGAGGCACAGAAAGGGCATGTGACTTATCTAAGGAAACATACTGAGGCAGAGACACAGCTGTTGTCATCCACCATCATTTATGATTTTTCCTATGTGACGAGCCAAACATATCTGGAATTATTTATCTGTTTAATATTTATTCTCTCCTACCCTGTATTAATTATTTATTGCCACGTAATAAATTACCCCAAAACTGAGCAACTTGAAACAATAAGCACTTACCATCTCACAGTTTCTGTGGGTCAGGAATCAAGGTGCCACTTAGCTGGCTGAAGGTCTCTCATGAGGTAATAGGTATCAGCTGGGGCTTTGGGCTCATCTGAAGGCTCAACGGAGAGATGATTCACTTTCAAACTGTTGGCAAGATTCAGCTTCTCATCGGTTACTGGGCCTGAGGCCTCAATTCTTAACTGAATACTGGCCAGAGACTCCCTCAGTTACCACAAGCCCTCTCCATAGGGCAGCTCACAAGATGGCGGCTGGCTGCCCTCAGGGTGAGCATGTGAGAAAGCAAAACAGAGAAGCCCAAAGCAGAAGCAACACTACTCTGTGTAATCTAGTCTTGGAAGTGACATGCTATTACTTTCGCTGTGTTCTGTTTATTAGAAGCAAGTCAAAAGGTCCAGCCCACAACCAAAAGGGAAGGGTTTACAGAAGTGTGATATCAGGGGACAGAATTCATTAGAGCCATTTTAGAGACTGCCTATCACATACTCCAAATGAAAATTACACCGTCAAGATGCCTAAGGTAAAACAGAGGTAAGTTTGTGACTCTTCTGATTTTAAGGAAAAATGTTTTTTATATTAAGCATAAAGGATTATTCATCCAAAAATCATAGCTGGATGCTTGTTTGATATTTCGAAGCCATTGTGCAAAGTGGACACGTATCCCAAAGGGGTAGATCTGTGATTCTGCTGTCCGTCTCTCCCTCTCCTCAGAGCATGCTAATTTCATAGTTTGATATTTTTTTCCATCTGAAGTGAAAGTCTTGCCTTCCAGACAAGACCAGTGAATGACACTGCCTGCATGTCAGAAATTGCAACTGACATTTCAATTTTGCTTAATTTTTTTTCTTTCTTTGATAGTATTATGGCAAAAATTTACATTTGAATAAAAAGCAAATAGTGCATGTCAGAGTAAGCATCAGGGAATGTCAAATTGTTTTTTTCCAATTACAACTCTATTTCAAATAGGGTAATGCAATTAAAGGATAATTACTAGAAGCACAAAGCCAAGGTTATGTTCAGAAATGGTTACCCTTTCACTTTAAGTCCTGTCTTGCTAAATAAAATATTCCTGAGGGGCAAGTTACTATTTGAAAATGGAATACACTCATCCAGGACCACCCAAACACTTGGCAGTGTTGACCAAAACACCTATTTCTGCAGAAATACAAGTGTTTAAAAGAAATGAAGGGACATAAAAGGTGAACTGCATTTTCCTTGGCTTTATCACTCTGATTAATAATGTGATAAATTAGCTGTAGGATGCAATATTAATTAACAGTATATTAGTTGCATTTTATTGCCAATAACATAACAAGCTCTGAAATAGTAGTCAGACTAAACTGCTGACACGGGCTTTTCTGCAAACTGAGCTGTAGTTTGACTTCTCATTTGTCCAAGTGAAACATCAGCAACTGAGTAAAACCAATTACCTCCAAGCCCACCAAGCCCTCGGCAGCAACTTAGTGCATCTAAGCTTTGCCCAAATGTTATTACTTTCAAATTACAGCCTGGTCTGAAATGGGCCATTGAAGAATTTCTACTGCTGAAAGTAATTCCATATGGCAGTCCATTTGTGGAACACTTTGCAGGACCAGATAGAAAGCAAAGACTCCTTCAAACTTTGAGACATCTCGAATCCATGGCTGGCCACTTGTGGAAGGAAGCCTGGAAGTACAGAAGTCAGATATGAAAAGGGAAGCGTTTTCTTGCCTCCCTTATTGTAGAAAAATCTCCAGGTTGTAATGTTCATTTTTGAGATGAAGTCCTGGGATGGAGGTGGGGGACACTTTAGGAAAAAGGATCCAAGGCCTAGGATGGAAAAGAATAAAGGTGCTCACGTAATGGAAGCGATCTCACCTCTCTATGTAACAAGAAACTATAGCACAAGAGTTTATCAAGTAAAGAGAGAGGTTGTTGAATGAACACCTGGTCAGAGGGATTAAAACAAGTAGGGCAGGGTGCATTATAAGTACCTGAAGAAATCCCTGTTTATATTTATTCATTTGTCTCCTCCATAGACCTTCACTTTCTATTCTCTCTCTCTCTCTCTCTCTCTCTCATTCTCTCTGTCTCTCTCTCTCTCTCTCACACACACACATGCACACATACACACACACACACACAGTCACTTTCTATCCTCTTGCTTGATATTTTTGATGAAACTTATTACTATCCAAAATTAAATTTCAGTTTATCCATTCATTTACTTCTCTGTTCCTGTATCCCCACCAAACTGTACACTCCATGAGATCAGAAGATGTGTCTGTGCACTGCAGAATAGACCTTCACTTTCTATTCTCTCTCTCTCTCTCATTCTCTCTCTCTCTCTCTCTCACACACACACATGCACACACACACACACACACACACACACACAGTCACTTTCTATCCTCTTGCTTGATATTTTTGATGAAACTTATTACTATCCAAAATTAAATTTCAGACAGTTTATCCATTCATTTACTTCTCTGTTCCTGTATCCCCACCAAACTGTACACTCCATGAGATCAGAAGATGTGTCTGTGCACTGCAGAATAGTATCTGGGATGTAACAGGCACAAAAGTAGTTGAATCAAAGAATGAACCCATTCACTGAACTTGCATTTGCCCAATGTCTAAGTGCAAAGAATTCAAAGATGATGATAATCATAACTACCATTCACTGAAGAAGCCCTCGATGAGCTAAAAGCTTTACATACGGTATTTTATTGGAATCCTTCCACAACCCTTTGAAGCATATGTTTCTATTTTCTTGCAAATAAGGACACAGAGGATCTCAGAGACTGACGTAATAACACCAAGTTAGAAAGAGGTAAAACTGTAAATTAAACTGGGTTTGTCTGGCTCCTACTCCAGGCATTGTTATGTTCAAAGATAAATAAGAGACTAACATCCTCCCTGAGAACCTCAAAGTCTCATGCTTTGGATATGAAGCATCATTGACGTACAGGGTCCTCCCAGTCTTCTGTGGTTGGAGAAAGAATCTGGCAATAAATTCTGGAGGACAGGATGTGGGACATTTGCCATCCTGGGGTCTTCAGGAATGTCCTTGTCCATGGCAGGATCCAGTATTCCATGCAACTTTGCCTTTGAGTGAGGTCAAATTCTGCTGTAGAAGTTTGCCAGGGCAGCATATATTCTCATATCCTTGGTTCCAGCTCTGTATGTAAGTCCAGCAGCTGTCAGGGATCCTATTTACTTTTAATAAATCGAATGAGTGAATGATAAATAAGTGATGAATCTTCTGCCTCAGAAAATCCAGCAATGGGTACATGGGAAGCTGAACTCTTTTCCAGCCTTCACAACCAAATTTTAAACAGTCAACACCAAACTCCAAAGTCGGTTCAGACCCACAAAGTTTCTATGTATTTTAGAGGTCACAAAACTATCCTTTAGAGGTCACTATCCTTTTATTCCAGGATACCCCTCTCTCTGGTATCCTGGAATAAAAGAAAGTTCCTCAGCCTATTCATTCCATGAATTAAAAATAAAAAATTAAAAATGGTCTCCTCGATTACAATGCCATTCATATCCTTTGACCATAAAGAGTTAGAGAAAAACTTCAGGATTGATCTGAGGGACACAGAGCCCAGGTTCCATTAAAGTGTATTAATGCCAAGGTCTGTGCAATTAGTGAAAAGTCAATTCCCATTACTAGTTAACACTATTGAATATCTGCTTTCTTTAATAAAAAGCCATGTCCAGTACAAAGAGAATAAATCAATAGGTTGGCTGCATTTAGATCTATTCTGCCTTCTTCTAAAATGCACGGAGAAACTCCCTGTCAGAGTTCCACTGTCTGTCTGCCAAGTTCAGTCTGTGAACTGGCAGCTGGCCCTGCTTTCTTTGCCTGGAATCTTTCATTAGCACTTTCTCGCCTTAGCTCTCGTTTCTCTCATCAGGAAAATTAAGTTTTACCTCATGACTAAAAATCTTCTCTTTGAGCTTAATCTCAATCTGCCTCTTAATTGGACTGGTTCAGAAAACCAGCTGCAAAGCCACTGTGGCCATACTTCTAAACCTCAGCCTTCACCAAGCACCAGTGCTTCCTTAGGCCAGGAGAGTGGGGTACACACAATTTCGAACAAGGGGCCAAAGAATCCCAAGAGCCTGAAAGACTTTTCTTCTCGAGAGATACACTTTGTATTCTTTTACATCTGGTTGCCTTCCTTGCTGCCAGTCCTGAACATAGCTGGGATGTTCCAGATCATTAACTGTGAAGAGCAAAAGAAGGATACACCTATCCCATTAAGTTTGCAATCCCTCTGGATTCTCAGCACCATATGCAGAAGAAGGATGCATTCACCTCTTGTCCATGGAGGCTGCTTTTCTGTAGCTAAGCCCATCTATTCATCTTCTTTGGTGTGGACCACTAAAAGCAGAAAGCTGTTTAGACAATATCTTCATTATAATGCTTGGCTTATTAAAGACTGAAGGGATACTTTGAATCCTACCGTAAATGTAAGTGACTTTTAAGTTGGAAAATTGTATTTCGGTGAAAGCAAATTACTGTACCTTAAATTATTTTCTTTTCTTTTCTAAAATGCTTAGTCTTTGACGGGAAAAGCAGGATTGATAGAATTTTGCTTTAGTTCAGATTTACTATGCAGAATTATTTGATTTTTTTTTTTTTTAATCCTTTGGTCCTTACTCTGCACCCTCTCTCCCTTCCCTGAGTGTGTGTTTGGTGGGGTGGATAGGTTTGGTGGTGATATTGGTTTGGTTCATGGTTTCAGTAGATAAATATATTTGAAATTGCATTCTTTTCAGGACTCAGCAAATTGGTGTGGATTGCTCTGGATTTTTCAGTTGGTTCAAGTCTACTGTTTGTCCACTCAAGCAGGCAGAAATATCTAATCTAATGAAACAAGCACTGCTAGAACCACATCTGTTTATTCCTGTTGCTGGGATCCTTTGTGCCACTTTCCCTGGCCTCATTTCTGGTCCAGAGGCCTGGTCTGCCATTAGAGAGAATCACAAACCAGCCTCTACACTGTGAAACCAACAAATGATCCCCGGTATTGTCGTGCATGTTTCTTGAAGCCACTGGAATTATCCACTGTGGTTGGAGAACTCAGGGAGGGAATCTCCTGCACTGCTTCCCAGAGCAACTGTGGTCTGACAATAACAGGCAAAAAGTAGAAACACACACTGTCCTAATACAAGGGTGGAAAGTGTTCAGTTGTGAAGAGGCATTTATGTTCACACAGCCAGTTTTTCTTCACATTCAAAGTTATAAAATTGGACAATGCAGGCTCACTAAGTGACAAAGAAAAATGTAAGTCATCAAACAGGGTATCAGGCTATCTGCAAGTGCTCCGGTGACATAGATGATTCTGCCAACGGGACTCACTGATGAACAGGTGGCTGGGTGAGGAGACCACAGATCTCTGCCATCCCAAGCAGATGAAGGCTCCCCACTTGGCCAAAGGCAGTGACTGAATTCCCATTTGGGGATCCCACAGAGAAATGGACCGACATTGCCAAGCAATTAATCCAAGGTGAAGTATGGTAAAAAATAAAATAAATAAATGGAAAATGAATACATGCAGTCTCACGCAATCTGCCTCTGTGACGCTGATGCAGGAAAATTGACTTTTAAGAGGCTGGCAGTTGTCTTTGGTCCTTTAGCAACTCCTTCCACGACAACTCTGAAATGAATAGGAGGAGCAGAATTGGATTAAACAGTTTTAAATTTTAGTTTCACAAAATATAAAAAGATTTCAAACCTTGAAATTCACAAAATCGCCTCAAATGTTGCAAACTTTATTAAAGTACCGAGGAGCTAATCCCTCTTGTCTTTAAGACTGGGCTCAGAGATTTTTCCCCCTCTGCAGGAGATCCTGAGAACTGACTTGCAAAAAAGCCAAGTTGCCAAGCCAGAGCTAGCAGAAGAGTTGCTCCACAAAATGAGAACAGAATGGAATGCACTCTCACCTTTGAGTTCAAGTGCATGTTGAGATTTTTATCTGAAATGAATTCTGATTAATATCACCTTGGACGAAAGGAGAAAAACATTCAAGCATGTGTTTATACTTGTTGACATGCATGAAAGATACACCTTAAATCTGAGTCATAATACTGGAATAAAAGATGATTAAGAAATGCATACCACTGACATAGTCTCACCGAGAAAGTTAACATTCCAAATTTCCTAAAAGACAGAGAAATTTGTTTCAATAAACTGTCCGATCAATCACTCTGTAAGACCAAACTATGGCCTTTGCCCACACCACTTTGTTTTTCGAGTTAGTTTGTTTTTTGCTCTAATTATTCACTTCCCAATCATATTTAAGGAGAAAAAGAAATGGACATACCTTCCAGGGATGCTTTAAAAGCTTCAGTGTTGGTACAGAGAGAAGACAGCAGGTTGAACTCCATGTTCTGAGGAGAACATTGCATTCCTGATGTCACACACACACGAGAGCATGAAGCACACCCAGGTACTCAGATGGTAATGCAGTTTGGCAATCAGCTCTCCTTACTAACCTTGAAGCTTTGCCTTCAGCCAAGTTAGACCTTTCAGTGCAAATAAGATAGAATTGTTTCAAAATAAGATGGAAATAATATGGAACTTGGCTGGGTAAGCTTTGTTGACATGGTAAAGCAAGTTTTTACATTTTTCCACTCTCAACTCTGTACCCCCTAGATAGACACTCTTACCTTTCCTATTTCACTTTCCATGATTTCTTATCAAAAAACTACTTTAAAATGTACAACACAATGATATCTAATGGCTTCTCATCTCACTTAGAGTAAAAGCAAAGTTTCCATAAGGTCCTCATCACCAGGCCAATCAGCCAACCACTCACTCAATGTCTTAATTACTTCTCCAGCCTCCTCCAGGCACACTGGTTTCCTTGTGAGTCCTTGAGCATTCTAGGCACGTTCTGTTCCAGGGCCTTCGCACTTGCTCTTCCCCCGTCTGAACGGCCCTTACTGCAGTGCCTACCTGGCAAAGTCAAGTCTTAACTGTTGCTTTTTTGATAGAGACTTCCTGATCTATCCTATCTAAAATTTTAATCTCTCTCACCTCCCAAACAATTTCTATCCTCTTTCCTACCATATCATATAATTCACTTTTCCAGTCTCAATTTATTGCCTATCTCTCCACTCAAATGTAAGCTCCATGAAGACAGTATTTTATACGCTGCTGTATCCCTTGTGCCTGGAACAATTCATGATATGTAGTAATGGCCCAACAAATATTAATTGAATGAGTGCATAAATATAATAATTGACTATCGATGATTCACCAAACCCATCTCTCCTTCATTCACATAAAAGCCAGGTCCTTTCACAGGGCACTGGAAGCATTGCCACCATGATCTTAATTGCAAATAGTTACTAGCTGTTATCAGGCTCCAAGCATTGTATGAAACACGTTACACACACTATCTTATTTAATCTTCACAACCAACTCCTGAGCTGTGTATAATCATCCCCAGTTTACAATGAATAAATGATGAGCCAGAGAGATCAAGTAACCTGCCCACACTGACTGACTAGTATGTGGTGGAGCTCAAATGAACGTTAAAGTTTGTCTAACACATTAGGTCTTAACCAGGGATGATTTTGCCCCCAGGGATACATGTGGCAATGTCTGGAGACATTTTTTATTGTCATAACTGAGGGTTGCTACTGAATTCTAGTGGATAGATAGCAGGGATGCTGCTAAACCTTCCTCCAATACATAGGACAACCTCCCAAAACAAAGAATTATCCTGCCCAAAAGGTCAATTGTGCTGAGGTTGAGAAACCCTGGTCTAACTCCATAAACTGTTTTTAGTCACATTGCAGTCTTGCTCGATTAGCTGCTAGTGGCAGTGCAAACTACATCAAGCCTTTTATAAAGCAATATGACAATATTTCTTGAGAGTGTTGAATGTTTTCATACCTTTTGACTCTGCAGTCCTACTTCTATAAATCTAGCCTAAGGAAATAATCTGAAATGTGGAAAATGCCCCCAAATATTTATCATGACATTGTTTGTGATACTAAAAATTAGAAACCAGCTAATGTCTGGTAATAAAGGAACCATTAAGTAAATTCTGGAATATCCACTTGCTGGAACATTAAGCAGCCATTAAAATGATATTTATTAAGAGTTCATAATAACATGAGAAAGTGCTTACATAGAAATGTTAAATTTTAAAAATTGTTTTCAAAAGTATTTAAGTAGTATGACCATTAAACAACGGACAAAAATTATACATACAAAATAAGTGAAGCAGAAATACATTAAAATATTAATAGTGCGGTAGCACTAAGGCTAGTTAATTTCTTTCTCTTATTTTTCCGTACTGTACTTCCAAAACAATATTATGATAATGTAAAAAATATAGCAACAATGTATTCATTTTATAATGGGGAAAATATCATTTAGAAGATCAGGGGATTTTTTCTCCTAAAAAAGGAAGTAAAGAGAAAGAGACTGGGCTTGGTGAGTTCAAGGTTACAGTGAGCTATGATCACACCACGGCACTGCAGCCTGGGCAACAGAGCAATACCCCGTCTCTGAAAAAAAGATGGTAAATACAGCAACTGTATGATGGATTTGCCTCTTATGTGGGTTAAGTAACTATTTCTTTCATGCTTATTATTCCTCCCAAGTAACTGCCTTTGTTACAGGAAGTAAGAAACGCTTAGTTACGTAGTAGTAGGTGGAACTCACTCCATCTTTGCCAGTTTATACCTACCAAAAACATGTTGCTCACTCATCTTAAGTGTTTTCCTAATATTTAAAAAACGTTTGATTCTATTAAGGCAAAGAATCCTCTCAATTACATCCAGGACTGCCATCAGTGATTTGGGGTTTGGGACCCAGAGGGACACGTGAAAGGTGGGTGCCACGGTCAATCTCCTTCACATGGGCGTCCAGAACAAGGAGCCACAAGTCTAGGACTAAGAGTGTGGGCTCTGTTCTCCAACAGAACTTGGATCGAATCACAACTGCACCCCCACCGCCATGTCTTTGAGTGAGTTCTTAACCCCTTTGTGTGCTCGCTGAACTCGAAGTCCATGTTTAAAACCGCTGTGGAATGCTGTTCATGCTTGAAAGACTCCTTGCTCTTTGCACACTGTGACCTGGGACCATTCACTTGCAGAACCTGCCCCCACAACCAGGCTAGTCCTTGGTACTCATCCTTCCCCCACTTTCCAGATGCCTTTATCTCAACAAAACTTGAGGCTTAGCCCACAAAAGTTAGGACACTAACTATGAAAGCCTCATCCAAGATGCCCTATCTTTGGACTTGGTTTTAAATTAAACCTGCCTTCACCCTCCAGACTAACAGAGATAAGGTTGATTTTCTGGTCAGCTGTGGACTGCAGCCTAGAATGAGGAAGGAACACAAAAAGCAGCTGCAGAGACAGCATCTTTACTCATTCAGACACTATTTGGGCAATGAAAGAACAGAGAACTCAGTTATTTAATTAACCCTCTGAGTCTCTGGAATGTAAACATTTTCTTTTGTAAAGCTCTGAGACCTCTCTTGTTTCCAACCGGCAGGCCTTTATTTCTGCCTCTCCTTCTGTTTCTCTGCTCTTGACCCTCCTGTAATACATTGTTGGATGACTTGTTTGCACAGAGGAACAGGCTTATTTCCCACCCCCGTCCCAAATTCTTAAGGCGTTAGGAATTTTCTCCCTTATCAATTTTCCACGGACGGCCCTCTATTCCCTAATGGTGCTGGATTGGCACACACCGCAGACACCGGCTCTGAAACAAAAGGAAAAGCAAGAAGATAGAGATGCACACAGCCAGCCTCCCTGTCTATTCCCAGTGTGTCCCACTGACAATGCTGTGTGGAAGGGAAATTGTTCTATCAGCAACTGTGTTAGATTCATGACCCCACCACAACCTTGAATTGGCCTTTAGTTGTCGCTGATGGGAACTGAAGAACAGCGCCTGTCGACATGATTGCTACTCTCCAATGAATCAGAACATACAGGGCGAGGAGCAGCACATTAAAGTAGCAACAGAAATATATCACTGTACTTTTATATAGATGTATTGCTTTTGCCAGGCATATAAATGATTGGGCCAGCCACTGATTTTTTTTCAAGGGCTATAAATTAAAAATAAGCTAAGGGTTTTAAAATTATGTTCTTTTTAAAAAACCAGGGTAGCTATTTTAAGGCAACAGTCAAATATTTAAAGATCATCTTATGTGGATATTTCAGCGACTGTCATTGGGAGGAAAATCAGCCCTTGCCACCTGCACTCGGGTTACTTAACACATGGACACTGATTTATCATGGGTTATCATTTGCTAATTGATCTTTTTTTTAAAGTAAATGTTTCCCATGTTTACTTCTCTGCCTGCTTACTGAAGAAAGTATAGTTCACAAATTTAAGTTGTAATTTAAATAGACAGCAAGCATATTTCCCAGCCTAAAACAAGATGCTGGAAGAGTCAAGGTGTTCAGAGAAAGCTGAGAGTAGGGATCAATGATTCTTATATTGGGAGGTTATAGGGCCCCATAGAGAATAGGCTGGAGCTGATGGAACCTCTCTCCAGGAGCACACATGCACACTTGCACTTCGAAGCAAAATTTTTCCTTTTTCTTCAAGGACTCACAAACTCTCTGAAGCCCCTCCCTGGAGCCCATGCTTTTGAGGTTATCTTGTAAAACTATAAATTCATGACACACTGGGATGCAGTGATCAACTGTGATGTATGTCTCAAGTAACTGCTAACTAATAACAGGTCAACTATAGCTGTTTTGCAAATGATTTACTTTCAGAAGTATAATCTGAGAAGATTCAAAGGTTTACCAATAACAAATCACTCTCACTTAGTCACTATAGCCAATAAGACGTACGTGATCTAGCCCCTGCCTACCTCCTGATAACACCTCTCACCACTTTCTCCTCAATTCTATAAGCTTTAGTCACATGGCCTCCTTTCTGATTTTCAGCCCACTGAGTTTTTTCCTGCCTTGGGGTATTTGCAGTGCTGGGCAATGTTCTAGGCACAGGCTGAACAAGACCACAAGATCTATCTTTTGTGGATCTTATATTCCGTGGAGGGAAACAGGCATTAGGCATATGAAGAAATCCCTAAGTTTGATCATTTCAAGTGTTTTGAAGCAATTAGAATGAAGTGATGAGGGTGACTAGAGTGTGACTGATGGATGTCCAAGCAAGGCCTCTTTGGGGAGATTGTAGCTGAGATGGAGAAGTGAGAAATAGCTGCAGGTTAAAGGGAAATATTTGCGGGCAAATCCAGTATCAAGTGCAAATACCCTGAGGCTAGAAAGAACTTGGTGGGTTGAAAGGAGAGCAAGTAGGTCATGTGGCATCTGATATGCTCTGTCAGGAAGAAACTTAAATTGTCCATGCTGCTGCCCAAATGATTGATATGCTATGAGCGGTGATGGTGACTACAAATTAAGTGTTTTATTTCATTGCAATAATTTTAACTTTTTGTTAAAATCTTGATATGCAAACTGAAGCCATTTAAGACCTAAGTCCAGAGATGTTAGGTAGTTTACTCAAGGTCACACAGCTTGTTATTATATTAGTTTAGTGGATGGATTAAAGGGAAGCCCTGCCTTCTGCATTTGCAAGGTGGTATTCTTGCACCATTCTGCTTCCCTATTATTTTCATGTAATTTAACAAAGGTCATTTTGTCTTGAAAATAAGTCTGGTGTCTGGTTCCATATGCTATTATGGTCCAGAGACACACTATCATTACACGGTTTTCAGCTTTTACAAACTTCTGTTAAATATCTAGCTCAGGACTCCTGATTTCTTCAGAGATTGATGTAGCTAGCGGTGAGCTAAAATCTCTCACCTCTAAGGAAAATCAAGCAACACTGTCCACTGTCTCCTCTGGGCTGAACATTGAGATCTGAAACTATAATCAGTTTTGGATCCTCACCTGCCTCTGCTGGGGCCTGCCATTAGGACAGATGGACTCCCAGCTTTGGATGCCTGTGTCAAGAAGACTAACAATGGCCTCCACAATACCACCTTCCACGTGTCCCTCTGGCTACCAAACAAGTGAACTGACAGCAGCCTTGATTTTGACTAAGTGTGGGAAGTTCTTGAGCTGATGAAACCAAAGTTTCTAAAACATCAGAAAATAATTGGAGAGAAGTGAGTGAAGTATTTTTGGTAGCTATAAACTGGCAAAGAATGAGCTAATTCCAGCCACTACTGTATAACTAATCAACACTGTACTAGAACCGAACACCGTTGTTAAAAAATTCCAAGAAAGAGTGTGACTAGGTTTGATATCAAAATACCCTTTTAGTTAAGAAGTTCAGAAAAATGAACTCAGCCCCCTCTGCACTACCTCCAACAAAATGCCTCTCATTCAGCGTCCCCTATCTTCTCTCCAATTAGTTTCTCTCTTTTCTTATACTGCTGGTGAGAATATAAATCAGTCATTGAGCATGAGTTGGCTAGTGGGTGTCAAGAAACTCTACAAACTGTGAAGTCATTGACTCAACAATTATATTTTTGAGATTTGGTCATAAGGAAATTAGAGATACTTGTAAGAGTTATACTGCAAGATGTATATGGCAAGAGAGTTACAGCAGTATTACATATGATAGTGAAATATTGCAAATTATCTAAAACAGATTGGAATCTCCGAAAATGTGTTCTGCAGAAACAAACTTCATAAGATTTGGGGCTGGACACACACACACACACACAGACACACACACACACAGAGTGTTGTGTGATGAAACAAATTTAGGATATACATACTATATGCATATTTTGAGAAATCACAAAGCATATTAGCAAGAATCTTCTTCAAAGAATTTTTGCAAAAAAGAAATCTGTTATTTAACCTCAGTTAACTCAGTGCTTCTCAAATTCCTTTGGTCACTGAACCCCTTTATTACATAATACTTCTTAATATACTATGAAAAACAGGCTCTACAAAATATACTTCAAGAAGTACTGGGTTAAATAAATTTATGTATCTGCTTTCAGCTTTTGGCTCGGAGGAGGCCAAGGTGCAACTTTCTTTGGTTGTCCTGAATCCAGGTTTATCTGACACCAGCGGCTTCCACCGAAGTTCAACTCCACCAAGATCAAAGTTGTATATCTGAGGTGCACCAGGGGTGAAGTTTGTGCCACATCTGTGCTGGCCCGAAGATTGACCACACAAGATTGGGTTTGTGTGCAAAAAATAAAATTTGGTGATGACATCACAGAGGCAATTGGTGACTGGAAGGGTTAAGAAAAAATACTATATATTTTTAACTTTTTATTTTAAAAAAATTTTAGAGTTGCAGAAAAGGTACACAAAATAGCAGTTTTCATACACTTCTTCCTCAATTTCCCCTCTTATTCACATCTTGCAAAACCACATTACAATTATTGAAAGTAAGAAATTAGACTTTGATACAGTTTGACTGTGTCCCCACCCAAATCTCAAGTTGAATTGTAGTTCCCATAATCCACATGTGTTGTGGAAGCAAACCAGTGGGAAGTGATTGGATTATGGGGGCGGTTCCCCCAAGGTGTTCTCATGATAGTGAGTGAGCTCTCATGAGATCTGGTGGTTTTATAAGTGTCTGGCATTTCCCCTGCTTGCAATTCTCCTTCCTGCTGCCTTGTGAAGAGGGTACCCTTCTTCTCTTCTGCCTTCTGCTATGATTGTAAGTTTCCTGAGGCCTCCCCAGCCACGCTGAACTGTGAGTTAATTAAACCTCTTTCCTTTATAAATTTCCCTGTCTTGGGTATTTTCTTTTAGCAATGCGAGAATGAACTAATAAAGCATTGGCAGGATATTCATTTGAATTTCACCAATTTTCCCACTGTCTTTTGTTCTGGTTCAGGATCCAGTCCAGTGTCTCACATTATACTTCGTTGTGTCTCCTTAGCCTGCTACAAGCTGTGGCAGTTTCTGTTTTTCCTTTTCTTTAATGGCCTCGGCACTTTTAAAGAATTCTGGCTAGTTATTTGTAGAATGTTCCTCAGTTTGAATTTGTCTGATGTGTTCTCATGTTAGGTTCATGCATTTTTGACATTTTGAGGAAAATGTCACAGAAGGCATAGTGTGTTCTTCTAAGTGCATCATATCTGGGTTACATGATGTCAGTATATTTCCTTACTGGTCTGATTAACTTCCATCACCTAATAAGTGTCCCATGGGAAGATATTTTGAAACTATTTCTGTTTCTTATCACACTTTTTGTAACCTACTAATTTTAGCATCCATCGATAATTCCTGTCTGCAAAAGTTATCACTATTCTACTTTCCTAACGGTGATTTTCTATTTTCATCATTTTTTCCACATTGATTGAGTGGAAATTTACTGTAAGGAATATTTATTTATTCAAATATTTTTATGTAGGTATAAGCTAATGGTTGTTTATTTTCTCATGAGTTTTGATTTTTTTTTCCTTTAACCATCCCAGATTTGGCCATCAGAACCCCTTCAAGTTCATTCCCGCTTCCTTATAACATGCCCCCTCCTTTTTATGAGCACTTCTTTTCTTGCTGGCACATGAGATATTACAAGTCATCTTGTACTTTCCCTTTCTCAGCCCTGTCATCAAATATTTGTCCGAGGAGTTCTGGTTCCTTTTATTGCATAAACCAGTATCTAGGCACTATGTGTGCTCTTTGCTACCAGGGCATCATTGTTCTAGGCCTTCTCAGTGGACAGAGCTAGGAAATAGATTATGTATACTCACACACATTCACATGGGAGTATCTTTGTTTTTATGGTTTTTTAAAATATCTCTTATCTATTTATTTTATATCTACTTTATAGATATTTTATACTATCTACTATATATATCTATAAATCTATCTTTTATCTATCTGTCAGAGTTCTTCAGAGAAACAGAATCAATAGGAAATATGTATCTATGTATATAGAATCAGTAGCAAAGCTATATCTATAAACAGTAGGAATTACATATCTATATATAGAGATAAATAATACATATAGACAATATATCCAATCTATTATAATATATAATAAATCTACATATGATACATACAATAAATCTATGTATATGGATGTCTACAGGTATATAGATATCTATTATACCTAGACATCTATATCTATATAGATATAGATAATTGTGTGAGCCAATTCCTTATATAAATATATGTTATAGATATATTTATGTATATATATATGTGTGTGTGTGTGTGCGTGTGTGTGTGTGTGTAGATATAGAGAGAGACTTATATGGAATTGGCTCAAACAATTATGGAGACTAAGAAGTTCTACAACCTGTTGTCTGTAGGAAAACCAGTGGCATAGTTCTAATCTGAGTCCCAAAGTCTGAGAGCCAGGAGAACTGATGATGTAAGTCCAAGTGCAGAAGAAGATTGATGTCCCAGTCTGGCAAAGAGAGCTAATTCTCTTTTTTGCTACTGTTTGGTCTATTCAAGCCTCCAAAACATTGAATGAAGCCTACCTACTTTGGCGAGTGCAATCGGCTTTACTCAGTTCACCAATTCAAATGTTAATCTCATACAGAAACATTTAAAAATGTATGCTAAATAATTTTTAATCAAATATCTGGGCACTCTGTGGCCCTGCCAAGCCAACACATAAAATTAACCATTATCTATGTATCTATCTATCTGTCATCTATCTCTCTATCTATCTAATCTGATAGTCTACCTGTTCTATCTAAAAACCGTGATTTTACACTAATTCCTCTAAGTTCAATTAAACTGCAATGTTCATTCTAGCCTTCTCCATTGTCTTACTTGTAACCCTTTCTCTGACAGTGAGGGACCTGATATTCGTTATCCTCAATATATTTGCTTATTTGCTCGGTCCTGGAGCACACATGAAGAGTTTCAGGATTGCTAGCCTTTACCTCTATGGAAAAAACACTTAATTTGCCAACTTGAATACAATGTTTGTAGAGAATTCATTTTGTTTTTAGCCTAATAATATATAGTCAAAATACTGTTTGACAAAGATACTTAGGTTAGTTCTTCTCCTATATTATTAATTTGTCATATATATTATTAATTTGTCATATATTGGGATCATGTTTATTGTTTGTATTCCATTGGGAATCTCCTCACATCTTGGTTGATTTTAACTTTTTAAATTGGTTCTGGTGATATGCTAAATATACTGAGTCAGAGCTAGACATTAAAAATGATATACTTAGAGAAGAGTCATTTTCCATCATCCCTGCTACCTCACACCCACTGCCCCGTTCTTTCCACCCTGTTTGCACCCAGCACCTTTCAGTAACTATTGCCAGTAGTTTCTAGTTTATTCTTCCTGTATTTCTTTTGCACAAATTAGCAAATACCAATATATTTTTCAGTATCTCTGCCTTTCTTACATGAAGGTTAGCCTGCTATAAATACACTTTATGGGGTTTTTTAAATGTAACAGGATATATAAAAATTACTCCAAGTGTTTTTTTACAGTTACATGGTAATCTGAGCGAATGAGCCATAGTTGATTCAACCACAACGACTGTCTTACATGAGCATTTTTCTTCCTAATATTTTGCAGTTACAACCAATGCTGAAATGAATAACCTTTCACTTATATATTTACAGATTACTGAACATATATCTTCAGCGTACGTTCCTAAAACTGAAATTCATGGTTCATAGTAAGTATGTATGCAGTTTTGTCAAGCACTGCTAAATTATCAAGAATGGCTGTGCCAGTTTACATCCTCATCAGCAATGCAGAAGAATGCTTGTTTCTCTACAGCCTTGCCAACAGAACATGTTGTCTGCTTGTTTTCACCAATCTAATAGGTGAGATGTCGTGGACCATCCGGGATGGGTAGGCACGTCTGCCCGGGGGTCTCTCGACCTGCAAGAGGGTCCCAATACCTGGAAGAGGGAGTGCGCCTGGAAAAATAATAAAGACAGAGAGAAAAAGCAAGGCGTCTGGAGGGCTGATAGGCTGTGCCTAAACAGCAAATTTTATTTTTCGAAGGCCAGGAATAAATACACTTTCTTGGCTCTGGTTTACGTCATAGTAAGAGGAATGCAAATGTACGCCTCACATTGCCTATACAATAGAGAAGTCAGATATGTGATCAATGGTTGTAAAAAGTAACAAAATTTTCTACAATCACAAAGTTTGTTTGCATCCAAACATTATTCACAAAGCTTGTTCATATCCAAACATTATTCACAAGGCTTGTTTATATCCAAACATTGTTCACAAGGCTTGTTTACATCCAAACATCATTCCTCCTGGCTGCAGGTATCTCTGGTTTGACCTTGTTTTAGAACTGAGGTGTGAAAAGGTTTTTGGTTTTGCTCATCAGAATATCTTTTAATCAGATTCTCCTTTGTCTACTCCTGACTCAACTTAACTCAACTTCCCCATTCGGGAATCTCTGAGTCAGGAATCAAAGCCATCCCTTATGGTGGCATTTTTCTTTGCAAATATCGACAGTTAAACCATTATCTAGGGTACAAGGCATTCCGGTAAGTAAAGGTTAAAACTTATTCTTAAAGTCATAAAAAGGTTAAAAGCAGGAACTGGTTGCTGGTAGGGGGTTACTCGGTCTAGCAGCAATGCATAGTTTTAGGCCCAAAACGATATTGTGGTTGATATTAGAAACTGATCATTCATCTTTCAGTTCCTATATTTCCGGATAGCTCGACTGCCTCCAGTAGGAAACTGTGTTTGGGATCAAACTCACAGTATAGTGAGACTCACGCCTTTTAGGGGTCTCACACGGGAGTGTTCCCCACAGTGAGAAAAGGCATGTAAGTTAAGCATTGGTTTAATTTGCATTTATCTAATAATCATTGGTGATCTGAACTTTTTTTATTTTTTTATTTTTAGTTTTTGCGATGAAGTCTCGCTCTGTCACCCAGGCTGGAGTACAGTGGCGTGATCTCAGCTCACTGCAACCTCGCCTCCCAGGTTCAAGCAATTCTCCTGTCTCAACCTCCCAAGTAGCTGGGACTACAAGTGCATGACATCATGCCCAGCCAATTTTTTGTATTTTTAGTAGAGACAGTGTTTCACTGTGTTAGCCAGGTTGGCCCATTTTTTTTGTATGTTTAAGGACCAGTTTTTATATTTTTGTGTGAATTATCTGTTCATGTCTTTTTTTTTTTTTCATTTTCCTATCATGCTTTTGGTACTTTATCCCTCAATTTTCAAGAGTTCTTTATGTAGTAAGTAGATCAACTTTTGTCTGTCTTATACATCACAGATACTTTCCCCCTAGTTTTGGTTATCTTTTGGTCTTTTTAAAATGGTGTTTCTCATCCTGCAAACTTTTTCTTAATTTTATGTGGTCAGATTGATTAAACTTTTCTTTTGTCTATAATTTTATGTATACTTCAAAAAATGTGCCTGTCCCATCCCTGAAAGTCTTAGTCATTACTGCAGCACAAAAGAGAGAAAGAGCTTATCTAGGAGATTTTAAACCAGAGAAAGTAGGGAAGTGGAAACCCCAAAGGCTTTGAAGTCAGGTGGATTCCATTCGCACCTAGTTTCAGTGTCTTCTGTTTAGCTGTGGGACCTCTGGTAAAATATTTAACCTCCCAGAGCCTGTTTTTTCTCATCTGCAAAATGAGACGATAAAACCTACCTTGCACTGCTATGAGGATTTGAAATGCTTGTTTCAGTACGTGGCACTAATGAGACCTTTTATTATTATTATTGTATTCATGATACATCAAATGCCAAGTGATAATTTAATGAAAACCTTGAGAAGTATCTGATTTTTTTTTCTCAACATTATCTCATCAAGGCACCACCACTTCTGTAAGAACAAAGAATCTGAGAGATTTTCACCAATCCACCTGTATATTCATCACAGTTGTTCTTTTTGCCCTCTGAAATACTTTGTCTTTTGAAATACTATCGTGTCTCTTGTTCTATAATGAATTCAGAGAAAAGTTATGAGGATAAAGGAGTTAACGTCCATAATGCATACTGAGCTGGCAGATAAGAGCATCAAAATGAGTTTCAGAAAGAATTCTAATTAACCCAATTTATTATCACCTTATCTCTCCAAAGCCCCTTACTGCCCCCAACCTCAAGTTGAAAGTTTTGTGGTCATTCCCCAAAGGACACATACTCCTTTGAACAAGGAATCAGCTGATACTGGTTATTGTCAGTACCACAAAGGTACCCACTAGAATTCCTCTTGCCAAATGTGTTCTTCCCTTAACAGGCCATTTCTTTTCAGTTTCCCTGTGAAACTAAACAGAAGCCCGTAGGGAAGTCTGATGTCACTTTTGTTTTCAATACCATTCGAAGCAAACACAACCAAGACTATTTCCTTAATCTTTTGGCAGTCACTTCTAAATTATTTGAACATAATGAAGTTCCCATCTACCAATAAGTTAATCAGGTGGGTATGTACCCTGATACAGTAGAGATGTCTTGCCGGACAGAAAGAACGTCTATGGGTACATGGATGGGAATAGATTCTTTTTTTCTAGTTAACTTTTGTTTGTTTTTCTCATTGTTTTATCCCCAGTGGAGCGATTTCGAAACAGTTGTCTTTATACATTTTGCAAGTCCTCAGAGCTTCAGGGCACATGCAGTGGATGGGGAGGAAAAAGACAGGAAGGGAAAAAGGGAAAGCAGTTAATTTGGATTGCACTTCTCCTATAATCTATGCACTACACCAGCTGCTTAGGGACTTTATTATCACTATTATTAGTGACAAAGTCTCCCTCTGTCACACAGGCTGGAGTACAGTGGCATGATCACTGTTCAGGGTAATCTTGAGCTCTTGTGCTCCAGTGATCCTCCCATCTCAGCATCCCGAGGAGCTGGGGCTACTGGCACATGCGCTACCATGCCCAGCTAATTTTTAATTTTTTTGTAGCGATGGAGATCTCTTTATTTGCCCAAGGTGTCTCAAACTCCTGGCCTCAAGCAATCCTCCTGCCTTAGCCTCCGAGTGTTGAGATTACAGGACTGAGCCCCAGAGGTTTGTTATTTTAGTGGCTCTCAGTCAAGGCTATGCCACATCCACCATTTTGAAAATTTGTGGAACCACTTTTTTGTTGTCATGAAAATTGAAGAGTTCTGCCACCACTGATGGGTTGATGTATTATATAATAAAAAAATTGTTTTCTGTCCCCTGTTTTTGGCACACAGCTTCTAAAACTCTTAGTCTCCTGAGTGATAATTACCTTTCGTACATGAGTGAGATGTTTCTTGGGGTGAGGTGTCAGGGCTAGAAAGCTTCAGGATGGGGGCTGGTCACCACAAAGACCAAGCCATCATTAGAGGGTTGGAGCTTTCAGCCTACCCCACACCTCTGCACCAGCCCTCTCTAACCTCTGGGAAAGAGAGAGAAGCTAAGAGATTTGTGTTCAATCGCCATTAGGCAATGATCTAATCAATTGTGCCTATGTTATAAAACCTCCGTAAAAGTCTCTAAACAACAGGGTTTGGAGAGCTTCCTGGTTGGTGAACACATCAATGTGCCAGGAAGGAGGTGTGCCAGGCCAGAGAGGGCATGAACGCTCTGCCCCTCCCTCCTTCCCACCCCAAACCTTGCCCTATACATTTCCTCCATTTGGCTATTTCTCAATATATTCTTTATAATAAACTTGTAATAGTTAAGTATAGCACTTTCCTGAGTTCTGTGAGTTGTTCTGGTGAATTATCAAACCTGGGGGTGAGTGTGGCAACCCCTACATTTGTAGTCGGTTGAACAGAAGTCTGGGTAGCTGGAGCACCCCATTTGCAGCAGCCATCTGAAATGGGGCAGTTTTGTGGGACTAAGTCCTTAATTTGTGGCATCTGCACTAACTCCAGAGAGTGTCAGAATTGAATTGAATTGTTGGACACCCAGCTGGTGTTGGAAAAATAACCATGCAAGTGGGAACCGAGGATGCATTATGCTCTATAACCTGCAATGCCTGGAACAACTCTGCATAAGGAAGAATTATCCTGCATCCTACCTGAATTTCAAAGGGGCCAATGGAACAGCTATAGAGATAAAAACTTGTTGGCGACTATCCAGGCCTAGAATCTGCATTCATTTTACTTAGGAAGTATGTTTTGCCTAGATTTTACATGCATATTTTTTACATACATATAACTTTCCAGGATTGCAACTATGATGTAAACTGAAGGAAGACTGCACTTTATTGTGCGCTCCGTGGTACTTCGGTGTTAATCCTCCATACCCATGCTGGTCTGCATTTGCACCTGTCACACATATGGTGAAAAATGTAGGTGCAAAATCACATTGCTTCATTATGTCATCTAGTGTAGTTATGCCTCGGCATTTATAAGTTATTTCACTATAAATATATTTTATATTGGCTCAGTGCTGTGGCTCATGCCTGTAACCTCAGCAGTTTGGGAGGCCGAGGTGGGTGGATCCTGAGATCAGGAGTTTGAGATCACCCTGGCCAAGATGGTGAAACCCCGTCTCTACTAAAAATACAAAAATTAGCTGGGTGCAGTGGCAGGTGCCTGTAATCCCAGCTACTCAGGAGGCTGAGGTAGGAGAATCATTAGGTTGCAGTGAGCCGAGATCACACCACTGCACTCCAGCCTGGGCGATAGAGCTAGACTCTGTCTCAATAGATAGATAGATAGATAGATAGATAGATAGATAGATAGATAGATAGATTTCGTTTATATCATCTTTACATCACATGTGGGCATTATATAGATTTTTGTACTGTGTGTGTATGTAGGTTACATAATTTATGAATTTTATCTCAAGATAACAAATGAGATATTTGCAAAATATTTGCAATAAAATTATAGCATTTGTTTCAAAAGGGTTGAGACATGCTGTATTATTTTATCAATTGAACACAACAATTTTGAGAAGATCTCTTATTAGCCCCATCTTGTAGGTGCATGAACTCTAGCTCAAATGGTTAAGTCTCTTGCCCAAAGCCACACAACCAGTAAAGTGGCAAAGCCAGGAATCAAACTGTTCCTGTTTCCAAAGCCCTTAACTTGGTGAAGATAAAAGGACAAAAGACAGAGGGATGGATTAAGGAATAAGGATAGAGGAAGAAAGAGGAGAAAGGGAAAAAAGAGAAACAGTATGAGAATAGGAAAAATATACAAATTAATTTTTGTTTCAATTGTTAAACTCTATTGAGTAATATAAATATACGTAAAAAGTTCTCAATAATGTCACATGCCTCCTATATAAGAGGCATATTAAAAATGCTGAGAATACAAAAATAATTTTTAAGAGTATGACACATTCCTGTCCCTGAGAAATTTGAAGCTGAGTTGGGACAATAGAATATATTATATTTTAGATAAATAAATGAGTAACAATATGGGCCAAGATCCATTAAGTGCAAAAAGAGAGAGGTAACATCATCTATTCATCTAAATGTATCTCGTTTCTAGATAGCCTTTCCCTTCTCATGCCATAGACAAGAAATGGGAAGCTGAATGGTTATGTGCTCAATGGAAACATGTGACTAGCACACACATTTTTCCCTCCTAAGTAATATTGGTTCCTGAAACCATGGTTGATTCTGGCTTTATAAGACACAATTTAACACTAGTTTTCCCATTCCATAGTTAATATCTTGAGGATGTAGTGACTTTTACTAGAAGAAAATACAACAGCCCCAAAGTGCAGATCAGTCAATTTGCCAGTAAATGCATATCACGCTTTGTACCACGTCCAAATGTCACAGCTATCACTCTGCACATGACTGGCTCACTTCCTGATCCTATGAAGCTGCTGACTTTCTCACTCTTTACCAATCCCTATGACTTATTGTAAGGGGAACTGGAGTCTCTTTGTCCAGGTGGGTAGTTTTTTTGTTTCAAGGATTCACAGGCAAAGGCAGATGTCTGTAAAGCCAATGAACCTTAAGATTCAGAACTTCTCATGTACACAGGTCCCTCCGAAGACCTAGGGAGAAGGCCAACAATAAGTTCACATGGTCACCAGTTTTAATAGCATTTCAAAAGTAAGATATTGTCACTACAACAGGTTAAGGCTACTGTCTCTTTCCACTTGGGCTCTTCCTCCTTCACATGCCCTTTTGTTTTAGGGGACAATGGAGCAGCCATATTTTCAGCTCCAGCTAGGAAGAACTTGAGATGAAGATACATTGAGTTTGAGTGCAGCAGGATATATTTTTGTGGTTTGCATTCACTTCTGCACACAGAGTAGGTTTAGCTGTCCTGGAGTAAAAATGTCTTCCAGGAATATTTCTTTCCTTGACTGGGCTGGCTCACCCGTCATCAATTGTGTCATGAAAATGCAAGACCAGAAGCTGTGTGGCACTACCAAAGTATCACAGAGTGCCTGGCACTGGATGTTTATGGCTAGTGTAGAGAAGCAAGGTGTGCAATGTTTAGAGACAGAAGTTGGTCTATGAAAAAATTCTTCCAAATCTTAGAGCTCATATATAAAAGAAACATGTGGAGGCTTGCCCAAATTTGGCAACAATCCTAAAAATTACTGATACTACCCATCACAACTGGTATAGCTAAAAAAAAAAAAAAAAAAAAAAAATTCTAAACTATCAAAAGTAAAAAAAAAAAATTCTGATGATAGAGACAAGATTGAATTATCTTTTTATTTCTCCTTTAAAAAATAAGACTACAAAATGATTATTAAGTAAGAGTTGATTAAAAAAATGTAGGGAATAAAAAATAATGAGATTTACTGGGCAATTAATAAAATTATTTTTTTCTGACTTTTGTGATGTCTGGATTATTGTTAGCTTTTTAAAATCTATACTTTATTATGTTTTTCTATTGAAAATAAAATTACTTTTGCATCTAACTTCATAAATACTTTTATGTTAGTTTTCTTAAAGAGAGGCTCTCAAATTGGATAAATGGGAGGTCTCATAAAACTCGAATTCATTCCTGTTCATGAGGCCTGGGTTAGCTATTTTCATAGTGCTGCTAAACAAAGATGGTTAGGTTTGTTTTATACAGTTCCAGAAGGCTAGATTTTAATGGTGAGAGTTATAGGAGGACAGATTTCAGGTCACTTTAAAAAATATATTCTTATATTCAGAGGCTTCCAAAGATGCAGAGGGAAGCTATAGGAGCAATGAGTTCCATGACAGTGGAGCTACTTAAGTAGAGGCTGCACAGCCATTACACATGGCCATTGTCTCCTAGGCTCAAGCTTGGAAGACTGGGTGTTAATGAGCTTTCAGAGATACCACGCTGCAGTCTCTGCTTCTACCTGTCTGTGGTACTCTCAACTTTGTTCTCACAGTAGAATCTTGGGAAGGGGGGTGGAGAGAGGTGGAAATAATGAGAGCAGAAAACAAGAAACAACAATCTTTTTACGAAGAGGAACTGAGGGCACAGAAGTGAGATTAATAGCATGGCACATTCAGCAGTTGAGAGGGAATCCACAGCAGACAGCTTCCAGAAACACCTCTACAAGCTTCTCAAAGACCTAATCACGTCCTAAGGGAGAGGCTCAGTGTCTCACTAACGGTGGAGGCAGTTGTTTTGACATTAACCTTTTCAAAGGGTCACTTCCACACCATGAGCCCAACATGCCACCCAGAAAATGTAACTGAACATCAGTTTTGCTTTTCCTCTTGCTTAACTGTTTTAAATGTCCTTGAACTGCATTTCTCCAGTAGGCTTAATTTTATGGATTGTGGATTACATTTACTGCTCAGCACTTCTTGGTCAACCCTGGACAATCCCAGACCTACTGGGTTGTTAATTCACCTGGTCAGCATTAATGTCTGGGACGAGTTACAGCAAATGACTGTAGCATAGCACAATTAACACCTGGCCTTACAACATCCCAATGAAATCAGCACTTTGGTTCTTCTTTTGTGCCTAGCAAAAACCCAGGAGGAATGTAGAAATGTGAAAGTAATGACTTGGGTTAACTGTGCTTGTCTTCCAAAGAGTTCACATTTCTATCCCAGTCATACTACCTTCCTGATCTTGGAAAATTGTATTCGAAAGCTGTAGAATGGCTAGTTTCCCCATCTTACAGGCATGTTGTAGAATACCACAGAAAAGATTGTACCTTCTTCAAAGTCACACAGAAAGTCAGTACATTGTCTTGCCGCTTCTTTTGTCTTATTATTATTTTTTCACTAGCCCAAGTCTCTTGGCTATAATAATTCCAAAAAGTGGTCATAGAAAATAGAAATGGCTTTTGAATCATAAGAATCGTAAAGCTGAAAAGGATCCTAAGAGATTTATTGTTTGCATCTTTATGTTTCGAGCATCTTCTAAGATAAAGTTGACTACAACTTGCTACATGTATGACTTCCAGTTGAAGCCACCTTATCTACTGATGGAAATGAAAAATCCACTCCTGTCAGATGAATGAACATAGGAAAGTGGAGTATGGTGAGTATAGCTAGTCTCTGAAGCTCACTAAAATCATTGCTAAAATATTCCCAGTTTGGTGTTAATAATTTTACCAACTTTTCTGTTTTTTTTTTTTCTTATTTTGTCAGCCCATTTGGTATAGATTATTGTACTATGAAAGTTTGTCACGTGCTAGGATGCTCAGGTTAAGAATGTCAGCAATTCCATTTAGGAGGAGGGCTAGCTGCAGCTGCTGAAGTTAGGGAGAAAATTCTGAATGTCCTCTCTTAATTCACTCAAGCATCCCTCCCATCGCTCCTATGAAGGGGAGGTTGACAAATTCCTGATATCAAAACCAGCTGTCAGAACAACACAGGGTAATAGCTGTCCTTGTCAAATGTACCAATTAATTCACCTAACTGCCAATGCTGGGATAATTGATAGACTCCACGATCTGGCTGAGTAATGAAAGTTGAAGGCATTACTAAGTCCATTTCACCTCTGGACAGGTCTTGCAGTAGAACTGGGGCTGTCAGAACTGAACAATATCAATAAAACTTTACCAAAATTAAAGCTTGATTTTTAAAATTATGTGTGTAGGCAAGGGGTGGGAGTCTCTTCAATCAAGTGTATCAGTTACTACAAGACCAGTTCCCAAGAATATTACCAGAAAATGATCACAGGAAAACATGGCAGATAAACAAGCGTTTTACTTGTTTATTCTGAAGTTCGTCTACAAGAAGACCTGAATCAACACCTCATTGTTTGAGGATACCAGTTAAGATTGCAATAACCTGGAACTTTCTCTACTACTAAACATGTTTCTACTAAACATGGAAAACAGCAGCTTAGATTAACAGGAAGCTAGCCAAATGATTTGGTAGGAAATATTTCTTATTCTTATGTCAGGATAATCTAGTGACTATCATAAATGAGAATACTCATGGCTAAAGATATTAATTAACATATGCTGATATAATGTAAAACATTATGAATTCCAGGATAAGGGTCACAATTAGATAGTACTGACAGGGAGGACCAGGGCAGTTAAAACCCTCATTCATTCTCCAGGAAAACAAGAGGTCATTTCTAAGGAGGTCAGCTAAGACAAGAAGGAGCAAGTAGCTACAATAGTATAGTCAGGTAAGATGTCAAATATAAGGATCACAAGGTCTATATGTCTATGAACAGAGTTGAAGCCTGGTCTCTGCTTTATGACTTTGCTGCTCGTTTCTTCTAATGTATACAATTTGCTGAGCATGAACCATCATCAGCCCAAAGGTAATAGTAATAAAAAATACAATTTGTTGAGCACTTACTATGTTCAAGTACTTTGCTTAAATTCTGTATACATTATCTCATTTAATCGCAACAACCTTATGAGGCAGCTATGAGAGCATAAACATTTTTACTGTTCACAGACTTTTAGCCCAACGAAGAGACATCTGTAATAGCTACCTCAACTTTTCTTGTATTCCTTCCCTTTGAAGAAGAAGGATTCTTCTTCTTCTTGCTGGGAGAGAGGCCACGTATTGAGATAATTAATAAGATGCTGACAGAGAGAAGAGAGGGATAAAGAGTGGAAGAATGACATGGAGATGGTGGTGGAGGATGGGTTTAGTTTTTCATAGTATTTGAGGGGAGAGGTTTTGGAGCAGCTGCAGGGAGTAAATTAAATGGATGGGAGAGTGCAGAGATTGATTTAATATTGCTGCAAACCAAGTATTTAAATACTCTATAAAGTCGGCAGGATGCCAGCAAAAACCAGAATATCTTTTCAACAACTTTTGGGCTATTGAAATCAGTGCTTATGATAGGTGACATTACTCTAAGGCAGAGCTACATGATTTCTGAGTTCATTAGGATTAAGTTATAAATATTATCTATTTAAAGACAATGATATCTAAACCCAGAGAAATTATATAATTCACTCAAAGCTTTCAGTACATCTGTGGAACTATGATTTAGCAACAGGGACAAAACTACCCATTTTTACATTCCTACCCATGCCATTCTGGAACAATCGCACATTCCAGGATGTTCTTTGGTCAATTATAGAAATTTCCTTCAGAATTTCAACTCAGAATTGAATTGCTTTTCTCTCAGTAATAATACTTTCATACATTGAGTGCTTACTATGTGACAAGCTGTGCCAATCCTGTGACTTGCATTTTCTCATTTAACCTTCGCATAATGCCCAGGTAGGTATGATTACCTCCAATACACAGACGAGAAAGCTGAGGCCTCAGGAGATGAAGTAACTTGCCCATCATTGCACAGGTAGCATAGAGCCAAGTCAGAGCTTAAACCCAGCTCTGTTTAACTTCAAGCCTCTGCCTCCCTTTTATTCTCTAGAGTCAGATTTTTTGCTCCATGCAAATGCAACTTGTTGAGAGGAAAAGATCTTGAATTTTGTTCATAAAGACTGTAAGCAGTCGTCTTACCTCTGCCTGTTTTGTTTTTTTTTTTTTTTTCCTGGTCATTTGGGTTGTTTGTTAGTCTAAAATGGGCACACCATTTCAAAAACTTGTGTTCTCAGAGGAGAGAAACAAAGCAAAAGAGGGAGCAGTGAATGCCAGCAGGCTGGGGAGCAAGGGTCCAGCACTTGGACTAGCGTCCTCCCAGGAGCCTGATTGATAAGCTGGGATTTGTCTAGGCAGGCAGTCTTCAATTTGGATTTGTCAGGATCAGCAAGATTTGTTTTCTTCTGTAGTAATATGAGGCTCAGGGCGAGTTCAGTGTAAGATTTATTCACCTTGACTATGATCTTTAAAATCATGACCATGCTTCTCAAGTCACCCACCTAAGAAAACACAAGTATAGATTTTTGTAGCTTCTTCCAAAGGAAAAAGCTTCTCATGAAAAGAGAATATTTGTTTTTCCTTTTTATACTTCATCTTGAGTGAAGTTATTTATTTATTTATTTAAATTCATTAATCTTTTTCAGAACACAAGATCTTGTTCTGTCACCCAGGTTGGAGTGCAGTGGCATAATAATAACTCATGATAACCGTCCACTCTCATTCTCAAGCAATACTCTAGCCTCAGCCTCCCAAGTAGCTTGGACTATAGGCATGTACGAACACTCCTGGCTATTTTTTAAAAGTTCCTTTTCTTTTTGTAGAGAGGAGGTCTCACTATGTTGCCCAAGCTGATGTTGAACTCCTGGCCTCAAGCAATCCTCCTGCTGCAGCCTCCCAAAGCACTGGGATTATACGCGTGAGGCACTGTGCCCGGCCCGAAGTTGTTTAATAATAGTAGTTTTTAAAAAGATACAAAGGAAAGAAGGAAAAGAGAGATCCTGTCTTGATTTTTGTCCCAAGGATCATGACTATGATTTTTTCCTAATTGATTGAGGCTCTCGTATGAATGAAAAATAGATATGTGGTATCCAGTAAAGTCATCTCTCTCTTCTTCTCCAATACCTCAATTCAGGAGGCTTTCATTTCATTTCATTTCATTTTTACATTGGCCATCTGAAGCTGTCATGTTTGGGAGCTAAATGTGTTGTCCTGCGTGGGCATCACATCCATCAATTAACGTTTCTGCCTTCTGTGCTAAAGGAATTATCTCCAAGTCCATCTTGATGAATTTTTCTCTCTACCTCATTACCCAAGCTGGATACAGCAGACTTTTCATGTTTAATGGCTGCCATCTTACACACGTTCTGATTCTTTTGAATGCACACATGGCTATTTATGGAGACCCATGAACATTCCATTGACTAGTTTTTTTTTTTTTTTTTTTGCATTAGAAACATTTAAATTACAATAGCAATACGAATCCCTTATAAAATAAATTATATATGGTTTTTTTAAATAAGAGCCCTTGAAGAGATGCTCAATACATAATCAAGAGTGAAGTCATACTGTATGTATGTACACTATACTACATACTTCTGCAATTTAGTTTTTTCACTTTGCTTTTAAAATCAGTGTAATGGCAAAAACTGCAATTACTTTTGCACAAACAATGTATAGTAAATCAGAAGAACATTAGTAACTGACAGTTTTCTTTATACATTTTATTACTTAATAAACCTTTACATTTTTAGAGTACATTTAACTTTTAACTACATTTACATTTAATTTTCTAATTATTCCTCATATGGACTTACGAGGTTTTATTAAAAGACACCCTCATTCACCAAGATTCTGAGGTAAATTTCTTATGCATTTCCATGTTTACTTGCTTAGTTTGTAGCTATACCAATTGAATGGATTTTATGAGGGCAAGGGATTTTGTTTGTCTATGCAATGTCTGTTTTCCCCAATATAGAGTATGTATCAATCAATATTTGTGTATAAATAAACAATAATTTATTCTAAATAACTCTATTTTCTGGATGATTGGCAGTTTACGTTTTAAAAATCTAAATGAGTTTATTGCTGAGACATATAAAAGACTTTCTTGTCTTTTAAAATAGAGCATATTGTTAGTAATCTATTTCTCTGGGATACAAGATTAATACTTGGTTGTGTATTTTACTACCACAATTTTAGGAGACAAGACATTTAAGTTTCTTTGCTCTTGCCCTACTGATCTATACATTCATTTAATTCTATTTGAATCCTTGAGATTTTTGCCTTAAGAAAATAGTGACAATTGATAGTATCAATTTTATTTCAGCAAACATCTACATTGAGTGCCTATTACATGTTAGATATCATACTGATTACAATAAAACAAAGACAGTCTCAATTCACAGAGACATGTAATCTTACTTTTTTGATATTAGTTAGTGCACAAGAATCTTTCTCACTTTGAATCTGCGTCTATTTTGTAATGTTATGTAGTGAGTTCAGGAATCAACCAAGTCTGCTAGCAGCATGTGTAATGTATGACAAAGCAGGTATAGAGGTAAGACCTCTCCTATATGTACCGTTAGGAAATTTTAAAATGTGGATTGGATAATATCTAGTTTGGTCTTTGAGGAGGATTTTTTTTATTCTCAACCATGTTTAGGATACCCAAGTTCTTTTTGTTAATTTTTTTTTTTTTTTAAGACAGAGTCTTCCTCTGCCGCCAGGCTGGAGTGCAGTGACACAATCTTGGCTCACTGCAACCTCCGCCTCCCGGGTTCAAGTGATTCTCCTGCCTCAGCCTCCAGAGTAGCTGGGACTACAGGCACATGCCACTATGCCCAGATAATATTTGTATTTTCAGTAGAGATGGATTTTCACCATGTTGGCCAGGATGGTCTCAGTCTCCTGACCTCATGATCTGCCCACCTCAGCCTCCCAAAGTGCTGGGATTACAGGCATGAGCCACCATGCCTGGCCAGGATATCCAAGTTCTTTTTAAACAAAGTATTACTCTCTATATCCACATGATAAAATGAAACTGAGACCTTAAAAAAATAAATCTTTGTTCAAGCTTGCATTGATAGTTTGAAGCAGAGCCAGGACCCCAAATCTCACCTTTCTTGATTGCTAATACCATATGTTTTTCACTAGGCTACAAACTGACAAAAGTTTGTCACAAAACGACAAGCTATACCAGTGTGCCCTTTATGCATCTCCGTATAATACTCCTAAAAGGTTTACAACATAAGGGGTGAGAGTCACTTATTTCCCTTGCTACTAAGCAAATGCCCAATGTGAGTTTGTTAAAGTCAAATCCTTTAAAAGCAACGGATTGAGACAAAGTTTTGTAATGTGTGTGTAAGGGACAGAAACTTAGGGAAAACAGCAACAGACACGGAAGCCAATTTAAAGGATAATCGGGTGTCTCTTGCTTTTCTCAAATCTTAAGCTTTTACACTGTCTCAGGGTACTAGTTTAGGTGAAGCAAAACCCCTAAGCAGGCAGGGAATGCAATCAATGTCAATATGGCTTCACTTCCACGTGAACTTGTCCTCAACGCCTGCTTTTTCTGGTCTTGTTTCTATTTCCTTCTAGGGGCTGGGTCTTTGTAACTTGTTTCCTATTGGCCTGGCTTTCCACATTTTCATGACGGGCTGGGTGGTAGCACTTGTGTTGTCTGCTGCTGTGAGGGGTCTTCATGCAAGTGGACTGTTACTGAACACAGTTGTCACATGGACTTTTTCAATATATCAATCCAATCATGTCATTTGCCCCCTAAAACCTTCCACTGTCTTCCTATTGCAGTTAGAATGAAATCCTAACTCTCACCACAACCTGCAAGGATGTTAATGAGTTAGCACCTGCCTCATCCCCTATCTTTCTCCTTATCTCCTCTATTCTCTAGCCATATTGGCCTTTTTGCTACCTTCTTATACAAAACATTCTGTACCTGCTGTTTCTCTGCCTGAACACTTTTCTCCCAGGTCTTCCTGTGGCTGCTTCATCCACATCACTTAGACCTTTACTTACAGGGTTTCTTATCAGAAACTTTCTCTGTAGTCACTCTCCTTAATGTCACTCATCCACTCCACGCTGCCCTGCCAGCTAACTTCCATCTCATTACTCAATTATTTTCTTCATAGGGTTTATCAAATTTGATTGTTTTGACTTATTTTCATTTTATCTTCTTTCTTTCTCAATGGAAGATGAGTTGTAGAAGGGCAAGGACCCTTAAATTCTTATTTGTTGCTTCTGTTAGACCATTTGCATTGCTATAAAGGAACATTCGAGGCTGGGAAATTTATAATTAAAAGGGAAGCAGAGAATAAAAGTTTGGAAAATTCACAGACTGGTTGTATGGTGGCGAAGTAACGAACATTTTCAGGAGAGGAATATGAACTGGCTGTGGAGCAACCACTTGCTAGACAGATTAGCATGACTAAAGAGAAGACAAGTGCTAATAGCCAAGACCATGGGGAAAAAGGCCTTGAAGATATTTTAGAGATTTTTGAGGCAACCCCTCCCATCACAGTTCCAGAGGCCTAGGAGAAAAGAAAGGTTTTGGGGGCCACTTTCAGGGCCCCACTGCTCTGCACATCCTTGGGACACTGCTTCCTGCATCCTGATAGCTCCAGTTCCAGCCTTGGCTCAAAGTATAGCTTAGGCTGCTGCTTCAGAGGCTGTAAACTTTAAGCCTCGAGTTAAACTTGCAGAACTGTGATCTAAATAAACCTCTTTTCTTTATAAAATATCCAGTCTCAGGAGTTCCTTTATAGCGATGCAAATAGACTAACACACTGCTGTTTTCCCAACACCTAGAACCTTGTCTAGCAGGGTTGGGGTTGAGAATTTGGATACTGAATAAATAAATGAACAGAACTCAGATCAGATGAACTTCTGTAACTCTTGTTGCTGTTTGAGTACTCAGTCCTGCACTTGAATTCATTCACAACAGTCAAACCCTTTTGATTATGCTAGATGCATAGTCCATAATTCTTGTCCTCACTCATATTAGTAGGATTATTGTATAGATCACACATCATAGCAATAGCAAAAGCAATAGTAGTAGTAATAATAATAATAGCCAACACATATTAAGCACCTGCCAAATGTGCACTGCACTTGCCTCATATATATATGCCTCACCTTCACCACAGTCCTGCAAAACAAGCAATTCAATTTATGGCTTGCAGATCAGAAAACAAGGCCACATAGCTTGTAGCGTTGGAAGCAGATCTGAACCCGGGAGCATCTAACTGCACAGTCTGCATGTATTTAAGTACAGCTGGATTTCAAAGCCACTATTATCTCAATACTATAGTTAATTACTCTGAGCATCCATGCCACACTCTCTCTTTATTGAATGACACACAGGCACAGTAAAAAACAAACTTGTACAGGGACCTCTGCTGTCAACAGGCACACAATATCCCTATGACTGAAATGTGAACTCTGAATAATTCTATGACTAAGTTTTCCTAAAATCCACAAGCAGATGCTGTGTGCTTGTCAGAATCTTCGAAAATTCAATTTTCAGAACATTTCATCTCTTTGAAATATTCATCATGTTTCAGGCATATTCCCAGTCCCCCATATTCCTCTTTGCATGTTTGTCAGTACTTAGTGATAAATTCCTACTCTGCACAGATAGTCTGTCAGGGGCTGAGGATACAGGAGGCCCTCAGGGAGGGACAGGAAAGGAGAGTGGCCTCAGTGCTGCTGACCACACTGGGCTGGAGAGACATCGTCCCATGCTCTGCTCCCATCCGAAAAGGAACAGAGCAATGGGATCAGGGATTGTGTGGGGGTGGCCCCCAGAACACCCCAGGGTTAATGAATTTCATTTTTGGAGAAATATGTGAGAGTCTGGTAAGCATGCCAGTTTCCTTGAGGTTCTGTGGTGCATGATTCCATCTTCTTTTTTATTGTTTATAGTGAACAGTTCCCGGAAAGCCCCATTTGCAAGAGAAATTTCCATGGTTTCCCCCTTTCTCCACCCCTCCACTCTGCTGTGTTCCACACTCTGACAGTGACAGCCCTAATAGCAAGTAAATACCCAGACCTGGCCCTTTCAGAGTTCAGAGGTGGGGACCAGTGGGGGAGGGGTGGCCACATAGTGTCCTTGGCAGATGCCCGACGATGACGCTGGCTTTGTGGGAGGAAGGTGGGAGCTGGGGTGTGCCCAGCTGGAAGCCGCCCGTAATTTAACACTCACAGATGGAGACTGAGGGTGATATGATACCCCCCAGCTGTCTACCACTGCCGCCTTCAAGGCCCCCCTCGGCTGCCTGGGACTGGGGATGCTTTGGGAAGGGCCTGGTGCGGGTGGGGGCGGCCTAATAAAGCAGCTGGTCTATTAGAAGATAAGCTTTGTGGAGAATCACACAATCATCCTGAATCCCCCTAATCCCAAACTTTATTGCCCTAGATAATAAGCTTTGGTGGCGACGCTCCATTGAAATATGGAATTGTCTTCAGGCTGGAGGCACCTGCTGTGTCACTCAGCTCCAGGCCGGCAACTGCCACACACAATTCAGGGGCAGGTGCATAGTGCCCGTCTTGGCTCTCAGAGGGAAGGGGGACAGCTAAGGGGGACAGCCGCTCTCCTACTGAGGGCTCCAAACATTCTGTGTTGGGAAGGCCTGCCTTAGGCCTGGGAATGTTCTCTCTGTGGTTTGGGTATGAAGCTGTCCTGAGGACTTGGGAGAAAAGGAGCAGGAGGGACTCTTTGTTGGTAGGGGATGCTGAGGCTTAGAGAAGGGATCAGCTCTGTCTGCAGACCTGGGGTGGGGTGTGAGAGAGTCGATCGGTGGCTGATCTGTCTTTCCTTTTCACCTATAACTTCTTCTTGCAGTGGCTCCTATGCACTGCCCCCACCTCCCCAGTCTGTTTCCTCTTCTAGCAGAACCCCTTCCCTGCTGCCTTGCCTGCTGATCACCAGGTGAGCTTCCTTGTCCCCTCCTCCTCATGCCTCCTCTGTCCTCACCAAGGAGAGGCATCTTTCTTCCTTCTTGTGTGCCTCTCTAGTTCTTGATTCACATCAAAACTGTAGCCCACACGATGCTAATTTATCAGATCATCAATTAATTGTGTCCATGCCAGTTTCCTCTAAACTAGGAAGTTTTGGAAAGCAGAGAACATATTTTTGTCCTCAGTGCCTTGGAGATGCCCAAAGGGGAGAGAGAGATGAACATGATCTAAATTATTCGGTTCTGTCTCTGATGGTGTCTTGATTACTTTCCCATTCTCATAAACAACCCCTCATCACCTCTCTAGAAGACTGACCATGCTAGATTAAGAGCAATCTTGGATTTTAACAGGGTACCCCTCCACCAAGCAGTTGTCTTGCAAAAGTGATTCATGAGTTTAGTTTATGATCCTAGCAGCCTCTAGCAATGAAGGCTGACCTCTTCCTCCAATAGAGCCTTTTGGCTGCTTAGACTGAATTTGGGAGCCTTGACTGAGGTTGGGTATATTCCCAGTTATAAGACATTGAATATGAGGTAGAACAATGTGTGTGTGGTCACCCACAGAACTAAACGAAGAGCTCCACCCAGGCAAAAGTGGACAATCCTCATATTTGAAAATGATGCCCTGGGGACTGTCTATTCACTGAGGGTTAATGTAAAATAGGAATTCTTTGTGGTCCTCCTGCTGAACTGCTATGCCAGCTTTTGCTGCTGTTTTCATAAAACGTGTGCCGGTGGTTATGATTCTGAGGGGCAGAAATTCAGGCACTCCCTACTTCCTTTCTTCAGGTGGTATTTAGGTTTAAAATAATTCTCAACTAACCAATGAAAAATTTAATAATCCCGAATAGTTTCATTTACGTATCCTATCATACACTGTGCCACCATAATCCTCTGCTTCTCTAGAAAATATATTATTACTTTTCTATAGCCACTCTGCCCAATTTTGTTGCCTTGACTCTGGATCAAGGAGTCTCTGAGAGGCTGAGGAAGGTGTTTGCCTTTTCAGAAACTGACTTGCGTAGATAGGGAATCCTTAGTTTTTGGAACCTCGCAACCAATTTTCTCCCTAAAGACCAGATAACATAACACAGCAATAATTCGGGGCATCAGAGTGTAAGTTAATGGCCAAATACACAGAGTTCCCAAGCCCATCAACACACAAAGTGCCCACAGACTCTCAATATCTTCATGGGCCCAGATAATCTGCCTTTTGGGAAAAAGCTTCTTATATCATCTATTCAAGAATAATGGTCCACACTAAATATATTTAGTATGTAAATTTTTAAATGCAGGCAACCAATTGGCATTTATTATGTTTTACAGACATTCAACTAGATATTTATTAACTTTGATACTCGGCTTTCTTTTAAAATATTTTTTAAATACCTGGACATTACTTTTCCTAGGTCTGAAATGTTGTCAGCCTAATTCTTGGTGTCCCCCTATGATGACCAAAGTATAGAAAAGCCCTAAACCATCCTCTGGTCCCTGGAGGAGTTTATGGTAATGGAGACAGGCATCTGGAGGTACGTCAACCAAAAGTGCACCATTACACTACTCCGAACTTCAAAGGAAGACTGTTTCAGCTAGCCTTTGCTGTGTAACAAAGTAACCCCAAACCTAGTGGCCTAAAACAACAACTTATTGTTATATCTTTTAGGATTCTTTGGTTTGGCTCCAAGGTTGCTGTGCCAGTTTTGCCTGGCAGCTGCATTCCGCTGCAAGGTCAGCTGGGTCCAAAGGTTGAGATGGCCGCTCCTCACTTGTTCAGCAGTGGTGTTGCTTGTTGGTTAAGGCACCTCACTTCTCTTCCGTGGGGCCTCTTATCTTCTAGTCAATGAGATCAGTTTCTTTGTAGGGTGGTTTCAGGGCAGTATTCAAAGAGGGTGGAAGTGAACTGATCAAAGCAAGTCACACCACTAGCCCAGATTCAAAGGTGTGGAGAAATAGACTTTAGACCCGGACGAGAGAAGTGGCAAAATTATAGTGCTCAGGGTCCTGGATCCTGGAATGGAAGAAATCTGCAGCCATAAAACAACATACCACAACCAGGCCACAGATCGATTGCAGATCCCAGAAGTGAGAGATGGGACGGTCTAGGGACTTCAAAAAAGTGAGGGGATTGATTCTGAACTGTGGGCCCAGTGGCTTTGGGCCCCACTCCCTTTAAAAAGTGGCTTCCCGCTGGGAAGCTCAACAGAATTTTTGCGAACGGCCTAAAAGACCTAGGCTAATTGTGTTTTGGTGTGGCCATTTCAGCCTTTGTCCTGCACTGCTTATACACTCTGTACTGTGGAAGTGACTGTAGGCCAGGCCTCAGGTTACTCACTGAGGAAATCTGAGACAGGTACCCAACTTTATCAGTTAATGGGGCAGGCAGGAGAAGCCATGGTCTCTGAAACAGTTGGTAAGATAGTGGGCTCTCAAATCGAGATGCCTGGGTTCAGATCCTGGCTCTACCACATATTGTCTGTGATATAGGAATGAGAATTCTCTAAGCCTCAACTTTCTTCTCTGTAAAATGGGATGATTGTGCATGTTTTAAAATTTTTAATCATACGTGTATAGGTGTGGATTCAATAAGATCATGTCATTTTGCTTCAATGTCTGAACTATTAGTTCTTGTTATTTTCCAATCAACACAGAAGCCAAACTGAAAAGTGTTGTTTGAAATGAATTTCATAATGTATGTTTATAGAATCTAATATCAATACAAACATTAAAAAAAGTTCAACCTCCCCAGTTACCTTGACATCTAAAGTCCTAACATTAGGTTTTAAATTAATGTGATTCAGGAAGTTACATGAAAAAGGTCTGCATTTTCTAGTCACATCAACCTTGATGCTAATCCTGGCTCTGCCAGTTACTAAGTGTGTAATCTGGGGCAAATTACCTCTCTAAGCCTCAGTTTCCTCATCTACAATGATACATATAATAATAGTACATATAACTACTTCAAATAAGTAGATGTGAGAATTAAGGTAATTATGTAAAGCACCTGTTATATGGTAGGTGTTCAAACTACACTATTTCTCTTCCTTCCACTTTGAATACCTAACTTTCCACTTCAGTTCAAATAACAAATTCTACAATATTTTTTTGAGCACTGGCACATAGAAGATAGTGATTGATTCCTCTCTAACTGTTTCTTTGTTTGGTTTTGGGGTCTTTGCCAGAAGCCACACAAAAAAATAAGCCTCCTCTTTCTTGAAATGTCAAATGCGTTTTTGTCCTTATTGACTGTTCTCACCGATCTGTCTCTTTAAGGAAAAGACCCTGAACAGGCTGCTCACCCCATTAATACTAAAGGCTGTGAGTTTTTCAGTTCCACTGAACTCTGTGTGACCTTTGCAGACAATAATTACTTTAACATAGGGTTAGGCAACAGCAACAAACTTGTCTAAAAATAAGCCAGGGCTTAAAATACAACTTAACCTGGGAGATTTAAGTAGGTAAAGAAGATGGCTTCTCTCTGGAATTGCTTCTTGATTAATCACCCCATCTGAGGTCGTTGGAAAAATGACAGTTTTCAAACAGGGCTTTAAATGTCTCCTGCTCTACTTTTCTAAGCTGGCAGGAAGCCAGTCCCTGTAAGCCACTGGTTCTTAAAGGGACGGGTTCCGTTGGATTTCCCTGAGCTGGAGCTCAGGAGTGTGAGATAGTAATGGGCAGAGAGATGGAAGGAAGTGTTCATGCTCCCCACTTAAGGTTTGCTCACCTCCAAGAGAGACTCAAGGAGCAGTCATTGAGCCAGGAGGAAGAAAGCAGCAAAATCTGAGGAAGTGGTGCCTCTTATAAACTGTGCTCAAGGTTTAAGGCAAAGCATGTCCACTAGCTTCTTTCCAAACACTTTACCTGGTATCTTGCCATCTATGCTTGGGTCCTGATCCTACGTCGGTTCCTCTTGCTGGCCTCTTTCCATCCTAGGGTTCGTTGCAGTCACCACTTCCCTGAACATTCACTCCTTGTATTTGGGAACCTCCAATTTGCGACCAATCTGGAGATCACCTCCCACTGACAGTTGTTTTTCTCAAATTAACTCTGGGTCATGTGGGTCAGAGTCTTGCCTCTCCACCACACCTTCTGGGCACTCATGGCATCACTGGAAGCCCACAGCCAGTGTTCCACCCTCTGTGTCCTTCCTAATAGACAACCCTATCTCTGTTCTCAGTAGATCCTAGACAGTCTCTGATCTTTAAGTGACTTTGGCTTTATCATTCAGGCCTAAAGCACACTTCCAACTCATAGGATTTCCAGACCAGAGTTCCATCTTGGCCTTGGGTAAGAGATTTTCCATAGAAAAGCCCCTTTTCTTCAGCTCAAACCACATCATCTCTGTCTGGGGATGGTTTGGCACAATCTCCTGCAATTCCTATCCTGCTTACCGTAGTATGTATACCATCTGACACACCATATAGTTATCATTTACAATGTCAGCTCCCAGGAGTTTTTGTTAGGTTTAGAACTTCATCCCTTGTGCTAAAACAACGTGGACACATAGCTCAATAAACATTTCTCCAATAAATAATAAATGAATAAATTATATTTAAAGAGTCCCAGAGATCTGGGGTGTTAGGCCTTGTTTATCATAAGTTAGAATGGCTTCTTGGTGGGATCATTTTTAAAAATCTGTTTCATTTTATCCTGTTTTTAAAGTTAACATACAATTAATTTGACTTGTTTTTGGTATGCAGTTCTGAGTTTTAACACAGTACAGATTTGTGTAGCCACTATCACAATCATCAGGATACAAAACAATTTTATCACCCCCCAAAACTCCCCTGTGCTGCCCCTTTAAAGTTAAGCTTTGCCCCTATCCTAATCCCTGGCAACCACTGATGAGTATAGTTTTGTTTTCTTGAGAATATCATACAAGTGGAACATACAATGTGTACCCTTTTGAGACTGTCTTCTTTCACTCAGCATGTTTTTGAGCTTCATCCAGGCTGTTGTGTGTACCAGTAATTTGTTCTTTTTTATTACCAAGTAGTATTCCACTTTATGGATGTGTAACAGTTTATCCCTTCACCTCCTGAAGGATATTTAGGTTCTTCCGGATTTTGGTGATTACAAGTAGAGATTAAAAGCATTTGAATGCAGGTTTTTGAGTGAACTTGGAGACATCATCTCTCTAGGGTAAATATTAAGAAGTGAGATTGTGCCAGGTGCAGTGGCTCAAGCCTGTAATCCCAGCACTTTGGGAGGCTGAGGCGGGTGGATCACAAGGTCAAGAGATCGAGACCATCCTGGTCAACATGGTGAAACCCTGTCTCTACTAAAAATACAAAACATTAGCTGGGCATGGTGGTGTGTGCCTGTAATCCCAGCTATTCAGGAGGCTGAGGCAGGAGAATTGCCTGAACCCAGGAGACGGAGGTTGCGTTGAGCCGAGATTGCTCCATTGCACTCCAGCCTCGGTAACAAGAGTGAAACTCCGTCTCAAAAAAAAAAAAAAAGAAGTGAGATTGCTATATCACCTGCAGATGTATTTTTAAATTCATAAGACACTGCTAAGCTGTGTTCCAGGAGGCAGTGCCATTTTGCATTTCTATCTGTAATGCATGGGGATTCCAGTTGCTCTGCATCCTTGTCAGCACTTGACATTCTCAGGCTTTTTTAAATGGCCGTTTTAATAGAAATGTAATGTTATCTCATTATGGTTTTAATTTGCATTTTCTTAATAGCTAATAAGGTAAAAAAATCTTTTCTTATGTTTATTTGCCATCCATATATCCTCTTTGGCAATGTGTTGATTCAACTTTTTACCCATTTTTAATTTGGTTGAATTTTAAGACTTCTTTATATAGTCTAGCTACAAAATCTTTGATATGTGATGTGCAAATATTTTCTCCCACTCTGTAATTTGTATTTTTATTTTCTAAATAGCATCTTTGACAGGCAAGTTTTACATTTCAATTAAGTTCAACTTACAAGTTTTTTTTTCTATCATGTGTTATATTATTGGTATCATGTATAAGAACTCTACCTCCAAGTTATGAATATTTTCTCCTGTTTTCTAGATTTATGCTTTACATTTAGATAATCTCTTTTGAGACAACTTACTTTTTTCGACATGTGAAGTTAAACTGTTCAGTGCCCATTTGTTTAAAAAATTAGCCTTTCTTTGAATTGTCTGCACCTTTTTCAAAAATCAATTCATCATACTTGTGTGGCTCTATTTCTGGAATTTCTATTCTACTCCATTGTAGTATGTGTCTATCCCTTCACCAGTACCATAGTATCTTGATTAATGTGTATTTATTATAATTGTTCAAGTAGCATGATCCCTTCAACTTTGTTTCAGAATTATTTTCTAACCATTATCATCCTGTGCTACAAAAGGAGAAGGAGAATGTGAAGAGAAAAAACAAACTTTTACTGTATAAGTGATATACTTATCACTGTATATGTGATAGCCAATGGACCATGGGGATTTACAGTATCATTTAGTTTTTAAAATAATGTATTCCAGGTCAGTTCTATTTTTTCATTTTTGCAGATAAAAGAGCTGAACCCTAGAGAATTTTAATAACATACCTAAGGCTACCTAGTTAATATAAGTCAGAGTTAGGACTCAATCCTATATCAGGTCAGGCTGACTCTCAAGTTCACACCCTTCCTACTACACAATGGTTCATTGTGTCAATTCTTCTGGATTCTGGAGGTATGGAGTAGGCCTAAGAATATCTTGGATGCTCTGCATGGATTCAATTTTTCAAAAATCATTTATATTAAAAGAAAAATCTCTCATGGGTTCCCAAAGGATATTTTGTTCCCATGGTTGAGATGCAAACATATTCCTATTTATACAGTCTGAACAGAAGGCTTCATTTGGCCGCTTAAAAAGACAGTGGTGAGTTAATAATCTAAGAGTAGATTGTCACACTAGCTACAGGAAGATAAATAATCAAGGATTATAAGTCTTTAATTTAATATAACTTATTCTCATTAATTAAATGCCAATTACCTGCTTGTCTTTCCTGGGAACTGGCCTTTGCAATCAATCTTTTCAGAAACGTTGTACACACACGTTCACGGAGGTATTAATATCACTCTGAAGATTTACAGGCACTGGACTCTTTGGCTTAAACCATCCTTAAACACTCTACACTGTAACCGCAGATAATCGTCATAAATTTCCTGATCTTTGACCTAACTGGTTCTTAAATTTCCATTCCCTAACGGGCTTGAGGAGATCGTATTTATCATACTGAGATGCTTGCTTTTAAGGATCAACGCATTCCAGCAAGGCTCTGGATTTCAGATCTCTGATCCATCCTCCTACCTTGGGCTTTTGCTATTCACAACAGATGAGAATCCTTGGGGACTAAGAAAGGAACACTGTCCTCTGACTCCCCTGTGAGAGACATAAAGCAAAATCATTCATTCATGGACAATATAACCTTGCAAAATATCTGGAGCAACTTGACCCCTCAGAAGTCTTTTGAATGCCCCACCTGTACCAATTTAAGCATTCAATGGCAGCAAATAACCACTGCGAAAAATATTCCCACTCCAGCCTTTAGCAGCTGCCTGTGTATGCCTGCAGTTTTTTTTTTTAAATTGCATTTTAGGTTTTGGGGTACCTGTGAAGAACATGCAAGATTGTTGCATAGGTACACACATGGCAGTGTGATTTGCTGCCTTCCTCCTCATCACCTATATCTGGCATTTCTCCCCATGCTATCTCTCCCCAACTCCCCACCCGCCCCGTCCCTCCCCTATTTCCCCCTGGACAGTTTTTCTTAAATTTCTTATCCTCTAGACTGCTTATTCCTGATGCTTAGCCATAACTATACATTTTATTGTTGCTATAAATTTAAGTCTTGAAAGTTGTCGGTAGTTTGTGTTGCAGAGCTGGTCTGGAATATGTGCCTTCTAATTCCATATTTCTGTTCAGTGAAACAAGGAGGCAGAGAAGGAAACCAAATGTATTAAAGGAAAGCCCAGGTTTACGTGCAAGCTCATAGTCATACCTTCCTACATCTGATCAGCTTTCACTCTTTCTTTCCTATAATTTCAGTTTAGGTGCCTGAATAGAATTATCTCCATTTCAACCATGAGTTTCAATGCTCTTTTTCAGTTTATTTTAAAAAATTAGAATAGTAACGCATACACATGCAAACTAGAATTCAAAAAGTGTAGAAAAATAGAAACGGAAAGTAAAATTCTTCCATTTCCTGTCCCAATCCTGGGGCGACTACTTAAGCAGCAATTAAAATTTACATGGTATGTTTTTGCCTCCATTTCTGGATATATCAAATTAAGTAGTAGCTAGTGATTCCCTGCAAAGACAGGACCACTAATAGGCTCAATCTTCTGCCTCTCTTCTTTATTTCTATATGTCATCTCTAATTTTTGTTAGGTATATTGTTATTGTCACATTTTCAAGGTTTACATTCTGTCTTGTAAGTGTAATTCAGTTTTTGTGCTTTGTATATAAATTCTAATATTGAAAACCGACAATATTCACAGTGTTGTGATTAAGAAAATATTATTTACTATATAATAAACTAATGTGATTAAATTAAGAGAAGTATCGAAGTTAAACTCTTAAAAGAGAAATTTCTAAGTTTCTCAAATGGATCCTCTTGCTTTCCTACCTTCTTTTCCATTTTCTGGGTCATACTTATCAGCCACTATTTCTTGCAGGGTAGTTTGTTCTTCACTTTCCTCTAGTAACTTTGGTATGGTATGGAGTATATATGTGGTAAACATATTGCAGTTCTTACATATGCAATAATGTATTTATTTTGCTTACATTTGGTTGATATTTGTTGACTTCATAATCATTAGGGCTCAATTACCTAATTTTGGTTGTAGAAATAATATTGTCTTAACTGTTTCACTGACTGAATTAAGTTTATGGTATTATTGTGAGATTCAAGGAAGATAAGTCATAAACAGCCACGAACATTCATAAACGGTCTATATAAATGCTTGAAAATGGTAGCTCACATGTGTCAGGTACCATGCCAAGCTCTTTACATTCATTTTCTCACTGAGCACTTTCAACAAACCCAAAAGATCAGTACGCTTATCACTACCGTTTTAATGATGAAGAGAGGCTCAAAGAAATTAAGTAATTTGATCAACACCTCACTAGCTAGTTGACAGTGGAGTCTTGTCCTGCTCTCTGACTCCGAATCCTATGTTAAAAATATGATACTAAAACGAAAGCTATTTTCCACTATTATCATCATCTCAGGTTCATGTTTTCAACCATGTGCCCTGTGAACTGACTTAACCATGTAATTAAAAATCAGTATATTATGGATTTTTTAAGTAGGCCAAACATCTTGGAAGAAAGGCTTTATAGTTTAGCTTGACCAATTCATTCCCTGACTTTGACCAACTAATTTCTCTAATTTGTAGGAAACAAAAGAAACTGGGCTGGGGATTTGTTATTAAGTTATTATCCTTGCAGATAAACATGGTACTAAGGATTCCCAAGAATACCTCATGGGCTATGAATTATCACAGCTTTTTTTCCTTCCACAGCAGAGTGAGATTTGCTTCAATTCACTCATGTTCTTTCATTCAATCTCCACAGTCATGCTAATGAGTTATTAAGTGATAGGGCTGAAATTGTTTGGGGTTGTGGATAAGAATAATGAATAATGTTTGTGAGGTTCACACCCAAAACTTGTCCTCATTAACACAATACTCTGACCCAAACTCTACCTACCTCACTCATTCCCATAAAGGACTATCTCTAGGACTTATATGATTGGGGCTACTGTTAATCAGATCAGGGGTGAACACATGACCTGGGGGTACCATTCATTCACTAGAAGAAAGCTGATTGGATGACTTTCTAAAAAAATTTTTAGTAAGCTGATTAGATTATTGGCTTTTTTTTTTTTTTTTTTTTTCTAAGAATCAGATAGAAGGTCCATGAACAACTACTCAGATTACATGAGGCTACTAAGGTGCCTGAAGATTCTTGGTTCTTTCCCTCTCCGGGCTTCTTGTTTCTTGCAATTCATTATGTCTGTATCCTATAACAAACCTCTCTTTTACTGATCAAATTGGAGTGCGTTTTAGTTCCTTGCAATTAAACATCACCCAGCAGAGAAAGAGATTTTAAACTTTCCTTAAGATCAGAAAAAAACTCTTTTCAAGTATAAATATGTCAAGGTCTATCCACTAAGAAGCATAAAATGGAATGCGTTAGACTAGAAAGAATTAACTTGCCAACCAAAAGCTAAAGACTTTACTTCTCTCTCTTCAGTTGGGCCCAGGTTAATTTTGGTTGGTTATAATGGTTATAAATGGTTTTTTATTCAAGAGGCATGAGACATACGTGATAAATGTGAGGACAATCATGTGTCTTATAAAGAGCTAATTGTTTGTGAAAGATGCTACACCAGTGACACACACAAGTCTGATATACCCTGGCGGCCAGCTCTTCTACAACGATTTCATTAAACCAACAACCCTTACATGAAAACATAATGTGACAAAACAGATATTGTCCTCTTTGACCTTGGCAGGATATGGAAACATTTTTTTAAAAAAGATCCAATATTTTTTTTTAAATAGACAACATTGTGAGACCTAATCACCCTGCATATTAAATTCAAGTGCAGGACTTAAAAGCCAACCATTTTCTCATTAACACTGTTGTTAATTTTTCATGCTGTATCCAATTTTCTCTATGTCCCAGACAAATCACTTACTCTAATTTATTAGCCTAAGAATTGCCAAATTACAAAGGTAAGAAAAAAAATTACATGTTTCTCCTTTCCTCCAGAATTAAGACTCCCATCACAGAGAAAGGGAATTCTTGACTCAAGAAATCATTTCTTCCAATCTTTTAAATTGGTATTTTATCAATTCTCTGTCCTCTGGAATGCTGGCAGGCATCACACAGAGTAGAACGTAATGTACTGTTTTGTGTCTTTGTAAAAGTCATTTTGCATTCATCTTCAGAATTATTTCATCCTTTTATGAACAGATTAACATATTTACTCATGTGTAAATGAACAATGGCTGAAGATTAGAGAGGTTTCATTTACAGACAAGACCTGACTCATGTAGAGTCTCAGTAAATAAATTCATAAAAATAGATTGAATTACCAGCTAAAGTTTATAAATTGTAGATACCAAATTATGGTCATGAACTCTAACCTTTAAGATTTTACTTTAAACAGGCTGAAAAATATTGGGAGAAAAAATATATATATTACAAAGATATGTACACATTTATACCTTCTAACATGTTTGTATCCGTATATACGTTTTTTTATTACCAGCCTGACAACAAAGGCAGACCTAAACCTCAACACCATATTAAAGATACATTTAAACTCTTAAGCTTGTAGTAATATCTTTCACTGTAATTAGAGATAAATATTTGTGGAAAGTTTATTTATTTAGATGCAAGAAATATTTTTTGGCAGTTGAGGGATCAGGGTTATATAGCATATTACTTTTTAATTTCTTTAGAGATAGGATCTTGCTCTGTCATCCAGGCTGGAATAGAATGTCACAATCACAACTCACTGTAACCTCAAGCTCCTGCTTCAGCCTCCCCAATCAGCCTCCTGAGTAGCTAGGGTTACAGGTGCATGCTACCACACCCAGTTAATTAAAAAAATATGTTTTTAGAGATGGGGGTGTTGCTATGTTGCCCAGGCTGGTCTTGAACTCCTGGCCCCAAGCAATCCTCCCACTCCTGCCTCCCAAAGCTTTGGGATTACAAAAGTGAACCACTGCACCTGGCCCTATGGAGAGTATTTTAACTTAACTTATTTGCCTTAGTGGAATGAAATACCCTAAAACTGTAGGAAAGTCTGGGAAATGTCCAAAGCTTCAGGGTGATCAAGACCTTGGCCATTCTTCATTATTTGGGTGTCCATTCCAATATTACTTTGCAGATGTCAATGCTAATATTAGCCAGACATGTCCTAAATCTTTGAAGCTAGAGCATTCACTCATCAACCTATCATGAGAGATCATCCAAAGAGTGAAAAGTTTAAAAGGACTAAAACTTTAATTAACAGAATTTAACATTAGCCAGACTTCTCTGGCTTATAGACATGTACTCCAAGCTACATCATTCAAAGGTCAATTACCATTCTTTTTTTTCCAGTAAAATATATTTATCATCAAACATGCTTTTTTTCTTTTTTTAGATAACATCTTGCTCTGTCACCCAGGCTGGAGTACAGTGGCACAATCATGGCTCACTGCAGCCTCGACCTGCCAGGCTCAAGCAATCCTCTTGCCTCAGCCTCCCGAGTTGCTGGGAACACAGGTGCATGCCACAACGCTCAGCTTACTTTTTGATTTTTAGTAGAAACAAGGTCTTTCCATGTTGCCCAGGCTGGTCTAGAACTCCTGAGCTCAACTGATCTTCCTGCCTCAGTCTCCCACAGTGCTGGGATTACAGGTGTGAGCCACTGTGCCTGGCTAAACATTCTTAAATGAATTTACTGATATCTTTTCCCATTTATACATATCATGGCCCCCAAAAAGTGCTATAAAAATAGCATGGTTTTCAAAAAATCAGTAGAGAAGATTGTGACTGAGTGTTACAGGACAGCAAGTGGAGAAAACAGAACGGCACCACCGATTTTCATTCCCGTCACTTAGAGAGAAACAGGCTCATTTGCCCTGGTGCTGTGGCTAAGGCTAATAGTTAAGGCTTTGGTTGGATTATCTCTTTGGCCTAACTCTGGACTGAATCTTATGTTAAGTAAAGTGCCCGGCACAAGAGGGTCTTATGATATCGTTTACCTGTTGCGTGGCTTCCAATGCTGACCTCAATCCAACTTCCTTTAAGTGCAAGTCACTGGACACTAAAAACACCTGAAAAGATATATAATGGATGTGCCATCTCCCTTCTAAGCCTCATCTCTAGAACAGTGCTAAAACAGAATACTTTACCCTCCTGTGGGTAGCAGAAGCATTTTCTAACAAATTAAAGGAACTATATCCATAGATTCAAGCTAAAGAAATTATAATTTTTCAAAATTTTCCAATGAAAGAGAACTACATAAGAATTTTAAAACGGCTAACATACACCTCCTTTCAGAATTGCCTCTGGGTCAGCAATAATTATTTGGAGGGTTATGAAAGGAGACTGTATCTACTGAATTGTTTTTAACATTGGTCCAAAGTGGCGGTGATGAAGGGGTTCTTTAAATAGCTTTGAGAATGCTGAGCTTTAAAAACAGTAGGTGATGTCCTCAGCATCCCAGCCAAGCTATTCACTGCAAACACTACCAACAGCCACAGCACTGCTGACATGGATATAAATATTCATATCAATAAATGGGATACTGCTGAATACACAAGTATAGCCAGAATAACCTGCATGTTGTCACTTCACAAAAGTCTCTTATGTGCTATTTTGCTGGAAAAGCCTATCCCAGACAGATTGCGATGAGGGGTCCAGCTCTTCTGGTCCCCCATAAAAGCCAGCAGAGCTCATATTAATAAAACAACCAGGCTACTCACCTGTTCCCTTTGTTCAAGGCTGTCCCGACATCACCGAAGACAAATCTATTAATTTATAATTTTGAGAAAAATAGTGATCAAACGATGTACACAAGTCATGCATATATATCAACCTGGGAAATCAAAAGGTTCATTCAGTTTTGGGTTTGGACCATTTCCTCCTTCCTATTCCCATCCTCCCACTCCCATCTCGGTTTTTTATTGAGTAAATTTATTTGAATATTCTCTGAACTCAAATACATTTTACAGTTATTACTGGATGCTGTACTCATGGATATCTCACTTCTTTGGGAAAATGAACTATTAACATGTGAGAAGTACAATGCCAATTTACCATAGTTTCTGAATCTCAGAACACAGATTCCATTCATAAGATGTGAAACCAGCATATTGCTTCCACTGCAGCTTATGATTAGCTCTGGATTTTTAAGTTTGGTTATTCAGCCGGTTAAAAAACAATGTAGGAAGTTACTGTCCTTTGTACACCTTACTTCGACTTCACTGGTACTCAGAAATATAGCCAGTCACAGGAAAGAATTAATATATTAGACATAGCATCATTGAGGTAGATACACACATACAACTCACCAAAAATACTTTAATGCAGAAACAATGTGTGATGAGTATTGTTATTTTTCTTGTTCCTACAGAATTGATTTAAACAAATTTTCTCAGGTAAAACCTTCCAAATTACATTTTTCAGCTTTTTGAAACAGGAACTAAGAAGGTAAACATGGTATTTCAAACCTCATCACAATTTATTAATGCTACAGACAGGAATACTGTGTTTAATCTCCCAGGATCTCTAACCATTTGATGCTTCAAACCTTTTATCTTCATTATCACCATCCTCTAATGAGACAAAAGCTATGTGGAGTAGCCCCTTCTGTTGTCTGAGACAGTAGTAGATCCTACTTAAATACTTTGGCTTCTTTCAATAAATCTTCAGCAGGTAAGAATTACCTTGATGTTCCTACTTATTTTCCATTTCTGATCTACTACTGTGCAAAAATCAGAAGAAAAAGGAGCTATATGTCTTCACTGTGGGGAGATGGAGTTTAAGGAATTGAGATGAATTGAAAAAGGAAAAGGAAATGCACTCACATATGTAATACCCTTTCTCTTCCTGTTATGAGTTCTAGAGAGCTCATGGGACTCCCATTGCTTGTTCAAATGCCCACTCATAGCCAAAGGCCAAAGCCCTGGTTTTCGTATCCTATCATCCAACCCTAGTAGCCATACACAGAAGAATACAAGGTCTTGCATCTGGGAGTTCCATACCACCATGGAGACCTGGCCCAGACACTGGTCAGGAGGATACCATTACAACCCAGATCAAAGTTACCCTTTGATACAAGCTGAGAGATGCACAAAGAAATAAGTGCTCAGGGTAGTATTTCTCCAGAGAGCTATTTTAGATTCCATATAAGAGTAACTGGTGGCCTTGGATAAATCATTCCTCTCATTTATGTGCTGAAAGGGAGAAAACAAGTCAACAACTGATGCATGCAAAAGCATTTGGAGGTGATAGATGGAGACATTATGGTGCATTTTGTCAATGGCATGCCATTAGAGAAAACCATTTCATAGAGTAAATTAAAAAAACAAACCAGCTACGTGACATACTTAGAATTGCCACCGGCCATGCCTGTTTTTCTCCTCCAGGAATGAAGCTACATGGGATTGACGTGGTCATTAGCGTGCAGACTCCCTTTCCTAGGCTAGCTGCCTGTATTTGTCTGAGTCTTATGCCCCACCTCACCCATCCCCATACCTATGACCACTCATAAAACTGGAGAAACCTGTGCATTCCAGATCTCAGCTGTCTTTCATTGTTAACTATTATTTATATCTTTTATTACCATTTACCTTCACGTGTCAATATCTGTTTCCTGCACCTAGTTATAAGACTCTTTCATGGTAAATACTGGGTCTTACAAATGAAGTTTACCAGCACAGCACCTGGTTTAGAGTGTTCAGTACATATTTGTTGATTTCATCTGTGATTAATCTCGCCTATCTTTCTCGCATACCTGACTGCTATTTCCCAAACAGTGATTAATTCATTAAGAAGGTGTTTCTTCGGACTTCGATGCTGGGAATGTGGAGAGAAGGCATGGTTTCTGACCTCAGAGAGCTCATATGTGGACAAGCAACAAGGACGTATGTATGGGAGGCTATGGCAGCACCAAAGGGGGCAGTTCTGGGTCGAGGTAGGTTGGGGGACCCAGAAAAGGCTTCCAGAAAATGGGAGTCCCTTTCAGGATTATATAGTTGCTACCTAAACATTATAGCCCATTTGTGCAAAGGCATGTTGGTGAGCCCATGCAAACACGGAGCATTTGGGTTCCAAGTCATTTGTGTTTCAGGATATCCAGCTAAAAAACTCGACCTCTTCCCAGCGTCATCCACTAAGGTCGGGAAAGAAATGGGTATGAAATCACAGGCCCTTTCCCCTTGGCAAGCAGGCTCTGAGAGTGTTCAGATGCACCTCAGGGTAACTGTGGCTTCATAACAATCAAAGCTGATTGATGGGAGGAGGCTCTCTGTGTTCATGTGTTTAGTCTATCCATGCTTTTAGTTCCACTGTGACTGTGCTTACTAATGGAAATGCATTTCTCTCTCTCACCATTACCCAGATATAGACGCTCTCGGATATGAAAGAACCTTTTTACCTCAAGATTTTGTCTTGTAAGGCATCCCTAATTCAGGAAGGAAATGAGGAGGAGTTGACAAAAAAAAAAAAAAAAAAGAAAAAAAAAACCCACCACAAATGTTTTGTCAGGTAGTTCAAAGAGAGAGAGAAAGTTAAAGAGCTCATTTTCTGTATGGTTTCTTACACAGTCCAGTTCAAGGAGTTCGCTTTCTCGTCAAGGGCTGTAACCATCAGAAAATAAAATAAATGTTAATTTTTGCCCTCTGCCCCTGCTGTTTATTGTTGTTGTTTCTGTTTGTTTTGTTTTGTTTTGCTTTGCTTTAGGAAATTACAACTGACAGAATAAAAATCTTCAACCCAGGGTCCTGACGATATTACAGTATCAATTCTGACAAATCCACTGTGATATGCAAATGATTCCTTTTCTACAAGTGTGGAATATGAGGCTGAAAGAAATAAAAGAGCACATCCAAGGCTACGTATCACGTCTGATTCCAAGGTTGAGGGCTCCTACCAACACCCAACAGCTTCTAGACCGGACATGCACATGTATGTCAAAATGCATGACAAACAGTCATCCATGTTCTGAGGTAGAAAAGGTAGAAATTGAGCACCAATCTCTCTTGTAGAAGGAGGAATTAGAAGCCTGTAAGAATTGTTGCGGGTGGAGGGTTGAAGCAAAGGAAAGTGAACCCTTATGGGAATACTCATGGGAAACCTCAGATTCTGAGGTTTCTTTCAAATAATCTGGTTTTCTCCTCACAGACTGGCAGGTTGTCCTGTGCTACAAAATGACACTATGTTGGGCCAGAACTGATCTATCCATCTTTGATTACTTCTGAATGCCAAGCTGAAAAATTAGTTCATGCCCCAAATGGAATGTCCAAATGCCAAGGTGGGGCATTACCTTTGAAACACTCTGTGATCATGGTGAGGCCACTGACCCTCTCTGAACCTCTCCTGATCTACAGAGGCTGACTTTATAGGGGAAGACTGGAGCTTCCCAGGGAGTCTTGTGAATCTGTGTTTTTCTCTTCTGTGAAAGAGCAAAGTAGGAGGAGGAAGGTAAAGGGGATACTTAGAAAAGGAAGGGGAAAGTAGCTCTAACCTTTTGTAAGGGCCATGCTAGAAGGCGGACACATCCTGCTGTTGAATGCAAAACAGGAGGAAAAAGACCATTTTGTGCTAAGAACCTGACATCCAGAAGTGGTCCTGGAGCCTTTCGTGAAAACACACATTAAGACCGTCCAATCCTGGAACCTTCCCCATAAGCAATTTTTCCTACCCCAACCTAGCAGTGTTTCCAGATGCCTCAGCTTATGGCCAAATCCTCCAAACAAAGTAGATCTTAATTCACTTTTGTTTAATAATTAAACAAAAATCATCTTAAAACTTTCAGGAAGACCGGGCGCGGTGGCTCAAGCCTGTAATCCCAGCACTTTGGGAGGCTGAGGCGGGTGGATCACGGGGTCGAGAGATCGAGACCATCCTGGTCAACATGGTGAAACCTCGTATCTACTAAAAATACTAGAAATTAGCTGGGCATGGTGGCACGTGCCTGTAATCCCAGCTACTCAGGAGGCTGAGGCAGGAGAACTGCCTGAACCCAGGAGGCGGAGGCTGTGGTGAGCCGAGATCGCGCCATTGCACTCCAGCCTGGGTAAAGAGAGTGAAACTCTGTCTCAAAAAAAAAAAAAAAAAAAAAAAAAAAAAAAAAAAAAACCTTTCAGGAAAGTGGGAATAGGGTATGAAAAGGGACTAGGAAGCAAAATAATGTCTGGATGTTGACTCTGCCAAAGCTGCACATCCTTGCTGGATGAGCGTGGGGATGGGGCATTATTCTGAGACACAGCAAGTGTTTTATCTACAACTGACAAATCCCAAATCCTCCCAGCTTCCGTTTCTCCCTACTTAAGACCTGGGTCATGGTATTTATTTACTTAAATGATGGAGATGAAGGCAGGCTTAAAGCTGGCCACCTGTCAGAATAACAGTGACCTGTTTCTTAAAAGGATTTCAGCAACTTCCCAACGTAAGACAAAAGGGAATTGTGTGGAAAACATATAGAAAAGAGCTCACTAATTGCGCTAAAAGAGGATGGTGAGGTGGAGTGGAAAGATTTTAAGGGCAGAGAGATGCTGTCAGAACTAAGCAGATCTGTGGGTGCCCTACCAAGCAACTTGAAAGAGTAGAAATCCCCTCCTCTTTGGAGATTAGAAGTGATTTTGCAAAGTATGATAGCCAAACTAGGAAGTTAGGCACCCTTATCGCCTCTCATTAATGCCCTTGGGCTTCTTCCTATCCTTATGAAGAGAGGCTTGTTACAGTTCCTAAGCAATGCAAACAAACTTTCTCAGAAACAACACCACTTCTGCTTTTGAGGCTGGAGAGTCAACAGATAGAATCCTAACTGGAGGCCAGGCAAGGTGGTTCAGGCCAGTAATGAGGCAGGCCGATCACCTGAGCTCAGGAGTTAGAGACCGGCCTGGGCAACATAGGGAAACCCTGTCTCTACTAAAAATACAAAATTAGCTGGACGCAGTGGTGCAGGCCTGTAGTCTCAGCCACTCAGAAGGCGGAGAGGCAGGATAATTGCTTGAGCCCTTGGGGTGGAGGTTGCAGTGAGCTGGGATTGTGCCACTGCACTCCAGCTTAGGCGACGGAGCAAGACTCTGTCTTAATCTCTCTCTCTCTTACACACACACACCCAAAAAAGAAGGGGTACAGAATCCTGCCTGGAAAATCTAAAGACAAAGCATGGATGACCTTCTTTAACAAACACATGTGAACCACTTACTAGGTATCAGGCAGTGATCTCCAACAATGATCTCGTGTGGCACTTAGAAAACTTCCTCCTCCTCATCACTCCCATTTTACAGAGAAAGTGAGCACCCAGGCGAAGCACTAGTCCGCGGAGAGGCCAGTATGTGGACAGGCACACTGTCCCAAGGGTCTGTGCTCTTATCCACTGTTCTGTGCTGAGCCTCGGCAGAGAGGATGTGGTGCCATGTGAGGTTGTCATAGAGCCACATCGCAGGGTGTTTCAGAGAGCTGCTACCTGAGGGATAGAGTATATCCCCAGGCTTGTGCCAGTCTTTTATCAGCTCTCAGAGGGTATCAACTTATCAAGTCCAGACACAGAACGATTAAAAGGGCATGGGTTATGGACGGATCTGCTTGCAAACCTTCCATTTTCCTAGGGCAAGTTAATTAATTTTGGTACCTCTTACTTTCCTATCTGTAAAGCAGGGCTAATGTGACCTTACTCAGGATTCTGTGAAGATTAGAAGCAAAATACACAACCTGCTCGACAGATTGCCTGGTGATGGAAGGATAGGAAGTGCCTAATTTGTAAGAACTGTTTTGAATATTTACTTGTTGTAAGGCCCAGTGAAGAAAGCTCTGGGCATCTGGACAGTGATTACGAATCCCTCAGAGGCAGTTCCTGCATATGAAATGGTGGACTGGCTGAACAAAGCTTTATCCACAGAGTCTGCCTTCTAGATTTAGCACACAAGGTAGCTCCCTGCTTCCACAAAATGGAAAGCAATTTTATTAAGTGCTTAGTTCAATTAGTTTGTGTCCAGACAAAACTCTTAAGGGCTGTGCAGACACAGTTGTCATCATGATTACCCACGTACATCTGGAAGGCTCGTTTTTCCAGAAGCCAGAGGCCTAAGCCTAACTTCTGGTACAAGAACCAGGTGAAATTTCCATTTAGTAGTCTACCACCCACCCCAACTCCTTAGGAAAGGGCTCGAAGTCAATCCATTCTTCTACTGGTGTAGAAAGTCAAAGAAGGATTGTTCACTTGTCATAGTACCTCTTTTGGTCCATGTTAGCTACCATGGCCATGAGCTCCTTCAGGGAAGCCCACGGGAAGCTCAAGCATCTTCTCTACAAGCGTGGACCCAAATGTCCATCACACCTTACAGTGACATCCAAAATACAAAATAACTTAACAACTACAGCATACCAAGATGGTTATATGTGAATCTGAGTGGGAATTCTGGCCTAGAACATTCTCTCAATTCTGCTGGTACTGAAATCAAGAACTCCTTTCAAGAATTGCACCAAAGGATCCACAATGGGTAGGAAGGAAGGAACATATATCCAGAATACAATCCAATGAGCCCTGGAACATAAGACTTTGGAGATGCATTGCAGATTCAAGATTATGCTGTCTTTCTTCAGTGGTTTTTCCGTGTGATGTTTTCATATTTTTCCTGGTTTTTGGCACCCTACTGCCTACCCACTCTTGGTTGCCGTTTTCCAACCAACCATTCTGTGGGTAGGCATCATTAAAAAACTGGTGAGGAGACGGTGACTGCTCTTGGGGAAAATGAGAATGTGCAGTGATTACTCTGTCATCAGCTGTTTCCCAAAACTCACTACCACAAACTTGCCCAAAATACATCCACAGCCTTAACTGCAGTTTCTCCATTCCTGTAGAAATTGCAACAGCCAAAGATGAAACCTAAGGCAAGACAGATGACAGTGTGATGGAAGGAAAGAGTATACTGAGTGCCTTATCGATCTACCTGCCAGCCTGTGAATGGTGGGTAATAAAAATTTATTGAAAATCAGGGAAAAAAATCACTTATTCTAATTCTTCTGAAAGGCATTACTGATGTAGCATATGAATAGATCCTTCCTTCCCCAGGAAAAAACTACCACCCTCCCACCAGCCAACCCTCCAAACAGCGCAAATTTAAAAATCTTGCAATTTTATTTGCATATAAAGGCCGCTAGATATAGAATATCACAATAAATTTAAAGAAACAACTGCTTTCCTAAATTTCATTAACAAGGTAACATAAAATAGAATAAAGCTCAACAGCATTTACAATGGGAAAACAGAAATGACTATTAGCGACAATATTTTGTGCTAGCGAAGATTGCATCGACACACAGTGCAAAATGGGAGGGGGAGGGGAAGTAAGAAGACAATTCAGGGTATTTAAATAGAAAGGACAACTAAGCCTTATTTTAGTTAGCTTCCATTGCATCCATTTAAGTCTATACACGCCTGTAACTGTACCTAGATTTAACTCAAGTTCTTTAAGAACTTGAGTTCTGAGAAAATATGTCAGTTCCTTCCGACTTCTGATGTGCTGCTATACAGCATCCCTTTGCAGTTGTACTGTCCTTGGCAATATTAAACTCCTAACATAGTCATAATACACAAAAAATACTTATATATATAAACCCATATTGAAAAGGAGTCTGCATGTTCCTTTTTTTTTAACTGTATGAAATACCTGCTCTTGATAGATTCCATTTCTGTATTTTTAAAGCTAAAATAATTTAAAAGAAACAAACAAACAATGAGACCTTGTATAACCACAATAGGAATCTCACTAGCTAAACCATCCTTTAAATGATGGCCATTATCTTCTCAATGCAGCTTTCTTTATAGTGAGAGTATGAAGAGAAGTCTTTTCCATGCCTACTTCTGTTGAGAAGATTGCTATAAATCAGGACCACATCTGCAAAGAAGAAGCATTACCAAGAAAACAACGACAAAACATCAAAAGTTAAAATATTTCAAACAATACTCTTAAACAGTTGTGCAAATCCGGGTTGGTTTTTAAAACACTGCCTACCTGTTTCTTATTTTTTTTCTTTCAGCTTAAAGCATATTAAAATAAGACTTTTATCACTTTTTAAAAGAAAGCTTGGCTGTCCTTTGGCGAACACTAACAATTTACAATGGCATGGCCTTTGAGAAAACAGAAGTCATTTTACAAATTCACAATGTTCCTCTGATTTCAAATGGATGCCCCATTTAAAATAAAATAAAATAAAGAGAAGCACAACCTCTAGCATCATTTGTGTTCCAACAATTTACAAAAAGAACTCACAGGGTTTGGAAAGAAGTAAGAGAATGTAAGTTATAACTAGAAAAATGGCAGTTTATAGACCTTCCCTCACATTCCAATAGGGCATTTAGAGCTTCAGGAACCCTGTGGGTTTGGAAGGTCAAATATAATGGGAGGGTTGGTCGGCTGAAAGCTGACTGTACACGTCGAGGCATTGATGTACGTTGTGTAACCGTCAGTCATGATGCCATAACCTGTGGGGAGAGAGTGTCACATTTACTGTAATATATACAAATGAGAGTGACGGAATGTAGGGTTGTCAGACAAGGAAAACAAACAATTTTTGTCAGTGGGCAGTTAGATGAAATTCAATAGCACCTCCTCAGATATAATGGATATACTGACTTTCAGAAGCTACTGCCCAATTTTATTCTATTTTCTTTAAATGGGAAAATCCACCCCTTCAATTAACAATGATTTTTTTTTCTTTATTTAAATGCCAAACTTGTTGGAAAAGGGCTATAATTTTTTTACTAGGGAGAATAAAGAAAAAACATTTTATTTCCTCCTTTTAAAATAGGATTTTCATTTAAAAGCCTTGTGTTGACTACTGAGTTCTAGGGAATAAAATGAATAATATAAGGATTACTCCTCAGGGGCAAACAAAACCAAATTTCAAGTGGGATACGGGGCAGGTGAGAAGGAAAGGATACTGCATTAGGAGTTAAGAAACACAGATGCTCAGTTTACTTATTTAGGAAATAATCTCTTAACTGCCTTTATGAAAGTTAACCATACATGATTTTTGAATTGTGTGGCTTTATTACTAAGCTCCCTTTCATTCCAAAGTGTCAGCTAGTCACATGTCCAAGTGATGTGTAGAAACATCACCCTAGGACACTGTTTCCTCAGTTTACCTGGATACTAGATCAAGCAATAACACATCCCATATGCAATATAAACCTTTTGTGATTTACTGGAGAAAGCTGTTTCCCTAGGTCTTTGGTGTATATAGTCCTCGGATAATTTTCAACATGTTAAAATGTTTAGCATATTTGCAAGTTTGCACATTTCCCTGAATACCTTATATTTGCCTTATAGCCTCTTCAACTAAGATTGTAATTCTATGCTGGTATCAGGCTCTTACGGCATATAAAAATATAGCTGTGAAAAAAATAAAACTACCAAGATGTATGGAAGTAACTGAAAAGGCTTTTTTCCACATTTGCTAAAAATTTCTCCAAGTAGGCCTGTGGAGAGCTTAATGAGGGTCAATAGAAAAATCTCTTAAGAAAAGAAAAGAGGCATTTAAAATTTGCGCTGTTTAGTTCTGGGGTCATAAAGTCTTGTTATCTCTCTCCATCAAGAGGTTGGTATTTGCCCTCTTCCTGCCCTCTTCAGCTGTCTTAAGTGAATAAAAGTGAGACAAGTTTATTTGAATACGATCTCCTCTCTTTTAGGCAAGTTTATTATTTTGGGGCTTCAGTAGAATTCCTCAACTATTTGGCTAGTTTAAAGGTAATTAACGATTTTTTTTTAAAAGATAAAACGCAAACTCATAGGCATGCTGCAGAAATTCAGACCCATTTTCAGAATAACGGCCCCCCAGAAATGTTGCTTAATTTAGAAATGAGGTCCCACCTCTCTGGTCTCCCCTTCAGGTGTTCCCTTCATCATACCTTAGGGCAGTGCCCTCCTCTTCAGGGAGCACAGCTCAAATCCAGGGCAGGCTGACATCCACTCTCTGGGAGCTGCACCCTGCTTTCCATCCACTCAGCTGGTACCTGCACTTGGAGCAAGCTGAATTTTCTCTGGCCTCAGTAGGATGATTTTCAATATGCTCTTTATTACCTGCCTAACCAGGAAGCCACTGGATTTGCGGGCTTTGAAAAAGCAAACTTTGTTTTTTGCTTCCTCAGGCACAGAGCCTTAAACACCTCAACTTGACTGCAGATTCATAAATAACTCCAGAGAGCCTCTATAAGCAGGAGCTGGAGAGAATATAGTAGCTGCCCACGTAAACATGGCCACTGCACACAGCGAGTGTAACTGGGAGAGTCTGGTAGGGACAGAGATCCTCAGGCTTGCTGAAAGAGGGCTTTGTGTCTCTCCCAAAGCCCAGTTACCCCTAATTTGAAAAAGGCAGCTCAGAGAAAACCCAGATCCCTGAAGTTTCCTGTGAGGCTTTCGGTTCTGTGAACCTGGCTCAGCTTACCTTGAAAGGCAGATAAATGGCAACTGGACCAGTTCCCATTTAAGAGAGATTTAATTATTCTGCTTAACCTCAGCCTGAGCTAATAGCTCTGATGATTTCTGAGAAGTCTGATATAGTTTTCTGAGGTTAGTAAGGAAATGTCTTCCTGCAAATGTGTGGGTTCCCGCCACTTCTGTTACATTATCTTTCATTGGATGTCCCAGCTATTTTTCAGAGACTACCTTGTCTTCCTGAGTCTTTGTGTTAATTCCATATGAAACACAGTATTTACAGGTAGGAGGGGACTACAGAGGCTTAAAATAGCTTCTAATATCCAGGCCATTTCTTCTAACTCTCTTAAGGAGAAAATGACTCCTTGTGTACCTCAGGGTTGCTCTAAAGCAGTGGTTATCAAACATTCCTCCTTAAAGCCCTGAGATTCCAGAAGCTGCCAGGGGGAGTGCTGGGTTTGCAGTAAAGTAGACCAGACGTGGTTCCTACTTTCCACTCTCCTTACAAGAGAGAAGGTCCGTATGAAATATTTATCAGCTTTATATGCAGATGTTTCTCATAAGAGTTCATCCTATAAAAGGCTCCCACTGTTAAAAAGTTTGAAAACAATGACTCCAGTTAATCCTAGTTGTAGACTGAGATTGTGGATAGTGACATGGCATGTTTTGAATTCTTTCTGCTATTCTTACCTTCATGGATTCCACCAAACACGTGGAGCTTGGGCCGGACTCGCCTCTGAACCGTGTTTAACAGCTCCACACAGCCCACTCTTTGAAGCTCCTTTGGAACCCAGTCTCGGAAACCTAAGAGCAAAATGCAATCAATACACTTAATTTTCTTTCTTCAGGTAAGGTTTCATTTAGACTTTCAGGAAGCCATAACTCACAGAAGGTTTATTACATTATCTGTAATACTAGCTTCTCCATTAAAGCTCACAATGGCTTTTAAGAAACTTTTCACTCGTCACTTCGTCTTCTTTAGGTTCTTGAAATTTTTTTTTTTTGCTTTCCATTTTTTTCTTCCTGTTAATTAACATTTTTTTTTCTATAACAGATTTGATTTATTCAGCGATGGGTTTCAAATCTTCTTCATGAGCTCAATGACATTTATTCCCAGCAGTCCCATATCTCTTTCTCCCTCAATTCAGTTACTTTCTCTTTTTTGTTACATCTTTCTTATAGCAGTTTACTTCTAAGATGGTTCAAAGAAGAAGGACCAGGAGGGGCTGCCTGTAAACTGGTCACGAGATACCTGGCTCTCTTTGGATACACTAACTCTTACCCCTTGTGGTTCCCGATGACCAAAGCTTTGGAAAGCCAGTTTGTTCCTGTGGTCCCATCCTCTCCAGCTACAGGCAACAATGTGACCTCATGGTGGCATCCAGCAAGCTGGGGCTAATTGACTACTTTTAAAGTAAAAGCCACTTAGTTCTACACTTAATGCAGAAAATCCATAAAAACTGACATCAATTATAGCAAAAGTCAGCTATCTGGATGATTATGGCCTGGAATTGGAATCCATACGCCTCAGCAGGATAGGGCATAAAAAGGCAGTAGGATGAAAGGCTAAATCGTAATCTCTGGAAATCCATTCCACAGAGCCATTAGGTTATTTCTATTATTTAGAAATAACAGGGCAGTAAGGAACAGCTTTCTGCTTTGTTGGGCCAAACTGCAGACGTGAATGTTTAGTGTCTCTATAAAGACACATTTGCTGCGGGGTGAGGAGTGACCAGAGAGTCTGAGAACAGATGAAAATTGGGGCCCTAGCAAAAATCTATCCAGCATTTTCAAAACTTTTTCAATGGGGGGAAAACCTTAGTCTACATTGATTGGCATATTACCTCATGCATGTGTTTTTCCTGAAGGGGGAAATACTTCATTTCATATGCAAACATCTGAGAAAGCATCTTGCTCATACCATGACAGTGAAGTCCCATGGCACTGTGACTCCCCTCACCAGTACGAAAAAATTCAAGGCCAGTCTCTCCACTCCCCTCTCCAAAGTTGTGTTTTCACAAAAATTTCAATAGCTGTATTAACTAAGGTTCAATATTATCTTATTAAAACTTTGCCCGACCTTTTATTTGGGAACTCTTTGATGTAGCTCTCACTCTGCTTGACCCACAGCCACTCTCTCATTTACTCCATCTTTACCATAAAGAGAGGGATGCTAGCTTCCCTACTAAGAGTTCCTGCCTGAGCTGACTGAAATCCTTGGGAGCGTAGAATTCAGACTTACTCTTATTGCCATTTGCTTTAATACCAAAATTAATGACTTGATAAAGTTTGTTTTGCTCAAAGTTATATTCCAAATAATACCCCAGCCATGTAAACGTTTCTCTGCTGAAGATGTCCAAGTCCCTTGAAATAAACAGCCAAAGGGAAATCATGCCGGCCCCCAGTTAGGCTGTTCAGGCAAAAGGATGAAGGTAGCTGTAATAACTCTGTAGGGTGCTCTCACTGGCTAACTCATGCTGATCGGAATATTTAGCTAGCAATTTAATGATGTTGCTACTCTAATGGTTGTAAAATAGGGAACTTAATTAATTAGGACTTGATAAAAGTTGTTGACAAGTGTAATATTTTAAAACATGGGTTGGGGTGATCTGGAGATGAGAAAAAAGCATGGGAATGGTGACTCTGAAGCGTTAAAAAGGTCAGGAACTGGGGACCCTGTGGAAATCTGTACAATTCCCATGTCTGCAACAGAGCTGGCTCTTCTCTTGCTTCCCTCATCACTAAAATGTGCCACTATGGCCTCCGCCGTGGAGCTCCCTTCCACTGTTTCTTTGTGAAACATGGACCGCTTCCCTTGTAAGAGAGGGAAAGTGTCTTGGAGGAGAAGCATCAAGTGTCTTGGAGGAGAAAATATCTACAAAGATTAAATTTGCATTAGGAAATGAATGTTAGTCTTTTAAATTTATTTTTAGGAATGGCAGAGGAGGGAAGCAACATGGATAAAAATGCTAAACCACAAGAAAATTTGTGGAAATTATATTTGTATAAAATGTTCTCCCCCTCTCCAAACCAAGATGATTAAGAAACTCTTTTAGCACTGTACACTGAAAAATTTGTTAAAAGGGCAGATTTCATGTTATGTGTGTGTGTGTTTTAGCCACAATTTTAAAAAGAAAGAAAAAAGAGAACACTCTTCTATTAGAAGTGGAACATCTGAATTTCCTGAGCACACCTCATTTGTTTACAAAGGGTCCTTGCATAATGAGTACTGAGTAGATGTGGGATCAGGGTGGTAGTCCTGGTTGAAGAATGTTTTGTAGCTAAACCACAGATAACAAGCTCATGAAAAATTAGAAGGTAGTAAGTCAAATGATCATTCTCTGACCCATAATGTGGATCACTAGCGGATAGGCTTTGAAGCACACAGACCATATAAATCCGGATGCAGACTCCATGTTCCTCTAGGATGAGTATCCTTAAGTAACTTTCAGCGCAAGTTCTTATTGAAATACCTTAGCTTAAAAAAAACGATTCTTTTCTAAAATTATCAGCTCAAATGTTAAACTTTAAAGGTCTCCCAGGTTCCAGCATTATATGGAAAAGGAAAATGAGCTCCTTTGAACAAAAATTTCCATCATTTCATTGCCATTCAAAAGCCCTGTGATTGGGAGGTCCGTGTCTTCCTTCCTTTTCCACCCCACCCCCTTACTCCAAAGTGAATACAGTTCTAAAATAAATTACCAAGCTCAAAAGACTGTGGTGCACCATGCTCATTTGATTTTTCCCTGACTTGACTAAATCAAAAAATTTAATTTCAAGAACACCTGTAAGCCCAGCAGAACTGCTGAGTTTAATTATCATACTGAGTTTCTTTAAAGACATTGACTTTTCTTTTCGTATTCACTTTTTTTTTTTTTTTTTTTGGAGGAAAATGATTATGTCCCTGAAGCATTATTCATTATGCCTGGAAAAAAAGGCATCTGGATGACAAAGGACAACCTTTGCTTCACTTACCTAGAGGAGGTCCATGTGTCATGAGTATGTCAATGCCCTCAGGGATGAGGTTCCACTTGTCCAGCAGAGACTGACCTCTGGGTAGGTTAAAGCCCCATCCATTAAACCACGGGGTCCTTTGGGGGAGATAATGCACATGGTATCAGGCCAGCAGAGCCACGGCTCTGCTCTGCAATATTTCTCTCTCGCACATTCCCCCACGGTTTGCATTGCTCTCTTTTCTCTTTTTGATGGTTGGCCCTGGCAGCAGGATGCTTTTTTGTTGACTGCTTCAAAACCAATCCATTTGAAAGCAAGCGTGGAGCCTACGAATTGTTCCACTAGAAAGGGGCACAGGAGCCTTTACAGTGGAGACTTTCCCAGCAGGCCTCTATCAAAATCTTGACAATGCTTTGTCTTCCCCCAAATCTCAGTGCTTCCTAAGATACCCAGCCCCGATCCAAAGCATTTCCACCCTTCCTGTAGTGCCTCAGAGCTAAGAAATTCTGCAGTACTCCTTCCCCCTCCCAATCACTGTGGAACTACTTCTCTAGAAAGATTCTCACTAAAGTCCTTGGAGAAATGGATAAGGGCTCTGATATAGACACCTCTGTCCATCGAGATGGTCTGAATACCCTGGAGTGACATTTCTGAAAAAACATGGGGGCTCTGAAAAGTGAGAAGGAACACAGTGAACAAAAAGTAAACGTAGAACTTTTCTCCTGCCACCAAAGGGAAGATTTGGGGACATCTTTGGTCACTTTGGAATCCACTCTCCTGACAATGAACATGAGCTTTTTGCCATCACAGGAACTTGCGCTCTAGGAATGAGTTTTTGAGACTGTTTTCCATGTAAAAGGGAATGGAGTCTTTGTCCATCCACTGAGCATTTCTAATTGGTGTTAAAAATGTCTCTACCATTTAAAATACAGGTAATGGAAGACTGATCAATTTCTCTCTGCAAATACTATAGTCTAAATCACATTAGAAGTAAGTAGTTCCCAGTGTTATCGTATTCCCAAACATCCAGATCTTATTGGTATTCTTTAAAACTGTTCTCTTTTGTTCTGTGAGTAAATTCCAATTTGCTGAGGCATACTTGTAAAAGACAAGTTGATCAATTTTCTGGCCAAGTCCAACTTTCCTTTTCAGCTTAACCTGCTCCTTCCATGACAAATGAAAGAGGTAAGCCTGTGTATAAAGTGACCCTAACCTTGTCAGTCACAACTAATCAAATGGATTAAAGCCAGTCACTGGTCAGACTAAGCAGATTCTTTCAAGAATTTGAACTCAGAAACATTGATACAGCATTAATTTGGTGGTGGACATGTATAGTCAAGCCCAGAGAGAGAAGAATGGTCATTAAAAGCCATGCAAAAATCAGTGTTACACGTGCAAACCTCGGTTCACACTGAGATGGTGGAGAAAGTTCCAGAGAGGAGAGCCTGTGTGGCCTTAGCAAGAAAAGAAGAAACTAGGAAAGTATCAGACTTTCTTCCTCACCACTTTCCAAGTCCTTAAGCCATGCCCAAGGTGCTTACTTATAATAAAAATATGAATATGAGAATAATACTTATTATAGCTATTATTTGATGCTTTTTTTCTGTGTCAAGGTACCATTCTAAGCACTTTATTTGTATTAATTCATTTAAGCCTCACAACAGACTCATGAGGTGGGCACTATTATCATCTCTACTTTACGATGTGGAAACTGAGGCACATATTGGTTAGGTAAACACTATTAATAACTTGGATATAAACTTAGGCCGACTGCTCCCAAAATCAATGTTTACCACCGTGCAATTCCTCTTCTTATATACTATCTGAATTAATTTACTTCTTGCTCTGGATGAGACTTTTCTGTACTCTTTCAAGTTTGGACATCTTGTTGCTTGAAGCCTAACGATTTCTGAATTGGAATAATATTATCAATTTCATGGTTCTGAAATCCAGTAATAACATGGTGGAATGAACACCTATTGCTTCTTCCTGTTCAGATCTTTCCCCCTTGTTTTGGTGACAACTTGAGAGTTTCCTTTGGAGAACCCCTCCTTTTTCCACTCAATACATGTGCTTCTGGTAAGACTGACTCCATCCCTGCTCTAGAATGAGGCTTAGCAATATATACATATGACCCAACTTAGGTCAATGAGAGTCACCCTCAGGCTTTGGCTGGTGCTATCTAAGAAGAGCTCAAAGTTTTCTCTCTGGAATCCTGAGTTTTAAGACCTATGTGAGCCCAGAATTGCCTGAGAGCTATTTTATCTGTCCTATAGATATCCCCGGCTTGAGAAACCATCACAAAGAAACCCATGGCAAAAAAGAGAGTGCTCTAATGATATTGTTGGACATGTGAATCCAGTCGAACTTGAAGCCAATTGAACTTTTCCTTCTAAAAGCCAATAAAATCTTGTTCTTTTTATTAGCTTTAGTTAGGTCCTGTTTCTTGAAACTTAAAACATCCTAATATATACAATTATTGTATGTACCTGAGGTCAGCAATAACGCCTTCTCCACTCCTAGATGTCCATATCCTAATATCTGGAACCTGTGAATGTTACTGTACGTGGCAAAGGGAAATTAAGGTCACTGATGGAATTCAGCTGATCTGAAAATAGGAAGATTATCCAGGATTATCTAGGTCAGTCCAGTGTAACCCCAAGAGTCCCTAAAAGTGGAGGAGGGAGGTGGAAAAGAAGATCAAAGTGATGCAATATGAGAAGGACTCAACCTGCTATTGATGGCTTTGAAGACAAAAGAAGGAGACCAGGAGGCAAGTAAAGTGGGCAACGGTAGAAGCCGGAAAAGTTAAGAAAAACCCAGATCTTCCTATAGAGCCTCCAAAAAATAAATAAATAAATACAATACAGCACTGCTGACACCTGGATTTTAGTCCAGTGAGACCCAAGTCAGACTTTTGATCAATGTATTTGGAAGATAAATATGTGTTGTTAGAAGCCATTAAAGTTGCTGTGACTTGTTAGAGAAGAAATCGAAAATTGATACAGTACCTACAATGTCTGAGCTGGCTATAAAATGCAGGGACCGGGAGTGGCCCTGGACCTCAGCTGACATTTGGCACCTACTCAGTCAACACAGCCCATCCCAGCCACACTGCCTTGCTCAGCTAGATACAGTGCTTTTAGAGAGGAGAAGGCAGTGTTCTCTCTCTTCGATTTGCTTGGGAGGTACCTGGCATTGGAGTTCTGGGGATAATGCCAGGTATTCCCTTTGAAGAGTTTGATGAATCGGTCTTTCTCTTTCTTGTCCTCTAAGATTCCCCACTTTCAGGTTCTTAAACATTTTTATTGGAGTCTCAAATAGAGCTTTTCTAGTTTGGGATGCCCATCCTTCCCCTTCATTTTACAATGACTCTCTTCTAAGGTTTGTCTTAAAAGTAAAAACAAAACAAAAAGGCAACTTCGAAACCCAGTGAAAACTCAGTGAGCATTTTGGACAAAGAGAGACAGAGAAAAATAAGCAAAAGCATCTGTTTTGCTAGATTTTGAAAGCAAGCTTCTGGGCCTATGGTTCTCATCTGGATGTCTGATAAAGAAGGGTTTTAACAAGTCCCAAGCACACTCCAGTAGTTGGTACAAGAAGGGGATCTGATTTCGCTGTCAGTGTCTTTCAGAGGACACTCAACCTCTGAACCCACAGGACACCCAGGGGCTTCCAGAGGCAAAGGAACAGCACTTAATTTTTTCAGTCTTTCCAGTTTTCCCTTACAGAATTTTCTCTTAAAATCACACAGCCATATTGAGGAAATCCTCAGTTTTATAAGTGCTCTGTAAAAGATAAGACAAACCCATGTTCCCTATTTATAGAGACCCCAAATTTCATTTGGTTAATGTTAAGCTTGTGACAAAATCCAGAAGTTTCCAAGTTAAAGGTGAAGTTTAAAAATGTCTGGCTTTTATTTTAACTCAGATCCGTATGTGTATGTGAAGTTGAATAGTTATATTCCAGGAAAAAAACAAACAAACAAACAAACATGTATCATGTGTGTTTATATAGAGCTTTTACATAAATTATTGGATTTAGTTCTTTGCAGTAATTTTTAAGCTAAGTATTATCAGCTCTATTTTTAGTTAAAAACCTGAACATCAGTGATATCAGGTAACCTGTCCATGTTCCCAGAACCAGTAAGTAGTAAAGCCAAGATCTGAACTCAGGTCTGCAGGTTCCAAAGCCTGGGCTCTTCGCTTGCACAATGCCAACCAAAAAACCGTTCAGCCCAATTTCAGTTTTGCTCTCACATACGTAAAGTAAAAATAAGGCTGCTCCACGCAGTCTCTTAGTCTGTGTACTGCACAACTCCAAGAGTTGCCAGGGAATTGTGCAACTGAGGTGGCCCTTAGTAAAAACATAGTATGATATGGCCGTTCTGGGGGCTTTCCAGTCCTCTAAATCCTCTAGGTAAGACAGTGCCACAAGTCAGTGGCAGGCAATGGGAAAAGCAGCCCACTGATGGATTCCAGAATTATTCCAGCATGACATAACCAATGGGGCATACAGAAGTGAGGAGATGTGTGTGCTAATTCTCATGCTGAAATTAATTCATTCACTCCCTTGAATCTTAGGTTAGCAAAAGGTCCTCGCTGGTTCAGTTTCCTCATCTGAGGAATGAATGAGTAGGTGGACTCAGTTACTGGATTTCAAGATTGCTTTTAGGTTGTGGAAATCTTATGCAGAAGTGCAAAGCACAAAGCAGGCAAATGCAAAGGTGGGAACTGGGAAGAAGGGACTTGGAGCCTGCTCACTCACTCAGCTACCTCCTTCTTTTCAACCTGCACCCCTGAGCACAGCTGGCCAAACCTGGCACTTGATGATATTTCCATGATCTAAAAATTCTGATATTTTATAATTCTGTGCAGATTACCCATGTTCTGAGTAATTGCAGTGAATTGCTCTCAGTGCTTATGAAGGACCAAGCAGTGTGAGAGAAATATATAGAGATCAGAGACTGAATGTGTCAGCACCAATGAATAATGCTTTATCCAGTTGAGTTTCAACTGAAACATGAAACTCCAGCAGTGAGCCCATCAAGGGTTCACTGGAAAATATGTGCACAGCCAACCTCCAGAGCCCCACAATGGGTTTTGTTGTGCAGCAATGGGGGGTGAGGGGGGAAAAGGAGGAGGGCAAATCTAAGGGAACAGTGTCTATTGCCTCAGCCAAAGGACTTAATAATTAGCTGTGACTAACAAATAGCACATAGGAACCAACTTTTAAGAAAATGTCCCACAAAGCATCCTATTGCCAGTGGGCCAATTTGAGCCTGCAACCTATCCCCACCTAGGGAGGGATAAGAAAACTAGAAGGAAGGGGAGCAACTCCATCTGCCTGAAGTCACTGGACCAAAGATTCAGATGGATGGAAGCTGAGGATGATTTCAAGGCACCCTCCCCCTTCCTCTTGAAATTGCAAGCACTTGGCCTCCCTGGGCTGAAATTCCAGGGGCAGGGGCTAAGGGAGTTAACACCGGCAGAACTTACTCCAAACAATGTCAATACAAAACAGGTTTTCTATATGGAAGCAAGTTGGGATGAAATCGCTGCAAAGGTCATCTGTGTTTGCAGTACACAGTACGGTGGTGCAGGCAGAAGGGAGCTGTCAAGCCATAAATCCAGGGAGGCCTGGACAGGTGAATAGCTATTTACTCCCCTACAAACTTCAGTGAGGGCTGGGTGCATCCTAGGAAAGCAGGATTTGGAAACAGGAAGTTGGTGCCTGTTATCATCAGGAGGGCTACTCAGGATCACAGCCCTAGTGTTACAGATCAACGTCCACAAATTTTCAATGGACAGACAGGTCCTGAGCTCTCTGCATCACAGAGACTTGGGTTCTTATTACTGTGGTCTCCTGGGCACCTTCTGCAGGGATTATGGCTGGCAAGCCTTGGGGCAGCTCTGCTGGGATTTGGCACAGAAGCTGTGAAGGGGAAATTGTAAAGATCACATAGCACCCAGACTTCAGGGGCTGGCTGGCTGGCTGGCTGTGCCACTTAGCGTAATGAGGACCTGCAGGCTCTTTAAAAGTTAGCCATTCTTATTTTGAAGGCAGTGGTTAAAATAAATGGGATTATGGAGTCAAGCAGACCCATGTTGAAGTTCCAGGCTGGCCAATTTTTGGCTCCTCTGGACTTCAGTTTTTACAAATAAAAACAAACTGTTTGCGCATGTGAGTAAAGTGAGTGAACTTACATAAAATTTTTGGCACAGAAGTTAACGTGCAGCTTTTAATTTACATATGATATATATTAACACATACATGTAGGTGTGTGTACATATATATATATGCATGTGTATATGCATATATATATGTACACACACCTACATGTATGTGTTAATTTATATTGCTCACATTTTTTTTCTTCCTAGAATTTCCCAAACAATGGCTCATTTGTGCCCCAAACAAATGACACAATTGGTCACATTTTTTTCTTCCTAGAATTTCCCAGACAATGGCTCATCAAATCATAGATCCTCCTGCTCAAGACTTTTGAAAAGTCCCCAATGAATAGGCAAGTATTACTATGGCTAGACAGAACCTGATTTCCTCTGGCTGATTATTTATTAAAAGGCACTTCCTCAGTTCACTTTTGAGTGGAAGTTTTTCAGAAAGGCATTCGCTCACTAGCTCCCTTGCTCACACTCTCACTGGCTCAGTCTTGCATAGACAATCCTGTGGAATGCAAGAGCACAGGGCAAAACGGTTAGTCAAGGCTGCTTAGCCAGCTAGTACAGGTGGTTAGATTTTGACAAGATCTTAAATTGGGGAAGTTCAGACAAGGGGTTACTTTGGGTCCTTGGAATATTTATAATAGGGGGCACAGAGTGGTTCACCGGAGGAATTGACAAGCTACTAATTAATGCCATCACTGCTTCCTGGCACCTCCATTAAGCAAAATTCAGAAACCAGGAGCCAATTTTCACATATACTTTCTTTTCTAAATGGTAGCCCTTCTGAATTGCAACCTTCTTCATGCCTGGCACTCCCAGCCGCCATCGGCCCCTCTCCAACTGCATGTCACACCAGGTCCAAGAGAAGCTAATTTAACCACCGCTGGTTAAAATCATACTGCACTTCACAGCGCCTTTCACATGCCATGAAGCTGTCATGATAATTCTTGATCTCTAGCTCACCTGACAGCTCAGCCCTCCCTTGACTGCAAAGCCTCCCTGTCAGTTAGAAATAGCAGTTTCCCTGGCACCAGATGTGTCATCCTGAATATCCAGATGAAAGGCAGACACCTGGCCCCTGCTCCCTCCCCTCCCTGCCTCATTTTCCCTTCTTAGTTCTGGATTTTGTTTAAGAAGGCAGTGCATCACCCCACCTCCAACTCCCAAGTCCCTCCTCTGGGCAGCCTGGAAGTTCCTCTTCTGCACAATTAAAAAGATGTCTTGGATTAACCCACAGAACCACTTCACACCTTGTGCAGCAAAGAGACACACACACCAATTGACAACACTAGGAAAGGAAAACTTAACATCGGGGCAAGATTTCCACCCCTGTGCAGCTGCTTGTAAAGCCTGGCTAGCCCGAACCACCGGCCCAGCTGCCTCCAAAGGGCAGTGCTGGCTTCTCTCTCACCAGCTGTCTGGTCCCATCTCTTCACTATGACTTTGTAGCTTGGTCTTTCCTTATGAGGTCCTTGGGATGAAAAGAGATACTGTTTTGATAAAGGGCAGGCCTGGGTGAATAATGCAGTCTGTGTGTCGTGGGCAGGAAAGGAACAAATTGTGCCTGAGGTGGTCACCTGAGCCCCATGAGCTACTCACGGGGACTTTTAAAACCCAGGCAGCCCATGCGGACATCTTTACAAACACACCCGCTGTGTCCCCTTTTTGTAACTAATAAAGAACAAGTGTCAGAATTAAGCCTCTGTTACTGATTTTCTTTTCCCCTGCTGGAAAGGAGGCGGTGTAAGCAGAGCTTGCTGTAGAAACCAAGAAACAAAAGACATCATGAGCAGTTTTTGAACTTAGTGTGCTCTGAATTATTAACAATAATCTTACAGTGTCTGCCCAGCCCTCTCAAGTATACCTGCCTTTAATCTTGTAAACAAGTCCATAGCAGGAAGAGGAGTATTTTCAATCTGTTTCCTTCTATACGGCTGTAAGGGACACAGTGCCCATCCATCATGCAAGGAGAGCCTGACAGGGCAGAGGAAAGATCATGGCAGGACTTCTGTCTTGGTGGACAGGTGAGGCAGATTTTGGACATGACTTGATGCTTACGTAAGTGGCTCTTTGTTTTGCTTCTGCAGAAATCAGAGGACAAGGTACCGAGGTGCCCTCAGTGAAAACAAAGGCTGGTCCTGCTCAGCCCAGGGACCCTGACAAGAGTAAAGGTGGTGAACTTAGCAGCCCCCAGTGGGACCAGCACTGATGTCCAATCCCTGGCAGGGAGAATTCCTCAAACAGGACTATCACAGCTCCTGTTATCCAGGTTTGAAAGAAAGGGAGGCTTAACAGATGAAGAGAAGTAGATGTAAAGAAAAGAGGTATTTGTCTTCTCTCTCCTTTTTCTGTCGCAGTCTTTTCATTGTGATAAAATATACATAACACAAAATTTGCCATTGTAACTACTTTAGGTGTATAATTCAGCAGAAATAAATATTCAGTTGGTGCAAAAGTAATTGCGGTTTTTGCCATTACTTTCGATTACTTTCACTACCACTATCCATCCCCAAATTCTTTTCATCATCCTAAATAGAAGATCTGTACCCATTAAACACTAACTCCTCCATTCCTTCTCCTGCAGCCCCTAGTAACCACTATTATACTTTGTCTTTAATGATTTTAGGTACTTCAACGAAGTGGAATCAGACAGTAATAGTCCTTTTGTGTCTGGCTTATTTCATCACGCATAATGTTGTCAAGCTTCTTCCACGTTGCAGCATGTGTTAGAAATTCATTCATTTTTATGGCTGAATGATCTGCCATTGTATGGGTACGCAGAGTTCATTTTTCTTTCCATCTAAGAGAGTTTCTGAATGTGCCAGGCACTAAGCTTGACCATAGGGAGACCCAGATACAAATCCCAGTTCCTTCCTTCCCTTCCTTCCCTCCCTCCCCCGCTCTCTCTCTTTCTTTCTTTTGAGATGGAGTCTCACTCTGCCACCCAGGCTGGAGTGCAGTGGCAAAATCTCGACTCACTGAAACCTCTGCCTCCTGGATTCAAGGGATTCTCCTGCCTCAGCCTCCCAAGAAGCTGGGACTATAGGCATGTGCCACCACACCTGGCTAATTTTGTATTTTTAGTAGAGACAGGGTTTCACCATGTTGGCCAGGCTGGTCTCAAACTCCTGACCTCAGGTGATCCCCCGCCTTGGCAGCCCAAAGTGCCTTTCTTTGTGAAGTGCACAGTTGCTGGATTGAAAGCCCAGTGAGGTTGGGCTCAGTAAGGTACCTCCCAGGGCATACACTCATTCAACAGACATCACCTGGAGGCCTATAATGAGCCAGGTTCTGTCATGGTAGGTGCTGAGAAAACAAAATTGAATACCGTTTCCAGAACAAATCCACAGCCAGCCAGTTCAAAGGTAGCATTGCCCTGGACAGAAGTCTTTAAACTTTTGCCTTCTTTTCTAAATAACCTAATTTCAGAGAAGCTTGGGGAACATCAGAATGATGTGAACATTAATCCAGCAGTTCCAAATGCAGACAGGCCTTGAGGCCAAGAGGTGACCTGGGGCATCTGTGACAGGACTGGTGTGAGTGGGAGAAAGGTCCTTCCATTTCCTCCTATATATTCCCTAATAAGGCTCTGCAGCTGAAATCAGGACCACAACATACAAAAAACCACATCCTACTAGAGACCGAGCCTGCAAGGGCGGCGTGTGTCACATGCCTGGCTGATTCCAGAACACTGGACAAGCAGGACAGGGGAGGAGGTGGGAAGACTGCCAAGTACTCAAGAAACTCACAGAGAATACCTGTGCCTCCTCTTCTCCATTTCGCTCTTTAGACATGTCATGGCAACCAGGCAGGTGGGTTGTTTTTCTAACTTAGATTTCCCAACAAAATAAGAAAAAGAGGAAAGGCGGGTTCAGGATTAGCAGATTTTTGTCTTGTTACATGGTGAACTCTCAAGAATTGATGTTAATAAACAAGGAGTAACTGATGAATCTCTGCCTCCCAAATACAGGAGCATTCATAATTTTATTACGTTTGGTTTCATTTAGAATGTGTTTGTGTGTGTGTGTGTTTTTACACATTTATGTTGCTAATACTGGTTTCTTTGTATACTATTTAATATTCCAGGGCATTATCAACAGTATACAGCTGGGGAGCATTTTCCTGGTAAGAAAACTTGCTACCTGAAAAACAGACCTAAAGAGGACAATTGATAAGTGGACAATAAAATACCATGCAGCCACTAAACATAAGGTCGATTGGAAGCTCAATGAGTCTGGCTCACTACTGTGTCCCCAACACCCGGCACAGAGAACAGGCATATGTCAGTTGAATTAAGTTAAGAATGAATGTTCATGAAAAGTTTGTAAGTTCATAAGAAAATGTGTATTTCACTTGACGGTCGGTGGAAAAGTAAAGTATTGCCTTTTATATTTCAATATGAATTCAAACATGTAAAAAACACCTTAAAGAAAAAGAAACAGAAGGACATGCCTAATAGTTAGATTATCACTGGGAATTAAGGGAGAGGGAAAGGATTATGGGTGATGTGAATTTTTTTCCCTATTTCTCTCTCTCTCTCTCTCTCTCTCTCTCTCTCTCTCTTTTAGTTCCTCTATAATGACTATATATATCATACGGGGGAAAAATTATTCAATGTAAAACTCTGCAGATAGCTATATGTAAGTGGAACATGGATGGAAAAATTTGGAGAATTCAACATCTACTTCAACTCTACTCTTTCTAAGGTGGTTTTTTCGCACGCTACATCCCCTTAATGCCCTAGAATATTAATGGAGTAGCGAAATTAGTAGATTTGGGGACTTTTGCTCAGGAAGCTGATATACAATCTGCCTTCTTTTTCTCTACTGCCCGTTTCCATATGCGGCAATAAAAAAGCAACTTCAGCAATAGAAGTCTTTTTTTTTTTTTTTTTGAGACAGAGTCTCACTCTGTCACCAGATGCCAGGCTGGAGTGCAGTGGCACAATCTGGGCTCACTGCAACCTCCGCCTCCTGGGTTCAAGCAATTCTCCTGCCTCAGCCTCCTGAGTAGCTGGAACTACAGGCGCATGCCACCATGCCCAGCTAATTTTTGTATTTTTAGTAGAGATGAGGTTTCACCATGTTGGTCAGGATGGTCTCGATCTCTTGACCTCGTGATCCACCCATCTCAGCCTCCCAAAGTGCTGGGATTATAGGCTTGAGCCACTGCGCCCAGCCAGCAATAGAAGTCTTATATTCATTCATGGAATTCACACCACATTATAGAGCACCTGCTTAATGCCAGACATCGCTCTGTTGCTGGTATATATCTCTCATCTGACTGAGAAATTTCAGTTTAAATGTACACAGCATTATATATCTGTATACCACTTTTCTGCTTATGAATAAGTCTCACATTTATTAGTTCACCAAGAGGTGAGCAAAATATTAATGCTGGGAAAAACAGTTTACATAAGTAGGATTTTGGGAGCTGGGCATGGTGGCTCATGACTGTAGTCCCAGCTACTTGAGAGGCTGAGGTGAGAGGATCCCTTGAGCCCAGGAGTTTGAGGCTGCAGTGAGCTCTGATCACACCACTGCACTCCAGCCTTGGCTGTCTCTAAAAATAAAAAATAAATAGACGGTGTAGCAACTTGTCTAAGGTCATCTAAGCTAAGCTGGCATGAACCAGAACATTGTAGTGCAATGATTAAGTCAAGAGAGTTAGAAGTTAGGTCTGGATTCAAATTCCAACTGCTTTCTACTGAGCAATTGACCTTCAAGTTCATCCATTTGATCTCAGTTTTCTCATCTATAAAATGGAGATAAGAATTGCAACCACACACGTGTGCTGTGCAGATTAAATGTGATAATATATGTTAATGCATTTAGCAGACAGTCTGCCTATATAGATTAATTAAATGGTGACTCTTAAAATCATCATTATGAATGTTAATATCATTATCGATATTAATATCACCATCTCTTTGGTTTTTTGTTCCCTAAGTTATCTTCTTTATATCACCAAGTTTACCTTTTCTATTTTTCAGATGTAGGATGTGGATACCAAAGAATTGAGTAGATCTATTACAAAGCAATGGACAATGGTATTTGATATGGGTGGACCAGCTTCGAGTTAAAAGAAGATGTTGACTTGGGAGTTAGAAAATGAGATTCTAGTCATGGTTTTTCCAATTTCTTTGCTATATAACCTTGAGTAAGTATACTCTCTGAACTCCTGTCTCTTTACCTGTGGAATGAAGACAAAAATTTCTAAGGCTCTAGCAAGATTGTCCAACAAAGACCTGTATGCGTGAGTTGCAAATAAAAGGAAAGCACCTTCTGATAAGTGTCTTCTAATTCCCAAGTCATTTCTTGTCCCTGTGGCCTGTTTGTGCTGTTCGAAAGCTCGGGGGAACTGAATAAGTGACAAGGAGGTCAGATGTAAGTTAAAGTGTTAGCCCCCATTTATCTACCATTTTGGCTCTAAACGACTAGTTTCAGTCCAGACCGATTTAGTAAAGTGAGAAAACTGTGACTGCAACCTGGCAGTACACACAATCAGAAGAATGAGTAAAAGGCTTAGACTGCCCTTCAATTCAGAGGTTAAAGCAAGCACACAGACCCGGTGTCTCCCTCACCGGGTGCCAGCCAACCATATATTATTAATTGGGCTCAACAAACATTATTGAGCACCTTCTACTGCAAAACTCTGGCAGGGTGCTCTGGGGAGATCTAAATGCAATGCGAGGCAATGCCCCACCCTTCACCAACCTGCCATCTGGTTGGGATAACAAGATCGTCACAGGCAAAACTGTTCTCCCCTATCTCTGCCCATTAAAATTTCACTGAGCCCTCAAGGCTCAACTCATAATTAGATTCTCCCCAAGAAGCTTTCCCCAATCCCCTCAGCCCTTTGTTTAATCCTCATTTCTGGAATTTGTCATGCTCTGCATTATTACTTGCTTGTGTGTGTGTTTTTTAAAAATTATTCCCACCTCATTCCAACAAGCATTTGAATCCATGTTGTGTGATGGGTGTGTCTGTCTTCTCCTAACAGATTGCAAACCATGTCCTATTTATCTTGGTGTCCCCCAAGATCTAGCACAGTGCCTGAATGAAATAGAGGTCAAGAAAATATTCATAATAATGAAAAAGGCAAAACAGCTTAGAATAAGTGCCCAAGGGAGTAAGCCAGATAATATGTGTGACTGGAGGAAGTTAGGAAAAGGCAAGGCAGATTAAGGTTGGGCTTTTAAAAAGCAAAAGTCACTTAAAAATACTGGATTAGACATATCATAGGCCTGTGCTGCCCAATATGATATGTGTCTACTGAGCCCCTGAGATGTAGCTAGTCTGCACGGAGATGTGCTGTGAGTGTGAAACACATATCATATTTTGGATGCTTATATTGCAAAAAGAATGTGAAAATATCTTAATAGTTTTTATATTGAATACATGTTTAGATGATAGATATTTGATAATTATGTTAAATAAAATATATCATTAAATTTTATGTTTTTACTTTTTAATGTGGCTATCAGAAAATGTAAAATTACATATGTATTTCACATTATATTCATATTGGAAAATGCCATCACAGACAAATAAATGCTTATACTATGATTCGGTAATCCCTGTCTAGAAATTATATCTTAATATAATAATCCAAAATTAAGTAAAAATCTACATCTGGGCATACTCTTCCATTCATTCACTCATCATACATTTGTGGAACTATGACTTCCCACCAGGTTCTGTATTTAGGAAAGATCAGAATTAGAGATGAAAGAGGATGAGGAGGCAGCCAGATAAACAGAGAGTTGTGTATAAAATATATGCAATGTATATATGCAAAGTGAGATGAGCACCTGAAGGAGCTCACACCTAAGTTTTCTGAAGCTAAGAAATGGCCACGGAAAATGTGAAGAAAAACAGGAAAGCTATTCTTTTTGTTATGGGTTATATGGGTTTTTCTTGGGATTCCTAAGCTTCCTTGGATTATTATGATAAAAAGGCAGACGAGAGATCATCCTGTCTCCACATTGAGCCTCTGGCACAGAGTGTGTGTGTTCTCTGTTTGTTCACTGTTGGCTCTGTGAGGAGCAGAGAGCACAGCATTTAATGGTACGGCTCTGAAGTCAGACCTGTGTCTGAACCTGCTCTAACACCTCCAGAGGTGTGTGTGCATTTGGGTAAGCTGCTGCACCTCTCTGAATCTGTTTCTCCATCTGTAAGGTGGAGATAATTACATTATTGATGGCAGTGTTACATTGTTGGGAATATTAAATGAAATAATCCACATAAAGCTCCTAGCAAAGCACATGGCACATAATAACCCCTAAATAAATGTTGGCTTTATTGTTATTGTAAAGATTAGAAAACAGTATGATACATAATTGATCAGAATCATAAAACAGACGGTGGAAACTGCCTCCTTCCTACACTACCATTCTAGGTGTACCGGGTCATTTACTTTCAGTTTCTAGAATCTTCTATAGCCATTGAATTTATTCAACATGGTTTCTTTTCTATTTTTCTTTTTTTTTTTTTTGTTACTGCCTTGAAGGATGATGAAATTATAAATGTTCTATATAATGTGATATTGAAACAACCCGATAATTATTTAGGGCCTCTGTCTCTTACTCAGTGGCATAACTCATAAAAGACATACTGCACCTTCATTTCACATTACACTTTTTTTCAGCCAGATGTGGTGGCTCCCGCCTGTAATCCCAGCACTTTTAGAGGCCTAGGCAGGTGGATCACCTAAGGTCAGGAGTTCAAGACCAGCTTTGCCAACATGGTGAAACTCCATCTCTACTAAAAATACAAAAATTAGCCAGGTGTGGTGGCAGGCACTACAATCCCAGATACTCGGGAGTCTGAGGCATGAGAATTGCTTGAACCTGAGGAGGCAGAGGTTTCAAGGAGCCAAGATTGTGCCACTGCACTCCAGCCTGGGAGATAGAGCAAAGCTCTCTCTCAAAAAACAAACAAACAAACAAACAAAAAAACCAAAAAAACAAAAAAACCTTTTTTTTTTTTCCTGAAGGTGTTAATCATTCAGCTCCAATCTACTCAGTCAGAATATTAAGCACAATTTATCAATCTCCAGGTAACATCTCATTAGTCAAAACCAAAATCAGGTCAATTGCTTTGTTGTGTCTTAAAGAGATGCTGATGAATTCAAGAAATCTTAGAAACATTTCATTTTACTCAGCTTTGCTCTTTTTCTCTTATTACTAAGCAACTTTGCATAAAAACATGCTCTGTTTTATAAATAGAACATTGTGCAAGGTTTTCTAGAGATGCCTTCTAAAAATAAAGCAGGTTATAGTTTACTTCTTTATAGCTTTCAAAACAAAACAGTCTGAGCTTGACTAAATTTGCTATATTTCATTTTTGAAAGGTATCTTTATGCGAGCCAGGTCTGATTTCTTGAAATGTAATTCCCCAGAACTTAGATTTCCTATATTTACACAAGGTGTGCTTGTGCAAAGTGATGACACTAGTTTTTTTTAACACATACCCCAGAATGAATACAACTTAGTGATGCTATACCTCCACCCTAAAAAAATATGTAATTCTTTTTTTTTAAAACTGCTTACTTTGAAGAGTAAAATAAACATTTTATATATATATTTACAGGTTATTTGCTGGCAGATCAACAGCATTACTTTGAAGCTAAACTACAGGTCCCCAACTTGTGAACTATATTCTGAATATACTATTTCTGGGTTGCCTGATTGGAACTAGAGTGTCATGGTATGGAGACAATGCTAGGTCCACAGGCAATCCCCCAAGAGCCAAGCTAATTAATATGATAACACATAATGTTCGAACAATGTGAACATGGAAAAAGCCTCTAATCTTCAGCTCTTGATACTAGGGACATGCTTCTCCTTGCCCTGTTCTGGTGACGGTCCCTAATCTACAGTTCAATGATGGCCCTAGAAGCTGGGTACAGGGACTACGAGTTGGAGAGAGGTGAACCAAGGTTTCCTGGTGTAACGTTCCTGGGCAGTATTTGTCATACTACGCCCAATAAATCTAAGATTGTTACAGATCAGAAAGAGTTCTATGGTTAAATAACTTTGAGAAATGTTCTTGCATTTTCCCTCCGGTTTTGAGGTATAAAGTGAACATTGCCATAGTAAAGATTCTGGTATGCCCTGCAGAAAAGAAACCTATTTGATGTAATGGATCATGTTCCAAACATATTAGACCCCCTATAAATCCTGTTTCACTTTTTTAAAATAATGGCTATTAATAATAGCTAACATTTACATAAAGCTTGCCATGTAGTATGTACTATATGAAACATTTCACATACACGAACTCAATACACATAGTATCTCTTTGAGGTCAATGCTTTTGATTAACAGATGAGGAAATGCAGGCAAAAAGAGGTTAAAGATTTCCAAAGTCACAGGGAGACCTGTTTAACCACCATGCCAAAATAAACCCTGGAAACCAATCTCCTTGAACGTCACTTTAGGAAACATTATTCAAAGGGCAGGTCCAGTCCCTGTCACTGCTTTCTCTTTTTACATTGGTCCCTTGCTGTCATGTCTCAAGTCCATGATTATTCTGAAACTGGACTGGGAAATTTTCAAAGGGTTAAAAGTTTCTCTCTTTTGCAACAGAGAGAGATAGAAAATTCATTCACATTTTGGAGGAAATCTAGGCTTACTCTTTGCTGGTGTATTAGTTTCATATGGCTGCTGTAACAAAACAACCCACATTTATTATCTTATAGTTCTGAAAGTCAGAAGTCCAAAATTAGTCTCACTATACTAAAACCAAGGTATTGGCAGGGCTGGAGTCTTTTAGAGGCTCTGAGGGAGAATCTAATTCCTTGCCTTTTTATAGCTTCTAGAGGCCTCCCACATTCCTTGGCTCCTGGCCCTAAATTATTCTGACCTCTGCATCTGTGGTCATAACTCCTCTCACTCTGACCTTTCAGCCTCCCAGTTGTGAAGACCCATGTTATTACACTGGACCCTCTCTGCTAATCCAAGATAATCGTCCCATCTCATGGTCCTTAATTTAATCAAATCTGCAAAATCCTCCCTACCATATAATGTAACATTCACATATTTCTGGGATTAGGATGTGGACATCTTTAGGGAGGGGTTCATTATGCTGCCTACCACATTGGCATGGCACTATTGGTGAGCTGAAGAGGAGTGGGGTAGGGATCCAGAATTGGCAGGGAAAGGGGGAGGAGACAAGGTCATGGGGCATCTCCCTTCCTCACTTGCTCCTCTTACCATCACCAGCTCATCTACCATGGCCCCAGAACAGCAGAGGTGAGATAAATAGAGGAGTGTCAGGCTGTCATTCTCAAACCACGGCATGTTTACCCCCAGGAAGTGACACCTGGATCCATAGGTCATCCTGATTTATCAACCTGGAGCAATAATTTTCATTTAAGATATTGAGAATTTTCTAATTTAAATCCCAACTTTCGTATTAATACAAGCATGTGTATTTCTAGTTCTGCTTAAAAACATTTTAAAAGCCCTTCCTATTTGCCATAGTATATGGAGATAACACAATCTATCTCCAATAGTAATAGTGATATATAAATAAATTGATATGCCTATGGCAAGCTTAGATCAGCCTGGTACATAAGAAGCTCTCAGTAAGTGATACCTTTCCCTTTTGTTGTTATTCCACTATCACTGAAACAATTACATAGTTATCTGCTGGATATTTTCAATACTTTAGCTTCACAAGAACTCTGGAAGATATAAACTGTTATTTTTTTATTTTATTTTTTCAGTTTTACAGACAATCGAATGAGGAAAGGTCCACAGTGTTTAATTATTCAATTACGGTCATGCCTCTGACTGGCAAAGCTGAGTTCCAAACTCAGATCTGGTTGCCTTCAGAACCTCCAGTTTCAACATTTCTTCTTCTGCAAATTTGCTGCCCAGGTTCCTCTGGGGCCAGGAGAATGTGTTAGAATCATGAGTTAAAACAGAATTAGCACAGTTTGCGAGGGTATCCTAAGGGGCTCTTGTTTGTATGCTTTCTGAGTTACTAGTTCTGCGAAGCACACACTTCTTACTTCCTAGATTTACCAGTGTTTTAGAAGGTGAGGGAACAGAATTCTGTTCTCTGGAAAGTGGGTTATTACTGTGTGGTATACCCACTCTCCCTGTCCCATCTAATCTTTATCTGGTGACACACCATCTCTTATGTGAAATGTCTGCTAGCCAGTCAAATACCTTCGTCTTAAAGCCTTTTAACAAGCACACTATCAAAAGTGGTGCTGTCTGCCTTTTTCAACAAATGGAAATTTCCAGAAGTCAGGTTTCTGCTGGCTCTCTCTAAAACAGAAAACTTTGAACCAGGCTGGCAGTGACACTCGATCATGGTGGCTATACATTTGGAAGCATATGTAATATACACACAAAATCTATGCTGCTTCTAAGGACTCTGGCTAAGCATACTGCAGTAAGGAGGGAAAATCATATTTCGAAACCTCACAAAGATGAAGAGCAGGAAGTTTGGTGAGTCCATGAGCAGTGACAGACATTGGACCAACAAACCCTGACCACCTGTCATTCACACCCCTCCCCTAGATTGGAATCTCTTCCGGTTCTGTGACCTGGCAGGAACAGGGGGCTGGAATTTCCAGCTCTGCCTCTACCAACCACTATTAACTCTGTCCCCTAACCCCAATCCCAGGTCAGTTCGTGGGCAATGAAATCAGTAAGTGGCAGAACTAGGATTTGGTCTCAGGTCAGCCTGTCTATAAACCTCCTGTTTTTTTTCTCCCTAACAAGATACAGGGCAAAGGAGATGAGGAAAACATTCCCAGCATAGCACAGGAGAGACACTAAGATCAGGAATGAAGAGACCCGGGTGTCAACCTCAGTTATGTCACCTGAAATAAGCTACTAAACTTCTTTATGCGGCATTCTTTCCTCTGGCTATTAGTGTTAAAGTTTAGCATCTTTGTTTTTTACTAACTGACAATGTAATCTGCCAACCAGAGATAAGAGTGCTTGGCATTTGAATTACTTAATTTTCTTTAGATTCTATAAATTCTCTAGACTGAGAACTCCCAGAGGGGAGCATTTTTGCCTTTGCTATATCTCCAATAGTCCCTGCCACTTACTAGGTACTTGATAAATATTTATGGAATGTCAGAACCAAGTCTGGAAAAGTAGCATCCTGTAGTGCAATGTTTCTCAAAGTTTAAAGAGCAGCAGGATCACCTGAAGCCACTCTTCCCTAGTAGCTGGGACTAAAGGCACATGTCACCACTCCCAGCTAATTTTTGTATTTTTAGTATAGATGAGGTTTCACTATGTTGGCCAGGATGGTTTCGATCTCTTGACTTCGCGATCCAGTTGCCTTGGCCTCCCAAAGTGTTAAGATTACAGGCGTGAGCCACCATACCAGGCCAGAACTTGCATTTCTAATAAGATCCCAAGAGATGCAGATGCTGCAGGAAGCACTGTTGTTGGGGTTAAGAGTCAGAGTCTAAGGCAACCCTCCTGCATTCAAATCCCTGCTGTTAGCTTCATTTACCTGTTTAAACATCAGCTTCCTCATCTGAAAAAATGTAGATAACAAAAGCACCTACCGTACCAGGTCCATGATGAAAAAGACTTTAAACAGTGTAGAATTTAATAAACATTTTGTTTGCTATTATTATTACTGTAGAAGTTTACTCTCTTGCTTTGATGTTTTAGCCTGTGTTTATATTTGTTCCTCAAACAACAATGAATATGAATAATTCAGAAATCCTGGACACTGATGGGACTCACATTTTTCCCATCAGGTAAAATTACCTGAGTAATAGAGGAGATTTCATATTCAACAAAGCAATATACTTTTAGACTTTGAAAGTGAGCACCTATATTTTCCAAATCAGGCAACTTCTAGGTTGCAGAGATAAATAAAGGCATCAGCCCCTGCCTAAAGAGTGTGACATGATGGCTATTCTCTGGTGGGTGAATGCCATGATGGCTATCACCTCGCTGAAACTGCCAGGGCTTGCTGTGGGAGGGACAGAGAGCTTCCTCTCTTTAAGCGAAGGAAATTAGCAGTGAAACAAATTAAAACAACAATCAGATTTAAGTGGCCTCTACCAGGAAATTAACTTTAATGAATATTGTCATCACCAGGCCTACCTCAGCATCGCTGGGCTCAAGCATTGGGATGCAATAAAAAACTGGGACCTAAATACTAAGTTACCTACCCACAACTCAGAATGAATTTGCTTTTTACTACCTTATGTTTGTTTTAATACATCCCATTCTCTGTTCATTTAGGTTTTGCTATGACTCTATTAAACTGCTTACACACCTTTGCAAATATGTAATACTATGTTACCTGAAATAGCGGCTTAAAAAAAGGACCGGGAGACAGATTTTCTTGTGTTGTCATTGTAAGACCTGAAAGCTTCTGTTTTCCCCATCAGATTTCAACCCTACAATGTCAAAGAAGACTTGGAAGGGGCTGCTCTCTGTTTCTAAGTAAGTCCTTTCCTTTTAGGAAAACAAGAACCTCGCTTGTCACCTATCTATGACTCTGAGATGAGGCTCTTCTGGATCCACACTTACCTGAATACAGGTATTGATCAACTTACCACCTATGCAACTTAAGACCATTCGACTTTACGGCCACAATCGCTAGCCACGACTGCTCCATGTCTGGCAGCGCAAACGTTGCCCAGCTGGGCGTACGACAGTGCCGACCAGCTTCCGGCAGCACTACCATCTCCGCGTGCACCATTTCAACTGCGCACATAGCCTACTCAACTTACGACCAAATCATCTTACCACCGGTCCGCGGTCCCGACTGTGGTCCTAAGTCGAGCACCGGCTGTACTGGCCTAAATCTAGTCGCCAGCCTTCCACTACCCAGGTGACTTTTGCACAACCTTCCCTCTCATTTAAAACACCTGCAGACTCTGTGCTTTGAAATTTAGGCCTGTGGTTCATGTGTCATCTTGACTTATTATCCCGGAAAATCAAGAGGAGGACAAGAGAGGCAGATAGAAGAACTCTGACCTCACTGAAGAATTCCCTGACTTGTTAACAGAATGCGCCTCCAGGGCCAAGGAGAAGGAATCTTTGGGGAAACAAAGCTGATGGGTCCTGAACAACCTAACCCAGTCCTACTCACAGCAGCCCAGATGGGTAACAGCATGGACTTGGGAGCCAGAGTTGGGTTTGAGTCCTAATTCTACCACTTAATACTTGGGTGAACTCTGGCACACCTTCTTGGGCCTCAGTTTCCTAATCTGCATAATAGGTATAATAGTAGTTCTTCCACTCCAAGGGATTATAATAAAGCTCAGTTAAAATATGCAAACCACCTAGAATGGTGCCTGACACATTAAGTGCTAGGTGTTTGTTAAATAAACAAAGTATATTGAGCCGTACCATGTGTCAGAGATGACCAAGAAATAACTCTTATTCTCAAGGAGTTCATGATCCATTAAGGGAGGCAGACTTGAGAAGAAGTGTGATGAGTGAGCATGCAGTGATAAACTTGCTTACAACAGCTTTCATTTATTATTTCATTTATCCTACTATGTACTTTCACTTTGTTCTCTAGTTAATCTCTACGAGTCCTGCAACTGACTTACTGCAGTCTTAAATTACCTACAAAGAATAGGGATGAGAAAGTTTAAGTTAAGTTACTGACCTAAGGGTCAAAGCCAAGTGGCTGAGCTGGGTCTGGATGCAAAGCTGCCCAACTTCAATGTTCATACTCTTTGACAAGATAAAGCGGTGAGACATTTGGGAAACTATGTGCCATTTGCTAATGCATCCCAGTAAAAAAAAATATATATATATGGTGGGGCCAGGGGGTCGAAGACCTGTTATTATTTTTTAAACCCATACATAACTGCTTAACCTTAAAGAAATTAGCCAACTCTTCTGAGCTTCAGCTTCTTTAGGTGAAAGATATCACTGTTCTCTATCCTATCTGCACTACCTCCCAGAATTATTTTGAGATCAATGGAGATAACAAGGGAGCCCTAAAAAGCAATTAAAATGCTAGAGAAGAGTAGGATGCCCTGACTCTAAACCTCCAAGCACAGTAGACCTAAGTGAATGATCTGCCACCCCACGTCTTCTTTGGCTGTTACCATGAAATCATATCTCAACTAGACTATAAGCTCCTAGCAGGCAGGGATACCACCTTCCCCTTAGCACTTGGCTCAGTGTTAGACTCTGAGATGGAACATGCTAAATGGTTGTTAAAGTACAAGACTCTAGCCAGGAGAAATATCTAAATAGAACAAGACAAAATACTTACAAAGAACTCATAGAAGGGCGTGGGATTTGTTGGAAGAAGACTGGTAGAACTAAAATAATGAACTGGGAAAGGAATAGACTCTAGTTATGAAGTTTCCCGGGTCCAGATAAACTCAGGTTAGGCCCTTGTACTTCCAAATTCAGAAAAGAACAAAACCTTCAAACCTCTAAAGGTTTGCCAATCACTAATTATATGGCAATTATTCTATTTTAAGCCTTTGCTAATGAGATCTGGGAAGTGTCTTAATTACCCAAAATTATGAAAATAATTTCAAACTTGACTCTAGGGCTAGTTTTACTCCACTTAGGAAGTAAAACCTAAGTGTATGTACATAGGGTTATTTTTTATTAAGAAACAGTCTACATTTGCTGGAACTGTAGGCTCTGATGTTTCCTATTATACACTCAAGTCTACAGCATCCTGGCACCTTAATGTCTGAAGGTTTGGGCACATTTGCAGTGTCACTATTATATTCTATTGGCTGCTAGTGGATTTCAGTAATTTCCAGAAAAAGGCAATCTCTTTGAATTATGGTGCCCCAGAAATCCCAGTCATTGCCAAGCAAAAAGAAGGTGGGAGTACAGACAAGAGACAAAATTCTTTTCTGAATTTGGAAGTACAAGGGTACAGTATGGTAAACATACTGCATAATATACACTTTTTCTCATTAATTGCCTCCTATAGCCCAAGTAAAAGAGAATTTCCTCAGGTAATAGTACATCCTATCTGTATTTAACTTTGTATTTTATAACCTGGATGTCATAAGAGAAGGGAGTTCAGTATAGCAGGTAACTATTATTTATAGTAGGTCCTAATAAGGCCCTACTTATTAACTATATTGCCATAAGCAAGTAACTTAACATCTCTTTGCCTCAGTTTTCTCTGGTATAAATCTAGGTATTTCATCACTCCTTCAGGTTGAATTAGCCATAACAGAGGTAAAGACCGTGACATGCGTTAGACCAGGAATTAGCAAGCTGTGGCCTGTGGTCCAAATCCCTCTTGTTGCTTTTGTAAATAAAGTTTTACTGGGGTCTGGCATGGTGGTTCACGCCTGTAATCCCAGCACTTTTGGGTGGCCGAGCTGGGTGGATTACCTAAGTTCAGGAGTTCAAGACCAGCCTTGCCAATATGGCGAAACCCCGTCTCTACTAAAAGTACAAAAAATTAGCTGGACATGGTGGTGTGCACCTGCAATCCCAGCTACTCAGGAGCCTGAGGCAGGAGAAATCACTTGAACCTGGGATGAGGAGGTTGCAGTGAGCCGAGATTGTGCCATTGTACTCCAGCCTTGGTGACAGAGCGATACTTGGTTTCCAGGAAAAAAAGTTTTACTGGGACACAGCTATACCTACTCATTTACATATTATCTACAACTGCTTCCACACCACAATGGCAGAGATGAGTAGCCATGACAGATACTATGTGGGCTGCAAAGTCTAAGATATTTATTACACCTTCTAGTCCTTTACAGAAAACGTTTGCTGACCCCTGTTCTGGACTCTGGGGCACTGAATGAATGATGGGTATTAGGGCAGCTGTAGGGCAGGTAATAGCCATTTTACAGCGAAAAGAAGCTCAATGGGGTTAACCTCTTTACTCAAGGTAGCAAAACTAGTACTGCCAGGCCAAGAATAGGCTCTGACCTTCTGACTCCAAGCCCAGTGTTTTTTCCACTGCAGTCTACTGCTGACATGTTCATTTCACTCAATAAACGATCAGAGCTGCCAGTAAATCAGTGGCTGAGGCCTCTCCTTTGACTTCTGCATAAGGCATACCTGCTTGAAAGTCCTATTAGCTGAGAGTCACTGCAATGATGCATGCAGAGGACACTAAGAAATCCCATTAGTACTGTGTTTCCCAAAGTATGTTCTGTGGAATGGTAATATGTACTGGCTTAAAACAAGGTGACTTGCTCAAACATATATGTAAAAATCTGAATTAAAGACGTGTCTTTAGTGCAGGACTTCTCAGAGCCTTTAGTACATTAACACACCTGTGAATCTCCAAGAGGACAGAGTGAGCAGCAGATCCCAAACCAACCCATTCCCTGAGTTACTGAGCAAAACTAGTGGTCTTCAGAACATTCTTTCAGAAATACTGCTTTTTGGTCTCAGAAATCATATTTTCCCACATCTAGGAAGGGACTACAACTCTCCCTACACAGATGGCATATTTCTTAATTAATCAAAAAATTAAAACCAAGGAAATGCCCTTTTAATTACAGCTGGAGCATGTACTGACCAAATAGTTCCCAGGAGTTATTGCTGGAAACACATGCTTTCTGATGCTGCTGAGAAAAGGTTTAAGTAGCAGTTTATTCTCCTCCTAATCTTTCCAGACTGTCATAATTCTGAGTTGACCACGACACAATCAAGATCATCTGTTCTATGTGGAAAATCAGAAATGGAACAAGTGAGAGGTCATATTATCATGCAATGTTTGCCACAATCCCCTTCTACGAAACCAATCACTTAGAAATATCTGTAATGTATGAAATACTAACAACTGACAACAATCTTAGGGTAATGACTTAATTATGCCTCCAAAAGATGCCCCCTTATTCCAGGAGCCTGGCAACAGATCTGTTTCTGTGGTTTAGGCGCATATTTCTCTCTCACTGTGTCCTTTAATTCAATCCCAACTCTGAAAACGGGAAACATCTCTAAAGCTTTGGCCTCAGCTTTTCCAGCACCACAGATTTCATTCTCTTGCCCCTCTCTTTTTGCATAGGTTTCCCCATTCCCGATGCCCAGTGGGAACAAATGCTGAGGCCTCATCACGTTGTCACAGTCTGTTCCCCAGGCTAGGCTCGGCTGCTTCTTATTCCTGATTTATCCCTCTGAAACTCTTATTCACAAGCCAAGAAACTGCTCCTTCACAGGAGTGTAAGTTCCAGGGGGCAGAACCCTGTCTTGTTTACCATTGTATCCTTACAGCCTAATTCAGTGCCTGGCATGTAGAAGACGTGAAATAAAAAGCTCAGTTTGTTGATCTCTGGCTCATAGAAAAACTGGCTCAGAGATGGCCATAAGGGAGCATTATGCATCTTTTCAAGACACATAATTTAAGACAAAATGCAAAAATTGTTGGAAATTTGAGGGTGGGAAGAATATGAAGAATAACAGAGAAGACCTCCCAATGATGGCAGTTTAAGAAGAAAATCCTGAAACTCCAGAAGGAGCGAAAGATAGAAGAGCGATCTCCAGACTGAAATACTTAGGGAGTCTCTTAGAGAGAACATAGAAATAGAGCCTAACAAATTAGATCTACGATGTGAGTATTTAGCCAGACAAAATCTGTGAATGTTTGGAGACATGTCTCTGATAGGAGAGAGTCTACAAAAAGCAATCGGGGAAGCTTTGCTGATTGCCTACTATGTGTGAAAAAGTATGTCAGGACAGCAGGAACAGGGGAGAGACAAGACTCCTTTCTAGATCCAACCATATCAGAGTCTGGTCAGAGACCCAAACGTGAAAATATTTTAAAATAACGGGATGTGTTGTCATTCACTTGTTTCACTCATTCGGCTACATAATAAATGCTACTGAGCACTCCTTGTGTATATCTAGCGAATAGTGGCTAGAGTGACACAGAGGCTGGAGTGACCAACTCCAGAAAATATCACATTGTAGGTGACATTTCAACTGAGTATCAATTGGGGCTCTTAAAAAAAAGTTATCACCATTAAGCCAGGCATAGTGACACACCTATAATCCCAATACTTTAGGAGGCTGAAGCAGGAGGATCTCTTGAGCTTGGGAGTTGGAGGCCAGCCTGGGGAACATAAAGAGATCCCGTCTCTACAAAAATTGTTTTTAAAAGTTAATTGGATATGGTAGCTTGAGCCTGTAGCCCCTGCTACTAGGGAGACTAGGAAGGGAGGATTGCTTGAGCCAGGAGTTTGAGGCAGTAGCAACCTATGATCACACCACTGCACTCTAGCCTGGTTGACAGAGTAAAATCCTATCTCGGGGGGCGGGGAAAAGTTATTGGCATTAAGCTTTCATTCTTATCTTTTTTGAAACAAGTCACATAATAAATTCTTCAGGCACAATATAAATTTATACTTTCTCTGTTCATAGACACACAGACTCCTGAAACCAATCCTTCTCCACTCCTGCTTCCCTATCCACTCTGCTGGAAACCTAGTGGGAAACACTACTTTAAAAAAAATCATAGAATGAAAAAAGCATTTATGATGGGAAGATCGTAAATATAATAGCAGTTAACACTAAGTGAGGGCTTACTGCTTGCTCCATGTCGGGAAGGCAAGTGTGTTTGATATGCGTTAGACAGAGTGTTTTACGTCTTTAATAATAATAAGCTTATTATTATTACTTAAGTATCAGTCTCTTCTGTTTTCAGCGGAGGCACCTCCGGCTTTGGAAAGTTAGATAATTTGTCCAAGGTCACCCAGCACAGATGGGAGTAAAGCTCTGGTCTGTCTGACTTCAGGGTCAGGCTTCTGTCTCACTGTCTTCATACATCACTTTCTCACTGTAGGAAGGGAGGGAGGGAGAGACAGAAGACGGGGCAGGGATAGCAGGGGGTAGTGAAAGCAGGTAAGTGATAGGCTACATATTCCAAAAGGTGTCATGGTAATTGGAAAGTATCCAGACTGCAGCAGGAAGGACCTGGGTTAAAATCATGACTCTGTAGAATGAACTCAGGGAATAAGAAACACTTTGTAGGCAGGTGGAGATAATAAATACTCATCTCCTCCTCCACCATCTTCTATCTCAAGAGGATGACCAGTAACTAGTTTCACGGATTTTTCTGTCTACTTGAAGACAGTATGAATTACTGACAGTTCTCACCATACAGAGGACTGCATAACTAAACAGCAAACTCATCTTAAGCAGGGATGAGCCCACCTTATGCTTCTCCCTAGCGATCCTATGCTTGGAACAGTATGTTGCCCTCAATCCACATTTGATAAATAGATGAATGCAAATTGTTAAAGGACACAAGATCTTCTGGAAAAAAGCACTAGTTTCAAAGCAGAATAAATGTCTTTTTTGTGTGTGTTATTGCTATCTCACAAGAGTTAAAGCAAAAAAAAATTTTTTTAAGAAAACTGACTAAAGCTTATTATAATGAGTTCAAAAGCAAGTTGAATAAGAAGACGGCTATTCACTGGAAAAGCAAAAAAGAAACCAAATGGATAGAATCCTTGTGTTAAATGAAAAGTTCGCTCTTAAGGCACAGAAAGGTAGAATAAACAATACTGAGAGAGAAAACTGACCCAGCATGATCTGCATTCCACCTGCATCAGAATGTAATGAAAATGAAGCCATGTGCTTGGGGCAGGGTTGTCACTTTCAATTGCTCCAAATTGTTTTGCTTGTCTCACAAAGTGCTTCAAACATATCAAATGCACTTGCCTTCCTGAAGAAGGAGTCGATAGCAGGACTGAAAATTAACAGTGGTTTCTAAATTACTCTCAAACACACAGAACGTCGCCCACTCCCCGCTTTTTTTTTTTTTTTTTTAATAAAGAACACATTTTTCCAAGATGACCTAAATCCATGATGGCTAAATCCATTTAAAACAAACATTCCAAATAAACTCACCTCAGGGCTGAAACAAGAAATAAAATATACATTTACTATGGTTCCAAATAATGTTATAAGTTAAGATTTAAAAAGGGTAAATAAATTAGCTCATTTAAAAAATGACATTTATTATAATCTTGCTCCCTTTCTACATTATTTTTTTATTATCTGCACATTTTGGGCTATGCCAGTTTATAAGATTTTCCTCACTTGTTTAATTTCTTCTAGCTAAAAAATATTTGCAGTAAAACATTAAACACTTTTAGATGTACTGATGATAGCATTATTTTCATAAATTCCCATCACCGTGTGTAACATGGAGCCAGCCCCACACTACCTTAATTAAATAGATTTCAGCATATTCTCTGACTTATTTCTCAGGGATTTCTGGGAGTCAATGATCATTCACATTGGGATAAAAGAACAGGACACATGGCAATTTCTTAACAGCAGCTACATTAATTTCTTTTCCTTTTTGGGAATTGTGAAATTAAGTTTGGGAGAAATGAACAGTCCCTTTAAAGCTTCCATCTTCTCTTTCATTCTTTTCCCCTGACAACACCTAGTCTAGGTATGCAGTCATTGCCTGAATGACCTGTGGCAAAGAAAAAAAAAATAAAGAGAGCAAAATCCAGGCTGGCTTCATGACAATGTCCACTAGGAGACTCCCTGGCTGAGGAAGGGCTCTGGGTACGTAAGACTGGCAGAGGTGGAATTTTGTTCAACCCTGTATTGTAAATGGAAAACAAGGCTCAAAGGGCTAACATGATTTGTTGAAGACCTTCGACTAATACAAAGGAACTAAATTCCATCCCTGCTGGCTCCCAGACCAAACATCTTTCCGTTCTATCATTAGACTGGTATTAAAGGGATTTGCATTCCAGTCCAGTTGTCACTACTTAGTGTAATCTTTTATTATTATAGTAAAATATGCATAACAAATAATTTATCGTTTCAACCATTTTTAATGTATAGTTCAGTGGCATGAAGTATACTCACATTATTGTGCAACTATCACTACCATCCATTTCCAAAATTTTTTCATCTTCCCAAACTGAAGCTCTATCCATTCAATGATAACTCCCCTCACTTACCAGCCCCTGGCACCTACCATTCTACTTTCCATCTTTATGAATTTGACTACTCTAAGTACCTCAAATGGAATCATACAATATATGTCGTTTTGTGTCTCGCTTATTTCACTTAGCATAATGTTTTCAAGTCTCATCCATGTAGTAGTATGCGTTAGGATTTCCTTCTGTTTTAAGGCTGATTAATATTCCATTTTAGGTATGTATGCTTTGTTTATTCATTCACCTGTCAGTGGACACTTGAGGTGTTTCCGCCTTTTGGGAATAATGCTGCTATGAACACGGGTGTACGAATATCTATTCAAGTTCATGCAATCTTTAAGCAATCGCTCTCTTCCCTAGCGTCACTATTATCATCTTTCAAGTGGCCATGGTGGCACGTGTACCTTCTTGAAGGTCCTATTTCTGATACCATCATTTCTCCATGGCCCACCCAGTATTTCACTGAGCTGGTTGCAGATAGCTGCAAACTCAGCCCAAATTTAGACCAATATAAAATGATAGCTTTGTAGTCAAAGTCAAAAGCCAGGAGTTCCTTCCAGGCCCTGGGAATTCTGTGTGCTGTTAGAGGAGACTACCAAGTCCCCTCTCCTATTCTCTCTTCCTCTTCCTCTCACTCAATGAGAATTCCCCCTGTAAAGACTCATCATTCAGCACAGTCTGCCTACCATTTATTGAGTGCCCACCAAATACCAAGCTCTGCTAAGTATTCACTAACTTGATCTTGGCATCACTGAAATTATTTTTCTTTGGAGGAAGACACTGTAATAGAATGGCATGTTTCTAAAAGTGCTTGATGTTAGTAGGCATGCTTCAAAATAACAAATTAACTCACTGCAAAGGGAAAAACAAACAATACAAGCAGCAGAAACAAACAAAACAATACAAGTAAGCAGAAGAAACCAACAGTCTTCCATCTCTGGTCATCTTTATCCATGTTTGTTCGCCTGCTGCAGCCCCCATGCTCTGCCAGGCTGTTTCATTCTTCCTTGCAGGCAGGATTTTAAATATCTACAGAGCCTGCTCAGCAACACAATTAGAGAGCTCCTTGTATATTTCAATCTGGTTAATGGCTTCCCAAGCCATTCCCTCACTAAAGAAGTGCCTAACAGCAAAGGCAGCCAAGGAGCACCCCTCTGGATTCCACACTCTCTTAATGGAAAGCAAGCAGCCCAATTTGTTTGCCAAGACTGTCAGAACCCCCCACCACACACACACACCAAGTCCCAGTCTAAAATGACTTTTTATGTCCAAGTTACCGATTTCTCTGAAAACAACAACTTATAACGGAAATGTGGGCGTTTAACTCAAGTGCTCTTTTGTAACGGTTGTTCTGAGAGCCAAAGCAACCACAAAGTTAACATTCTGTGTTTTCTAGCAGGGAAGGAGGGACAGAGGGAAAGGAAAGCTGTGGAAAACAAAACGTCATGTTATTTGATAAAATTAAAAGAACATTAGATTTGCACTCTTATGAACTTGGCTGCATAAACAAGAGGTCACTCAAGGTAGACAGGCAGCTGTTGGCAGGTGAGTTCTCCCCTGCCCCTCTGTGCCTGGCATTCAAGTCCTATCTGTATGTGACAGATTCCACTGGACCAAAAGCCATCCTAGGCTGCTGCTGCTGCACGCCATGGAATTTCATACAAGTTCGTAACTTCCAACAGTCTGATTTGATAAAAATCCCAAACCCACAGTAGCCCATTATATGGGCAAACTATTCATTTTATATTCACCTCCTTGTTGTGTCAGTGCGGAGGTCATCTAAAGAGGAGGCCTAATTAATCAATCTGTCAGAGGCAATGAGGAGGAGCATGTTAATAGGACTTTTATTTCACCCAGGAAAGCAGTGGCCTGACAGGGACTGGAAAATATGGCTTTGGTGTTGCTGTTTATTAGCAATGCTGAGACCAGTTGTAATAGGAGCCAAGCAGTGTGTGGGTGATAAAGTGTGGGGTGTCAAGAAGCGGCAGCAACCAGAAATTAGACTGACAAGAGCCAGCACTCGCTGGATATTGATAGCTGATAAATCGGAAGCCGGGTGCAAAGGGGCATACAAAAGAGAGTGGCATGGCAAACAAGGGTTTGCACAGTTAAACAGGGGCAAGGAAGAAAGGCAGAGTGTGGATTTTGTCCTCTGCTGATAGCTAGAAAGGTCTGCTGCTGAATGAATCTTTACTTCAGTCAACCAGTATTTCCGGAGAGGTTGTTCTTCGCGAGTCTCTGCCCTAGCTGCTGGGGATACAAGGATGCCCCAGACACCACCCCTAGCATCCAGTGCTGCATTTATGATTTTAAGGAGCAGACCCCCTTAAGAATGTGAAGAAAGCTATAGACCCTCAAAAGAGAAAATTCATATTTCCACCAAGGACACACAACTTAACATGCAATTTCAGCGAGTTTACAAAACTAAAGCCCACTCTGAGATGTTTTCAGAGAGAAGCCCCAGTTTAGGATGAAGGAAATCTCTGTCTGTTGCCACTATTTACTATGCAGGGGGTAGTTTTTCAGAGGTGAATGAGCAGCCTTTGTTGGGGGAGAATGAGTCAAATCAAAAGGGCATCATTTTCCTAAGAGGAGAAAGGCTTTCCAATGGAAGACTAAAGGACATCTTCACACCACTCACATCGAGCCCCACCAATGTCATGCTTTCGGCAGCAACATCCCTGTTGTGGGGAAGGAGCCATGATGTTCAGAGAAGTCAGCCAGCCAAGAAATCATGCTCCTTTGGAGCCCCTGTGCATGTAAAATTAAAAACAGCAATAAAATCTGTATGCTTTTTCTCTTACTAACCTTTCTGGTGCCATTTGAATTCACAGGCTTCAGCCACAAAACATAAGAGGGTAGAGGAAAGGCTTTTTTCCCCCCTTCTTTCTTACCCTACAATATGATCTCATAACTTTATTCCAAAATATTAATTGAGCATCTGTTACTGCCAGGCCCTGTCAGACCTGAAGATGCAGTGGTTAATCTAACAGCCTTGGCCCTGCCTTCATGGGGTTCCAACAGTCTCACTCCTTGTCTAGATCAGAATAATAAAGATAACAACTAAAGCAAAATTACTAAAAACAGATGTTGTGTATAAGTTGTTCTTATATTTCAGGTGCTACACAGAGTAATTTGTATATACTATCTCATTGATAATCACAACTCTCTAATAAATTAGGTGCATTTATTGGTCTCATTTTACAGATGAAAATCTGAACTCGGAGAAGTGAAATAAATCACCAATAACCTGAATTGAGGAAATGGAAGAACCAGGATTTTTGACGATAGCTGACTCTGGTTCCAAAACCTGCATTTATAGGATAAGCAATATGACCACTCCTAGGCGCTTCTAAACACCCAATAAACAAATTCACAGAAAAATAATAGCTGTGTATGTGAACTTCCTGGGGGCCTCCTCAGCACCCACATTTTGTATTTAAGAGTTTAACAGCATATGTTTTAGTGAAGTTTTCTAGTTTGCAAAGCATTTACACATTAAGTGACGCATTTTACCTTCAGAGAAACTCTGTGTAGGGTACAGATAAACTATATTATGGTCCCCTTTTTCAGGAGAATTAATAACCTCAGAGGAGGTCTGACTCAGGGCCACACAGCTAGCAAACAGTAGAAATACCAAACTTGGTCTCATAGGTTCTCTGGCTTCCCAGTATTATTTAATTTTTGCATTTAAAGGATTCATAAACTATCCCAGTGGATCCATGGAAAATAATCTGTGAGCACCATTGTATCATGAGACATGAGAGAAACAGCTTGGTGTGATGACAAGAGCCACGTGGCTCCTTCATGTTGGCATCACCCCTAACTAGCTGCAAGGTTCTGAGCAAATCACTTATCCTCTCTGAGTCTAGCCTTCGTTCTCTGTAAAGATGGGGATGGGGACTTTGACTACATGATCTATAAATTGTCTTCCAGCATTGAAACTCAAAGTGAAGCTAGATTTCATCCCCTTATTTTTTTCTCCTTTTGGGCTTCCTTTCTTCACCTTTTAGCTGCTTTTATTACATTTAGAGATTAGACGTGACAAAGTTTAGGCCCCTCTTGTCTAAGGACCTTTGCTGTCAGGCCTTAGAAATGTAATTCCCACTGCTAACCTGGCCCCTCTGCAATCTGAAGTCAGAGTTCAGACTGAGGGATGTGGTCTTTGCCAGCAGGCAATATTTGTTATGATGGATAATGGAGATTCCAAATGTCCAGTGTCCTCTTATTTATCATTCAAACCTGGCTGATTCAAAGATTTTGCCAATAAGGAATCTTTAGGGCCAAAAGTACAATCTATTTGAAATCTAACCAAGAACCCCACCACTACCATCCTCACTCTCACTCCATGGATGAAGTTATCTTAATTTAAAAGAAGCCTGTATTACAAATGCCCACTTAATTTTTACTATTTCCATGTGTATTTCAACAACATTAGAGAAACTTTCAAAAGAAGACAATTGTTTTATGAGATGGGACTCATAATTATGCAATTTAAAGGGAGGGAGGGGACATTTTCAGGTGCCTGTGAATGTCTGCAGATGAATTTCACTGATTGACACGCTGCAGTGGGAAGTCAGCTGGAGATCTGGAGGCAGCAGACCTATGCCCTAGTTCCAGCTCGATACAATTGTGGGCAAGTCATTTAACCTTGATTTCTTAAATTGGGAATGGAATCACACCAATTAATTTGGCCTCAAAGGAATGTGTGAAGTAGGAGGGAGCCGTAAGAGGATTCCCATTTCCTGCCTCTTCTCATTTTGCCCTTTGTGTTCATTTAGTGCTGCCCAGAGCCACCTCAACTTCACTTCTGGTAACTATGGAAAGAAAGGAGAAAGCAGATTATTTCACTTCTCTACTTAAAAATCTTAAAGGGCTTCTCATGGCCTAAGACTAAACTCCAAATTCTTGAGCTCCAAACAGAATCCTCCCTGCACCCAGTGCTCTAGCTGCACTGGTCCCTATGTGCCCTTTCTTCTTTCACCTCAGTCACCTTGATCTTGTTTCCTGTTCAAAAGGCCTCCCCTCTAGTACTGCCAAGTGGCCACAGTTGAGTCATCCTTCAAGATCTAGCTTAAACATGATCCCGTCTGGGGGCCTGCCCAGACCCATCCTGTGACCCATACCTTCTCTGTTCCCACAGCACTCTGTGACTTTCGTTCAGGCAGTTCCTGCAGTTTTGTAATTCATGATGTTTCTGTGTTCTCTCCCCTTCATAACATCAGTATTTCTCTCAAGGTTTTTCATCAAAACACTACAGTGCTTGTTAGAAATGAAGATTTTGGGGTCCCACTCAAACTTACTAAATCACACCTCTAGGGGTAAGGTATGTCCTGCACACACTAAAGATTGAGAATGACTGTACTGGTTCATGAGTTCTAGAGTGGCAGGAGTTACGCCTGATTCACTGTTGTCCATCCAGATCTATATCCTTTTCTTGAAGATGAGTTGCCTTAGGTTGTCTCAAGAAAGACATTCTGTCTAGCACTGTGAGGATACACAAACCACTATTAGGATGAGAGAGCAAGGAGAGCATCACTAGGTTTCTCTGCCAACATCATTCTATGTAGCTCTGCAAAAAAGATGGTAGAACTTAGAACAAAAGAGGGATGTGGGGAAGAAAAAGAGTCTTTGGGGGCAGCTAAAGATGAGGACATTGCAAAAGGGACCCTCCTGACTAAGGATGCCCAGCCCATACTGCACCTTGCCCAAATGTGACTTCTTGATGAAGTTATCAGCCATTTGCTGCAAGGATGCACAATGAGTTATGTGCAGTGAGTACTGAAGGGAAACACAACCCTTGAACTTTTTTTCCCCCTGCTGAGAACATTAAATAAATATAAAAGGCTAATCTCTCAGCAGCTAAAATTAAGCCTCTGATGACCACCAAAATAGAAGCAATAGATTCCCTAAGACCTTGAGAATTTGGGGTTCAAACCTAAGGGATACACTGTTATGTCAAACTGAAGACTCAGTCTAAGAAGGCTCCACACCTCTCAAGTGTTCCAGGCCAGGAAAGATACTAAGGAAGCTGCAGATGAGGATGGGTTGCCTCTACACCATCTATTGGCTCTCAATATACCCTTCAATTTAGTCTTTTCAACAGTCATCTCTTTGAATTGAGGCTTTGCAGGAGCTCTAAGCAAAATGAAGATGGAGACCACTTTATTTTATTTCTGGGACAATCAAATTTCTCTCCAATTGGGCAATCTCAAGACTGCCTATTTTTGTAAATAGTGCACTGCAACCCCAATGGTAACAACAAGCCCTATGTACCTACTTCTGGCTGTGTATGGAGACATTCTTACTGAATTCATTTCCTTAGACATTGGGAAAATAACTGATTTTTCCTTCCCATGGGGAAAATTGAGGGCATCAACATTTCTGGTCATTTTCTACAGTTTGTTCTGTGATTTCAAAATGGTAGATATCGTTGAACACTGATGAGATCAAGCAAAGAAGACCGGCTCTTCTGCTCTATGCTTCCCCACTTGCCTTGAAAGGGCAAATGCCCTCCTGCTATGTCTAACTTGATTACTTTCTTCAAAGGCTGGCCAGGAATCTCAGATCCCATCTCTCTGAGACTGGCTTTGCCCTCCTTGAGGAGGGGACCAGGACCCCTTTTGAATGGCATTCGCGTGCAGCAATAGGCATCAACAAGGAGGCTTTGGGGGCTCTAGGTGTTGCTGTGATATATACAATGGAGTTCTGGGGAGTGTCATTTCTTTCCCAAAGAGGACATCCCTGACCGTGTCATCTCCTGGCCACACACCTTTGTTTCATGCATTTCTCTAAGCAAGCAACAACTTCCTCAAAAGATTCATTTAAAAGGGAGGGGGCTTCTTTTTACCTTGGCAAGGAGACTATTGTTGCTTGAAAACAAAAGGAATCTGCACCTTAATCCTGATGACATTGCTACAGGAACCTTATTTACAATATGTCAAAATCCCGTTCTGTTCTTACAGCCTCATTAAATCTAAGCCTCATTTAACTAGTAGGACATTTTTACAATGGGTTTACTGGCATACTGTGATAAATGGCTGTCTAACATCCTTCAACAATAGCCGGGCTACAGCCATAACCACGATGTGTATAAACACTACATCAGTTTAACAATACACAGTGCTGAATAGCAGGAAGTGAAGGCAAACATTTTCCCTGAGCGTTTTTTGTATGTGTTTGGCGTCGGGGTGGGGGGAGAAAAAAAATCACCAGAGGAAAAAAATTATAAATTTTTTTTACAAGTTTAATGTTTCTGCTGAGGATAATAAAGATGGCCTTTGAAAGTCATGACCTAGTTTAAAAAAAAAGTTGCCTGAAATTTGATAATTTGATCCCTGAAACATAAAAAGCGTTTGCAATAGAATGAAAATGACCCTGTTCTCTCTCCTTTTTAAAAAATCCTGTATCTGAAAAATGAATAGAATGGTGTGTGAATATATGCAGCTCACCCTTCTAGAGCTGAAGTCCTGCTTGCTTATTCAAGAATATGGGTTAGGTTGCTGGGCAAATCAAAACAACTAGTGCTGGGCCAGATTCTGAAGACCAAAGCACTTTAAAAGAAATCAGGGCATCTATAAGCTCTTCATTTTTTCCTCTGTGATAGAGAATCTAGTGATCACATTCCTATTCAAGACTGTTAGGGCCTCTTCCAGGTATTCGTCGGTGCTAAAAGGTGGAGAAGCATAAGGTTTCCTAAATTGGAGGAGAAACTTAAATATACTCAACACATTTAGATCCTACCTGGATTTTCACTAGACTCTGATTTAATTTCACACCAAATGCTATTGCATAACTGGACAGCAAAGCCTCTGGTATTTACACTAGAGACTAAGGTCTGACATTCTGTCTAAATGAAATTTCCCAGTTGTCCCAAGAAGTTTTTACCTGTTTCCATGCTAGCAGTTTGAAATGTCGCTACATATTGCTGCGATGACAGGTGAGCAAAAACCAAACCTGGCTTGGCTGGTGCTCAGAGCAAACAGGCCTGGGAACCAACCTGGTATTTTCTAGCCCAGCCCAGCTGTGGCACTAGCCCATGCTCTGTCCCACCAAGCAACATTGCCAAGCGGGGCACAAGCTCTGCCAGTGGCCCTCTCAAAAGGCCAGTTAGGAGGGACTACACACAGTTTTCATGGAAAAGAAAAGACACTTGATCTCTCCCCTCTCTCATTTTGTGCTTTAAGAAAAAAAAAAAAAAGGGCTGCCTTCTGGAGTGAATTGTGGCAATAGTTCTATTTTTATTACTAAAATATACATTTGAAACATAAAATGTGTTTTCCATTCATAGCATTAAAAAGAAAAAGCTAAGTATGTATCCTTAGGTTATTCCAGTGCCCTTCGTTTTTTAATGCCAAAAGGCAGCTTCTACAACCTATACCTTCCTCCCCATATGGGATGGTAGGCAACCAGAATTGACGTCTGTGTGCCTCATCAACAGTGCAAATCAATTAAGCATTGCTATGCTCCCCAGGAAGCCGTCCATTTGCAGATCAGCTTGGCTTAACATGATGAGGTATGGGAGTTCCCACTCACAAAGGTAAAGAACCCTCACCTGGGCAGTCCTGCCATGCTCAGAATTGCCTCTGGGTACATGCAGCACTCATTAACCTGCCAGTCATTTTGCTCTGCAAGATTGACATAGTGACGCTTTGACCAAGAGGCTCCATGACTCAGTTTCCCCACTCTAACACAGACAGGACACTGCCCCGTGTGTTTCATCACATCCTGCATTCAAAACCTCTATGTCTTGCCTTTCAAGCACAGCATACTTTCTAAGAATTTCACTGTCTCTGCACACGTCTTTATTTGTCCTTATAAATACCATTTCTCTATGGAAAACCTACACTATATAAATAGTGGAAGAAATCTATAGGCATTCCTTTAGTTTTGCTGGCCATTCTCAAAAATAAGGAGTAAATATAATCTAGGAAAATTCAAATGAAGAACAGACAACTAAGGAAAATGCCAAGTTCCTTTTGACTATTTGAGGAGTTGTCTGGCATATAGACAAAGACTTTAGGATGGATGTGGGTTCAAAGAAAGGAGGTTTGAGTAGAACACATTTTCTAACCTGATGCATGGTTCTCATTTCAGAGGAATAAACACATGGCAATGAGGGGAATAGGGACTGGTACCCAACCAACAAAAATCAATCTTGACCATATATACCATAAACAGGATAACTGGTATTGGGGTGACATTCCATATGCCACTTGGGAGGTAAGGCAGAGATGATAAATTCATTCACTCTCATTCTCTTTCTGTTTCTCCCCAATCCTGTGTGTGTGTATGTGTGTGTGTGTAGTACAGGACTATTGTAGAGAAATCCATGTACTTGATTAGATAAACTTTAAGCAATATTGCAATCCTGAGATTCTAGATTCTATAATCTAAGAATTAAATAGAAAGAGGAATAGAAAGAAGCGGCCAGCCTTCACTTTCTATGTTTTAGTCCAATTTTTTCTCATGGGCATGAAATATTTATTCTGGACCTTTCCAATTCCTTAAACAATGCCATAATAGTTTCATATATAAGACCCTGTACACTAGCACTGTCTTTCTAGGAAGGTTAACCTCTTAAAGCACTCAGTGGGCACTAATTATTCATGCAGTTACACAGTTAGCAGTAAGAACAAAAATGGTTTGGAATGACAAATACTTCACAATAGGAACTAATTTATACCTGGAAAAAAAGTAATCTATATTCCTGTTAAAAATTAATACTTCTTCAAGAGGAATAAGCTACAGAGAGAAAATTCCATTCCTGGTGGAGGTCAATCTTCTTACTCTTTCTTTGATAAATTTTCTTCTCTATCCTTTAATGCAAGGCAGTTTGCTTATATGACTTCTGTTAGTCTGGGAAAAAAACTCATCAGCATTTATGAGTACAGCAGCATGCTTTGAGAATGCACATCCAGAAATGTAACCTGGACACATTCTAAAGGAACTCTGAGAACAAGACAAAGTGGAGACAAAATAAGGGAGAGGTTTCCTGCCCTGGTCTGTGACAGGTTCCAATAATTAAGGGGCTGGATCCTTACTGATGTCATAAGCTCATATTATAAAAGCTCATAAAGAGCTTCTCATTTACAGATGAGTCTGGCATTTTGACTTTCTAATTTTCCAGAGACAGTTCTTTATTTTTAAGTTGCTGAAAGCTGATATACTGAGAAGTTTAAAATTACCCCCTTCACATTTTCAAATTGTTGATATGTGTCCCACATTTGCAAAGTTTCAAACTCTAATGATACCAACGAATAAGGAAAGGTCAATGAGCTGTTATTTACTCAGTGCCCACTAAATTCCAGGAATTGTTACATGTGAGATTGTATTTAATCCACAAATGTATTTAATTTCACAAGTTTTATGTTGATAAGGCTCAGAGAGGTAAGGTAACCTGCCCAGGGTTCCACAGTTAATAAATCCTCAAACCAGTATTTGAACACAGTTTGAAGTCATACCCTTCCTAGTACACTGCAGAAAAAAGTTAACAGTATCTGCTGTCTGGGTATTCTAGAGTTAGTAACAAGAGTCATCTGGGGTTTACTTGTGGCCTCCCAAACTCAGTGAGTCCCCCCAGAATCTCTGTCCCCAGATACAATTTGATGACACAAATGAATCAATCCCAGTGCATTGAATTCCTAATGTCCAAATGTGGACAGCAATCTCTGCTGCTGCTATACTGAATACTTACCGGGCAGGGCTGCAATGTAAGAAATGGAGCCCCACATATGATAGACAATTCATGCTACAGTGCAAGGAGTTCTACTGTGAGACATGAAGCCTCAGGCTCTCGTGTGGGCTCTCTCAAAGCAGCATCTCCTATTTGTTTCTCAGCTTATTTTCTCTTGTGCCTAACGAGAGATTAAGATGAAATGATCCCAAAGGGCCTTTCCAGTTCTATGCATGAGAAATTGTTTTGAGGGTGGAAGAGAAAAAGTTAGAAAATAAAGAAGGAAATCGTAAAACATTAGAGATGGAAAGAAACACAGAGCTCAAATAGTACAACGTTCCCATTTAAATGTCAAGAAAGTGAAGGCCAGAGCGAAAAGATGACATCCTAAATTATGGGACTAGTAAATGAACCATGTAAACTCAGGGTTCCCCTGAGTTTCACACTAACCCTCCTTCTATAACACAGAGCAGAATGCACTTGAAATACAGCAGAAAATTAAGGGAAAATATTTTAGAAATCAGCAAAAAGATCACAATCATCCATATACCAACCAACTCAGAACCTGAATTAACTGGATTTTAATTTAGTTTGCCTTCCATTTTAGAGGAAAGATACAGAAAGATGTCCTCATCAGAAGTCAAATTACACGGAGCAATTCTAGGAATAAATACGCCGCCAACCAAAACACCTACAGCTTCAAAGTCAGTTGTCTTCACACTTTAGTGGGCTTAAAAACCACCCTGGGTGCTAAAGTGCCAATTTCCTGCTCTACCACCAAAGGCTCTGATTCATGTCTAAGAAGGGCCCAGGCACTGGGTTAACAAGCACTGAGGTCAAGGCTGCTACTTGTATTCAGGAACCATGTGCTCTAAAAGCGGATGAGTGAGAACAATAACATTATGTTAACTATGGTCATCTAGAGACTAGACTGACAACATTTTTAGGACAATTTTTGACAGTTCTTAAGGTAGAGGAATTTATGTTTAATCCTCAGAAATTTAAATTTACTCAAATACTCCACCTACCAAAGATGCCTGTTTATCCGTATTGAGCTACTTTCTGTGCACAGTGTGAGCACATTCATAAAGAAATCCATTTCCTACAGTGGGACTTTTCTGTGACCATGGGATATCTGGTTTGAAATACACAACGTCACTATGACAACAATAATTTTATAATAAGAAAACCCACAAACATCCCAGCCTAGAAAATAAAACCTAAACTACGGCTTTTGAAATACTGAGTCTCTTGAGGTTTTTCTGCAACTGCAAATGTTCAGGACTTCACAAGATGAAAGCCATGGTAGCGCCTTGAGGTCACATGGTAAGGGGAGGCCTTGACAAGATCATAAAATATTCAGTATAGCAGTTTTCAAATCCACAAAGTTTCACATGGAAGCTCATGCTCTCATGCTCTCTCTCTCTCTCTCTCCACCCCCCCTCTCTTTCTCTGTCTCTCTGGTATTATATTATTCCAAGAAGCAGAATGAGTTAACAGTTACCTTAAATCAGAACTAATGTCCTCCTGCTCCCTCCTCTTGGCCCAAACCTGCCATACGCGTGGTTAGGTTGGGTAACATACACCAGTACCAAACATTTCTTTCTCTTTGGAAATCCTGAACTGAACACATATTGTGGTTAATTAGCTTTGCCCAAAGGTGGCAACTGTTTTCAGAAAGCCAAACAGACACTCTTTTATTTCCAGAAATGAAAGGAAATGGCTTGAACTATCTGGAGGCTAACAACAGCAAGGAGGCTTTATTGGAGAGTCAGCCTGGTGTCTGCTTCACTTGTAACCCACATGGCCACTATGGGAACGAGAAAGCACTGGGAGCTTGGCTGTTACAAAGGCACACGGGGCATTTTGTACTTGGCGCACATAAGATCAGGTGCACCCTAAAATGAAGCAGCAATGGACAGATTGAAGTTTCACACCTTGCTTATAGCATTTTCTGTTTAAATCCAGAGGACCCTATATCGTTTATGAATGCTGCCTTTTCTGCATTATGCCGTATTTTTTGCTTTTTTCTTCCTGTCTTCTTTTGTTACATTTCTGCTTTCCTTGGCAACAATATAAGCGCAGAGTCCAACTTTCCCCCTTACCCCCAAAATGAAGAAAACCCTTTACTGACAAGAATCAAGCTGAGCATGGTAGCTCATGCCTGTAATCCCAATACTTTGGAAGGTTGAGACAGGGGGATCACTTAAGGCTGGGAGTTTCTAAACCAGCCTGGGCAACAGAGTGAGATTCCTGTCTCTACAATTTTTTTTTTTTAATTAGCCAGGTGTGGTGGTGCACCTGTAGTTCCAGCTACTCTGGAGGCTGAGGAGGGAGGACTGTTTGTTCCAAGGAGTTCCAGGCTACAGTGAGCTATGATAGTGCCACTGCACTCCAGCCTGGCAACAGAGCAAGACCTTGTATCTAAAAAATAAAGACATTAAAGAAATAAATATTTAAAAAATTTTAAATTTTAAATTAAAAAAAATAATTGGATGAATACTGGTTTTATATTATTGAGAGTAGGGCATGGTGGGAATTATGTCTGCTAAAAAGTAGCTTGCAGATTGCTGGTGGGCATGTAAAATGGGGCAGTCACTGTGTACAATGGTATGACAATCCCTAAAAATACTAAGCACAGAATGACCATGTAACCCAGCAATTCCACTTCTAAGTGTATACCCAAAGGAAGTGAAAGCAGGAATCTGAACAGGTATTTGTACAACCACAATCATGGCAGCATTATTCATAATAGTCAATAGGTGGAAGCAACTCATGTGTCCATTGACGAATGGATAAACAAAATGTGGTCTATAAATACAGGAGAATGTTATTCAGCATTAAAAAAGAAGGAAATTCTGACATATGGATGACTCTTGAAGGCATTATGCTAAATGAAATAAGACAGACACAAAAGGGCAAAGATTGAATGATTTCCATTTATATGAGGCACTTAAAGTAGTCAAATTCATATAGACAGAAGGTAGAATGGTGATTGTGAGGGGCTCAGGTGAAGGAGGAATGGAAGTTATCGTTTAACCGGTACCGAGTTTCAATTTGAAATAATGAAAAAAGCTCTGGAGATGGATGGTGGTGATGGTTGCACAACAATGTGAATGTACTTCATACCACTGAACTGTATACTTAAAATATAGTTAAAAATGGCACAGTGGTTCACAACTGTAAACCCAGCACTCAGGAAGGCTGAGACGCGTGGATTACCTGAGGTCAGGAGTTTGAGACCGGCCTGACCAACACGGAGAAACCCTGTCTCTACTAAAAATACAAAATTAGTCGGCTGTGGTGGAGCCTATAGTCCCAGCTACTCAGGAGGCTGAGGCAGGAGAATCTCTTGAACCCGGGAGGTGGAGGTTGCAGTGAGCCGAGATTGCACCATTGCACTCCAGCCTGGGCAACAAGAGTGAAACTCTGTTTCAAAAAGAAAAAAGTGAAAAATGGTAAATTGTATGTGATATATGTTTTACCAATAAAAATATGAAAAGAATCTGTTAGGAAAATGGTGACGCTGCAGCAGAGATGCCACAGAACAGGCCTTGGTGAGTGCTGCATTTGTGCCACAGCGAAGTTGAGAGCCAGCAAGTCTGTCCTTGCTGGAGTGGAAAGCACTCTGTAGCTGCTGTGACTCAAACTACAACATCTGCACTAGGAGAAGGAGTCCCAAAGACTGCCAGGCCTATTGCAGGATAAAAAGATGGAGACTTGCCTGACCTTACAGTCACCCTGAGGCAGGCATATGATGAAAAGAAGACCTTGAAAAAACAGAGATGTTCCCTAGAAATGGACTACAGGGGTGACATCTTCTTGATGAAGAGTAAATATTCTTCTGGCCCTCACATAGTTAAGCAAAAATCATCCTGACAATTTCATCTCTAGAATTTTTTGCCATATCTTATTTCAGATTCTGAAGGGAAGCAGCATTTATTTCCTATCACAAATAGAAACTTTGCTACGTTCCAGGAGATTAGCCTGTGTCAACATGCAAGCAGAGATGCTGGGTACTCATTGTCTTGCATAAATTCATTTGATCAACTTATCAATTGTAGGTCAGCAAGCTTTTATGGCTTCTTCAAGGGCTGTCAGACTCAGAGGTCTGGGATATAGGTGCTGGAGGGAGGCCAAGGGAAATACTGTACCTATCAATACAATAATCTGCACTAACAAACTTGGAAAGCTTTGCCCTCATTTTGGGCACATTTCTGAGAAAATAAAACTGAAAGCTCACACTGAACACCTGTTCTTCATTACTTCCTGCTTTCCAGGGTAAAGATGTCCCCATTACCAGGGAGTAATCAAAGATAGAAGCATTACCTTAGCCTAACAATACACTGAAAACAGCAAAAAGCAAACAAAATGGAAACCTACAAGCACTAAGCCCCAGGATGAACTCGTTTGCATGATTCTATGACACAGCTGGAAAGAGAGCAAAAATCACCCAAATTTATACACTCAACTTGGGTGGGAAGGAATAATGACTTCAGTATATGCTCTGCCTTAAAAAAAATCACTGCATAATTATAAAATAATATGAAGATACCAAGAGTCTTTTAAAAGTATGTTCAAAAATACTCTTAAAAAGGAAAGGGACAATTAGTGTCTTTTAAATTTTTAAGTATTATTTTAAACAATGACTTCCTTTATTTAGAGGGGAAAAATGCTGTTTCTATTTCTGGGCAGCAATTTATTTTCCTGTACTGGATTGCCAAGAGAAGTTTACTAATGTCCAAGTACTTGCAAACAAGAAGTCTACTAATGTTCCATTCCCATTCCCCTCTAGCTTCCACATAATTGATTAAATAAAAAGCCACTGTAGTATTTTTAATTGATGGAAAATGAAGTAAGTAGATGTATTTATTACCCACATGGCAAAAAGTATGGAAAAGGGCACAGTCCCTATCATCTGGTATTTATTTGATGAATGGAAAGTTTAATAAGATGTTTTAAAAGGCACATATGAAGAGATTTTAAATCTGGAAAGAAAAGGGTCATACAGAAGGGGACCAGTTGGGGAAAAGAGTATTAACTGTAGGAGGGAGAAAAGCTGACTTTCCTGAAGAACCTGTGATTTTCAAAAAAGGAAACATAACAGCAATAGTTCAGCAATTTTGGAATTGAATCTGTTCATTTTTATTCAAATGGGAAACTTACAACAGGAGTACAATAGGTTAGAAATCTCTCCCACCTTTTCTTTGTGCAGATTTATTTCACTAGAAAATTTTCTCTGCCATCCACTCAGGGCAATTCTGAAATATCAGTTACAATGTAATCCTGATAACAACCGAAGAACATGAACGCCAAATGATTGGAATTGTGTAAACGAGCTTCAAAGACAGCTCGTTTATCTCCTATCCCCAGTAAACACCTCGTAGTGGACATTTGTTAGTTGATTTCTCATACTCATTCCTCCATTTCCTCGCCACGACTTCCATCTGGGGATCCACAGTGAAGCAGCTGCAGGTCAGGCCCAGTGAGGTGGAGCTTCTGACCCAGGCTAGGGCCATTTGTGCATGCCACCGTTTTAGCCCTGGAGGTTGGTGCAGGCCTGGGCCTAGGAGCCAAATCAGCCAGCAGGCAAAGTCTGGATTTTGCTGACTCTTTCCTGCTGGCTTAGTTTCGCCAAGTGGCCAGCAGCCGTTTAGAAAGGCTGAAGAGACAGCGTTCCTGAGGATGGAGCTGACCAGTCGGTGAGAAACGCAGCTCAGAAGTGGAAAGGAAGAAACATTGTCCGGGTTACCTGGTAAGGCCGCGTTAAAACTCTAAAGCCATATCTACCTTTGAAGTTTCAAAATATGTGAGACAATAGATTCCATTTGTACAAGGTAGTTTGGGTTGAGTTTTCTTAACATAAAATTGCTTAGATCATAAAAATCCTAACTGATATGGGATTATGTCCAAACTGTTCCTCTCTCTGTGTGTGTGTATGTATATATATATGTGTATATACATATATATGTGTGTATATATATATATATATATATATATATATAAACAAAGTAACACATAATTAATTTGAACCCTAAAATAGTGAATTTTAGGAAATATAGGTCAAGGAAGAACCTGGTTGAAATTTACCCATGCAGTACCTAAAAAACAAAATTCAGAGTATGTTTAAACGATTTGACTAAAAACTGGTATATAGTAAGTGTTCAATAAATATCTGATTAGTTATATTGACATATATTTATGATACCTTAATAACGATGTAAACATTGTCCTAACAAGTAAGTAATAAATACATCAGCCTGTTTGAGTTGATCTTTTATCAGAGACAGAGGTTATCAGACTTGGATCTCATGAACTAGTAAAATTTCAAGGAATTTTAGTTACTAATAAGTTATCAAGTTTTATTCTACCATGAAAGATACTAACACACACACACACACACACACACACACACACACACCCCACTTGACTATCATCTACATTTCAATTAAAACAATTTCAAGTCTAAAAAGTCAGATGGACATAATTTCATAATAAGGGATCAGATGGACATAATTTCATAATAAGGGATCATCCTTCCAAAGAAAGAGAAATTGTTAACACTGCATTAAAAACACAACATACTTACACACATCATCCTTTCTTTCTCACTTTGCCATGGTGATACCAAAAAGTTTACCTTTAGTTTCTCATTGTACTTGATTTTAATAAACCACTTTGAAACTCAGGCTTTTCACTACTTCAAACTGGCTATTTTCCAATCATCTAGATAAACTGTTGGCATTTCACGTATCTGTTCTGTGCCATTGGGCAGAAACCTGCTAAGTTATTTTGCTTATCAGAACAATCTCTGATCAACTTCAGACAAACCTGGGAATATTCAAAGCTACGACTTGTTTATCTCTAATCAATTCACTTTTATGATTTATAGTTTTATAAAATTATAATTTCATAATTTGTGTTTGGTTTTATTGTGATAATGCAGGGACTTAGATGAGTAACTAACTCCTTTTCAAGGAACTTATCAAGTTGGGGAGGCAATACTAACACCAGCGAGACACTGTGGATATCCATCACAGGCTCTACCGTTTAATCCAACCCAGTTAAGAGATGGGCTTTGGTAGTAAGCAAACAGTTCTATTTCTACTACGCAGTAGCTGTATAATTTTAGGCATGTAATCTCTAGGTCTTAGCACCGTGGTCTGAAAATTAGTTAGTATACCTTCTTCACAAGGTATGTTGTGAAGATGAACTGTTCGGCAGTATCTGGCATATGGTAAGTTCTCAAACAGAAGAAGTGATGCTAAACAAATTAAAATGATCTCAAATGGTTCAGGCTGGAACTGCATTTGGAGTTCCTATAGATACAGTAAGCTGGTGGAGCTGTAATATGAAACAATTGAAATAGCGATGGGAACTATTGCACACTGTAAATGTTCCACAAGAAGACGTTTAAACTTGTTTGGTTTTTGTGCAGTTTTTTCTTTGAAAATAGGGTCTCACTCTGTCTCCCAGGGATGGCCGGACTGTAGATGGCAGAGGTCAGATCTCAGCTCACTGCAACCTCTTCCTCCCTGGCTAAAGCAATCTGCCTTAAACTCCTGAATACCTAGGATTACAGGCCTGTGGCATTACAGCTGGCTACATTTGTTTTTGTTTTTGGTAGAGATGGGGTTTCACCGTGTTGCATAGACTGGTCCTGAACTCCTGGGCTCTGGCAATTCACACACCTGGATCTCCCAAAGTGCTGGGACTACAGGTGTGAGCTACCATGCCCAGCCCAGCCTTTTCTTCTTTGTTTAAACAAAATAGTGTACATGGAAAACAACATATTTAGATTCCAAATGTGGCCCTAATTTGTGACCTTCGGCAGGTAGAATATGAAGCAACAGCAAAACCATACAGTTGACCCTTGAACAATACAGGTTTGAACTGTGTGGGTCCACATTTACAGGGATATTTTTCAACCACATGCAGACTGAGAATACATTTGCAGGATGTGAAACTCATGTATATGGAGGGCTGGCTTTTTGTACATATGTGCTGATTTGAGTATATGTGGGGGTCCTGCAACCAATCTCCCATATATACTGAGGGATGACAGTATAGAGTTTCAGTGTCTTTGAAAGCTACACCCAAGCTTGTAGTAATTATTAGGCCTTCCCCACAGCAGCCTGTCATTAACACATCATCCTGTTTTACTCCTGTGCACAGCACTTCTCAGTGTCTGATATTCTTTGACTTTTCAGTCTGCCTGTTCCTTGCTAGAATGTAATTCCACGAGTGCACATGCTTTGCTCTTAAGTCTGCAAAAGAAGGTGCTCTTAAGCCTGCAAAGGAAGAATAGATCTATAACTATTGAGTGACAAAAATGAAAGAAGGTATTATTTGTTCCTGCAGATTTCTACATAGAATCTAAACTTCTGAGCTATAAATTTGTCTCTGAAACTTAATAGACTTATCTTCCCCTTTGAATCAGGATTCAGCTAGGAGAGCAAGGTATGATAGATTCAGGTAATTCAATCTAGGAATTGATATTAACATGGAGCATTAGTTTCAAAGGTGTTAGAAGAGGAACGTGGATTTAAAAACTGAAGGATGCCACTCCCTGCCATGGGGCTTGAGTGATGAAGGGAAGAGGTGCTGCTGCTGGAGACCAGGAGCACCCCAACCCCACCCCAGCTGGAAAGGGCTCTCCAGGGATAGCTGGACCCTAGATGGCAGAGGTCAGTCTTCCCTGTGACGCAGAGGGGAGCAGGGCAATGGGGAATGGGGCTGAATGCAAACAGCAAAGGATCAGGGTGGCCTCTGAGTTTGAAAACATCAATACTGAAGGAGCAGTGATGCAAATGAACCTAAGGTTTGACCAGAAACGGGTCTGATCCTCTGTTATCTTCTCCCAGTTTGAATGCTTTTGCAAATTCAACTGAAACAGTGCTTTCTGGCCCCAAATACTTAATGCATTTTAATGCATTTGGAAGATAATTATTAAGACCTACACAACCATGACATTCAGATTCTATAACTCCATGCCAACTCTGGTAACAATAGGAAACCATGCTGAATTCATATACCTATTTGAACACACTTCTAAGCCCCTGAATTGAGTGCATGTGTGTGTGTATGTATGTATATTATAACATACCCTTTATGCATATACAAAAATTTCAAATTTTTCCTTCGCACGACAGAATTGTTGATACAGGTATTAATCTGTGTTTGATTTTCTCTCCCTTATTTCAAGAAGACCTCGTGCTCCTTTGCCTCAGGGGTGTTTGTAGATGATGGTTTAAACAGAAGTTGCAAAAACAGCCCAACCCCACCGTTCCTGGTTTTTGCTGTCACCAAGGGCACAAGGCCTGATCAACACGTATGGGAGGAAAGCCAGGTGACTGCCTTTGGGGACAGGGGTGAGAGTGAAGGGCTTCCAGACACAGTTAAGATTAATCAGGAGGGGGACTCCCCTATAGTGAAAAGGAAAGGATTGTCTGGAGTAGTGAGGACTCAGCTGGACTTCTTGGCAAGGGGGCAGGCTGAGCGGGGGAGTGACAAGCCCTCAGCAGGAGCAGCTGTGTGATGTTTCAAATCATGCCATCACTCCCAGCTTAGGAAGGGATCCCCAAACCCAAGTAAGTGAAAACAGAGACATTGCCTGATTTCAAGGGCCCACGTGATGCTAACAAAAGACCCACAGGAGTGGCCAGTATGGACCACAGTCCAGAGGTCCCCCACTAAATGGCCTCGATCTGCCCCAGGCCCTGGGCTGGGAGCCAAGGTCGACTGAGCCTTCATTACAAGTGTGATCTAATTCTTTCCCACGCCAAGGGACAAAGGCTCAAATTTAGATTTACTTCCACTCTAAAAATAAACAAACACATACATTGATGCGAAATTTCTTGCATCTGCATATCATAGTAGAATAACATTCACACCTGCTACACATGTTTAAATGTTTAAAAACTCGAGTTGCTGGTGCAGAGTTATTGCTCACGCCTTGGGCTTTCATCAAGAGATGCAGCTGTGAAAATTGTTGGGGGTAGGAGGAGATTGGTTTTCTTCAGAATCCTTAGCTCTGAGATGGCCCTACTATGGCAGAACCAAGGCAAGACAACATGTAGACTCCTTGGAGATCACTCGGAAAAGACCAACAACCACATTCTACAGCTCTCCCCAGAGGCCCCCAATGCAAGTAAAAGATGCCATGTAATATGACAGTGTATCCCAAGCTTCAGTCCTCATGTACTAGAGTCATGATTCATTAGCTACATCTGTGTACCACCTGTACTAATATTTACTAAGTATTTCTCTACATATGGAATCACTTTTATTACTTAAATAAATTTACTGTCATCCTAAACAAGAATATCCATGAAATCACAAGTGTGGTATACTACAGACAGACACACACACACATACTCTCTCCCTCTCTTTCTTTTCAGTATGCATGCAACAAATATATAATCACTAAAGGACAAATGTGCACCTGTGCACTGCCTAAGACTGTGTCACACTTTACCATGTGGCATAGCCTACCACTGCATGCACTGCTGTAAACACAGTAGTTGCTGTGGATATTCTAACCTCATTTTCTCTTCCCGTCAATCTCCGTTTACAAACTTTGATAACATTTGGATCGTAAATAGTCTGAATAGAAAGTGGCACTAAGAGTTGGAAGAGAGGCAGAGGAAAAAAGGAGGGTAGGAAGAGGAGAAGAGGTAAAATAATTAGGAGAGAAGCAGAAAGAAGAAAGGAGAGAGAAAGAAAAGATCCCCAGGCAAGATATACAAATAAAAATATCAATCATACAGGAACCTCCCCATTGTGTCTGTGTGTGTGTGCAACACAATCACACCAGAAAGTCTGTTCACCAAAACCAGGACTACCTCATGAAGGGGCGGTATTATCTTAAATGATTACACAATACTGGTCCCAAGCATAAACCTGAAAATAGACAGCGTTTATACGCTGATCCTCCAGATTCTTCCCTTGTAGTTCCCTCCTCCACTGGATCTTTGCCTTTCACACCATGCAGTCTTAACAGCAAGCTGTACAGCCAGCCCTCCCTACACCTTCCCCACTTACCTTCCTTATCAGCTCAGGAAGAAATTTCTGCAAAACTCTTCCCTTGGTCACTGATATCTCTGGGAACCAAATACATGAAGATATTTTTGATCCTTACTCATGCTATTTTGAATGTCTAGTGCACAGGAAGGAACCGATAAAAATAGAATTACAATGCCCTTACCGCCAAAGCAAAGGAGCTGATTAAGATTGATGTCAGAATAAATATACAATAGCAGGCCCTACATGTAATAGTCTTTGATGGAAGCGGAAAAGAAGTGTAGTTTTCACTGACTTTATGAGTGTGCATGTCTGTTTCCGTACTATCTACTTTTTTCTTAAAACATAGGCTATCTTGTTTCTAATATTAAAAGTAGTATTGAATAGTAACGACAACAATAATACAAAATAATGGCTAATATTCATTGAGCACTTACTAGATGACAGACATGGTTCTAGCAAGTTTACAGGTATTAACTCACCTAGTCCTCATAGCAGCAAACAACCTAATAAGGATGCATGCATAGTGTTACCCCTTTTGATAGATGAAAAAACTCAGAATCGGAGATGTAGCAGCAGCATAGTAGAAAGATCCAAGTTCAGTGCTACTTCTCCAATTAAGTATATTTTCCTATTAAGCACATTACTATAACATTAATATCTCTTGAACCTAGCCTCCTCTTCTGTAGTCAGAGGTACCCAAGGAGCAGGTTGAGGACTAAATAGAGAGGCGTGTGAAGGCCTTCAGAGAGTGCCTCCCAAAGGAGTAAGCCCTCAAATGCAATGCATTATCATTATCATCTTCACCATCATTATCATTATCATGATCACTCCTTCCATATTCTCCATTGATTAGCAGGCAAATTGTTTCCCTCTCTGCACCTAGTAAACAAGTAAATTTCCCTAAGGGAGCATGGTCTGATTCTTAACATTCTTCAAGGAAAGAACTCAGGGCTCATTGTCAGTGTGTCACGGCAGGTACCCAGAGAACTCCATGGAGAGTAGCTTCAGCCCAGCTAGAATCATGTCATTTGACCAGCAATATCTAATCTATTATTTGCTGCAACCTCAACTTGTGGGTGGTTATACTAGTGCTGGGTGATTGCATTTTTTTAGCTGTCCATTTAAATCATTCTATCCACTTTGATTTTGGCATATTCTTTTACACAAATTTATTATTCATTTTCTTTTTTAAGGTTTACCTAAGATGGGCCATCATGAAGTGAAAGGCTGGACAGTCAGCTCATGATTCGAATATAAGAGGTTTTGGAAAACCTTCTCCCTTCACTTATCCCCTACCCCACTGGCCCAGTACAGTCAAGCAAACAAGTCCCCATCATAAGCAGCAAGCACCACTTAAAAGTTGATCGAAGTACATATAAATTATAGTTAGATGAAAGGGAATTTTTAAAATGTGTCCAGAGCCAGGGGGATTGAGGGCAGAGAAATGGCCATTAGTAGAATTAGAGAAATGATCTTTCGTGGTAATAAAGTTTCTTTTTTATGTGATGAAAATGTCCTAAAATTGACCATGGTGAAGACTGCCTAACTCTGTGAACATACCAAGAACCACTAACTTATACACTTTAAATGGGTGGTTTGTATGATACATGAATTATATCTCAACAAAACTTTTTATAAAAGTGGACTGTCAACACTTTCATATCACTTACATGATTATCTTATCTAAATCACATATTATCTTATCTAAATCCTCTGTGCCCTGAGCTACTTTTATCTACATCCCCCAAATCTCCCACTCTTCCCAGCTGAGGGCCTGGTAGCTTAATTCTTCTTCAGACTTCTGTTGCTACATTCTTTAACCTAACCCTTAGTACCAAGTTCTGGTTTCAATGACTCCTTCTTTCCTTGCTTCTTCCCCACCTCTTCTGCCTCTAGCCATCCTGCATAGATCAGCTTTTAACCTCTAAGACTCTCTCCATGAATATGCCTCCACGGATAATGGATGAAAGAGGCTTGCAGGATGTGTCACCTAGGAAGGCTGCCCAGCTATCTATCCTGAGCAAATCATCAAACTTCTCTCACAATAAAGCTCCTTGGAAAAAGACTGAATTAGTGGTTCATTATCAGATTACTAGAGAATCATTTAATATTAGTCAGCAAGTCAGAAATTTAATCTTAACTTCTCCCTTGGCCTCAGCCCATTAGTTCTAAATCTTTCAATTCTATCTTCTCTGCTTGTCTTGGGTCTTTCTTCCCTGTTCATCTCATGTGATGCTGTTTCAAAGTAAGATCCTCAAAATCTTGTTCTTGGACAATTATACCATTCCTGGTCTCATTTCCTTCCCATTCCCTCAGTCGTAGTCCACACTGCTGCTAGAGTTCTTTCCGAAAGAATATAGCCAAAGAATTGTTCTACTTAAAACCTCTCCATGGTTCACCAAAACCACAAGATATGATCCAAACTCCCTCACCCGGCACATGAGGCCTTTATGGCCTTCCCATCCTACCACACATGTACTGCATTCTTTTGTTTGTTTGTTTGTTCGAGACGAAGTTTCGCTCGTTATCCAGGCTGGAGTATAATGGCACGATCTCGGCTCATTGCAACTTTCGTCTCCTAGGTTCAAGCAATTCTCCTGCCTCAGCCTCCTGAGTAGCTGGGACTATAGGCACGCACCACCATGCCCAGCTAATTTTTGTGTTTTTAGTAGAGACGGGGTTTCACCATGTTGACCAGGATGGTCTCGATCTCTTGATCTCGTGATCCACCCACCTTGGCCTCCCAAAGTGCTGGGATTACAGGCGTGAGCCACCATGCCTGACCATGTCTTGCATTCTTAATTGTTTCTACTCATTGGGCATGCTGTTCTTTCTGCATTAAATGTCCTCTTCCAGATTCTTGTCAGTCTTCCTGAAGCTTGTGCTTACCCAATCTGAATTGGGTGCTCATCATGTCTGTCTCCCAAGTCATCTTACAAAATTGCTGTAGCACTTGTGACAATGTGTTAAATGATCTACTTCTCTCTTTTACTAAGAGACCAATGAGGTTTTCTAGGATCAGTATTTTATTTTGTTCATTCCCATATTCCCAGCACCTAACACTGTGCCTACACTACAGTGAGCAGGCATTCAATAAAGTTAAATTAACAAACAAATGAAACTCAAGACATAGGAATAAGTTTCTACCACTGATGCAGGGATTCCAAAGGGTGCACATCTGCTAATTCGCTATCTTTTTCCTTTGGGTGCATATTTTCCCTGATTTGCTCTTTTTCTCTTGGAACCAGGATTTCTGAAAAACAGCTAATCAATTTAAAGCCCAGACTCAGAATAATCTCTATAAACCACATGCAACCAAATGACAAAAAACATTTTTCAACGTTGATAAAGTCAAATCATGATTCTTGTCAATCCCACCTACAGTGTACGCCATTTGTGTACAACATTTGGGTATGTCTACAGAATGTGTCTCTCAAATTAATCATAAAGCTGAGTGCAGTGGCTCTTGGCTATAATCCCAACATTTTGGGGGGCCAAGGCAGGAGGATAGTTTGAGGCTAGCAATTTGAGACCAGCCTGGGCAATAAAAGACCCCATCTCAACAAAAAAACTAAAAACCTAGCCAGGGGTTGTGGCACATGCCTGTGGCCCAACTACTTGGGAGTCTGAGGTGGGAGGATTGCTCGAACCAAGAGGGTCGAGGCTGCAGTGAGCCATGATGGTGCCATAGCACTCCAGCCTAGGTGACAGAATGAGAGCCTGTATCAAAAGATAATAATAATCATGAAAATCAATGGAGAAGAGGACCGTAGATGCAGTTTAGGTTACTATGGCTTAACAGGGATTTTCAGCCTGATGCTCACAGGGAGGCTTCATAATTTTGCTCCAAGTACCTTCACAAGCCAAGTGCCCATCAACAAATAAATGGATAAACAAAATGTGGTGTATATATACAATGGCATATTACTCAGCCTTAAAAAGGAAGGAAATTCTAACACATGCTACAACATGGATGAACTCTGAAGGCATCATGCTAAGTGAAATAAGCTGGTCACAAAAGGACAAATGTGTAATTCCACTTATGTGAGTTACCTAATGTGAGTTACCTAGAGTAGTCAAATTCATTGAGACACAAAATAGAATGGTGCTTATGGGGGGCTGGGAAAGGAGGAAATGGGAGCTAGAGAACTAAGTTTTAGTTGGAGACATTGGAAAAGTTTTGGAGAGAGTGGTGACAGTTGCACAACAATGTGCATGTACTTAATGCCACTTAAAATGGTTAGAATTGTAAATTCTACAATATACACATTTTATCACAATAAAAATGTTGAGTAGAATTAAGCATATCAAAATACGTAGTACATATGATGGATAAACATCCTCTAAGGCATTTTTATTTTAGTTAAAATAGTTGTATATACTCATTTTTGTTGTAAAACAGATTTCTTACTACGTGAGTCATGGTTAAAAAAAAGTTTAAAAACCACTGTTCCAAAAAATTATCTTTAGCAGCTATATGGTATTCTATTGTATGGATATAATGCATCTGTTAGCTATTCCCTTGGTTTTGGGTATTTTTTGGCTAATGTCTGTGGTCAACACTCTAAATACAAGTCTTGGTATGTATCTCTATTTTACATCTCATTATGCATCTATTTTTTCAGCTTGTTTCTGTAATCATTTCTGTACCTCACAACCAAACTCTCCATTAGTTTCAGTTTTGTCTTTTTATTTGGTTTGCATTACTAATCATGAACATAAACTCCCTCTTGCCAAATGTCCTACCTTGCTTCTGGAAATGCCTCTGTCTACCTCAGGTATCCAGTCCATGATTTAAGGCTTTCAACAGAAAACTTCAATGGCAAGAGATGTGAGCAAAGTATTTCTTTTGTTGCCACTGCCACCGTGATGCACAGCCTCTAAGATGTTCCCAGTGATACCCATTCTGGTATTCATGCCCCTATGTAATTGTTGCTCCCTTGGGTATGGATGTGGGCTAAACCTAGTGACTTGCTTCTAAAATAATAATAATAAAAGGTTCAGCCAAAGTGATGGAGTATTACTTCTGAGATTAGGTTACCAGAAGACCCTGCTTTCCATCTTCCTGCCTCTTCTGCTCCTTCGGATTCAAGCCAGTTACCATGTAGTGAGCTGCCCTGTAGAGAGGTCTATATGGCAAGGAATAGAGGAAGGGCACTGGCCAATAGTCAACAGAAAACTGTGAGAAACTGAGGTCCTCAGTCCAACAACCTGCGAGTGACTGACTCCTATCAATAACCACCTGAGTAATGTTGGAAGTGGATTCCACGCAAGTCAAGCCTTGAAATAAGACCACTATTCTGCATGACATCTTCATTACCATCTTGTGAGAAAGACTGAGCTAGAGGACTCAGCTAAGCTGTGCTTTGGTTCCTGACTCATAGAAAGCATAAGAGAATAAATTTTTGTTATTTAAGGAGCTGCATTTTGTGATGATTTTTTAACATAGCTATACCTAACTAGTATAACGACACTGTCAGATTGCTGGGCTTAATGTAAGTTTAAGAAGGCATTTACCATTCCAGGATTTTCAATTCATTATCACCACCACCACCTTAAAGTATTTCTAGCTTCCTGTGCCAGAAACAAAGACATTGGGATAAACAAATGGCTGTGGTCCTTAGAAGGAGTCGTTCCAAGACAAATAGGACCAGGAACTTAAACATTTTACCACTAGCAAGGTTCCTCTTAATGACATTACTCATCTCCTGTGTTTATCTTTGAAAGAGGAGGTAACTGTTTTTTCTTTGCCTATGGAGCATTCAATCCACCTTATTCTGGTAACAACACACAACTTTTCCTCTGAAAATGAACTCTTATTCCACTGTTAATTTGTGTAGTATAGGTGGGATCCATTCATACCTAGCTTGGGAAGGAACACATGACTGTACCTCACCAATCAGTGCATTCCATCCTCCTCCTCATACTGATTGGTCCAAACAAAGACATGCAAATCAAGCTGAAACAATGAGAATCTCTTGACTAAATGTAAAGCTGAAACTGCTAGCAGCCACCACAAGAGGAGTCTGTCTACAGATGAATGATCATTAACCAACACTTAAAGATCCAGCCAATAATAAGAAATAAAAAATGGATTCCAATAATAACATGTGAATCAAGCCATGCTTAGTGTTGGTTATCCCTGAGAACTTCTAAATTATGTAAGCCAGTAATTTCTTCTTTTTTTTTTTGTCATTTTGAGTTGCTGTCCTGTTACTTGCAACCAAAAGATTTTTAACTAATATCCCCCTCCTGCTTTAACTAATATCCCCCTCCAAGATTTCAAGCAAATTGAAGTTTTCCCTTATTACTGACAGCAATAATAGCCTTGAATGTAAGTTATGGTGAACTTGGTTCTAGAAAGGTTATTCTTTGATATCTAAGATGGCTAGATATGAAATCTAGAAATTGTGTTGTTTTGTTTAAGAAGACTTGGATTTCTTTTCATCTTTTTTCTCTCCTATGACAGAAGTGACTGACACAAATTTATCTATCTCCCTTTCTTCTTTCATTCTTCAAATATTTTGATAAATCATGTTAAATAAATGTTGAATGAAATAAGCCCCAAAAGTTGACAGCCAGCCAAATATCCTAAAAAAAAAATTGTATTGGGATAAAATTTATGTACAATAAGCTGTGTATCTGAAAACAGTTTTATAAAATTTTGCAGATATATACATACTATAATGAAGACACATGGCCATAATTGAGATATCAATATTTTTATCACCCCTAGAATATTCCTCATATCCTTTGCAGTCTGTGCCCTTCCCTCTGTCCCCAGTATAAGCAATCCCTGATTCTTTTGTCACTTTAATTTGTGTTCTCTAAAATAGTATACAAATGGAATCACAGTAAATGTATTCTTTTGTATCTGGCGTCTTTCAATATAATGATCTTCAAACTCATTCATGTTATCCCTTGTTTTATTATAATGCATTTCTTTTATTTGGTTAGTAGTGTTCTGATGTACAGGTTGTTTCCTGGCCTTGGTTATTGTGAATAAAGCTACTAAGAATATTTGTGTACAAGTCTTTATGTGAACATATATTTTTATTTGTGTTGAGTAAATATCTAGGAGCAGTATGGCTACGTTGTATGGTAGATATGGGTTGACTTTTTAAGAAACTGTCAAAAAGTTTTCCAAAAAGGGTGTTCCATTTCACATTCATATCTGTAGTGCATAAGAGCTCTATTGGTTGATCCACATATTTGTCACTCTTGGTATTGTTAGCTTTTTAAATTTTAGCCATTCTATTTCATGTGCAGTAGTATCTTGCTATGGTTTTAACGTGCATTTCCACCATGACTAATTATTTTTTAAATATTTTTTCACATAATGGCAATTTGGATATATCCCTTTATGAAGAATCAATTCAAATTTTTCATCATTTTTCATTGGGTCTTTTTATTATTACTTTTTATTACTGGGTTCTAAGACTCCTTTATGTATTTGGATAGAGTTTTATGTAATTGCCAGATTTATAGGTTGCAAACATGTTCCCCTAGAATATGTTCCCCTAGACTATGGACTGCATTTTGATTTTTGTAATCATGTGTTCCAAAGACTGAAAATTTTTAAATTTTTGTAAAACTCCTATTTGTCATTATTTTCTTCAATAGTTCATGCTGATTATGTTTTGAGTGTCCCAATCTAAGAAATTTTGCCTATTCCAAGGTTGCAAAGATTAAGTGTTCTTCTAGAACTTTTATAGGTTTCATTTAAAAAAAATTAAGTGTAAGATCTGTTTTGTAATTATTTTTGTATATGGTGTGAGGTGTAAGGGTCAAGGTTTTCCATACTGATATTTATTTGTCCAGATACCATTTATCAAAGACTACTGTTTCCCCATTAAATTGCCTTGACATCATGCCAAATTCATTTGGCTGTATGCATATGGGTCTGTTTCTGGACTTACTTTTCTTTGACATTGATCTGTATGTCCACCTTACATATTACTTTGAATAACAAAAGATTCATAGTAAGCCTGAAATTAGATAGTATGGCCCATCAACTTTTTTTATTTATTTATTTTACTGTTTCTGACTATTCTAAATCTTTTCTTATTTTCAAAAAATATTAGAATCAGCTTGTTTATTTCCAAAACCCAAAAGCCTGATGAGATTTTTACCCGATCAGTAGATTGAGCTGAATCTGTTGATCAATTTAGGGAGAACTAAACAGTTCACAACATGATATATCTTCATTTGTTTAGCTCTTCTTTAATTTCTTTCAGCAATGTTGTTTGGTTTTCAGTGGAGAGATTCTACACATCTTTTGTTATATTTGCTCCTAAATATTTTAAGGTTTTGGTACTACTATAATTAACATTTTAAAAATTCATTTTAGATTTTATGCTGCAAATGTGAAAATATACAATTGGTTTTTGTATATTAATCCTGTATCCCATAACCTCATTATTATTGACTTATTACTTTTAGCAGTTGTTTTGCAGATTCCTTAAAATTTTCTATAGTGACAATCCTGTCATCTGCAAAACAGAATTTTACTTCTTTGTCTCCAATCTTCGCTCCTTTTATTTCTTTTTTTATGTTTTATTATACTGTTGAGGACCTTTGTAACAATGATAAATAGCAGTGTTGAGCCAATAATCCTTACTTGTTTCTGATCTTAGTGTAAAAGCATTCAATATCAGTTATGATGTTAACTACAGGATTGTAGTCCTTTATCAAATTGATGAATCTTTTTACTCCTAGTTGCTGAAAGTCTTTATTATGAATAATATTGAGTCTTTTTGAATGTTTTTTCTGCATCTATTAAAATAGTCACATAATTTTCCTCTTTTATCCTGTTAATAGGGTGAATTAGATAAATTTTTTTTTTCACTTTACACCCATCTTATATTCCCGGTATAAACCCAAATTGATAATAATCCATTAACCTTTCTATATGTTGTTGGATTTGATTTGCTAATCTTCTGGAAAGTGTTTTAGTTTCTGCTCATGAGGCATGTTATTCGGTAAGTTTTTTGTTAATATATTTTTGTCAGGTTTTGGTATTAATGTCATGCTGGCCATAAAATATGTTGGGAAGCATCTCGTCTTCAAATTTCTGAAAGGTTTTGTGTAAGATTTCATTATTTCTTCTTTGAATGTTTAAATGTTGGTTTCTATGGTGGGCCAGAGACTTTGTAGAATTTACACAAAGAATTTGGTGTTTCTCTTATTTGCCTCTCTCTTTTTTTCCCCTAGAATCCCCCCTCACCCTGGTGGCTCTGGCTTCTCTAGGCTTTTTCAAATGGTTTCTCCTGCCAAAAAGAGTACAGGGTGTCTGTGAGAACTTTAGCCATATCATGACACCATTATACTCAACTGTGGCTACCCTCCAGGTAAACCCACAGAAATGAAAAACTGTATTGGAGTTGCTTTCTCTAAGTTTCAACTCCTCTCCAAAAACCTACTTGCTTCTGTGCACTCTCCCGAGCCCTTGGGTAGTTATTTTATTTGTTATAGTTATTTGTGGGAGATTTAGTCTTTTAGGAGCTTATTACTCCATAACTAAAAGAGAAACCCACAGTATCTTTTGTATGAAGTTCAAAACCCATTAACTATATATTGTTTAGATGTGTGTGCATTATAAGAAGCATCTAAATAAGCAAAGGAATTAAAAAAAAAAACTCAGATTAATATATACCTGGAGAAAGAATGTAGGAGATAAGAGACAGGAAAGCACATAGATAAACACAAATTATTGTCCATGTTCTAGTCCTCAGGCTCTTTGTGGGTTAATGGATGTTCACTATATTACTTGTAAATGGAAAAATAACATGATGATAATAAAGGTTAGGCATAGACCAATGATGGCAATGCGTCATAAATAAAGGATTTTGATTAATTTAGTTCTATCCATCTAAAAACAAATGTTCTCAGAATCCCTATCTTGTTCCTGGACTCCTGAAAAGGCTCTCAACCAACAAGATTCAGAGCGTTGTAGTCACAGGGCCTATGAAATGGCTAAGGATTTATGAGATTCATTTATAGGTAAAATTTATGGCCCATTCAAATTTAGGCATGTCTTAGACACATAGTTAATAACAACAAAACACCTTAAATAACATTGTCATTTTGAATGGAAGAAGAAAGAAAGCCATGCCTGTGTGTAGTGTTGTGGGATTTGTTGTTGTTCACAATATGAGCAGGCTCTTTGACAGAAAAAAGTCCTTGATGGTTTAGAAGCAAGTAACAACAAGAAAAAAGACTGAATTTAAGAATATTGAAGCAGTCTCAAATCAGGAGAAAACTTCAGCTTGCATGCCTAAAAGCATATCCACATGTCAAGGGCCGTGGGACATTTTCCCAGAGGGGCCTGGACAAGAAGCCTCCCTGGTCTTATTATCCTAAACTAGGCTGAATGGAACACTAGGGAATATGCCGGAGGGAGAGAGATCACACTGGCCAAAAGGATGGAAAAAGTGATGCAATCAGAGAGCTCTTTCCCATCTCTAATTTTATGACTCTGTAAAAATGAAAGAGAATTCAAACTACTTCAAAATAAGATCACCGGAGACCTGATGTAGATGACTGGATCTGTTGAAAAATAAGTTTATAAAGATGCATTTTTCTGGTTGATAATCAATACAATGCCAAAAGATATCTCCACTTAGCTACTGCTTCATATCAAATATAGAGTAAAATTTTAAACTGAAGCAGAGTAATTTCTCTGCCAATTGAGAAGAGTAGGGGGAGAATCTACAAATAATAATGCTGAAAAGTAAGACTTCCCTCTCCAACAACCAAAAGCTTGACAAATCATGCCTGTTGTTTCTTTTCTCAGGATATTTAAAAGACGGTAAGCAGAAAGGTCTCTTCCACCTGCTTTGATTTTGAAGAAAGTGTAAAACTCCAAAAGACATATCTCTAAAGAAAAAGATACCATTCAATTTTCTTTCCATTTTGAAAACTTGATGTCATTAATAATATATTATATGTATTTTTCCCAAATCAAAGAGAGAAAAAGTTTATTAGTAGCTGTCTGTTGCTTACACTGAAACAGCCCTAAAAACATATTTTAAAAGCTATGCCTTATAAAAGTGCCTTTTTTAGGGAAAAAAAAAAAAGAGACTGAAAAATTTGCTAATTGCTCTCAAATTCAAATCTCCAATCAACTGAACAGGATTGTAAGTAAATAGGGCCTCTTTGGGGGAAGGTAATCCTAATTATGTGGCAAGCTAAAGGGACACCCAAGTTTATGTCAGTAGCAGATTCTGATAAGATATGCACCAAAGGAATCATGTCTGGACTGTTTCAATTGCGAGGGTGTTGGTGTAACGTTGGTATTTAGCTGTGATCTAGAGATCAGCAAAGGTCAGGCTGGACAAAACAGCGCCTAATGAAGCTTCTAGTGTTTGGGGTGAAAGAGCCACAAAGCCTTTCAAATTAGCAGCTGAATCCTGACACTCATTAGTGATTATATATGCAAGGGCTGCATCTTCAGCCCAACCAGTAAAACAGCCTAGACGCTCTGCATACACACAAAGGAAATAAAGTACATACAAACATAAAGAGCTAGAACCTTTTAAATGCCTTCCCCTTCACATTCCGATGTTTTTCTTGTCTTTCTTTCTTTCTTTTTTAAATATTAATGACAGGACTGCAGTGTGCTTACTTTCCAATTTCATGTTAAAATAATTACCATCACCATGACTAAAATGAGACTTTCAGTTTTTTATTTTAATCAAGGAAGGTCTAGTCAGAAATTGCTCTGCTAAGTTCTGTACAAGACATAATACACTCTTGTTAACTAACAAAGCCAATAAATCAAGCTGAAGCACTTATTAAACTATCTCACAGGACTAAATTTATCACTGATGACAAATTTAATTTGGAGTTCTGAGAGTTTGCTCCTTGCATATACTTCAACAGATTTTTTGGAGGGGGCAGCTATTTCACAAGTAATGAATGCTAAATTTACTTGAAATTTTTAGAGATAGAAAAGACAACTTCCAATAAAAAACTGTGTTCTTCCTAGAGCTTTGCTGTCACTAGAAAAAAAGTTATGCATTAAAATTCTTTTCCAGTGAGGCTATCCTTTACAGAGTTAGGAGAATTTTTTAAATGGTAATAATGAGCATCTTACAAAGTAATTTATAACCATCACTCAGTTAGCCCACACTCTATCTCCACAGGTAGGTCAGTTTTTGCCCCTTGATAATGAAGATAAGAAAATTGAGATACAGAGTTTTCCCTACATAACAGGTAGAATAATTTTAATCTGTGGCAAGGTCATTTGGCACGAGGCAGGGTGGAAAGAAAAAAGTAAGGAAATGCACAAAATTGTATTGGGTCTTCTTACAGTAGTTAATACTGTATCTAAAAGGATGATATTCCCACTTTAAAAGTCAAAAAAATTACACTCAAGTCCACATAAAATTTTATTAATAGGCAGCTTTTCCTTGACACCATACTTCTAGACTATAATACGAATAATGTCTTATTTTCTGTTCCAGCCAACTGCACTGTGCAGTTTATTATACACCACAGCCAGGTTACACAAGTTATATTTTCTATAAACTTTTCCTCCTCCTAAAACATCGCTCTACAATTCCACATTAGCATTTTCCTGTTGTCTTTTCAAACAGTATTTTCTTTCTTGACAGTGCAATCAGCATATAAAAACCAAATTTCACCACCTGGTCCTGTTTAAAGCAAACGGAGCAGCCCGAACCACAGCCTGACAAGGAGAACGCATTAAGCACTTGAACAAAAGCATCCAAGTCGACCTGTTTTGCAGACTGATTAATAGAAACAAGCACCAAGGACTAATCACAAGTCGGGCCCTGTTTTGCAGATTAATAGAACAAAGACACATGAGAGGAGAGGAGCTTACAGCACTAGAATACAAATAAGCAAAGGTAGGCGCAAGGCTTTACTTGACTGAAGTCACGTCCTGTGAAGCCAGACCCAGGAACCCAAGTACTAGGCTGTCACATTCAGGGATGAATCAAAACGCAGCACCAAAATGGACTGGGATTTATCATTCAACTCAGACTGGGTGAGACATTTAGGTTCTACTTTCTTAGGAGATTCCAATTTTAAAAAGGAAACATATTTTTTTCAGCAGAATAAATGCGTGGCTCTGGTGCTTTTGGGCGTTTCCTTGTATTTCAGGAAAACCATAGTACTTCTTGTTGAGGAGAGACCCTTCCACCTTCCCATCTTCAAATGGAGTAATCTGTGAAGAACATGCATATGTGCCAACCCACACACACACACGGATCATAGATGTGATGACGGCATCAAGTTAGAAGTACAGGGTTAATTTCCAGTTACCCATAGACACACATTATATGGCTAGAGAGTATGGCCATTCCTCCTGACTGTAAAAATAAAATCTACCCTCTGTAAGAATGTGCAAAATCCCAGGAAAAGTAGAATGAGAAAGAAAAAAAAAAAGAACATTCATAAGAGAAAATCGCTGTTATACTTGTGGTGTATTATCTCTCATTTTTTGTTTTCTGCCTATATTTATATATGTTTTTTTATAATACAATGATCCATCTGTACATTTTTGGTGAGGATATGGCTTTTAAAATGCTAACTACTAAATATAAGAAGAAAAACATACCATTGCTCTCTGATGACTGATGCTAATTCTTCAAGGGACAAAACCATTCAAGGTGAATGTAAGAATGCTTTTACTTGAATTGTGAAATCTTCATCCATGTGAGTATGTGGTTAACTGAGAAAAGTTTGCACAGCTTGGGAAACATAATTTTTAAGAATCAAGATGTCTACTTTCTGTGTGATTTCTATTTTTGACGATTTCCTACATTTAACTATTTTCCTTTCATTGTTTTTTTTTCTACTCTTACTTGTAGAAACTCAGACAAAAAGCTTTTTTGGTTTCGTTCAGATTATTTGGTGCAATTATTTTCAGAGTGAGACAAACAGAATGGATTTTCTCAGGCATACTTTATATTCTGCTTTATTAATAATCCACTAATTCTGTTTATCACAAGAATCAACAAAGGAAAAATGCATTCATAATTATACATAAAGAGTTACAAAGTCTCAAAACTGACTTTAGGGCATTGTTAAGCCTGTGGTTTACAGGCTAGCCAAACTTCAAAATTTCCTATGAAATGTTTCTATTTCTCTCAGACTTTTCAGAACATAGTTCAAACTCTATAGAAGGTAATTCCTACAGCAAATAACCTTAAATACCAATACTCTCCTTAAAAACCAATACCCTCTGATTTTCCCTTCAATAGTAATCCTGAACAGCACATACAGTGTGAATGTAGGAAGGCACTTAATACCCTGAAAATTCGTTTGCCTTTCATGGGCCTGCCTCTGAAGCTGCTATGCAAGCCGGCAACCACACAGAATTCGCCTCCGGTAAGAACTATTTAAAAGCATAAAGGTCAGACCCAGCATCGTACACACACACTTGGGTTTTCCGTTTTTTCTACTTATTCTACTGCCCAACAGGTAAGTACATCTTTCAGAATTTATCTTCTTAAGGGGAAGGGCTGAATGTGGATAAGAAAAGGAACTAGTCTTGGCTGTTTCTTCTGGAAGAAACAGGAAGCATTAATGTTTAGTAACAGAAACAGCAGCATCAGCATAGCCTAAAATCCTCATTCTCAAGTACTTCCTAATGATTATTTTAAAACTATATATAAATACAAAACCCACAAATAAAGCCATGAGTTTTAAAAACAACTTGTCTTCCATAATTTTTTCCTCTTAAATCATAATACCAAAGGAAGAGAAGAAAAGTGGGAATGAGGCTTCTGCCAACAGCCTATTCCAACTAGGTAGTGTTGCCATCCATAATTTTTGATTAGGCTTTAGTCTAGCATCTTTTATTTTGTTCTTCAAAGATGAAAGCAAGAAAGGTTTTTCTATTGACAACTGATTCAAAACAATTAGAGGCCTCAATTATGGCTAGTGATTTAAGGGTTGGACTTTTAAATCATTAAGACAATAAAACTTTCTTCCCCTCTGCTAGTGTCTGTCTTCGACAATCCTCTTTCTAGAACCGTGGTGCTCCAAAGCTACTTCCCATGGCTCATGAAGCCTTGTGTAGGCATGGAAAGTCAGCATAATCTATTAGGTTCAGCTTTAAGATTGATATATCCCAGAAATTCAGTACATACGGTAGCTTGAAATGTAGAGAGAGAAACAATAATCACAGTTTATTAAACCAGGCAGACAACAGAGGCACTCAGTTTGATATGCAATCATTTTGCACATAATGTATTAAAAAAGTGCATAACCGGTTTTAGGAAAGAATGAAAAATCAGTAAGTTGACTCTACCCTTCTTTTCCTCTACTTTACAAACACAGCATTGGTTTTACTTAGTCTTCAGTGTTGATTTACTGTTTATTCATACGTAATATTAGCACCACTTTTCATTTAATGTGATCCATCCTGTAAACCCACCACACCAAGACCTTGGGCCTGAAAATATCTAAATTAATTATTAAATATCATTGGCACCTTAGATGCTAGCTTGGAAAATTTTATCCTAGGGAGACTATGATTTTTCTTAACCACTTCCTCTAATATGCCCTTCTATACTAGGTACTTCTGTTCTCATTGCCTTTTTAATTTCTTTTCTTGCTACAAATTTTACACTTGGACATTATTACTCATAGTAACTGTATTTACACTTTAACCAAGCTGATATTTTATAGTTGAGCAAAATAGTCTTCCCATATCCTCTCCTGAATGAATGCAGGTTTGTAGCTCCCTTTTGCAGCTCTTTGCAGAATGCATATGCATTCTGCCCACTCAGTGACTTCAAAACTTGACACTCATTTGGTGTTGGAGCAGCCCTCATGGAACAGTCCACGTTTAATTATAGTCAACATCCAAGATTACCTTTATTCTTCCTGGGTGTAAACACACTGCCAACATTACTCATACACTGGAAATGATACTCCATATAAGTGACCTTAAAAATGCCCATATATCTTCATTTAACAGACATCTATCCATTCTTCCATGCCTTTTGACCAAATGGGGTTCCTTTCCTAAGTGGAAAGGAAGTGGTTTCGACTTATCCAGATCATAAGCAACCTGCCATGCAAAGAAACTGTATGATATTCACTTTCAAACATTTTCTCTCTTCCTTTATCCCCCTGCCTCCACCAACACACATACAGGGGTAAGAATTTTCCTAGACTAAGTTTCCTATTTATCTTATTTCTACCCTTTTTGCTTCTTCTTTTCTACCATGGTAATACCACCATAGAAACAAAACAAACAAAACAAAACCAAAAAATAATAGCCATGGCAAAACTAACAAGTGTTACCTTTTAGGGGAAAAAATAATATTAATTGAGCATTTACTGAGTGCCAGGAACTTAATGTACAGGATACTATTTTAATCTCATGAAAAATATACAGAAGTCATAAAAAACTCAGAGGATTTGGGACTGATTTACAGTTCTTTGCAAAGTAAGTATTCTTGGATGAATTATTTAACTTCTCTAACCTTTAATTTTCTCATATCCCAAATGAGGGTAATATCATCTCCTTTACAGGGTTGCTTTGAAGCTTAAAAACAATCTTACATATGGAACTTGTATGTAAATGGTGCTCAATAAATAGTAGTTATTAGTATTTATGTACACATTTCAGAGATGAAACTGTGGTTCAGAGAGATTGTATAACGTGTAACAAGTTAGATAAATTCTAAATGATCAAAGTGAGACTCAAGCTTATTGGGAACAGTCTATTTCTATGGCCAAAGCCTATGGAGCTCTATACTACTGCCTCCCTCCCTCTGTGAGTAGAACAGAGTTGTAGATGCTTGAGCTATGCCTGATGTGGGGACCACAGGCCTTCCTGCTGCGGAGGCCCTGCTAGAAGTTTTGTAGCCTAAGGAATTGTTTGTTTAAGGGAAGAGAGAATTAGCAAGAATTTTTTTGGAGAACAGTTTCAACAAAGCCTTCACCGTCAGAGCGGATATCACTAGGCACTTCATGGGTGTACTAGCCCGATCAAACCTCCCATGGGCTTACAGATGAATCCCTGACAGGGTGGTTGACATCATGCCTTGACATCCCTCTCACAGAGCAGCCTAGAAGGCAGGGGGCTTCTCCTGCATGAAGCAGAGAACACAACATGGCTTTGATTATTAAGGCTCTATTATGAAACAACTTTGGCAGCATACAGGCTCATCAGAAGGGGAAGAAGGAAGTCCTGCAGCTCTGCAGATGTGGTGCTGGCATAAGAGAAGCACCCAGTGGAAGGAGCAACCTCATCTCTCCAAAGATATGTGTGTTCCAAAACCCATCTCACCTTCATCAGAGATTAGGAGAAGCATTAAAGGATCCAGTGTGGTTACCTAGACTCACCTGTAAACACATCTGAGCCATAGAAGAGAAACGCATCACAGGAAGACGGAATCAGCTAAGACTGGAACCAAGTAAGTACAGGCTAAGACTGTCGATGGGATCCTAGTGAGCTCACTGACAAGACATGGAGAAGTTCACCCTACACATACAGTTCAGAGTACAAAATAAGTCACCCATGTTTGTCAAGTAGCCTGAAAACAAATGGTACAGAATCTACGTGATGCTAAGAACTCCATCACTGAGAATTCAGCCACCGAGAAAAGGGAATACCGCATATTTGAGAATTGATTTTTAGTGTCCAAAGGATGTTCTGAGGGTCCGCCTGGTCTAGCTTCCTACCAGTCTCAGACTTGATGCCAACTACTTTGACGGCAGCCTTGAAGTGACAGTTCCTATATCTAAGAGTGACTTCTAGAGCTGTTCACAGTATGGGAATGAGGTATCTGAGCTGCAGACATGATACCAAAGAGCCTACCTTAATGTGAGGTTTAATGTGAAGTTTGTCCTACTCCATTCCTCACTTTTATTAAACCATGCTCACCCAGAGATATGCTAGATTTCTGAGGGTTCAGGAAGAATCTAGGTAGATGTGCCCTGTTACAAATGTTATTAAAGCCCATAGACATCATTTAGGGCTTTGCTTGGTTCCATTTTGCTCTGTCACTTCTAGTCTTCTGTTTTGTATGTCCATGATCTTGTATTGGAAATATTTTCTTTCCTTTTGTCACTGGGTGTCTAAGCTGTGTAAACCCTTAGTTCACCAGCCAGAGATATATCTCTACCACCTCCTCCCTCATTCATTCATTCATTCAGAAGAGAGGAGCCGAGCATCTACTATGTGCCAGGCACTGAGCTAGCTTAGGGTATGCATAGAGGGCAAAGTACAGGTCCTGGCCCTGATGGAGCCTGTAATCACTTTACAATCCCTTTCTGTCCACCAGAAGCAACTCTGGATTAAAAGAAGGAGCCTGTTATGTAATAGGAGAAAATGAAAGAACACCCAGCAGCTAGCCACGTCCAAAAGTGGAGGTCGAAGTCTTCCGTGGAACACAGTGTGGGCCCATGGCAGGTCTGACTGCAGTGGATGTACACTGCTAGCACATCCCTCTTGGTGCATATGCCCGGGGTGTATATGCTCTCTGTCAGCTGCTGCATGGTTCTTCAGAGGGAAAAAGCCACATGCAACCTATACATGCCTCCTGATATGTGTTGTGGAGGGAGTTGTCTCTGCGGTACAGGAACAGCAGGAGCCGACTCATGCCTTACAACATGTTAAGGACATAAATTTTTGTGTGTGTCTGAGACAGGGTCTCACTCTGTCACTCAGGCTGGGTGCAGGGGTGTGCTCACAGCTCATTGCAACATTGACCTCCCGGACTCAGCAATCCTCCTGCCTCAGCCTCCCAAGTAGCTGGGACTACAGGCACACAACACCAAACCTGGCTAATCTTTTAACTTTGTAGAGATGGGGCCTCACAACATATTGCCCAGTCTGGTCTCAAGCACCTGAGCTCACATGATCCTCTTACCTCAACCTCCCAAAGTGTTAGGATTATAGACACAAGCCACTGCACCTGGACATTTTTTTTGAAACCCTAGTCTCTGGGTCACTTGCTTTTTCTGTTCCCTCAATGGTCCTATTTTCCCCTAGAAGCATACCTCACTGCTTAATCCTGAGAGCCCCGGAAGGGTGCTGGCCTGGATTTTTGTACACCCTTTTTGCACATAAATGAAAATGGCCAGGTCTTCTAAGATGAAAAGCAGTTACTTCCTGAGTTGTTCAGGCCAAGGAGTAGACAGACATCTAGGATATCCTGGTTTAGTCTAGCAAACTCTACAAAGGAAGCCTGGATTCTAGTCCTATATTGCCCTCAAATTAAGTCTGTAGCTTTGGGCAAGTTACTTTCTCTGTCAGAAACTCTCTATGTTGGTCTCTGTCAAAAGGAGGCAATAATTAACAGCAGCTGACATAAAAACACTTGTAAATGCTGGCTATTCATTATTAGTAGTAATACATACCCTGCTTATTTTAAAGCATTGTTGTGAGCCCCAAATGAGATAATACATATGAAAGTTCTCTGAGTGAAATAAACCACCCAAATGTAAATTATTGTTGTTTGCCAAGTTGCTCTCTCAGAATGTGCAGGCAAAAATATAAATTATGCCAACGGTTGCTATGAAGCATAATTGAATGCAGGCAAATACTTCTTTAGCACCTCCACATTCTTCCATACTACCACCACCAACACACCAGATAAAGGCACCCGGCAGCCTTTAAAGGCTGAGTTAGACAGAGCTGGTGGAAAGGGGCGAGTGAGATCCCACACAACCAGCTCTTCATAAACTGGCTTTGGAAATGGTATTTACTGATTTGGTCATCAATGGGAGGTAGGAAGCAAAGTGATCAGTTTTGCTTTCTCTTTTTTCAAATAAACAGGGCAGTTGTTAAACCAGAAGTGAATCTGATCCCGGCTTTAAGAGCAGTCAGCTGCATTCTGAAACAGGCAAAAATGTAAACAGCCCTGTAACTCTAGACTAGGGCAGAACAACCATAGTTTCATAATGGGAGAGTCTACGGGCCCTGTGCCAAGAAAAATGAAATGTTACCCTGGGCCTTTAAACAGAATCATGTAAGAGCAGAGTGTGTATTTGTTTAACACACACACACAAGACCGTTTTCTGTGCCAATATCTTTCTGAACCCTCCTGAATAAAAGCTGAAATCTCTGAAAACGTGGTACAGAACCAATATTGTTTGCATAGTCTCATTCTTTAATGCCAAAGGATTTTTCTGCTGAACAGGGAGCTGTTTCTTTCTTTTCTTTCTTCTTCTTGTTCTTTTTTTTCTTTGCCCAAGTTAATTATAAAGTATGACTGTGAAAATAAAATAAATGAGCCCATTCCACCCATCCCTGTATCTGAATTCTATCATATGAGTTGCCAATTGGTTTTCTATTCCTTTCATTCAATATCTGCTGTTAATTTGTTCGCTATTTCAAGAACTTGAAGACTGTCAGCAAAATACATGATGCATTACGAAACTTATAATTGGAAATAAAAACATCTGAAGCTTTTCTGACAGAGTAAACATAAAGTACTATTGCACTGATCAGAACAAGGGAAACGTGAGCAACCTTGTAGCTATTTGTGTGCAAACAATTAGAAATGCTGCTGAGAGTGAATCAACACTCAACTCCCACTTTGAAAAATGCTGAGAAAATTACATCTAAATGAATGAATGAATTCAACATGGTTGTGATAGGAAATGAGGGGAAGAGAGGAAGGGAAAACAAATCTTGCTCACACTTCCTTTGAAAATGCGACTCAACTGACTTTCTCTTCCTATTTCAGCCATTTTAGAATTACACTGCCTAGGCCTGATCTAATTTTCCTGCTGGAGAAGTTAAGGCACTTCCTCCACAGTTACTAAATCTGACAAATTACACCTGGGTCCACTCTAACGTGAAAAAATGTGCTCTTTGTTCCTGACCCCTTGGTCAGCCTAGAGATCAAATTCCTGGACATTGGAAAGCCCCACTCATATTCATTAAAAGCCACGGGAGACCAGCTCTGTATTTCTGTTCAAGAGAAGAACAAGGTGCAGGCTTTCGCTGAACAATACAACTGCTCTGCTCCAGTCGGCAGAATATAGACCTTTCACTTTTTGCAGCTTGGCTGCCGATCAATTAGTACGTGGATTTTTTTTTTTTTTTTTTTTTTTTTCTGCACAGCATCTTAGTATCAAAAGAGGGAAAGAAGAGCCTAGTGCCACAAGTGAGTTTACCCCAAACTGCTTGTGTTAAAAAGCTGGCTACAGATTCAGTAATCAAAAATACAAAGATGATTTCAAAATTCTACCCTCCCTCTACCCTGGCCAGACATGCCATTAGTTACCACAGTGGCTAATATTTGACAGATTAACATTTTTTCCCCTTTCTAAGCATACTCAGCCTTTGGGAAAGACATTCCAGAGCTGAGAGTGAGTCACAAAGACAAAATTGGGCACCGCCTTGGTGGTGGAGAATCAATACTAGGTACACAAGAAATCCACAAGCTCTCCCATGGTAAGAACTAAGTATGAAGCTGACCCACCTGCCTGATAACAAAAGACCTTCTTCTTCTGCACTCCCAAAAAAGAATGAAGAAAGAAAATGACTTTAGGAGAAGTGAAGCAAATCTGTGGCTGAACTGTAAAAAAGACACTCGATGCCTTTCTTCCAGATTCTTGGAAGAATGAGATAATGAAGGAATATATACAGAAGCCAGAAAACCAGCCTTAAGGCCTCCTGATGTAAGAGTGCCCCCAGAGACTTCATCAACTCTTGCCCTCCCATCTAAGGAACCCACTTTCCTTCCTAGACTTGGCATCCCACTTAAAACGTCTTCACTTTAGGCCACTGAATTTTTAGACCCATCAAACAACATTCAAAGCCTCTTCCTTGGGGATCTAATAAGAAAGAACATTACGGTTGCAAACGTATATGAATGCTCTGGTGTGTTGTTGTTATTTTCAACATACAAATTCCTGTTAAATTGTAAATTAGAAACTATTACTTTAATTTTCCCTAGTCTTGAGGTAGTTTTCAGCTGTGCTGCAAGTTATGAACGTGTAATGAATACAGACTAGTATTCTTCTTCTATAGCTAGACAAAGTCACAATCCATATTTTCAAAATACATGAATTATAGCTATTTTCCTAGTCTGATGGCATTTGCTTTTGAGAAACCTATGATAGGCTGGAAATCATTAATATTAGGGTTCTTATTTTGATTTCTATCTTTAAAACCACTAGCAGTATCAGCAATGCAGAACTTAACACTTCCTCCAAAAAAGTCACTGAAAAAATTGGGAAATCAAACAATCAATTTACATTATTTTGGGTTGAAATATAGGTTGGGTTACTAAGCAGGAACTCACCTATGGGTAATCTCAGAGATGGAAAAAAAATCTAATTTCTGAAGGGAGAAAAGTAATAGCTATGGCATAGGTTCTCAGAACATTGCTTCTGGGCAAATTAATAGCAAATGAGGTTAAAAATTGTATAAGATATTAAAGTAATTCAAGCATACCCACAAATATGTATTGTGTTTTAAAATTGTAACTTTGGTGACCATTTAAGTGGGTGGCATTGAAAGAAACTAGGGCAGACTTCATTCCTCATGTTTTACAACTAAATGAAGAAGTTAATTGACTCACCTAGTGTTACCCAATGAGCAGAAGGTGAACCAGGGATAAAACTCATTCAATCTCACTCCTAGTCCTATAGTCTCCTTATGAAGGTTGACGAAGTATAGAGTACTTTGGAAACACCAACACATCACTATTAGTAGTAATAGGTAACACTTACTAAATGCTTACTCCATGCTAGGAAGTCTTCTATGTGCTGTGGATGCATTAATCCTATCTTCCTAACACCCATGAAACTATAAAGTTTTTTTCCCATTTTAGAGATGAAACAGAGCCAGGCAGATGTTAAGAAACTCATCCAAGTTCCCACTCCACTGTATAAGTGGTAGAGATGGCAAATACTGTCCTCCCTAGCACAGAAATACTAATGCAGACATTTCTAAATCAATGTTCAGATTATCAGTAGTTTGGGAATGTTAATTTTGATGAAATATGTCACAGTGAGATCCAAACTATGGATGCCTCCCCAACACATATGATGAAACTGAAATATCCATTTTGTCAACCTCTGTATTCTTGATCAAAATACAAAGTATCAACAATTCCAATGGATGGGGCAAAAACCACTTAGGGATCTCCCTCATTGTAAAGAGATGCTTAATAGGAAATGGTTGAAGCTTTGTGGGAATCTCAACAGGCATTGTGTTTAATGACAACTTCAGGAAAACATTTCAGAAGACTGATTAGTGCTTATTTCCTTGACTTTGCTACCCTTGCCAGTATTAAAATTAAAACATCTTAAATGACATCCATCCAGTTCAGGTATTAACTTTGCAGTTTGCACCACCACCAAAAACAGACCATGCCTGTCATATCACATCTCTGAATTACTCTGTTTGTTCGATTTCTTGAGATGCTGCAAGATCCGCCTGAGGACCAAAATCATTCCCTCATTCATCACAGCTGTAATTTGGTTTAGCTGAACCCTGTCCTAAACAGATTTGAATCAGCTCAGATAATGGAGGAAGTTTGTTGCTGTCATCATTTCTGCAACTATCAATCCAAGGATCTCTGAATGTCCTGCTTGCTCAGGAACAGCCTTAAATGTCCTGTGTCTTTTAAAGATTTTTCAAAAGTAATCTTAAATAATTTTTAAACAATTAATCTTAACTTGCATGTAGAGTGTCTCTGCCCATCAGAGGTCATCCCTCAACTACTGCACAGTCATTAAGAACTGAGCTGTGAAGCTGGAAATGCTCTCTCTCCTGCCCCTAACCCAGAAACACTAATATCAACATCCTACATGACCCAGAGATAAGTTTTCAGATTACACTTTGATGGGACTGATTTATGCTCTTTATTCTCTTACCCTTTACCACGTTCTCACACATTAAAAATAAGTAAATTGACATATCTTACTAAAGCTAGGTATAAACTAGATCTGCAGATTATAACCACCAATACCACATCCCTACCCACACCACGCCTCAGTCATGCTATATACCCTGGAATCAGACTTGCCAGGTTCAAATCAAACCTCTTACTACCTGTGGCAATTCTTGAGCAATTACTTAACTTTTCTGCACCTGGGTTTTCTTATGTATCAAATGAGAATTGTAATAGTGCCCATCTCCTAAAGGTATTTTGAGGATTAAATGAGATAACACACGTACAAAAAACTCAGGACAATGCCTGGCATATAGGAAGTACTTAAGAGTTCAAAATCATTGTTGGGATTGATTTTAAACAGAAATTTACTTCCTGTACTCACTCACCAGTCTTTCTGGATACCAACTCGTAAAGCTAGAAAAAAGTTATAGAAAATATCTCAGCCTTTTAATTTACAGAGGACAGGCCAAACTGTCAAGTAAAGTGGCCCATCTGAATTCAGTCTGCCTGTCTTTTTCTAGTCCTATCCACAACTCCTAGGCAAGGACTGGTATAGTCCTCTGTATTGGATGAGTAAAAGTTATTTCTTCTGCTCTATATACACACATAGGTTAGTTCTGCTCTATATACACCCTCAGAAAAATCCTAGAACTTGCTAATATTGACAATCGTTTAGTCTAACACTCCCATTTTAAAGATTTTAAAAAACTGACTCTAGGACCTAAATGACTTTCCCAAGTTCCTATAAATACTTAAGTGGAAAAACCCAAGGCCAGAAAAATTATAATTCACACCCTAAGCAAACTACCTGATACTCTCTTAAATCCACCACAAACTTTACCTATCTTATCCTCATTATAACCCTCTAAAATAGGTATCATCTTCACCTCTTAGAGATGCGAAAACGGAGGCTCAGACACTGTGAAGTAAGTCCTTTAAAACCTGAAAACTGTCAACTGATAAGAGTCAAGACTGACATGCTTCTTGTCTGGCCCCCAAGGATATATGCCCATTTCAAGTTTTTCAGAGCTTAGTTCTGGGAATTCTAGCCCCAGCTCTCAACCAGTAACTTCCAGACCACCTGTGCATCAGTCTTGCCCAGGGAACTTTAAAATAATATGAACTGCTCGGCTTCATCTCAGGAAGGAGAATCAGAATCTCTGGAGGTGGGGCTTCAGAATCTGTATTTCTACAGAGCTGGAAATTCTGATGTCCAGGGAGATTTGAGAAACCCTAATTTAAACAAGATATTTTATGACTGCTTCAAGTACAAAATGAGAGGGAAATGAGTTACCTAAGGCTGATGGAATGTTCAGAGTAGCTGAATCTGTGTAAAGGGCAGCATTGTGACCTCCTCTCAAATCCTTCTGTGTCACATAGACATTCACCTGGACCCAGTAGCAAAAACATATACAGCCAGCCCTCCATACTCAGGGATTCCACATCCAGGGATTTAACCAACCAATAATAGAAAATATTAGAAAAAGGGCCAGGCACGGTGGCTCATGCCTGTAATCCCAGCACTTTGGGAGGCTGAGGCAGACAAATCGCCAGAGGTCAGAATTTTAAGACCAGCCTGGTCAACATGGTGAAACCACATCTCTACTAAAAATATAAAAATTATCTGGGCGCAGTTGTGAGCGCCTGTAATCCCAGCTACTTTGGAGGCTGGGGCAGGAGAATCGCTTGAACCTGGGAGGCAGAGGTTGCAGTGAGCAGAGATCACACCAGTGCACTCCAGCCTGGGCAACAGAGAGAGACTCCATCTCAAAAAAAAAAAAAAAAGAAAGAAAGAAAGAAAATATTAGAAAAAGAATTGCATCTGTGCTGGATTTTTTTTCCTGTCATTATTCCTTAAATCATAAAGTATAACAATGATTCACATCATATTTATGTTGTATTAGGTATTACACGTAATCTAGAGATGATTTAAAATATACATGAGGATGTGCATAGGTTATATTTAAATACCACACCATTTTATATAAAAGGCTTGAGCAAGCTGGAATTTTGCTATCTGCAGGAGGTCCTGGACCAATCCTCCATAGATACCAAAGGAAGGATGCCTGTATATAGTTGGAAGCCTTAACTCTCATTGATCTTGCCTAAAGGGCTTTCTATCACAATCAAAACAAGTGTTGCATTTTGTGGCAGTACAGTATGTATTTTGTTGGAAATACAGCAATAAGGTTTCCTTCCATCCTAATCATTTTCCTTTAAAGCATCTAACTCTGAGCCATGTTTTCTTGGTACTGAGCTAAAAAACAACGTGGAAAACTGTTTGAATCATCACTTACCAAGGTGCACCGTATATCCTGAATCCCTTCACTGTTACCTCCGAATCTTGTAAGTAAATACTGTTTGTCAGGAGGGACTGAACATTGTCAAAGTCCTCTGGTTTCAATTTGGACACAGAGGGAAAACGGTAGTAGTCCTGTTTAACAAGGTCTGCCATGAATTCCTTATCAAATGTCAGTTCATGATTCCCAGCAATCACTATTTTATATTCATATGGCAGGTTTCCTGAAATAAGAAAAAAGAGCACCAATTAGCATGTTTATTTCCCATCACAAAGTACAACAGCCGAGACTATGTGATTAGCAGACAGCTCACCCAAATGAAATAGCTCACACATTCCTTTACATTTCCATGCGAACCGGAATTTATGACTACTCCTTTATGCTAACAAAAATGACAATAACGGGCGATACGAAGCTGCTAAGTAGCTAAAATGTTGCTAAAAAGACATTAAGTTTTCTAGTTTCATTTCCCTCTTCTGTATGCTACTTATTCATTGTGATGAATCCACACTTTATATTTATCCAGTAAAAATCACTTTAATCACGATCCTGAAAAGAAGGTCTGGACCTGCCTTGGTCCTCAAAACATAATCTAACCACCTACTCTTAAGAACTCAGATAACTACTGGATTTTTAATACATCCTTCATACAAAAGACATGGCATAGTCAAATATTCCAAGACTGACATACATGAAAGGAACCACATAGTACAATTTCATATTTCAACTCTAATTTTAAGTTTACCTTTTGGCTTGTGAATAAAAAGAACATTAGTAAGGCCCCCTGATTAGAAGGCTCACTTTCCTCCCATTGGGATGGGAGAAGAAACTGTAAAGCTTAACCCCCTTTTAATATTTATGGTATGGAAATGTGAGTTCTCGGTGTGTGCTTTTTATGCAAAAGTTTCCCGATCAAAATGAGATAATTCTGGGAAGGAGAATGAAAGCTATAAAGGAAAACCCAAACACCAGACTTCTGCATAGATTTATAATGTTTGAATAAAGTACAGGTCATACATATTAATAACTCACCGTGATGCTATAAGAACCAAAATCCAAAGGGAGATAGTGCCAGGCAGCTGTCCCCACCTGAAATTAATGCTCTTTCCTTTACTCTACCCATCCCTCAAGCCTCACTGTTGATCTGCTGTTCTTTTATTTTATTTTATTTTGGAGGAAAAAATGGCACCTTAATTCTAGCTTTCTGAGACCTGTGGGTCCAATGCAAAATTAATGTTTCCTGCTATTCCAGGAAGAATTAAAGTTACCACTAGCAGGAAATGGATACACTTGTTGTAAGAAATGGTTCTTACCAGCAAGCCGGAGTCTCAATGATTTCATTAAGAAAGCTTAGTGGGGAAGACAATTTTGTGGGGGAGATGAGGGAAACAAGTTCTGTCGTCAGCAATTCAAACTCTAAAGATTACACTGTGAAGTCCACACAGTCTCAGCAGCACATCGCAAACGTATTTGCTAATATTGAAGCAGTTTTGAAGACTGCCAGATCATGTTTTGTAATATTACTGCCTTTTCTTTAGCTATTAATTCTTAGATTTCTGACAATAATAAAATTGCATATATAGCAAGGGCAACAATGGGGAGGCTTAAGAGACAGAGGAAAGCAGTCTGATAGAAAATAACACCGCAGAGAGAAGAAACCAGAAATGTTGAGGCCAAGTATCAATGGGTATCTTTGACTACTAGCCCACAGTGCTGTGTGTCACATCTTTGGCCTCCATTATTTGCAAGGCTATGCTGAAGAGTTCACAAACGAGTAGGAAGCCTCCCTCAAATGAAAGTTTATGTCAATTTAGTAATTAGGAGTATGATGTACATAGCAAAGTTGCTTGGATAGAATAGTGGTATTTTACACAATTCCCACACTTCAAGTGCACAAATTCCCAGCACTGCACATGCTAGAAATTTGTGAGAGGCCCTACAACTCTAATATCATGGCTCTGTGACCCTATGGGCCTAATATTGCTCCCCAACCCAATTCACCTGTGCTCCTAAAGCGGGAACAGGCTAAAATGTTTTACCAGGAAGCAATCTGTTCCAAGGCAGGTCCTAACTGTGTGATTCTTAGAGCAAAGGATTTTACCTGTACAAATCACACTGCAGTTGCCCAGTTCCCCTTTAATCATTCACAATGAAGTACTCACTGTAAACCTTTTCATTATGTGCCACTGCTTTTGCAGGAAGCCTGGGTTTCTCAATTTATCCTCATTTCAGGACTTTGGTTCAGGGGCAGCGTAGGTGAGACTAGCCACTATGGCAAAAGAGGTATATTTTCCCCCTTCAGACTCGGTTTTTTTCTTTTTCTTTTTCTTTAAGTGAAACTGTTGCAAAGTAAATCTTTCTCAGAAAGACAGGCATCTTTGTTGTCTTTTAAATCAAATTTTGGAGACTCACATAAAATGGTAGCCACCAAAATGAAGAGCCACAGAAAAGGTGATGATATTTACACATCACCAGCAAACTCATCTCTTTCCGAGAGCCCAAGAGTAGCTTCCAACTTCCATCCTCTGTTACCGATGTTATGAGATTGTCTGACATATTTTCTTTTTTGCTGAACTGACCTTTCATCTATAATCTGCCAACCTTTATGTTTTATATGAAAAGTGTAAGCAGAACAGCTGACAAATCTCCTGTTACTTGATGGCATTTTCGTTTTTTTCCAGACTAGATTAATTTGGAAGTCTCTGCAGTGAAGCTTCAAACTTCTTGGTATTCAAATGGCAACCCTTTAAAATTGTCAGGCAAAGAGGTCCCTGCCTTTATCCATTTTATTCAGATCAGGCCATCTAAGCCAACCTGCTTGTCTAAAAAAAACCAAGGCCACGTATATATACTCTAACATGGAAAAAAAAAAAAGATTCCTCTGAATGACATAAAGAGGTCTACTGGCCAGGCACAGTGGCTCACACCTGTAATCTCAGCACTTTGGGAGGCCCAGACAGGCATATCTCCTTCACCTGAGGTCAGGAGTTCAAGTCCAGCCTGGCCAACCTGGTGAAACCCCATCTCTACTAAAAATGCAAAAATTAGCTGGGCGCAGTAGCAGAATTGCTTGAACTCGGGAGGTGGAGGTTGCAGTGAGCTGAGATTGTGCCATTGCACTCCAGCCTGGGTGACAAGAGCAAAACTCTGTCTCAAAAAAAAAAAAAAAAAAAAAAGAACTCTACCAACCAACCAACCAGTTTCATTGTTTCCAAGGCATGGTATACGTTCTACTAATTATACACAAGATTATTTTAGGTGACATGGAAATGTCAAGTAATTTTATATTTTAATACCACTTTTAAGAATGCATTGTTTGCACAAATACAATATAAAAGTATAAGTACTTACATATAGCTTCCTTTTTTCTATCTTTATATGTAAAATAAGAGGTGATTTAAAGAAAATTACTGAGCAAATAGTAGAGGTAACTTACAGGTATAACAAATTGGCAATGATAGCAAGTGGATGAAAAGTGGAAAACTTGCTCATCAACTCAGGTTAGAGATACAGTATATAAGTAAGACCATAAGCTCACAGAGGCAATATTTGAGTCTTTCCTATTCTGTATCTTCTGCACTTAGTGGTTTCACATAAATAGGTACTCATGAACTGAAGTAAACTAGGTCCTCACTACTACTTGACAGTTCTAAGTGCCCTACACTCTAGCCACTACCTCCCCAAGCAGCCATCACAAAATTTGTCCAGGCTCCAACTGAGCCCCTTGCCAGTCAGGCAATATATCCTTTAACCACATGTATAAAGGAGGGAGATTCTCTTCACTTCTGCCTTTTCACTATCCCATCACTCCATCTGTTTGTATCTTCTCCTCTTTCTAACAGAGGTTGAGCATCCTTTATCTGAAATGCTCAAGACTAGAAGTGTTTTGGATTTTGGATTTTTTGAGATTTTGGAATATTTGTGTTATACTGATTGAACATTCCAAATCCAAAAAATCCAAAAGCTTACATGCTCCAGTGAACATTTCCACTGAGTGTCATGTCAGTGCTCAAAATGTTTCAGATTTTGGAACACTGGATTTCAGATTCTCATAGTAGGGATGTTCCCTTTGCAGTTGGCTTCTTAATCTGATTCCTCCCACTCGCACAAGCACCTTCCTTTTCCAGACACCTCCTCTCTTCATATTTTGGGCCTCTCTCTATTTATACATTAAATCCTCCTCCTTAGTGAGTTTATATTTACCCACTCCAAGAAAACAAAAACAAACAATGCTAGACACATACACACACACGTGCCTCAAACATGATCTTAAACATGCCTTGATCTTGCTGCTGCTTTGAGATGCTTCCTCATTTCACTTCTAAACTTCTAAAAAGAGGATTCCATAAGCTTGCTGCTGGTAGGACAAATTCAGCCCTCAGATGTGTTATGGTTAGCCCTCAATTAAGTTTATATTTTTAAAGTATTGAACTAACATCTAGAACTCAGGAAATATCACCCAGAAGTTTCTGTATTTCCAGCTTCTTGTGGAAAATCAAAAGATCAGGCAACACTGACCCCCAGTCTGCCAACAGATCTCCCCACTCTGATTTCTTCTCATACAGCCCACTTACCACATTTGCTTTGCCTGATGGGCCACTATATTATTAGATTTAACAACGTACTGCCAAATGGTTACTCAAAAGTTACTCAACACAATCTGGCTCCTAAAGCTTCCCTGGAATGTCACTAATAACCACCTAATGGCCAAAGCCAAGGCTTTTTCTGAATTCTGACCCCTCTGTTAATCACACTACTGTGGTGTAATGCGTTCCCTTGATTACTGCTGTGGCACTCTCCAAGTTCTCCCCCTTCCTCTCTGATTCTTCCTCTCCTCTGTCTTCTTCTTCCTCAGCCTCCTTTGCATTCCATCTCATCTGCAAGTTTATTCCATGACACTCTCTTTCTTCATCTTTACATCTATGGATAATATTTAATAATTTCTTACTGTGCTTCTCACATTTGTATTCCTAATAATTCAATTTAAACTGTGGAGGCAGCATGGGGATAAGAATGGGGCCTCTGCAAACTCTGCCACGTGTTAATTGTATGACCTTGGAGATTCCTTATGCTCTCTAAAGTGTACTAGCAAAATGGGGATAATAACAACACCTACTTTATAAGTTTTGGCACAGATAAAATGAAATATAGCCTCTAAAGCACATGCATGGTGCCGAGTAAACCAGCAGTGTGTGTTCACTATTATTACCGCATTTTTGAGTTTTGCTTTTGCATGTGACTTGTCCCCCCATAGCCTGGAACGGATAGATGATGGCTTGTGGTTCCTTGCTGATCCAAAGTACCTAGTCCCATAGCTTCAAAATGGCAGACGCACAACTCAAATTTGTTGAGTAAGTGAAGGAATGAATCAACCTCCACAAGATTTTCTGGGAGCTTCCTTTGAATTCCAGGAACTTGGTTTGTCCTCTTGGGCTATGGCAAAGTTTAAGCCAATTGTCACATATTCTTCCAAGTCTAATCCCTCTTCAAGTGTCCTGTTCCTTCTCCCCAACATCCAGTCTACCCGAATAATCTCTAGCTCTTTTTAAACTACAGTTTTTGCAAATATAAATAGGGTAAAAATAAAATACTGCTTCTAAAGTTTGGTGAGGACTAAACAAGATCCTGCATATAAAGAACCTGCACAGTTTCTGACACTTTATATTCACTCAGTAGACATTAGCTGTGTTGTTATGTTATTGTCATGACCACCCTTCCCAATTGCCATCAATAAACCATTGGTTTATCCACAAATTGAATCACTCCCTGAAGCCAGACACAATGTCACTACTCTCGAAGCAAAGCATCTGGGAAAAAAACACTTAGATTTTTCTCATGGCAGAAACTGACATTTTCTAACATGTCCTTCAAGCTAACAAAAGTATTATTAGGTCTAATAAGCATTTGGATCTAAAGGTGAAGGTCAGTGGGCCTATGAGGCCTCCAACCTGCTCAGAATGCAAACACAGAACCTCTGTTGAGATGATCCTAAGCTCGTACAAGGTATCCCCTGAACACATAACTTCTTGCCTCCTTCTCTTGCCCAGATGTCTCTCTCTTCCAGGAATTACCAAATGCCAAAAAATGTGTCAAGAGTGGCCTCTCATTCAGAAATGAACAGTATAACCTGCAATAGACAGTATCCAGACTATTTCTCTAAGAGTGACTAGTCATGTGGAATATCTCCAATTTCTTCTTGGAATCAGGTGGGTATTCTTCTATGAGCATGTAGCAAGGAACAAATGAACTAGAAAAGTTTAAGATCTTCAGCTATGCACATGTCTGATGAACTCTATAGCAATGTTAAACAAACACATAGTAACTTATGTCAAAGTCAGCATCCCTCCCTTATAAAACTCTATACATTTAACGTGGCACTTATAATGGCTCCAATGAATCACAGCACATGAACCTCTAAGGTTCCTCCAAGACAATCTGGTGGTTTGAAGTTGTGCTCCCTGAGGCCTCCCTGGGGCTGGAGAAGGGCAGAGGGGAACGACCTTCTCTGAGTTTTACTACATCAGCTATGCTTTCCTTGATTTTATCATCTGGTGAAAGATTTCATCGTTTGAGGAAAGTTATCCCTGGCTTAAAAAAATTAAGGAGAAACCACCGATTCATGCAACTCCCATTTTAATGGATGAAGAAACTGAGTGCCAGAGAGGTGTTGCCGCTTACTAAGCACAGTCACAGGCCGCAGGTAGGGCCAGAATCTAGCTCTTTGGCTCCCAGACCAGTAGTTTTTCAGATGATCCCAAATATGTGACAACTTGATGAAGTTGGACGTAAGGCCTACTCTTACATGGCTCCTCCTCATGCCAGTCTCCATCTATGGTAATCTTTTATCTAAGTCTAGGCATTGATGATCCTTTTTGTTTGTACCCATGAAACAGAACTCTCCATTCTAGATGCTTCACTGGCTATATCACAGACTTCTCCTGTAAGGGACATGAGGCAGTGTCAGCCTCACACTATGACAACACACATCCTGGCTCAATTAAAACATGCATCAAATGCTACTGCAGCTTTTGGTGTAATTTCTTACCTACAGGCTCCCAGGATAATGTGGTAGCCTACGCAATGAAGAGAAGGCTATAATTATGAGGATTAGGATGCGACTTTGATAGGAGAAAGGAAGTCTGAGGTAATAAATTCAAACACCTACATGAACTAGGGAGGTAAAGAAACAATGTGAATTGAGCTGAACTAGGTGGAAGATAATAGAGAGCAATGAGGACTGGGGGCATACGTGCATCAGCATTTTAGAATAAACATAGATAAGCACTGCTCTGGCCAAACATGATTTCCTCCCTAGCTTGCCCTTCTCCCTCAATACAAGTTAATGTTCCTCAAAATTAAGTATCATATAACTGTAATCTGGTTTCTGCTATAAATCATTATAGAATGAATTCCTCTAGAAAACTCAAGTTTAGGTCAAACCAAAATCCAAAATCAATTCCAGAACATTCATTTTTCCCAAGAATCTGCCTGTGATATGGTTTGGCTGTGTCCCCACCCAAATCTCATCTTGAATTGTAGTTCCCATAATACCCACGTGTTTGGGGAAGGATCCAGTGGGAAGTAATTCAATCATGGGGATGGTTAGCCTCATGCTGTTCTCATGACTAAGTTCTCACGAGAGCTGATGGTTTTATAAGGGGCTTTACCTCCTTTTGCTCAGCATTTCTCCTTGCTGCTGCCATGTGAAAAAGGGTCAACTGGCTTCCCCTTCTAAGGCCTATCCAGCCTTGTTGAACTAAGAGTTAATTAAACCTCTCTCCTTTATAAATTACCTGGTCTCAGATATATTTTTATTAGCAGTATGAGAATAGACTAATACAGCCTACCACCTGCTGGAAGACAAGTCTTGCCCCATACTCTTCATTCTTCATGAACAGGGAGTATGGAAAACAGGGGTAACCACAATGGCTCATCAGGTTGTGGTTAATATCAAATATCCTTTCCCCAAACCCTTTTATAAATCAGAGATCTGGTAGGCACAGCTAACTGATCATATCTCTTATCTACTCCTGCTAAAACCAAGAGAAAAACCGCAGTATTCAGCAGTAGTTCTTGGTGAAAGAGAGCCTTCAAAAGCAAACATGCGTTATTGTTTTCCTATGTAAAAGAAACCTGGTTCCACAAAGCTGACATATTTTAAGATTGCCAATCCCTATGCCCTCTCTCCTCTATTCTCCTAAATTATAGATTTTGGAAATATATAAGGAAACCAAAGATGTCTGTGGTATCACACTCACAGTCAGTAAAGCTCATTCTGCAGGAGGAGGAAAAACAATAGAGATGACAGGACGGAAGAAAAACTTAACGATGGCTCCCAAGTGCTCAGGAAAATCAAATTCACAAGGCACAGGCTTCAAGCTCACTTTCATTTGGGCATGTGCTAGAAAGAAAAGCTAACTTGTTGGGATTTATAAGAATCAAACATATATATAATCAGACCTATTATCACAGCACTGTTTCTAAACAAGAGATATATAACAATTTGATCATATTTCTGAAACCTGTCTGCAATGTGGCAGTGCCAGGGGCCTGTTTTAAAATACTGCTGCTCCCTAATGCCAATGATATAAAGCGACTTTGTTATACCCAATGCACATACAAGGAGGAATTTTTTCCTATTTAAAATTATTTTTATATGTTTATTACTGTAACTGCAACAGGAACAGGGAAAATGTAAAACTTTGAAACCTTTTTATTTCACTGAGGAACGAATAAGAATAAACTGGGCTTGAAAACTGGCCAAGGAGAAAATTCTGCAGGAGGATGAAAGGCAAAAACTAATACCAATGGCTAGGAACATGGAAGAACTATGAAGCTCAGGATGGTCTAAAGAGACATTTCATCTAATCCTTTCTTGGCAATTACTGGGGGCTGACAGCAGAAAAGGCCTGAGTCCAGCCTGGCAGTGAGGAGGGGGTTCTATGAGCTATGAGGAGGCAGAGCCAACTTTTTGCTGCTGTACCCCTGGCACCTAAAAGAATGCTTAGCACTTAGTTGGTACCCACTGCATACTTGTTAAATGAATGAATGGACCTCCAGAAATCCCCCTTGGCTCCACAGTTTGAACTCACTTGCCTCAGCTACAAAACCACTAGAAACATTCAGTCAGGGCAAGCTCCGTCTCTGACCTCAGTCTGTCCCCCGTCAGGCTCCATTAATTTCCACAAGTCCTGACAGCTCTAACGTTAATACTCACACTTGCTGATGGAGCCACACAGCAGGTTCAGACTGCTACCTTCTCCTCTGAAACTCATGCATTAGGGTTTCTTCCATGCTTGCAATGGGAAACCAAGTCTAAGAAATATTAAACACAGAAAACTATATTACAATAATGTCAGGGCTGAGCCAGAAACCCAGGAGAATGCAGGGGGATTCGGAATGAAAGCCCAGTGGTCCACCACAGGAATTAGCACCAGTGTAAGACACCACAGCAGAAATGCTCCCTCCTCCACTTCAGCCTCCTCCATAAAGAGAATCCCAAGACACCAGGAGATGTGATAAACCTTTCTTCACACAAAGGAAACAAAAGTCCATTCCCTTTCCCTCACAGTAGTCACTACTGTATTGCACTGATGGCAGGTCACAACTGGGAAGTGCAAACGATGGGGAAGCAGGTCATTAATACCCATAATTTTTAGACCATGAAAACAGCCCAGAGATTTTATTGCTGCTCAGCAACTCCTTGTTTGTAAGCATTCTTGCCTCAACCATAGCCGTCTTCCAACACAACTTTTTGTGACCTAAACACACACATACACACCTCCACATACTCATTCACACTATATATGTATTTAAGACATCTGCAGGTAGGAAAAATGAATGACAATATCCTCCTTGCTTCCCAGCTGAGTATCTCTAAGTTGCCACTCGAATCAACACGGTATCTTCTAAATGGGAATCCCTAGTGGCAACTGTCCACCTAAATGCAACTCCAATTATATTCCAGTATTGCCATTTGGCGGGACAACAAAAATGAATCATAAAGGAGACTCTTCCACTCTTTATTTTATCCAAACTTTCCTTTACAAATGAGGACCTTGGCTTAAGAAAGGTTTATACAACAAATTCAATCGGAACAATCAGACTAGCTTCTAGAGACACTTCAGTCTACTTCCTCAAGCATTGGAAAACTGCATCCAAATCAGGGTTCCACTGGATAGTCACAAGAAGAATTGGTGAAGGCACTGTCAGTTTTCATCTGGATCAGCTATGTACATATTTAAATTAACTTGAACTTAGAGGAATATATAAATATATGGCATAAAGCAAAGAGTGCAAACTTTGGAGTCAGACAGATTTGGGATCCAGTTCCTGGTTCTGTCACTTACTACCTGTTAAACTCAAACTCCAAACACACTATTTAAGCTTTACATTACTGATCAGAAAAGAAAGAAAATAATTGTACAGTCTACCTTATGAAGTGGGTATGAGAGCAGGAAAAGATCAAATACAATACCTGCCACATAAAGGATGATAATTATTATTGTTATTATTATTAGGCTGGAGTGCAGTGGCATGATCTCGGTTCACTGCAACATCTTCCTCCTGGGTTGAAGCAATTCTAGTGTCTTAGCTTCCCAAGTGGCTGGGATTATAGGAGCCTGTCACAACGCCTGGCTAATTTTTTGAATTTTTAGTAGAGACAGGGTTTCACTATGTTGGCCAGGATGGTCTCGAACCCCTCAGCCTCCAAAATTACTGGGATTACAGGCGCAAGCCACAATGCCCAGCCTATTATTGTTATTTTTATGTTGTCTTCTGTTTTGCAGAGTAACTTAGTTCAGAATAAGGAGCCCATCTCCTACTTTCTACCTCTTTAAAAGAGTATTTAATAAATATCTTTAATAAACTAGTAGTGTTGGCTGACAAAGTCTCTGATGAGCTGAAGAATGATGTTTGTTTTTCCCCACAAAGCCTTTTAAAAGCAGCTGAGAAAAAGGTGTTCCTCCAGCAATAATTATAAAATAAGTGGCAATTATTCTGCTGAATAATTAGAGGAACAAATGCAAAGCCTGTGTGTTTGCAGTTTAAACCATTAAGTATGGTGATGATCAAATTAAATAAAAATAACATGAGGCATAAATGCCATATCTTTTAAAAGAAATAACAATTTTAGAGGCTTTAAAAATTTTTCCCCTCCTTAAGCCTACAAATAAGAATTTAAAATATTTTTGTAATAACTACTATTTTTTGCATGCTGAAATAACATTTGGGTAGATGATGCAGAATTTCAACATGCAGGAATTCTGCGGGGCAGGGCTGCAGGAGCTAGAATGGAGAGTTGACAGTGGAAATAAAATCTCTGCTTTAATAGCGCCACTGGGGCTAGATGAAAATGGTCTTCCAGAACTTGATTAAAACTAAATTGAAAAAGAACATATTTGGCTAATATTACATTAGACTAAAATATAGAAATGAACCCTAATACTCTCAAAATCTAATAAGAAAAAGCCATCTCAATTTCCAAACTTTCAAAGCATCTTCTTTAAATGCATCACAGATCAATTTACATGGTACTTTTGTCAATAAGCAAAACCAAATCACAGGTTCCAATTGGCTTATATTGGAAAGTGTAAGAGCAAATGCTAGAAAATGCAATTACTGCAAACAAACTCCATTTTCTCCCCTCTGAAGGGAATTTCGGGGAATATTTTATTGCCATCAAATAATATTTCTGAAGGCATCAATACACAGTTCTATCCTCTTTTCAGAGTCCCCACTCACTGTATAATCTAATCCACTCTACAGAATATCCTGAAATTTAGAGAAGTGACTATGAAAGGGGATATTACCTTGCACATACATCCTATGTCAATTTTAATAATATATACTCTGGACAGAAAGCTGCATAGAGCAAAATTTAGGATCCAATAAAATTGATTCTTCCCATTTTATAACTCAAAACTTTAATGAAGCATTTCAAGGATAAAATTTACAAAGAAACTTCTCAGAGAAGGTTATTTTGATCAATAGTGACAGTGATAAGATAGAGGGAATGGAGACCATATTCATTTCCTCTTCCATTTTGCTTTCTCCACCCCTCAATAAGCAATTTTTACTACCATAGGAGCTCCCCTGAATCAGAGCTACTGAAACTTCCTGGGCGAGGGGGGGGAGGGTGAAATCATAGTCTCCTTTGGATAAGCTTTTGGTTCCATTGGAGCCCCAGTTCCAACAGTCTCTGATACTTCTTTGGGAATGGTTTTGTGGCTTTATGCCACAAGCCTCCTGCTGGCATGAAGCAGTACAAAGTATGTAGTATAATTGGAAGAAATGATTTCTGGAAATTCCATCATGGCCCTTGGTGCCCAAGGTTCCAAGAAGCGGACTTGGAGTTTGAATTTGCTTTCTACATTTTCATTTCTTACTCATGGTTTTCCAATTTCTAGAGATCTAGGCCCCAGCATCTTAAAATTTATCAAGGGATAAATTTACACTGTCTTTCTAAATCCATGTTTTCTCCTAATTAGTATACTTAAGGCATAAGGGGTTCCAGAAAGTTCTTCCTTAAATAATTTGAATTAAGTATTTTAAAGAATCCAGGTAATCAGAACACGGTTGGTGAGCGCATAATCTGTCTGCTGAACATTGTTCCCAAACAAGACAGTAAAATAAAAATAAAAATAAAATAAGGTGTTCGGCAAGACAGTAAAATGGGGAAAAAAAGGTGTTTGTTCTATGAGGGTCTCTGTTCTTAGACATGTGAAGTCAGGTAAATGCATACTACTTTAGCCTTAAATTGTTCATTTAAAAACATGTATATTTCTCTCCCTCCTCATACATATGCATGCACTCTGTCAAGGAGCAGATTTCCCCTACTTTTTGGTTTGCCTCTGTTATGGGCTGAATTGTGCTCCCCCAAAATTCATATTTTAAAGTCTTCATCCCCAGTATCTCAGAATTTGACCATGTTTGGAGATAGATCCTTTAAATAAGTGATTAAGTTAAAATGAGGCCATTAGGGTGAGCCCTAAACCAATATGAATGGTGTCCTTATTAGAAGAAATTTGGACACACAAACCAGGATGCACATGCATGGCTGAAAGGCCACATGAGGACACGGGGAGAACACAGGTATCTACAAACCCTGCAAGAGAGGCCTGAGGTGAGACCAAACCTGCCAGCACCTTGCTCTAGGACTTCTAGCCTCCAGAACTGTGAGAAAATAAATGCTTGTTGTTTAAACCTTACAGTCTGTGGTTCTGTGGTTGATAGCTCTAGCAAGGTAATACCCTTCTTAGAAGGCCACCTTGGCCTAATCCTTCCTACACTAACACTGGGTGATGTCATAAAAATACACATCTCTTCATATACATTCCCTCCACATACTTAAACACTCACCCAACTTGACATCTTCCCAGATTCTCTATTAATGCCTACAGACAAAGGGCCAAACATTCTGTGATATGCTGTGTAGAACTTTCTGTGATCTGGCCCTGCCAGCCACCTCCCCAATTGTATCTGGAGCTGTGAACTTGGAGTTCACAGAATGAGGATTTTTCTAATGAGTTACTTTTCTCCCACTTGACTATGGACCTCAGGAGGGTTTGAACTATATTCTATTCATCTTTGTATTCCCAGAAGGCTTCAATCATTATTTACCAAATGAATGAATGAAGAAATAATTCTATATTGCCTAAGAATCATGTGAATATGATTAGAGATAGAGCCTCAATTTTGGATGCAAAATGGCCTTTAAGTGTTATAAATCCTATTTTTATTTTCTTCAAGGATGACACCAATTATATACATCATAAAGTATACTGTTCATTTGTTATTAATAAACTAAATCTGCTTTTTAACACCTATTATACAGAGGCTTTCTTTTTACTGGGAAAGGCAACAGGGCAAAGAAATTGGCCCGCCTGTAGTAAGGGCTCAATTTTGCTGAATGAGTGAACAAATAAATGGATGAATAAATGAACAATATACATCACATAAATAATGTTATAATCTCAAAAGAGAAGGAAGTTATTGCTGCATGGTTGACACTATGCACTTAAAGCTTTTTCCAGCCTTTGTTCCCAGGATTCGGTAACTCAGAGGAGTAATCAATAGATGGAGTTAATGGAATAGCCATTCATTATTTGAGGAAGGTGCCTGTATTTCTTCTTCACTGTATCCCTTCATCTGAAAGTTTTCACCCCTAGGCTTCTCAGGAAAATCACTGCTGTTTTGACAGCTGGCTTTGCAGAGGCCACTCTTTGTAAATGAGCCTACAGCCCAGGCCCAAACAGGACACATGTGTGCATCTTCTCAGGCCCCCAAGTCACTGGGTCAGAAGAAAGAATCCATGCTAATTTATATTCAAGGCCAGTTCTATCATTTTGCTTCCAACAGAAAATCAAGGGACAGCAGGGTGCTCCTGACCTCTTATCCTCTAATTCCAGGCTTACCGAAATTCCAACCTAGCAGAGTCCTCAGAGATTTGAATCATTCCTTCCATGGAATGGGAAACTAAGACCTAGCAAGGCTAAATGACTCCTCCAAGGTCACCCAATGACTTAGTTGCAATACAGAACAACTTCTACTTTTGCAGGTCAATCATCTCCTTCTCCACCATATCCATAATCACAGGGTCAGAAATATAAATGATTCACTTTGCAAATCAGAATATTTAGGTTCAGAGAAACTAAGAAGCTTTTCTAGAGACTGTGCCTACCATCATGAATCCTGGGTCCTAACATTACCAGCCCCTACCAGCAAGTATCGTGCAGTAACACCCAACACATATAGTCATTCATTTCTTTATATTTCATAGATGCAGAGGACTAATCAAATTTCATTGTTAGGATACTCTTTTGTTTTTAACCTCTACTATCATGGTTTAAGTCCTTTTTTTTTTTTTTTTTTTTTTTTTTTTTTTTTCATTTGTCTCATGGAAAGCATCTATTTAGCCATCTTAACCATGAGCTTAAATCAGGGAGTAATTTAAGATGATAGAAATTATCTCTCTGGGTCTAGCTACTGTTCTTCCAAGCTTTTCTTCTGTCTCTGACACTATCACTGAGGTATCTTTAATGAAATTCAATGGTAAAGCTCTTCCATGTTGCCAACATCACAACTTTTACTTTTATTTTCATTAGAAGCTAAGGGGCTAAATTTGCTTATCCTCAGCCAATACAGCACCTCCTTTTCATATCAATACCACCAAAGCGGTTTCTCAAGGTTGAAAGCAAAAGATTTCCTAGATCGATGCCTTTTTTTACCATATGTAGGCTCATCTCAAGCTCAGAATTTCATTTCTACATGTCTAAAATGCCAGCTTTCACTTTTCACTGTGATTATTTTCCTCAGAGTGCAAGCTGAGGCCTAGATCATTTACTTAAATGGTAAAAATGAAGGGTGACTTCCTTTGAAAAAGGCTACTTTTATTTATTTTTTAAAACTGAATTACCTTGGAGTGTTCTGACCAGAAACTGGAGATTGGATACACTCGTTTTTTAAGAAGGTATTTTTGCAGGGTTTAACTTAATTCTCCAAAACTGGTAACTCCAACCTCTTCTATTCAAACCCATACAAAACTTGTGAAGTTGATCCCTTACTAGGAAAGTGTGGCCAGATTTTGGTTTTTCAGGTTAAACATTTTTTTACTTTTTAACCCTGCCATTTGGCATTTCAAACATTCTCATATTCACCCACTTTGTGGTTTAACTCTCTCTTCCCTCATTTTTCTTTACATTTTGGCTGATTTCAAGGGTCTTGCAAAGTCAGGTCTCAACCTAATTTTCTAATCCAGTATGCTTGGATAAAAGAATTCCCATTAGATTCCATTAAATCCCACTAAGCCTCTGACTCTCTCAAAAGTCAGGATGAGATTTGATAATCAAATAGGGCCCCAGAATGCCATGGTATGATCACAGTCTTTCTGCAACCTCCAAAAAATATTCCCTGAGGTCCTAGGATGTGACCAGCAGTATGATGGGGCTGGCCAAGAACATAATGATGCACCAAACAGAACAGGGTCTCTGGCCTTATGGAACTTATACTAAGGTGAGAGCAACAGATTCTAATAAAGAAGTAAATAACCTACTAACATAACTCAGATTATAATTGTGAAGAAGAGAATTGGCAGGTGCTATGAAAGAGAGTAACAGAAGATTACCAAGATATGGCAATCCAAGGCAGTGTCTTTGAGGGGGATCAGTAAATATTTTCTGTCTGCCAAGCCCTTTTTCAAAGAAAAGTAAGGATAGCTAAGAAATAAACCTCTCACTGTAAGAAGGCAGGAAATATATGCATGCATGCACACACACATACCCCAGAGATGTTTAGAATAGTATATTGGCTGGCCATGCTGGCGCATGCCTGTAATCCCAACACTTTGGGAGGCCAAAGCAGGTGGATCACCTGAGGCTGGGAGTTCAAGATCACCGTGACCAACATGGTGAAACCCCGTCTCTACTAAAAATACAAAAAAAATAGCCTAGTGTAGTGGTGCATGCCTGTAATCCCAGCTACTCAGTAAGCTGAGGCAAGAGAATTGCTTTAACCCAGGAGGCAGAGGTTGTGGTGAGCCAAGATTGCCATTGCACTCCAGCCTGGGCAACAAGATCGAAACTCTGTCTCAGAAAGAGAGAAAGAAATAACAGTATATCAAGCACATGGTTCCTTGTAAATCTCAATTTTCATAAGAACACTCAGTGCAATCACCTGTAGTTGATTTGCTGACAATTAGCTAGAGAAAAATTTTTAAAAATCTACCCTTGTGATGAAAAGTTTTTCTGAAATATTCTATTTTCTCCCTTCAGGAGGCAATCTACTGGGTCTAATGTTGAAGCAACTGAGAGGAGATTACGGTGTGCGAAATTGGGCTAAATGTGTGCGTACTCTGAACGTCAATTACTGTTGTTGCCCTTGTAGTTAACGTCTGGGCGTGGCTTGGAATGGTTCAACAAAGCTAATATATTTCTTTTATTTTCTTAGGCTCTACTTTTGGCTCCTTGAAAATTCTCATTATTATCAGGAATAGGACTCTGGGGAGTTGAGGTTTGCCATAGCATAATGACTTCACTGAGAAGATGCCAAATAGGCAGTAGTAACACAATGTCCTCTGAAGACTCTATTGTCATTGAACTTCCAGGAGTCCTGAGGGGGAAGATGTCCTCATGACTAGGGCCATGCGCCTCAGTTCCAGGGTCACCTTCCATGGTCATTCTCTTTGGCCCCTACTGACTTTCCATATCTTGTTCACGTGACCTCAGACATTCAGTGGCCTCAATGGGATTTTTCTCTGAGCTCTGCCAAGATGGCCGGATAATGGCATTAGGAAGTCATGGCACCCTGTGTCTTAGCCCAGAAACAGATCATTTCTGTTTGCATGGTGGGGCAAGGGGGGTGAAGGAAAAATTTTGTTCAAAGAAAAGTTTATGAAGAAGTTTGAATTAAAAAAAAAAAAACTGAAAGAGTCTGTTGTTGTTGTGGGGGAGAGGAGGGAGGGATAAACTTCTACCCCATGTGACACCATATTTCTAGCCCCTCAGGGCCCTTGGAAAAATCACTGCCCTAGAACTTGGATTGTACAAATCCTTTAACAATTGTAAGACCTGAGATAGTCACTTTAGGCCAGTACTTCCCAAACCCATTTGATCTTCCAAATTATGTATAAGTTAAAAAGTAAATCACGGCTGGTGCAGTGGCTCATGCTTATAATCTCAGCGCTCTGGGAGGCTAAGGTGGGCTTATCACCCAAGGTCAGGAGTTCAAGATCAGACTGGTCAATATAGTGAAACTTTGTCTCTACTAAAAATACAAAAATTAGCCAGTTGTGGTAGTGTGCACCTGCAATCCCAACTACTCGGGAGGCTGGGGTGAGAGAATGGCTTGAACCCAGGAGGCAGAGTTGCACTGAACCAAGATCACGGCCACTACACTCCAGTTTGGGCAACAGAGTGAGACTCTGTCTCAAAAAGTAAAAAAAAGAAGTAAATCCGATTGCAGACTTCATCCTGAAAGATTCTGTTCTCTAGGTCTGAATGAGCCATGATCTTAAACAAATATATTCTTCCATTTTTGCTTTGCATCTCTTGTGATAGATAATATTCAGTGACCAGCATTACCCTAGCAAGGAGGAGGGCTAATAGGGGACTCCTGCCCCACTTTTAATCTAGTCCAGAGGCAGAAAGAATCCTCAGTACATCCATGGTTAAGTCTGGTTCCGTTATAAAGGGAAATAAGCTCAAAACCATTAAAATAAAACAGATAACTGTTTTCCTTTATTTATTTTTTTCTTTTCTTTTTTTTGGTCAGGCCTTGTCTTCTGTGCCCATCTCTCTTTCAAGGGGTCTAGCTAGGGATTCTTGCTACACTGTATTAGTGAGTTCAGATATCAACGAAGTGTCCTGCCATCTTTTGGTGGCCAATTGATGGTGACAGATAATTAGCTTGGATTGTTAAAAGTATACATCTTATGCTATCTTCAGAATCTCAGTGTCAAATATGTGATCTTCAGGATCTAAAATACTCAACTCTAGATGTATAAGACAGACAGCAGGTTAAACTGCTCCAAACAGCCATGGAACATAATAAGTGATGATGGATTAAGCCTCTCAGAACTTTGGAATCTGACTCCATAACAGGAACATGTAATCTTTTCCTCTGAGATCATTTCTATGGGAAGGGGACACAGGTGGCTGGAAGTCTCTCTTATACATGAAGCCTGGTATGACATGGGCAAAAGAAGAAACAGAAGAATGAAAGAAAAGAGAACAAGGAATAGAAGAAAACGCAACAAGAAAAGTAAAGATTTCAGAATGAAAATAGGAAACAAGATGACAGGCACGATATTTTAAAATGTTACCCAAAGCTATCTCAGTTACTGCCCAATTCTTATTACAATGCTGTCCCCTGCCATGCCCAAAGGACTCCATTCTAGGAAAACCATAGGCTACTTTCCCCAAAGTGTCATGCAGTGATATTTCATTATGAGACTCATAAAGCAGATGCTATTGATGGCACACTGATATCTTCACCCCACCTTTCCTCAATAGTACAGCCCCCAGGTTTGTTTTGTTTTGTTTTGTTTGTTTTGAGATGGAGTCTTGCCCTGTCTTCCAGGCCGGAATGCAATGGCACAATTTCTGCTCACTGCAACCTCCGCCTCCTGGGTTCAAGCAATTCTCCTGCCTTGACCTCCCAAGTACTCAGGATTACAGGCATGCACCACAACACCCAGCTAATTTTTTATTTCTTTAGTAGAGACAAGGTTTCACTATGTTAACCAGACTGATCTCGAACTCCTGACCTCATGATCCGCGTGTCTCAGCCTCCCAAAGCGTTGGGATTACAGGCATGAGTCACTGAACCTGGCCCACAGCCCCAGTTTTATTCATGTATTCATCTTCCCCTGGAAAGCCATGTGCTCCAGAAAGGTAAACCTATTCATGGACCCAGGCGACTGTATCTTGAATAGTTAGCATGTCTATTTCCCTTGCCAATGACCAGTTTAAGGAAGTGCCCGTCACTTAATCCTGGCCGATGCAACATGAAGAAAAGTCTATAGAGGGACTTCAAGGAAATGGCCATCACCTATACAAAGAGACATACTGTAAAGAATGACCTTGTTTTTCCAGTGAACATTGTCATGACTTCATGCCACACCTGGAACTTTGGCAGCAGTCACTCTCAAACCTTGGAACAAGGCCACCATGTGAGAGGCCACCATGGTGAGAGAGAACCTGGGTTCCTAATATCATCACTGAGTCCATGAATTATCAGATACTGAAAACTGCTTTGTGCCTGGACTTTTTTTTTTTTTTAATGAGAGACTAAATTCCTTGTTGCTTACAGCATTTTGTTTCTTACAGCCAAAAGCCACCTAATTGATCTATGTTTACATGTCCATAAGCTAAAAATAAGTAATGCTTCAATCAAACAAAACTCTTTGTATACCTTCTACTTCTTATTACAGCCTGGTAAGAGATTATTATTTGATTTGCTGTCTCTAGCAAGGATACTCAATGTCCCTGTAAATGAAATCAAATGATGATGACAATTGTGAGACAACACATCCAATGTTTACCTCTGTCAGTCACCATCCTAAAAAACTTTAGGTCGGGCACAGTGGCTCACACCTTTAATCCCAACACTTTGGGAGGCCGAGGTGGGCAGATCACCTGAGGTCAGGAGTTCAAGACCAGCCTGGCCAATATGGTGAAATCCATCTCTACTAAAAATACAAAAATTAGCTGGGCATGGTGGCACACACCTGGAACCCCAGCTACTCAGGGGGTTAAAGCAGAAGAATCCCTTGAACCCAGGAGGTGGAGGTTGCAGTGAGCCAAGATTGCACCACTACACTCCAGCCTGGGCAGAAGAGTGAGACTCTGACCCAAAACAAACAAAAAAAACCTTTATACGTTAACCTACTTTATCTATACAGTAACCTGATGAGGCAAGATCTATTATCCTCTTTTGCAGATGAGCTAAATGAAGTCCACAGGGTCATCATGAAAAAAGAGTGGAAAAGAATTGCCTGATTTAGGATAATAAGAGTATGCAGAACATAACCCTAATCCCCACAATCCATTTTATCCATGAGCAAGAAGGTGGTAGTGCACTGGATGCGTGAGAACCAAGGAAGAGCTCATTACAGCTTTAATTATGAGGACTCGTCAGTTGAGAATTTGATTTAATAAGCCTGAACTAGATTCCAGGAATCTGAATGTTTAACCACCTGCCTGAGACATTCTGATGGGCAGTCAGGATCAGGAGATAGGAACTAGGGGCTAGATAAAACTGAGCTGCCCAAGATTTGGGGGATATAACAGGGTAAACTGAACTGAATGGTCTCTCGTGATCTCTGAATTCCTTTTCAAGTAGGTATGTAAAAAAGCTTCAAAAGCTAGCAACCATGAGAGTGGGTATACAACCTTAATTCTTACTACAGATTTAGTCATAAACCAAAGTTAATTTACTGCCTAAGTCCTATAGGACCCCAAGAGTTATACGTATTTTCTTGTCTTCTTGACAGGCTTACTAATATACTACCCCCAATTTGCCTCACAGACAGCTAAAAACCTCTTGCAACAGGCATAGAATAGCCGCTAATGTGAAGAAAACTTTAAAATCCCACCAAGCCATGATCACAGTCATTTCAGGAACTTTGTATTGGAGATATTCCAAAGTCTGGATTGACTCTAAAGAGTTAAAATAAAGTAGGCATACATTTTCACCATGGCAATTGTCTGCCTACCACAGTCATAGAGCATGAGTGTGAACAAAGACAATGACTATAGCAGGAACAGCAAATGCATGGTATGAGTCACCACACCCCTACCCTATAGCATGAGAGACACTCTGATCAGTGATAACATCTTTCCCACTGAGTCTGGATATAGCATGAGGATCCGCCTTAACAAAGTGCTTCACCACTTTGGATTGATCAGACTTGGCAAATGTGATGAACTCTCTCTGCCACACTTGTGCTGAAACCCCCTCAGAAGAGGAATAAAAATTAAGCTTGCTCCCTTCTAGAAGGAAAAAACAGTGTGCATTCATTTTCCAGACACTCTTCGGATGTATCCAAGTCTCATTATTATTATTTCTATAGCTCTTCATTTCTTGTTCATAAACGGTACTTGGATACATGTTTGCTGAATTTAATTTAATATTTTCTACTACTTTGGCTAAAGGATGTTGCATTGCCCTAACACGAATATTAAACTCAGTGAAGCCCATGAACCACTGGAACCAAAACAGTTAATTAGCAAGTCACCAAGGCTGGTAGCAAGAAGCAGGAGGCACGGCTTAGGAAGCTGCCCATTTTTCTTGCAATAAAGAAAATAAAGACAGTAATTCTAAGAACATTTATTAACCCCCCAGTATGGGTAATTACCATCAGATGTGGGTCTGTCAGTCTTGCATTAACATAAGCTACTGCATCTTGATTTTCAATGGCACTGTAATGCCCATGATACTGTAGATAAGTGCTAACGCTGGAATTTTGAGAACCAAGCCCTGTGTCCAGCAAATGCTTTTAAAAGAATTTCACTCTCAATGGTTTCTTGCCCAGAAGAAATTCATTTTATGGTTAAAAAAAAAAAGGAAGAAGAAAGAAAGAAAACAAGGAGGCATTCAATTGAGCAAGCATTTTCTTAACTCATTTTAAGATAATCTCTTACATTCCCCAACAATTTCTCCAAGGGATGCAAATGCGGAAAGAGACCCTGTATGGGTTGGCTGTATGCTCCATTCTGTATTGGTATATGACATAAAATAATGGAATGGCAATAAAACAACAAAAGAAAAGAGAAGGGCTTTATAATAGTCAGGACACGCCAACCAATTTTAAATTGAATTACACAGCCTGCTAATCTTTATGATGGGATAGAATTTCTTTCAACATCACGCATTATACTAAAATTTGCAGCACTTCTCCCTCCCTACTTCTTAAGCTGCTACTCCCCCATTCTCCCCACACATCTCCCCAGTGAGAAAGCTTCTCTTCAACCCCAAAAGCATTGTTCCTGCTGACTGGGAAAGCAGGGCACAGCTCTGTGCAAGATTTCATTTTTATAGCTATTGTTAGTTGTTATATATCTAGATTCCATGCCAGGGCATACACAAACACTTTTATGAACACTGGGCATATTTTCCTAATAACCACAAGAACAAAATTTTTAACAAGGTAGATTCAAATCTACGTATACGGTAAAAGAAATTCTTTAAAACAACAATATTGAGGAGCTTTGTTAAGTTTTGCAAATGAATGGACAGAACACTGTATGCTATATATTTGATGAAGCAATCACACTTTGGAAATTCTGAACTATCCAGGTCTAGAAGTTGCAGGAACCATGCTGAAGTATAGGCCTGTGTGTCTGTGACATGTCCTTCCTCCTCTTGCGTGTTTCTCTCTGTTTAGGCAATGGAACAGGGTACTAATGAGAAGGGAAAGAGCTTGTTCTGTAAGCACAGACACCCTCATATTTCAAGCCCTCTGGCCCTGATGAAAACAACTATGAAAGGACAAAGATAGAACTGCCATGCCAAGCTTCTTGATCCTTCGTCCTTCTGTCATGGGAGAAGGCGTCTCCATCATCACCCTAGTAAAATCATGTATAAACTACTTCTAAGAGATAAAACCCTTCCTAAAATTTTAAGTTCCTCCCTGATGCCTTATACTATGGAATCTTACTTTGCGATGCATTTTGGCTTATTTATAATAAAAATGAGGAACTCACCCACCGTGTACACTGACTTGTGAACAACATATTCATGCTATCACTGAACTATATCCATGACATTAAAAATAAAAATAAAATAAAATAAAATATAAACAATTCCTAGGCAGGCAAAGAGATCATACATTAGATCTGAGAGCAACTAGAGTTTATGATAAATTATGAGCTACAGAACAGCCACCAAGAACCACATACGGTCTCTGCTTAGGATCTTTCTAGATATTCTATACACTCTTTTAACCGACAGTCTCCAGTCACTCTGAGACACACACTGACTGCTGCACAACATGTACTTACTAACAGCAGCCAAGGACTGTCTCTAGGAGACACCTGTGCACTTCTGCTCCATGTACAGTTGTCCTAGAGCCACTTGAGTTTATCTCCAAATCTCCAAACCAGTTTATCCAGCTGTACTCTTTAATGCAATCATCTCATGTAATTATAAATGGCTTTAAAAATCAGGCCAGGCACAGTGGCTCCACCTGTAATCCTGGCACTTTCGGAGGCCAAGGCGGGCAGATCACCAGATCAGGAGATGGAGACCATCCTGGCCAACTTGGTGAAACCCCGTCTCTTCTAAAAATACAAAAACTAGCTGGGTGTAGTGGCGCATGCCTGTAATCCCAGCTACTTGGGAGGCTGAGGCAGGAGAATCACTTGAGCTTGGGAGGCAGAGATGGCAGTGAGCCAATATCGCACTACTGCACTCCAGCCTGAATGACAGAGCAAGACTCCATCTCATTAAAAAAAAAAAAAAAAAAAAAAAAAAAAAAAAAAAATGGCATTCTAGAAGGATTCTGCACTCATTGTTTCACAAGTATCTTTACGTTCACCAAAAAATATGCCAAAATGAAAATGTGATAAATATGATAAACTTCAAATAAAGACGAGAAATTACATGTGTGATTTACCCAAGAAAGACAGTGCTGACCTGTAATCATTGTGTCCATTCTTCTTTTTTTTCTTTTCTTTTTTTTTTTTTTTTTTTTGAGACGGAATTTCGCTCTTGTTACCCAGGCTGGAGTGCAATGGCGCGATCTCGGCTCACCGCAACCTCCGCCTCCTGGGTTCAGGCAATTCTCCTGCCTCAGCCTCCGGAGTAGCTGGGATTACAGGCATGCGCCACCATGCCCTGCTAATTTTTTGCACCTTTAGTAGAGACGGGGTTTCACCATGTTGACCAGGATGGTCTCGATCTCTTGACCTGGTGATCCACCCGCCTCGGCCTCCCAAAGTGCTGGGATTACAGGCTTGAGCCACCCCGCCCGGCCCATTGTATCCATTCTTAAAGAAGGGAAGGCTTCAGTTCTACCTTAGAACACTGGCCAAAGCATGCACATCTTATACTCCACATTAATATAAATTATTTAGCTATATGATTATCATTTGTATAGGTTCCTGTGTTAGCTGGCTTTTTTATGAACTGAACACTTTTTGTTCCTTGCCACGCTGGGTAAGAAGCCTCTAACAGGACTAGGAGCTGTGTATGCACAGGATTATGGAGACAGAAGGTCCCACCTGCCTTCCTACCACCCTTAACCCTTGCATGCACTTTTCAAAGGACAAAACCTCCAGATGCACTAAAAAAGATATACATTTTTGTTTGTAATTTTGGTTTCTCTCTATTTTATAGGAGAATGATTAGTTTACTCACTTTCGTAGTATTAAATGTGTACGTTTAAAGATTCATTTTGGAATTCATATATAAAAGCACATTCAGGATCAAGCACAGTGGCTCACACTTTTAATTCTAGCAAGGCGAGGGCAGGAGGATCATTTGAGGCCAGGAGTTTCAGACCAGCCTAAGTAACATAGGGAGACCTCCATCTCCACAAAAAGTTAAAATATTAGCTGGACATGGTGGTGTACAATGATGGTCTCAGCCACTCGGGAGGACTGCTTGAGCCCAAGAGGCAGAGGTTACAGTAAGTAGTGATCATACCGCTGCACGCCAGTCTAGGCAACAGAGCAAGATCCTGTCTCAAAAACAAACAAAATATTTATATACACAAGAAAAAGTATGTATGTGTGGGTGTGTATACACAAATATGTATGTGTGTATAAATATACACACACAAGCATATATATACACATATATATGAGTCTAAAACTATAAAAATGATTTTAAGGAGATATATCTATATCTATGTCTATATCTATCTATCTATATATATATCTCCATACACACACACACACACACACACACACACACACATAAATTTTAAGGCTCCATGGTTACACTGCTTCCTAAATCCAGGATTTCTATGGATTCACAAAATGAAGAATGTACAATGAAAATACTAAAGTATCAGGTTTCCTAAATCCCCCCCAAAATTCATAAATTACAGTTAACTATTTTAGCATTCCTACTGGTGGCCCCAGTACTATTATTACTGTTACTACCACTACGGCCACCATTACCACCACTAAAAACATCATTATATGCTCTTGGTTGATTATCAATTCCAAATTGAGATTAAAAAAAAAAGGGGGGGGAAGAATTACACAGGACTTAGTGGACACTGAGCCTCAAATGACTAGGGAATATGACTAATTGAGAGTCAGCAAGTAAAGAACTTCCTAACATTGCTATCAACATTTTACAGACAAATCAAAGCTCAGCGGTTGTATTAGTTAGATGTCTGCCCTCACAGGCAAGTACAGTCTCTTCAAAACCAAAAGGAGCTTTACCTCCTAATTTCCAAGCAAAGAAGGGTAAGCGAGATTCATAAAAACGGTAGCGAGAAGGGAGACAACGCAGTTTAATTGTACAAATTTACCTGAAATTAGAAAAAAAAAATGCTGCTTTCTTTCCTGCTCCTACAATTTGAACAGTTAAAAAAGATTTTGTTAATGAAAAAAAAAGTTTACTTCAATATCATAGTGTACACAAAACTTGCTACAAGATAGATAGATAATACATGATAGATCAATAATACATGTTATAGTTAGCTGCTCAATTACTCATTGCGGGTGTACTATAAATATGGCTTTAACACAAATTCCAGATGTGAAAAAAGCTCAGAAATAAAGGCAACGTAACCAAAATTGAAAGACTTTTTTTCCCTACATAAATGCTAAAATCAGGCAACCAAAAACAATGTTCATTTGGGGGACAAATCAGAACAGAAAACTTATTTCAGTTTGCCTTTTTTTTTTCATTTTTTATTACCTATCTTTGTTTAATGGTTTCTGATAGTATTTATTTTTGTCACTTACGACTTTTTGATATTGTCATATGTCATTTTCACGTACAGTGAGTATTTGGAAACAAGGAGGGAAGCATTTGATTTTAGCATTTGTAATAGCCTATAAAACATACACCATTTTTTAAAAGAATTATAAATTTCCTTAATGAAAATGTCACCTTTTATTTTCAAAGTTAGGGGAGATTTTTATGATGATTCCAGAAAATAATTATCTTGAAAGAAATGACTTTTGATTTTGGTTGCAAAGGTTGTTGACTGTACCACAATAACAGCCAAGGGGGTGAGTGGGGGCTATCTGCCATCCACTGAGTATGTACTTATCAGGCCCAGGGGGATACCTCTTTGCACTTTGTACAAAAGCACCTTATGGGCAAGCAGCAGCCCCGACCAGAAATAACATATTGCAAAAATACTGAGACATTTTTAAATGAAAATGTACAATTACCCCCACTTCCTTCCCCAAGCAATAAAATGAAAAGGAAAACACACAAACACACACAAGAATAAAAAAAAGCAAAAACAAATGTTGGGATGTAATCATAAGTTTGGCACTGAATCACCCCCACCAGCCCCATTTAGGCTAAATTATGAAAGCCTGCTAATCAAACACCTTTGAAAGGACCATTCAATTCACAACTCTGGAACATGCCTTCCAGTTTCTACAAGGACTAACAGCCAAGCCAGAAACACACAGAGTATCTAAGCGTCCAAGTGTCCAGTACCACAAGCCAGGTTATCAAGGCACTTTGGATTTCATTATTTAGCACTTTCTGGTCAGCAGTCTAGTAGCGTTCCATTAAACAAACCTAGTTTATCTGATATTTGTTACAAATTTCATTAAATTTTAAAATTAATTAGGACACCAGGCAGTATGTTTGGAAGCCAAAATATATATTAGGTAACTCTCTAATGTAAATCTATCTTCTAATCTTTGCCAATAAAATGTAAAAATGAAACACGAAACAAATATAGCACCAGTCGATTCCACATGGCCACTAGTCTCTAGGATTCTGAAGCCCACCCTTCCTGTATGCTGCAGCTAATGCAGGATGTGGGATGTAGATATTGCCCCTTGGAGCTTTGGGACCCAGAGCATGTTAACCTCTAGGAGGTGCAGCATCTGGAGCTGCAGATCAAGAATAACTTCCTTATATGTTTGCTGGGAGGAGTGAATGAGATAAGTTTGTTTGCAAAATACACACCTAGCATGGTGACTTGTCACTTAATATACAGCAATTCTCATGATTATTAGAAACATAAATCCAAATCCTAATTTCATAGGACCAAGTTTTCATTAAGATACCATTATTCCTTAAAACAACAAAGTAAGAAACAGTGTTTTGATTTAGTTTGTTTTTTAAAACTAACTGCAATGCATGATTCTGAATAGGAGCTTGGAATAGATAAAAATAATGCCATAAATGGCATGATTAGGACAACTGGCAAACTTTGAAAACTGTCTATAGATTACATAACAGAGTTGTATCAGTTTATATTTCTTGATTTTGATAACTGTAGTGAGCCCATGTAAATGAACATTGATGTTCTTAAGAAAGACACATTGAAATATTTAGGGTAAAGGGCATGACATCTATGACTTACACTCAAATGCATCAGGAAAACACACACACACACACACACACACACACACACACACACACACACCCCACACACTACAAAGAGAATAATAAAGCAAATGTAGCAAAACATTAACAATTGGGGAAATCTATGTGAAGGGTGTGTGAGTGTTCATTGCATTATTCTTGCAACTTTCCTGAAACTTCAAGAAATATTAATTAAACAATAATCAACGGAGGCCACCCATCGGTGTGAGAATTGCCAACTACACATTTAAGGGGTCTGATGTGAGGCCCTTCTGGGACTTCGCCTTGGACTCCACTCCACTTTCACCTCTCTAGGCTAGTGGCCTGCCCTGCATGTGGGAATGGCTGCATTGAATTATGTAGACAGTGCCGTAATTGTGTCCTCTTCCCTTTCATCTTCCTTGTAGGACTCCAAGTGAGAATGTGTGGAGTGAGCTAATGATTTGCCACATATCTCTGATGAGTACTATATTATTTGCATCATAATATTTTCATTTCCTCCCCTTGCACATAATGCCACGTTGACAGCAAGGTCAGTTAAGTTACTATAAGGGATTTTTAATGAAAACAATTATAAATTTAAAATAACTGTGTTTAAAGCATTTAACAGTCACTAGGGTCAAGTGATTACAGCAGTTACAAGCCCCATGGGACATGTTCACACCAAAACAAAGTGAATAAATTACCTCAGCTGGCGCATGTAATCACTAAGTGACCACAGGGGTCAGGCAGAGTAGAACCCTGAAGACTTTCACGCAAAACCAATAATGAAAATTTATCAGTCAAAGGTGGGGGTGGGTGGTGAACGTCAAGAATAAGTGAGTCCAGTGATAGACTGGAAGCAGAACTGACTCTCCTTACAGCTAGAAGGGCCAGGAAAATGGCATTCAAAAACCCAGGGGACAGATGGAATAAAAATTCCTGGAAACAATACACAGGCAGGCTGGGGGGAGGTGGGGGAATTCAGATGAAAGTGATCTACGCAGTACCGGCAAGTTCAAAGCCAAACCAAATGTCCCTTTGGTATAAGGATGACTATCCTTACCCAGAAACCTGTTGCAGGGACTGGACACGCATTGGGAGGTCTCCCACGTAGGGCAATAAGGGATGAGACAGGATGTTAACAATAAAATGATAATGTTTAACATACACATGACATTTGACATCTTCTAATGAGGGTCCTTCAATTTCATCCTCACAACTCTGTGGCAACTTCCCCTTGTGATAGAAAAGAGGGGGCTGAAGCCCAGGGAAGGAACACATCTTGCTCACAAAAGCACAACTACAAAGTGAGGAAAACCAAACATTTACTGGAGGATTGCTATTTGCTACAGATTCTGCTGCGCACATCCTCTCAGGCGGCTCATAATCAAAAGAAGATACCAAAAATTCTAAAGTACTGTGTGCTAATGGTCTCAACATGCTGTGCAGGGGAGGAAGGTCTGAGGACCCATTGGGAAAGCCAGGGCTACTTTCACAACAGAAACAATCTCTGAATTTGGTCTTAAAGAATGAACACAAGTTCACAGAAGAAATGGAACAAAATTGGCAGACAGGCAGTGGGACCCACATGAGCAAATATTCATTATTCAACAAAAACAAATTCAGTGCTTACTACACACAAGGCACTGTGCTTGTGATCTCATCAACAATAAGGAGCAAGAGAGACACGAGTCCTGTTCTTACGATGCATGCTTTCACTCACTCATTCACTCAATACCCAGTTTTTGAGCAGCTCCTGTGTCAGGCACTGTTGTAGGTAGAGGATACAGTGGTAAACAAAACAAGTCCAGACCCTCACGGAGCTAGCTTTCAGTGGAGGAGAACTAACAGTAAAGAAGGATATGCAAAAAGAGGTAAAATAAGAAGACCTTACAAAGGAGATGGCATTTGAGCAGAAACTGATAGATTGAGGAGATGATTAATTAAAAGGTTCAAAGTGGGAACAAACTTGAAAGTTCCTGTAGTTAAGAAGAGAGAACAAGGGGCCAGGCGTGGTGGCTCACACCTGTAATCCCAGTACTTTGGGAGGCTGAGGTGGGCAGAACACCTGAGGTCAGGAATTCGTGATCAGCCTGGCCAGCATGGTGAAATTCTGTCTCTGCTAAAAATACAAAAATTAGCTGGACATAGTGGCTGGTGCCTATAATCCCAGCTACTCAGCGGGAGGCTGAGACAGGAGAATTGCTTGTGTCTGGGAGCTGGAGGTTGCAATGAGCCAAGATCATGCCATGGACTCCAGCCTGGGCGACAAAAATGAGACTCCATCTCAAAAAACAAAAAGAAGAAGAGACAAGAAGGGAGAAAATGGTAATACACAAGTCCAAAGAGCAAGGGGAGAGGCCAGAAAGAAGTGTGTGGTGGGAAATGAAGCTGGACAGATAGATTGGACCAGTTCATGAAGAGCTCTGAATGCCAGAGCAGACTATTCCACCTGTTCATGGTTCCTAAAATGTATTCCACAAAATATTAGTCTGATGGAAGGCCCATAACAAAGAGGTACCAAGTCTTCATCAGTAAAAATGCTGATAACAGCATCAACCATTCTCAGAGTGTTGTGAGGATTAAATGAGTTAATGCAGGTACAGGGTCAGGCAATAATGGGTGATCAATGAGTGTTAGTTATTATTGGGAGATTCCAGAAGAGATAAATGGCAGGTTGGGGCTTGGCAGTCTTTTTTAGGCACCACAGAGGTCAGAAGCAACGAATAAAATATAGTCATAGTTACAGGAGATTTAGGTACCTGGATTAATGGTACTGTGTGTCAAAAGGGGAACTTAGAAGAACAAGCAATATTTGGGGGAGATATATTTCAGTTTGAGGTATCATCAGTTTTGAGGTGTCTGTGCACCTTCCACCATCTACGTCAAAAATATCAGTCTCCAGTTAGATGTAACTATCTGGAGCGCGAGGGAGAGATTAAGACAAAATCAGCACTCCATTCTAACAATAAAACCTCAAATAATTAGAATAATTTCCTAGGTATTGGTAGGCAGACTTGGCCTATGACGAGAAATGGCATCATATCTGAAGGAAAGACGAAGTTCCCAGTCCTAGGCCTCCTACTGACAAATCTGTGCAAAATTGGGCAAGATCTTTGAAGTCCCTGAGTTCTAGCTGCCTCATTTACAAAATGGGGAAAAATAAGGACAATCAGAGGCTGGATGCTAAAAGTAGCGACTTTGCTTCTACGTTCTCAGTGCCTCCCACAAAGCAGTACTTGGCACTTAAGAGACACGTAGAATATATGCAGATAATCTGAGGATGAAGTCCCTTCACGTGCTGGGACACAAGGACCCTGCTCTAGGATTTAAAGGACTTCAGTGTTCCCTCTTGGACCACATAGTTTGGAAAAGTTGAGGACTTTTTTGTTTTCAAAAAGCCACTTTTTAATTTTGTTTAACAGTGATATAATTTTCATATGGTAAAATTCCTAAAACATCACCGTGTTCAGGAAAGTGTTTTCTTGGCTTTTCTGCTACGCTGATAAAGTACTCATTATGTATGTCTTGACTATGTCTTTTTCTCTTTAGGACAGGCGTCCCCAAACTACCACCTGCGGGCCGCATGTGGCCCCCTGAGGCCATTTATTCAGCCCCCGCCGCACTTCAGGAGGGGGCACCTCTTTCATTGGTGGTCAGTGAGAGGAGCACAGTATGTGGCGGCCCTCCAACGGTCTGAGGGACACTGAACTGGCTCCCTGTGTAAAAAGTCTGGGAATGCCTGCTTTAGGAGATGGGGAAATTTCAGGAAAGGAGAAAGGAAGAAGCTTAAGAATTGAAGGCTGGAACACGAAGTCAGTCAATGACTTCAGCTCTCATGGTGGCTCCACTGCGACCCAGCCTATCCTTCTACCTCTCTGGATCTCCATCCATCCATCAGTAGGACAGGGATAATACCATCTGCCCATATCAATTCCCCTGAAACAATAAAAGCATTAATGATCTAATATACTCAAAAGGTACTTTGAGTCCTTTGGAGGAAAGACGTCATATAAATTAAAGGCATAATAATTAATGTAATTTAAGAAAATGGCTGCCTATAACACAGAGGATTAGGTTCACATGGATCACAAATGACCTAGCCATCATGTCCTCAGGTCACTAATGATCCCTTCTAATGGAACAAAATCCAATCTTACTTATTTTAGCATATTCAACTGTGCTGTGTTTGGGTTCATTATTTTTCCCAAGTACTTTACTTAATTCTGTATCAAAATTGAACTACACTTTAAAGTTAATTTTGTCCTATTGGAAAGATGCACTTTCATATGAATTAGACCATGAAATAATTCACATAGAAAAAAAATTCTTCAATGTAAAGAAAGATAGACAGATAATATACATGAATCAACAGTTATTTGTATTAGGCAAATACTGTTACCCTATACTATTACAGACAAAACAAGATGTGTTACAGCTACCTGATAAAACAGACAAACAACTCGTAGACACCTACTGAAATCTTAGAATTACACATCACAACAATGACAACAATGATGATGAGAAAGAGGAAAGAAAAAGATATTAAAAAAAAGACCCTAAGTGGATTTCTTCAACTAGAAAGAGAAGCTTTCAATAAATCATAACTCTAGGATGGTTGCTAGGAAAACAAAATTATGAATCAAAAACTGAAAAGTATACTTTTAGGTACAGTTTTTGTGAACTAACTAAAGATTAAGAAATTACTTGAGTATTAAACTCTCAACAATAAGAATCAGAGATCCGGACTCTAGGGAACCCTCTGGTGTATCTTCCTTTGTAAATTGTGGAAAGAGTTATCTTATCTGCCCTTCTTAAAGCCTCTTACCTTTACCTCTTTATTAGATGTGACTATTAAGTATTCACAAACTTATATGACAACAAACATTCAGTGAGGCTGCTCTGCTCATATCCTTTCCGAAGTGATTCTCTGGGAAGTGCCGGGCCCTTTACTAGAGAAAAGTTGCCAGGTATCAATCTCTATTTTCTATTCAAAATGGCATCTCCAACCTTGCCCAGTTCACCAGCTCCAGTCTCTAATTTTTTTTTAATTGTTTCAAAAAATCAGAAACCTTAAATGGTGTGAACCATGTCTGGAAAGTATTATGTGAAGCAGTTTTTTTTTTTTTTTTTTTTTTTTGAGACGGAGTTTTGCTCTTGTTACCCAGGCTGGAGTGCAATGGCGCGATCTCGGCTCACCGCAACCTCCGCCTCCTGGGTTCAGGCAATTCTCCTGCCTCAGCCTCCTGAGTAGCTGGGATTACAGGCACGAGCCACCATGCCTAGCTAATTTTTTGTATTTTTAGTAGAGATGGGGTTTCACCATGTTGACCAGGATGGTCTCGATCTCTCAACCTCGTGATCCACCCGCCTCAGCCTCCCAAAGTGCTGGGATTACAGGCTTGAGCCACCGCGCCCGGCTGAAAGAGTTTTTTAAAAACAAATTTTAAAAGTTCCCTGGTAAACGGGCTAATAAAACCTGGTGCTAGACACTCTAAGACAGGAGTGGGTGGGCAGGGGGAGTTTCTGGAAGGAGGGGTGGCAATGCTGAAGGGGAGAGTGGGTGGGTCAGAATAAAGAGGGGAGCAGAGGTGAAAGGAAATGGGGAAGAGGGAAAAGGAAAGGAGAGGCCCTGCCCCCACCCCCAGTCTGTGTGATTCGGATGTTAATCAGCGTTTAAGGTAGAGGCCCATGTTAAGTTTTGTCTGGAGTACCTGGAAGGGGACAGCATCAGGTTTTTGGTGGCCAGGTAGGGCCACGGTGTCACCATTTTCTCTGCCGTACAGGCAGAATGAGCCACAGGCCAGCAGGTCACTATGACCCAAGAAACTTCAAGGCCACTTTCCCTGGTTTTGCCCTCCCCATGTCTCTCCAATTTCTGCCCTCCCAGGAGTAACAGACCCTCTACAACAGAGCATGAAAGAGCTGTCACTGCACAGCATGCTCGGAAAATGTCATAGTAGCAAATAACATTCCTGACCAGTCACTACTTGTACACATTGGGTGTCTTTTATCTTATTTAACTTCACAACAACCCTTAGAGGCTGGCTACACTAAGCATTAATAAGTCTCCTTTTACAAATGAATACATTGAAGATCACAGAATTAATAATGTTGAAACCAGGATTTAAACATAGGCAGGCTCAATCCAATACTCACCATGCTTTTAACCTGATACCACACTGCCTTTTTATACACAATGCACACACACGTGCACATCTACCACAGCACAGGATACACATCAGCCATTAACAGCAGTTACATGTAAACCATATAGGATATGCTGGCAATTTTATTTTTTTCTGTATCATTATTTACTTTTTTTTTTTTTTTTTTTGAGACAGAGTTTCGCTCGATTGCCCAGGATGGAATGCAGTGCATCCATCCTGGCTCACTGCAGCCTCTTCCTCCTGGGTTCAAGCGATTCTTCTGCCTCAGCCTCTTGTGTAGCTGGGACTATAGACACACGCCACCACACCTGGCTAACTTTTGTATTTTTTTAGTAGAGACAGGGTTTTGTCATGTTGCCCAGGCTGGTCTCGAATTCCTGACCTCAAATGATCCACCCTCCTTGGCCTCCCAAAGTGTTGGGATTACAGGCATGAGCCACTGTGCCTGGTCTGAGTATTTACATGTTTTTACAATGAACATGTAAGCTTTCATAATTAGAAAATCATTTGTCGTCATTTATTTAGTTATTTATAATTGAGACAGGATCTCACTATGCTGCCCAGGCTGGTCTCGAACTCCTGTGTTCGAGTGATCCTTAGGCTTCAACCTCAAAGTAGCTCAAACTACAGATGTGTGCCACTGCATCCAGCTATCAACATCTTTTAAAACCCTTTAAAGGGTGAAGATTTGCTGCTACTGAGGCGACTCAAAAATGTGTGACACAGACTCTCAAACACTACTGAGAGTATTATGAAGAAATTACAATCTTTATGAAGAGAAATTTGACAATACATAATTTTTTTAAAATACACATCATCTAAAGAAACAACTCTACTTCTAGGAATACATCCTATGAATATAATTAAGGATGTTTGCAAAGAGAGAGCAAGAAGGAGTTTCATCACTCCAGTGCATAAAATAATAAAAGAATAGAAATACCTTACCTGTCTAGAAATAGACATCTAGCTAAATAAATTAGAGTGCACCAGTGTAACAGAATGCTATGCTGACACAGAGCATGATATGTTCATTTTTTTAAGTTACAAGATTACATGCATAGTTTCATCAATTTAAAAATAACAGTCCTTAACAAAAGCCCTTAATGGGTAAAGATTTCCTGCTATTGAGGCTATTAAAAACAGAAACAGAAAGTAGAAAAATTTTTGAAATGCAATACACCAAATAGTAAGTAGTTACTTTGGAAATAGGATTATGAAGAAATGTATACTTTATAGTTTACACATATTAAATATTTCAATTTTTATAATGTCATATGTACCTTACAATGAAAGTATTCTTCTTGGGAAAAAGTATTTTAACCATATTCAGTGATGTGAAAAATGCTTGATAATACATTGTTAAGATGAAAAACAGACTACAAAACAATACTACTTAAGACTTACATTTTGGTAAAAGACATGTGTCTGTGTGTAGGGGTGTATATGTGTATCAATAGAAGACATTCTATATGATTCACACTAATATTAACAGTAGTTACCTCTGTTCACAGGTAATTTTGTTTTCTTCTTTTCACTTATATTTAAGTTAAAAGGAATGCACATATATAACATGTATTATAAGAATAAAATAAATAGCTCAGGCTGTGAAGATTTTTCCTGAAGACCGGCTCCTAAACTTTAGGCCAACAGCAGGATCACTAGAAAGGGAATATATTCTTCTGAGCGAGGCAAAAATTAATGTGTGTGTCTGCAATCTGGGATGTTGGTTACAGTCACAGTCTGTTATAGCCATGCCTAACACAAGGCTCCTACAAATATGAATGACCTTCTTACTGAGATTTTCCTTGAAGCATCTTTGTTCTCCCTTTTCGGGCTGCAAAAACTGAAGCTCAGAACTATTAAATGACAACCCAAAGCAAAGAAAGGCCATAATTAAAAGTTCATGGCAATGGTGCTGTGTTAAAAGGAATTTTTGACTGATTGGATTGTTATATATAAATTTTGACTGAAAGAACAGACCACCCAAGAACCCTGTCTTTCTAATTATAAAGTGGGAAACTAAACAGCAACAATATACCCTTCTTATTTCTGCACAGGATATAGGAATCACTAACAACAGCCAATAGAATACTGTAGGTTCTTTGAGAATAAAAGAAAAAGAAAGGGGAGGGAAAGATTAGGCACTATACATACAGTGTGACTGAATTTTTCTTTTTATATACAGAGTCTTGCACTGCTGCCTGGGCTGGAGTGCAGTGGTACAATTTTGGCTAATTGCAACCTCCACCTCCCAGGTCCAAGTGATTCTCCTGCCTTGGCCTCCCAAGTAGCTGAGATTACAGGCACCCACCACTACGCCCAGCTAATTTTTTGTATTTTCAGTAGAGGTGGGGTTTCACCATGTTGGCCAGGCTGGTCTCAAACTGCTGATCTCCTGATTCACCCACCTTGCCTCAGCCTCCCAAAGTGCTGGGATTACAGGTGTCAGTCACTGTGCCCAGCCCAGTGTGACATAATTTTAAAGTTTGGCCAAAAGTACAGGCAGGAAAAAACATCTTGTACCTTTTGGTTCATCCACTCACTCAATTGATTCAACAAACATTTGTGTACGCCGACAATGTTCCAGGCCCTACACTCAGAACAAGGTGTACCAAGAGCACTCATGATGCACACTGCTATCCAGTAGGGCAGAGAAACAAATAAACAATGGCATAGCCATGGGAAGGGCCACACAGATGGGTGACCAATGCATTAAGGGAAATAGCTAACTGAAAAAGAACCTGTCATAAAGGATGAGTTCTCCTAGACACGGTCATTCCAGGGAGTGGGAACAGCTTTTGCAAAGGGAGAGAGGTGTGAAGGGGCATGCTGCACTTGAAGAATGGGAAGAAACTGGGTGTAAGCATAACAAAAAATCAGAAATAAGAAGGTGGATGTGCGATCAAACGATAAGGTCTTCTAATGCCCATTTGTGCAGCATCCATGAGCATAACTGCAATATTTAAGAAGGCTACCAAAAGTATGCTGAAGATGAAAGCATAACAGGGACGAAATCGAGTGAACAGTAAGTAATCTCAGAAGCACAGGTAGGAGGAACACAATGCCGAAGTGAAGGAAGGCCACACATGGTAAGAGGCTTTACAAAATATACCTTTATGGAAAGTAGTATGAGAAGCCACCGATGTTCAAGGCAATAAAAACAATCCCATTTTAACTGATAGGTACTTGAGTTCACAAGTTTATTTTTAAGCATTTTTGCCAAGATAAGAAGGAAAACGTGATTAACTGTTGGGTGGCAGGATCCCAGTTCAAATCACCAAAGCCTATTCATGACTTATCTAGAACACATCTGAGCTAAAATATTAACGAGACAATAGAAGTTGACTATCACTTTAAAAAGTATTTCTTTGTCCAGGCGTGGTGGTTTACACCTGTAATCCCAGCACTTTGGGATGCCGAGGCAGGCAAATCACCTGAGGTCAGGAGTTCGAGACCAGCCCGATTAACATGGAGAAACCCAGTCTCTACTAAAAATACAAAATTAGCCGGGCATGGTGGCAGGTGCCTGTAATCCCAGCTGTTCAGGAGGCTGAGGCAGGAGAACTACTTGAACTGGAAGGCAGAGGTTACAGTGAGCCAAGGTTGTACCACTGCACTTTAGCCTGGGCAAAAAGAGTGAAACTCTATCTCAAAAAAAAAAAAAATGTATATTTAAGAAATATTTACCTGTACCTCTTTCCAGATACTCTTACAGTAAATCTTTGGCAATAAGAAGCCACCTGTGGCTCTGACCCTAGACTGGATCCCCTGAGGACAGACAGCACAATGGGCAGCAACCGGGTAGAGAGAGGCACAGGTTGTCTGAGCGGATGGAGGACTGGGATGTCTGATTAGCCAGAATGGGGACAGACGGAAAACAGGGGCTCTGTCACTCCCTCCAGCTGTCAGATCTAGGGATTCAAAGTTTCATTTCCCAATCCATGACAGAGATTTGGGAGGAAAGGGATCATTGGGGTGGTAGCTGCAGTTTTTACAATATCCTGATCATTTCAAGTGTTCGTAAGTGGGAAAGACTTGCCCAAAAAGACAGTATTTCCAGGCTCCCATCAGTAGCTACTCATTTCCAGGACTGGTCAATGAAATGCTAATGTCATAACATAATTCAGACTATTCTTTAGAGCTTATGTGACCGGCTGCATCAGTATAATTCTTTATAGGTATTTGCTTTGTTGTAATTCACTGCCACTGGAATTGTCTGTACCAAATGGTGAGAATATTTGCCCACCTCACAGTGCTCTTCCATTGGCCAACTTACACAGAGAGACTGTGCCGTGAAACAACTTTCACAGGAAGTAAACCACCTTAGACCCTGAACATGCGTACGCCTAAGTACTTGTGTTAAAAGGAGGCAGTTATTTGAAGAACCATGGTTTTAGCCAGGATGTGGTTCCTTCAACAGGGATTTCAAGCCCCATTCTGGGAACAGAGATGATAAGGAAATACACTTGGGACTTGGAGTCTGAAGGACATAAGTTCAAATTGATGAGGCCACTGCTGAATCGTTAAGTTCACCGAGACTCAGTTTCCTCATGAGTTAAAAGGAAGCTAATGATACCTAGTTCACAAGTTGTCATGGGGCTCGTATGAAATGACATATGTAATGCAGGGGAATAGCATCTAGACCTTACATGACCTAACATGCACAGACGATACATGATAAGACATGTTAGTTCACCCACTCAACCCTGCCCCATCCATTTTCTATCCCAACTTGACTATTAATTATCTGAGAAACCGGGGACAATTCATTCAATCTCTCCAGTCTCCATTTCCACTTCTATCAAATTAGGAGGTGGGACACCATGGCCTCCAAGGTCTCTCCCTGTCTTCATATTCTGTCTGGTTAGTGTCACTGTTATGAGGAATGCTTGTTTTTATACATTTTGGTGCTCCTTCTTTACACTCTGGATCCCTCTTTAAATGTCCAGGGTCAGCTCCTTTTAACTTCTACATTTGGGATTCTATGCCACTGGCTCCATTGGTTTCTTCTACTCTGGTAGTTGAAAGTTGTGTATAGGCCAGAGGCTATTCTAAGAACAGTATTAGCAGCTGGGCGTGGTGGCTCACGCCTGTAATCCCAACACTTGGGGAGGCCTAGGCAGGCGGATCACGAGGTCAAGAGATCGAAACCATCCTGGCCAACATGATGAAACCCTGTCTCTACTAAAAATACAAAAATTATCTGGATGTGGTGACACATGCATGTAGTCCCAGCTACTCGGGAGACTGAGGCAAGAGAATTGCTTGAACCCAGGAGGCAGAGGTTGCAGTCAGCTGAGGTCGCGCCACTGCACTCCAGCCTGGTGGCTGGCAGCAGAGTGAGACTCTGTCTCAAAAAAAATAAAAAATAAAAAATAACAGTATTAGCTTTATCACAGAGCATATCTTCATCACCACTGTAGGGTGGTGTATTATCATTATGATGCCCATTTTAGAAATGAGTAAATCAAGGCTTAAGAGTTTACACAACTTATCAAAGGTAGTGAATTCAAAACTGGCAGCGTCTTCCCAGTTGTTCAGAATCATTACATGTTACACTCCTTCTCCATCCTGTAATGGTATCTGGTTTGAGTTCAATCTTCCTGTGAACTAAGATGAAGCTGTGCTAGATTATCTGATAAATTACCCATATTAATAACTTTCTCTGTTACACCTGCTAGGTGACATATGTACAGATTAACCAGGGACCATCATCTCTGAACCAACAAAGGACTCATGATGGGATTCCCAGGCCTTGCAGCTGCTAGGTCAAGGGTGAGATTCAAGATGGGCAGAGCTTAAACACATCTCTCAAATACGTGCACTGCTAGCACACAAACAGCTACTCAACTTAAGAAGCTACAGCACTTTCTAGTGCAAGCCTCAAATCTGCATGTTTCTAGATGTCACAAAGCCCTGTCGTAATATCACAGAATGACAAAGGAAAAAGGCTCACCTTTTGGAGTCAGAGAGCCCCAGGTCTACTAGCTGAGTAAACCTGGGTGGATATTCTGCCTCTATGAGCTTCTAATATACTAAATGACCTTCAGTAAAATGGGAATAACATTAGCAACTTCAGAGGGATGTTACAGGTATAGAGGGAGTGCCTGGCCTGTAGTCGAAACAAATTAGCCCAGAGACAGAATAAAAGAGCTTGGGAGACAGTGAGGCTGATTTCAATAATCAGGGTAGTCTACACCAGAGCAGAAAGACAGAAATCAGAGATTAACTGGACTCTAAATGCCTCCCAAATCTGTGAGACCCATGCCCCACTGACAGCTCAATGCCCTATTATGGCAAAAGCCCTAAAGCCCTAGACTGACTGATCTGACCTCTGACTCCACTCTGCCAGGCCACCTGGCAGCTGCTGCTAGAAGTACCCTTTCAGAAAGGCTCCTGATTGAGCCAAGTGGTAGAGTGATATCACACACCATCTCTTACCCTCTGAGCACCATGAGGTTGCCTGGGTAACAGTAAGCTATTCTTGGCCCTCTCTATGGGATCCCAACTTCTCTACCCATATCCCATGAGCTCCCTTTGGTCTCACATTCTGTACCCCATGCTGAAACCTCTTCCTCCTGCCTCACTAGATCAGAGAGGAAATGAGAAGAGAAGGAACTGGCCATGCAGCTGTGCCTTAGCATTTTATTTCCTTATCATCGTATTTCCTTAGTTACGGCACATTTCCATTTATGGAGTTCTTTCCCTTATAAAATCTCCCAGTGTTCACTTCTAATCTACTAAATAATTCCTCTGGCCTCTTCTTGTTTTTGCCCTTTAAATATATGTGGATGGTTCATTCGCCACATTCCCCATTCAGTTATTAATGGCCCACAAAAACTCACTAGCAGCAATCATTTACTGATTAATCTACACAACAATCCAGAAAGACAGGTAGTATTAATCCTTAGTCCTGCAGGGAGAAACCAAGGGGAAAAGGCAGGTTAACTCAGTTGCCCAAGGTCAGTGGCTAAACAAGATTATAAGCAGGACTATCCTGTCCTGTTTTTCTATAAACACTTCCCACAGTGCTGTTGTCCTCTTTTAAAAATCAACATTGTCTATGCAGCTTGATAATTTTTGTGCTGAAATTCCATTGACACAGACTAGTTTAAAATTGTCAAAATTTACTCAGCAATAATTTTAACTGCTAATAGTTCATGAATAAAATTTGCTAAAATAAAGAGATTATTGTACTTGAAATTTTACAGAGGCAAAAAAATAGAAGTGAAAAGATCTGGATTTAGAACCAACTCTGCCACTATGAAACTGAGAAAATCACTTAACTTCTCTACATCTCTGTGTCATCTGTAAAAATGAGATTATGCTAAATGGTATTTAAAATATCTTGCTGTTTTAAATAACATGATTGAGTGCTCACTAAAACAGCACAAAATATAAATGCTCCAACATCCAATGCTGCCAAGACCAGGGTAAAACTGGTAGCCATACATTTATTCACTGCAAGTGAAGCATACAGCCTCAGTGCCCTTGGAAAGCATCATGCCAACATGCAGCAAAAACCATAAAGAATTTCAGATCCTTTGACTTAGCAACTTAAATATAGCATTTTTTCCTAAGAAATAAATCAATGGAAACAAAACGACATACACAAACAAAAACACACATTTCAGTGCTAGCTACCAGAGGAAAAATTGACATCAGTTTAAATGCTTATTTTTAGAGAGATGTCTTATTAAAGAAAGGCATAGCAAACCGTGTGAATGCCTTGCTGCTATTAAAAAGGATAAATATGAAAATTATGCAAAAACATTTCAATTCTTACCAATAAATACTATTAAATGTAAACAGCCAAAAGTCAAGGAGCAGATATGTACTCAGATGTCAACCATATATATGAATAGATAAGCAAAGTCACATGAAAAATCAAAATAATTATGTTATTAGTTAAGTTTATTGCTTACAATTCTAAAATATCATCTTTCCATTAACACATACATCTTATCATTTAATCAAACATTAAAAAAAATTTCAAACCCTACTTTGGTTTGATGGAAAACAAGACTGCAAAGTTTTTGCCTAAATCTCCCAAGTTATTTTTGTTGGCTGACATATTATTGACGCTGTAATGTTCCCAGAGTGATGTCTGCTCTTTACTATATAATTCTTTACATCTTTAGAGATTCTAAAATCTGAGAACACTTGTACTTCTTTCCCTTTGAAAGTGGAACCAGGATCCAACATTTTACGGTAACTCTGACCTGTGAGTGCTTCCATAACACCCAGAAAGTTACTATTATCCTTTTTACAGGACATGGCAATTTCATATCCCAGTTTTCGGTTTACAGTAATACATCTGATGTTTTCAGGGGCCTTAGAACACCCTCCAGCTCACTTAGAAAATCTGCTCCCAAGTAGCACTGTGCTATAGGAACTTTGCTTCATGGAAGGACTTTTATATTCCCCTTCATTTTTAGAAGTGTTCTCTTACTAGTAGGTCATTTGTATATCTTTGCTTATAATATCTGGGAAAGATTGCAGAGCCAATGAATTAAAAATATGATTCTAGGTCTCCTGTGTGCCAATGCATGCCCTCATTAAAGCAGAATGAGTGAGATGAGATCGGTTTCAAAGCTTTCCATCCCTTTGCCCCAGAGCCGCCAAGGCCAGGCACTGAAAGGATGCACAGTAAAATTAAATATCTAAAAATTCATCTTTAATTAACAGAATTGGATTAAAGCTAGACACCACCGCATATCATACGAGAAATGGCTGAGCTGGCTTCCAAGTGCTCTAATTCAATTAGGACGCAGTGAGTGACACTCGGACGGGAAAGGTTAATTGGGGCCGCCAGAACGCAATCATTCCTTACCTAACCAGTCATTAAACTTCTTAACCTCTGAGGGCAGTCCCAGCTCGGTGAAATCGCCTGTGTGGAGAAGGATGTCCCCATAAGGCATCTGGATACCATCTGTTCTGGAGTGTGTGTCTGAGATGCAGACAAACCGCGTGTGGCCCGCTGGTTTTGGAGTGTCATATGGGATGGGGTCGACCCTAAAGTAGACATAACAGATCCCATAACAGTTAAACATATTAGAACCCTTGAAATTGTCATCACACATACATATTTATTGTTATTTGTGAACACATCTAGACAAACTGATGCAAAGGCAGAAGGGCCCATTGTAATAAGGGACACTTCTGGGTGTAAAGGAGACAGCATCACCCATCTACAAAACCACTGGGCAAATTCAAAAAGACTTACTTACCTGGTAGGAAAATTAAAAGGAAAGAATATCTTACATATAGAGTTGAAATAACCCAGGAAACAGATAGAGTGATTAATGGTGAAGTTTAGGGATATTGAACCCCAACTGGGGAAGCAAAATTATGCTATTTCTCTCTCATCATGCTCCAATTGATCCCACTACTCATTAGGAAATGGATAACTAATTTATTCCTTCTTAAACATGCATAACTTAAGCAATGAACTAATTTACAGAGAGCGGTCTGCACATGCTCTGCCAACTGAGATGTGAAGAGACAGCACTTATATTTAATTTCCTTTCCACAACCATTCAACACCTGTATCTTCTTGTTTTTGCTAAGAGATTCACAAATCAAACTGTAGGGAGAGAAGGTGATGCCAAAATAACAGGGCTTTGAAAAAGGGAAAAAAAGATGCTGGATGTTAAAAGAACTTTGTCAAACTCATTTTGACCACGATGAATTATTTGCAGTCCCAGTTATACCTGACATTACTAGAAATGCTCAAGTGCCTTGGGCAAAGAATATATTCAGTGCAAATATTAAGCCTTTTAATGGGATGTACATATCTACATATGCATTAATATATGTATAGTTTTAGAGACCTTAAGCACTATGAAACTACACCAGGGCATAAGAATCAAAAGGCAAAATGATCAACCCGAAGCAAAGAAAGTGAAACAGAACATTCTCATTTAATTGAGTGTAACAAAGTGTACTAAATAAACTTGGTAAAGAAATGCAAATCTGACTCTTCAAGCATACAGTTTTAATTATTTAAGGGGTTTGTTGCAGAGTTAAGGAAGCTTTAACTATATTAACTCTACACTGACAGCTTCCTTTCTCTGTAGGAATGTACACTTATTTTTGGACGCAAAGAGAAGGTCACAAGAGAAACAAATATGAAGTGCAGAGATTAGAGTGTGAAACGTTAAATAAGGAACAATATTTCATATCCCAGCCTCAACCCTTGGTAGTTAACATGCAGCAGTGAACACACTGAAAGCTCCACATAAGACTCCCTAAACATGTTGCCTCTACAGGCTTTGTTTAAGTTGTTTTCTCTTTTCCTTAACAATGACAATTTCCGTGAGGGAAATAGAAGACATCAGTGTGCAACCTGGATAGTCTCACATTTCTTCAATAACTAACCTTTTTGTTTCCTCTTACCTGTGTCGGAGAAGAAGGAAAGCAAGAGGGGCAAGAAGAAGCAATGGCAGAAGACGGGGGTGGAGGGAGAAAGGAACTATGAACTGGTGATGACAGTGGGTCTAATTGGAAGCCCAAAAGGAAAGTTTAACTTCTGCAAAAAATTAATGGATTTTACCTGACAGAAATGTTAGAAATTAATATGCTGTTACAACATAGAAAATTCACTAATCCACTGAGATCTCATCAGTAACCTGGAAACCCTCCTCCTTAGAGCCAATGTTGCTTTTTTAGATGTAAAAATGTTTGATGTCTTCCTTTCCATCACTGAGACTTGGTTATACTCAGTCTCAGTGCTTACAATCTTAACAACATTTTATGTCTTCGAAAAGTAGTTTTCCCGGTGAATGACTGATTGTTCCCTGCTGAGGCTGACCCTCTCTCTCTCAAAGTGGTAAGTAATATTCCTATACCAACAGTTAAATGCTCGTTAGAATGGGACTGTTTGCATTTATACTTAATGTACCAACATTTGAATGAAAATGTAATAAATCAACCAATGTATCTCTAAATATATGAATAAATGTAATATCTATCTATTCTAGTGTTTCTTTGTTTTCTTTCATCACAATACTAACATAGAGAAGCCAGTTTAACACGCCAAAAAAAGACCACCCCAGTGCTCTTTTTCTGTAAATCAGCTAAGCTACAGACCCAGCTACTGCATCAAAATCCTTTGGGAAGCCATCTCAGCTTATCAGAGAGACATCATTGTCATCATTTTGAATTAGACTGGAAGTAGCACAGATGTAAACCTCTTGCTGTAAACAGGTCCCTGTTCTATGAATCTACCCACTTTAGAGTAGCCAGTCATCACATGGTACACAATTGATTCCCCATCTTGGCTCCATACTGAGCAATAAATTTTCTGACATTATGGGGAACACCAGGCAAATTCTGAATCACTTCAAGCTCTTTCCCCACCTCTCAACTCCTTCAGAGAAACATTTAAACATCCAAAGGCCAAGGAACAGTAGAGTGGAGGGGGCTCAGTAAAAAGGAGAAAAGTGTTTCTTCTCAGCTTTGAGCTAAAATAATAAGTATTTCTTCTAAGCTTTGAGTCTAAAGTAGACAGCAAGGCAAACAAAGAAGGCTCGTCCATCAACACCACCACCATGATGCCACCAAAGAGAAACTATCTGTAGATATTAGGGAGAACGCACAGAGGATTGATTCAAAGCAGGGAATGGGGGAAGTGAGGTGCATATAGATGCATATGAAAATTTATATAGATCCCCTCACCCAGAAGCACTAAGAATCTTTGTTTTCCATAGGACTAAGTACAAAGCAAGAGATAGTATCAGAAGAGAAGCCAGTTTAACACGCCAAAACTACTCCGTAAGACAGTATGACAAATATCACCTGGAGCTAATAGGAAGAAGACATTCCCTGCCTCCCCTCCCCCAACCACAGGCATCCAGAGTTGAAAATAAGACCTCTAGTAGAGTGGACAAATTCCAGTGGAGAGCATTAAAACTGAGACCACCCTCAGGAAACTACTCTTCCCAAATTCAGCATTTGATAAACACCTTGAAAAGTGAAGACAGCCAAGCATTTTCACTATAAAAGTACATCAATATCTGACTGCTATTGGAAGATCCTATCCGATCATGTTGTGTGAAGAGCTTCACACTACATTTTCATCCTTAGTTTACAACTTTACCATTTGCTGTTTGTGCTGCTGGGTTTTCAAATGACATAACATTTCCCCCAAGGCATCATGTCAAATATCCTAGCAAGTGAATATCTTACCATGGCAATCTAAACCCCAGAGCCAGATTCAAATATTAGAGCGAGATTTGCACATATGTTTGAGTACACCTGGGGGAAAACAAGATGACATGGGAAGATGAGAAGAAAACACAGCAACATAAAATCCCAGAGCAGGACAAAACCTTATGGGGCATCTGGTTCAACGCTTTACGTGATGCCCGAATCTCCTCTATCCCTTCTCTCTAGATGATATAATGTTCTGTGTTTGGTTGGTTGGTTTTTTGTTTGTTTGTTTGTTTGAGACAGGATCTCATTCTGTCATCCAGATTGGAGTACAGTGGTGCAATCATAGCCTACTGCATCCTTGGCCTCCCAAACTCAAGCGATCCTCCCACCACAGCTTCCAGAATAGCTGGGATTATAGGCACAGGCCACTGCGCCCAGCTTATTTTTCTTGTTATTATTAGTAGTACAGATGAGGTCTTGATATGCTGCCTAAGCTAGTCTTGAACTCCTGGACTCAAGTAATCTTCCCACCTTTGCCTCCTAAAGTGCTGAGATTAAAGGCATGAGCCAGCCCACCTGCTCTAAATTTTCATTTCAAGATTTCCAGAGAAGGAGAGCTCCTTCTTCCCCCTGTGCAACCCATCCTGGTTTTTGATAGCTTTACTTGTTAGAAAGTCAGATTCTGTCCCTCTAAGAAAGCTGAGCATGGTCCGAAGACTTTGGCCTGGAACCTGAAGACTGAACAATAATTTTAACTTAGTCATTGGCTTTGAGAAACTTCCTTGATTCCTTTAAGCTTCATTTTTTCTCATCTGTAAAATGGGAATAATAACGCCTAATCTGCTATTTGCTATGAGGATATAAACTATCAAGTACATTTGACACACAACAAATGCTCCAAAAATACAGCAGCAGAATAGTATAAGGGTGAAGGATGTTTGGCTGTAGAGCCAGACTGCCTGGCTCTGAAATCCACTCAACTTATTAACATGCAAGTCCAAGCAAATGGCTTAACCCTTGTGCCTTGGTTCCCCCATCAGTAAAACGGATATAAATATAGTACCTATCTCCTAAGACTTTTACGAGAATAAAAAACGATAATGTACTCAAAGCATTTAGAACAGTATCTGACACAAAGTAGATACCCAATAAATGTTAGTTGTTGTTGTTGTTTTTACAAGCAACTAATAGTATTTTTACTAGTAGTAGTAGTAGTAGTATCATTTAACTTCTCTGATCTCCATCTCTTTGTCTGTTATAGGGAGATAACAACAGCTACCACTCAGGGACTTTGTGAAAATTAAAAGAAATCATGTACACAACACGCAGCATATGCTGGGAGCAGAATCCATGGTCTTTAATATATTTGTGTCCTGCTTGTCCCTCCTCCTTAATCCTAGTTCTGTCCTCTGAAATCACAAAAAAGTAAGAATCCAGTCCCTTTTCCATTGGACAGTTCTTCAACTATTTAAAAACAATCTATTATAATCCCCTGAAATCATCTCCACTCTAGTTGAGTAGCTACAGTTTCTTCCATTTTTCCTTGTGTGACAGGATGGCTAATGTTCTCAGAATTTAGGTGATTTCCTCCTAGATACAATTTCACTGGTGAGAACACCTCCCTTTGTAGTGTCAGAATTCATGGTCTGTGTGAATTCATGGACCAATGAGCTGTTCATCAAAGACAGGTGCTATTCCAGGCCATGGGAAGGTGGCAGTGCTGAATAAAATGGCAGATTTTTCTAGAGAAGGCCTAAGCTATCATGTTAAACCGTTTTCCAATTAACTCTCCAAGTTTTATGCCAAGCTTCAAATCTTGTTCTTAAAGCCTTATCATCAAACGCTTACATATCTCACTGCATATTCAAACAAATAAACCATTCGTTATTTATTCAGTATTGACATATTAGAGTTTTTTACCCACAAAAAAATGTGATAATATTATGGCTTCCATTCTGAGTCTTATTCTGGCCATATTTGTTATTTTTTTCCAATAACAAATGAATGCAGTATTGCAAATCTCATTGGTAGATCTTCATAAAAGCTGTCATGTGGTTTGTTGTGACATGGATTTCTTCTTCAGACCATGCATGCAGTATAACTTTTATGTGCACCGTCAACCTATAATTCAGTGAGAGAATAGAACTGTACCCTCACAAAGCATTTTAAAGGGATTTCGGCAACCCCCATCCCACTTTAAAACCCTGTTGTGTTCTTATGCATTCCACTGACTTTTTTTTTTTTTTTTTGAGATGAAGTCTCACTCTATTGCCCAAACTGAAGTACAGTGGCACAATCTCAGCTCACTGCAAACTCTGCCTCCCAGGTTCAAGCAATTCTCCTGTCTCAGCCTCCCAAGTAGCTAGGACTACAGGCATGTGCCATCATGCCTGCTTAATTTTGATATTTTTATAGAGATAAGCTTTCACCATGTTGGCCAGGCTGATCTCAAACTCTTGACCTCAGGTCATCCACCCACCTTGCCCTCCCAAAGTTTTGGGATTACAGGCATAAGCTATGGTGCCTGGCCCACTAACTTTGTCTCTAAAAAGTTTCCAATGTGATATCAAGGCTTCCATTTTTATTCAGAAAATTTAGATAGTATGAATGTTCAAATTATATTTGTGATGTTCTATCATCCAACCCAGACATACTATTGGATAAAGACAGATATATCCTGCCAGCACAACAATGAACAAATAAATCACAGGTTTAAGTTACCAGAATTATGGAATTTTTATGTTTAAAAGAACTTAGAGATGATCTGATCCTGTGTTCCACTTCTTTGAGTATAATCTTCATGGTCTTTACCTTACTCACTTGTACAGTCCTTAATTTTTGTTAAGTGCTTAATAGTTTTTACAGAAATATTTTTCAGTTTTGCCCTGAAAAATAGCATCTTTAAAGTCATCAGTCAGATATCATGGTTTTACTTTTCTACAACACATTCAAATAAACATGAGCCAGGCATGGTGGCTCTTATTTGTAATCCCAGTATTTTGGGAGGCCAAGATGGGTGGATTGCTTGAGCTCAGGAGTTCGAGATCAGCCTGGGCAACATGGCAACACTCATCTCTACCAAAAATATAAAGAAAAGGCCAGGTATGATGGTGCGCGCCTATAGTTCCAGCTACTCAGGAAGCTAAGTTAAGAGGATTGCTTGAGCCAAGGAGGTTGAGGCTGCAGTGAGCAGAGACTGTGCCACTGCACTCCAGCCTGGGTGACAGAGCGAGACTGTCTCAAATAAAAATAAAAATAAAAATGAAATAAAATAAACATATAAGTATTTAAATTTCATTTAAGGTGTATCTTCTCTAAAGTGTCTTGCTTATTAACACTAATGATGTATATTCCATGCTTTGGAAAACACTCATCTGGTTTAAAATAATTCATCTTACCATGACGAGTTTAAGCCATAACTAGAACTCAGATTTTCTTTTTTTTCTTTTTTTTTTTTTTGAGACAGAGTTTCTCTCTTGTTACCCAGGCTGGAGTGCAATGGCTCGATCTTGGCTCACCACAGCCTCTGCCTCCTGGGTTCAGGCAATTCTCCTGCCTCAGCCGCCTGAGTAGCTGGGATTACAGGCACGTGCCACCATGCCCAGCTAATTTTTTGTATTTCTAGTAGAGACAGGGTTTCACCATGTTGATCAGGATGGTCTCGATCTCTTGACCTCGTGATCCACCTGCCTCAGCCTCCCGAAGTGTTGGTATTACAGGGTTGAGCCACCGCACCCAGCGAGAACTCAGATTTTCTAACTTTCAATTCACTTATCTTTCCACCCATTTAATTTTGCAAGCTATAATATACCCGCATTAGGAGAATAAAAATAATTTTTAAATTATAAAATGCTGCCAAATTGGTCACCTAAACTCTGCCAACCATTAATAGAGAGACTGTCCAAAATTATTGGAATTCATTGTCAAAAATATCCAAGTTTTAGTGCTCTCTATCCAGTCATGGATAATTTACGTGAGAAGTGAAGTAATGAATTCTCCTAAACTAAATAAATCTCCTTAGGTTACCAAAAAAGTCTTCTAAATGAAAAAAAATGCATATTACAGAGAGTAAACAATACAGAAGTTTGAGTTTCAGAATACTGATAAAGATATAAGGGTTCCTGATTCTCAGAGATGCCAGGACACATGTACATACTGTTTTGGTTCCACATACAGGTCTCTTCAGCGTAACTACTTAGAGTTGACTGATGAGTCTCATTAAAAAAGATCCCTGGTTGTGGGGTCCAGGGGCTTTTGTGCTCTTACTACATATGTCACCAATCAGCTGTGTGACCCTGGGCATGTCACTTCCCCTCTTCTAGCATCTGTCCCTGGAGTGTGAAAAGAGAGCAAGACCAAATGACCCCAAAGTTCCATGATTAGCCACACAGTTTATACATCACTATTTACCGATGAAAGACCAGAAACAATTTAGGCTCTGAAGTCACTTCAAACATGTTCTTTCTCTTTGCAACTTTATGTTATGCTTTCCCATACAATGCAAAGATAAATGCCATCCAGATCCATCCATATATAATCAGAATCGGCAAGAGTTTACATAAACAAAAGTGAAACTGCAATTTATGACTATAAAGTGAGCTTCTAGGTACATCTACTGCAGAAGAGAGCAAAGGAGCCAGAATTCTAGTTACAACAACAAAACAAAAATTATAGGATATGTGATTGAACTAAGGGGTTCCAGAAATGGTGTTGTTCTTGTTTTTTCTTTTCTATTTTTTTAACTATGAGTTGGTAAAAATTCTCTTAGTTTAGCCATCATGCCACAGAACAGTAATCGTGCTGAAACACAGTAAGCAGAACAGAACCAGATGTATAAATATATTCACATTTGTACCACAGGCACTGCTTTCCTTTAACTGCTGAACTGCTGTATCAACACTGTTCTATCACCAACTAATTATAGCTAACAAAGCCCACTGCACGGAGTGTGTCTCCTCTATCTTTCCCTCATACAGAAGTACAGTGCCGACATCCAATGAATGTTAAGTGGTAACAATTTAATTCTTTGAGCACTGCATGCAATATGAATTCATGGTCCTTCTCCTAGTGCCATCTGAGGTGTTTTTATGTCCATCAGGCTAACTACTGTGTCAGCCACTGAAACCTCTCAGATGGCATATCGCTGGGTCATAAATATCCCACTGGAGATGTATTGTCCAGGGTTAAACGTTTCCCTCCCTTCTAACACGGCAATCACGTTAATCAGCCTAAAATTCTGGGTAATGGCCTTGCATTTGAGGGAAAAAAAAGGCATGTGATACTGTACTGAGTGCCCTTTATTCCACACAGTATGTTGGTCTCTCAGTTGGTCAGGCAGTAGGTCAATAACCATCACTTAAGCACCTACCTGTGTACCAGGTAACCTGGTAGGTGTAAGAAAGACAGAGAAGCAATAAAGATGGTTCCCTGAAGGATTCTGCAATTGATCTGTCAATTTACCATTCAACAAATGCATACTAAGATGCCTGGTAACTGCTCTGCCATCTAGTTATTTCACAAGCATTTATTGAGCACCTTTTATGGACCACAGACTTTGCCAGGAGCCGGGGAGACAGCTACCAGCAAGTGTGAGATGGTCTATGTGATATGTAAATAGATGATTTGTGAAATAACATGCAAAGTGTTATAATTAAGAATGTTTGAGGTGCTGTGGAGTAAAGGAAAAAATATCCATCACTGCCTATGGGCTAGGAAGAAAAACATTGCAGTGGGCACAGAACACAAGGTAGTATGTCAGTTTCAAGTGCATGAGACAAAAGACTGGCACTCTTAGGAGCTCAGAAAAAAAGAGGCATGAAAATGGTCTGAAGCTGGGACTTCACTTGGAATTAAAATAAACACAAGACTTGGAAAATCAGGAGAAGGGCATCTAGAGAACTATGAAGTGTGGTGTGAAAGCACTTAGCCTGTTCAGGGACTTGTGAGTAAACAAGAATGGGAGAAGCAGAGTCATGATCATGGTAATCAGTAGAAGACTTGAAAGGCTGTGGAGATTGGGGTCTGAACCTCAGAGAGCCAGACTATGGGGCTTGAACCTGGAGGGCATGGAAAACATCTTTCTCCCTCTACCCAGTAATAGGTTCAGAGGGCCACAGGGAAAGCTGAATTTTAGGAAAATTGCGGTTGCTTCCTACAGGATGGGAGTTGGGGGGATTCTTGAAGAAAGGTTGGTTTGAAATTTATTGCTAAGAATCTAGGAATATAGTGACAAAGCCAAATCCATTTGAGAAGAAAGCACAAAGGAGAGAATGTGAAGGAAAAGCAACAGAAAATTAATGGTTATCATAAACAGAAACCATCATGATAATCTCATAAATGTCTACTATAAGAGAGAACTGGAGAAGTGGCCAAAAATGAACCACAACATCCTATACCACTAAGTCTCCTACAGCTCTGTATTATACCCATCTTTATACGGATCAGGACACTAACTGATCTATACTTATCAGGACACTAACATCATTTTTTGGCTGACTGCAGTGATGATGATGATGATGATGAGTCATGGCAGCAGTTTTCATTTAGAGGCCAGGCACTGTGCAAGGCACTTTACATGGATCATTTTCATTTGACCTTTACAGCATAGGCTCTTTTTCCCATTTGACACACAAAGACACTGAGACTCAGATTAAGCAATATGGCAAAGGCATAGGGCTAGGAGGAGGCCCTGCCCCAGTGTGACTGCTCAGTGTGTGCTTTACTCCAGCTTCTACAATCTCTTCTTATACAAAACAGCACACAGAGATCTAAGAGCAGATTCTGTTCTAAAATGGGCCACATAGTTTTAAACATGACTGATTCTTTTTTTTTTTTTTTAGATGAGTCTTGCTCTTGTTGCCCAGGCTGGAGGGCAGCAGCACAATCTCAGCTCACTGCAACATCTGCCTCCCGGGTTCAAGTGATTCTCTAGCCTCAGCCTCCTGAGTAGCTGGGACTACAGGCGCCTGTCACCACGGCGGGGTAATTTTTGTACTTTTTAGTAGAGACGGGGTTTTGCCATGTTGGCCAGGCTGGTCTCGAACTCCTGACCTCCAGTGATCCGCCCACCTCAGCCTCCCAAAGTGCTGGGATTACAGGCAAGAGCCACCATGCCAGGCCCTGACAGATTCTTAAAAAGTAAATTTATCAATTCAACCCAAAGTTTGGAAAAACAGTACTGATATGCCTAAAGCTATGTTTTTAGAATTACAGTTTTAAAATCAATCATTACCATACCATGAAAAAAATGTGAATCATTTCCAAACACTGCCCAGCCTCAAACAGGTCTTCACCTAGCTCACTCCAGTAGAAAGAACATTAAGAGCCATCAAAAACACAAACTTGGGCTGGGCGCGATGCCTCACGCCTGTAATCCCAGCACTTTGGGAGGCCGAGGCAGGTGGATCACGAGGTCAAGAGATCGAGACCATCCTGGCCAACATGGTGAAACCCTGTCTCTACTAAAAATACAAAAAAATTAACTGGGCATGGTGATGCCTGCCGTAATCCCAGCTACTCAGGAGGCTGAGGCAGGAGAATTGCCTGAACCCAGGAGGCGGAGGTTGCGGTGAGCCGAGATCGCGCCATTGCAATCAAGCCTGGGTAACAAGAGCGAAACTCCGTCTCAAAAAAAAAAAAAAAAAAAAAAAAAAAAGCAAGTTTTTCTTTTTCTTTTTTTTTGAGACGGAGTTTCACTCTGGGTTGGATGGTCTCGATCTCTTGACCTCGTGATCTACCCGCCTTGGCCTCCCAAAGTGCTGGGATTACAGGCGTGAGCCACCAAGCCCGGCACAAACTTGCTTTCTTAATGTTGCAGGGGAGAGAGTTGGGAGTGGGATTTACTAAAAGCATTGGATCTAACTGACTAAACAAGATTTCTTTCGAATTAAAATTTAGCCCAAATTAAGAACAAATTCTGTCTTTCCTTCCTTTCCTACTCATCAAAGCCTAGTTTCCCCAAAGCTCAATGTCTCACAAGTAGTTGTTAATGGACTTCATTGTTTAGTTAATTGTGCTTATCTGAAGAAGGTAACTTCATATTTGCATGGCTAATGGGCCTTCTTTAAAGTGTGTGGCCATTTTAGTTGGCTTTTAATGGTCTTTATTGTTTTTTCCCAACTTTGGGTTGAATTGATAAACTTATTTTCGAGGACCCATTCACGCCTAAGACAAAAAGACCATTTTTTACTACCTATGGGACATCATATATGTGAGTTTGAAGACAAATACTTGTTAAGACAACATAATGTCAACAGTTAACCACCTTTCAAAATTAATCCAACACAATGATTATTAAGACTTAACATTTGTTTTTGGGGAGATGGTTTTGTACCTGTAAAGAAAAATATTACCCCACCTCTTAATCCCTTGCAGAAAAGGCTGGTTTTTTATCCAGCCACAAAAATTACATAGTTCACACTCAAAGAACACATGAAAGACTACTTTCTTCCCTCTCTGGAAATGCATACTTACTACCTTAGCAGAGTACTTCATAGTTTCCTCATGATTATCACAGGGTTGGTACATCCAAGTTGTAGACATCGTGGGTTGAGTTGCCCAAGATTGCCCAGCTAGTATGTGGTTAAGAAGAGAATCAAGTCTAAGTTTGACTGCAATTCCAGTGGTAAGTAACTTCAGACAATAACAAAGGGAAATGCCATCTACTGTGTTGTGCTACAACTGGAGTGGCATGTCCAGAACTCTTTCAACAGGAAAAACTTTGTCCACTCCCGTTTTAGTCACTCAACAAACATTTACTAAGCAACAACTGTTAAGGCCGGTTGCCTGGCCGGGAGCTCGGACACGCCCATCCCTCTGCGCGCCTGAAAACTCACCACTCCATGCTCCACATCAACCCCTGTATTCAGCATCTAGCTCCACCACATGGCTTCCCCAACGCCCGCTTCTGCACTCCGCAGGAGGAATCCGCACTCAACACTGAACTCTGCACCCAGCCCGCTGTTGGAAAACCCCGCCAAAATTTAAAAGAAGCCACGCCAAAACCTGCCCAATAGCATTGTGCCACATCCAGGTCTCACTCCCCTGGGTGGCCCGCTCACCCGAAATCCCGCCTACCTACCAATAGCAGCTTGCCCTCATAACCAATCAAGACACTCACTCGCCATAAAATCCCCAGGCCTTGGGAAGTCAGGCGGGACTTCCCTGGTCCCTTTCTCCGGACCATGGAACTTCGCCCGGGAGTTGAATAAATTGGCATTTAATTTTCTTATGCTGGTCTCAGTTTCCTCATTCCAAACTTGGCAATAACCCTTACAACAACTATATGTTAGAACTCTGATAGTGCTTTATTACTAATAATCAGGCCTAATATTTAGCACGATTTACTATATGCCAGGGGCTTTTTCTAAATTATTACCTTTTATCCTATCGAAATCTCTGTGTGATGTTTGCGTATGGGTATGTGTGTGTGTGATGTTTTGTATTCTCCAAACTTCACTTAAGGTCAAACATTAAGCTTGGGAGTTGGAATTTGGATTCCTGCTTGTCTAAACCATGAGCTTATGTTCTTTGTACTTTATAACTTTGTAACTTATAGATAACTAAAAGCAATGCAAATAATTTTGTCTACAGATGTAAATAAATTATGTCCAGTGGAGGTTCAATTGACATCCCCTCCACTTTTGATCCATTGGCAAATTAATTTCAGCATGTTCTTTATTCCATATAAATTCATGGTTCTACAAATCTGTTACAACTGTCTTAGTCCTCACATTTTCATTTGGGAGGGCATACATACCAAACTGTAATCAATGTGACCACAAATTGTATATACTTCTGTACATACTAGGGGAGGGAGAGTGACAAAGAATAAAGTGATTAAGAGGTCACTTCTGCAAATAATGAGGTCACTTAGGGAATCCACTCCTGGGTTTGGACCATGGCTCTCCCACTGCCTAGGTAAGAGACTCTGGACAAATTACTAAACCTCTCAAAGCCTCATTAACCTCGCCTACAAACTAGGGAAAATAAGCCTCATAAGACTATCAGTACAAAATTAAGTAACTATTTTTTGTTTATTTGTTTGTTTTGTGACGGGGTCTCTCTCTCTTACAGGCTGGAGTGCAATGGTGCAATCATAGCTCATTGCAACCTTGAATTCCTGGGTTCCAGGGATCCTCCCACCTCAGTCTCCCAAGTAGCTGGGACTACAGGCATGTGCCACCACACCCAGCTTATTTTTATTTTCTTATTTTTTGTATAGACAGAGACTTAACTATGCTGCCCAGGCTGGTCTCCAATTCTTGGCCTCAAATGATTCTCCCACTTTGGTCTCCCAAAGCACTGGGATTACAGGTGTTAGCCACCATGCCCAGCTTAAGTAACTATTGCTTGTAAAGGGCCCAGTGCATATCGAATGCTCCGTAAGTGTTAGTCATCATTATTGAGATTCTTCTATGAGAAATATTGATGAAAGAAATTAGTTCTATTTAAAAATAGGGAGATCTTCACTAAAGATGCATTTTACCTGGGACTTGAAAGGTTAGGTCACCAAGCAAAGAACTAGAGTAATGTTATTTGACATAAAAGAAACAAAATTTAAATTAAAGAGAGAGAGAGAGTTATGAAAGGGTCAATGAAGGTGAGTCATAGTGCCAAATTTACAAAGAAGGTAATTCCCAGGGGGTCACTGCATTTGTAATGTGACCTGAATTTTTCTAAATTTGTTAAAGCTTGTACCTCTCTACTTCGCAGTTGTATAAAGATTACTGAAGGCAAATAGGAATGCATTATCCAGGTACCAATTTACATAAAAATCTAGACACCAAATCATCATGACTATAGTTGTGACTACTCATCAGTTCAAATACCCTTCAGGAAAAGTGGTTAGTTTTTCTAAACTTGATAAGCAACAAAAAAATATGAGTTCAAAGTACAAACCACATTTTATACGGATCAAACTTTATACAACATACTTTAACAGTTAGCTTGCATTTGATGTCCACACATATGCATCCCTATACACACATGAAAATAACACACAAAGCCAATTACATCCTTGTTCTTATCCTGGACATAACTGCTTTCTTTCTGTACTTGGTTATATGTCATTTCTACATTTTATTGGTATTGTTATGGTTCACATCAAAATTTACCCTGCTCTATTTCCAATCAATTGCTTTCTTGGATACTTTGGACAGGAGAATAAACTTCAGATAATTCTCAGTTCTATGTCAACATTTGCTAGAGGTTTACTAGAAAGTCTTCATGCACCATGTTTGCATAATCCCATCAGTTTGCTCCTTTTTATTCCTTCATACACTCAAGTGAATGCTAAACTGTAGAAGACCCACTATCTATACATATGAGTTCCACAAAATTGCCTACTGTAGAGGCTTGCAGGTCTCCTATAACTCAGGACTATCAACTGTCTCTGTTAGAACAATGGTGGATAAGATGAAAACGGTTTAACTTTGAATTTTGGGCAGGAAGATTACTTCCTCAGAAAGCCTTCTCCTAAAAACAAAAACAAAAACCTTACAGATACTCCCTGTGCCCTACTATTAGAGCTCACCCCAACTCCGGCCTCTGGAGGTTCTGCCCTGTGATTGTTTCAAGCTCTCTTCCTCATGAAGAGGTGCACACGTGACTGCCGCCATCGATAAAAAGCTGAAGTGAGTGTACTTAGCTAAAGGGCACTGCAATAATTTTTCTCCTCCACGTGAGAAAGTTAGCCTTGAAAATTCTCTGGCTCACTGCCTGTTTTTAAATCATCTTTTGGGGAGGCGTGGCCAAAGAGGCATGTTAAGTTCAAATCAGCCCCTCTTCCTACTCCCTTATCAATTGTTATTTTAAAATAATAATAAGATAGTAGCACCTATCAAGCCTTCAGATTTGCTTTCAAGACAGTGCTAATGACTCAACATTTTAATGGGCGATGCCCCCCAATGTCCATTGTAGGAAAGCAGTTCTGGCTGATAGATTAAATTTGATTAGCACTGGGGCTGGCGCTGTTCCGTGAAGGCAACGTGATTCCTGTAGGACTCTAGGGTGAGTGGTGGCCTGAGAAACAGTCAGTGAAAAGATTTGTAATCCCCAACAACAAATCAGCCCCTGGTTCCAAAGAAATCATCGTGTCTTTCCCACCCCTGTGGCAGCATGTCATCTATACTAGTAAATACACTGAATATCTTGAACCCATTTCAATAAGTGCAGCACGACTAGAATATAATTTTTCTTTGTTTGCCCTGACTCTTAAATGTTTGCTTCCAGAGCCAAGGCCCATCAGTACTCCCATTGTGGCCCCGTAGAAGGGATGTGAGAATAGTCAGGAATTTTGATGGGAGTTTACCAAAGCAAAACTTCCCAGTGCACTGGTGGCAATTTAGGAAGCAGATAATTTTTACAAGCACTTGGCCTGAAGGGTATTGACAAGTTCACACACACATTTGATGCTTCCACTGCTTGCAGGGCTAAAGAAATGGGCTATTTCCATTCTCCTCTCGCTCCCTAGTGAAAGAATGAAACCTCAGCCAGGCCTGTCAGAGACCTTACTAACCAGAAAGCACAGCCTGGAGAAAAAAATGCACTAAGACCTCCCGCCAGGTTCAGTTGAGGCCCCTGCATGATGAGAGGCCAAGAATCAGGCACATTTGTGAGCAGTACTGTTAGGTTTCTGAGTTAAAGTGTTTTCTCACAAGAAATTGAGTTTAAGTCACTCAATTTGTTCTACGCAAACTGGACTTGTGTGAGAAAGTCCCAGTTAGGACTTACATCCAAAGAAAGTTAACTACTTTGCCCCTCTGACCTGCCTGCTATTCCCTTCCATCTTTTTCATGTATATTGGTAAAATCTTTCATACTTTTTCAAAAGTGGACTCATACATAATTTCAATTCGTTCTCATTTTATCAGTAAAAAGGACACTTAAAAAAAAAATTCCCATTGGAGTTTAAGATCCAGAAGGGTTGAGTGACTTGTTCATGGCCAATGTTAAGAGCAGAACTGGACCCACACACTATAATTCCTAACAGTAATAAAAATAATCACTACCATCAATGAACACTATTCCCATGCTTAGGCACTGTGCCAAGCACTTTATGAACATTACCTCATTGATTCCTTGTAAGAACCCTATAAGGTAGATATTATTAGTCCCATTTTACAGATGAGAAATACTAGACTTGTGAGGTTACATAATTTCCCCATGGTCAGAGATGCTATAAATCATGAGGCCTCTGTTATAAGGGGAATGTAACTCCTCAGCTTACCACTATTATAGTGCCTCCTAGTCCAGTGCTTTTGTCTATGCAAACTCAGTGCTAGACTGAAAAAATACGTTTTTCCTGATTTGCAATAAATTCCTTTTAAAATAGCAGATCAACTTATGAAATTCTAGTTTGGTCCACTTTGATATTGTCAAAAGAAAAACACTCTAAAAACTGAAAAGGGCTATCTTTTTTCAGGTGTTTTTACTGATCCACGTATTATTTGCTTCTGTCTCTTATTTCATTTAAAAGAAAAACAGATGGTTTAATATAAATTCCTGCATGAAGTTTTCTAGACTCCCCAGCAAACTTTACGAGCATAGTAAGTTCAAGAGACAGATAGCATGGATTTAAATCTCAAATACACAAATGCACAGTCCCTGGAATATGGGCAAGTTTCTCAACTTCATATTTCCATTTTCTCACGTCTGCATTAGGGGTAAAAATACCTCATAAAGATGTTATGAAAAAGAACTCATGAGAATGCATTGAGCATGGCGTAAGTGACCAATAATTACTGCAATTGTTTTGTTGTTATTTTTGCCTCTGCAAAATTTCTCAGGATTGCCCTAATTTCACTAGGTTGAAAAAACCTGAGTACTCGCCTTGATGAAGTGTTCCAACTACAGGTCTCCCATAAACAGATAATAAAGCATCCTACACCCTAACTGGGAAAAAAAAAATCATGTCATATACTTCGTAAGTCAACTCCATCTCTTAAAATTATTATTCATCTGATACTATTAAAACCACCATCTTCTATAGCACCTCAGTACTCTTATGAGATAGGTGTTCTAGAACACAATATCCTGTGTTAATTCGGTCAAACAGGAGCCACCTGCAAGCTAGAATGCTAACAGAAAAACAAATCCCTGATCCACAAAGGGGAGTTTCCCCAAAATATAAGAAGTTATATTTTTACTGTGAAAACGCTTTTTTTACCCTAGTTATATAATATATGCTTACTAAAGTTAGGGATAATTAAGTTTAGTGAAATTAAGAATATGTATATAAAAAGCAAAGAAAGATGAACCCATAATTCTGCCTCCCAGAGATAGCTACTAGTAACATTTTGGTGTCTTTCCATTTCATCTTTCTGCTATGCATTTTAAAAATATAATTGGAATCATTCTGCATGCAAAATGTTATATTCTGGGTTTTCTTTCTTTCTCTCTCTCTGTGTGTGTGTGTGTGTGTGTGTGTGTGTGTGTGTGTTTCTCTCTCTCTCCACTTAGACCATTATAAAGTCAGCATTTTCCATGTTACTGCAGACTCTTTATAAATGTTTTCACTGGCTGTGGGATATTTCATAGGTTAGTTTTGTCATGATTTTCTTAACCATTTCACTTTGCTGTACCCCCCAAACATTTTTAAGCTGTCAAGCCTAGACAAGATTTCGAGACACACAGCCCTAAGGATGGGGCCTGCCTGTGGTAGTGAACTGGCCATTTTGGGAACTAGCTACATCACTTTTCACCATAAGTAAGACATATCGTGAGTCCTACTCTTCAAATGCCAACAGACCCTGAGTCCAGTGATGTGTGAACCCCAAATGCCAGTAGTTCTGGTCAATAATTACAGCAACTCCTCCAAGACAAATAAAATAATGTTCTCGACAGGCCCGGCCACCCACGGTGAGCACAGGGAAGAACGCACACACCTCCCACCCACCTTTGCAGTCTGTGTTCCAACGCAAACCAAGGGCGCAGATGTGAATTCCTTCTTTTCTCCTCTTGCCCTACTCAGTTTATTTCTAAAAATCACTGTTCCGTCACCACTCAACACCATTTGCCATGAACTGCCCCATAAAACATACTTTTTAAATAATAGACCATGTTCCTTATATTTTATTTTTTTTTTTAAAAGAAGGCAGAAGGGCAACAATTAGGTAGAAAAAAACAATGTCGAACTTGCAGTAGTCATAGAATGTCACGCTGAAATCATAAATCACAACTATCAAGGCTCTCTTAACACCCTCATGCACATGCATGATCATCATCTTAAAATCCAAGATTCAAAGCCAAGTCTTCGAATTTAAAACTGGTTGTGTGGTCTTAAGAAAAAGTTCTAAGTTGCATTTGCATTTCTTATGGTTCAAACAAACATGAATTTTGGTTTAAGCAGTTAAAGGTTAAGCAAAGAGAAAAAAACAGCATTTTTGCACTTTTAGGTACAGTAGTTGGTGAAGATTTTTTGAAAATCTTCACCGTTCCTGTTAAAACAAGACTGAGAAACAGGAAAGAAACTGCTTCAAGTTGAAAGTCAGGATGGCTTAATGGAAAACAATGGGCTTTGTCAGGATAAGAGCTGGGCCTGAATTCTAACTGAAGCCACATGCGAGAGGGATAAGTAGCCACTTCAAAGGGTTCTTCGGGTGTTAAATATGGTACCTGCAATGCCAAGCACCATCCCTGGCACAGAGCAGGTATTAAAGTGTAAGGATTGCAGAATTACTGTAGACAAGAAGAAAATCCTATGTTGCAAGAAGGAGGAAGCTGTCAGGGAGTCATATTGCACTGGCAATGTATGAGTGTAAATAATCATAAGCATCAGATCAAGGACCTAGAGATTAAAACCTAGGACTATTGCTTCTTTTCATTAACTTCATGAAGCAAACCAAGAACTGAGAAGGAAAAGTACACCCTTCCTAGACTTCTTGGTTTGTCTTAAGGCAGCCTGCCAACTTTAGAGACCTCAGGTACTTTGTGAATTTCTCAACAACTCCAGAGACTGGTTCTCTGCCTTCACGTCAGTCCCCTACCCAGGGCCGTGGCAGCTTTATGCCTGCCACTCAGCTCAGTCCAAGGCCAGGCTCCTAAACCGACCCTGACTGTAGACGGCACTCAGAAAAACCCTAATCCAGGCTTCAGGCAGCTTCAGGGACAAGTCATTCTGCTTGCCTGCTTCTGCTTGTGTTTCACTTCAATTCTAGTAAATGGGCTTCTACCACTTTCCTGTTGTTAAGCTTTGCAATCCTACCACAGCTCCAGGGACTGCAGTATGCCTGGTCCTGTTCCTTGAAGGGTAGTCTCCAGTTTTATAATTTCTGCTCTGAAACTCCATCTGCTTGGCATTTTAGGGGTTGTTCTGTTTTGTTTTGAGACAGAGTCACTCTGTCACCCAGGGTGGAGTGCAGTGGCATGATCTCAACTGCAACCTCTGCCTCCAGGGTTTAAGAGATTTTCGTGCCTCAGCTTCCTGAGGAGCTGGGATTATGGGGGCCTGCCACCACACCCAGCAAATTTTTGCGTTCTTAGTAGAGATGGGGTTTCACCATGTTGGCTGGGCTAGTCTCGAACCAAGTGATCCACGTACCTTGGCCTCTCAAAGTGCTGGGATTACAGGCATGAGTCACTGTGCCCAGCCTGCTCCACATTTTCTTTGGGTTAGAAGATCTCCATGTGTGTCTGCCCTGAGGCCTGACATCATATGCTGACTTCTCTGACACCAGTTCTCTAAGTACATCACTCCGCAAGCCATGTCACGTATTGTCCTCTCCAAATCTGCAGTTCACACCAACCCCAAATGCAGATACTCTCCCAGATTCCATAGCAATGCTGGTCTAGACTATTCTGTCTGTGCCACCATTTCCTGGATGCCATGGCATATGAAAGCAGAATTATTATCAACTACTTAACTCACCCCACAGGACAAACTGTTCTCACCCAACTCTACAAACTATTTTCATAATGTTGAACTTTTCTTCTTCCTCCTCACAGAGACCATTTTAGTCTAGATCCACTGAACTGGTCACTCAGGCATGACTCAGTTCACTTGACAGTCCAGCCACCCCAAACACCACCTCAACACTGTTACTCTCTTGCTTTAGTGATATTGAGATACTCCGATTCACAGATATGTAGCACCAGAAAGCAGTTTTAGAAACTTATTTTATATCTTATAGATAAGAAAATGAGACCCAGATATTAATATCAAAGTGTGAGTCAGTGGCAAGGCTGAAACTAGGAATTTCCAGACCTGGAGTCCTTCAGGCCACTGTTCACATGGTCCTTAGATGAGTGATATGATTTTGGCTGTGTCCCCAACCTAATTTCATGTTGAATTGTAGCTCCCATAATCCCCCCATGTCATGGGAGGAACCAGGTGGGAGGTAATTGAATCACAGGGGTGGGTTTTTCCCCTGCCCTTCTCATGATAATGAGTAAGTCTCATGAGATCTGATGGTTTTATGAAAGGCAGTTCCCCCGCACATGCTCTCTTTCCTGTCACCATGCAAGACATACCTTTGCTCCTTCTTCACCTTCTGCCACGATTATGAGGTCTTCCCAGCCATTTGGAACTGTGAGTCCATTAAACCTCTTTTTCTTTATAAATTACTCAGTCTCAGGTATTTCTTCATAGCAGTATGAAAATGGACTAATAAAATGAGTATGTCTATGAACCAACCAAAAAAAACAAATCCTTTGCACATTCCCCTGGAATCTCAAATTCTTCATTCCAGCCCAGTCTCCACATCTTTTTTTAATACTCCCATACTGACATGTTCTTTTAGGAAATCTCTGTCTTCCACAGGCCCCCAAAGATTCCTCAAAGTAGAGAAAATCTTTTCCTTCTCAAATTTTTCACTCAGGTTTAGATGTTTAGCTGAAAAAGTTAACAGACTTGAGTGTTCCTTCTGTAATTCCATGACTTATGAGAGTGAGGTTTCCATTTGTCACTCTCTCCTGCATTATCATCAATCCCTGCAGGCTTTCATTGGAAAGTCCAGGAACTAATAACACAAATAATTCTAAGTAACTTCAGCCTAAAACCTCAGAATGCTTGAAATCTAAGGATCCTTGGAGACCATCTGCTCTAACCAGTATTAGTCTCATTTTACAGAGTAGGAAATGAGGCCTACACCATTTGACTCTCAACCCGATATGCTCTTCCCCATGCCACTCCCCAACCTCCAAATAATGAATTCCTCCATATTTGTATTTCCAAGGGAAGATGTCATCCTGGGTCATGTTTCTCTGTAGGACCTCAATCAGTGGAACTATCCCCAAAATATGTCTGTGGGTCTGGATTGCATTTACCTCATGCTTCTTCATGACTTCAATTCCACATGGTTTTATCAAGATTATCGTTTTAGAAAGAAAAGAAAATAGCTAAATCCAAATCTCTAATCCACAAGTCCATCACTGCCTCCTTGACAGAACAGCATGGCCTACAGATTCAGGCAAACTTGTGTGTCACGGACAAGTTGTGAAACCCAGGTCACCCCTGCCAGCCGCTTTTAGCCTTGGGTTTCTTATCTGCAAAATGGGAATAACACCATTCACTTCCTAGAGTTATGAAATAATGTATTATGACAATTAGCACTTGGCTTGATACACAATAAGCATTTCACAAATGGCAGCCATATTATTTTTGTTATTATTATCATTTCTATGGATTTCGCTTTGTCTGCTTTGTCTCTTTTTAACTGGTTTCCTTGTTCTAACTTAAGCCATTTGAGCCTATGGTCCAGAAAATGTTAGAAGAAAGAGAATGGGTTCCCCAAAAGCATTGTTGAACCAAGGTAGGGCAATAAGATGAAGAAACAATCATCAGAATAAAAAAATCAAAATAATAAGGGGGTTAGTTTTACACTCTAGGCTATCATACAAATTTTGTATGAAGACTAACACATTGGGCATTACATTGAACCATTTTCCCTCATAATTAATTTATGAAATTATCATTTCAATTTGTTAAACAGTCCTAGATTCAGATAATTTGTGTGCCTGGCACATAGCAGAAATTTAATGAGTGAATGAATAAAAGAATGACTATGCCAAATAAGCAAATATATATTTCAAAACTCTGAAACAACTGTATTTGCTATTTTATTTACAAGGTTAAACTAAGTTTTAGAATATTTCTATCTTAACTGGAGGTATCAATTCAAACATTTTGTTGGAGAAAGTACATGATTTCATATAATGCAAAATATAAGAATTCAAATATACTTTTGGAAATTTCTAGGTATTTTCATTTATTCATGATGGCTGATAGCCCAAAAGCAGCTATTATGTCAAGGCAAATTATTAGCTCTCACAATAGTATAATAAACAGAGTTATAATTCATGTTTATTTAGAAATATTCTTTCTAGTTAAGAGATTTAGCACATGTTCATCTATTATGACTGTTAGTTTCCTTTTGTTTTCTTTTAAGGAAAGGGTACTTGCTAAACAACCAATCAATAAACATCTCTAATCGGCTATCTTGGTGCCCTTAACAATGGAATGTGCAATTATTTCAGTCTCCCATATTCCCATTTATATAAAATGATCTGGATCAACTGCTGGGTCAACTTTCCTACAGTCAGTCCAATATATTTGCAGAGAAGTGAAAAGTTGCTATAGTAATATGTATGAGAACTCTTCATGACAATGACCATGAGGGAGTCAATCAAAGAAACATTTAGCCTGGTAAATCTGAAGTGCCTCATGGTCAGAGAGAGAAAGTCAAATGTGAGAACTCACTAATGAATTTTATTCCTTGGGCATGTTGAACTGAAACCATAAGGGCGTTGCTAGGAAGATATAAATAAATATGAGTAAAGATAATGTCTGTGGCTGGAAAGTATGAAGAACTCTTCTTTTGTGTGCCCACGACCTGGCTCCAAGGACAATCCTGAAAGAGGTAGTTTCACAATTGTTCTCAGCAATACTTGTATTGCAGGAGTTGGTCAGAAGAATATCCAGTAGAATACACACATACACATATACATACACACGTGTATATTTTGTATGTGTTTTATTATTATTATTTTACCTATTCTCGTAAATGTAATAAAAAGAAAAAGTCTGGCTGAGTAGTTTATAGTCACACTTTAAAACCAATAGTGGTTCTCAAGCTGAAATTCTAGGATCATCCTGTGTCTTTCTCTTTCCTGTAAAAGTACAGTTCAGCTATTCCTGGGTAAGAACTGCCTTGCTTATATGTACTTTGTAAACTTTTTCCACCTTTTTCTTTCTCTTTCATCTCCTTCCTCCTTTATTCTTTCTTATTATTTTGTTTTTGAAACAAGATTTTGTTCTGTCACCCAGGCTGTAGTGCAATGGCCTGATCACAGCTAGCTGCAGTGCAATGGCCTGATCACAGCTCACTGCAGTCCTGACCTCCCAGACTCAAACAATCCTCTGCTTCAGCCTCTCAAGCAGCTGGAAGTACAAGCATGTGCTACCACACCCAGCTATTATTATTATTATTGTTTTTTGTTTTTGTTGGCAGAGGCAGAGTCTTGCTATGTTGCCCAGGGTGGTCTCAAACTGCTGGTCTCAAGTCATCCGCCTGCCTTGGCCTCCCAAAGTGCCAGGATTATAGGCATGAGCCACCTTGCCAAGCTCTTTCTTCCTTCCTTCCTTCTTTCTTTTCTCCCTCCCTCTGTACTTCTTTCTTCTTTTTTTCCCCGTGGCTTCAGAACACACTAAAATTTGAAGAGAAAAATTGAAAGCAGAAAAAATGTTTTGAGTCAAAACTAATTCTTTTCAAATAGTCCGCAAACCTGGTCCTCCTCAGTTGGACAATTACAGCCAAAAGAAGGATCTAGTTTCAAAGTGCAGCTGCTCATTTGAAGTGGGATAAGCAAAGTTAATTTTTTCAATGACAAAATGTTGATGAATGGAATAGAAAATAAAGGTATCTTTAAAGCTAGACCAGAAAATTTTTGATTTTAACTCCAGAAGGTCATCAATCTGGAAGTATTATCCAGAGAATTTTTCAAATCACGGAGAAGAGCTTCCAGGAAATCTTAAGTGACTACTAATGAAAAGTATTCCTTTGAGTCCAGTTGAAATTAAAGTCACAATAGTCGCATATGTAACTCTATGCCCTGAAACACCCAGCTGAAAGGGAATCTATAGGAGCCCACTGGGATCCCAATGTTCACAATTTTCTTTGTAAACCACATAGCAATAGTAACAAAGGTCTTTACAATTTTTAAGAATAAAAATTTATTGTAAATTGCAATCATTTAAGTTCTTATGACTTCGTAATATTTTGCAGACCAAAACAAACAAAATCGTCTTTAAAACCATAGTTAATTGTGATCATACGAATATTTTGCTTTGTGGAAATTTACTGTATGAACATACTTAATTTGTATACATTTTAGTTTGCATGACGTGTCAATTAAAAGCTTGCTAATTAAAAAGAAACTATACTCAATCTTCTCCTTCCATATGAAATGTTTTTCCCAGATACACTTTTTAAAATAATACGGGAGCACAAAATTGTGAATCTCATTCAAATTCTTATTTAAAAAGTTATATGCTATATTAAAAAGTTATTTATTTTTTAAAAAATTATTTTTTAATATAATTTCAAAAATAAATTATTTTTATTCCATGTGATACATGCTAAATTTAATACGTCTACAAATAACCAAAGATTGTCTTTGTATCAAGCCCCTGCACTGTGTTGGCACATCATAATAACTGGCATGCCTTTTCTTTCTGGAAACAGTCTTCATATACAAGCAAAGGGCATAATGAGCACTAGAGCTGCTTGTTGCCTTGTGGGGTTTTATCAATAATGTAGTTAATAAACTGAGATTTTGTGGGTAACCACACTGTGTTAGAGGTTATCTAAGAACTCATACCTTTCCTTCGACTTCTACCTTAGCATTCATGAATTAAGAAAACCTCAGGGGAGAAGGGAGATGGTGTTGAAATAGAGCAATCTGATTTGCCACCAAAATTACTGATTTTTGAAGTCAGTAATTATTTTTATTGTGTTAAATTATTTATTTTCAAGAAAATAAGTGGGAAAATCTTACAATGACTTCTGAGTCCTCCATCTTAAGGATACCTCTTAAAGGGCCAATTAAGATATGTATTTCATACTAGTTACTTAAAAAAAAGACTAACAAGTCACTTTTTAAAATTATGTTAACCATTTTCTTTGACCAACTGCCTGAAAAGCTTCAGATTGTTTTATATTTCCAACCAACGCTGACTGGCATTTACTCTTAGTAAGCAGAAGTTGTTGCAAACGACAGAAAGTGATTAGCAATCACTTGCTACACGATAGAGATAGTCTTAAAACTCCCATTTACCCCCTACTGAACCAATATCTTAGCTCATTCTAGAGAACATGAATGAGTATTTCTCCAGCAACTAACAAAAGTGAAAATCCAGGCCCTACCTCTGTAGAATGCAACAAATTTGGTCACAAAGGAAAATGAAAGCAAGCACCCTAATACTAACTCAAGACACTTGGGGAAAAACAGCCTGCATCCCATAACATTTTATGATACCAAATGAGATGCAGGCAATGTAATTTCACTTATGTGATTCACTTACAGGCGATGCAAATGCAATCTTGCTGATTACATTTAAAACAAAGGACTGAATCTGCTTATTTATAGAGCAGGCCCATAGTCCTGCAAAAATCATGCTACCCCTCACTTGGTGTGAAAGAAAAAGAAAACAATCAGGCTAAAGACCTTTACATCTCCACAGAAAGAAAAATGATGTTAATGTGAACCCTGGGTTGACCCAATATGCTTAACAACGTGGCTTTTTGGTGACCTCAATAGAAAACAAGGTCAACTGTGTGACTAATCGTTAGCTGAGGTGTTCAACCCACATGCAAACATGTCCAATGTTTTGTTTTTTAAATAGACAAAAGAAGTGTTCTGTAAGCATTTTCATCTATGTTTAATTTTTAAACCTTTACATGGGTATGCGTATACACACACACGTACACACACACGCTTATTTCAATATAGACGGCATAGATGTATAATTTCTATAGTGAAATAAAGACTATGTATTCACAGTTGAACTCTGCACAATGCATATTTTATGAACTCTGCCTACTAAGTTAGGGTCTTGAGCATTTCAGAGCCACTATTTTTAATCATCACCAAAAACTAGAGCTTTTATTACATAATTTCCCCATTGTGAAGTTCAATAGTTCAGCTGAATATGAAGTTCAACAGTATCAACCGAATGTGAAGTTGCTGCCAAATGCCATCTCTGAACTTCCCAGAAAAGCAACAGAGCTATAAGAATTCTTGTATGTCCTGTGATGCCCAGTTTTTAAAGGTCTAACAGGTACTACGGGCCCAACACCAGCAAATAACCAATGCCCAGCCACCAGCCACTGCAACAACATCCTAGGAATCTGGCTGCAGCCTTACTGATATGATAGCTAGATCTGTAGCAACCTAGGCAAAAAGGATCATTGCCAAAGCCAACACGGGCCCAGCTGCAGTTCAACATAAAGAAGTTTAATGTGATATCTCATATCTGCCATGCCTCATTTTCCAAAAGGAAAACTGCCTGTGGCTAAAAGTGCTCCTTGTGGAACAACCTGTGACCACAGGCTTTCTCAACCCTAATGAAGAAGATGCTCTTCAGTAGCCTACTAAGTGATGCCAACACGAATGATAGATAACAGACCCAAATTTCTGTGCAAGATCACCACTTCCTTTTGGTCAGAGACATCATTTACAAACAGTAACCTCTGTGAACTTCTTAAAAATGGTAGGGCCTTTGAAGTTATTCTTGATCTTTGATACTCAACCATAGTCAGGTCTGAAAACTGCACTCAAATTGAGCTTTGTAACATGTACTGGGTTGAAGCATCCCACTTTTCATCTTCATATCTCCAAATGGAAAAGACCTAGAAGCATATAGGTTTGCTCATTTCCCCACACAGCAAGCAGTGGGCCAGAAACCATGTAACTTGTTTGAAATATAAGCCATTATCCAAGCCAAAGCATATGGCCACACACTTCTCAACTCCCACAACCAAGCAAAAATGCAATTGCTGTCCAAGTGTGCACAGGCTTTGAATAGGAAATGGCAATGGTTTCTGGAGCCCATAAGGCCAGAAGATGCTGCCAGACTTGAGAAGAACCAAAGGACAAAAGAGTGGTAGAAATAGGAGGACATATTCTCAAATGAAAGTGGAGTGAAATCCTCCAAGGCAGAAAATAGCTGCTCCTGTTTATTTCAAACTGCTTTCCATCACAGGGTGCCTCCTTTGGAAGCCTACCTTCTTTCATGTTTGGGAGAAGAATTCAAACCTGATGCATGTCTACAGGGAAAAACTAAGAAATATCATTGTTAAACCTTTCAATAGAACTAAGGCAGATGCCCAAAAAATCTTATTTTAGACATGTTATTGAAGAAATTCTTCCTTGCTTCTTTTACTTAGTTGGCATTTATTGTCTGCCCCAAACCGTTAAGTTCCTTAGGCACCTACAGATTATTAAGGGTCATAAAAAGTCACCTTCTGTACTGGAAACCAGCAGTCCTGCTTGACCTTGAACACATCACTCAACCTCTTTGGGCTGCCAGTAGGCTGTGCGTAAAGTTCTCTACTTCTATTTCCTTAACAGTGAGTGCAGAACACAAGTATCTTAAGAATCTTGATATTCTATTAACAATAATACACACGATTTTATTAAATATTATTTATTTCAAATGGATTTGATTGTCTCTCTAAACAGGCAAGACATGCTAGGAGTCTATATTATCCTGACTGCTAAACCCAATAAAACATTCCTTCATTAATTTGTTCACCAATAATTATATATGTGCCAGGCATTGTACTATGCATTGGGGATAAAATGAGAAGCAAAACAACCAGGATCTCTCCATCCCACGATACTTCCGATAAATTTTTATTGATTCATTTACCATAACATTTTCAATGACACCCAACTTTCCCCAGACATGCCACTCTCCTTGCTCATTTCCTCCCTCCCTATCCTATAGATCAGCAGTCCCCAACCTTTTTGGCACCAGGGACATGTTTGCTGAAAGACAGTTTTTCCATGGATGAAACTGGCCCTCCTCTGATCATCAGGCATTAGATTCTCATAAGGAGTGCACGACCTAGATCCCTTGTATGCACAGTTCACAATAGGTTTTGGGCTCCTGTGAGAATCTAATGCTGCAGCTGATCTGACAGGAGGCGGAGATTAGGCTGTCACGCTGGTGCAACTCACCTCCTGCTGTGTATCCCAGCACCTAACAGGCTAGGGACTGGTAAAATCCATGGCCCCGGGGATTGGGAATCTCTGCTATAGATAGTTTGCAAGATTCTCATCAAGCCGAAGTCTTTCCCCTATTCAAATATTTTAGAGTGAGTTTCTCATTTCCAAGTAAAAGTGTCAGAGGTCTACCCAAGGTAGCCTCAATCAGTGCCAAAATATGAGTTCCTAGAAAACCATTCTTAAAGTGTTGATGAGTGAGTGACAGGAGATGGCAGGGGAATTTCAGCAAACTGAAAGGAGGATCACTGGAGCAAGCACAGTAGGCCATTAACTAGTGCTTGGGTGAGCATGTTAGTAGTAGGGGTGATTCTATAGAGGGTGGGGAAATTTTGAGTTCAGAGAGAATTTGCTGTGAGGACAAAATGACAGGAGAAATACATATTGAAGACTGTTTATTGATTTGTCCAAGATGGATTTGTTACTGAGCCCATGGACAACACAGAGGATTCAAGATCAGCCAGCATCAATCCTGCCCTTATAAGGCTTCCAAGTCTAGAAAGGACAATATTGCTATGTATGGCTATCTCCTTATAGGAGCAAATAAAATGGAGGGAACTAGTACTGGGAAATTCATGGATTTAAGTCATGTGACACTGTGTAAGGCTGACCTTTTGATCTTTCTCCCACATGCTTCTTTGTTCTGGGAACAGGCCTTGAGAAACAACTAGAAAAAGGAAATTGGCAAACCCTTTCTTCTACTCTGGCAAGAGGAAAGCTAACTCTCTCTTTATACTCTGACTTAACCTTTTCTCAAGATCTTATGTTTATATCCCTGAGTCACCTGGGCTGGCAAGGTACACACATCTACTAAGCATTTTGTACTTTTAGTGACTTCTTCTAATTGACCCCAACTTTGCCTGCCCTCAGCGTTCATGTATATCTACCCACTCAAGCACACATATGTTTATAAATTCAGGCTCTGAGTGTTCTGTATCTAGTCATGCCCAGCTGCACTGGAAGGTCTTCCACCGCTGATGATGATAACACCAAAATGAAACACTTCTATAGAACTTATAACATTCCCAGAAAATTTCGTAGGTGCTATACATATAGCAGTTGATTTAACCTTCACAACAGCCCTTTGAGAAAGGTACTAATTGCTTCCCTCATTTATTGAAGAGAACACAGAGAGTAACTGGGCTATAGTCGCGCAGATAGTAAGAGGCAGACCAAGATTCAGACTTTGGCAGTCTGCTTCTAGAATCCATGTTCTTAAACACTATATTGCTTCCCTGTCTCCTCGGGCAATAAAGCCCAGAAATATATTTCCAGATCCTTAGACATTTATTTCAAATCTATTTATTGAAGACTTACAGGTTAAACTCAACTACATTTTCTTAATTTACTGAGCATTCACATTTATTTTAAAAATCTAACCAAGAGACCAAAATGAGGAAGAGAGTACCTGAAACAAATGCACTCAATTATATGTGCATGGAATACATTCATGCCCCCCAATCTGACTCCATGTGTGAGCGAACAAGATACATAAATCTGAGTAGCGTGGCTGTTCATGTAAACAGTTCAGAACCTTATCATCCCTCTCTGAACTGACTCCAATTCATCGAAAATGTAGGAGCTGGTTATATATGGCACCCTCCATTAACTGAAACACACCAATAAATTTCCAAAATGTAGGACTCAGCACCAAAAAGAAAGAAATGGGTAGAGAAATCCCCACATATATCGTGGAACTCCGTGCAGTCTGTGTCTCCCCTGTGCAGTCTTGAATCATGCATAATGCAACACCGCAACTGCTAACAGCAGGCGCACACCAGATAATTTACACTTGTTTTTATGGACACGAGGAACTGATCTTTGAAGCTGTCCCTAATGAGATTCCGCTTGGCCCTAACAGCATCCTGAGAGAGTGTTCCGGTTTTCTACTCGGCATCCGGTGCATATTTATAATGCAGAATACAGGCTCATTTAAATTGTGTATGTGGATTTTGGTGTCTTCCCTATTTTAAAGAAAGATTTTCATATACTAAGGAGCACTGACTCCTCAATTACTAAACCATACTTTACCTAAACAATGTCACTGCCAGCCCTACAGGTACTTATCAAAGAGGTAGGTCCATCAAAGCGCCTTTACCTGCAGGGTAAAAAGCTTCTCCAGCTCTAACCCTGCACCCAAGTCCAGAGACTCAATTAGGTCTTTAGCCAAAGGGCATCTCCAGAAAGTCTAATTATACAATACCTTCCTTAGTAGACACAGCCACAGGGAAAGTTACAGAGAAACCTGAAGCCAGTTATCTAAATTAAAAACTTCCTGCCCCAAAAGTGCTTGCGATGCAGACTTCTCTTTCTTAGTATCTTCCCTCTTTTAATTTCTGCTCCATATAAAATTTTCTTAAGCCTGGCACTTTACAGCAGGATCTTTTTCTCCTCATTTGGTTTTCAAGGGGTTTATAGTTTAGTTACCCACAATTAGAATTCCATTGCATACTTACTTTGAATTTCCTTTGTTTTACCTTTCAGTAAAGGTTTTTAAGAAAAATATTTAATCAATGTCATACCATGTATTTGACTGTGTTATCTGTATTTAACCCAAATCACAGATTTTTGTCAAAAAAGTTGTTCTATAAAAATTTTAAGAGTTTACTTTTAAAAAAAATTGTAAAGTCATTAGATATCAGAGTACAGAATAAAAATTGGTTTGCCTTATTCAAAATGCACGATTCCCATGATGACAGATGACCCATTTTCACGGTCTTCATTTCAAGTAAACTCCACATATTAGGAGCAGTTGTCAGTCAGCCTCCATGTAAGTGGGCTGAAATGTATCTTAATTAATTTCAGGCTTCTAACCAATAATTGTTGACTCTAAATAGGATCAATAAATGAGCATTTTACAAGTAGTTAAAACAATATACTTTCCAATGCCTCCATTTTTAAAGAACAATATAAAAAAACCCCAATCTCTAGGGTCAAATTGAAAGTGGAAGCTTTGATATTTTTTCCTATGTTAGAAATGAGAGTTTACTACTGTCAAAGCAAAAGTCAGCTGAAGGCAGAGATGACAGCATTAGTGTACGAGTATCAGAAATACTCACTCTGAGCTTCATCCAGCTCCACCCTGAAAAAAACATGGGAGACTTACATAAGTTACCCTTTTTAAAGCCAAGTACACCCTCAAGACTACATACATATTCTCAAAATGAATGAGTGATTTACAAGGCAGCCCTCGCTTCTTGGGGAAGCACATGTTAATCCCTTGAATCCTTGCAAACTCAGTTTGTATTTATTCATTCATTCAACAGGTGTTTTATAGAGTGTCCAGAATGTGTCTAGCTTTGTGATAGGTGTTGTGAATACAGACAGCAAAAAAACAAATAAAAAGAAAACGATAAGGTCATTTTCCTCACAGACCTTATATCCTAGTGGAATATAGACATTTCACAAACAATTCAAGAATATATTTATGATAAGTGCTACCAAAGGACAGTACCACTCACAGGTTCTGGGACTATGTATAAAGAGACACATAATCCAGAGAGAAGGATAGAAGCTCCCTAAAAAAGTGGCAAAGCCAGAGAGATAAAACGGTGTATAGGGAAGAAGACTTTCGATTTTCTTTTGTGGCTCTAAGTTTATGGCCAAGGATCAGCCTGTTGCTCTACGACTATCTATCATTATCTCTCTGCTTGAAAAAATAAAAAATACAGGAGGTGTGCCTAGAAAGCTGGACTTATAATGCATCTTTCCTTCAATATCAGCACTCAATCCAGATGGTTTTGAAGACCTTGGGAAAAATTCGGTGGACAGATCACCAAAGTTGGCACTAACTCTTGCCAAAAGTCTGGCTGGCACCAATGCACAGACTAAATTGGCCATAAAAACCTCACTGTAGTCTTGCTCCTCTCAAAGGAAATCATTTTGCAGTCAACAATGAGACTTACCCAGAGGCCAGTCTTAGGGCGAGGCCTAGAATTTTGAGCTTAACTCAATTGTAAGGTTTAGGGCAGGAGTTTCATGTTTCAGATGTGCAGTCAAGTAATCTGATCCCATCAGAGTTTTAATGGCTGCTAAAAAATCCAAAGTGTTAAATCCTTTTTCCCAGCCTCCCCAGAGCAATCAAAGGGTGCTTTTTTCCAGCTCCCAATCTCCTCCCTCCAGTTTCTTATTCTCAGACTCAAATAGTTACTAAGTCACTAATTTAATATATTTACTACTCATTTCTTAATCCTGAAGTCTGATTATAATCTGTATTCTAAAGTAGTGGTCAAGCACCTATCTGCCCCCTTTGAAAAACACTGAGAGAGAAGACATAAAAGGATAGTGAAAGTGGAATATTAAGAGCGGTGTTTTACTTCAGGGATGACACTATTATCATGAATCCCTATAAACCTGAGAACATTTTTGACCAAGCAAATTCCACAACTCCAGTAAAACACGTATCACAGAGTTACACTGTCCCAGGCAGCGGGCAGGGAGCTAAGTGTTTATTAAGTCTCTGCCCCTGGCTATCACGTTGACAGAGACTCAATCCTTCCCTCCCTGTGTCTCCCTTGGGAGACAGCAAAACCCTAAAAACTTCTTGACAAGAATAAAACAGACACACCAAACTTAAAGGCATGAAAAAAGTTATAGTGATGATGGACTATATATCACTACTAAAACTGCAGAAGCTCATGTTAATGTTTTAGAAACAATAATTATACACAATATTATTAACAATAATAGCCACCATACATGGAGCATTTAGATACTATACTAAGTGCTTTACCGGGCTCTAAGCATTTCTTCTATAACCCTCACCATTACTTTTTGAAGCATATATGATTATGATCCCCACTATAAAGATAAGACACCAGTAGTAGTTCTGGGTATACTTTTTTTTCTTTATTGAACTTCTCAAATGACTTCATTTTTTTTAACACTTTAACTGTGCCCAGATTTCTGCTAAGCAATAGTCACTCTATTCCCAAATGCTCCCCTCTAAAGTACAAACTTTCATTCTTCTCCCCCCCCTTTCATGTTCTTTTGTTTACCGCTTTATTAAGATATTAAGCTCAACCATAGCTCCTGCATTCTGTGGCACAGCACCTTGCAAAAACAGTGCTATCTGTTTATAACATAGCATGACCCTCCCTGCAGAGTGTGAGACCAGGACTAAAATCCACTAATGACTAGAAAGCTCATTTTAATTCTACACTTGACAAAATAAACACCTCATAAAGACAGGCAGGCAGAAGCTACTTCTCACTCTAGACTGCTTTGTCTTAATAATCTTTAAAAAAGAGGAAGTGACTGAAGGGAACAGGCCCTAGCATTTAAAAACACATACACAATTATGGCATAAAGAGACTGGGATAAAAAGCAAAACCCCTTATTTAAAGTTAAATTAGTTTTTCCCTCCAACGGTGGGTACCTGTTACTAAAGATCTGTATTAGACCATTGTTGAATTGCAAAGGCTCTTTCAGTGCAAATCCTGGCTACATTAGTAGGATCTCACTGAGCCCATCTGAAAAATCAGGGCACTTGATTTCCCTAAAACCGTTCCCAAAAGGGTTCTTTTTTTTTTTTTTTTTTTTTTTTTTGTTCTCTTTTGTCCACAGAAAATGAAGCTCCACTTACATGTTGGAGGAAATATTTCAAAACATTCCCTTTTTTCTCAAAGTGCAGAATTTATAGTAACAGATAATTAACAACAAATGACAAACAATCTGAGCGGTAAAGGTCCCAGTTTGGTTGCCAAGATGATGGGATCAAATTCCAAGATAAACAGTGGAGCGTGCCGACAGCCATTAACATCGTGGTGGGGTCGAGATGGAGAGATTCGAAACAGAGGAGCCATCCACCACCACCGAGGGGCACAAGGTGGAACAAACAGACTCCCACCGGGTTATTATTTCCCTCCCGAATTCTCAGGACAGTCAGTTGCAAGAGTGGTTGGAACAGGATTCTCACTACTGTACCAAACAGGATACTCAAGCCTTTACATGTATTTTACATGAAGGAAGCAGTAGACTCTTCGAACTGCATTATGGAAGAATTAATATCCTTTAGGAGTTAACACCTCCTAGTCTGTTTGTTCTTCCCAAAGACTCACCCCTCCCCATTCTTTTCTCTGAGTTTATTGAGTCAAGATAGGTTTCAGTGCTACAAGCTGTGCCCAAAATGCAGGGGTGAAGAACAAAGTGAAAACAAGTTAACCTGTAAAAGTCAGAATTTGAGCACAACAGATGGTAAGTCTCCTAGATACTAACAGATGGTGAACCTTGGGAAATCACAACTTCAGATATTCTTACATTTCTCGAAAGCCAGTTCAGAGTTCACTATTTGTCAAATGATTTTTTTAAAAATATTGAAATACAAGCCTGAAAGTTTTGAATTACCCAAAATTTTTTTCTTTCTCAGAGATCAACATAGGTCAAAGTATCAAAAATTGCTATCCTAATTTTTCATATGCTAGATTCATTGGTATATTGAGCCAGCATGTGTACCCTAGAAAGCTAAGGTGCAATTTTGTCTCATCTCCCTGTTGATGAAGTCTAGGGATACTGACCCACTCCTAGTTAAAGTCAAGCCCAAGGCCAGGACATCATAACTGCCAAGAAAGAGTTATGATCTCACAAATACATCTGCTATATATTCTCTCCTGTTTTCTCCCTCTCTCTTTCACAAATACCCCCATTTCTCCTCCTCTTCCCTCTATAAAATTAATCTTCCCATTATATTCCCTGCCTACCTGCCTTGGGCTGTTAGAGCTGCCATAACAAAATAGCATAGACTGGGTACCTTATAAACAACATGCATTTATCTCTCATAATTCTGGAGATTAGAAAGTCCGAGATCAAGGCAGATTCAGTGTCTGCTGATGGCCCAATTCCCAGCTTATAGGCAGGCATCTTTTCACTGTAACCTCATATGAAAGAAGAACAAGGGGTTACTCTGGGGCCTCTTTTATAAGGGCTCCATCCTCATGAAAAAATCACCTCTGAATGGCCTCACCTCCTAGTACCATCACCTTGGCAGTTCGAATTACAAAATACGCATTCTGGAGGGACACAAATACTCAAACCATAGCACCACCCAAGCAGAACCAGTACATAAAAGTCATATCATTCTTAGATATAGAATGTATTAAATAAAAGGTGCTGAGAGCAATAGGTATGATTTTTATGATTAAAAAAATCAAATACAGTTTGATAGGCTTCGATGGTTATCTTTGAAGTTTCCAGGCAAAGCAAAATAAAACAAACTGGAGAAAAATTTTCCGAAACTCAGGACTTAAATGGAGCTAGTAAAATGCCTATGTCATAGCAGACGGCTAACTCTTTCAGGAAATTAAGGAAACACGCTGAGATTGCTTAGCTGATGGGAGACTTCATTTTTTCTTGATTCCAGTTTAAAGTCTTTGTTCAAAACATATTTTAAACTAAGTATACAAATATGTACAAGGTTTGAAACTTGGTCTTTGGCCCAAATACCTAAAGTCAAATACCACAAGTAAGCCACTTTTCTTAGCCAATCAGTATAAATGCCAAAAAAGCCCACAGCATGACAGGAAAGGATATTTTTCCAATCCAAGAATTATCAAATCTTTGAGCTGGAAGGTTTCAGAGACTGTCTGTATAAAGAAATAAGTGAGTTTCAGTAAAGCCCATGTTTTGATGTAGAGTCCTGCAGTCTTTTAAGGAAGCCACTAGCAACAGAGGAACTTCAGTAATGGTCTAATTCTGACTTTGAATTTTAAAGCTAAATACTATCAAGTGTGAAAAAGTTATCTGTTCACTATCTTCCATGATGATGTTAGCTTTTTTTTTCTTTTTTTTTTTTTTAAACTAGTTTTAACAGGTCTGAGGCTTGATAAAAACTTGCACAAAAATGTAAATCAACTAGAGTAGCTTATATTCTTGATTTGTGGTAAAGAAGAAAAAATAAAAAATCTGCAAAAATGTTATTTTCTCATTTACATATATTTTGTCCCTTCTACAGGAACAGAAATTGAATAAATCCAATCTTCAAAGCAAAATAGAACAAAAATATGCAGACCCAAATATTCCAAGAGCCAATAAATCCAACAGAGTTTCCTCTTTGCAGTTAGTGTTTCCACACAGACAAAGCCTCTAAGTGTACTTTTTACGTTTTTTTTTTTTTTTAAAGCATACTAATATGGTGGTCTGCAAAAGTGTGGCAGTTTTGTCTATACTGATACTGAAATAATAGTATAACCATGCTAGGATAGCTACTTAAACATCTAGTTTCCAGTGTGCTATGAAAGTCTAAAAGGGAAAAAGACATGGGAAGGAAAGACTAAGGAAATACTGAAAAAGAAGGAAAACAAACAGACGAATAGATCGTCCAAGACTTAGTAAGCCTCTCCTTTTTGGAAACAGTTCAGAATTACCTAGAGTTTGCTATACAGGATGCAGTAAATTCAGCAGCATTAGCTTTGTTTCTACATCTTAAAAATCTCATCTTCTGAAACTTTAAATGCTCAGAAGCAAACCGAGTATGTCACAAACACAAACTACCTATTTCATTACTGCCTGTTAAGTTTGTCTTGCCACTTGAATAATTTTTACCAAAATATCCCCATGTAAGAAGTTTTAAAAACAAAAATTGTATTCAGAGCAGGATATAGATAGGTTCAATCCATAAGGAAAGGTGATCTGATGGCTCCCAGTTCCAGGATGTATCTATGCATTGACTATGGCTATGCTTTCTTTATGAATCTTTCTTTATCCCTACAAATGTAGATAACATTCAGAACCCCAAATCCAGGTATAACATAGAAGATAGGATTTGTTTTATTTCATCAAAATTATTTACCCTTCCCAAAATTCAAGTAGCCAACAAACAAACAAACAAACAAACAAACAAAAAGACCACTGTCCAATTATGCAACATACAGCTAGGGTTCTAGAAACAAATTCCTATGGACCAAAAAAAAAAATCTACTTTTAGATTGCTTCTTTAATGCTTGAGTGCAAACAAAGAAATGTACAGAATAGGGAAAAAGTCAGCTCTAAAATTAAGTCCAACTGTCACAGAACACAAGATGGGTACCCTCAGGGAGTGTATAAGAAAAATAACTTATTTTTAAAAATAAATTAGAGAAGAAAATAAAAATACCCAGATTTTATATATAAAGTGCAAACTAAAACAGCCATTCAGCATTTCTACTATGAATTTCAGATTGAAAACATTTTACAAATCATGGCCATGCTAATGTGCAGGACAGTGATGAATCTATAATTAAAATGAGAAAGTGCCTTACCAACAAAGAAGTGTAGGTCTAAATTTTTTTTTAAATAGTAAATGCAGCCAGACTCTGCAACAAAATAAATGTCTACCTTGTTAGTAAGTGCAATTTTCCAGAGTCCCAGACACATTTGCATTCATCCACTGATAGGACTTTTCTTCTGTGTGAGTGTTAGGGGTCATTTCTCTTCTCTCACCACCATATCTCAATGATGTCTCTATTATATTCTTTCCCTATAGAATATCACTAATGATGTGGGATTTGTGTTCTAATTTTGCATGGACAAATATAAAGGTAAGGAATACAAGAAATCCTGGACTGTTCAAATGAGAAGAGATGATGCTAAGGCCATCAAGTCTATTGGCTGGTATGGAACCTGAAATTCAGAGAGGCCCTGTTTGCTAAAGATCAGAGTTGATTACTGACCACGACAGGACTAGAATGCAGATTCCCTGAAACACTGTCAAGAAGACTATTTCTGTATACTCTTTTGGCTTCCCCAAATGGATTTGAAAATACAGTCATACACTGCATACTGACATTTTGGTCAATGACAGACCACATATATGAAGGTGGTCCCATAAGATTACAATGCAGTTGAAAATTTTCTGTCACCCAATGATACTATCTGTCATAATGTCATTGTGGTATAGCTTATTACCCATGTGTTTATGGTGATGCTGGTGTAAAGAAACCTACTGTGTGGCCAGTGGTATAAAGTATAGGACATACAATTATGTATAGTACATAATACTTGACAATGAAATAAACAACTCTGTCACTGGTTTGCTTATTTACTGTACTATATTTTTAATTGTTATTTTAGAGTGGACTCCTTCAAATTATTAAAAAACAAAGCTAACTGTAAAACCCTAGCTCCCTCAGGCAGGCTCTTCAAGAGGTATTCCAGAAGAAGAAACTGTCATCATAGGAGATAACAACCCCATACCTGTTACTGCCCCTGAAGACCTTCCAGTGGGACAAGATATACAGGTGGAAGGCAGTAATATGAATTATCTTGATCGTATGTAGGCCTAGGCTAATGTGTGTTCATGTCTTAGTTTTACACACACACACACACACACACACACACACACACACATTTTTTATTTCAATAGCTTTTGGGGTACAAGTGGTTTTTGGTTACATGGATAAGTTGTATAATGATGAAATCTGAGATTTTAGTGCACCCATCACCTGAGTAGTATACATTGTACCCAATAAGTAGTTTTTAAATCCTTCATTCCCCTCCCACCATGCCTTAATTTTTAACAAAAAGCTTAAAAAGCAAAAAATAAAATAAATTTTAGTGTAAAAGCAGCTTTTAGAATAAGAATATAAAGAAAGAAAATACTTTTGTACAGCTGTTTTTAAGCTGGGTTATAAAATAGTCAAAAAGTTAAACAAAATTAAAAAGTGCATAAAGTAAAAAAGTTACAGTAAGCTAAGTTTCTTTCTTTATTGTTGAATAAACAAAAATAAAGTTTATAAATTTAGGGCAGAGTGTTTATAAAGTCTACAGTAGTGTACAGTAATGTCCTGGGCCTTCACATTTACTCACTGCACACTTACTGACTCACCCAGAGCAGCTTCCAGTCCTGTATGCCCCATTCATGTAAGAGCCCTCTACAGGTGCACCATTTTTAATCTTTACACCCTATCCTTCTTATACCTTTTCTATGTTTAGATATGTTTAGATGCACATGGCCTTCAGCATTTAGTAAAGTAGGATGCTGTGCAGGTTTGCAGCCTAGGAGCAATAGGTTGTACTGTATAGCCTAGGTGTATAGTAGGTTATACCATCTAGGTTTGTGTAAATACACTCTATGATGTTTGCACAAAGATGAAATTGTCTGGAAGATGCGTTTCTCAGAATGTATCCTTGTTGTTAAGTGACACACGAGCATACTTCTTTAAAAATTTCCAATCACCATACTTCTTTAAAAATTTCCAATCAGTTACAAGACGATGAAGGAGGCAACACTGTTCTCATCTTCCCACACCTGAGCAAGTTGAGTTATACTGAACCAATGAACAGCCTTTGGCCTATTCCTTGACTATAATATAAAATAGAAGAATGTGTTACCCAAGGAAGTGAGGACAAAAGAAAATAGAAGATTGGCATGAGAGCAAGACTTTAAAGCAAATCTTACAGGCAAAGCATAAGGACTTGGAGAAAAATCATATTTTTTCTCATCTTTTAAAAAAAGTTTTGTCATAAAAGTGTTACATACTTACTATAAAAATAATTCAAATCATAGAAAAGTATAAGAAATAAAAAGTAAAAGGCCTTCATCCAACACTACCTACTGCAAATTCATTTCCAAAAGTGTTCCCTAAATAATCATCAGTAATGTTATTTATCCTTCCACACACTTTTATAGTTATTTAGCCAAAAGACACCTTTTCTATAACGCTCTTCTGTAACTTTGCTTTCATACGTAAGGATATCTAATACAGAACTAAAAGATAATTTACTTCCTACCACATTTTTGAACTGAATAAGAATAAAATCTCAGATCAGACAAACAAAATCTTAAAATACTTTGGCATGAAATTATCACTCAGATACCCTAAAAGCTACAGATCTCTTTTTTTTGTTAGTGATGCCCAAACATCACTGACAGATACTACACAATACGACAACAAAACAAGTTGAACCTGTCAGGCTTCATATAGCCAAGTAGTTTAGAAAGGAAAATGTTAACAGGTTCACCTGCTAGTAGACAATACCATAAATATTACCATAGAATCTGTTTACCAAGTGGTATCTTTTGGGCACTATATGTCATTGTTTATCATCTCATTTAATGCTCACAACCACATTAAAGGGTCATTAAACCTATTTTACAGATGAAAAGACAGGTTCAGCAATTTTTCCACCATCACCCAGCCAGGCCAGTAACTGGCAGGATCAACATTTGTATACAGATCTCTGATTTCAGGCCACATTCTCAGCTACCATGTGTACATTGTCCTCATTCCCCAGCCTAAGCAGTGCCTTTTGCACTCAATCCTGGTTATGTATAAGAGTTAACTGTTGATGTTTCTGTTTTAACCACAGACAGAGGTGGGAAGTCTAAGAAACTGAATGAGGTACAGAGAACCCAGGTCCAGCTCAAGTGGAGGAAGGCCACTGTGATTCCACAGAGAGCAACCAGTCAGCACTCAGCTCACAAGATTCCATCCCCACTTGGGATAGCCATGCCCATGGAGTAACTGGAGGTAGATAAGACACTCCTAGGCTGTTTATAATCTTGACAGGCACTAAACCAGGACACTTCTCAACCCTGACAAACCAAAATCTCACCTAGAAAAGATTGCATGACTCTTTGCTGTTCATGGCTCCTTGAGGAAGAAAGGACAAAATTTAGCAATGACTTTATTTACTCATTTATTTACACTCCACTGCTTTTCAGAATGAATTGGCAATTTAAAATTAAAAACCCAGAATCAATGAAACAATTATTAATGACAACAGCTGACACTTATTGAGCATAGATTATATATAAACATTAACATGTAATACTGTTTCATCCTCCTACCCTTCACAGCCTTTTGGGATAGGTACTACATTTATGGTACAGATTTTACAGATAGAAAAAGAAAACATAGGGAAGTTAGAATATTTCTCCACACTTGGTTACACAGCTAGTCAGTGGTGCAAGCAATTTTAAATCTGATAATCTGATTCCACAGGTGATGCTGACCACCAGGCTACCCTGCCTCATAGAACAAGGGTAAAAGAACAAGCACAGAGTTAAGATTCAAGGGGTGTTAACAACAGAAGGCACAGACAAGCAAAGTGGCTAAAACTGAAAACAAAACTTAATTTGAGTTCCCTACTCCTCAATCCTTAAAGAAAAAGATGAGGAATTAACCTCAGTAGGGTATCCTACTGTCCTGATTTTCATGGGGCTGAGGCGTTCCAATAACACAGGGCTTTCAATGCTAAAAGTGAGATGGCTGGATACCCTACTAATAAAGTTTCCTAACATTTGATTAGGCCTCAGATCGTGAAACACATACAAATTCTTTATGGTGTTTTCAGACCTATATTGGCTCCTTCAGCACCTCCTCCCACCATCATTAAAAATATTAAATAATTTTCTTATCATTCTGGTTGGGAAAGATGAAGGGGTTGTGGAGAAATGAAGCCTGTTAATTGCTGGGTTTCAATCATCACATCTATTAGTACGTTCAAGAGTCTGGGTAAGTGAGGCACACAAATGCTAGGTTAAATTTTGCTCTGCCAACTCCAGCTGTGCTTTAATTTCCTTTCCCAAGGTCATACAGGATTGCTTTCTTAAAAAAAAAAATATTTCCTACGTAACAAGCAGAGATTCAAGCCAGTCATTCTTAGAGAGCTTGGTAATGAATCCTGTCAGAACTCAAAGACGAAAACTAAACCAATGCTTCATAAAGCTGTTTGAAGCATCAGTTCTGAAATCAGCAATGAGCTTCATGAAGATGGGGACTGGATCTTATTTATTTTTGTTTCCTTCATAGCATTGCTTTGCAAATAAACATTATCTTAACCACAATCTTAATCTTAGCAAGTCAGAGCTAAAAAAAAACCCCTTAACTATTATTTGGTACAAATGTTTACCGGTGAGTAAACTGAGACTTGGAAAAGAAAATTTGTTAGTCAAAAAGCTGAGCTGGGACGAACTGAATTAAATGGGAAGTGACCTCTTCCTAATTAATGTGAAAAAAAAAAAAACAACAACAACAAAAACCCAACTACCACCACAAGGCTGTAGGAAAGAAATGAGACATCATTAAAGGGATGGGGATTTTAACTATAATCCAGGTGATCTGCCAGGGGTCTTCAGAGATCTCAAGTGTAAGTGAAAAAAGAAAGCAAATAATTTAAAAATTCCATGCAAAATAAATGAGCAACTATGCAAGTGGAAAAGACAAAATATCTTTACCATGGGGAGAGGAGGAAATTTCTGCCATGGCATGTTGAAATTTTCAGAAAAACTGAAGAAATTTTAGACTAAATATTTTATAGATATTTTCCAGTCAATTAAAGTTTCTATTTAGATTTAAGGCCAATTTTTTTTTCTTAATATAACAGAAATATGACATGATTGCATTCAACCAAGATCCCTGACCACCTACTATAGGCCAGTCACTGTGTGAGGTCATCAGACCTACAAAACAATGCCATGTTTTCAAGCAAGAAAGAGTGAAGCCAAGGAAAAGGTGAGTCAGCCTCCTAACAATATGTACCATCATTCAAACATTCAAAATGTCAAGACCTGACAGAAAAATTCCAGTGAAAATCTCCAAGCATCAATCCAATTCCTCTACTCAATGCATAACGAAATCAATTGATGAATCAGCCAAGTGTTTTCAAGCATCTGTCACCTGCTCAGAAGAATAAGCCTTTCTTTAAGTACAAAATGTAGGTAAGAGAATAAGAGACAGATAGGCAGACAGGCAGATAGATAGATAGGTAGATAGGTAGGGAGGCAGTTAAACAGATAGATTAAGGAAAATAATAATGGAGGTGGTATAAAGTATAGCCAAGTAACTTGGGCAGGCCCAATCATTTTAGATTGGAAAGGCTTAAGTGGAGGGACCTAAACTGGCTGTGAGGCATTTGATGAGCAGAGTGTAAGTATGTTAGAAACTCACTTATGTGAGAAACAGTGATGGCAATGGCACCAGGATGGAAGGGGCTAAAGTGTGCTCAGATGACAGGGAACAAAACTGTGTGGCTGGAGCAGAGGGTTCAGGTGGGAAGCTCTCACTGACAATAAAAGAGAAAAGGCACACTAGAACTAGCCTGCAGAAGAGTCCTCTATTCCAAGATTAGGAGTCTGGTGAAAGCACTACACAGCTGTCTAAGTTGCCCCTTTTTCAAACCCTTTTTTTCGAAAGAGGTATAATTTGATCCTTCAAATTTGTTATGGCTAAATGTAAGCAGATCAGCTTTAAAGTTACATGATTTTTAAAATATCTCTGTGCATTCACAGTTTGCCAGTGGAATCTGAAGACCAAAAACAAGTGAGCAGATGTCTGCAGACCTGAAGACTAAGCTGAGGTTCCCCAGCAGTCATTTTCCAAGGAATCTGAGCAAAACACACTTTCTTTTGCCTGAATGGAGACAGCATCTACAAAATTCCTTGTAGTTCTTTAATTAAAAAAAAAAAAATAGCAAAACAGAGCTGAAGCTATTCTAAAGTACAGCTTACACAAATACTTCAGCATATTTGAAGAAAAACAGATAAATAAAAACAGTAGAATGAAAAGAATAATTGAACATATATTTATTGTTCACTTAGAAAAATTTTATCCATCTTAAAACTTTTTCCTTAAAATCATGTTAGGAATCCTTCATAATCATGAATATATTCTTATTTAAAGAAAGTATGAAGTTCTTAGAAATAATTGAGCACTAACCACTTACAAGGACTGTTTTTCTTTTACCATTTTTTGGTCACTCAAGCATTCTGTTTTAGAATGGCTGCTTTGCAGCGATATCTCATCATAGGTAACTGAGTTGCTCTCCAGAATATACTTGCAAAGTAACATCCTAGTATTTACACTAATATCCAGGCAGTCAAGGGAAAGACCCTTTTGTTTGGTTAGTGTTTCTAAATTCCAAGGGGTTTGTGTGTGTTTAGGGTGTCCTACTATTCTTTTTTTAATGCTCACATAAAGCAATTACTAAAAAAAGAGCTTATGACTTGGACATGCCCCGAGTTCAATTCTTCCAGGAGTGGTAAAAACAGTCAACAGAGCCCTAACCTCCTTTCTATCTTGACCATACAATAGTTTTCAAAGAGGTTTAGTCCTACTATGAAAGACTTATGTTAGACATTGGAAGGGTCTCATAGAGAATGAGCACCAGGCCTTGAATAAACAAGAGAGATGGTGACCTTTTGCTCCTTTCTGCTGAAAGCCCAGCACATCCTGTAGCAGAGGACCAGAAAAAAAGTTGATGTGCAACCAGGTGCTGCAAAATCCTTGCCTCTGGGTTTCTGCCACACTTTGTTCCTTAAACAGTCTAAACCTCGACATGACTTAAATAGTATTAGGGAGTGAGAGAAAAGTACAATTCCTGGAACCAACTGTTCCACTGTCCCTTATTCCTTTGTTCCCCATATTGTTTGAGTCCTGAAGCATGCAGCACACGTTTCACTAGCAACAGGCAAGACAATGGATCTAGCAGTAGCTGGACAATTAGTCCCAATTAGGCCTATTTCCCAGCTGAATGTAAAGGGGTAGTGGGGTGAGGTGTGGGAAAAAAAAATCTACAGAAATTTTAAAGAAATATTTCAGAATGAAGGCTAGCAATACAATGCAAAGCAAATTGAACTAGGGGTCAGGAATCTCAGGCAAATTTGCTGTGTGGCATTGCAAATACTTTAACCTCTCTGTTCTTTCCTGTTCTTATCTATAAATATGAGCAACCAACCGCCAGCCCTCAGAGGCTCTGAAGATCTGATGTCAAATTGTGGTTGAAAGTGCTCTGAAATCTTGCAATGCTACACAGACATATGGGATTCCTCCTGAGCTGTATTTGAAACCACAGATACCCATCTGATTTGTAAATCATTTACCTTTTATTCTCCCTAGCAGAAGTCTGTAGTTAATGCTTTTCTTTTTTTTCTACTTTCTTGATTGCTAATTTTGTTAAGTTCATGAGCAATACTTACATATGTACATGTGGAGGCTGGAATCTGCTCTGGTTGATGTTGTAGTGTGTGAATGCCTGGGTGGGGTTTGAGCTGTACTCATCCACCGTTACAGTAACTTTGCCTTGAGAAGGAATCCCATGTGCCATCCTTCCTCCCTATAGGCATGAGCAATTCACAACTTTACAGAGCAAAAGATGGAAGCAGGCATGGTGCGTTTCAGCCAACCTCTGAATCCAAGGATCTACTCATCAATACCGCTGTGCATTTCTGAAAGAAAAAAAAATACATGTATAAAATAAGAACAAAGAGAAAGAGGGTGTTCTGAGAGACATTAAATTTGACATCTAGATGTGAAACTAGTTTAGGGAAAATCTGAATATGTGTTGTTGGCTTGTGGATACAACTGTTCCCAACTCTCTTCCCTTCGTGCACTTCAAAGCAGATATTACACTCTATACATCATTGCCGGGTGCTAGCAAATCATCTCAATGGACTTCAAACTAAGATTTCCTCTTTAATTATAATTATGGCACTTAACGTGAATTACGGAACGGGCATACCCACAGTTGCCATGGTATCTGACTATACATGGTTTGTGCTCAAAGTGAAGAATCTTCCAAACCTTCCCTGCTAATTGGAATGTTTGGTTTTTACAAAGTTGGTGTCACATAATGATTTGAAAGCTCCATGTTTAAAACAGCCATATAACACAACGACAGATAAGAACTTAAAATGTCGTGCGTATAACAAATACACGTGTATAACTATTATACGCACATAATACCCACGCGTGACACATATTTTCTTCTCTCACAAGCAGCTCCCAAAATACATAGGTAGGCAATGCTTGGCATTTCTCTCTGGCCCAGAACCTTATGGTAAGGCAAATCCTTCTTGTTAAATGTAGTGTCATTTCTTTCAACACTCCAGTCACTCTGGGAAAAGCCAAACGACTCCAAGTCTGGACCACCACTTTGAATGTATTCATTACCTCCCCTCTTCAAGCCCCAATGGAGCGGTAAAGGAGGGCGGCCGTTACATCTGCCACCTCATTCTTGGTGCAACATAATTCTCAGTAGTTGGTTTCATTTTTTAAAAAATTCCATTAGTTCTGATTTTTTTTCCATAAATGTCAATATATTATTTGCTACACTGGGTTGAGAAATGAAGATATCTATTTTTATGGTAGGTGTGCAAAGGCTGAGGAAAGCAAATTCTCATGTCCAAGTTCTTGAAATTGATCAGTGCGGTAGACAAGAAGCCGTAGTACACTCCTTGAATAACCCTTAGGTAATCCATGCTCTTACTTTAAGTGCCCCAAATCAGAAGAGGTTTGCCGTGTGCACCATTAAGCTCTGAGAATCTTAGCTGCTATTTCAAATAAAAATATTTAGAATAATAAAATTAGATTTAAATTTGGCATGAAACATCTTAAATATCGAGCAAAAGGCAGATGGCCTGCCATAGGCCATTTATTTTATTATTTTACAACCTGGGGCTTGTGTAGTCCTCCATATGCTAGCTGGGCTAAGAAATTCCAGAGTGTTCTACTCAAATCATTGCCTCCTTCCTATTCGCAAAGCAAGCTAAATCACACCCACCTTGCCTGCCTTCCTAATGCACAAGCACACTGCCAAGAGATGAATCCCCGTGCTCTGGCATTTTGAACAAAGTGTCACTTTGGGTTCTCCTTCTTTTTCATGACTTCATGGGAGGTATGCGTCTTTTAAGGGCTAGATGATAGACAACCAGGCTGGCAGGATTAACTAAATTAAAATCTTTTCCTGCTCTTCTGATGTAAGATATCTATAAGAACTGCTTACAAATCATAATGTAGCAGTTTTCATACCAAGTTTGCAGCTGTTTCCTTAATTTCCCCCACAATTATATTTTACTGTTATTTTGCATAACAGTAAAACACAACACCTGCTTCAAATTGCAGTCCTGTTCTAAGTACTGTAATTCTCTTTTGAGACACAAAGTACCGAGACACTACTGAAGCGCAAAACTGCATAATTGCGTGGCGCTGAAAAGTAAATACAAATGAAAACATCTTCCTGTTATAGAAATGACTGTCATTAAAAAGAATGTTAGCTATCAAAGCACAGAGGGGGAAAAATACACATTTTCAGACTGTGAGAACTTAGTGTTTGCATAAATTAGAGAGTGGTGTAAAAATTACTTGACAATTCTTATGTTCCTTCTTCCATTAATGTCTATTGTGTGAAATACTGAACATTGAGAAGCAAAGGAAATAAAATTCACGTCTAGACCACTGTGACCTCTGAGTAACCATCACTGCACCCAGTGCTAGAAACACTTTAAATATTTCTGGAGTAAACACTCTAATTAAAACAAGCAAATGTGGCCTAGAAATAAAATATACATACCTAATATTTAAACATCTATGCAATGACTTGTAGCAGTTAGCATGATACCCACCCAAGTTCTACTATTTGAAGCTAAGAAAAGACAGAACTTAGCAGCTGATCAATTTGCACTCCTAGATGATCCGCTTGATCCTAAAGTCATCCTTCTCTATCAGTGAACATCTATGCCTCTTTGCACCTTTGCCTCAGTAAGACAAATAGAACATCTTTTCATCAGCAAGCACAGGCCCCTGTAACTCTGAAAGGCTAAATGGGTGGCTGGCACCTCATTTGAATTCATCTTTGCCATGTTCCCTTTCAAATGTTTTATCGAAACAGTGCACCTGCAGCGTCTATCTTCTTTAATCTGGAGTCCTTTGAAGAAAATGTCAGACTGAGGCAGAGAGCTTCAAAACTTTCCCAGCACCTTTACAGACAAGTCAAGAAAAGGCTTATTTTTTTAAAATGCTATGTTCACTCCCACCCATATCTCAAAATGAACATATTCTAAGAATTTTAAACACAAACACCTGGAAAAGACTTTTTTTTTTTTTTTTTTTGTAAACTCTCAGGACAAGGGACAATGGACAACAATGGACAAAACCACCTCCTATAACCTGAGAAATTTGGAGAGAGCATGAAAGAAGACAGAAAGATACACTGCCTAAAACTACCAAGAAGCTGTATATTTAAGCAGTAAAACTTTCCAAATGATCAGATTTTGGTGCATCTCACCCTCTTCACACTTACTTTAACTTTTTACACAAAATATTTAAAGAGAGCACTATTCTTTTCACAAATTTTCATTTTATACTTCAATACACTTGCTCCACAAAACAAAGAAACCCACTACGAAATATCAAGAAGCCTAAAGAAAATCTAAAAGGGGCTGACACTGCCAAATAGTCATGCTGGTACTAGTTTCATTTTTCTCTTTAAAAAAAAAATCATGTGAATACATTTTGCATTTCCTAGACAGCAATCACTTCTGTCCTTTAAACTGTACAACTAGCAATGTTCTTTTTCAGGAATCTGGTTGGAAAACCTTTTAAAGTCGGTTGGCAATGAAGGGATTAAAAGCTGAGGAATTAAATAACTGTCTCCACCTCCTAGACACCAAAAGTCCAATTTACCAAACTTTCAAAGCAACAACTCATGACCTCTCTATCCGTGCACTGCCCAGCACAGCCTATGAGGAAAGAGCCCGCGGTTTCCTCGTTTCAACAAGGATGCTCATTTTAATCACTTGTCCCAAGATCTTCCGACCGAGCCTGGCGGGACTTGGGAACTTGCCTGCTCCAAATCCGCCAAATTTCACTCTCTCCTCCCTCTGCCGCGCTGATCCAGTGCGTTCTTAACTCACGCCCCTACTCTTTTATGCCCACTTCCAGTGACTGATCCCTCTATCTAGGAGATGCCCACACGCCTTTCCGGAGGGCTTCTCCGCCAGGGGTTTTTGGGGGGGATGCTGACATAAAGTTCCACGTGCTCTGTCCACCAAGCGCCCTCCCTCCCATCGCACTTACACCTGAACTTGTCTCCAGCACTGCGGACACCCGGCTGACACATTCTTTCGGAGAGGGAGGGCAAGACTTTTCTCCCGAGCCTCTGGTAACTCGTGGAGTCTATATAAGGTGGGGCGGTGGGGGGCGCGTAATTCTCTACTTTGGATTGGTTTGTTTGTTTTAAATCTAGGGTGGGCAGTTGCGGGGTGGGGGTGCTTCATCAACTACACCACACACACACACACACACACACACACACACACACACACACTCGCCCTGCCCTTCCAGGCTCACGGCCGGCTCTTCTCGGTTACAACTCCCCCTTTCTTCCTGGAGCACCAGAGCCTTGCTCGCTCAGTCCCCCGTCGCCACCTCCGTCCCCTCCGCAGCCGCCGCTCCAGCCGGCCCTGCCGGCGCTAGCGCTCGCGGCCCCGGGCTCCGCTGGACGCCCGTCTTTTTCCTCTCCCTCTTCCCTAGCTCTGGATTGATTGATGACCACCGGCGGCCAATGGCTCTGACACTACGCCATCCTCGGTCGGGCATCACAGCCCCATGTCCCCGACGTCAGCCTCCTGGGCGCGTTGGCATCCCCGAACCCACAGCGTGGAGCCCGAGCCCCGGGCCGCCGCCGCCTCCCAGCTCTCTGCCAGGGCGCTGCCAGGCTCCTTCCCTGGAGCGGCGGAGAAAGGAAGGGAGGGAGCCAGCGAGCGTTGGAAGTGGGTGTGGGGCCCACGGGGTCTCCCCTTCTTTTGAAATCTTTTTTCACTTAAACTTTTGCTTGTTTCCCCCCGCCCCCGACCTGTTTGTGTTTGTTTGCAGCATATCAAATCAATTACACATTTTTCATGACCCGCATTTGCACTTAATTTGGGGGGTGTGTGTTGGGGGGCTGGTGATGTACTATAAATCAACTCCACTGAGGCATCCTTAATTTATTTTCTTGCTGATGGATTCCAACCCGCTCTCGAGCCTCTAGAAAAATGCCCCCTTCACCTCCTAGGCCGCAAAACCCCGGAATTCAAAGGCTTTACAAAGATAACCTTGTTAAATGTAAATAGCAAAGAAACTCCTGCCTCTGTAAAGAGAAGAAATCCAGCGGCAACGGTTACTTTTCCTCTCCCAGCCCCGACCCCGGCTCGGGTCGCCGGGTCGCCCCGTAGGCTGAGAGCGCGGAGACCCAGGCAGCGGCGGAGAGTGAGGTTGGGGCGCGGGGACCGGGTGAGAAAGAGCCCGGAGCGAGAGCGGCGCGCGCGGGCGGCCCCGGGGACGGCCGCGGGGCGCAGCCGGAGCACAAAGCTGCGCGGCGCCTTCCCCCCGTCACTGCACCTGGCCTCGGGCCGCCGCGGGAGCCCAGGGATCCGGCCAACACAATGCGCCCGGGCCTAGGCCGGGGCGGCTCGAACACAGCACCCCGGGACTTTCTAGTAAACAGCTCTCGGAACCCTCGTCCCCACCCCCATCCCAGCCGCCTGGCTTTCGCCGCAGCTTCTCGCCTATACCCCCTCCTCTCCTCCTAAGAAATCCCGGCGGAGGAGGGGGCGAAAAGGTGGGGACCCCCAGAGGTCGGAGGCCGATAGCTGGCAGGGGTTGGGGAGAAGAGAAGGGGCGCAGGATGGAGAGTGGGAGGAAAGACAGCTCCTAAAAAAGAATTTGATTTTGGTCCGGGGTTGAAAATCAGCCCACCCCGGGCGCCGAATTGCCCGGGAGGCGCCCGCTCGAGCGGACGTCAGGGGCAGCGGGGCAGCTCGGGTTCACAGCCTCCGAGCCCCTCGCACGCGCCTCTGACAAGGCACCTCTCACCCGGGCTCCGCTTTGTGTGTGCATTTTTTTTTCCCTTCCCCTCGCGCTCGGCACCGGGCTCCCGGCCGCCTCCTCCCCCTCCCCCGCCCTCCGCCTCCCTTCCCGGGGCGGATTACCTTTCCCGGGCTGCGCTGCGGGTCCCGGGGATGCCTTCAGCGCCCGGCGAGCAGGCGATCCATCGCCGAGCGACCCGAGCCGGCCGGAGGAGCGCTGGGGGCGCGCGGGGGCGGCGAGGGGCGCGGGCGGGCCAGAACCTTCGACCCCGGAGGTCCCGCCGCGGGCTGGGGCTGGGGGCCAGGGGGCGCGGCACTAGAGGGAGGCGGGGGGAGAAAGGACCCGAGCAGCCTCGATCTGGGGAGAGAGCAAGCGAGGGGGCGAGGAGAGGGAGCGAGGGCGCGGCGAGCCGAAGGGAGCGCGAGCGGTGCAGTGACAGGGACTGCCACTGGGGTCAAAGGAGCACAGCTCCAGGAAGCAGGGCGGCCGAGGCGCCGCTCCGTGCGCGCTCCCCGGCGGGACCCCGCGCCCCTGCACGCCCCTCCTGCAGTCCCTGCCCACTCGGACCCCCACCGGTGCCCCGAAACCCCAGGGTTTCAAGAGGAGGAGGGAGCCCAGGGCGAGGCCCGGCAGCCTGCTGGTGCTCCCGGGTCAAGCAGGCGGCAGGAAGCTGAGCTGCAAGTTCATCATCATGAGTGTGATCTGGGTAAAAAATGATAGGGGAAGGGAGGCGGGCTAAGGTGCCCTAGGAAAATAAGGGAGCTTTCCCTCAAATGGTGTTTTTCTGCAAAGAGAACACCCAGGTCCCCCCACCCACCGACCTGCCAGGCTCTGTCAGAAGTCCTGGCACCGTTCCAGGACGCAGGGCTCACCGCGGGGGTAAGGGGAGCGGCTGGGACATTTCACTCAGACCTAGGAAGGCGACCCTAGGTTCCCTCCCATCTGCTGAGGCTTTCCTTGGGGAGAGCTGTGCTCCTTTTACCCCAAGCCTTTCAACACGCCAGACACACACACACACACACACACACACACACACACACACACACACACTCACCTCTTTCTCTCTGCAATGTTGTTGCTGAGAAAGAAAAGGCCAACCCAGCTGATCATTTTTTTCACCTCCGTGAATTAAGGCAGGTTCAGGACAGAAAGGTGAGGAGAGGCAAAGACTCTAATTGTTTCCATTTCCGTCTTTTGGATAAAATTTTCCTCAAAAGATAAGTACTTCAAAAGCATTTTAAAAAATTAAAGTTAGTCCAGTTTTGTCTGCTACTTTGAAAAATGGAAGAAACGGTTTTCAGAATTGTATGCAAACAGCACAAGGAAAGGAAATGCCGCTGAAATGCTGGAAGACAGAAGACAAGGGAGAGAAGGCTTTTAGAAAACTTGGTTGGCAGGATTGTCTCTGAAAGATGAGGTGGCCCTGTGATGTTATGTCATTGTCATTGCTGAAAGATTGGGACAGCAACCAGATCTAATTCCTTTCTAGGAGTCAGACTGAAAGATCTGTGCATTCTCCGAAGGGAAATCCAATGTATATGTGTGTGAGAGAGAAGTATGCTAAGTCTACTATGTGACAACTGACTAGACATCCTGGCTGAAATTATATCCCCTAAAAATAAAAAGAAGCCATTGCAACCTGGTCTATGGCCTCTGTGCTGAGACTAATTGGTTTCCAGGGTCTGGGGAGGAAGGGAGAGAGGCTTGTAGGAGCCCCTATAAAAAAAAGATCAAACGGAATTCACTTGAAAATATTTCCCTTTTACAATGGGCTTTCCTGGCACTTGAATTTTAAGTAACCCATCTCTTATGCCTAGGCTGAAATGAAAGGGGAAATGGTCTTACTAATGTATTTATTTTATTTTACAGCATGCCCAGAGTGTCGGTCCTTGTCAAATGTGCTGGAGTGGAAAGGACAGTGTCTTTCCTTGCCCAGCACAAATCAGAACAAGTGACATTGACATTAAAGGGTGCCAAAGATGGGGCGTAGGAACACCTTTAAATTTTGCTTTCTTTTGTCTTCTCACCCATCAGCACACGCTGACTAGAATCAGGTTTTTGAAGAAATGCTTGGTTTTGTTTCTCTTACTCTGTGACTGAGTAGTACATTCCTCATATCTAAATGGTTTGGATTTTTAGACTGATTTGGGCTGATTAAATCAGTTTTTTTTTTAAAGCATCAATAGCCAAATAATTTCTGTGGTTTCTTCCTTAAAAAAAGAAAGAAAGAAAGAAAACTAGCAGTCAAACAAAGCAGACAAACTAGTTTGAACATGATTCTGAATCTAAAAATGTGCACTTAGACGGTAAATAATCATGTGTTCTACTTGAGTGGCACATTTTACAGGATATTTAATGCCATAAAAAATCAAGTGAGTGATCCTTTACAAAGTTCATGAAAATTTGTATACCATTTTACCGAGTGGGGAAAATTGAGGTAAAAAGGCTTAAACTTGTAATTTGTAGGGCTAGAAGAAGTCAACTTGCTGATGGATCAATTATCCAATAGTGACCAAGGTATATTTGGATTATGAATTTTTATTTTCATTAGGCTACCAACAAGCTGGAGTTATGAAAATGAATTTAAATAATAAACCAGGAGCAAAAAGACACTCACCTTTCAAATAATTCTCTTTATGTGGATTTGAACATATTGCATTTTGTTAAATCATATTGTCCACAAATACAGCTACCTACACTAAACGCTTAATTTAAAATGATTGGATGTGAACCACATCTATCCCACCTCCCATATAAGCTTTGAAATGTCACCTCATTATAGCACATTTTAAATCCTATAAGCAGCAGCTTTTTAAAAGATAAATGAGTCTATAAGTTCCGTTTTTGTTGTTGTTGTTGTTAAATTCAGCTTGTATTGTGTATAATGGAAAAGAAAAGAAGGGTGAAAATCAAATGCTAAGTTTATGATTGGAGTCAAAGAAATATTACAATTTTTTTTATTTTAGTGGAATTCAAAGCTGGACCCTTTCCCCAATGATTTCATTGTAAGACCTGGTAAATATGCTTCCTGATAGCCCACTGCAATACCTTTTAAATTATCTTTCCAGAATGCATTTAAGAAAGAAAATGAGAAAGAGGAGTGTGGGAGAACTTTGGGTGGAAGCTTGGAAAGAAAATGATGCTTCCCTTGAAAGCTCAAATACTTTATTTGGAGTTGGCTTTCATCTTCCCTATGAGAACAGGTTTTCGTGTACTTCAGAGATGTGTACAGCTTAAAACTTGGTTCCATACTGTGATTCTTCTTCTCAAAAACAAATCATTGAAATTACTGCATTTTATTGAATAATTTCATTGAAATGATATATACCAGTTTAACTGTAGGAACAAACCTTAACTATTTTACTTCTTATTTTCTTTAAGTTGTAATCATTTTTATCCTTTCCCAGCAAAAGCTAAGATGTATATTATCAGAAATCAGAGGCTTTTAATAGAACTACCACCATGATGCAATTAGAAAATAAAACTGAACCCACAAACTATTTGTTTTCTGAATTCTCACAGTTCTTACATTTTTTTGACTTGTTTCATTCAAATGCTTTCATTGTAACCTCTCCAAGTTGAATAACAGTGTCCTGTATTTCTTTGGGTCCTTTATCTTTATGTTAGGAATAGTTGTTAAATGACTGTATGGGTCAATAAATGAGAAAGTAAAGAAGAAAACACATCCGTGAATGAGGCAAATACACAATGAAGGAAAATCCACACCAGATCTGCAGGAAAGGAAGTGATGTCATGAGGCAGTGTTATAGGATAAGAGCTAAGGACTTCCCAAGGAGTTAAAATAGCACATGTTAAAGGTCTTGCTAATGGCTTTAGAAACATGAAATAATCCCAAGACTGTTTCAAAGATTAATTTTCTTATAGAGACAAGGTTGTTACGTATCATGTCCATTTAAAGGTAGCCCTCCTTCTAAATACAGAATGCCACAATAAAAATAATTGTGAGTAAAACTTGTTCCTTAAAATTTACAGAGATGTACCAAGACATTCGCAAAAGAAACTTATATGATTAATCTAATTCTTTGATTGATTCTTTTTGAAATCCTCAAAATAAATACATGAATAATGTTGTTGTTTTTTAAAGTGTAGTACTTTATGTTTAAATTTTTCTTTGGTTAACCAGTAAAAATGTTTATGGGTTAAAAAAAAAAAAGAATCAGGAAGCACTAAAACTGATGAAATTTTATTTCATAAGGTAAATGTTATGCTCATTATCATCTTAGAAGGGCTAAATTTAATTCAGCTTTGCCTGCAGTTTAAGTAGCAAGCATTGGGAAAGAATCTTAAAATTTAGCAAAATACTCACAAATTCTTAACATGCTTACTAGCCAATATCTAGCATGTATTAAGAAATCAGATGAATATTATTTATGCAATAATTAATTTTAAAAGTCTGAAGCTGATACTGAGCCTGGATTCATGTATTCTTAGTGTTAGTAACCATCCTAACAGACATCTGTAATCACTGTGTTGACCTAGAAGGAATAGGCTAAGGCACAAAACATAATTTAAAGAGTTTGCTTTAGCCAAAGTGTGAGGACAACTTCCTGGAAGATTCACATCCAAGTAACATTGGATATGAGCTTCCTTTGGCCTTTGTTACAAACAAATTTTTAAAGACAAAAATGGGGGACAGGGAGTACCCTGACACGAAGTTTTCCGTAAAGAATTCTCATTGGTTTGCAGGAAAACATTGACTGGTGGTTGGCTGGACATTGTTAAGCTATAGGGTGTGAGTTATAGTTTCCACTGCAGCATTATTAGGTTAATTTATAGCTACTAGGGACAATAACAAGCTGTTTCAAGAGATGAATATGTAGCGCAAAAGGTGCAGGTTAGATTGGACTTACTGTCTCATTTTAATGTCTCTCTGGGCCTGATAATTTAAAAGGACCCACATTCCTCAAATAAAAGTTCTTTTCTCACTTTTAATCAATTAACACTTGCTGAGTCTTTCCCCAGATCATGGTCCCAATTATGGAAAAGTGGTAGCATCTAGTGGTACTTGGGCAGCCTTGTCAAGGTGAAAAAGAGCTTTCTCATTGAAGTAAATTCAAAATAATCTCTCTTGAAAGGCGCGGTGGCTCACGCCTGTAATTCCAGCACTTTGGGAGGCCAAGGCAGGCGGATCACAAGGTCAAGAGATCAAGACCATCCTGGTCAACACGGTGAAACCCCGTCTCTACCAAAAATACAAAAAAATCAGCTGGGCATGGTGGCACGTGCCTGTAATCCCAGCTACTCAGGAGGCTGAGGCAGGAGAATTGCCTGAACCCAGGAGGCGGAGGTTGCAGTGAGCCGAGATCGCACCATTGCACTCCAGCCTGGGTAACAAAAAAAAAAAAAAAAAAAGATGAGCGGTATAGAAACCCCATAAAAACCTGGTAAAGAAAAGGTATATGAGCATTTCGAAGTTGAATAATTCAATTGGGCAATCTAGCATAAGATATCTGGGCAATCTAGCATAAGATATCTGTATTTTGGGAAGGCAATGTATAATGTAACTTTCCTTCTCAGCAAAAATAAATGAATGAATGGATATAATTTGTGTATGAGAGACCAGCAGAATATAAAAACCTTTTTCTCAGTATATTATTAATGTAATGGCTTGATTACAGTATTCAGCAAATATTTTTAAGCTCTGCTCTGTGTGGGGCATAGTTCTTAAACCATGCTGATGGTCTAATGATATAAAAAAGCAGAGTTCTTTCCACATTATGAAGTACACAATCTCAGGGGAATGGGGTGACACTGACTTACAGCATTACCATAAATGAATGCAAATTATGGCCGTGTGAAGAAAACAAAACAGGAAAACCTTTTCTCCTCTGACGTTGAATGAAGTTCTCCCTGGTGGAGGAAATGAATATAAGGAGGTCACAGGAAAAAGAGAAGCCAGTGTGGCCAGGTATTGAGAGTGAAGATTTGCATGGTGGAAGAGCATCTGGGATTCATCTGGATATGTAGGTAGAGGCCAAAACTACAAGACCATGCTAAATATATTTGAAGGTCACAGTAAGGGCCTGTTTAAGATGTTTGATATTATCCTGAGGACAACAGGAAGCTGTTTAAAAATTTTAACTGGAAAGGGTAATATGATTAGATTAGTATTTTGAAAAGATCACTCTTACCCCATTGTGTAAAATGGATTTTAGGGAACTAGAGTGAACACAGGGAGGCCATTTGGGAGCTATTGCTATCACTGGGTTGGAGTTGATGATAGCCTTAGCCAGGACAGCTTTGGAATAGAAGATGAGACCCAGAGAGAAATGAATAGAAGAGTTTGAATACATTTTACCTAAGAAAAACAAAGATTACTGGAATCTGGAACGACTGGCTAACAGCACTGTGGTATCCAGCCAGAGAGACTGAGAGCCATACTCACCTAATGACTTTCTTAAGCATCTAATTCCACACACACTCCAGCCTCCCTATGTCTCTAAGCCATCTTCATTCTATCTTATACACACCTCTTGGGATTCTGTGTTTCAGGAAGAACTGCAGCATTAAATGCAACACTGGTATAAAATGTCACTAATCTAACTTTGTTCAAACTTACAGATCCTAAAACTAACTTTATCCTCCTTTCAATGCTCCATACCTATTTCTGGCCCACAAAAAAAACTTGTTCTTATTTCATGTGAGATGTAAAATGCAAGAGGCAAATGTATTTGTGTTTTTCCTTAAAGCTTTTGAATGCTACATCAATTCCTTATCTGTCTTCATCAGAACTAGTTCACAGATATTTAATATTCCATGCACTATTCTGAGATCCTTAATGAGTGGTCGCTTTTTATTGAGATCTTCAAAGAAACAGATATGCTTTCGAGGGAACACACAGAAGCCAACTACAAATAAGAATATTATTCTCTTGGTACAGGGATTGTGCCATATGGACCCCATCAGCCTCGAAAAGTCCATTGTAAGGAAGATACTCCAGTGGCTCTTTCCTTATAGATATAAGCTAAATTACTATGACCCTGCTCAGCAACTCAGATTGCCAAGAAAAGATGGGATAGAACATTCAGAAAATTTAAGACTAATACATGACAACTATATTTTCTAATCTTTATTCCTTTCTTAGCATTTCTGCATTTTGAAAGTTCTACAATTTCTTCTTCTGCTCTCCTTATTACCCATAGTGACCAACTGTAAACAAAGTAAAATCTGCACACAAGAGAACAGTTCAATAGCCAAGATCTAGGGCACATGTTTTACTAGATGCATAAAATGAAAGGAAGGTTTACTGGAGGACAGTTTAAAAAAAAATCACAGTGCTATATCCAAATCCCTATTTCATGCTTTAGTACAAAAAGAACTTTTAAAAGATTTTTTCCTTTCAAAAGCATTCTATTGATTGTTTTGTGAAAAACTGGAAAATACAGACAAGAAAAAAGAATTTTAAATTAGCCATAATTTTATCGCTCAGAAATATCTACTGTTAACATTTTGTAATATAGTTTTTCAGTCAAATATATTTCACAAAAATGGAACAATAATGGAATGCCAAGAGCGGAGAAGGATTTGAATTCCATCTCTGCCTCATAGTACCTGTGTGACCTTGGATAAGTATCTTAAGCTTTCTATGTCTTGGTTTCCTCATTTGTAAAACAGAAATATTAAAATTGTCTATTCAAGGAGTTGTTACAAGAATTGGGTTAATATTTTTAAACTACTTAGAATAATGCCTGATACATATCAAACATTATTATATAGTGTTATAATCCACTTAGAAAATTTTAATACACAGTCATTGTAAATAAATTAAATACAGAAGTAATTAAAAAGTGAAAGTTACTCCTCTTTCTTTGTTATATCCCATCACCTAGATAGCCTGTTCTTTCAACTGAATAAAACACTGAACATCTGTCCATGTCATTACGCATCTTTTTATGATTCTTTAGAATCTAACTTTCATTTAAAAAGTGCTATGCATGTTATAAGTTCAGAATAACTCAACAGTCCATATTGTATTTCAGGATATTGAATACATTTTATAATCATAGGGATTACTGTAAGAAATTTAGTAGTTCTAAAGCATATTAAGAAAACCCTTCTGATATTCATATTTTGGAGATTGATTGAGTTCATGTTTGAAAGACCAAAAGCTTTTCATTCAGTTTCCTGTGAGTTTAGCACTGATTATTTTAGTTCCTTCTCTTTAAGGCATGAACAATGTTCTAGAAAACAAATTGAAGATAATATACTTTGCTGACTATAGGCAGTTTTTATTTATGCTGTTTAAATTTATAAACAAAAAAAGTTGAAAGTTTGTTGAAAAATGGTGACCAATATTTAAACTTGATCAACAGTTATTGATATAACACTTGCATGCTTCAGAATTATCTGGAGTGTACTATGGGCCCTAATCTGTGGCATTTATCTGACAACAGGAGCTTCAAGATGTAACAGAAAGAACATGGGAAAGTGTAAAATTTAAGAGAGAAGGGATTTTAGAATTCTTTTGAACTTGTTAGTTCTTTGGCAAATTGTATGGCTGCTGCTTTTCCATCAGGTGGGATGTGAACTGTATGGAAGTATATACAGCCATTGTTTATGTTATAACATTTGCACATCAAAACTGAATAGTTTGCCATAGTCCTCAAACTTCACCATAGACCCAGGCTAAACTAGTTAAACAAATAATGTTGTATTTGGGTGTTAAGGGGTTGACCTGGTGTGTTATAAAATTTCATTTTAGAAAAGGCTATAGTAAGAGAAAAATGTGTTCAAGAGCAGCTATTATCTGGTATCTGAATTCACTTGTTGGCAAACTGGTTCTTGCATGTCTTTGAGGCATATGGAAATTGATATGAAAGTGTCTAGTGTAACTAGAAATATAATTTGATGAAAACTGAAGCAGTGAACTGTGAGAAACTGTTAAACCAGTGTCATCAAACAGCGCTTCAAAAATAATGAAACAGGAATACTAGCACTTTATGAGTAATATTAGGTAAAAATGAGAAAAGCACATGGTATGTGCAAAAAGTTTAAATATATGAGGTCATGCTTTTTAATTACTATTATTGTAAAGACCACTCCAAAATTCTACACCCAGACTCCTTTCCATTTATCTCTAAGTAGACAATGACATCACGTCTTCTCTAAATTATTCAGACACAGGATGGGATTGGCTCATTCAATAGGGAATGCCGTGTCTGGCATTGGCACAGTACTTAAAGCTTCTCTACACGTTATCCCCAAACTGAAAAGCACCTTTGATGGGAGCCAAATGATTTTTAAAAATTTTCCCTCTAGACTTTAAGCACTCAGAAACACACGAGAACAAAAATAGAACTGCACCATAAGGTATAATCATAAAACGTCATAGAAGGAAAAACTTAAGAAGTAAAAAATGCTCCAGTCATCTGAAGGCTAGCAGTTCGTGAAGTCATTAAAAGTCATTCCATACGGGCTGAGTTTGAGGAAAAGTCAGAGGTTGCTTTGTTCTTGACTCTGAGTGAAATCAAAACCTACCCAGACTCTATACAAAGGCAACGGCGACCTGCCTTTCTCTTGCCGAGTATATGCTACTAAACACACGTAAATGACTTATGTTCAGAAAAGTCTGTGATTCTGTTCATGTTAATCCATGTCGCAGGCTGGCAAAATGCCCAAGCACAATCAAAGAAGGGGGTAGAAGCCTGCCTTTTCAAGCAGGCTAGAAAATTTGTACCAAAAGATCACAGGGCCACAGAGACAGCTGGAAAAATTGGAGCTGGGGCTCTGGCTCTGATTTTTGTGCCAGTGTTACACCTAATGCAAAGGGAATGCAGATGATAGATTGAGAGTTATGTATGTTTAGTTCACCAGCCCTGTGCTTACACAGAGGCAAGAATGTAACATTTTTTTGAAGTAATGTCATAATAAACATAACATTTAAAACAACTTTACTGTAGCTAAAAAGTAACACAACAGAACCCAGCAACAAGTTGCTAATAAAACAAGAAAAACACACGCAAAGAATAAAGAGTGAAAGGATAGCTCTAAAATTAGTCAATATAAAGATTCTTTACTAATGTCCTTTAATAATCATTTCTTTGGAAAAGTAGCCCCTACAAGTGTTTTAACACACATAGAATTTTCTGCAAGATAGCTTAGGTCCTTTGGCCACGAGGAGTTTTCAGATCAAAGGTTTTGGGACATTTGTGATTCTAAAAAGAACATTGATAATTTTTCTTGGCTTTTGGTAGTGATTTTATTCATAATGCATAAGAAAAAACAACGTATTGGATGTAATTCTCTGTATTATTTCTCTGTTTGAATGGACCATTTCATTCAAGGTGTTATTTAATATAATTTTGTTCAGATGAAGTGTGTCACCCACAACTGAAATACTGTGTATAAAATGGAGATAATTGAAAGTTTTATTAAGATGCTGTTGAGAGTCTCTGGGGTCCATGCCGATTCAGGCTGTGTTTGCAGGCTTCCACACTCTGTGGCCTTTGACAGGCATGAAGAAAAGCCAGACCAAAACAGTTCTCACAACACAGCCGGTGGTCACAAAGAGCAGCCCATGGAGATGTCTGTCACGGAAAAGAGTGGTCTCTGGAAAAGAACCAAAGAGTAAAAGAGGTGGAAATGGAATTCGAGAAAGAGAGATTGAAAGTAGATGAAATATAATATTTGAACACTTAAAGGTAAAAATTAAATCCTGAAAAACATCAGTAGCTAGAATCATATGGATATATTTCTTTTTCTCTTTTACCTCCAACAGTGTTATCAATAAAAAGAGTTTGGAAGTACAGGTGATCAATCAAACAATTATGTTTTAAAAAATCTTCTAGAACATTCTGGCATCTTAAGAAAAATTGACTTATAAGTCCCAAAGGAGGAATGGAATGTTCCTAGAAACAGTGAACCTACTCTCTCACTCCATTATTTATTGTATTTTTTTTATTTATTTTTCATCTTTAATAAAGCAATATCACATTCTATATATTGATTATCTCATTTGCTGTTTTTTCTAACTGTATTATTGCTATTCATTTGCTTTTATGCCAAAATTATGTTCTTTTTAGGAGGGTCTTTTGATGACTGACTGATAATATTTTTTAGGATATACATTTATTTAAAATATCTACACACATGTCTTGAAGCTTTTTTTCTTAAAGCTTAAAGGACTGTAAACACACACAAACATATATGTACACACACATAAACTCATGAACCCCTAATATGTAAATTCTTTAAACTAGCCTGATTAAGATAAAATCATAAGTGAATATGTAGCTGAGCTTCTATTCTACCATTCTCTCACTGGTTTTTTTCCTGGTTTTCCAAATAAACAGCAGGCCCTAAGGGCTCTTTGAACTCACTAGAGTGTTTAGTTTAGCAATCACTGGTTCATGTAGCTTATCTTTTCCTGGTATTTCTATGTGATTTAATAGTTCCAGCCTGGCCCATGGAATGAAAACTTCTGGGTCTGTTTCTGGAAGCATTGCACTCCCCATTGCCATCTGTGATAAACCAAATAACCTTTCTCTGCCTCAGCTCTTTTCTTATAATCGTGTCTATTTTGCAGCAGTGGAGTGAAACTTGACAAAGCAGTTGCAGTTGTTCACCAGGGAAGCAAAGCCTTCTTCCTAGTCATGCAGGTATGTCTAGTAATTAATTAATGAATAAGTACCAACTTCTCAATGGTGATGTTAATTAAATATCCAACACTAAAGCGGTATTTAATTGTCAAGGGTTTAATAAAACAGATCCGTATTCTATTAGATAGGGATTCTTTTGTTATAAGTAGTAGAATCTGACCCTGGCTAAGATCAGCAACAGAAAGTTTATTGAAAATTAACAGGATTACATCTATCAGAAGGCTTGATGTGGTGGAGGAAATTTTCCAAAGTTGATTGTATTAGTATATATCCTGTCCCACATGTTCTTCTTACAGTGTGATATTGTCTGTAGTCCATTGAGAGGTGGGTGGGTCTACGTTCTTTGCCCTCATGCCTGAATGGACTTCTACAGTACTTCAATCAAAAGAATATGCAGAAATGACACCATATAACATGAAAGGCTGGGTCATCTATAAAAAAAGATGGGGGTTCTGTGTTGATCTCTCTTGGGGCATGGATCTTTGGATCCTTGAGCTGCCATTTAAGAAGTCCAGCCACCCTCTAGCCACCATGCTGGATAAGCCATTTAAAATTGTGAGAAATGCTCACAGGGCCCCATCTGTTCTGCTGACCAGGTGCCAGACATTTGAGCAATTCTTCAAGACCCTGCCTCTGAGCCACAATATTCAAAAAAGAGTCGAAGAGAAACAAGATGCCTCTGCTGAGCTGTCCCTGCTAAAACCTTGCCCCAGAGTGCAGAATCTTGAGAAAAGACAGATTTTGCTATTGCTATTCTTTTAAACCAGTAAGTTGGGGGTGGTTTGTTACACAGCCATAGTAATTGGAACACTTGGGTAGGAAGCAGGAATAAAAGAAGAAAGAATGATTTATAATCCTTTGGATATATACCCAGTAACGGGATTGCTGGGTCAAATGGAATTTCTATTTCTAGGTCATTGAGGAATCGCCACCCTGTCTTCCACAATGGTTGAACTAATTTACACTCCCACCAACAGTGTAAAAGTGTTCCTGTGACACATATACACCATGGAAAATTATGCAGCTATCAAAAACAATGAGTTTGTGTCCTTTGTAGGGACATGGATGAACCTGGAAACCATCATTCTCAGCAAACTGACACGAGAAGAGAAAATCAAACACCGCATGTTCTCACTCATAGGTGGGTGTTGAACAATGAGAACACATGGACACAGGAAGGGGAGCATCACACACTGGGGTCTGTCAGAAGAAAATAGGGGAGGGACAGTGGGGAGTGGAGAGTTGGGGAGAGATAGCCTGGGAAGAAATGCCAGACACAGGTGACAGGGAGGAAGGCAGCAAATCACACTGCCATGTGTATACCTATGCAACAATCTTGCATGTTCTTCATATGTATCCCCGAACCTAAAATGCAATAAAAAATAAATAAAAATACTATTCAAAAAAAAGAAGACAGAGTAAGAAAGTTGAGAACCAAGAACTAGAGAAATACCTCACAGCATTTGTAGTGTTGTGCTGCTGCCGCCAGGATGACTCAATTCAAAATCTCTCTTCAATCCTTGTATCACTTGCTTAAGATTCAAAGTCCTGGACAGCATATCCGCACACCAAGCTGAGACTGTAAATCTAACTCCTACCTGTAACTGAGTGATGCGGGAAAGATTTGGTAGAAAGAGCCCCCAGCAGCTCCAATGACTCCCCAGTAGGAAGGCATGATTTTCTAGCTCCTGGATCTATCACCCCCACTAAGACAATAACATGAAGGGAAAGAAATTCTCGGAAAAGAAATTGGAGTGTCTTTTAGAAGGGCAGATGGATGTCAGAAAGTAAAAACCAGTCAGGGTCCACTCAGAACACATTTTATTCTACTTAAATAAGCAATTTTCTGTAGTAGTAGTATCCTTGAATACAAATGAATTGTAAGTAAAATGTACCATCTTGTCTGCTAATAGTCTTCAAGATAAAATAATTCACTGGAGTTAGAAGATATTAGGCTGCTCTATTTCTTTTTCTTTTTTTAAAAAATGATCTTTAATAATTTAATATTTAGCACCCAGTCTATAAAATATTCACAAACATAAGACAAGAGTATGCAGATTATAAAAATACTTAAAGCTACCTTAAACCTCTTCTAGAACAAAACTGAGGAATAAATAAATAATAAATCAATAAAATACTGAAAAAAATTCCCTTTGCCATTGTTTCTCAAACTCTAGTCCTTTTTCATTGGTATTTAACCTGTTATCAAATGCTGTGGCCCGACACACACAGATACAATTGCCTCAATCATTTCCAATCTAATAAACTGTTTGATTTCTTGAAAATACTAATATTACTCACTGATTGCTGGACTGCATTGCAGGTTTACAGTATTTGATTGAATTGAAAGGCCATTGATCCAGCAGCCTCATGGATAGAAAATGTAAAGAATAATTTTTCTTTATTGTCATTTTTCATTCCGGTTTTAATATGCCTTAGTTATTTAACAGGAGACATTGCTCCTTTTTAAATGATAGTATAAGCAGCAGTGACAAAATGACTCTTCATCATTGAGATTTCTCTATGATATTAAACAAGAGAAATAAAGACATTTTTAAAACCCAGGATGCCTTTTTATTTGTAGAAAAAACAGCTTTAGAAGACTTATGATTTTCCTAAGTATTTCAATCAGATTACATACATTTAGATCAATATGTACTGAAACAGTACATCTTTGCTAAGAAACTTTAATAATGCACATGCATAGAATAGACCTGGTAATAGAACAAAATACAAAGTATTCCTTCCAATATGGGGAGTCTTACATAGTTTCAGACTTTGTTGGGAAAATTAGAAGATATATATATATATCTTCTAATTATATAATCTTTTAAATATATCTTATAATTATATAACTTATATGGATTATGTATCTAACATGTTATACATCCTTATATCTCATATATATATTTGGGAAATTGGGAATTCCAAATTCTGTTTGGAGGTTTTTCTTCTTCTTTTTCTGCTACCTCTGCTTTTATTTTAACAGTTTGATTTGGCTAATGAAATCTGATGAAATCAGGAAAGTGGCTTGAGTGTGGAAAAACAGCATAAGAGTGAAAAGACCAATATCAATAGACAGTCTCTAACTGTTGTTCTCTCAGTATTTTGTAAAAGCAAGATTTCTCAACTCCAGCACTACTGAAAATTCTTTGTTGTAGGAACTGGCCTGTGCATTGTGGGGTATTTGACCCCTACCCACTAGATGACGCCAGTCTTTTTATTAAATTGGAATATATATATATATAATTTTCCATTTAATAATTTTTAGTATACAGTTCAGTCAGTTCAGTGGCATTAAATGCATTTAAATTGTTCTGTAATCATCACCACCAGCCATCTCCAGAATATTTTTATTTTTCCAAACTGAAACTCCATACATGTTAAACAGTAGTTTCCCATTTCCTTCTGCTTGCAGCCCCTGGTAACCACCATTCTCATTTCTGTCAGTATGAATTAGACTACTCTAGGTACCTCATGTAAGTGAAATCATACAATATTTGTCTTTTTGTGACTGGTTTATTTCACTGAGCATATTGTTTTCAAGGTTTATTCATGTTACAGAATGTGTCAAAACTTCCTTTTAATAGATGAATAATTTTCCATTGTATGTATATACCATATTTTGTTTATTCATTCTGACAATGGACACTTGAGTTGCTTTCACTTTTTGGTTATTGTGAAAAATACGGCTATGAACATGGGTATACAAATATCTGCTTGAATTCCTACATCAATTCCCTTGGGTATTTACCTAGAAGTGAAATTGCTGAATGATACGGTAATTCCCTGTTTTCTCCTTTGAGGCATGTAACTCTGTCTTGACAACAAAGAATATCTCCAGACACTGCCAAATGTACTCTTGGGGTCAAAATGGCTCCTAATTAAGAACCAGTTGTCCAGGTAACAAACTTTTTTGAAAAATGGTGTTACCACAGAGCTGAATCCTGGATTTTTGGTTTAGAAGAGACATTTGAGGATTTGAGTGAATCATCTCCACCTGCTCTGTGAGGCTTGTATTTGACCACCAGAAGTGTTTGGGAAATCAATCACCTGTAGGGTTACCTCAATCTCGTCCCATCAATTCTTTGTTTCTTAATCTCTTTTAGTCTACTGGTTCACTCCTATCAGGCTACAAATGTTTGTGCCTCTGTATCTTCTACCTTCTAGTCACCAACAGACATCTTATCATGCTAATCTATGAAACTTCAACTCCCAATAATGGATTCTTCAATTAATTAACATCTGAAACTGCTTTATATATAGTCACCTAGATTTAATTATGCACTTTGGTTTATCTTTTTGCTTGACATAGTCATAGCAGGACAAGTTTAGGAGTCATGTCTCCTAGATTTGAGTCCTGGTTCTACCACGTGTTAGCTATATGAACTTACATGATTACTTAAACTCAGGTTGTCTGATAGAACTTTCTGTGAAGCTGTTCTATGTTTTACAATTTGAACTGAACAATGTAGTAGCTGCTGTTGAGCACCTGGAATTGGCCTGTGTAACTCAGAGACTAAATTTTAAATTGTATTTTAATTAAATTAAAATGTTAGTAGCCGTATGTGATGATATGGTTTGGCTGTGCTACCACCTGAGTCTCATCTTGAATTGTAGTTCCCATAATCCTCATATGTTGTGGGAGAGACCTTGAGGGAGGCGATTAGATTGTGGGGATGGTTCTCCTATGCTCTTCTTGTGATAGCGAGTGAGTTCTCACGAGATCTGATGGTTTTATGAAGAGCATTTCTTCCCTTCACTTGGCATTTCTCCTTCCTGCCACTATGTGAAGAATGACATGTTTGCTTCCCCTTCCACCATGATTACAAGTTTCCTGAGGCCTCCCCAGCCATGCAGAACTGTGAGTCAATTAAACCTCTTTCCTTTATAAATTACCCAGTCTTGAGCAGTTCTTTATAGCAGTGTGAAGATGAACTAATACATGTGGCTAATGGTTACTTTTTGGATGGTGTATATCTAAGAATCATATTTCTCATCTATAAAATAATGACAATGATAATATTTGCTTCCAGGGATAGTTTGAGAATTAAATGAGATAATGTATGTAAACTACTCAGTTTAGTGCTTGGCACAGCAAAAGAACCTGGTAAATATCAGCAATATATTTACCTAGCTTTATAGGCAACATGCTTCACCACTCTGAAACTCAGTTGTTGCTTTTGTTTTTTAATCTAGTAATATCTAAAATCCTCTGAGTACTGATGTATTGGAATTAGGTCTTCCATAAGATTCATGTGTAAGATGCATAATAAGCGTTCGATAATGAGGATCACAGGACAGCTTTTGCTTAGGGGATGGATTTTTAAATCTTATTTGCCCTAAATTTCAAAGCTCTTGGAGTTATGAAAGCTTAAATGTCTAAGACAATAAAAGAAAAATGCAGGGTGAAAAAAAGAAACTTTGAGTAAACTAAAAATATTATTTGTTGAATTGATTTTGTTGTGTGTTAAAGTTTCTGGTATTCTAGTCTCACTGTATCCAATAGCCTGCCTCTTTCCCTTAAGAAAAATGAGAGTTGCCGGGCATGGTGGCTCAAGCCTGTAATCCCAGCACTTTGGGAGGCTGAGGCGGGTGGATCACGAGGTCAAGAGATCGAGACCATCCTGGTCAACAACGTGAAACCCCGTCTCTACTAAAAATACAAAAAAATTAGCTAGGCATGGTGGCACGTGCCTGTAATCCCAGCTACTCAGGAGGCTGAGGCAGGAGAATTGCCTGAACCCAGGAGGCGGAGGTTGTGGTGAGCCGAGATCGCGCCATTGCACTCCAGCCTGGGTAACAAGAGTAAAACTCCATCTCAAAAAAAAAAAAAAAAAAAAAAAAGAGAGTTGCCATGAACTGAGTGCCTACGATATGCATAGTACTGTCCTGGTTATTACCGCTTATTCTACAAGTTTGCAAAGAAGGTATTGTTATCCCTATTGTGAAAGTTGGGAAACTGAGTCTTGGGAAAATTAAATGAGTTGCCCAAGGTCACAAGACTAAAAGTGGAACCGTGTCTTACCTGGTGCTAAAGCTTGCCATCTGCCCACTACAGAACACTACACCTCTGTAGGTGAGTATATTGAAACTGTAATAGCTGCCCAATCATTATATGATCCAATTAGCTTATACATTTGGCTTCATCTGAATCCATATAATTAATTTTTCTGAGTTCTTTCCAAACCTGTTGTCAAGTACTATAATGTGTTTATTTGTATATTTGAGGAAGTTCTACTGTAAAGGATAGAAAACAAATTACTAAGATATAGCTCACTTTTATAGCTAACATTCGTTGACAATTAATCAAAACTAAGATCTAAGTGCTTCACCTGGAATATCACTTTTAGTCCTTTTAATCCATTCCTACACATGCTATTTTTACATTCATTTCATTGCCAAGCAAACTGGGACACAGAGGACTAATATTTTAACTCAGATTACCCAACTGCAATCAGGATTTGGACCCAATACTGTGTCACCGGCATCTAAGCTAAAAACTACTACACCATGCTACCCGCTGGTAGTACTAACACGAGGCTTGAGCAGGTCTGTATTTGTGTGTCTGCATTGGGCATACAGATTTCTTTAGCAGCATCCTTATCATAACCTGTCGTACTCTTTTTATTGCCTCCCTTGTAATATTCCCATTGCATTCCTCTCCTTCTGTAGTTGACTTTTTATTCCAGTCTCTTCTATCTTCTGCCAATTTCACTACTGGGTAACATTAGAAAGTATGTGTCAAAAAAAGAAACTCTTTATTTACCAGAATAATGAATTTTCAGAGCACTTGGCATAAAAAACAATTTCATGAATTAAATAAGTAAACAAGTCCAAATCTCAGTTACTTCTTTATTTTGCCACTATAGTTTGAAATGGTAAAGAACAGCTATGTTGTACTGAAGCACCTGCAATATTTTATGTTCTGTTAAGAGAGTTTGGTTCCAAAAGAAAATCTATGTAACTTTTTGCTTTTAGAAAAACTGCAATTCTCAGGACTACAATATTTAAGGATATTAATAAGAAATATCCAAGGGAAACACTAATCATTTGAGGGGAAAATATATTTTCTATGTCAAGCAAAAGATATTCCAGTGTTGTAAGTGGGCCAAATTATGAGAATTATTCATAGACCTTTTTTTTATAGCACTTACCAGAGCAGTTAGGATAATCTATGCCCTATTGCATCATAAGATAGGTTCAGGATTTGGCATTTAAGTATGATACATGCTAAATTGAAAATATGCACTTGTTAAAAAAAGAGAGTAAGAGGATTCAATGCGTAGTTTCTCACCTGTCAGGGGTTATCGGAAGCTGTAATTCAGGAAAAAATGAAAGGAGAAGATATAGGTTGCCCAATAGATTAACACTGCTTAGTGAACTTTCAACCACTGTCAGTGGGGTTTTTACCGACAGGCAAAGAAGTGATATGCTTTGATGATGGCAATCATGGGATCCACCATAAAGGTATTAGAACAGTCCTAGAATGTATACAGGTCACTGATATATATGCAAAAAGAAATCCCAAAGAGCTAACCTTAATCAATAGTTTCTATTCTTTCAATACTGCCAGCCCAGAAATAATGTTACATGCTGAACAACATCATTTTTAATTTCATCTGAAAATTTACATTTATCTTAACAAACTGCTTTGGGGACACACTCTGAGGTTCTACAGACTATAAGTCTCCATGTTTCTGTAAACTATATGCTTTCATCAGGGAGGAAATTATATATAATAGGCAATATGAATGATATGTGTATCTGATGTCAACCTTGCAAGAAATGTGTTGATTCTAATAGAATCATATGAAATTTCAATATTTGACTGTTTTTGATCTACAAAATGTCAATTTCATGTGGTTCAATCTAATATTTTAAGGTGTGAGTAAATCACAATGCAAAAATGTTATTTTTGGACTTCTAACAGTAACTGGAATTGCACTGGAATTTGTTCAAGCTTGAAGCTATGATGATTTAAATATTTTTTATTTCAAAGTGATGGACTGATTGTATTTCAAAGTGATGGACTGAAAAATAAATAGAAATTTAAAGTATACTCTGACATTCTTATTCTTCTTCTTTTTTTTTTTTTTTTTTTTTTTTTTTTGAGAAGGAGTTTTGCTCTTGTTACCCAGGCTGGAGTGCAATGGTGCGATCTCGGCTCACTGCAACCTCCGCCTCCTGGGTTCAGGCAATTCTCCTGCCTCAGCCTCCTGAGTAGCTGGGATTACAGGCACGTGCCACCATGCCCAGCTAATTTTTTGTATTTTTAGTAGAAACGGGGTTTCACCATGTTGACCAGGATGGTCTCGATCTCTTGACCTCGTGATCCACCCGCCTCGGCCTCCCAAAGTGCTGGGATTACAGGCGTGAGCCACCGCGCCCGGCCGACATTCTTAAGTATTATATCAAATTTGTTCAATACAGCAGACACTTTCAAAATTATCAGAAAAACAAACAAATCATACATAGATAATGCAAAACATCTAATGATTAGATCGAGTATTTTCGATGTTAGTCTGAATTGTTATTATGGTAAAGAAGAGCACAGGCGGCTTTTTCTTTTTAGAAACTCTATAGCCATACAAAGGCTCCGTGCCTGTGTAATAACAGGGAAATGAACGCAGGAAGCAAAAAGGCTGCTGACACCAGGTAACGTTTAAAATCCTGATTCCTTGATTTAGAAACCTGGAATTCACTCTATCTTTTAACCTGTATAGAGACCTTTCCAAGAGTGAAAATAAAATGACTCATTAAAACTACAAAAACAAAGATCAGCTAGTTCCCAGAAATTATAATTAGTAAATTATTCCCTCCCCATTTTTTATTTTGAAATATTTCAAAACTGCAGAAAAGTTGTAAAACAATGCAATAATTATTCACATACTTCTCACCTAGATTCACCAAAGTACTAACCAATTGTTAGTACTAACCAATTGATAGTCATCTCTCTCTCTCTCTCTCTCTCTCTCTCTATATATATATATATATATATATACATATATATATATATATTTCAATTCTGACATTCATAAATAAGCAAAGTTATATTTTAAGGTTTTTCAATACTCTTCAAGTCAGGTGTGAATCTCTCGCTGGCCACCAGGTTAACCAATATGTCAAAGATTCATAGAAAGATTCTGTCGTTGGAAAGTACCCAGTTATCTCAGGAACTTACTCCTAATCTAGCCCATTCCATACCGCAGAGTTCTAAAGTTCTTTCTTTCAAGAAAGAGGAAGCACCGATGGTAATTTTATTGTTTATCCACAGGGCATGTAGGTGACAGTGATATATTCACTTGGTACCCTCAGTAACAAAACAAAGCTCCAAAAAATCAATTTGAAGGGGGAAGGGATTACATTATCTTCCTCCTATCAAGGCAGGGTCTACATTTCACAGCAAAACCCTTTAGGGAATTTGTGTGTTCTTCTCACCTTATCTTGTGCCTCTTCCGAAATAACCTGCTAATTGATTTCCTTGCGTCCCGTTTGCCCCTGCACTCTCTAACTTATCTTGCACACAGCTGCCAGCGCAACCTTTAGTAGGAAATCCTCCTTCAATCCTGTCATTCTTCTGACCAGAAACGTTTGTCAGTGTCCTTTGTCAAGCAGAATAGATTTCCAACTTCTTAGTCTAGGATTGATATTCAGCTGGTATGACTTAGTATGGTTATAACAGTTTATACAATATTGAAATACTTCCATACCACTTGATAAAGAGAAATACTTAACTTACTGTCTCTATAAATGACCTAAGGATCTAGCCCAGCAGCAGCTACGACAAATAGTAATGCGGCTTGGAAATGGTGTCGACATGAAGGTGGATGATCAGTGGTGATTGCTTGGTAGGCAAAGGTAATGGAGATGCTGCCAGTGGTGGTGGCCTGAGCAGATCCTGACAGCTCCAAATCAAGCTATCAACTTTATTTTAGGTCTTGCCTTCAGACTAGACCTAAATATATCCAGTCTGTCAAAAAGAAGTAAATAAACCTGGGTGTGGTGGCTCATGTCTGCAATCCTAGCACTTTGAGAGGCTGAAGCGGGAGATCACTTGAGGCCAGGAGTTCGAGACCAGCCTGGTCAATATGGTGAAATCCTGTCTCTATGAAAATTAAATTACAAAATTAGCTGGGCATAGTGGTATGCACCTTTAGTCCCAGCTATGTGGGAGGCTGAGGCAGGAGAATTTCTTGAACCAGGAGGCAGAGGTTGCAGTGAGCCAAGGTTGTGCCACTACACTCCAACCTGGGCAACAGGACTCCGTCTCAAAAAACAAAACAAAACAAAACAAAACAAAAAACACAAAGTAAATATATAAGAAATATGCCCATGTCTCACCAGTAGCACTGGTATACTCTAGTCCAGGCCACCATCAGCTCAGCCTGCACATTGGAGATCCTCCTCCTCCACTGGCTAGCCAGGGTGACCTTAATGCTTAAATCAAAACACACCAGGACACTGCTGAAAGCAGCAGCTCCTTGAGCACAGTGGATGAATATTCACACTCCCAATCATGGTCTACAATGCCATATGGCCCCTGCCTCCTCTCTGTGTTCATCTTCTTCTTCTCTTCCCTTACTCTAGTCACACTGGCTTCATTTCCATCCATCAATTATGCCAAACTTGCAGCCCTCTTGGGAACTTTAGTATCTAGTCTCCCTTCCACCTGGAATAAATGTCATAAGTCTCCTTCATGGTTGCCTCCTTCTCATAAGTCAAGTCTCTATTCAAAGTCAGTTCTTCGCAGAGGCCTTTCTTGACCAGCCTAGTCTCTCTCTACCCCATGACCTTATTTTCTTTATTATATCACAGGCTTATTTTCTATCTTCCTTCACTGGATCCTAAACTTCTAGGAGGCAGGGTTATCTGTTTTGTTCATTGCTTTACCCAAACACAAAGAACAGTGACTGGCCTAACACCTAACATGTTTGTTGACTGACTGAATGACAAAAGCACTGAGCATAGTACCTGGCACTTGTAACTAAGTACGTTAGTTATTTTGTCATCACAGTATTCTATGTAGTTATATGTCTGTTAGCCTCTCCTGATCTTTTGGCTTTACCTCGCTTACATTTATATCCCAGCACCAGCAGAGTGCTTGGCACTAAACTGATTTTGTCTAATCCAATTTTTTATTATAATAAATTATAATCAACCTGTTATAGACCTTGGACAGAGACTTCTTGGAGTAGCTTTATTCTTTTCTTTCTCTTAGTTTTGACTTTGGGAGTAGAAAGAATCAGATTCCTTATAAAGATTTGTCATAAATTTCTCAAGTTATGCATGTTGCCTGTAAAGCAAATGTTATAAACTGGCAGCCCGGAGGTTCAATATAGTGCTGGATGTTATTTGTTTTGCTCAGTGGTGGATTAAAGTTTTTTGAAGGTACATTTAAAAATCAAAAGAGTTTTTCTTAGAAAAAAGAAAATCCTATTTCAGGTTTTTATTTTAAAGGAAGGTCTGGACACAGCAAACTCAATTTCGTGCAACAATTGGCTAGAGCTGAGTTACAGTTGCTCACTTCAACCTGGGTATGAGCCCCTGGGGCTGCCCTAGTTACCACCTATCCTTTCTGATTCATTTGTCATCTGCCTGGATCCCAGGAAGAACTCGAGTTTGTGATTTCTATTGTAAAGGAAGTTTCCATAAGGGGTACAATGTTTTTTTTACACTTTGCTGTGTGGAATTAGAATTTTCCCAGCTTTTTCAATCCAGGATCCTGGTTTTATTTGATAGGATAGGAGTTAAAGAAGAAAATTTCGAAAAATACACTAGATTAGTTATGAGATGGAAATGAGCAGTTAGGAAAGGAGCAAATTCAGGTTTTATGGGAAAAGAAGCTTATACAATTTTTTTTTAAGGACACATAATTGTAAATTTTTTTAAAAAAATTGCTAGTATCTTTCCCAGGGCCTTAGAAGAGGCTGGAGCAAGAGAGGTGCCCTGAGGCTTATGAATTATTAGCTCTATTGTAAGTCCACCCCTCACTGGAGTGAGAAGAGAGGTGGAAAGCTTTATAAGCAATCATTTAGACATTAACATCTGTTCTGACTACAACGTCCAGCGCGAAACTGAAGAACCGACAAAGTGCAATACAGTTGATAGAGACTGAAGCGTAGGCTTTGTGCCAAAGCATATGTTTATTTTTTTCTTCATTATCTACTTTATGCTGGATATAATCCTCTTCTTGGATCTAAGATTCTTAAATCCTCTACAGTCTGTTTCCCAGGATCTTATGTCAGATGCCTTTGGCCAATAGGAGCCACTGGCTGGAGATGGGAGGGTGGGATGAGTTTTCACCCAGACCTCTCTGTCTGGGTGGCATCTTCATAAGCAGCTGCGTCTCCTCCTGTCTGTAGCTTTTACTGGATAAACCCTTTATGAATCTAACTTCCAAAAGGAGACATTAGCCCCCTGGGCTTTGTTTATGGGTCCCTTCCCTTTGTCTCTCCAGCAGAGTGGTAGTACACATTTCTGTTTGTTGTTAATCTCTGGGTTACTCCACTATTCCCCTTTGGCTTTTCTGTGCCTCCGTCAGCAGACAAGTAAAATGTAATCAATCCCCTGTAATCAATTTCCTGCATTAAAATACACTTCTTTTAAATACTAAGGGTGGATTCTTTTTCTTTTTTTTTCTATTGGACTCTCATGCATTGATTGGTATTGGGACAATTTTGTCTAGCTTTATTCATACATTGTACTGATGCTTAATTCTATGATCTTACAATTCTTATTTAAAACTGTCATTTTTCATACGGAGTCTTCATATTTTTGCCACTGTGTTCTTTACTTCATGAAGTTGGCTTTGGTTGGCTTGTTTGATTATTTAAAAGTATCTTTGAATTACCCATATTATGACAAACTTGGGTTGTATAAAAGTGACTTTCTTGTACAGATACGCATAGAGCAACCCTTATAAATGAAATAATGAAATACTAAAGTATGTCCCAAACACTATTTTTATAAAGTATGTGAACTTGGTATGGATCTAATATAAAAACATATATTAGAGGATGATATAAGTAATCCTCAATTGTATAAACTTTTTTTATTATAGAAAATTTCAAACATATACAAAGTAAGTAGAATTGCATAATGAATTCCTAGATTACTAACATCACCAGCTTCAACAATGATCAGTACTCTGTTCTTATATTATCTACACCTCCATCCAATCCCTACTTCCCCACTGAAATATTTTAATTCCTATAGTTTTTTATAGTAAAATTTTACACATGAAAATATAAATATATATACACATATATGTATATATATGTGTATATACATATATGTGTGTGTGTGTATATATATATATATATATATAGATATATATATATATATATTTTTTTTTAAATAAAGACAAGGTGTCTTTCTGTCACCCAGGTTAGAGGGGACTGGTGCAATCATAGCTCGCTGTAACCTCGAACAACTGACCTCAAAAGATCCTCCCACCTCTGGCTCTCAAAGTGCTGGGATCTGAGCCACCACATCCAGCCTAAAATAGACAAATTTTAGTTGTACAAATTTGACTGATGGATGTCCCTAGGTAACCTTATCTTTAACATAATATAGAGTTTTCAATCTCCTAAGAAGGTTGCCTCCTGTGCCTCCCCCTACCAGGCAATTCTTGTCCTATCCCTGAAGGAAACACATTTCTGGTATTTTTTAACTCTTGTATTAGTTTTGCCTCTTTTATAATATAGGCAAACATAAATATATACACTATGTAAGGGAAATCAGAAATATGTACACTTTTGTGTCTGGCTTTATTTGGTCAGCATATCTGTGATATTTATTTATGTTGTGTGTATTAACAATTCACTCCTGTTGGAATTGCATTGTATAGATATATTGAAATTTCTCCAGTTTGCAGACTTGGGAAGTTTCCTTGTTTTGTGTCCTTTGAATAAATTTTTAGTGTATGTTCTTATACATGTTTTTGTTTCGTTTTGTTTTGTTTTTTGGTGATCATATGTTTTCATGTCTCTTGGATAAGTAGGAGTAGAATTATTGAGTCAAGGAGAGATATTTAACTTCATACTAAACAACTAAAACTTTTTTTTTTTTTTTTTTTTTTTTTTTTTGAGACGGAGTTTTGCTCTTGTTACCTAGGCTGGAGTGCAATGGCGCGATCTCAGCTCACCACAACCTCCGCCTTCTGGGTTCAGGCAATTCTCCTGCCTCAGCCTCCTGGGTAGCTGGGATTACAGGCACGCGCCACCATGCCCAGCTAATTTTTTGTATTTTTAGTAGAGACGGGGTTTCACGATGTTGACCAGGATGGTCTCCATCTCTTGACCTCGTCATCCACCCGCCTCAGCCTCCCAAAGTGCTGGGATTACAGGCTTGAGCCACCGTGCCCAGCTCAACTAAAATTTTTTTATAGGTGAAGGGCCTTTTTACTTTCTCATCATCAATATATATGAGAGTTCCAGTCATGTCAGAATGTTGCAAATACTTGGTATTCTCACACTCTTTGTATTTTGCCATTCTAATGGGTGTGGAGTGGCACCTCATTGTGATTTTAATTTGCATATCTCTAAGAAGTAATGGTATTTCGTAACTTTTTCATGTGCTTCACTCTTTGAATTGTCTCTTGAAACTTTTTGTCCAATTTTTCAATTGAGTTGTTTGTCTTTCATTATTGGGTGGATGTAGAATTTCTTTATATATATTCAGAACATATATCTTATAAATGTATTCTTGATATCTGCGACTTGCCTGTATTTTATTTTATTTTGTTTTATTTTGAAGCAGCTCTCACTCTGTCACCCAGGCTGGCGTGCAGTGGCACAATCATGACTCAGCTCACTGTAGGCTTGACCTCCTCTGAAACTTTGGTGATTCTCCAACCTCAGCCTCCTGAGTAGCTGGGACTACAGGTGCATGCCACCATGCCTCCCAGCTAGTTGTTTTGTATTTTTTGTAGAGACAGGGTTTTGCCATGTTGCCCAGGCTGGTCTTGAATTCCTGGACTCAAGTGATTGGCCCTCTTCAGCCTCCCAGAGTGCTGGGATTACAAGTCACCACACCCTGAACTGTTTATTTTAAATAGTGAAATTGGAATTTGAATAGCAACGACTTTTTGATGTAGTTTAATTTATTCATAATTTCTTTTGCAGATATTGCTTTATGTCTCCTGGCTAATAAATCTTTCTCTACTCCCAAATTATAGTCTCTCATATTTTATTCCTAAAGCTTTGTAGTTTTATTTTTACATTTTTATCTATAACCTAGCCCAAATTAATTTTCATGTATGGTATGAGATAATTATTGTGGTTTATTCTTTTCCATACGTACACCAGTTGTTCCAGAACAAGTTATCAAAAGGTTTTTCTTTCTTCATAGAATTGTTTTGGAGCTTTTATCAAAAAATAACTGATTGCATAAGTGTGGACTTATTGCTGGACTCTCTAGTCTGTTCCATTATCTATTTGTCTGTCCTTATCCAATATGACAAGACTGCAGTCTTTATCACTGAAGGTTTAATGTAATTGTTTAGTATAGGTCCTTCACTTGTATTCTTTTTTCAAAACTGATTTGACTATTATAAATCTTTTGCATTTTCAAATACATTTAGTATCAGTTTATGAATTTCTATAAAAATGCCTGATGAGATCATAAAAGGGACTGTGTTGAATCTACATATTATGTTGGGAAAATTTGCATCTTAATGCTATTGATCCTACAAATTCATGAACATAGCATATCTCTCCATTTATTTAGTACTTCTTTAATGTTTTGGTTTTCACTGTAGAAGTTTTTGAATCTTTATAAACTTGATTCTTAATTTATATGTTTTTTGCCATACTAAAAAATTTCTTTTTCAAATATTTGTTGTCACAATAGAGATATTCATTTGTTTTTAAAAAAACTGACTTTATATCTGAGAACTTGCTAAAGTCACTTATTAGTTCTATTAAATTGTTTTCACATAAATAATTATGTCATCTGCCTATAGAGACAGTTTTATTCTTCCTTTCCTTTATTCCTATACTGCTATGTTAAATAAAAGAGTGAAAGGAGATTTTCTTTTTTATTTTTATTTTTATTTTTAATTTTAGGGGAGAAAGCATTAACTGTGACTTTTTCACAGATATACTATATCAGATTGAAGAAGTTTAAAAAAAATTTTTTTTCCTATTAAAAAAATTCTCTCTGTTCCTTAGACTGAAGTGCAGTGGTGTGATCATAGCTCTCTGCAGCCTTGAACTCCTGGTCACAAGCAATATTCTCATCTCAGCCTTCCAAGTCATTGGGATAATAGGTGGAAGCCACCACTCCCAGTATCTTTTGTTCTGTAGTTTGCTGTGAGTTCTTATCAGTAATAAGTGAAAAATTTTGTCAAATGTCTTTTCTACATATATTAAAATCATTATATATTTTTTGTTTGTTCAGTTGTATATTGTATTGTATCTATTAATTTTCAAATATTAAATCAATCTTGCATTCCTGGGATAAACTCTACTTCACCTGGTGCATTACCTTTCTACATTTTTTAAAACTTCCTCACATTTTGTGTTGTGGTTTTTTTAACATACATTTTCAGGAGAAAATTTGGTCTACTATTTTTCTGTTTTCTTTACTCTTTTTCTTTCCGTCTTACTTTTTTTCCCCTTGTTCTTCCTTTCCCTCTCTCTCACTTTTTCTTTCTTTCTATTGGGATATCAGAATTACTATTGCTTCCTAGAATAATTTTAGAGATGTTTCTTCTTGCTCCATTGTCTGAAATAGTTTGTGTAAGATAAGCATTACTTCTTTCTTAAATATTTCATAACATTTACTGATGAAAACATTGAGACTGGAATGTTTTTGTTTATTTTTGTGTGTATTTGAGGAAGATTTTGTTAACAAATTATTTTCTTTGATAGTAATATCAGCGTCCAAATATCTCATTTTATCGTGTTCACTTCTAAGTTGTGTCTTTTCAAATAATTAGTTGATTTTATTAAAGATGTCAAATGTATTCATATAATATTGTTAATAGTATGCCCTTATTTTCATTCTGATGTCTGAAAAGTCTATAGTGGAATCTTTTTTATTACTGGTAGTGGTATTTTGTATTTTTTCATGCTTAGTCTTTCTAGGTTTAAATTTTTTTCTTAATACTTTCAAGGAACTAAATTGTTAACTTTATTGATTTTATTCATTGTTTTCAATTTTACTGATTTCTGCTCCTTACATTCCCTTTTTCTACTTCATTAGGATGAAATTTTCTTCTCTTTTTGTCTAACTTCTTAAGACTGAAAATAAAGATCAATAATTGAAGCTTGCTTTTTTCTGCTATGAACACTTAAAGCTGTAAACTTGACTGTAAACATTGCTTTAATTGCATCTTGTCATTTCAGATGTGCTAAATTTTGTTATCATTCAATTCAGAACATTTAAAAATTTCCTTTTGATTTCTTTCTTTTTTGACCCATGGATTGTTGAGAAGTACTTATTTAATTTCCAAGTAGGTGAGACTCTCAAAATATCTATTGTTACTTAATTCAATTGTGGTTAGAAAATATACTCTATAAACCCTACACTTAATCTTTTTAAATTCACTTATTTATTAAAATATTATTTGCTTTTATATTTTTTGACATATAAAATCTGTATGTATTCAATGTGTACAACTTGATGAATTTCGGAATAAGTATACATCCATGAAAACATTATCACCATGAAAGTCAAACACATATCACCTCCCAAAGTTTCCTCTCATGCCTTTTATTACTATTATTTTTGTGGATGTGGTAAGAACACAGAATCTCTTTATTTTAACAAATTTTAAGTATATAATATAGTATTGTTAGCTATAGGCACTATGCTGCAGAGTAAATCTTTTTTTTCCCTGCAATCTCTACCTCCCAGGTTCAAGCCATTTTCCTGCCTCAGGCCCCCCAGTAACTGGGCTTACAGTTTCCCACTACCACATTTGGCTATTTTTTAAAAAAATATTTTTAGTAGAGATGGGGTTTCACTACATTGGCCAAGCTAGTTTTGAACTCCTGACCTCATGATATGCCTTCCTCAGCCCCCAAAATGCTGGGATTACAGGCGTGAGCCACCACGCCTGGCCACTGCATAGTAAATCGTTAGAACTTATCTTGCATAACTGAAACTTTATCCCCTTTGACCATCACCTCCCTGTTTTCCAATCCCCCTTACCTCTAGCAACCTCTATTCTACTCTCTGTTTCTGTGCATGTGATTATTTTAGGTTCCATAGATAAATGAGATCATATGGCATTTTTCTTTCTGTGTCTAGTTTATTTCCCTTAGCATAACTTCATCCAGGTTCATACATGTTGTCACAAATGGCAGGATTTTGTTCTTTTTTAATGCTGAATAATATTCTGCTATATATACGTATGCCACATTTTATTTATTCATTCATCCATGGACATTTAGGTAGTTTGCCTATCTTGGCTATTGTAAATAATGCTGCAATGAGCATAGGAGTGCAGATATCTCTTTGACATCTTGATTTAAATTATTTTGGGTAAATATCTAGAAGTAGGATTACTGGATCAAATGGTAGTTCTATTTTTAATTTTCTGAGGACTCTCCATACACTTTTCTATAATGGTTACCCCAATTTACATTTCCATTAACAGTGTACCAGAGTTCTATTTCCTCCATATTTTTGCCAACACTTTCTTTTTAAAATAATAATAACTATCTAATAGACATAAGGTGATAGCTCATTGTGGTTTTAATTTGCATTTCCTTGATGGTTAGTGATGTTGAGCATATTTTTGTATATTTGTTGGCCATTTGTATGTCTTCTTTAGAGAAACGTTTGTTCAGGTCCTTTCCCCATTTTTAAGCCAGGTTATATTGTTTTACTGCTATTGAGCTGTATAATTTCCTTATGTGTTTCAGATGTTAATCTCTTATCAGAGATATGGTTTGCAAATATTTTTTTCCCATTCCACGGATTGTTTTTTCATTTATTGATTGTTTCCTTTGTCGTGCAAAAGCCTTTTTAGTTTAATATAACCCCACGTGTTTATTTTCATGTTTCTTTTTGCTTTTGTTGTCTATGTTTTTGGTGTCATACCCAAACATTAATTGCCAAGACCCATGTCAAGGAACATTTTCCCTATTTTTTTTTAGGAGTTTTACAGCTTCAAGTCTTATGTTTAACTCTTTAATTAATTTCGAGTTGATTTTTGTGTATCATATATAATAAAGGTCCAATTTCATTATTTTGCATGTAGATATCATTTGACCAACACTGTTTATTGAATAAACTATTCTTTCTCTATTTTGTATTCTTGGCACTGCTGTTGAAGATTACTTGACTGAACATGCTGGAGTCTAGATTCTGTTATATTATTGTAAAGAGTGAGTTTTGTCTTAGTAGGTAGTGAATATAGTTGGATTCAATACCTAACTTCTGTTAGCCCTGTGGTCAACAACTGTGGGAATCTATCTATGCTTATTTATTTAAGTTTCTACTAAATTATCCTGCTGTCTCTGTTTTTCTTGTTTTAATATAGGAGGGCAAAAAACATGCTCAGAAAACTCTCTGTATTGAGCTTGCCTCCTTGAGTGTTTGAGTTAATGAATAGAGAGACTATGACATATACAATGCTGAGTTCAAATGCTGAAGATTAATTCATTCAAATTTTACTGAATAAATATTTCTTAAACCTGCTTTGTATCAGGTACTCTGCAAAGTTTCAGGAATACAAAAACAAAGATTTTCAAGGACCTTATAGTCTGGTGAGTGGGACAACCAATACATATATAAATATAAAGGAATATAATAAATATTTTAACAGAGACACAGAGTGAATTTGTAGGAGCACATAAGAGACGTATCTAACCCATCCTGGTAGTATTAAAATAGGAATTTTTGTTTGTTTGTTTTCTTTTCTTTTCTTTTTAACATAGGGTCTTGCTCTGTCACCTCCCAGGCTGGAGTCCATAGTGCCATTGTAACTCACTGCAACCTCAAACTTCTGGGCTTAAGTGATCCTCCTACATCAGCCTTTTGAGTAACTGGGACCAGTGTGCACCACCACACCTAGCTATTTCTGTGTGTGTATGTATTGTAAACCAAGGTCTGTGTTGCCCAGGCTGGTCTCAAACTCCTGGGCTCAAGCCAACTACTTGTCTGAGCCTCCCAAAGAGGGGATTACAGGCATGCGTCACTGTACCCAGGCTAGAAAGTTTATTAGAAGGAGGTATACCCTAACCAAAAACATGAAAATATGTAGAGACCACAAGGATGAATAAAAATATATCCACACATTTCTAGCATTTTTGTAAGATGTTTTATTTCATTTCAACTCAATTAAAATTTACTAAACATTACTGTGTGTTTCACACTGATGCAAACACTAAGGAAAAAATAAATTCTTATGAAGCGGCTCACAATATACCTAAGGAAAAGGAAGGAAAAATGGACACTCTTTTCACACACAAAAAAAATTCATTAGCCATCATCAAGACTTTTTAAAATACTTTTTTCCTAATTTTTAGGTAAAAAAATCGAATCTCAGAAAATTTAAATAACATACATGAAGTTATTATAGATAATAACTGAAAGAATCAAGAGTAAAAACCAAATCCATCTACTCCTAAATTCATGTTATTTCTACCAATTTTATAAGACAATATTAAGAAAAATTCCAACTTTATCAATTTTTATTTCATTTTTTAAAAATAAAAATCAATATGTCACATGTATGTATTTTAAAAATCAATTCTGACAATTATAATTTAAAACTCTTAAAAAAAACTAAAATTCTCAACCACAAACATCTAAAATGGAGAATTACATTCCAAAGCACAATAATTTATGTATTTATCTAGTGTTAATATAGTATAATGTTTGGAAAATGATAAAACATAATGGGTAGCTATACAATTCTGTGTAAGCTCTAATTTAAGCTACTTGTAATGTGCCCTTAATTTGGTGTTTTCAGAGTTTGCCCTGAGATTTTGCTAGTTTATAATGTGCCATTATAAAGAGGTAAAAAAGTAACAGAATGAAGACATATGGTTCTATGTCAGATATCTTTACAAAATAAACAATTAACAATATTTCAAATGATTCCTGAACACTCACCTACAATTCCAAGGAATTAACACAAGCAAACTTGTATTCATTCATTTTCACATCAAGAAATATTTAGAGTATATGATTTGAAATGATAGAACCTCACTATTGGGTTTACTTGATAAAATATGCAGGACATTACAAGTGTCATTTTATCTAGTAGCTGAGTTCTGTGACATGGAAACTAAGTTTGAACCATCTGCCACACTCAAGACAACAGCAAGTCATCCCCTGTTATGGCTCAAGAGAAAAAATATGTTTCAAATCATAAGGGGGACACAGTTAAGTCCTTGGTTAAAAACAAAACAAAGCAAAAAAGCATATTCCAATAAGAGAATAGCAAGAGAAATAATGAAGTGGCAAAAGTTAAAAATGACCAAATATTCCAAAGTGCACTGTGCACTACTTTGTACACTACCAGAGTTCTAGCACATGTAGCAATACCAACACTTCCTAAAAAATGCTTGGGTTTCAGATTTGTTTCTAGGGCAATTGTGTACAATCACAAACAACTTTCTAATTTAAACAAGTACTAAATGGTGTCTGAGTTCTAAGTTTAGGCCAGAGAAACTCATTTAATACTGAATAATTTGATTGTAACATAGTAATACTGTATAACATAAGCACTATTGAGAACATTCAAGAAAACACATTTTATTTTCTTCCTTGGAACTCTAGAAATACATTTTTCTTCATTGAGGAAGTGGCTTTAGTAGTCCACTGGGGTAGGGAGAGAAGAACAGGTTTCGAATTGGGAAAATGGAGGAAATTGCAGGAGGTAAGACTGGTAGGGGCAGTAGAAGTTGCAATGCTAGATGTGACTAGAATTTATTGGGTGGAGTTTCTGGAAAGGCACTTTAAAGAGGGCTAACTCAATTTGAGAAAAACACTCTTTGCTCCTTGCTTTTCCTGTCCTTAGTGCAGATGTAATGGTTGGAGTTGGTGTAAATGTCTTATAGATCATAAACAGACTTTAAATATGGAAGACATCCACTAAAGATGGGAAATAAGAAAGGATACACTTGGAAAAATTGGTAAAAGTAGAAACCGTCTTTCAGCTTGACACTGCCTGCGTTTAAACTTCATTTACATGAGATAAAATAAACATGAATCTTGTTTAAGTCACTCATATTTTGGACATTTGTTCCTAGCAACCAGATACTAGCCCTAAGTGACACAAAGGACATAATGAAAATTTATTGAGAACATTCTTTTTGCCAGGCAAAGTGAATCTGTTCTGAGGATAACAGATGAAAGACATTACTCTTACTTTCAAAGTGCTTAGTCTATAGCGAGTAAACCAATAACTATAATAATGTGTGATGAGTGTTTGTATGTTAGAAGAGCACTTAGGAGGAACACTCAATCTCACTTGTGCCATTTTTTCAGTTAAAAAAAAATCTCGTGTTATTTGGTCATGATCCTGATTTAGCTAAAGAATTTCATTATATTACAGCTGCAAAATACTTGTAGGATTAGATTTTTAATTTTCATTTCTCCTACCCCAATTTTTTTCTCATTTCAGTGAATGGCACTCACTCATCCAATTTAGATTTTCATTTTGCCTTTGATGATTTCTCTAGCTGTGAAGCAGTTCTATATGTCTGCTTGCAATTAGTTGTTTTGAATCTGTAAATTGATATCTATCAGCAGTTCTGAAAAATTCTTAGCCATTTTCTCTTCAAATGTGGCTTCTGCTTCTTATCTCCTTCCTGTTCCCTGAGGCTCAATCAAATGTGTATTAGACCTCTCCCTGTCTGTTCTGTGCTCAGTTTTGAATTTTCTATCCTTTTGTCTTTCCCTGCTTCATTATTGATATTTTCTTCTACTTCACTAATTATCCCTTCAACTACGTCAACCATCCATTGAATTCTTCATGTTGTCATTGTATTTTTCAATTATTCAATTTCTATTTGGTTTCTTCTTTCATTTGTTTTGTCACTTTTTAAGAGTTTCTGAGTCTGTTTGAAATTATTAGGATTGAATTTTATCTCCTTGAATATAGTTGATTTATATTCTGTGATCAAAAATTCCAAGATTTGAAGTATTGATTGGTTTATTTCTATTCATTTTACATCTGCTAGTCTTGTCTTCTCATGTATCTAATTAGGTTTGGTTTTATTCACAACTTGATCAAATATTTGTAGAAAAATGTGTAGAGAATACCATCTTTCTCTAGAAAGGATTTTTGTTGTAGACAGGTACCTGTGCATTAGTAATTAAACATTTTACTAACCCAATTTCCATGCCTGAAATTTTTCTGGGTCATGCAGATAACTGGAAGCTGGGTGCCATCTGTGCAAGCACTGTTTTGCCTTCATTTCACCTACCTTTCATGATATATCCTGTCAGGGTGCAAGGCCAAGGTAGAGATGGCTCAGCAGAGTTCCCACTCTTGGCAAACTCTGCACTGACTTGTATTTCCTACACTTCTTGAGGATGTTAAAAGTACAACTCAACCTCTGGGCTTCCTCCCCTGGATGGGCAAATACAGGGAAAAAAAACCTCAAATATTTGGCTTGTGTCTCTGAATTTTCATTCCTTTTTGGATGTTAGTCTATCGATTTCTCATGTATTTGTTAGGTCTTTGATTACCTTTAAAAGATTTTGAAAAAATGATTCTTAGTAGTTGTTACGGTCTGAATGTGCCCCCCAAAGTCATGTTGTAACTTGATGGTGAAAGTGAAAGTGATAGTATTAGGAGGTGGGGCCTTTAGAAGGTGATTAAGTCATGAGGGCAGGTTCCTCCTGGGTGGGATTAGGGTCCTTACAGAAAGAGCTCTGGGGAGTAGTTTTGCTCTTTTCTGCTATTTTGCCATGTAAGGACAGTATTCATCCTGCTTTGCCCTTTCTGTCTCTTCTGCCATGTAAGGACACCATCTATAAAGAATGGGCCTTCACCAGATACCAAAGCTTCCAGCAACTTGATCTTGGACTTCCCAACCTACAGAATAGTGAGAAAATTCTGGTTGTAAATTACTCAGCCTGCAACATTTTATTATAGCAGCACAAACAGAATAAGTCATTAATTTTCATCCCTGTGATTTGAATAACCTAATCTGCCATTATCAAAACTAGAAGTCCAGTTCCATCAGTATTTCTATAAACTACATCTTGAGTCAATCCACTTCTGTCTATTTCAATACGAACAACTTTGAAAAGTACCACCATTTCTTACCTAGACCATTGCAATAGTCACTTAATTTAATTTCCCTGCGTTCCTGGTTACTTCCTTCAGTCCATGGTTTCTCAGTCTTTGCACTATGGATATTTTGGTGCAGTAATTATTTTTGTGGATAGAGGCAGGAGATCTGTTTTGTGCATTATAGCATATTTAGCAGCAACCTTGACCTCTATCCACTAGATGTGAGTAACACTCTCTCCATTCCCTCTGCTTTAAGAGAGCCCAAACCATCTCCTAGGAGGAGACATTGCTAAATGTCTTCTGGGGAACAAAATTACCCTCCATTGAGAACCCCTCTTCTAATCCATCTATTACACAGACAAAGGTAAACTTAAAATATATAAGTTGTAAGCCCTCATTATTGAAAGTCCTTTAATGGCTCTAAGAAAATAATTCCAACCCTTTATAAAGCCCTTCAAGGGATTACATAAGAGGGTTTCTTTTTATATTCCTAATCACATCTCTTCCAATTTTCTCTTCAGACTTTGTTTTGCAACAAAACAAAAGTCTTTATATTGACTTTTCTTTCTCTCAAACTTTTGACAGCTGTAGGAACTTTGCATATGTGGTCCTTTTACTTTTGCCCTTCATCTGTCTTCTCATCCTATAGATCTGAGTTTTGTTGTCGTTTCCTCAAATCAGGCATTCTGTTGAATGAAAGAATGAATGAATAAAGCAATTTCAGTTCTAGGTTAGATACTACCTTAGAAGAGACACCTTATTCAAGACCTTCTTAACGAAACAAGCCAAACCCAAATAAAACAAAACCCAAATCAATCAACCTCCGTTATCCTCTGTATCATGGCAATCTATGATTTTCTACTAATTTTCTGAGTCCCAGAAAACACAGGTCCAAATAACACCCACTGACCAGTCATCAGTACTTTCTTCAATCTTTTTTCTCTAATGTTATCACTTAGATGGTTCCATGAACTTATGGCCAAACTAATGGTTTCTAAGAAAATTAGAAAGAAAACCAAATTTCTCTTTTTCTTTTATATTTTCCTCTCCCCTTCCTCCTTATTTCCGAAAACTGCAGTTTTAAAGCACACATCGAAATTATACAGTGTTTCTTGATGAGAATTTTATTTAAAGTGCTTTAGTTCATTTAGAAAAAATAAAAATATTAATTTGACTTTAAATTTATATTTTTTTCCTTTATAGATCTGGAAGGATGTTAAGTGATGGGATTTTTATTTAGCCTATTATTTCAAGGTTCAGCACACTGATGCCTCTGCCTTAAGGTAGAAGTTAGTTTAATTCTTCAAATCTCTGTTGAAAGAATTCTGGTAAACTCTATTCCAATCACCAGACATTCACATTAGCTAACTTCCTGATGGTGGAGAAACAGTCTGCAAATGCTGAATATGGAAGGCAGGCAGTAATGCTCTTCACAGTATTTTTTCCACTACTCCTGCTGTAAGTTAAGATTATAAAAGATAGAATATGAATTTCAATAAAAGTTTTAAATGTTAAGATTGTAGTAGAAAATATTTTGAAACCGTATACTGTCTTTTCATACGTAATGTTTATCTTCATTATTTATATCAGACTATGAGAAACAGATGCAAGATGTCTGTAGTTTTCTCTAGGGAGAAATAAGTAATACTAATGAAATACAGATTATGCTTAAACAGATAATCAAGAAATTAAAATTTATGGCACTGAACAACTCTTGGCATGGAAATGGTCTACTTGAAGCTTCTGAAGAATATGTGTACCTGAGAAGAAATATTAGATACACTGAGAAGAGAAAAAAAGACGTACTTGAACTGTATGCTTCTGTAATATTAAGATGAGGTCTTAGGAAAATCCTGAAATACAAATGAATCTAAACCCCATTTTCTCCATCTGAGTAATATATGTGGCATTAATCAGGATGTAACTAGAGGAACATCTGGGAAATTCTGATTCATTTATGAAAGAGTAAGTCAGGCTCTACAAAGGAAAGGGCACAGGACAAACAAATATTTTACCTAATTTTTCAGCATAAGAAACAAAAATTAAAACTGACAGGTGAGTAAGACGTGGTGTAATAGGGAAACTGCAAAAAAGGAGCTCCAGCTTCAAATATTTTCTCCAGCTGTGTGATCTTGGACAAGTTATTTACTTTTATCTTACTTATTATTTTACTTTTTCAAATAAACAAATTTTATTTGTAGAGAAGTTTTAAGTTCACAAGACAATTGAGCAGGAAGTACAGAGCATTCCTATTAATATACACTCTCTGTCTTCGTGCATGCACAGACTCCCCCATTACCAACGTCCCCACTGGAGTGGTACATTTGCTATAACTGATGAACCTACATTGACACTTCATAATCACCTGAAGCCCATAGCTTATATTAGGGTTTATTCTTGATATGGTATATTCTATAGGTTTTGATAAATGTTTGGTGACTTATCTTCATCATTGTAGTATATGGAATAGTTTCACAGCCACCAAAATTCTCTGCATTCTACCTATTCACCCATCCTTCCTTGTTCAAAAGTCTGCTCTGCAAAAAACTAATATGAAATTAATATGTAACTATGCCACCCTTCGTTTAATTAGTAGTAGCATGCTACATATTTGTCTGACCATTCACTTTTAATCCATATATGTCTGTATATTTAAAGTGGATATCTTTTCAACAACATATAATTGGGTCTTGTTTTTTAGTCCACTCCTACAATCCCTGCCTTTTAATTGGTATATTTAGATCATTGACTTTAAATTATTGATGCAGTTAAATTAATGTTTACCATATTTGTTTTTGGTTTCTACTTTTGCCATTGCTTTGTGTTTCTATTTTTGCCTTCCATACTCTTCCTCCTTTTTATGGTTTTAGTTATTTTATGTGATTTCATTTTCTTTCCTTTCTTAGCATATTAGCTATATTTCCTTTTTTTAGTTGTTGCCCTAGAATTTGCAATATACATTTACAATATATGTTTACAATTAATCCAAATCCACTTTCAAATACTTCTTTACAGATGATGCAATTACCTTAGAATGACAAAATATTCCTAATTGCTCCCTTCCATCCCCTATATCATTGCTTTCATTCACTTCACTTATACATAAGCACACATAATTCTATAATTGTTGCCATTACTAAGTGGAACAAACTGTTAATTGTTAGATTAATTGAAAATTTAAAAAATAAAGGTCTTTATTTACCTTCACTTAATCAGTCTCTGATGTTTGCTCTTCATTTGTGAAGATCCAATTTTCTGACCCGTATCACTTATCTGAAGAATTTTTAACATTTTTTGCAAGGTGGATCTACTGGCCACAAATTTGTCTGAGAAAATCTTTATGGATTTTTTTCTCTCATTTTAAATATTTTACTCCACTTTCTTGCTTGCATGGTTTCTAAGAAGGGTGTGATCCTTATCTGTGAGCCTCTATATGTAATTTTTATCCTCTGTCTTCTTTCAAGTTTGTTTCTTTATATTTATATACTCTGTATATGACATACAGAAATTTACTTTTTTTCCCTTTTGCATTTGTCCAGCTTGATGTTCTTTGAGTTTCTGAATCTGTAGTTTGGTGTCTGAAATTAATTTGGGGGAAATTCTCAGTCATTATTCCTTCAAATATTGCTTTTGTTCCTTTCTCTCTTTCTTCTTCTTCTGGTATTCTCAGTGTGCATAATTATATCTTTTGTCATGATCTCACAGTTCTTAGCTTTTCTGTCTTTTTTTTTTCAGTTTTCAGTCTTTTTTCTCTTTGTTTTTCAGTTTTGGAAGTTGCTATTTTTATATCCTTACATGCAGAGATTTTTTTTTTTTCTGTCAGCCATGTCCAATCTGCTAATGAGCCCATCAAAGGCATTCTTCATTTCTGTTACAGTGTTTGATCTCTAGCATTTCTTCATTATCTTTTAAAATTTTTCACCTCTCTGTTTACATTATCCATTTGTTTTTGCTTGTTGTATACTATTCATGAGGGAGGTAGAAACAGTGTTCTCTGGTCCTGTGATCAGATCCCAATCTTTGGGTGAGCCAACGGCCCTAGACTGTGAACTTCACCAGTGCTTCTGATCACCAGTGCTTTTTTTTTTTTTTTTTTTTTTTAATCCTCCCTTAGGGGAGACAGGATGGCTACAGTAGGCTGGAGTTGGGTGTTTCCCTTCCATAAGGTTAAAACTCCATCAGGTTAAGATCCAGTGAAATAGTTTCCCATGAGGGCGTTTTTCTTTAGTATTCACTTTAAGGACCTGTTAGAGATTCTGGGTAAAATTCACAAGGTTATTAAGGCCCTCCCATGTCGGTGACCCCTGGAGTTTTATTTCTCAGGCTCGTTCACAGTGAACCTCTAACAGTTCATCAGGTAGCTTAGTTTTTTCTTCCCCGGTATTTGTCCCTGCAAAGGTTTCTGCTTGTAGGTTTCTGCACTGACACATTGAGATTTTTTGTATAATGAATGTCTAATGTCTATCTCTATAACTTTGGGGGCAAAGGTTTGCCCTGTGAGCTCGCATCTCTGACAGATCTAAGAAGAGTTGTTGATTTTTCAGCTTGTTTAGTTTTTAACTTGTTGTTAGGATGAAGGGTTCTAAATTCCTTACATGTTGGGCCAGAAACTGGAAGTCAAATCATTTACTTTTTAAAGGCTCAGTTTCATTGGGTGTAAATGAATGAGTCTGTCCCCTCAATGATAATTAACTGTTGTTAAAGGAAAGAGCTATTCAGAAAAAAAAATCATATTATAAAGATCTATTTGTTTTTCATTCCAAACGAAAATTGCTTTATTGCATCTCCTGGAAAACGTGTACATTTATCATTTAGATTACCTATTTTGTTGAATAGAGTACTTCAATGAGAGTATTAGCACTGTTTTTTGCTACGGTCTTAATAACTGAATAAAGAAAAGAACCGAAAATATGGAGGCACTTTTCCAATCATCATGCTGAAATTAGATTTTGGATCCTATGGAGAATCTGGACAGGACTTCTCTGAGAACAATAGATGCTCATCAAATGACTGTGTTCATTCCAGGTTTAAGATTATGTAAATGCTAAAACCTTATGTAATACTACCACCCATTTTAAGATATTTAAAGCACCAGGAGATAATTTTTTTTTTGCTATTTTAGAGACTAGGAAAATTATATGTGTTGGAGTTAGAGATAGTGCTATAGTAAGTCAGAACCAGAGTTTTCAGAAAATTTGAAAAACTGAAATGATAGTTCAACTTTGTTTAACACTTTAATCAGTTTCTGAAAAAATAAGAGTTTACCCATGGACAAAAAAACTAAAATGAGATATGAATAGAGAAAATTCCAAAAATACCATGTAAACTTCAGAGCTCATCTGGTGCTCATTAGAAGTCTCAGAATATTTCAGAACTGCAAAGGAACCTTCCTTTGTAAGGATGAGTGAGAGGGATGAAGGCATGAATGGCTCCTGGGATTTTCAAGGAGCGGGTTCACAGGGTTGAGATTCATTCTAAGTGTTGAGTAGAGCAAGGGGACAAGGAAGAAAATGATGATCGCACTGAAGCAGAACAACCAAAAGGATTTCCTGAAGATCATGGGTCAAAAGAATAAAGTAGATATGAGAGTTCGGGGATTTAAATTGGCATCAGCTGTTGAAAAGTTTGCTCTTAACACATTGCTTATCCAGACCCAGATTTGCAGAGGTAAATGTTGGCCTTCTAATCTACTTAGGCCCCAAAGACACGAAAATAAGCAGGTAATTATGCAGAGGAAAACAGAGATGGAGATGATGCGTACATCAAGTGACAGGGCTGATGAATCTTTGACAACAGAAATCCTTTATGTTCTCCAACATTTAGGGAGTGAATATTCTTCTCCCTAAGGAACTGCCTGACCCTCTGCTTATTATTTCTTTCCATAGATTATATTGTGCCCCTCATGATTTCAATTTATCTGTGAAGTAACAGTTCCTGAAGGAAAACACACAACCCCAAGAAGAAGAGTTTCTCCTGTGCATATTTCTACTGTTGCCTGTGTAACTACATGTGGCAATGGGTCTCAGCTTTTTCAATTCTGAGCATAAAAAATTCAGCAGAACACGTGAAGTCATTAACTTATATTTACCAATGTCACTTTGTTCACTGGGTAGCCTTTTAGCTTTGTGCTTCTGTTTGAGAGGGACATTTCATACCCTGATTTACACACTCAGGAGGCAAATGTCTCAAGCTTTTCAATAGATGCACACTTTCTCAACAGCTCTGGCTTAACGTTGCATCTTTTCCTCCTCATGGTTTCTATCCTGCAATACATCACATTGCATGAGCTGCTTGACTTCTCATTTGTTCTCATAGTTTGTATCCTACTTTTTAATAAAGTTTTCAAGGTATGAATTCTGGCACATGTATGTGGAAGATACACGGTACATCTGAGCATCACTTTGTGGTGGTTGAGAACCAATGGTTTATCAAAATGGTTGAGTAAATTTTTTAAACTATTGACTATGACTAAATAAATAAAATATTAAACTTGGCATAAGATATTATAAATATTAAAATCTATATATTACAAATGGAGGAATTTAAATAACTTTTTAAAAATATGCAATGCCCTGAACTTTTAGTACTTAGTTTTTTTTTTTTTTTTTTTTTTTTTGAGACGGAGTTTCGCTCTTGTTACCCAGGCTGGAGTGCAATGGCGTGATCTCGGCTCACCGCAACCTCCGCCTCCTGGGTTCAGGCAATTCTCCTGTCTCAGCCTCCTGAGTAGCTGGGATTACAGGCTCGCGCCACCACGCCCAGCTAATTTTTTGTATTTTTAGTAGAGACGGGGTTTCACCATGTTGACCAGGATGGTCTCGATCTCTCGACCTCGTGATCCACCCGCCTCGGCCTCCCAAAGTGCTGGGATTACAGGCTTGAGCCACCGCGCCCGGCCCAGTACTTAGTTTTTAAAATACAAATCTTTGATTTATGCTACAACTAATTTTTGAAACTTTTACATAAAGATTTTGCAGACAGCTCACTCCTTCTTTCTTTATTATGTTCTCCCATTTGTCTTTTGTTTGGCACAAACTCTCTCTGCTCTTCCTTAAAATTTCAGTATAACTCAGAAGGTTACACAAACCTCAGCATGAGAAACTTCAAAACCTTAAACCTCTTTTTGTTTTCTTTTAAAGCTGAGGAATGTATTTTATGGGGTCTGCCCAAGAGAGTTCATTATTGCAAAGCCAGTTGTGGCACCTAAATAATTAACCTATAACCAATATATGTGTGAAATTTTTGCTTTAAGCTTGCCTTGGTGACTGTCTGCCATTAAATTAGTAGGATAAATAATTTACACCAAAATGTGGACCTGAGATAACACCATTAAATTAATAGGACTTATTCATTAATTGTAGGGAATTAGATGAAACACAATTCCCCAAGTGTGAGCTATCCTGTGGTGTAAACAGTGTGTTCATTCCATAGTTGCATAGAAGAATAGATGAAGACCCTGGAATTGCTCAGCTGCTGCAATATCTAATTGAATAGGGTATTTGTAAAACATTGTACCAAATATACGTAGAAGAAAGGAGGGGTGTCTGTGAAGCTTTGGAATGACTAGAAGCAAGAGAAAGCACAACATTTCTTGGCTTAAAAAAAATAGAACTATCCATTTTTGTTTTCAATTAATGGTAATTGTTTTTGAACTCTGCTGGTCTAAAATCACCAGAGATAATATTCCCCAAGAAAATATGATTCTGTAGGTCAAGGGTAGGACCTAAGAATATTCTTTTTAAACAAGCACTGCAAGTAATTCTGATGCAAGTGATATGGACCAAATTTCAAGTAACACTATTCAGTGTGATTCGATGGGTTTGATAACCCTGTGGGCAAAGTCCCTATCTTGTTTACTTGTACAGCTCCAGTGTTAAGCTTGGTGCCCTTAATCAATAAATATTATTTCTCCAAAGAGTACTTTATGCCTAGCTTTGTTGTGAAAGGTGGTCAGTAAGGCAGATGGAGCTTTGACTGCTCAGATAGACGGAGAGGTTTTTTTTTTTTTTTTTTTTTTTTTTACACCTCATGTTTCACTTTTGTTGGTACGTTGTCTCAATGTGGCTCCTTTCCAATAATTTTAAGGCAATATATTGACATGCTGGTGGGGGTATAACAAAAATCTGTCAAACGAAGCAGTTGAAACCAAGAGTTAGACTGTTTCATACATAATGGAAGCATCAGTGCTCACAGGAAGATACAGGTAAGAAGGTGTTGTGTTGCCTTCTTTATGTTTTGCTCTCTCACAAGCCAATAGGGCTGACCTTATTACCTGGCGTATTCTCTCCCTGAAAATGTTCTCCTGTTGTTAGAACCAGGCTGTGCCCCAGCCTAGTGAAAAAAACAGCATGAAACAGATAGTTTTCAGTCTGATGAGTGTTAACATAAAATGTGCTAAAGGAGAATACAACGTGTTGCTATCTTAGGCTAGGGTAGTCATAAGGAACATTACTGAGGAATTGCTGTTTAAGCTGAGAGTTGATAAGTCAATGGAATTTAGCTAAGCTAAGAATATGAGAGGAGGGATAGATAGGGGAGATTTCAATGGAAAGCAAACTGAATGTATGGTGAGATGACTTAGGAAGGAAGCCGAGTTTGTAACAAAAGCCAAAAAAAAAAACAGTGAGACTGCATAGAGAGTAATGGGAGACAGGCTACAAAGATTCACAAGGGCTAGACCAGTGAGAACTTCTCAAGTCACTGAAGTTTTAAGCAGGATGACTAGTCACTTAGTGAATATTGCAATTAAGTAGATTTCTGAACTGTATCAAGATACAAATAATCTCCAAGTTCACAGATTTCCTTGAAATCTGATTCTGACAGAACTTACTAATTTTCTATCCTCACTCTTACATGCTTTGGGAACCCCAATTTATTTGAGGCCAACAACATACCCAGACCAGGGGATGAATCAGAATAGATCTAACACAATCATGTCTATTTTATTTGTTTGTCAGCTACTTATTACCCCAGGGGCCCTTGTGTCTAGGAGTCACACATACGTGGCCTATATCTGGCCAATCCAATGTATAGGAAAGTGTACTCAGGAACTCATATTAGCTTATCACTGATGTTATAACAAATTGCTGCAAATTTAGAGGCTTAAAACACACACTTATTCACTTACAGCTCTGGTAGTGAGATGTCTAAAGTCAGTCTTGTTGGGCTAAAGCGGAGGTGTCAGCAGGGGTCTTCCTTCTTGAGACTTCAGGAAGAGTCAGTTTCCTTGCCTCTTCTAGTTTCTGGAGGCCACCTACATTCCTGGCTCATGAGTCCTTCCTCATATCATTCCAACCTCCCACTTCTACCTATCTCTCCTACTTCTCTTCTTTTTTGTCAAAGCTCCTGCTGTTTCCCTCTTATCAGGACACTGGTGATTATATTTAGGGTCCACTGAGTAATCCAGAATAATCTCGCCATCTCAACTTAATCACATCTGCAAAGTCCTTTTGCCATATAAGATTTCATTCACAGGTTCTGGGGACTAAAATAAGAATGTGGTAGCCACTATTTAGTCTACCACAAGGTCTCTGGGTAAATGTTTATTTCCTGATAATAAGAGATCTCTCTTCTTTCTTTCCTTTCTTCTTTCTAGGATTTTTTTGGGAGATAACTTGATGCCTGAAGCAGCTGCTGTCTTTTATGTAAATGACATCTAAGGATGAAAACAACACACAGTAAGCACAGAAAGATCTCAAGTTATTGGTAATAATGCTGAGCTGCTGTAAAGAATCGTAAGGAACATGCCTCCAAATTTTCTGTTAGATATGATCGTTAATTGTCTTTCCCTTTTCTGACAGTTGATTGGTTTTGTGACCTACAGCTGAATACAGTAGTCTCTACTTATCCACTGTTTCTCTTTCCTTAGTTTCAGTTACCCAAAGTACAGTGAAAGAAGATATTTTGAGAGGAAGAGAGACAGGAAGAGGGGGGACCACATTTTCCTAACTTTGGTTACAGTATATTATTATAATTATTATATTATTATTGTTCATCTCTTTACCTAATTTATAAATAAAATTTTATCATAGGTAAGTATAGAAAAAATATGGTAATATATATGATTTGGTACTATTCATGGTTTCAGGCATCCACTGAGGGTCTTGGAACATATCCCCTTGGATTAAGGAGACTACTACTGACTCCTTAATGCTCTATTTGACAAATGAAGTTTGGTCTTATTTGCAGCCAGCAAAATTTTATGATCAAGACTTTAATACTTATACAGAAACAGGAACTTCCAGTGATAGACAAGAATGAAGAGAACATTTGTTCCAGCTTCTTTATTTTAAAGATTTGGGGCTCAGAGAGGTGATATACTTCTTCAAAGCCAACAGCCAATTAGTTCACAACTGGAATTACAATTTCATCTCCTGGCTCTGGGTTTAATAATATTCTCCCACATCATAAAACTTTGGAGCTATTGAAATGATAGCTGTGAGGGGGAAAATAGATAAAGAACTAACATGTTAAGCTTTCCCTGGGATGTAGGCTTTAATCAGGTTTCAAGTTCTTCCAACATAATATAATTTAATGGGGAGAGCTCTTGACATTAAGAGGTGAAATTTATATTTAAAAGGCTAAGATCGTGACATATTAAAGCACTTCAAAAATGTTGGCAACAAATACCAAGAGTAACTGATGGTTGTTATTATTATACAAGAACAAAGAAGTTCAACCTCCGGAATTAAAGGTGTGTTAGTGTCATTGTTGCTCATGGGGAGGAGTAGGCACCTGACTTTCTTTTTTTCCTCAGAACAGCTTTATCCAAATAAAGCACGGTGTGTTTCATCACCCATAATGGAAAGTGCCTGTCACTCCTTGAACATCATCATATGGTTGGTGGCCGGTGGATAATGGACCACTGAGTGTCAAGGTGACTGGCTTTCAATGCACACAAAACTAAAAATTATAGACCTGTCATTTCACAGGCAGGCCACAATTAGCTGTCTATGCAACTTGAAATTTCCATTTTGCCAGCTGAGTAATCACTTGACTAGAGTTTTTCATTTGGAGGCATTTCTAAGCCTTTTTGTGTGCAAGTCTTTTAAAATGTGGGTCCTAAAGTAAATAAACAGTGCACTTAATCAGATGTATTCTTTTTAGAAACACCCTTTCGGAAACACACAGACAAACCCCAATATTGTTGCAATAGTAACAACAATAATGTGACAAAACACTGTAAGCTTTGGGTATTTTATTTAGGGATCTTATAAGTTCACATTGTGAAAAGTAAGAATTGTTTCTTAATACCTCAGAGTCCAGGATTTAGAAAGAGAAACTGAGATTTTGGCAGTCAGTAACTTGATAAGGTCACGAAAGGAGAAGTAAACTCAGAGCTAGGGGTCAAAACTTGAGAATTTCAGAGTTGGAAACATTCACTGATTCAAAACTATGCATTTATCACTTTTCTATTTACATTTGGTTTCCAGTTCCATATCTGAGTCCTATCTTTCCTCTGAATCTTCGATGGATAGAGAATTGATGCCAAGTGGAGTCTGTTGAAAAATTGTGTTGTAATTGCCATTCAGTTGCTATATGTGAAGTAAACTTCAGGATTCTGCAATCTCAGATCAGATTCTAGACCATCTAATTGAATCTGGATCTTCTTCACCCTCTTCCTACCCTGTTCCAGGTCCACAATACTCTCTTTCCTTCTCCCTTGGGTGATTTATACCTAAATTTAAATTGCTGAGCCACAAGGATACAAGTGAAGTTGACAATCAATATGAAATAAGGAAAAGATCAGAAATTTGATTTCAGAAGTGTTTGAGTGAAATTTTCCCTGTAAATTGTGGCAACCTCATGATTTTATTTAATTTTCCATCATGTTTTGAATTATTGGAAACGTTCGGCAAGGTTACACGGAATAAAAAAGATTTTTCTGGCACAGTAAAAGAACTGAATTTGTGTTGTACTGAAATAGACCGCAACTAGGCTGTTGATAGTGAAATATTGACAATTCTATTGTTTTGAATGACAGAGTGTCATATCTACTGGGAATTGATTTCTAAACTCCAGTCAAGGAGTGACTGAATTTGCAATTAGAGTCACTCTGTTGTGTAACTCAGATTATGCAAGGATCATTCTGAAACAGCAACCAAGATATAAGGCCAGATTTGGTGCATGGCTTTTCTTTAATTTCTAATTTTGTGTGTCTGCGTTCAGTTTTTAAAGGACCAAAAAGCATTTTTCCCCATCTCTCCAGGAAAAAAAGGAACATTTGTAGGATTACAAGATTCTTGATAATCTGTTTTATAAGAATCTTAACCCAGAAATTGGTTAATATTCTTTCTCTTATTTAGAAAATAGTAGACTTTGTCATTGATTCCTAATGATTAGCACAAAAAGAAAAAGGCTATTTAAAACCAGGATAAAATCTCTTTAATTCCAAAAGTGTCCATTTAAGAAATATGAACTGTGAAGATAAGCAATGTCTATTTTCTCTAAAGGAAGGTATTTTCAAATGAACAGAGTCTGAGAGTCGTATCACAAAGTATGCCTTCTTTTGAAAGGAGTCAAATTAGACCACAATTTTATTTAAAAATTTATGATAAATATACTGTGAATCACAATTGATAAACATTCCATTTCTTCAAATATAACTGAATTTTAGAGCAGGCAAATGTGGATTTAATTAGGTGAAGTCAGATGAGTATTAATTATTCACCTTTCCAGGGTGAGAATAATAGCATTGTTGCTAAAGAAATGAAATAAGGCATGATACTTCTTTCTTCTTCATTCTTTTAAGGCTGCTCTGATATAACTGACTAAAGATGGGATAACAAGAGGACAGACTGAAAATTTGCCCTTCCTTTCACAATTGTGAGTAGATAGTCTTTGGAGAGCGTAGCATCCTACATTGAAATAAAATATAATTGACTGCCTGCTTGGAGACATAAAAATATTCTCATGTTTGGAATGTACACATACTTGTTTGTTTTGCTCTCTTGAACACTTTCAAAATAGCTAAATAAAATCTGTCCTAATTTTTAGAGTTTTGTATGTTTTCGAATTGGAAATAGTGGCCAACAGTGAGTGATAATTCACACTGATGATAATCACACCAGACTAGGTTTGTTTAATTTTGTTATAGTCTCCAAAATGCATTTGTTAAGCATCTGCTCTGTTACACATGTAAGATGTCATGACAGATGTAGAGTCTACAAATGAAAAATACTTAAAACCACTGCAGTAAAAGGTCAACACTTACTTGAATACAATTTGTTAGTTCCAAGTGTCAAAAAGTGGGTTAAAAGAACCTAAGGCTAAGATTTAACAGATGTAGGGTCTAGTTCTGACACTGACAGTGACTACTTGTTACCTACCTCAATAATGGTCGCTTCTAAGAACTGTGAGTGTGAAGGTGTATGTTAAGTAGTGTAAGGGGTGTGGCTGGAAGCAGCTGGAGGAAATAGAGGCAGAGAAACTCAGCAACTCTGAGTTGCAAAAAAACAGGAGCTTTTTTAGTGTCCCTGAGAAGCAGAGTGAGTCTGTTATTATGTCTGCATACTAATTATACCTGTACTCTACATACTTTTAACTTTAGGTAACCTCGTGTTAACTGCCTTTTTAAGCTGAGGAATCCAATACCCATGAAGATAAAATGACTTGACCCAAATTGGACAGCTTGTCGATAGTAAACCTGGAACCAGACTCTAAAGATTCTGATTTCTTGTGTAAGATACATTTTTCCCCTAGATAACTTTGTTTTAAACACAGGGTTCTGAAAATAAACCATCTTTTCAAAGTAGCACTGTATCTCCATAGGTTGTTGCAAATAGTTCTTCAAAAGTTGAAATAACTATATCATCTTAACAAGTCCATTATAAATTCCAATTCAATATAAAAATATGATTTAGGTATATGTTAATTAGACTATCTTTTAAATTCCATGACCATAAAGGAAAATAGCTGTAGATATACAAAATAAGTCTATTCTTTATTTAAATAGATGTTCCTTGTGGGAGACGTGTTTAAACAACAGAAGCAAAAACACAGAGTCAAATTCTGCAAGGGCTGTTCAGGTAAAAATTTTTGGTGAAGCTGAAAACTGCTCAAAGAAATGTGTATCTGTAGAGATGTGGCAAAAGTTTGTCTTAACCTTGAATCAGCTGATATTGTTTTTAAAAGTAATATTCCATTTGGCAAAATCTGAGAGTCATATCACAATGTGTGCCTTTTTTTGAAAGGTGTTAAATTAGACCACAATTTTATTTAAAAACTTATGATAAATATACTGTGAATCACAATTGATAAACATTCCATGTCTCCAAATATAACTGAATTTTAGCCTCTAAGAGAAATTACAATACACCTCTGTAAATGTATTATTTTGTATTAGATGCTACATTTGTAAAGAAAGTGAGAAATAAATGCTCAAAACAAAATAAACAGAAACCAAATAAATGCTGTGGAGATCATTTTATTTATAGATGAATGTAATGAATAAATTCCAAATTAGTACAGAACTCATAATGCCTTCTACTTCTCTTCCAGATCTCAGTTTATTACCATTTTGTAACAGACTTTCTGCATATTGTAACTCACTGATGCCATGGTGTTGTTTCACAGGGAAAAGTACCTTTCTCAACAGAATAGAGGTTAAGTTTTATGTCTTAGTTAAGCTATTTTTTTGCAGATCACCAGAATTATGTATTACTATAAATAATCTTAAAATTATATGTACATAAAGATTGGCCATTGAATGAATGTATTATTCTTTGTTAACATTATAAGTAGGCTCATATTCCACACTAAAATGGTCATAAATAATATAGTGACTGCTAAGTCAGGTTAATTTTAAAAGCAGAGTTTTGTGGTGCATCTTAAATGCCAGCATTCGCAGTGCCATAGTTAACAACAACAACAAAAAAGTCACGTACGTAGTTTGTTCCTCCGCCCCTTGCCCCACAAATTCATCTGGATAAGTTTTGTGGGGCTTTTTCTTTTCATGAAAATTATTCTGTCACATCATGTGCGTGTATCTGTCACTTCATTTGAATTGCATATGAATTATACCTTGAATAGATTCCCCAAACTGGAGAAGCGAAAATGTTCCCCTTCTGAATATTTTAGACTTGTATGAGTTCTCTAATATTTTTGTTTTTGTGCAAGGCCGCTTGCAAGGCGGCCTGGAGCCTTGAATGCTGACAGCCTCCATTAGCATTAATGCTGTTCTCTTATCTCCCGGCGCTCTCCTCCGCTCCCCCCTCGCTCTTTCTTGTCTGATGGTTCACTGACACCGTTGACAAGGCTGACACCACCAATCAGCTTCGACTCAGCAAGGTCACTGTTCAGACTTGACTCGTGATTGGCTGCTGCGCTTCAGCGTGTTATTACTGTCTGATTTGATCGGAGGCAGGGGGTGGTCTCCAATCAAACAGAGAAAAGGTCCTAGAGAAGGTAATTAAATCCTGTCAGAGGCAATTATCGGTTCCAGGGCCATGACTCTGGCCCTGAATGCAGATGATCTGAAACTGTATTCTTGTAGAAATTCAAGAGGGCTCCTGGCATGGTTCAGTTAGGCATAAAAGAAGCAGCAGGCTTTCTGCAAACAATGCAGCCCTGTATTTTGAACCTTTCTGCCTCTTTTTCCCTTTACCCGAAGACTTCTGTTTTCACTGATCAAAAATATTCCTTTTCAGGCCACATTCTAATTAATTTAATAGACAAGGTTTTCCTTTCTTGTACATAAATAATGACAAGTTTTACCCAAGAACTTCTGCCCCTAAACACGGGTTGTGACAAACAGCCTTTATCAAAGCAAACCAAAGCATTTAATGGAAGGACACCAATCTGCAGTTTAGACCAAGGGATAAAGAAATTTTAAAGACTCTAACGTGGATGTCCTTCCTGTGGTGGCTTTTGCCCTGTCCGTTTATACATTGCAGTGCACATGATAGAGTTTGCTGCTGTGAGAAATCTTGAAGTTTCTACAAGGTAATCTAGTGATGGCAGCTTGCAGTTAATGGCTACAGTTTTTGTTTTTTTTTTTAACACAGAGAAAAACTGCAGCAGATTTCAGTATGTGGGGTAAATGCCTCCCCAAAAAATGTGTAGTGGAGTTAACATTTTAAAACTGAGTCCTGAAAAATAAAGACAGCAAGAAAGGAATGCTGTAGTTTTAATTGGGAAGAGAAAACAAACACCGTGGGTGTACTTTTGCTTTTAAATAACGAGAAGACTTCAGTTTTGTGTCCTGTGTGATTTCTCAATTGCTATTAAATAAGCTTTGTGATGTTGTTTTTGTCCAAGGACCCAGGGCTGAAAAGTAAACCTCTATCCATATCCTGAAAAATAGTAATTGTTCTCAGTAGTATTAATCAGTTTAGCATGAAAAATATTTGATCCAGCATAAAGGATGTATCATAGTTTCTATACCCACACACTACTGGCTTTAACAGACTTTATAAAATACTGCACTCAATAAATGCCAACCTTACAAATAGCCTTTATTTCAGTCTTTATGTTTTCTGAGCATGAGTATTATTTTTGCAAGAATAAGATGTTCAAAACACCATTAAAACAATTTCTGTATTGTTGCTGATGAAACAGTTTAACCACTAGGGTTTCTCCCCAGGGAACAGTTAACTTTCCTCTAATCTTGGTTGTTTTCTTTGTTTCTAAAACACCATATTCCTTAATATGCCTGCCTTTATTTGTTTTGTTGAAACATAAACAGATGCTCTAAGCAAAACACCATTTAAAAAAAGTAGTCCCTGCTACTAGTCCATTAATCAGAATGAGGTATCAGGCTGAGAAAGAAATTGGTGGGAGAAGATGTTAATAATAATGAAAAACGCTTTGGACACTGGTTGGGTGGATTAAAAAAAATCGCAAGTCCAAATCTTTACACATGACTCTGAAAATGATGTTTAATTCATTCCATATTGCGTTTTGGGAACATCAAAGGCTTCATCAACTTCCTTAATAAAGATAAAATAGATATGTAGAAAGAAGCAAACTACTCACAAATCTGGCAGCATATTTTAGATCATTAGAACCAAGGTTCATTGCTAGTACCAAAATATTTCTCTTTCTTCCATCTGAGTGACAACTCTATCTGTATCATTTTTGAGCTAGGGCATTCATTTTTATTTGATCCATCATTGTATATTATTGTGTTAAGTTGTTTTGTTTTGTTTTGTTTTGAATTGAAGTGCTGGCTGTTTTTAACGAAGACATTTTTTTTCAGAAAGAAATCTTTATTTGTGAAAAAAAGGAACAGTCCTTGTAATAAAACAAACAAAAATTGAAATGTTTTCCCCTGATATTTAAGATCAGTGATTCTAAAAGAGAAAAAAAAAAAGAAAAAGAAGAAAACCTGAATGATCTGAAACTGTATTCTGGTGGTAACTCAGGAGGGCTCCTGGCATGGTTCACTTAGGCATAAAACTGTACCTAGTTTATTGAAGAGTTATTTGTATTCCAGGCAACATCATTTTATTTGCTCTGGTTGCATCTTTCAAGCTTCCTCATTGGATTGAGAGCTACTTAATGGTAGGAATGTTGCACTATTCCATCTGGTATGCCCAAGAAACCAGTAAGTAGAAGACTACATTAATTCCACGGACCTTTATGGGGCTCATGTAAGCCTCTATGAGATGGCCCTACCTCCAAGTTGGGATTGTGGAAATCAGCAGTAACTACATTGCAACATGACTCAATCAGAGAGGGATTAACTATATAAAATATCTTATTAAAGAGTAGACCCTGGTGTGGCTGCTATTACCCGTGTCAAAGTCTAATTTGCTCTCTAAATAAAGATAGAAGCTTCTTTATGCTATTACTTAATTCTGTGAGCATTCAAGTCCTAAATATTAGGATTGCCTTAATGCAAAATATCTGAGATCATTTGAATTATAAAAGTGGGCTGTCTGCATGATGTGTCTTTAAATGGTTTGTAAACAGAACTCTCCAGGGGACATTATGTTTGTTCAGTATTAAAGTGTATTTGAAAATTTACAGTGTTTATGCAAAACATAGAAAATAATTCACATTTATCTCCTTATGTTCAGTTGCTTTGGTCAGCATTATTGGAACGGGAAGACAGGATTTGCCTTTTAATTGGTCTTTTCCAGATTTCTGGTGAGATTCCTAGCACCACCAACTGCAGGAATACACAGCCCAAACAAAGCCCACTGGGGTACATGTTCAGGATGGTGCATATGGGAACAATAATTTATGAACAGTAATAGGAGCTGGGTATGCAATTCCCTCCCCAACACCAGAGTAAGTATACCCCACTGATTACTGAGTGCACTGAAAATACTTAAGTAAATAAGATAAAAAGCCATCTACACATCTCTTTATTTGTAAGTTAGAATTCCTTGAAAGCAATTGAAAAAAAAAAGAATGACATGAAAATAACTACGAAGCAATATATACTAAGATATATATATATGTATTTAAAGAAAAGCTGGTGGTGAAAAATTATCTGGGCCTTGCTACACGGGGAATAAAAAAAAAAAGCTTTCACCTTTCTGTGATGTTGCTGTGAATTCTGTGTATTTCAGGCTGCATATTCACCCCTCTAGGGATCTGAAAACTTATCAGATTTTATTAATTTATTGGCTCTGCACTGAGGAGTACTGTAAACCAATTTTAAGTACTTCATTTTGGTATTTATTCACTGCTCACTAAAAGAAGCAGCCAAGCATTCTTTCCTAAAAACCCTGAGGGTTTCCATAATCAGTTATATTATGGTTTTCTCAACCTGAGGATATGAAATCTAAATACATTTAAATATTTCATTAGATATTTCTTAGTGGGTGTCACCTTCCTTCTTGATTTGCAAAATTAGGAACACATTCTTTCAGCAGCAGCATCAGAATTTCACTTGAGGTTGTGATTCCAGAAGATTGTCTTATCCCTATTTATTTCAGGTGGCAGTTTTACCCTCCTTCCAGAGACAAAAACTGAAAATGTGACTGGTGAGATAGACAAGCTAACTTCATAACAAATTTGAAGTTGAACTCTAAGATCAGAGAATGGTGTGCTGAACTAAAAGTTGGAGAACACAGTTCCAGACCTGGTTCTGCCCTGATTAGCCACTCGGAATATTAGCTGTGATCGGTCCTGCTAAGCATCGGCTTCATTTCCTTTCCTTAATCCAGGATTGGCACATAACATACAGGACGCTTAGTAAAGTCTGAATGTCAGACAAAGAATGATATTTTAGTAAACGTATGTCCCAAGTATTGCAGGGCACATACTTACATTAAAAGTTACTTTATGCTTATGAGAGATTCAAATTTTCCTGGACACCTTGTATTTTCTTTGCTAAATCTGGCAGCTATGTCCACTCTACCTGCAGAGATACTCGAACCCTAGCGTAGGCCAATGCAGAAGTTCTCCAAATATGAGGGCAATGTCAGTGTCAGTGCAAAAACTGCCCCTCGATGGAATTTCTACTCAAACTTGGAGGTTAATTTCTTGCCTACTACCTTTATCATCTTCAGAAACCCCTGCAAATATTTTCTTTTATATTCTAATATCCAAACTCGTCTGTTCATCTGCTGCTTCCCAATTAATCATTCCTTTTTGTTTCATTCTCCCAATTACTTGCACACATTCCCAGGGGCTCATAGTCCCATTATTCATAGAGTCCTCTTTATCTCAGTGTTGGAGTCTCCTCCTCTTGCCAGAGGCCTTTGAACCAGAGCAATTCCATCTTGAGTAGGGGCTGGGTAAAATAAGGCTGAGACCTACTGGGCTGCATTCCCAGACTGTTAGGCATTCTAAGTCACAGGATAAAATAGGAGGCCAGCACAAGATACAGGTCATAAAGACCTCACTGATAAAACAAGTTGCAGTAAAGAAACTGGCTAAAACCCACCAAAACCAAGATGGTGATGAGAGTGACCTCTGGTCATCCTCACTGCTACACTCCCACCAGTACCACAACAGTTTACAAATGCCATGGCAACATCAGGAAGTTATCCTATATGATCTAAAAAGGGAAGTCATGAATAATCCACCCCTTGTCTAGCATATCATGAAGAAGAAAATGGGCAGCCAACAGCCCTTTGGGCTGCTCTGCCTGTGGAGTAATCATTCTTTTATTTCTTTACTGCCTTAAGAAACATGCTTTCACTTTATGTACTTGGCTGAAATTCTTTCTTTCTTTCTTTCTTTCTTTTTTTTTTTTTTTTTTTTTGAGGCAGAGTTTCACTCTTGTTACCCAGGCTGGAGTGCAATGGCGCGATCTCGGCTCACCGCAACCTCCGCCTCCTGGATTCAGGCAATTCCCCTGCCTCAGCCTCCTGAGTAGCTGCGATTACAGGTACACGACACCATGCCCAGCTAATTTTTTGTATTTTTAGTAGAGACGGGGTTAACCAGGATGGTCTCGATCTCTTGACCTTGTGATCCACCCGCCTCAGCCTCCCAAAGTGCTGGGATTACAGGCTTGAGCCACTGTGCCTGGCCTGAAATTCTTTCTTGCACGAGATCCAAGAACCCTCTGTTGGAGTCTGGATCAGGACCCCTTTCTGGGAACTTGTCTCTGGTAACCATGAAGGGACAACACTAAGGAAATCCCTAACCGAAAGGCCAATTTTGGGTAAGTGGTGGGGTCTGATAACATCTTTCTGGTGACCACAGAAGGGACAACACTGAGGAGACCCCTGACCTAAAATAAAATGATCTGCACACACCAATTTGCTGACTTTGGGTAAGGTGCATATACTCAGGTAAAGGGTTGCATATACGCGGATTGGAATTCAGGTTCAACTTAGGGGAGCTGGAATCTCTCCTGAGACATAGAGGGTTAAAGGCTCCTCTCAATAAAAGGTAAGGACGCATGACCAAACTTGGATTTGAGGTCCAACTTACGAAGGTTAGAGTCCTTCTTAAGATTCAGGGGGTTAGAGGCCCCTCTCAGTAAAGTCCCTCTGCTAAGCATGGATTTGGCACCATGGGATGTTAACTGCTATTGTCTTTGAATTAATCTACCTTGCACTTTGCTGACAGCTATAAGTGATAGGATTAGGCACTTATAGGACCATAGGACATGGGGAGCTTTTTTCTCCCTAAAAAGGGTAGCTTGAGAGCTAATGGGACTGCTGGAACTGCTGGAAAAGATCCCTTCATCACTGACAAGCAATTGCCTGAACTTTTCATTGCCACTGGAATGGGTGGGTCTTTTCAGTGTCGCTAGGATGGGTAGGTTTTTCTCTGGCCTCTGTGAGCTGCTCACCTTCCCCATCCTGCTGCAGACAAGGCTTTTCTCTCTCTCTTTCTCTTTCCTATCTTTCTATTACTCAGAGTGATCATCTTGCCCAGAGACCACATGTTGAAAAACGTCCTTAAGAGCTTAACTTTGTAATGCCATGGCCATGCTTTCTGTTGGTCTCCTCTGCCACAAAAGTGGCCCAGGTTGAATCCCTGGCTTAGGAAATGAGGTCCTTTCTTGTTTAATATCTATCTGTGTGACCTTTGCCATTTGTTGATTGTCTTCCCCACCACCAATCATCTTAAATTTTCCTTTCCCAAAGCACCTGTGAAGTTACTATTGATAAAGTTCAAAAGCCAGATATATTGGCCATTTGGCCTGGCTAAAGTTGGGCAAGTAAGAAATTTTAAAAGGACTTTTTTTTTTCTTTAGAGTGCTGTGTTTAAAAGTCAGTTTAATTAAAAGGGGTTATCCAAGCTCTAACAGACTGGGACTCATTGGGAAAAGCAGAGGAGGCACCACAGACCCTGTTCTGGGAAAAACCTCTATTTTCCTCATGAAACGCCAGGAATTGGAAGTGCATCGATCCCTCTCAAAGTCTAAGGCTTTCTTCTGTTTTGCAGAACACTGGTGGGTTTTTTTGTTTGTTTGTTTGTTTGTTTTTTTACTTTTGGGGTAGCAGAAATTACTTTACATTATGAGAGAGCTTTAGTGTGTAATAACTAGGTAGGAAATTAAGTTTTGGAATGGGCTGATTCCCTCTTTTTGGGGGATCCAGGATCTGGTATAAAAATGGGACCCTTGGCTATACACAGTGGTTCACACCTGTAATCCCAGCACTTTGGGAGGCCCAGGTGGGCAGATCACCTGAGGTCAGGAGTTCAGAACCAGCCTGGCTAATATGCGAAACCCTGTCCCTACCAAATATACAAAAATTAGCCAGGAATGATGGTGGGTGCTTGTAATCCTAACTACTCAGGAGACTGAGGCAGGAGAATCTCTTGAACCCAGGAGGTGGAGGTTTCAGTGAGCTGAGATGGTGCCACTGCATTCCAGCCTGGGCAACAGAGCAAGATTCCATCTCATATAAATACATAAATACATAAAAAGGGACCCTTAATTTTTGGAGATCTGTTTTGCCTTCCAGTTGTGTTTGTTTATTAGGCCCTAAAAACTGCATACTCTCCTGATCCTGTTACTCCAGGGGCTCCACCCTGAAGCCAGAGATCCAATTAAGGAAGTGGTGAATAAAAAAATCTTACAACTACTGGATCTTCTTCTGTCTGCCTGTATGTTTATATGTGTTGTCAGTGTGATGTTTATGTATGAAAGAGCTTTAAATGGCTTAAAAATAATAACCTATTAAATATTTTGTGAGAAAAGTAAAAAGTGTAATGTCCTTTGGTTCACATGACTTTAGTAATCTTTGGGATATGAAAATAGTTTGAAAGATTATTGGTAAAAGTTGCTAAGAATTAACATGATAACATGTAATTGAGACTACTGAAAAAACAGTTTTATATGCAAGGTGTGTAAAGAAAGTGAAATGTGTTTTTGTAAAATATTATAAAAAGGCATGGAAATGTGGATTTTTTTTTTTTGGCCTAGATTAAAAGGTTAAAGGACTGTTTAAAGTTACGTAGAATAAAGCTGAAGCCTTGAGCAAATGTGAAAAGTTTGTGAAAAATTAATCTTGTAAAAAAATTCTGTGTGTGAACATATTGGCTGAAGTTAAAGAGGTATTATTCAGTTTTTTTCATAAATTGAGCCTTAGAATAAAAGCACAAGAAGGTTTTCTGAGAGTACTCATCTGCTCTTTTACAAAACATTTGTAGAGAGTTACGAAAGGTTTATAAAAATCTTACCTTATGGTTAAACTGATTTAGATTGTATAGATTTATCTATAAGATTTTATTAAAAATTGGAGTTTAACATTAATAGTATACTAATGTAAAGGTGAAATTGAATTTATTTGTTATGAAAGTCATACAGTAATCATTGTCAAATATGAAATTATGTTTGCTTTTCTTTGGGCTGTATTTGTATAAATGTGTTATTGTTATGTGTTCCAAAATTATGAGAAAATCCTATAAATCTGATACAGCTCAGTGTATGTTATTAATAATTTAATTGTTATAAAAAATTGTTGTATGCCACAGAAATAATCAATATTTTCTTTTCAATTGTGGCTTTAATAGTGACTCTGCTAAGACTTTTTGTCATTCATAGACAATTGTTGTTTTGCTTTGATTCTCTTTAAAGATGGTTTATATTCAGCCATAAGACCCTAACAGGTGTTCTTAGATGCAGGTTTCTAACAACTTCAGAGATTGTGACATTAGAATAGAGAAAAAAATTTTCAGGGCTCTCATGGAAAGCTAGAATGTTCATGATTATCAAGCAGAATCAGAGTTAACTGAATGGACTAATAGAAGACTGAATTAATATGCTTTGACTTTTTGCTTAAAACGTTGCTGATTCTTTGTTTTATTTTTCAGAGTCAAGGAAACTTTTATTTCGAGCTATGTGCAACTTGTAACAATTGAGTAATGTATACTCCTGTGAACAAAATTTGGAACATATTTGTTTCTCTCTACCTAATTTCTCCAGAATTTGGAAACTATTTGTGAGTATTCTTAACTTATGGCAGTACAGTTTTTTGTACAAGTACAATGAGAATCTGATTTCTTTTGGAACAGGACACAATTGGAGAAACTGGTTATTTTGCCAAGGCTTTGACTTGGAATGGCTTTGACTTGGATTCTTCTTAAAGAATCCTGTGATAAATAAGGGACCTCGAGAGAAAAGGAATTTACCCAACTCAAAGGTATTTGAGGGTACAAACCCATGACTGCGCTCAGCTTCAAAGAAAAGAAATTCGTATCTCAAATTCCTTTTATGGAACAAAGTTCCAGCAAAGCCTATTTAATAAGCCTATCTGAAAAATAATTATTCTTGTTGAACTTCTCACAAATAATCAGTCCATGTATAAAACTAAGGCTTATGTTTGCAAACTAATCAGTCTTGTTATGATTTACCTTTAGCAAAAATGGGAAACTGGAGAGAAAAAATTATGTTTCAAGAACTATGGTACACCTGTTATTAGATTCTAGTTTTACCAGTTTTTTATTCATTTATTTATTTACTTGTTTATTTACTTTTAAGATGGAGTCTGGCTCTGTCAGCAGGCTGAAGTACAGTGGCATGATCTCCGCTCACTGCAACCTCCACCTCCTGGGTTCAAGCGATTCTCCTTCTGGCCAGCCTCCTGAATAGCTGGGAATATAGGCATGTGCTACCACTCCCAGCTAATTTTTGTTTTTTTAGTAGAGACAGGGTTTCACCATTTTGGCCAGGATGGTCTTGAGCTCATGATCTCATGATCCACCCACCTTGGCCTCCCAAAGTGCTGGGATTACAAGAGTGAGCCACCATACCCAGCCCAGTTGTTGTTTTTGTAAAGTTGTTGTTGGTGTTTTTTCCCTGCATTTTAGGCTGACCTTGAGTATTCCTTTGAAGCAATCAGTGATCTCTAGCTGCTGCTCCGAAGAAAAAAGGACTGGTAATGTAAAAATCTGAATCAATATCCTAATTCTAAGCACATTGTAATCAGCTAGCAACCCCATATCTGCTTTGTTCCAACAATAACCCAGTTCATGGAAAGCCTTCTAATTTAGTTTACTTGGACAATTTTACTTATTTTGCTTTACTGTTGTGGAATATATTGCTGCTGTACTCTGTGTAGAAATGCAGGGTAAGCTTTCTTAAATTGAGCTCTTATTAATCTTCCAGATATCACCTTTTGTTAGAACTCAAGAATTATAAGTGGCCCTTGCCAATCACAGCTATCTGACTGAGCTCCTCTCTACCCTGAATACAAGAGACTCAGTAGTTAGGTGGGAATATCATCACCCCTGCTCAGCATGAAAAAGTTACATAAGATGGATCTTTGCCCCTCTACAACCCTTAGGATTAAGAATTCTCCCAGGAGGTGGAGGTTGCAGTGAGCTGAGATGGCGTCACTGCACTCCAACCGGGATGACAGAGCAACACTTTCTCAAAAAAAAAAAAAAAGTTATCTTGTAAAAGGGGGTGGGAAATATATCAGAGGCGTTTGAACCAGAGCAATTCCATCTTGAGTAGGGGCTGGGTAAAATAAGTCTGAGACCTACTGGGCTGAATTCCCAGAAGGTTAGCATTCTAAGTCACAGGATGACATATGGGTCATAAAGACCTTGTTGATAAAACAGGTTGCAGTAAAGAAGCTAGACAAAACTCACCAAATTTAAGATGGCAATGAGAGTGACCTCTGGTCATCCACACTGCTGCACTCCCACCGGTGTCATTACAGTTTATGAATGCCAGGGCAACATCAGGAAATTATCGTATATGGTCTAAAAAAGGGAGCCATGAGAAATCCATCCCTCATTTAGCATACAATCAATAAATAACCACAAAAAAGGGCAACCAGCAGCCTTCAGGGCTGCTCTGCCTGAAGTAGCCATTGTTTTATTCCTTTACTTTCTTTATGTCTTTTTGGTTTTTTTGAGATGGAGTTTTGCTCTTATTGCCCAGGCTGGGGTGCAATGGCATAATCTCAGCTCACTGAAACCTCAGCCTCCAGGATTCAAGCAATTCTTCTGCCTCAGCCTCTGAGTAGCTGGGATTATAGGCATATACCACCATGCCTGGATAATTTTGTATTTTTAGTAGAGATGGGGTTTCACCATATTGGCCAGGCTAATCTTGAACTCCTGACCTAAACTCCTGAACTCATGATCCATCCACCTCAGCCTCCCAAAGTGCTGGGATTACAGGTGTGAGCCACTGTGCCAGGCTTTATACATGAATTTTATCATTATCTTTGAGAATTTTAGCATCCATATAGAGATTTTACTAATATCCTTTCTTTGCATAATTTTGCTTCTTCATCTTTGAAGAAGTGTATCTTCATCTAAAAAAAATATGCACCTAACACTAATGGTCAGAATGTGGAGAAAGAGGCAGAAAAGGAAAAAAGGAGAGCAGGACCTCATTTCAAGGTTGTGATCTGAAGAGGTGAATTTTTTATTTTTTATTTTTATTTTTATTTTTTATTTTTTGCATTGGTAGCAGAACTGATATCAGGCAAGTGGAAACTTGTTAAAGGATAATCATGTCTAGACAATTTTATCAGAAGTATCTAAAAACTGTCTTCTCCCAAATTCACCATGAGCCATCTATCTCTGAATTAATATCCAAGAGAATGAATTGAACAATCATGGTCAGAGTTTGCATCAAATAGGTTGTAATTAAAGAGTGCCTATAATTATAGGGCCTCAAATAATCTAACAAAGCATTTTTTACAACATAATTGACACCTTAAGGTCTGCAGAGATGAGATGCCAACAGATGTATTTCAACAGCTTCTAGGAATTAGTATGGGAGTAATAAGCCCAACAGAGCTAGATTTGAAACTTTACAGAAAATAAGATGATGACGAAGTGAAGGTAAATGTTATGAACTTAGCAAACCTGATGAAGAGCTAGCATTGATAATGAGGAGGATGATGAAGGAGAATGAGAACAATTGAGCTTCATTAATCTCATGAATCAGCTGGGACAAAAAAAATTTTGACATGTTTACCATCACATTCGCTTTTCATGGCTAGAACCATCTTTAGTAATCAGTTATAACTTAATGTCCTGTTCAGTGGGGCTTCTGAATGAATCTCTTTCAATCCAGCAAGCCAGGCAACTCAATCAATACATTGAAAGTGACATATGAGATGAAATTCCATTTCTTTACCTTAGACTAGATTATATGAAACAACCTTTGCAGCATTAAAATTCTTTCATGTTTAACATGAAAAAGATCTCAATGAGTCTATCTCTGCTTTAGGAGATGATACAGACTGTAGCGTATTATAATCAGGCCACTCACACCAAATTACTTCAAGTTCCAGAAAAAAAGGAGATACAGACATTTGCTATCTTCAATCCATTTTTCAAAATTTTAAACACAGAAAACCAAAAAAGACGTTTAAATTTAATTTTGTGCAGATGAATGGGAAATTTCATTTTTGACATGTCTAACCACCACATTATCAGATATATAGATTTCAAGAAACCAACATTCAATTTTGTGAGCTTTTTTTCATTCCCCATATATGTCATGTTGTAAATCCATTTTGAAGATACAATGACAGAGTTGTTTTTTTTTTTCTTCAAGATTTCATTGGATTTTTTTTAAACCAGAACCTAAATCTAGCTTTGAAAACAAAAGTATTCTCAAAACACAAGAACAACTCTTTCCTTAAAGATCATCTGCATTTCTCCTTTTTGTACTGACAGAATGTGGCACTTTCCAAATTATCCACTGTGTTGGAAAATTGTATGGGGGGAAAACACTTAGTTTTTTTGTTTTTATTTGTTCGTCTGTTTGTTTAAAAAAAGAAAGCTTATTAACTTATCTTTAATAATCTTACCACTCCTCATGACACCAAAAGTTGAAGAAATGTAAGGTAATACATATTATGAATTTTATTCCACTAAACAATATTGAATAAGGCCAATATTGAATATATAGTTAGTTGAATTCTATGAAAATCTGATTTTCATAGAATGTCAACTTTTTTGTGTGTGTCATTTTATACTTTTAAAAACATACTGTTTGCCCTCTTCACAAATATAATTAATGATCCATGGAGAAAACTTGGAAAAGACAGAAAACAAAGGGAAAAATCATTCATATTTCTTTTACCCAAAAGTTTCTGGGCTTTTTATATTTCCATGTTCTTTGTGCTTTTCCCTCCTTCTCTCCCTCTCTGCCTATTTCCTTCCATCTCTCTGGCCCCATGAAGTACCCATTGTTATTGTTTCTGTTTTACCTCCAGCGCCATACTACGAAAAGTATTTCCATAAAAAATGTACATGCTTTCTTTATAAGTTTTTAAGATAAATCTTACAGTGAAACAGACTGTAGAATTTGATGAGATTTACAAATGTGTATAACCGCATGATCTACATTAAAATCCAGATATAGAACTGTCCCACCTTCCAGTTAATTCCCAGCACCAACCCCAAGATAACTAATGTTTAGTTTTTTCTGTTCTTGAATTTACTTAAATGGAATCATACAGTGTGTAGTGCTTTTGATTTGGCTTCTTTTGCTGGACATAATGCTTTTGAGGTTTGTTCACGTTGCTGCACAAAATAGTTCAATCTTTTTTATTGCTGAGTTGAATCTTATTTTATGACTCTCCCACAATTTGGCTAGGTTATCTGTTCTCTGGTTGAGGAACATTTGAGTTATTTCCAGTTGTCTATTTTGAGTGAAGCTGCTGAAAACATTCTAGTACAAGTCTCTTTTGGACATATACATGATTTTCAGTGGTCACACTGAATTTGTTTGCTGTATATACTTAATCCAACTGTGAATATTGCTCAGTAAATTATTTTCTGCTTTAGCAATCAGAAACAATGCTGTCTTGTAAATCTGTATGAGCTTTATATTATTCTTTTAAAAAATAAAATATAGATAACATAAAATTTCTCAGTTTAACCATTTTAAGTGTACAGTCCAGTGGCATTAAGTATATTGTGCAACCATCACCACTATCCATCTCCAAAACTCTCTTGTCATCCCAAACGGAAACTCTACACTCATTAAAAACTCCCATTCACACTCCCTCTAGCCCCTGCTAACTACTGTGTTATTTTCTGTTGCTATGAATTTGACTATTCCAGGGACCTCATATAAGTAGAATTGTACAACGTTTGCCTCTGTGTGTCTGCGTATTTCACTTAGCATGTTTCTATGATTCACCTATGTTATATTATCTTTCAGAATTTTATTTCTTTTTTAAGGTTCAATAATACTTCATATATGCATATGGTAATTTTGTTTATCCATTCATCTGTTGATGGATATTTGTGTTGATTCTACTTTTTGACTATCAGGAATATTGCTGCTATAAATTTCGGTATACAAGTATCTCTTCAAATCTCTGCTTTCAATTCTTTGGGGTCTTTACCTAGAAGTAAAATTACTGAATCATATGATATTTATGTTTAATTTTTTTGAAAAACCTTCATATTGTTCTCCAGAGTAGCTACACAATCACATTCCTACTCCATAAAATGTATGAGGGTTTTGATTTCTTCACTTTCTCAACAACACTTTTTATTTTATCTTTTGTTTTGTTTTATTTTTTGATAATCCTAATGGGTGTTAAGTGGCATCTCTTCGTGATTTTGACTTTGGGAGTTTTTGTGCCTAACTTTGAATATATTCCTGATTATGTGTTTAGGCAACATTTCTAGAAACATTGTGTGTCCAAGGTTATGTCCATTATGGTCCACATAATATGCGGGACCACACTTCATTCCAGAAAGGATATGCTACTTTATTCTATCAGCAGTGATATGAATTCTTTTTAGATTGGTATTTCCTTTCTTTTTTAGACAACTCTAAATTATTCTAAACCATTTTCTTGAAGGTTTTCAGTATCTGGGTATTTTGCCTTCATTGTGGTAATTATCCAGTTATTTGGAAATATTTTCATATTTTGCATACTGGTGATCACCGATGTTTGTGCTAATGGCCACTAATTAACTACTATATACGAATAACTTAAAATTTTCTCATCAATTAACTTTTTTTTTTGACACCCAGTCTCACTCTATCATTCAGGCTGGAGTGCAGTGGCATGATCTTGGCTCACTGAAACATCTATTTCCTGAGTTCAAGCTATTCTCTTATCTCAGCTTTCCTAGCAGCTGGGACTACAGGTGCCCGCCAATACACCTGGCTAATTTATGTATTTTTAGTAGAGACGGGGGTCTCACCATGTTGGCCAGGCTGGTCTCAAACCACCGACCTCAGGTGATCTGCTAGCCTCCGCCTCCCAAAATGCTGGGATTACCGGCATGAGCCGCTGTGCCTGGCCATCAATTAACTATTATTCATCAATAATTTGTAGGTTGTGCTTTCCTTATGTCCCTGTTCTCCGTGTAGTACTTTGTCTTCTTAAGGGATATTGCTATGGTCTGAATGTTTGTGTCCCCTAAATTTATATGTTCAAATTTTAACCCCCTAGGTGATTGTATCAGAAGGTGGGGACTTTGAGAGGTGATTAGGTCATGAGGCAGAGTCCTCATAAATGTATTAGTGCCCTTATAAAAGAGACCCCTGAGACATTCCTCACCCCTTCCATCATGTGAGGACACACTGAGAAGATCCCATCTATGAACTGAGAAATGAGCCCTCACCAGACACTGAATCTGCTGGCATCTTGAACTTGAACTTCCCAGCCACAGGAACTGTAAGCAATAAACTTCTATTGTTTGTAAACTGCCCAGTTTATGGTATTAGGTTATGGCAGTCCAAACAGATTAAGACAGATCTTGATAAATTATAGTAGCAATTTTGTAGCAATAATTATTTCTTATATTTGCATAGTGTTTTAACTATTTAAGCATTGTATTGTTTAAACTCTTTCACACACATTATCTTTCTGGAGTCTCATAAAATCCCTTCTAGGAAGGTAGGAAATGTACTGTTATTGTTATAGGTGAAGAGACAGATGCAGAGAAGTTAACTGTAAGGCCAGCAAGCTAGTTAGTGATAGCGGTAGGAGTAGAGGCTGACTCTTCCAACTCCTATTTAAAGCTCTTTCTTGGATACTATACAACCTTCCATAAATATATAAAAGGAGTCTTTTTAAAAAACACCATATGTATAACATTTAACATAAAATAAGTGAACTCAAATAGAATTTGCCACTTTGTCAGGCTCAACACACATAATTTTGATATGATGCCAGGATCTAATGAGGATAGGCATATAATTTCATCATTACACTGAAAATAGACATTTTGAAGCAAGCACAGTGGACAAATTAGCTCATCATGGACAGATGATAGTTGTTATTTTCAATTACTTCATGAGTATTTTTCTCAATAATGCTGTACAGTTGCAACTGTCTCATTTTACTTGGCGTCCAGTAAGACATGTGGCCTCTAGGGCAAGAAAAAGAAAATCTTTGTGATGCTTTCTTAGTCACAGAAAACTTATTAATATGGAAGGTGTCATACCTTTAAAAATTAAAATGTGTCTTTAAAAAATATAATTAAAATTTTACAACATTTTTAAAATTAAAAATTTTGAAATGATCACAGCTGAACAAAAGGCAAGAATTTTCCAAACGCTGAGCCTAGCTTCCTTCTGTAGGAATGACATTCCTGCACAGGTGTCTGCCGATTCAGTTTTGGCTTTATACTTGGAAACCCTGCCGAGGTAAATAAATTCCTAGCTCACGGCTGTCAAACATACTAAATCATTTTTTTAAAAAGGAAGTCTTTATGGAATTCCAATATAGGAAATTGAGAAAAGTAGGACAATGCTAGTTAAAGCAGAGGTGAAAGGAGCCTGTGTCCCTATGCCCCTTAAGATTTATATTATTTCTTATCATTCAGTTCTTGCTATGCTTGGTAACAGGGACTTAGTGAAGGGCAAAAGCAACAAGGTCCCTGCTCTCTTGAAACTTACAACCAATCAGTCCAATAGAGGAGACAGATAATCAGATTATTCTGACATCAAGTGTAAAGCTACAACTTTGATGCTTATGTGCAGAAGATGTGCACAATAAATTATAATAAAGAACATAGTCTAATTGAAGAGGTCAGGGAAGTATTCTCCAAGGAAGTGGTGCTTGGGCTTGAAGCTGAAAATGAATAAAAATTTACTAAGTGAAAAGAGGAATTAATAATATGCTTAGAAGGGGAAAATGTATGTTATGAGCAAAGGCCTGTACCCAGATGTAAATAAGAGGAACTGAAAAATTAAGAAGTGGGCCTGGGCCAAGTGCCGTGGCTCACACCTATAATCCTGGCACTTTGCGAGGGCCAAGACAGGAGGATTGCTTGAGCTCAGGAGTTCAAAATTAGACTGGGCAACATGACAAAACTCCATCTCTAGAAAAAAATACAAAGATTAGCTGAGCGTAGTGGTGCATGTCTGTGGTCCCAGCTTCTTGAGAGGCTGAGGCTGAAGTGTGATGATTGACTTGGGAGCGGGGGGTGCAAGGCTGCAGTGAGCCAAAGTCCTGCCACTGCATTCTAGCCTTGGTAACAGAGTAGCACACCTTGTCAAAAAATAAATAAATAAATAAAAAGGAAGGAAGGAAGGAAAGAAGCCAGGAAGGAAGGAAAGGAGGAAGAGAGGGAGGGAGGAAGGGAGGCAAGGGAAATGAATGGAGAAAGGGAAGAAAAAGAGAGAGAAAGAAATAAAGGAAAGAAAGAAAGAGAGAGAGAGAACAAAGGGAGGGAGGGAAGAGAGAGAAAGAGAGAAAAGAAAGAGAAGGAAGGAAAGAAAGAGAGAAAGAAAAAAGAAAGGAAGGAAGTGAAGGAGGGAGAGAGGGAAAAAGAAAAAGAAAAAAGAGAAGACAGAAGGAAGGGAAGGAGGGAAGGAGGAGGGAGGAAAAGAAAAGGAGGAAGGGAGGGAAGAAAGAGAGAGAAAAAAGAAATAAAAGAGAAGGAAGGAGGGAAGGAAGGAAGGAAGAGGGGAGGGAGGGAAGGAAGGACAGAGGGAAGGAAGGAGGGAAGGAAAAAAGAAAAAGAAAAAGAGAAGGAAAGAAAGAAAAGAAAGAGGGAAGGAGAGAGGGAGGGAGGGAGGGAGGAAGGGAAGGAGGGAGGGACAGAGAGAGGAAAGAAGGAAGGAAGGAAGGAAGGGAGGGAGGGAGGAAGGGAGGAAGGGAGGGAGGGAGGAAGGGAGGAAGGAAAGAAGGAAAGAGAGAGAGTGGGCCTGTATGGGGGAAAAAAAGAAAAGAATATATAGATCAAGAGAAGGTGAGGTTAGAGGGATGGGTAGAGCTGAGCTACGTAAAGAAAGAGATGACTGGCTGTATTAAGGAGTTTTGTCCTTGTCATAAGAACAATGGAGGTTATTGAGAGTCAGTGACACGGCTCAATGTACATTTTGAGAGGATAACCCTGCTGTGGTGTATAACTCTGGGAAAGGGCTGACAGTGGATGGGAGTAGACAAGTCAGTAGACTAGCTCTGTAAGCCAGGCAAAGGAAGACAAGGGGAAGCATGGATGGACTAGGAAGTAAAATTTACAGGACTGAGAGGATATCAAGGGAGAGTCATGAGAGGAAGGAAGATGCTAAATGCAGGATTCCGGCTGGTGTAATAGATAATGTAACTGATGGGGGGAGAATTCCTTTAGAGCGGGGGACAACAAACTATGGCATATGGGACAGATACTGCCTGCTGCCTGTTTCTGAAATCCAGTTTTATTGGAACACAGCCATGCTCATTTGTTTATGTAGTGAGTACGGCTACTTTTGTGCTGTAAATGCGGAGCTAAGTAGTTGCAACAGAGCCTGGCTCACAAAGCCTAAAAAATTTATTATCTATGTCTTTACAGAGAAAGTTTGCTGACCTGGCCCTAGAGACAATACGTATGTGTGTGTGTGTGTGTGTGTGTGTGCACGTGCACGTGCATGTGTGTGTGTGTGTATTTCACATATTCAATAAAATATATATATATATATATAGAGAGAGAGAGAGAGAGAGAGACATGAAAGGAAAAAATACATAGACAAAAATATACATTTATGTATATATTTATATATACATATATACACAGGTACACATACATACGTATATATACACACAAATATATGTCCATATATATATATATATATATATATATATATATATATATATAGTTGACCCTTGTGATTGGCCATTCTTGCATTGTTATAAAGGAATATCTGAGACTGCGTAATTTATAGAGAAAAGAGGTTTAATTGGCTCACAGTTCTGCAGGCTGTACAGGAAGCATAATGCCAGCATCTGCTTCTAGGGAAGCCTTAGGAAGCTTACAATCATGATGGAAGGCAAAGGGGAACAGACATCTCACATGATGGGAATAGGAGCAAGAGAGAGTTGGGAAGTAGGTGCCACACTTTACCACAACCAAATGTCAGTGGGACTCACTCACTATCACGAAGACAGCACCAAGCCATGAGGAATCCACCCCCATGACCCAAACACCTCCCATCAGGTTGCACCTCCAACACTGGGGATTACATTTCAGTGTGAGATCTGGGCAAGGACAAATATCCAAACTATATCAACCCTTGAACAGCACAAATTTGCACTGTGCAGGTCCAAATATACATGGATTTTCTTCTGCCTCTGCCACCCTTCATATGTCAAAACCAGCCTCTCCTTTTCTTCCTCCCCCTCAGCCTACTCGATGCGAAGATGACAAGGATAAAGACCTTTATAATGCTCTACCACAACCTAAAAAATAGTAAATATATTTTATCTTCCTTATAATCTTCTTAACATTTTCTTTTCTCTAGCTTTCTTTATTGTAGGAATACAGTATATAATACATACATAAAATATGAGTTAATTGATGGTTTATCTTTGGTCAGGCTTCTGATCTATAGTAGGCTATTAGCAGTTAAGTTTTTGTGGAGTCAAAACTTTTATGTGGATTGTCAACTGCATAGGAGGTTGGTGCATGTAACTTCCGTGTTGTTTAAGAGTCGTGTGTGTGTGTGTGTGTGTGTGTGTGTGTGTGTGTAAAAACCATGAGATTGGGAGGTAATGTGTTTGGTTTTGTTCTTGTGTGTTTTAAGTGCTCTGAAAAAGCCAAGAGATGAAGTCATGTAGGTGGTTACATATGGGACTTCAGAGGTGGTATCAACGTAGGAGTCAACTGTATGAAGGTTGAAATGGTCATAATGAGTATGGATTAGACCATGTAGGGGGAGATTAAAGTGAGAAAAAGAAGATGGCTAGGATAGAGCCTGGAGAAATTTCGTTGTTTATGAACTAGATAGAATGGTGATCAGACAAAGTATGAAGCCCAAGAATGCAACATTACATAAGTCAAGTACATTTATTTCCCAGGGCTGTAGCACCAAAATATCACAACTTAGTGGCTTAAAACAAATTTGTTCCCACACAGTTCACGAGGACAGAAATCTGAAATCAAGCTGATATTAGGGTTGGTTTCTTCTTGGGAGCTCATAAGGAGAATGCGAGTACATTCCATGTCGGTTTTAGCCACTGGTAATGCCATCAATCCTTCGCATTCTTTGGCTTGTAGACACATCACTCCACTCTCTATGTCTGTCATCACTTAGAGTTTTGCCTATATTCTCTGTCCCTGTGTTTCTTCTCCTCTTCTTATGAGATCACTAGTCATATGGGATTAAGGACCTGCCTCACTTCAGTTTGACTTTGTCCTAACAAATTGCATCTGGAATGATTCTATTTCCAAATAAAGTCATATTCTGAGGCTCCTGAAAAGGACATGATTTTAGAGAGACACTATCCAACCCACTACCCTGCAGGAAAACATAATTTCTAAGAGCAAGCAGGGTGAACAACATCTGATGCTGTGGAGATGTCCGAAGAATGGTTTTAAACTCATCCTGGTTTATTGGAAAGTAGACACCCAAAGGTAGAATTTAAGCCGATTATACTTGTATCTGAATGTGCAGATTCCCTTCCTGTCTCCCATCATCTGCAGCTTTATTGATGACTTGCATTGGAGAGCCTGTCTTTATCTTTGAGAGATGCCCCACTTGGTGTCCCTCATGTGGCACAGGGGTCTTGGCTCTGGAGCAATGTGAGAGTAGACATGCCACCTTTAGAATTTCTCTTTTTGACCTCTGCAACCACTTGATTTTCCTTGGAGATCTTTCCTTAAGTATATCCAAGCCTGTTCCTATTTAGAGTGCACAAGGGCTAATGGGATCACTAGCTGAGGTGAAATAGTTGCAGATGGTAATGTGAAGACTAATTTATTTTCAGAGGCTTTTAGGAATTCATGTACTTTTAATGATAGCTTACTATAACCACAAATCCCTCATTTTCATTTTTTAAAGGGAGAGGATATTGCCCATTATTAACAACACAGGAAGACAGAGTAGGCGGCTAATTGACCCAGCTAAGCTAACACAATTGTGGCGGGGTTATGAAAGCTGAAGGGCTTTACTATGCTCCTAGGACTTTTGTCTCACTTTTTATATCGACTTCTCTGACCTCTCTACAAGCCATTTTCACCCGCTTGTCTCTCTTCCTCAGTCAAGCTCCCATCTGGCAGGCCCACAGTGAGGTCTGTTGGGTGGTATTTTCTGTGATCCTTTCTTCCTTTCTCTTTCTTTCTTTCTTTCTTTCTTTCTTTCTTTCTTTCTTTCTTTCTTTCTTTCTTTCTTTCTTTCTTTCTTTCTTTCTTTCTTTCTTTCTTTTTTATCGAAAAGCTGAAGTTGCCTGTGCCCCTGCCAATAGGATGATGACTTTTTCTTGGAAAGGGTGAAAAGGGGCGGGATTACATCCTGTCAGTCACTCTGCTCTGGTGTCCTATTATCTGCTGTTTCTTAAGCTTAAAGGTGGGAATGACATTTTGGCTGACACTAGCCTGGGAGAGAGAAGGAGGGAAAAAGGAAGGATGAGAAATAAATAAATAAATAAATAAATAAATATATATATATATATATATATATATATATATATATATAATATAGATACAGAGAGAGAGAGACATGAAAGGAAAAAAATAAAGACTTACATAGACAAAAATTGTTAATTCCAGGAGAAAAAATGTTAATTGCTTCCCTGGTGTTTGAAGAAAGCTAGATTGCTGATGCCAGAGATCGATAAATTCATGAAGGCCAGAGGCTTCGCAAGCAGTCTGGCATGCAGGAGTTCTCCTTTGCTGATGACCTCTACTCCTTCTGCTCCCATCTCTTCTGATACCGGACTCTTGGTCCTGCTTCCCAGACTTAGGTCTGTCTCTGATGAGTTGTAGGCTCATATTTAGTTTTTCCAGGTCTTGAAGCTTGAATTTTTTGGAGGGATTTTCACAAGAGTTGCACTCCTGGCTGTTACCCATGCCCCATGCCTCTATACTGCCTTATACTCCACCTATCCCACCCAAGAAAGCCTGATTGCTTTGGGACACAGGATAACAGTCTGGGTCTGAGACCTAGAGATCTTCATGGTTTAGGAAATGACACATAATCCTTCTTGGTTAGAAAAGTGTGAATTTTGAAGTCAGGCCCACCCAAGATGAAATGTTGGCTGTAATCACTTTTATTTTTACTTAAAAAAATTCCACCAAGTGCATTCCAAAAACAATACACGAATGTTTATATATAAAATATACACAAAAAAACATGGGCTGAAGAATATGTATACAATGGAGGATCTTTATCACCCTGAGGTGAGTCTGGAAACCAGGTAGAACTAGGCAGGGAACAAAGGAAACTTCAGATTTTTCAGTAATAATTTAGGTATCTTCTTTTTTTTAAACAAAGAGCAAAAAAGTTAACTATAAAAAATTCTGGTCGTGGGTTGCTATTCTCCCTATTTTTCTCTGTTGAGCATATTTTCATAAATTTGTTTGCCATTTTTATTTCTTCTGTGAATTGTTTGTTCATAATTGCTTTCTATTTTTTCATTGGGTTGTTTATCCTTCCACATTGCTTTGAAGTTATTTATATTAGTCGAACATGTTCATTGTAGCATCTGCCTATGGTTTATCATTGCCTTTTTTTTTGGAATCTTTTGACAGGCAGTGAGTGACAGAAGTGGTAACAGAAGATGACTTATTGAAACTTTTCCTTTATGCCTTGAGCTTTTGATGTGATGCTAAACATTTCTTCTTACCTTAAGTTCAAAATGTTTGCTATTTTCCTATATTTTCTTCAGATAGAATTAAAGTTTTATTTTTCCTATAAGTCTCCAATCGCTCTGGGTTTAATATTTTTTAGCATGAGTAATTTACAGATTTAGTTTAATTTTTACCTATTAGGAAATCCAACTGTCCTGAAACTATTTAACGTTTTGTTACAAGAATACTGTTGATTTTGTACCCAAAAAATGTGCTGAATTCTCATACATTTTAATAACCATAGATTTTACTCAACTTTCTATGTAAATTAACTCCTAGTACTGCAAATAATGACAATTTTGTCTATTAGTAAGCCTCACATATCTTATTTCTTTTTCTCGCCTTACTGTAACATCAGAATCTCTAGTACAATGTTACATAGTAGTGAAGATAATGGGAATCCTTATCTCATTCTTGACATTAATAAAAATGCTGTCAAACTTTTACTACTAAGTAGAAGTTTCCTATAGGCTTTTGTTAGATATTATTTTATCAGGTTAAAGAAGTTTCCTTCTATTTCCAGTTTGCTGCAAATACACTTTTTAAAAACTATAAATAAATGGGACAAAGTTATGTCTTTCTTTCTCATATGGTAGTTCTGATGTGAATGCTTTAAATTGGTTGTTTGAACTTGATGCTCCTTGAGGTCTTTGAGGAGCCCAAGTAACTGCTCTACCTTTCCTTAGACCATTGTTCTTATTGGGGAAGCAGAGAAGAAAGACTTGGCAGAAGCATGAAGATCTGAAGACCCAGGCCCCAAAGTGGCATACAAAGATACTACTCTCATTCCACTGGGAAGAAATTAGTCACGTCACCATGAAGGAGGCCAGAAATTGTAGTGTACCACCATCTCTGCCAAAATACATATTTTATTCATTTTTTCAAAATCTCTATTTCTAGTTATTTTTACTAACATCATTGCTTATTTGTGTTTATCAGAGATAGGAAAATACCAAAGTGTTTCTGACACCAGTTGCGTAGGGGCTGTTTGCTGATGTGCCAACCAATTCTCCAGCAGTCTCCGGCTGGTAATCCTTTAATTCAAGTCAGTTATGACACCACATACCTGGAAATAGCATTAGGTCCCACAGGTTGCAGTTCCATGACTGGGCCCCTCCAGATGCCAGTTAGAAGACCCCAGTTGTGATCTGTGCTTCTGACCAACCAGCTATAAATCAGGGTTTCCACACTCCCCTTCCTCAGGTTCCATTAAATTTCTAGAGGTTCTCAAACAACTTAGGGAGACATTTTACTTATGTTTGCTGGTTTATTAACAAAGACTGTAAAATAGGATAAAGATATTCAGAGATAGATTGGGTGAGTCTGGAAGAGTCCTGAGAGCAGGCACTTCTGTTCCCATGGAGTTGGGATGTGCCATCTGCCCAGCCAGTTGATGCGTTCACCAATCTAGAGGTCTGAACTCCATAGTGCAGGATTAATCACATAGGCATTAACAACTTTTAACTATTTGCAGCCCCTCTATTCTCCCTGGAGAATGGGAGGGCGGGGCCAAAAGCTCCAAGCTTATAATCATGGCTTGGTCTTTCTGGTGACCATCCCTTAGTTAGGTCCCTACCAGGAGTCACCTCATTATAACAATAGTTGTTCTTATCATCCAGGAAATTCCAAGGAATTTAAGAGCTCTGTGTCAGATGCTCCTATCATTCAGGAAATTACAAAGATCTTAGGAGCTCTCTGTCAGGAATCAGGGTAAAAGACCAAATATTAGAATAAAAGATTCTCCTAGCATCCCTGTCTGCAAGGGAATTAGAAACACTGTCTCAGATACTGGGACAGGGACCAAGTATTATAACAAAAGCCCAGGCATGGTGACTCATACCTGTGATCCCAGCACTTTGGGAGGCCGAGGCTGGTGGATCGCTTGAGGTCATAAGTTCCAGATCAGCCTGGCCAACATGGCAAAACCCAGCTCCATTAAAAATACAAAAAATTAGCCAGGCATGGTGGCATGGGCCTATAGTCTCAGCTACTAGGAAGACTGAGGCAGGAGAATTGCTTGAACCTGGGAGGTGGAGGTTGCAGTGACCTGAGATTGTGCCACTGCACTCCAGCCTAGGAGACAAGGTGAGACTCTGTCTCAAAAAAAAAAAAGATTCTTCAGCACTGCTATAACTCGTGAAATTACAAGAGCTTTATGAGCTCTGTGTCAGAAACTGGAGGACTGGGGACAGAGACCAGGGTATATATACATATGTGTTTCTTATAATTTTATTTTTATTTTACACACACACACACACACACGGGGTGGGGGGAGAGAGAGAGAGAGAGAGAGAGAGAGAGAGAGAGACAGAGAGAGACAGAGAGAGACAGAGAGAGAGAGAATCTTGCTCTGTTGCCCAGGCTAGAGTGCAGTGTTACAATCACAGCTCACTGTAGCCTCAACCTCCTGGGCTCAAGCAATTGTCCCACCTCAGCCTCCCAAGTAGCTAGGACTACAAGCATGCACCACCATGCCCATCTATTTAAAAAAAAAATTGTAGAGATGAGGTCTCACTATATTGCCAAGGCTAGTCTTAACCTCTTGGACTCAAGCAATTCTCTCACCTCAGTCTCCTAAAGTGCTGGAGTTACAGGCATGAGCCACCATGTTCAGCTTCACACTATTTTTTTCTCCAACAGTTCTTAAAGTTTTTTCTATTCTATTGGTTTTCTTTTTCCCCCTATAGACTCTGACATTAGTGAAAAAAATGACAAAATCCAAATGAATCCTGGAGTTTAGTTAATAGTAATATATACCAAGGTTGATTTCTTAGTTTTGAAAACTGAATCATAATGGTGTTAGACACTTGCATTTAGGGAAAACTAATTGAAATACATAATATAATTTTATATCTGTAACTTTTCTCTAAAGCTAAAATTATTCCAAAATAAAAGCATTCTTTTTAAAAAGGCTTCAGTTTTGTTGACCATTACTACTCTCGTCTTGTTTTCTTTTTCATTGACTTGTGTCTTTCTTGGCACCACTTCCTTCCTTCTAATATCTTTGGGCTTAGCCTGTGTTTCTAACTGTTAAGTTCAAAGGGGTGTGTCATGTTGCCTAGAGGTTGCTACTTGAGCCATATGAGCTGTCTCAAATCACATAATACCTCTTAACCTGCTACTCCCTTTTTATATGAGTACCTATAAAATAAGGTAATGATGCTTTCCTTCTAAAGTGGATACAAGGATTAAATGAAAGCATACATTTAAAATACTCAAAACACAGTAAGCAGTTAATAAATAATTGTTGCAATAATAATACTAATCATTATCATCATTATCATCATCATCATCATTATCCTTACAAGGAGAATCCATGGTAAAGTGTTTTGGGTGTTTTGAACAATATATAATGAAATTTGATGGGGTTAATTTTTGGGTAATACTAGTTACATTACCTGCATGTGCACTTTTTTCATATTTTATTCACAATTTTACTTTCAAGTGTCATAAAATTCCTTAGAATGCTAATCAAAACTGATGACAAGTTATGTAGAGAGGTGTGGAAATAGGTATGCAGGAAAAAAATAAGTACAGAAATTGTATTTGCTTTTGGTGTTGTATGTTATATTGGACATTCTCTACTGGTCTTTCCATCCCATGCTCCACCCTTCTACATCCTGTTCTGCCTCCTGGGAATCTAATCCCTATGAACTGAGTCAACTGGATTCCCTGTCCTTTGTCAAGGAGAGATGTCAGTAGGAAACTAGAAGGTGAGAAGAAGGAACATGCAGAGTATTTTTTCTCCTGGCTCCTCTGTTGAGGACCACAACTCCTTCTAGGTAGTTCTCTTTACAATTACAGCTATAGATGCCTCCAAATTCAGGTAACCTATTTCTCCTTATTTCTTCTCCACCAGCCTGTCAGACCTAAGAATGGTAACATCCTAGAGTTTGCTAGTATTGCAATAGTTCTTCCTTTCTTTCAGGTTTCTCTTAACCTTGCCAACATCTTTGTGTTGCAATGATGAAGTTACCCTTCACTAAACTCTTCTCAGTTAAGCTGTTTAAGAGTGTTACCAATATTACACGAATGCATGCTTTTCACCATTTATAATTTAATTTGCCACCATAGCTGAGTTTTGAAAGCTGTTGTTAAAAATGGCACCCAAAGATCCAGAGAAAATTAATCCAATATACTTATCTGCAATTCCAAACATTAGTAAATGAAAGCACTGAAGTAATGACTGCTACACTCATCTTTAGATATACTGCTTTTTAAAAATACTATTATTTCAGTGCCTATTCCCAGGGATAATAGAGGGTACATGAACACATAAATTAAGCAGTCAACATTTGGAAGTCTTTGCTATATTCCAGGCATCCTTCGAAGCTATTTTAATCCTTGAAATTGCCCCATGAGGTAGTTGCCACTAGTATTCATTCTGTTTTATAGATGAGAAAGCTGAGATGTAGAAAAGTTAAGAAATGTATTTAGGATCACATGGTAAGCAAGTGGTCAGAATATGATTTTAACCCAAGCATTTGGATTCCCACACTAGTATGTGAAATCACTGAGTCCAACAATGTAGTTATGAGATGACTTTCAAGCCAATTTCAAAAAGTACCAGTCCGAGTTTTGGCATGAAATAGATGACATATTAAAAATTGACTAATTAAGGAGTATTTAATAAAGATCATATTTCAGGGTTTAGGGAGACCAACAAGGGATATTGCCATGCCTCAGGGCTAGTAATTGTGAGGAAATGTTACCACCCCCAGTCCTAAAAAACAAGTGGAGTAAATGAATGGTTATTGGAATCTGGAATTTTTACTAGCTATAGCTTTAGCTATAAGAGAAGGCTGCCAAGCAAGAGCTATGGTATTTGACTGAAAAATGCAGACAATCTGCCATGAACATGCAATGAAGGAGCCAGGAGAAGAAATACTTTTCTTTCATTTCCCTTCCATCTACCCATCTCCTGCTGATCTCTCTTATTGTTCAAACCCAGTTAGTTGTAAGCCAGAGAGCCAAGAGCCCAGATGATATAACCTGTAAAACTTTACCTCCCAGGGACCAGGGGTCAGAGCAGGGTGGGGAATAATATGGAGGGAAAATGGAAAATACCCAGAAGAGTGAATTTTTCTAATTAAGGAAATATTTTTGCTCCTGTAATAGTTTTATACAAGACTGAAATCTAAAATAAAATGACTATTATTTATCAAGGAGTTAACAAAGTTTCCTTCTCCTCTTTATTTTCACTGCTTTTGAAAGGAGTTAAACTTTTGTAAATATCCACACATACTGTTTGTTTCGTTAAGTCTCTATGGCAAAAATGTTTATATGTCTGTGAGTCTGTAGATTTAACTCAGTGGATGGAAGCCACAGTTTGGTCTACTATCTACTCAGGAATAGTGACACCTTTAGGCTATGTGTAGCATTGTCACAATACATAAAGAAATGTTATAGCCTAGAATAATTTAAAGCCATTCACATCTTTAATGCTGGAGATTAGTAGATCCAATCATAGAAGTTTCCTAGAACTTCAGCAACTGTATGAACTTTATGGATTATCTGTTTTAACTTCCCACTCACGGAGGGAATACTCTCCATTAGAAAATCCTAAAGTATCATTTTCCAATCTATAAATCAATTTTCCATCCATGAATCCACAAATCAAGGAGACGGAACTTCCTGAAATGCTATTTCACTACTGATCTGCAATTCTCACGTTTTTCATAATGGGCTTTTTCTACCTCTCCCGTCATTTTTTCTACAGTATCCTATTTTACACCAATACTTAATTTTTAAAATTTTTCTTTAAGTGATCTAATTTTTTCAGTGAACAAAAGTTAGACTATGACAAAGAGGAATGGAAGAGTGAGTTAAAACTCTGTTCACCTGTCTAAGCATTTTTTAGAGAAAGAGAAAAAAGTTAATACCTTATTCTTGGGGGAAGTTAGCATACTTACCAGGAAAGGCTTTGTGTATATCAGGGATTGTGTATTATGTGTTTCACTTGCTTCACACAATAAGGTGGATACTAACACATTTTTACAGATATGGTCATGGACATTAATTGATTTCCGATGAGTAGACAGCTAAATCCAAGCCCTAACTCTGTCACTTCAACCAACGTTTCTCAAGGAAGTAAAGAGAAAGAAGGAAAAATGCCTCTGGAAGGGATGCTTGAAAATATTTGTGGGCATTTTTCTTAAATGTCACAAAAATTGGGGAATGCTGTTGGTGGCCAAGGGCAGTCTTAAATATCCTGCAATGCTCTGGCCAGTCTAACATTACAAAGAATTCATCTACACAATCATGCTCAATTAAGAAATATTGACCTATACCACCCTAAAATAAAATGGAAGAACACTGAAATTGTTTATGTTTTCGAAGTAAAAATTATTATTATTATTATTATCTTAAGGATTTGGATATGTATCTATGTCTTTTTAAAAAATGTGATGGGGAAGAAGTTAAATTTTTATAGAGAAATCTTATGGATATGGATGACAAAAGCGAAAGCTGAAAGAAAGCTATCATACTCTAAAGCGAATAGAGGACTATGTGACTGTAAGGTCACATTCTGGAAGCCTCATTTTACATCATGGTTAAAATTGGTATGAGAAAGTAAAGAACTATTGTGTAAATTGCCAGTATTTATTAGTGTTTCAGGCAATGCTTTATAAGCAGCTGAACTGGCTTTTGAAAAATGCTTCTGGGAAGCCTTATTGTTAAGCTCATCTCTTCTTTCCCAGTGGAGAAGTTATGCCCCAGCCATTGGCTCGTGTGCTTTTTCATTTATGTCAGATAATGTAAATTGCTGGAGAAGGAGCGAACATTTTGAACTTGCTAAACGGGCCTCTCTTTTGCTCTGATTAGAGAGGTGCAGACAAAGAGATGGATCTTCTTTGATGATTCAGCTGCCATGTAAATCTTCCCATATGCAGACACTTTCTACTCCATGCCCATCTCTACACGTGCAGGGATTCTCTAACACAGTGATTTTAAATTTGTGTTCAGTGGCTACCACATGTTTCCTTGGGTGTAGGGATTGGGGTGTAAATGAGGGGTAGGGGGATTGTGGACTCCAGGCACACTAGAGTATATATCAGAATACTAGATTCCAGAACACTAGAGTATATATCAGGTTCAATTCTTGCTCTACCACTTATTGGTTATGTGACCTTTGGCTAGTTACTTAGCTTCTCCACATGTAAATTGGAGAGAAAATTGTAGCACTTACATCATGAAGTTGCTGTGAAAATTAAATGAAATGATGGGAATAAAAATATCTGACCCATAATAAATAGTCAATGAATGCAAAATATTAGTATTATCGTTGAACTCCATCTTATCTCCCCAGCTTCAACTCCTTCTTAACAATTCCTCACCATATTCTTTAGTTATGTCAGATTAACTAGTTAGCATTTCCTAAATGTATCAGTTCATTCTCACGCTGCTAATAAAGACATACCCAAGACTGGGTAGTTTATAAAGGAAAGAGGTTTAATGGACTCACAGTTCTGCAGGGCTGGGGATGCCTCAGGAAACTTTAGGAATCGTGGCAGAAGGGGAAGCAAATACATTTTTCTTCGCATGGCTATAGCAAAAAGTGCAGAGCAAAGAGGGAAAAAATAAAACCATCAGATCTTATGAGAACTCAGTCAGCATTATGAGAACAGCAGCATGGGGGTAAGCGCCCCTATGATCCAATTACCTCCCACTGGGTCTCTCACAAGACATATGGGAATTATGGGAACTGCAATTCAAGATGAGATTTGGGTGGGGACACCCAGCCCAACCATATCACCAAACTATGTTTCTACTGTGACTTGTGCTACAGTTCTTATAAGAAATACCACTCTTCTTTTTGTGCACAACCCCACTGTCTTTTTAAGTTCATGTCAAATGTCCACCAGGTTCACTTATCAGAATGAACTGTGCTCTCTTGACTTCTGTGGTAGGCACACAGCAAATATCCAGTCCTCAACTCCTCTTTTCTGATCTAACCCAGACTTTGTTTAAAGCCCAATATGCCAAGCCCCAGAAAGGATCATGCTTGCTTTACAGCAATTATTATGTTGGTGCAAAAGTAATGTGGCTTTTGCCATTAAAAGTAATGGCAACAATCTATTTTCTGTGTTCCCAAACCCCATTGTACCTGAGAGTGCTCATGTGACTCATTTCTGGACAGTATGATATAAGGGCAGGGCTGCTAGGACGATCTACCAGGAAACCTTCGCTTTCCTGTTAAACGAACTGGTGTGGCTGCAGTGCTTCTCATATGTCCCTTTCCTCTTTCCTTCATTGGAGATGGTAACTCCATAGCAGCAGTGGCTGTCTGTGACATTGGGCTATAAACACGAGGGAAAAGTCAAGACAATTGATGAGAGGTTGGCTCTATCATGACTGAGTTGTTAACTTAAGACTTGAAGCCACTTACCCTCATATTTATAAATATGTGAGAAGATTAGGCTTTATGTTTTTAAACTGCTGAAAGTCAAATTTTCTATTTGCAGCTAAATGTGTTTCTCGTTAAAGAAAAGTAAAATTTTTAAAAAATCAACAGCTCAGATATTTTTCTGTTAACAAATATTATATATACTCAGAAAATTTGTAAAGTACAGAAGGGTCTTTGGTAGATTATTTTTCTAAATATTTTGAATCTCTCCTTATAGGGGGAATATGTTTATTTCCCAAGAACATAGGATTTGGCAGTATGGCTTGTTTTGATCAATGAAATGTGAGAGAAGGGGCATGTGCCCCTTTCAAGAAAAAGCCTTTATTTTATTAAACCTCTGTTATGAGACTGCAGTATCCCAAATTGAGGAGTATCCTTCAGGCATGAATAAGAGAGAAGAGAATGTAGAGCTCTTATATCCAATCCCAGAGTGGACATGAAGACAACACAGAAATAAGATTTGGGATGATTTCTTTTTGAATCATAACTGAACCTAAGCTGACAGATTTGGAACAAGAAGAAGAAGGAGGGGGAGGAGGAGGCAGGGGAGAAAATGTGTAATTCCCCTAACAGGAAGCAAACACTGTTAGTGATTTTCTTCATTAAAATAACTGTTGGTAATTTGGTTAACTTACTAAATTACTAATAGAAGATATTCTTACTATTAGTACTATAATTACTATTAGTAATCTTATTGCATATTGTAAATATTTGAGATAGGTCATATTTTTCTCAAAAACCTATAATATTTTCCCTATTAAAAATCTGTAGCTTGTTATCAATGATTACTTAATGTCTCATTGTTCAGAAACCCTTTTTATAGACCACAAAGAGGGCATTTGTTTCATTTTATTCGTGTGAACATGAAGTCCTCCCTAGAATTTTTTACTTATTTATGTAGTTAAGAATCCAGCAGAATACCTGATATATAAGCTCTCAAAAAATTTTTTCAGGAGAAGTAATGAGGAAACCAACAAAAATCATAAAGTGGACAGAGATACAACAGAAGGCATGGAACAAATGTCAGTAATACACAACACATTTTGCCTGGTTCCGTTTCTTTTTGGAGTTAAACATTTATAACTTCTGGGTCTATATTCTCATTATAGCCCATTTCTCACTACCTTGTTAATATTCATGAGAAGATTCCAGAGAACCATGTGCTTAAAGGAGACTTTTTTTTAATCAAGTCATTAAGTTATTCATTCATATAAATTACTGATTTTGACTCAATAAATGCCTGTTATATGCCAGCTGTGTTCTAGGTCTGGCAGATACAGCAGTGAATATGACAGGCAAGTTCTCTGCTTTGTGGAACTTTGCATCCTGCTGATGACGGAGGGGAAGCAGAAAACAAAGAAGTTAAGAAATAAATGGATGAATAATTTTGTATAGTAGTAAGTGTTATGAAGAGATTAAAACAGGGAGTCATGAGAGCAAATGGGGAAGCAGGAAGGGAGTGGGTAGCTTTATCCTGGGTGGTGAGGAAAGTCCTCTCTCAGGAGGTGACATTTGAATTTTTGGCCTGAATGACAAGAAGTATGCAGCTACGTGAAGATGTGAGGGATCAGTGTGCCAAACAGGGAACAGCAGATTATCTCAAGAAAGGAAAAGAATAATAATAATGTGATGAGTGAGGAGAGTAGGAAGAGATGAACTGAGGTAGCCAAGAGTTCCCAGAGTCTGAAAGACCATGGTTAGGACTTTGGATTTATTCTAAGAGGAATGGAGATGCAAGTGGAAGGATTTATGCATTGGAGCAAAATCAGAGTAAAGTTCGATTTATATTTTCTAAAATGTTCATTTGGCTGCTCTCTGGAACATAGGTTGCTAGGGGATAAGAATGGAAGCAGAGAGAATAGTTGGAACCATTGTCATTCTCGAGAGAAGGGACGATGGTGTCTTCGACTAGGGTGGTGTTGGTGACAGACGGAAAAATGAATGCTCTGGTAACATGTTTTGAAAGTAGGGCCAGCAAAACTTGTTGGTAGATTGTACATGTGTTGGGTATCTTTTGTGATTTGTGCAGTGTTACTGGATGTGGACACTAGTGTCAAATGTCTCTGCTAGAATCCTGTCTCTACCACTTACTAAAATTGGGCAAGTTATTAAACAGCGCTTTAGTTTCTGTATCTGTGAGAAACTTCATAGAGGTGAATAAATGAGTTACTGAATGTGAAATGTTTAGCACCTGGCCCACAGGCAGCATTTGATAAATTTTAGCTATTACCATCATCATCCTTATTATTATTAAAACCATGCAATCTATAGATTTCTTTTATTCAGAATCAAGTGTACCCAAAGCACTTGGCTTTAAGTAGGTAGTGAATAGAGGACGTGGAACAAGTAATGCAGGTTTATCTCAGGAGACTCCTGTCTCTCAAAGGGATAGCTTCTCCAATTTTGCTCTACACTGAATGGATGGAGACTTATTTTCCTATGCCAGTGATAAGTCAGTGTGGGATATAAAAGGCTGTTCAGAATGAAGCATAATACTTTTTTTCATCTTTCATAATTCCCCCTAAGATCTTCCTCTTTATTCCTGCACATTATTCATCTGTAATATAAAGGAGATAATATGGAAATTAAAGTGCTAATTTCAGCTGTTATGGGAATCAGACCATAGTATGGGGATTAAGAAACTAAGGAACAGAAAACACACACACACACACACACACACACACACACACACACACACCGCACATACCCCACACACCCCACCTTCCCAGAGAGGTTGCTTTGAGCCTGTGGATTTTTATGAACAATTTTTCCAGCATTGAGTGGAAAAAAATCCCCTTTTATTGATAAATTTCTGAATACTGTAGGGTTTAGTGGCACTCACAGTAATTCGTGGTTCCATTCATAGGTTTCTTAACCAATAGACTATGAGAAATGTTGAAGGCAAAGTATATGCTCTGAAGTCTGTCTTATTGTTAGATTTTTTTTTCACTAATAGTAAAAGCTGCCATATGTTGAGTACCAACCACTTGCCAGACACTGTGCCAAGTTTCCCACGTATTTGATCTTATTTAATTCTTACTATAACCCTGCAAGATAAGAATTGTTATTCCCATTTTGGAGAAGATAAAACTAAGGCTTAAAGAAATTAGGTAACTGGTTCAAAGTTATTCACAGTAGATAGTTAAGCTGGGCACTTGAACCTAGATCCATCTCTAAATGCTATGCTCTTAACCACTGTATTATAATACCTATATCTGCCAAATATTTTATTGAACTTTATGTAAATTGCATATGAGCTTTAGGTGAAATAAAAATCCATGAAGATAAAAATATAGCTTTTTAGTGGAGTAAAGGCAAGCAGATTTATAGATGATTATTTTGTATATGATAATTCAGGTTGCATAGGATACGGTAACTCAATTTTAGAATCATGGTCTTATATTGCTCACCCTGTGGTTTAAGCACAAATGTATAAAGCTTGCTTTCTTCTTTTTTTCTAAGTTAAAAATCACTTGTCCTGCACTTTAAAGACAAGTGGACAGGAGAAATAAACCTTGAAATATTAGATTCATGTATGGCTTGGTTTTGTCTTCAAATCACTGGTCTAATCACTTCTGACCATGAGCCTTGTCAATTTGACATTTTGTTTATTTCAGTAAGAAATAATGTAAACTAAAGTCATAATGTCAGGAGAGTATATAAAAAATCCTCCCTACTCTATCTCATCCCAAAGCAAAATGCAATAATATTGCCTTTCACAGATTAACTCTTCAGTTCATAAGAAGAAAATATCCTAGGACTGCACTTTCCAAGATGGTAACATTAGTCTCATATGGCTATTGAAATATAGCTAATCTGAACTGAGATGTGCTCACAAGTGCAAAATATGCACCAGATTTTGAAGGCTTATGACAAAAAAGAACATAAAATATCTCAATCATTTGTATTGATTACGTGTTTAAATGATAGGTAATACTTTAGAAACAGTGAGTCAAATAAAATAGATTATTAAAATTAATTTTACGTACTACTTTTTCCATTTTTTTTTTTGAGACGGAGTTTCGCTCTTATTACCCAGGCTGGAGTGCAATGGCGCAATCTCGGCTTACCGCAACCTCCGCCTCCTGGGTTCAGGCAATTCTCCTGCCTCAGCCTCCTGAGTAGCTGGGATTACAGGCACGCGCCACCATGCCCAGCTAATTTTTTGTATTTTTAGTAGAGACGGGGTTTCACCATGTTGACCACGATGGTCTCGATCTCTTGACCTCGTGATCCACCCACCTCGGCCTCCCAAAGTGCTGGGATTACAGGCTTAAGCCACCGCGCCCAGCCCTACTTTTTCCATTTTTAATGTGGGTACTAAAGAAGTGAAAATTGCCCGTGTAGCTCACATTGCTTTTCTGCTTGATAGCACCATTCTACAGTCCTACATTTAGCATATTTATTTTTGAAACCCATTTTGGAGGTTAATGAGGGAAGAATTCACACCCTCAAATACACACAGAGTGGTTGTATAATGCTCCAGTTCTGATACAGTGTAAAATCAATACCAAATCCTCATCTAATTGCTGAGGATAATAAACACATTCTTAAGTTCCACAAAGCCAAATATCTTCTTGGAAACTCATGTGAATTATGGAAGGCACCCAAGCCCTGCAGTGAGGCAGGTCTGATTTGAAGTACTGAATAGTCATATGACCTTCAGTATTAGCCACCTCTTGTGTATCATTGTATGTCTTTCTAGCCCCACCTTTTGCTACAGCCACTGCTGTCCTGGCCATTTCTGCACAGGCTTGAACCAGCTTTGCATAGATCAAAGAAGTCAGTGCCTGCCTCACTCTACTCATATTTCTAGCTTACTGCCCCACGGCTTAGACACAGGGAGCCCATGAGAACACTTGGCGTTTGTACATGCAAATCTGATTATGCAAGGGAGTAAGCAGCTGTGGGGCAACCTTGACTAGCCAGAGGTAGAAGACTGATGATCAATGCTTCTCCCTTTTCTAACCTGGTGCACAGTTACTTGCCACATTTCACAAGCCTCCTAATAAGGGATAGACATTTGTCACCTTCAGAAGTGGGCAACTTTATAATGCATCCATGTACTGGCTTTTCCTTCTTCCTGGTTCCTTTCCCTTTGTCCTGCTCCCTGGCTCACATCCCAAACAAACCACTTGCACACAAACCTGTGTGTCAGGCTTTGCTTTGGGGGACCTAGGCTGATGTGCCTTAGGGAAGTGCACCTTGGGAAATCAGGATCTCAATATTCTCATAGATAAATTGTGGATAATAATACTTATTTTGAAGAACTGTGGGATTAGAGATAATGTATAAAGCACCTAGCAGAAATCTTTGGTAGCCATCATTATCATCTCTCTTGGTATTTGTTGGGGTAAAAGTTTACATCAAAGACAAAATAGGGCCCTTTATGGATGTTCTTTCACATGAGCCTTAGGAATGGCTGGGATTTTGAAGAGTTTTCTGATGGGAGTCTCCACTTTGCATTCAAAGATAACCTAAGTGGATTAGAAATAGAAATATATGTTGAAGGTAAAAAGATATCCTTGGGAAACTCATCCATGTGGAAATGAAAGGGATAAGGAAATGCTGATGTCATGGGGCATGGCTCTGGCCTCGGTTCTATCACCCTCCCCTTCTGTCTCTGAAGTATGAATGTTAGAAATACATAAGCACAGGAGAGATCACACACTCCCAATGGGTTTAGAGAAGAAAGCTGCTCTCTCCAGTTTGTTTTTTCAAAAGTGTTGAGAGCTTAATGTGCATTAAATATAAAAATCAAACATTTTTGCTATAAATACACCTAATTTTTATGTATAGCCTCCCAATTACTGATATTGGAAAATTAGTGATAGTCAGTTCCAGGGAAACTCAACTGATTTGGTGTTTCCTGTTTCTTTCTCTCCTTGATGTTACATCTAAGTTCATGGAAGAAAAGGAAAGGGAGCCAGGCATTAAATACCATGAAGTTACTGGGGTCAGGAAAAAAGAGGATGTCTAGTGCTTGGATGCTACATTTCCATGCTGGCAGCTGCCGAAATGTACCCAGGCCTCCCTGGTACCTAGTTTTTCATTCCTACCTACTGTTTCACTGTGTAAATCTTCTGCTATATTTTCCTGAGTTTGATAGCATAAACTGTTTGGGTCCTTGTGTATCTCATGCCCTGGCTCTGCTATTCTCAACTTCATAAGGAAAAACATTTTCTTATTCCCTATGATGCCTTGGGCATTCTGTGAAGTTGTCTCAGGCAACAGATACAGCTGTGGTAGGTAGAATAATGACTTCCCAAAGATGCCTATGTCCTGATCCCTGGAATTTGTGAATATGTTGTGTTTCATGGAAGAAGGAAATTAAAGGTTGCAGATAGAATTAAGGTATTTAATCAGTGGCCTTAAAACAGGAAGATCATCCTGGATTATCGAGTGGGCCCCATGTAATCACAAGGGCACTTAAACGTGGAAGAGGGAAACAGAAAAGTCAGTGGTACAGTGATTCAGTGTGAGATAGGCTTGGCTGGTTATGGTTAACTTTGAAGTTGAAAAGGGGAGGACATGAGAAAAGAAATATGGAAACCTCTAGAAGCTGGAAAAGGCAAGAAAACAAATTATCCCCTAAACCCTCCAGAAAGGAATGCAACTCTGCCCATACCTTGATTTTACCTCATTGAGACCCATTTTTGTCAGCCTTGCACTGGAGAAAACCAATAACTCTGACCAGTTACATATTCTTCCAAATATACTAACTATGCCAAGACCCTGTAAGAACCTCTTAAGCTGTATTATCCTCCCCTAAGTAAGAAAGTTTGGAATGCCTTAGCTGCTGCTTAGATAGGAGAAGTGTCCAGAAATTAAAAACAACAACAACAACAACAACAACAAAGATCCTCCAGTTAATAGATAAACAATATTATTATATCAGCCAGTTATTATTTTAAAATACTGTTTTGATTTAATTCAATGATTTTCATTTTTAATGTGGATTGTATGCGTATATGTGTGTTTCTATACAACACACAGAGATGCAAATGTGTGTATACTCATTAACAATGAAGGAAAGAGGAAGGACAGGTAACAGTAAAACAGTGAAAAGAATATAGAAGGCAGGAGGAACTAGAGAGAGGGGAACTCAACAGGACAGAGAGAAAGAAGCAAATCAGTGAGTGAGGATCTGCTGAACAGCTGCCCAGGAGTGCGCCTGCAAACCAGAACCAGACAACTCGTGGCTGAGGATGAGTAGACTTCTCCAGGGCCTCCTCTAGGAAATAGTGACTCCCTCTTCCTGCCAATTCATATGAATGCTTTATTTTTTTGCTCAGATTTTCTACCTTTCTTCAGTAACTTGTTTTCCATAGCTTTCTAATATTTATTCTCATTACTAAAATTTCCTAGGTATTCTACTGGAATTTTGTAACAGTTGTCAACATTTAGTGAACATTTACATTTATCTAACACCCCTTATGTGACAGATGTGCTGTTAAGTAGGCAGTGGAGATGAGATACATGCCAAGTGAACAATGGTAATTGTTTTTCTTACTGAATTCCTGTAAAGGGCAGAAATAATAACATAGATAGTCAAAAGAGATATAGAGTTATTTACCCCAGCATTTTTGCCACATTCAAAGAATTTATAGCTTTTTAATAAAGACAATTATAATTTACTTATGCAATGTAGCATCTAAGTGAAATGTCTGCATAAGAGTTTACAGTTTGTTCTATACAGAGCACTCTCTTACCAAATTTATGAGCACTTATTATTATTATTATCATTTTTTCAGTTTTACAATTAAGAAAACTGAATCTCAAAGAAGTTAAATGTTTTTACCCAGGTCATTTGAAGTGGGGCTTGAACCCAGGTTTTTTAAAACTTCAAATCAGATGAATATTTTAACATATTATCTTACTATATCATATGCCAGATATAGTAATAAAATGTGAATTTCGTGATGTATTGTACTTTATATTTTCTTTTACAAGCTGTTGAATTTATGTACATAGTTCATTCAGTAGCCATTATATGTTTGGTAGCAGTTTTTACATAGACTGGAGCATTATAATTAATTTTAGTACAAAAGAGTTTACCTTTCCACATTTAATTGACAACAGATGCTCTTTCATTGGGTGGAAGGACAATTTCAAAGTTTTCCTGTGTGAAATCTTCAAGAGTGCAGAAGTGTAGATTATCCTAAGTCAAATAGTAAATTCCAAGTCTACCATTAAAAGACTAAAAATGTGAAAGCCACTGGTAAAACAGGGCGTGCAAGCAACCATTCTCAATGGCAAAAGTTTTCTAATTTCAGTCTTTATTGATTACACTGAAGAAAGAAAATTTTTAATAGAAAAAAGTGTGCTTAAAAATTCTGCATAAGATTGACTGATAAATTCATAATGTTAAAAAATGATAAATTTTTAAATGTAAAAGCTTTTCCAAAAGTTTAAATTGTATTCTGAGATGAGCTCTTAACACTAGTCATCTGCAGACATTCTCTGACCCCGCTGAGGGAAGTGTTACTGCCTGTGATGTTTTTCTCCCTGGAGAACTCCAGGAAAACTCCCACTCTGTCAGTTGCTAGCTCTAAATCTTAGTCTAATCACAGTTCCAGATTAGCCATGTGGCTATGAATGAGTTACTTAATGAGTCTGGGACTCAGTTTCTTTATCTAGAATTTAATTCATTGCAAAATTTATTGAGCCTTTGTATGACTAACTCTCATTGAGCTCTTACTATGTACCAGAATATTCTAAGTGTTTGGTATAGATAAAATTTCAAAAACACTGTACGTTATGAGCTGTTATTATTTCAAATTTACAGATGAGGAAACTGATGCCCAGAAAGATTAAGTCACTTGCCTAAACTCACACAGCTAGTAGAAGTGCTACGACTAAGACTTGAGTCTAAGAAGTTCACCTCCAGCATCTTAGTTAACCACCTCATTATGTGTCAGGATGGGTACAGCAAAAAACAGGAAACTCAGCCAGAAAAAAGTTTACAATTAGAATATTTATTATCTTACAAACCTGAGATTCCAAAGACTGGTGATACCAGGGTTGATTTAATGGTTCCATGATATCATCAAGGACCTGGGCTATTCCCTGTCTTCCACTCTGCTTCCCTCAGCACATTGGCTCTTGTCTCCCAGGCTTGACTCTTTCCATTCAAAGGATAGCTGCTGTAACTGTAGGTATCACATACTCATTTTTATCAGGGGGGAAATCTTTCCCAAAAGCCTCAAGAGACTGGTCAAAACTGGGTTACATGTCCATCCTTAAACCAGGCACTAGCAAAGGAGAATGAGACTATAATTTTGTTTAGACCAATTATGGTTAACCCTTAAGTCTTGGGGAGTGCCTATCTTTACTGAGCACTTTTCCTCTGTGAGAATTTTATAAGTAAGAAAGGGTGGGATGCTTGGCAATTGGGTAGGGAAGGATGATGACTACCTCTGTAGTTAAAAGCCAATTCCCATGTTCATTGGATTTACTATTTTGTCTCTTAGCTTCTTTCACCTCCTGGATCCAACAGTAACCAAGTCCTAATCAGACTTTCATCCAGATTTACAAACATAGTATAGTTCTTCATTCACTAAAACATGAAGTCTCATCTTCAGAGAACACAAAAGTCCTGTCCTACCTGGGTGCACATTCCCTTTACCTCTCTAGTAACAACAGCTTCTCCCCACCATGTTATATATAGCCAAAGTGGAGGAGAATTGCTTGCAGTTCCCTGTGCACACAAAGTTGCTTTGTTTGTATCTTCAATTCATACTGCTCCTTCTGCCTCAACTACCTTCCTCTTCTTGCCTCCCTGGAAACTGCTACCCCAATAGTATTGTGTACAATTTAGTGATAGATAGAAAATTTGGGAACAAGAGAATCCATGTGCAAAACAGTTTTGTATCATCTCAGTGAGAGATAGGGTGGTAAAGTGGATCCAAAAGGAGGTTTTACAGTTTTGCTTTCCAAGGTTTCGGTTACATACCGTCAACCATCATTCAAAAATATTGAAGGGAAAATTCCAGAAACAACCAATTCATAAAGTTTTCAAATATGTGCTGTTCAGAGTAGCATGATGAAATCTGTCCTTCTCCTTGCTTAGAACATAAACCATCCCTTTGTTCAGTGAATCTACACTGTAGATGCTGCCTACCCGTTAGTCACTTAGTAGCCAGCTTGGTTATCAGATGGACTACTACAGTATTGCAGTATTTGTGTTCAAGTTACCTTCATTTTATACCACAGGGGCTCTGAAGCACAATAGTAATGTCCCTGGCAATTCAACTTTGCCAAAGGGAAGACATTAAGTGTTTCCATAAGTGAAAAAGTGAAAATTCTTGACTTAAGGAAAGGAAAAAAAATTGTATGCCTAAGTTGCTAAGATCTATGGCGAGAATGGATCTCTTATCCTTAAAATTGTGAAGAAGGAAAAAGAAATTTTCCAGCTTTGTTATCACATCTCAAACTGCAAAAGTTACAGTTATGCTGTGTGAGAAATAGTTAGTTAATATAGAAAAGGCATTAAATTTTTGGGTGGTAGATAGGAACAGAAAAGTGTTCTGATTGACAGCAACGTGTTGTGCCAGAAAGCAGTGGGCCTGTATGAAGACTTAAGTAAGGGATCCCCTGAAACGAGTGACACCAAGCCATCTGCTGCAAGTAGGAGACGGTTACACAGATTCAGTAATACAGAAGGCCAACTGGAGCCTCATGCTACATCATAATGCCTACCTCATTCACCTCACATCATCGCATCACATTGGCATTGCACCCACTCACATCATCACAAGAAGGGTAGTATAGTACAGCAAGATATTTTGAGAGACAGACCACATTCATAGTGTGTTTTTCACAATATGTTGTTGTGTGTGTAGGAGACTAACAGCACAATAATAAAATAGAATAATTATATCTCTTACTATACCTTCTTTACAAACTTTATCATAGGTATACATGTATAGGAGAAAACATAATGTATACATTCAAAGTTTCAGGCATCCACTGGAACCTTGAAAGTATCCCTTAAGGATCAGGAGGACTACTGTATATGAAGAAGAATTTGCTGAGTTAAAATTGACAAGTAGGAGGAAGTGTCAAATTTGGGTGTCTTTGAGGATGGTGAGGCCAGATAATCAAATTGAGAGTGAACATGGAGAAAGGTCAGTTCTACTAAGCACATCTTGCAACTAAAGTAATCGTGGGATCACTGTGAGGAAATTGTCCATCAAGAGCTGAATGACAGAATATGAAGCTCAGGATATAAGCTTGACCTAATGATTTAGAAGTCATATGATATGATTTGGCTGTGTCCCCACCGAAACCTCATCTTGAATTCTAGTTCCAATAATTCCCACATGTTATGGGAGGAACCTGATGGGAGGTAATTGAATCATGGGGTGGATCTTTCCCATGCTGTTTTTGTGATAGTGAATAAGTGTCATGAGATATGATGTTTTTATAAATGGGAGTGGCCCTGCACAAGCCCTTTTGCCTGCTGCCATTTAAGGTGTGACTTGCTCCTCCTTGCCTTCTGCCATGATTGTGAGGTCTCAGCCATGTGAATCTGTGAGTCAATTAAACCTCTTTCCTTTATGCTAATAAAGACATACCTAATCTCAGGTATGTCTTTATTAGCAGTGTGAGAACAGACTAATACATCATAGTATACATATGATAGATGGAGCCATTTTTTTCTGATTTTCTTCTCTTTACAGAGAGGATGACTGAAAAGTGGGCATGTGTGAGTCCATGGAACTAGGGAAGGACAGAGAAACAGCCCGTAGCAGAAGCAATGGAACATGAGTCATTGGACAAGAATGGAAACCAAGATTAGGGAATAGCAAGGACTAGTGGAAGAATTAAGTCTAAAGTAGCTTGTAAAAGTTGAGAAGATGGTCATTGGATGTGGGCTAAAAGTGAAGAAAAAAATTCAAGAAGTATCTGAAATGAGTACTCGGAGATGAAGTGTGAAGTTAAATAAAAATTAGAGGGCTAAGAAATATGAGATCAAGGAAGAAGAGTTTATAACATCAGGCAGAAGTGGTCTGAGTGATGCTAGCTTGAAGACATGGCAGGTGCCCACTGGAAAGCTTTGGCAGTCTTGTTTGTGGGTGGGTGGGTCAGGATTATTTGGAGAAGCAGAATTCATATAGATGCACAAGCAGGAACAATTTGGAGGTTACTCCTCAAAGGTTGATAGGATAAAAAGAGAAAAAGGAAGAAAACAGAAACCTGATGACCAACATACTTACAAGGTAGGCAAGGAAGAAAAAAAACCACAAAATATCCTAAAACAGGTCAATTACCACTTAAGAGAAAAAATGGTTGAGGGGAAGAATAAGGCAGTATCTATGATCTCCTCTGGCTCTGAAATTGTATGTAGAGAGAGTTCAGAAAAAAAGATCTCATTCATCTAATCCACTTATTAATTTACTGATATTGGTAATGGATTTGGGGACAGTAGGCATAGAAATATAATTCCTTCAGAAAGCAAGAAAGAAATATGATAGATAATTCTGAGTTTTTTGTGTAAAACAAAAATATCCTCAAATTTAGTTTTTCTTCCCTGCTTCTCCAATGAAGGATGACATGACTGCTTGTTCTCCTGGGGGAGTAAATAAAATGCTAGGAATTCAGGGACTCCAGCTTCTGACTGCCACTCTGCTTTATCTGTAGGAAGGGAATTGGTGACATCTGTCTTAGTAAGGATCTGGTGACAGCCCAAGAACACACAGGCACTGAGGGAGACCACATCCTTTTGAATCCCTTTGGATTGAAGAGCTTGCCTCTGAAGGCCTTGGGAATCAGAATAAGCTTGGAGGATTTTTATGAGGTAAAATGGCAGGCAAGTTTTGATGAATTGAAAGGAAGAGAATTTCACATGCCATTAAAATCTTTCTTTAAAATAACATATGATTTCATCATACGGCATACTGTTGCATCTTGGTTTGATTCACAAGCTTGGAAGAATAAGTGAACAAAAGGAGTGGCATAAATTTCTGGAAAAAGTTTCCTTGATTCCTCTCTGACAGGGCTGCCTTATGACTTAGGTAGACCCCAGAAACATCTGTGTTCATGGGATCCTTCTGCCATGAAAAAAATAAAAAATAAAAAAATTATGCTTTACAACTGTGTTAGTATAAAGACAAATTGAATCCAGGCTGGGTTGAATATTATATGTTAATTGTTGCTAGATTCATTGTCTTTCTTTGGTGAGAGAAATAACAAAAAAATTTTGTGGATGCCTAACAGTATTGTTGGTGCTAACCTTGTTGTGCCTATTGTGGCCCCTGAGTACCAGCCCTGTTGCTTAGGAACACCTTTCTGTTTTTTCTGACCATGCCTGAGTCCCACTGCCATACCCTGTTTCTCTATGGAACCCTGCTTGACTGATCCTGCCTGTGGGAATGCCTCCAATATTTATTGTCTGTCTGACTCATTATGCAATTAGTGTAGTCTGTGATCTATTAGCATTTATCTTTTATGTATGAGTCTTTTTATTCTAAATAAATTTTAAGTTGTTTGAGGCCAGGGACCATGGCTTATACTCTTTCTTCTCCTCAGTATTTACCACGTTCGGTGATAGCTGCCATTTATTGAGCACATGCCATGTGCCAGGCAGAGTTCTGCTTACACATGGAGTTATTCTCACTTTCCAAAAAAACTGCATCTAATGGAAGAAAAGCAACCTGGTCCAGGCCTCCCCTCCAGACCCAGAATATCAGTGTAAGTTTCAATGGTTCTGAAGTCAACCATTTTTCTCCTCAATAATGTCCACATGTGGGTTGTGGTGATGATGATGAAGATGAATGGGGGTGGGGAGAAGGGAAATAATATGAAATCAGTGTAAAATCTCAACAGGTGTTTAAATTATGCATAGTAAAACTTAAAGCACATCTTGTTTAGATCTAGCAATTTTTTCATAATTTACTTGAAATCTTTAAGTGTTTTTGATTATAGGATGTATTCATTTACCATAGTGACAACAATGGAATAAAAAACTTGTCCTTTCCATAGGGAAATTAAATTCCTCACTTCAATATCTTGAATGTTGCTCACATTTCAAGATCTTGTCTTCTTATTTTATTTTTTTAAAAAGAGAGACTAGAAAGAAAAGTAATTTATTTCCAAGGACAATATGGTCAGGTACTAATTCTCCCTTTAATACGTCATAATCACACCCCATATTTTAACCGATGTTGGGCAATGTCAGGGTTAAGCCCAATAACATCTATTCAAGTAATTTCAAATTTGAAGCAATATTAGTTATCCATGGATAAATTAAACACCAGTATGTTCGTATCTTATATGCTTTCATTACAATTCATGGAGAGACTTATGGTCTTGCCATTTTGTCATGATGCCATATAGCAGTCAATGAATATTAAGTTGTTTCTTTCTTAGCTTTTTTCCACCACAGTTTCAAGTGGGAACAGATTTCACCCATGTGTTGCAGTTTGTCCATTTAAAATCTTACCTGCCCTGTATGTGGGAAATCACAGAAACCCAGAAGAGAACACTATTTTTACATATACAGAGTTTGGTGTCATAGAAAGAGGATTTATTGTCTGTCTGACTCATTATGCAATTAGTATAGTCTATGATCTATTAGCATTTATCTTTTATGTATGAGTCTTTTTATTACAAATAAATTTTAAGTTGTTTGAGGCCAGGGACCATGGCTTATACCTCTTCTTCTCCTTGGATGAGCTGTGCACCCAAGTACACCTGATCCTTCCTCTACCACTTAAAGCTGATGTGGCCTCAGGAGTGTCTCTTGATTCTATATGCTCATATATAAAGTGGTGATAAAAAGTATTTACCTTTACAGGTTACTTGTAAGGCTAGGACATTTGCTATGGAAAATACTTCACCTAGTCTCTAGCGTGTAGTAGGTGCTTACTAGATGCTAGTTTATTAATATTATTGGTATTATCATTACCATCTCTGAATGGTGCTGAAGGACTAGTTAGAAAAGTTAAGATAAAAACAGCTCTTGAATGTATTCACTTGGGCCTTGATATGGACTGGGCCTTTTATGTTGCCGAAATAGCCAGGGAAATATGACTGTAAAGTCACATTAAAATGTTTCATGCAGGGAAAAATAAGTGGTCTCCTAACTTGATTTTGCTCATTTATTTTTCCAGCAAGCATTAAACCATAATCAGGCTCTTACAACTGGAAATATCACATAGCAATTAGAGTTTCACATGTCACAACTGAGGCCTTTTGGGAAAGAGATGCTACTGACACAGCAGCCCATTCTATCCTCTGCAGCCTAACGTCCCCTTTGTTACAAACAGCATTTTGTAATACACTTCTACTACCCTGAAATGAAACTCGTAGATAAAATAACCTATCTTCTCATTGGGTTTTTTAAAAAATGCCCTAAGTATCTATCATTAAAGGGAAAAGAAAAGGAAAGTAATATACAATAAAATAATCGAAAATGTTAGGGCACAACTACATTGGGAAACTTAATAAAGTTGTCAGACACTTTTGCTTAAAAATAGTATCACCTTGACTGCAACACCTACAAATACAGATTGATACAGATGGCTGAATTGGCAACTCAGACACCAAGAGCTGTATTACATCTTTGTTGTTATTTTCTGAAATGGTGAATGACTCTTGTTAAAGTTCCAAACATAGCCAAGCACGATCTTTCCCTAATTTATGCAGTTGTGTCCCTGGAAAATTTATTGTGTATTAAAACTGTGCAAAAATATTTTGTGTTATATGCATATATGGAGTTAGGCTCTATGCCAAGACAGTTATAAAGAGGTTTTTCATGGACACAAATGCCTGGAGGGACATCCCAAACTTGTCCAAACTTGAACTTGGGACAATTTTTCATTGCATGCAATTGTCTTGCCCATTGCAGCGCATCTACCATCAGTGACCCTTTCTCATTTTAAGGTTAGGAGTGCTTACTAATTACTGGGACCAAGAAAAAAATCATTAATTTTTCAAAACATCCTCTAGGGGGCGGTCCTGCTCCCATTGAGACTATCGCCATAGTCATACTAAGTTGCAGTTCTCTCAGCAGCCCGCCTTTGCTTATTCTTTTTTTTCTCTGCAGGAGATGCTCTTCCTCGACTTGGCCTTGCTATTAATGGCTTAACCCTAAAGACCGGCATCAGATATCTCTGGTCTAGGAAGTCGTCTGTAAAGCTCCAGTTGCCTTCCCTTTGTGTTCTCATAAGACCCTCTGTTTAAGGAATTTCTTCTTGGATTGTATAGTATTATCTGTTTTCCTATATCATGTAAGCGCTCCTGAAGGCAGAATCAATGAGTCAATTTATTTTTCTTTTTTTTTATTTACTTAATTTTACCTCTTCAAATTTAAATTTATTGGTTTCAGCCTGCCAGCTTTGAAGAATAGAAGTTCGGAAGAGGAGTGGTTCCCTGCAGTGCATCACGGTTGCCTTGCCAGATATACAGTCAGACTGCTTCTTTTTTTTTTTTTTTTTTTTTGTTTTTTTTTTTTTGTACTTTGGGCTCTGGGGTACATGTGCACATCCTGAATCCTGCAGGATTGTTGCATAGGTACATACATGACATGGTGGTTTGTCCATCCCCCTCATCCCCAACCCCCACCCCTCCCCAACCCCCACCCTCCCCACCCCCACCTACATCAGACATTTCTCCCAGTGTTATCCCTCCCCATCCTCCCCGCCTCTCCTCTTTCCGTCCCCTCCCCTCCCCTTCACCCCCTCACCTAGCCCAGTGAGTGTTGTTCTCTTCCCCGTACCCAAACAGTTCTCATTGTTCATCACCTGTCTATGAATGAAAACATGCAGTGTTTGGTTTTCTGTTCTTGTGTCAGTTTGCTGAGAATGATGGTTTCTAGATTCATCCCTGTCTCTACAAAGGCTGCTTCTTTAATCGGGCCCCCGATCTATTCCTCCTCACTGGGCAAGTCCTCCCTGTAGGAGCTTCAGCCACTCCAGCAAGGGTTCTACAGACAAAGTTCCGATTTCTCCCTGGGATGAAGCTCCCCCAGGGAGGCGCACCTGCCATCTTTGCAGTTCAGTAAACTGGGCCATTCCAGCCTGACAACTCTGGAAAATACAAACGGTCCAGGCAAGTAAGGGTCCCGGGCAATGCTGCTCACCTACTCTACCAAAGGGCAGTCAGACTGCTTCTTGGGGCGGGTCCCTGATCCTGGACCTCCCATTAGGGGTCTCCAGCCACCTCCTACAGGCATGTTCTTGCTGGCAACTTGTCAGTGACGCCCTGGGATGGAGCTTCCATAGGAAAGAGCAGGCTGCCATCTTTGCAGTTTTGCAGGCTTCACTGGCGATACCTCCAGGTATGGGGAATAACTGAAGCAACTAGGGTCTGGAGCGGACCCCCAGCAAACTGCAGCAGCACTGTGGAAGAATAGCATGACTGTTGAAAGAAAAACAAACAGAAAACAGTTAACATCAACAAAGAAGACCCCACAAAAAATACATTCATAGGTTAGCAGCCCTCAAAGATCAAAGGTAGATAAGCCCACGAAAATTAGAAAGAATCAATGCAAAAATGCTGACAACTCAAAAAGCCAGTGTGTCTCTTCTCTTCCAAATGATAGCAACATCTCTCCAGCAAGGGCACAGAACTGGGCTGAGGCTGAGATGCCTGAACTGACAGAAGTAGGCTTTGGAAGGTGGATAATGATGAACTTCACTGAGCTAAAGAAGCATGCTGTAATCTAATGCAAAGAAACCAAGAATCATCATAAAACAATACAGGAGCTGGTAGCCAGAATAACCAGTTTAGAGCGGAACATAACCAAACTGATGATGCTGAAAAACACAGCACAACAACTTCACAGTGCAATCACAAGTATCAATAGCAGAATAGACCAAGCAGAATAAAGAATCTCAGAGCCTGAAAAAAATCTCAGAGCTTGAAGACTATCATTCTGAAATAAGGCAGATAAGAATAGAGAAAAAAGGATGAAAAGGAATGAACAAAACCTATGAGAAATATGGTGTTATGTAAAAAGACCGAACCTACTACTGATTGGGATACCTAAAAGAGATGGGGAGATGGAACCCAGTTGGAAAACATACTTCAGGATGTCATCTAGTAGAACTTCCCCAATCTAGCAAGATAGGCCAACATTCAAACTGAGGAAATGCAGAGAACCCCAGTAAGATACTCCATGAGAAGATCAATCCCAAGATACATAATAATAAGATTCTTCAAGGTCAAAATGAAAGAAAAAATGTTACGGGCAGCCAGAGTGAAAGGCCAGGTCACCTACAAAGGGAAACCCATCAAACTAACAGAAAACCTCTCAGAAGAAACCCTACAAGCCAGAAAGGATTGTGATATTCAACTTTTTTTAAAGATAGAGCCTCGCTCTATTGCACAAGCTGGAATGCAGTGGCATGATCTCGATCACTGCAACCTACACCTCCCAGGTACAAGTGATTCTCCTGCTTCAAATACCCATCATGTGAAAAGACACACATACGCTTAAAATAAAGAGATAGAGGAAAGTTTACCAAGCAAACGGAAAACAGAAAAAAGCAGGGGCTGCAATCCTAGTTTCTGACAAAATAGACATTAAACCAATAAAGATTTAAAAAGACAAAGAAGATCATTACGTATTGGTAAAGGGTCAATTCAAGAAGAAGAGCTAACCATTCTAAATATATATGCACCCAATACAGGAGCACCCAGATTCATAAAGTAAGTTCTTAGGGACCTACAAAGAGACATGGAGACTCCCATACAATAATAGTGAGACACTCCACTATCAATATTAGGTCAACGAGATGGAAATTAACAAGGATATTCAGGACCTGAACGCAGCTCTGGATCAGGTGGACCTGACAGAACTCTCCATCCCCAAACAACAGAATATACATTCTTCTCATTGTCACATGGCACTTAGTCTAAAATTGATCACATAATTGAAAGTAAAACACTTCTCCGCAAACACAATAGAACTGAAATTGTAACGAACAGTCTTTCAGGCCAATGCAGTCAAATTAAAACTCAAGATTAAGAAATTTACTCAAAACCACACAACTACGTGGAAATTGAACAACCTGCTCCTGAATGACTTGAGTAAATAATGAAATTAAGGCAGAAATCAAGAAGTTCTTTGAAACTAATGAGAACAAACAGATGATGCACCAAAATCTCCAGGACGCAGCTGAAGCAGTATTAAGAGGGAAACTTATAGCACTAAATGCCTACCTCACAAAGCTAGAAAGATCTCAAGTTAATAACCTAACATCTCAACTGAAAGAACTAGAGAACCAAGAGCAAACAAAACCCAAAACTAGCAGAAGACAAGAAATAACCAGGATCAGAGCTAAACTGGAGGAGGTAAAAACATGAAAAACCCTTCAATTTTTAAAAAAATCAACAAATCAAGGAGCTGGTTTTTTGAAAAAAAAAATTAATAAAATAGATGGGCCAGGTGTGGTGGCTCACAGCTGTAATCCAAGCACTTTGAGAAACAGAGGCAGGCAGATCACCTGAGATCAGGAGTTTGAGACCAACCTGGCCAATGTGGTGAAACCCCATCTCTATTAAAAATACAAAAATTGGCTGGGCATGGTAGTGGGAACCTGTAATCCTGGCTACTCAGGAGGCTGAGGCAGGAGAATCACTTGAACCCAGGAAGTAAAGGTTGCGGTGAGCCGAGATTACACCACTGCACTCCAGCCTGGGTGACAAGAGCAAAACTCCATCTAAGAAAAAAAAAAAAAAAAAAAAAAAAAAAAAAGATAAACTGCTAGCTAGACTAATAAAGAAGAAAAGAGAGAAAAATAAAATAAACACAATCTTAAATGATAAGGGGGATATTACCACTGACTCCACAAAAATGCAGAAAACCATCATAAGAATACTATAAATACGTCTATGCACATAAACTAGACAATCTAGAAGAAATGAATAGATTGCTGAACACATACACTGTCTCAAGACCAAACCAGGAAGAAATTTAATTGCTGAATACACCAATAACAAGTTCTGAAATTGAGGCAGTGATAAATAGCCTAGCAATCTAAAAAAGGCCAGGACCAAATGGACTCACAGCTAAATTCTATCAGAGGTACAAAGAAGAGCTGGAACTATTTCTACTGAAACCATTCCAGAAAATCGAAATGGAGGGACTCCTTCCTAAGTCATTCTATAAGGTCAGCATCATCCTCATACTAAAACCTGGCAGAGATACAACAAAAAAAGAAATTTCAAGTCAATATTCTTGAACATTGATGCCAAAAATCCTCAATAAAATACTGGCAAACCAAATCCAGCAGCACATCAAAAAGCTTATCCATCACAACAAAGTAGGCTTTATCCCTGGGATACAAGGTTGGTTCAACATACACAAATCAACAAATGTGATTCCATCACACTAACAGAACTAAAGACAAAAAACACATGATTGTCTCAATAGATGCAGAAAAGATCTTTGGTAAAATTCAACGTCTTTTCATGTTAACAATGCTAAATAAACTAGGTATTGAAGAAACATACTTCAAAATAATAAGAGCTGCATATGACAACCCCATAGCCAATATCATACTGAATGGGCAAAAGTTGGAAGTATTTCTTTTGAAAACTTGCAAAAGACAAGTCTACAGTAACCAAAACAGCACAGTACTGGTACAAAAACAGACACATAGACCAATGAAACAGAATACAAAACTCAGAAATAAGACCACACATCTACAACTATCTGATCTTCAACAAACCTGACAAAAACAAGCTGTGGGAAAAAGATTCCCTATTTAATAAATGGTGCTGGGAGAACTGGCTGACCATATGCAGAAAATTTAAATATACAAAAAGTAACTCAAGATGAATTAAAGAATTAAATGTAAAACCCAAAACTATAAAACCTTAGAAGAAAATCTAGGTAATAGCATTCAGGGTATAGGCACAGCCAAAGATTTCATGATGAAGATGCCAAAAACAATTGCAATAAAAGCAAAAATTGACAAATGTGATATAATTAAACTAAAGAACTTCTGTACAGCAAAAGAAACAATCATCAGAGTGAACAGACAACCTACAGAATGAGAAAAAATTTTGTAGATCTGCAGTCTTATTTCTGAGTTCTGTATTCTTTTCCATTGGTCTATATGTCTGTTTTTGTACCAGTACTGTGCTGTTTGGTTACTGTAAACTAAAGAGCTTCTGCACAGCGCAAGAAACAACCATTAGAGTGAACAGGCAACCTACAGAATGGGGGAAAATGTTTGCAGTCTATCTATCTGACAAAGGTCTAATATCCAGAGTCCACAAAGAATCTAAACAAATTTACAAGAAAAAACAATGTAATTAAAAAGTGGGCAAAGGACATTAACGACACTTCTCAAAAGAAGACATACATGCAGCCAACAAACATATAAAAAAAGCTCAACATCACTGATCATTAGAGAAATCCAAATCAAAACCACAATGACATCATCTCACACCAGTCAGAATGGCTAAAAACTCAAAAAATAAGTGATGCTGATGAGGTTGTGGTTAAAAAAAAGGAGCACTTTTATTTATACTGTTGGTGTGAGTGTAAATTAGTTCAACCATTATGGAAGACAGTGTGGCAATTCATTAAAGACCTAGACCATTTGACCCAGTTAAATACCATTATTAGGTATATACCAAAAAGAATATAAATCATTCTATTATAAAGACACATGCACATATATGTTCATTGCAGCACTATTTACATTAGCAAAGACATGGAATCAACCCAAATGTCCACCAATGAGAGCCTGGGTAAAGAAAATGTGGTACATATACATCGTGGAATACTATGCAGCCATAAAAATGAGATCATGTCTTTTGTAGGGAGATGGATAGAGTTGGAAGCCATTATCCTCAGGAACAGAAAACCAAACACCACATGTCCTCCCTTATAAGTGGGAGCTGAATGACAGGAACACATGGAAACATTGCTGGGGAGCAACACACACTGAAGCCTGTTAGGAGGGGGCAGTGGAGGGAGGGGGAGCATCAGGAAGAATAGCTAATGGATGCTGGGCTTAATACCTAGGTGATGGGATGATCTGTGCCACAAACTACCATGGCACACATTTACCTGTGTAACAAACCTACACATCTGGCACATGTATCCCTGAACTTAAAAATAAAAGTTGAAGAAAAAAAAATTAATTTATCTCTTTATCCTTAGTGCCTGACTCATGACTGTCACATGTGAAAGATGGATGGGAAGAATATTTGAAAAAATTAATAAATAACTATTTTTTACCCAAATATTAATTAGCTACTTTTAAAAATATACTGTGATTGGCTCGCAGAAAGATAACTCAAAAGTGGATCCTGTTATCAAGATAGTGGTAGTCAAGGAGGGGACTTAGATCACTCATGGCCATTTTCAAAAAACAAGTATAAACCATGGCATGTTAATTAGATATGAGTTGAAAGTGGTCTACATGGTGCCATGTATTTTATTTAGAACTGGTGGAGGAAAAAAATGCCTTTGTAAAGCGTCAAGTTTAAGAATCATTAATGTTATTTCAGGTGGGTTACATAGGTTATTCTGATATGGAGCAGAACAGCACAGGACTGTTTTAAACAGCAGTTTTCATACTTGGAGTATTTTAAAGTACTTTAAAGTGCTTTACAAAGTAATGAGTTAAACATTGGTAGTGAGAAACTATGTATGCTAATAGAGAAAGCCATTATGCTCTTGACAGTAGCTCAAACGGGACTGTGGAAATTAGAAGCAGTTTTATTGATATTGGCCAGGATTTGGGATTAATCCTTGCTCCTTTAGAAAATTGCCATGGGATCTTTAAATTGCACTTGGATGGCTGCCGTGTTTAATAAGATTGTTTTCTAGACCTGAAACTCAACCAAAAAGTTTTTGCACAGACATTCTACAAATAAAGCATATTTGGAGGTAGCAATTTTTTCCATAATGAATTTGGATAATGAAAGACTTTTACGGAAGAAGCAGCAGGAATAAAAAAATCCCCATGACCCCTTCCTGGCTTTTAGAAGTAACCTCATTGGAGATTCTGAAATATTCAGATAAACGTGTTCCAATTTTGCCTTTGCTCTTCAGAGTTCTGGCTGGGACTATTATAAAGGTGCCAAAAATCTAATGAGGAAGCCTGTTCATGAACAATTTCCATGCCACTTTAAACAGACTTGCAAGGTTAAGAAGGTCTGAATAAATATGCAAACGTTATGATATCCAATGGAATAATTTCTCATGTCTTTGGCTTTTCAAAACTTTTGTACAAGATTCTGTCCAAATTCTATCCAAATATGAATGACAATTTAATTGGAAAGAGTAAAGCAATTTGAAGTTTAACATTTATTTTAATATATTGTATCATCTATTAATATGAAATGAAATGTTAATACTGTTATTAGTATGTTTGAGAAATGCCCACTATAAGCCTACAATGAATTTTATAACATAAATGATAGATATTAAAACTAAACATTTACTAAAATTCTTTAACATTTTATGCTTGAAAACTATGTCACTAGAATTCACTATTCATCTACCCAGTAGAATTTGATTGGGACTGAATGCTAAGACAGGAATACAAGTTAAGAAAGGAAACTTGGTAAAGAACCGGAAAGCAGAAGTTTATTGAATCCAGATTTTAGAGTTAGCAATAGTGAGACTATATATTGGTTCTGGAATTTAAATTAATCTCAAAACTATCAGCTTTTAGTTATGAACTCTGTCTTTTCATATCATACAGAGGTTTAATATGCTGAAATCATTGCCTTGAGGTCTGTTTCATTTCTAAATCTTTAAAGTCCATGCAGAATACATTCATCAATCCAGCTTTCAAGGAAAAACAAGAAGGAACTTTGTTAAGTATGAATATCCATATTGCTTGCCTTACTGCATACAAAACAAAACAACACATTTTTTATCAGTAAAAGTTACATAAGTTTGACCACAGATGAGCTTGCCTTACTTATCATAAGCAACATAAGCAAAATATAGAGCTTGACAGTGCTTAGGGCTCACAATGTAAGTTAGCCCCAGTGCGAGTGTTAGAAGTTGGGGATGGTTAAGGGGCAAGTGCTTCCCAGTTGTCAACATTTCAATGTAACCCCAAAACTTTGCAGAGGTGGAAACCAGTAAGGAATTGTAACTATCACAAGTATAAAAGACTTTTCAAGAACATGGGAAAAATCTGAAGGATAAGTATTATTTTTAAAGAATATACAATTTACCTATTTTTCTTGTAAAATTATTTATAAAAATTAGGCCAGGCGTGGTGGCTCAAGCCTGTAATCCCAGCACTTTGGGAGGCCGAGGTGGGTGGATCACGAGGTCAAGAGATCGAGACCATCCTGGTCAACATGGTGAAACCCTGTCTCTACTGAAAAAAAAAATACAAAAAAATTAGCTGGGCATGGTGGTGCGTGCCTGTAATCCCAGCTACTCAGGAGGCTGAGGCAGGAGAATTGCTTGAACCCAGGAGGCAGAGGTTGTGGTGAGCCAAGATTGTGCCATTGCACTCCAGCCTGGGTAACAAGAGTGAAACTCTGTCTCAAAAAAAAATATTAATAAAAATTAAAAGTAAACCATGAGGGCCACCTCATGGCAAAATCTACCTCTATGACGTTCCCCTTGCCTGCAGTTTCAAACATTGTAGTGATAATATGTCTTTCTCAGGGATTGTAATGATAACCCTAATTAAGACAAAAGCTGCATGTTAGACCAGCAGGAACTCTGATTTAGGACGTAATTCAGTTTGCGTAATCTCACTTCTGCCATGAACCCTGACTCCTCGTGAGACTATAAAGGCAAGGCTCACTCTACCATATTTGCCACTGTATTCCAAATGCCTCATGCATCTAGTATGGGTGTCCCTTAAATATTTCGTGAATGAATAAGTAACATTGTTTTGGCTTTGACTTCTATCTTGGTCTCAGCCTCTTCATTTGTAAAATAAGTGGGTTAGGCTAAATGTCTCCTTGTCCCCTTCCAGTCTCAGACACTGTTTCTTAACTACCAGCCCTTATTAAATATACAGATTTCAGGACCAAAATCAAAGTCTCTGGGGATGGGGCCTCAGCAATTGCCCTTTAAATGCTTCACAGATGCTTCTTATGTACAATAAATTTGTTCTAGGACCATACAAGTATCTTAAAGTAGGTTTAGGGGTAGAAATTTTGACTGTATCAAAGTACTTATATATAAAAGGCAGGCAGATGGTGAAGGTGACCATCTTGATAATTTGGCTCTCTAATTCCCAACACTCTGAACTTACAGATTATGAAATTTTTGTAAGTCCTTTCCACCCAGAGAATTTCCTCCATTCTTGATGGAGGTAGACAAGGATATAGTATTTCCAGGTTTGGTTAGTTGAAAAACCGTAACTTTAAAGCACACCATTCTTTGTTTCTTCATGAAGGTAGAATTTTCAAGCTGTTAATTTTTCCATATACATATATATTGCTAAACTAGGCTTTGAAATATGATATTATAAACATAGAAAAATCTCTTTAACTGACAGACCAAAATATAATTGGCTTTCTTAATATTCAAACACATCAATCTTTTAAAATGTTAATTGACATCTACTTTCCTGGATGAGTGTTTTCTTTCATAAAAGTGTGATTTAAAAAATCCTAAATTTAAAAGTTGGCATTGGTAAGTATAAATTTTTCATATTGACAACAGAAAAGACAACTTTTTCTACTCAAATTCCTACTAACCACAGAAAATACGAGCAAGACATGATTAATAAAACCACTTTAAGTCCTTTAGTTGACATTCCCAAAGACCAAAACTAACAGTTGGATTTAGGATGCTCAATTGCTTCTTTGTTCTTCCAAACTTCATACTCTTGATGAGGTGTAGATTGATATGACTCCAGAGAAGCCAAAGCAAAGATATTTGGTTTATATATCTGAACTCTAGTGAAAGTCAAATAGGTAGGCTTTTAAGGTAGACCCAGAGGCCAGATTTTCAGACATCACTCAAGCAGAACTTGTGCTGGGCTCCCTCTTATTTGGATGACTTGTCCAAACCAAACACAGCCAGTCATTTCCAGTTTCTTCCAACAGTGTGCATAGTTTCCAACTGCAGAAATGGAGAGACAATTTGCTTGACTTCATGTCAGATGTCAGGCCTGCTGACCTTCAAGGAAAGCTGAGCTTGACAATGGTGAACATTGCCCAGAGTATGCAAAGTTAAAATATGTGGTCCTTTGCCAGAAATACAGATGGATGTAAAATAGGAACATTTTAAAGATTCAAGTTTAAACAGTGTTCTTTAAATAACACATTATACTGAAACTTATTTTTTTAATCCAGAGCTATCATATACTTTAATTGTAGGTTCAAAGAGTATTATCGTTTGATTTCCAGTACATATTGTTACACGCACACACCGACACACACACACACACACATACACACACACACACACAAAAAGCGCATAAGAATATCTATAATACACTACCCTTTAAATAAGAAAAAAAGAAATTTGATTTTCTGCTCTTGTATGCAATAATAAAATAAAATAAAATAAAATAAAAAGAAAAAAGAAAAAAATTTGAAAAAAATATCAACTTTTTTGTGTAGAAGAGATACAGAGAGGGTAAAGCAGAAACTAAAGAGATTGGTTACATGATGGAGTGAGGTGAGAAAAGGATGGAAAGGATGGAGGAACTGAAACAGGTTAGCAGGAATGAGGAGGGCATGACATTTTTCTAAGTATATATTAGAGAGCTGTTACTCTTAGAATCATAGTAATGTTTCATGTATCTATCACATACCCAAAATAATAGACAATAAAAACCAAGCAGGATCTGAGGGGAGCTCAAAGTGGAACAAAAACACTAACACATCTGCAAATGAATAACATAACTATATTCAAAGGAATGGGGAAGAAAAGAAATAGGTTTGGAGAACACTGTCTTGGCTGGATATTCTAAAGCTAAAGGCACAAAGAACTATTATGCATGCATAAATTCTGAAATATTACAAGTAAATGTATTTCTCAAAGGTTTATGGTTTGGCAATTCTGAAACAATGGGTGTGCTAAAATTGAACAAATAGGTAAATATCCTGAAGATAATAAGAACTGGGTTTTTCATTGTCAGGGAAAAAATTTTAAAAATAAGGAAACGTTAAAGACTAAAGCAGCAGTCCCCAACCATTTTGGCACCAGAGACTGGTTTCCTGGAAGACAATTTTTCCATGAATGGGGTGGGGTGGGGTGATGGTCTTGGGATGAAACTGTCCCAGCTCAGATCATCAGGCATTAGATTATCATAAGGAGCACATAACCTAGATCCCTCACATGTGTAGTTCACAATAGGGTTTGTGCTGCTATGAGAACATAATGCCACCCCTAATCTGACCGGATGTGGAGCTCAGGTGGTAATGCTCCCTCACCTGCCACTCACTTCCTGCTGTGCAGTTCAGTTCCTAATAGGCCACAGACAGGGTACCAATCCAAGGCCCAGGGTTTGGGGACCCCTGGACTAAAGAGAACACTGAAATGTTGTACTGGAATCTGAGGTATCAGCATAAACTGGTGGATAGATAGTTAGATAGATAGATAGATAGATAGATAGATAGATAGATAGATAACTACAGATATGGTATGCATGTGGATTAAAGTACACAAGTATCTTTCCTAGCTCTGTCTGCTACTAAAGGGGCTTAGAAGCAATGGCATCCCAGTAGTAATACACATGCAGCACTCAGATTTTGGTTTCTAAACACCATTCCCCAGTGAAAGGAACCAGGGCCCACAGAAGTGGTTGGTTCCAGGGCTAAGGTCAGAAAAATACAAAATGAATCTGAATATTTTATACTAGCATAATGTAAGGATATGTTCACTAAAAGATGGGGGCCAACTAAAAAGAGTCAAATCTAGAACAATTTGAGTAACAAAATAAATGACAATATTGGATTGTAACCTACAGAATACCACAAATATCTATGAGTCCACACTAACATAAATAAATGCTTGGTTAAATAAATAAATGAGAAATAAAGGAAAACTATTCCTTAATGTAGAAGTATAATTAATAAAGGTACAAGAGAAAGGAAATAGACAATCAACATTAAGCAAACAATGTAGTATCCCAAATTAGACCCTGGACAAGATTCTGAACTAAAAAGTAACATGAATGGGAAAATGAATAAGATTCAGATAAGATCTGTAGTCTATTTAATAGTTTTGAGTTAGTGTTTGTATTAGTCTATTCTCACCCTACTAATAAAGACATACCTGAGACTGGGTAATTTATAAAGGAAAGAGCTTTAATTGACTCACAGTTCTGCAGGGCTGGGAAACTTACAATCATGGCAGAAGGGAAAACAAATGCATTCTTCTTCACATGGCAACAGGAGGGAGAAGTACCAAGAGAAAGGGAGAAAGCCCCTTATAAAACCATTAGTTCTCATGAAAATTTACTATCAAGAGAACAGCAGCATGACGGTAACCACGCTGATGATTCAACTACCTCCCATTAGCTCCCTCTCATGACCCATGGGGATGATGGGAACTACAATTCAAGATGAGATTTGGGCAGGGACACAGCTAAAACATACCAGTGTTAATTTCCTCTGATCATTGTACTGTGGCTATGTGGGATATGGACAGAAGAAGCTGAATGAGGACTATATAGACCATATCTCTGTGATTATTCTGTAAATCTGAAATGTGTTCAAAATGAAAAGTGAAAAAAATGAAATATAAAGTGATGTGTAAAAAATTGTTTTAAAGTAACTTTTGGATCTCTTAAAGGTTTTTGAAGAGCTGATGTAGTTCACTCTTTACCCTGAACTGCAAAGATTTGCACCATGAGCTCACTCTTACCACTCCTATGTCACCTCCAACCCTCTGCCATCCATGCTGGCTTCTTTCTTTTCCTTGAGTATGTCAGATGAATTCTCAACTACACACACACACACACACACACACACACACACACACACCCCTTCCCCAATCTTTGATCTTCTCAAAACTGACTCCTTCTCATTGTTCAGTAATATTTCTCAGTCAGCTCTGACCAGGTTATATTGTATCTCAAAAAATATAGTTTTATTTCTCATGTATGCTTATGCTTCATGGCCCATCCTTTAATGGTGAGTCAGCCATGGATCTGCTTCCCATGTCTTCTTCATTCCAGGATCCATGCCCAAAGAGAAAACTCAGTCTGTAATTTGGCCAACTCACGGGAGAAGGAAGAGAACAAGTCAGCTTTCAACAGCAAAAGATGTTTCTTGGAGCTTCTCTGTAGAGCTGGCAGGCTGGTGCTTGTGCTCACATTTCATTGGTTGAAGTCTATCACATGGCTAAGCCTGGTGTTGATGTAATTGAGAAGGAAACTTCTCCTTTAGAAGACACTGCAAGTCATATGGTAGGAATGTGTAATTTTCCAGGAAAGAGAGCAAGAATTTGGGAACAGTAAATAATCTATTATAAGACTCCTTGAAACTTTCTCAGAGGAATCTTCTTGTAGCACCTGCATCTAAAGTTATCATTCTTCCCGGGTTACTTAATATTCTATTATTTTGTTTTTCTTATCACTTTCTAGAATTATCTTACTTTATTAAGGTTTCCTTTTATGATTGGTCTTTCCCACCAGAATGTAAATTCTACGAGAGCGGACAATTTATCTAAATTAATTATCACTCTGTCCAATAGTTCCTTGCTCATATTTAAGTGCTCAATAAATATTTATGGGATAAAAGAAGGACACAGCCTGGAACTCCCAAATTTCCATGTTTTTATACAGCACATCATATGCAATGCCTCACCAAGAGCAGGCGCTGATAAATATTTGTTAAATAAATAAATGAATGCATGTTTATATTGAATGAAATTAAAGATGAAAATACATACATATATTTATATACACATTTTGGTATTTTCTATGACTACAACTGAGAAAAAAAATTTCCTATTAAGAAGGGACATTTCTATGCATGGTTTTTTCTCCTAGTGCACTTGGAAGAAGTAGATGAGATTTGATTTTCCTCATGTAGTTCCAGCTAATCTCTCCTATAAATGAATAAAGCATTTGAGGATTCAGTCTGGCAAATGTAGAGCAGGTCTGCAGAGCAGACATATTAACAAATTGTTTTGGAAGTAGAGCAGCAGCAGGATGGGAGATTGAAAGAGGCTGGGATACAGGAGACAACCAGCACAGACACACTGGTGTTGCAAGTGCTTTTTCCTTCTTTTGACAGGTAAGAGCTTCTATTGATAGCTCATTTTAATAAATGGTACTTCCTTGCAAAATTCTCTATCTTCTTTTGCATTGGATCTAGGAGAGTCCATATTAATTCCTTGTTTGGACTTCCACTTCCTCCCCTAAAAGGCAAAATTATGATCTAATTTCTTTAAATGAGTATTACCCAATAAAGTTTGCTTTATTTAGCATGACTGTTTGCAGGCTCAAAGTATGCACAGACCTGCTCAATTTTAGCCATAGGGATAGATGGAGTCAGTGCTATGACTACAGACATCTGGGTAGATGTTGCATTCCCTGATCATAGTTTTCCACTATTAATAATTCATTCCTGTGGCTTTTAACTATATAACCTACAATTTAAAGATTACTTTGCCTCTTAAATTTGAAAAAAAAAAACATAAAAAATATTTTGAATCTTTTAGTCACAATTTTTAAATTAGGTACAAGGAAAAAAGTGCTAGAGATGGCTGTTATTGGTGGGAAATGGGAAATGGAAAAGCATGGGAAAAGTAGAACTATGACGCTGAAAATTTTGTTTAATTTCCCAAGTATACTGTGAGCTGGCTTCGATCTTAGGGTAAATTACCCACAGTTGTCACCATAAGCCTGCAACCCATTACTGCACAAACTGAATTAAGATGAGGTCTGTAATAAAATCTGTTAAAGGAGGTTTAGCTAAGAAAAGTTATCAATGGACCAGTTATTCCAGCAGTCTTTCAGGGATACATTTTCATAGCATAGATACCATTAGTGTGAGTTTCTAGAATATTTACTTCTTTTCAATGTTTCTCAAATGCAGAGTTTAATGATTCCAGACAATAAACAATATTCATAATGGTTCGATGAACTGTAAATTTTTGTACCAAAATATTCTGAGAGTTAACATTTAGTCTGCCATCTGTCGGTGATCTATTATTGAGCAAGATACTTAACCTCTCTGAGCCTCAGTTTCTTCATTTGGAAAATGGCTACACTAATAATATCTATTTCAGAGCATATTGCAAAGATTAAATGAAAACATGCATGTGTAATGTTAGGATATCATCAGTTGTAGGTCCCCCCCAAAAATCCAACTCTAACTCAGATGAAAAGGAAACATATTAATTCATGCAACAGGAAATTGAAAGTGAAAGACTGGCTTTAGGCATGGTTAGATAAAGATGTTCAATGAATGTATTCAAAATTTGCCTTTTCTCCAATTCTTAGCTGTGCTGTCCTTTGGATTGGCTTTATTCTCAAGTATTTTCTCTTTATGTGTTGGCAAAGATGACCACCAGAAGCTAAAAAACAGCACCTCTTTTTTATAGTTCCAGAAAAAGGCCGAGGATTGAATCTTGCTTGTAGCTTGTGGGTCATGTACTCTAGACTGAAATCAAGAGAACAAGTTCTCAGATTGGCTGATCCTGGAGACAGTTGGTTGTGCCAGCCTCACTCAAATAGTATGGACAGAAAAAGGGTGAAGGGCAGCACCTTTCACCCAAAAAAGGTGATGTTGCATCACTACAAAAAAAAATATGGAGAGTGGGCAAAACAACGGCTGAATGTATTTAAAGTGCAACACAGTGCAAGCCATCCATGAATATTTGCTGTCATTAATGTCATCAATTTTTGGGAGAAGGAAATAGATGCTGACCTTAAGCAGAGATCACCAGGGGAGAATCTGGGTGACTAAAAGCTAACCAAAGATATGAAATGTGACAGCATGACCAATTCTTCTTGAACTTCCCATTCCCAGTACCAGCACAGTAGTTGGCACATAACAGTGCTCAAAAATGCATGGCAAGTGAATGAATGATATGTTAGGAATCCTGGTTAGTGCTTCTCTTCCAATGGCCGTTATAATAGGAATAGAACTAAAGCTGTTTCTTGGTCTGTTTTCCCAATAGACTCTTTCTTCTGAGAGGCCTGTTGTAGGGTGCTCTAAACTTTAAAGTGCATGTGAATTACCTGTGATCCTGTTACAATGCAGATTCTGACCGGGCATGTTGGCTCATGCCAGTAATCCCAACACTCTGGGAGGCTGAGGCTGGTGGATCACTTGAGATCAGGAGTTCGAGATCAGCCTGACCAATATGGTGAAACCCTGTCTCTACTAAAAATGCAAAAATTAGCTGGGCCTGGTGGTACATACCTGTAATCCCAGCTACTTGGGAGGCTGAGGTAAGAGAATTGCTTGAGCCTGGAAGGCAGAGGTTGCAGTGAGCTGAGATTATGCCACTGCACTCCAGCTTGTGTAATAGAGTGAAACTCAGTCTCAAAAAAGAAAAGAAAAGAAGATAAAAGAAAAGAAATGAAATGATGCAAATTCTGGAATAGGGTTTGAGATACTGCATTTCTAAGAAGCTCATAGGTGGTGCTATTTCTGCTGGCATGCAGACAACCCCTTGAATACTGTCTTAGTCTGTTCAGGCTGTTATAACAAAATACCATAAACTGTGGTGCTTATAAACAACAGAAATGTGTTTCTTACAGTTCTGGAGCTGGGAAGTTCAAGTTTATGGGGCTGGCAGATTCAGTGTCTGGCGGAAGGCTCTCCTTCTTGCTGTGTCCTCACAAGGTGGCAGGGACACGGCAACCCCCTGAGATTTCTTTTATAAGAGCACTAATCCCATTCAAGAGGGCTCCAGCCTCATGACCCAATCACCTCCCAAAAGGCCCCACCCCCAGTACCATCATACTGGGGGATAAGATTTCAACCAGTGAATTTAGGAGGTACACAAACATTCAGATTATAACAAATGACTAGGCTCTCAAGCTCTAACCTATTTCCAAGTGGGAACTGACATGAAGCTTTTACCAAGTTATTTAACACCACTGTTCACTAGAGACCCTACTTTAGGGTGTTCTTGTCATTTCCTTCATGGGTAAGGAGGGAGAAAGGAAGTAAGAGAGAATTTATGCTCAGAGGAGTTCTCCTAAAAGTCTGTGAAAATGGAGTAAACCATGTAAAATGTACTATTAAATAGATGAGTGAATCCGTTTCTAGCTCTTAATCTCTATATTTTAATTTATCATACAGACTACTCTAAAAATGTTAGAAAAATGCACCCATAGCTGTTTTTAAAACCAAGCATCATGAATTTTAAACCTTATTTCCTTTGGCACTTTATGGTGTGCAAAGCATTTTGGCATTTATTGCCTTATCTGATTTGGCTAGTCTGAGATAAACGCTGACCTTCTAAAATAAAATAGTGAAGATGCTATGATCAGTCTGAATAACCATATTTTCTCTTTTGGCCATATATCTCATTTTAATACACTTATTATCATCCTCAATCCTTCCCCCATCAACTCCACTTCTAGGATTTAGAATTCTTGGCTCCACACCTGAGATTCATAATTGCTTCCTTCTGTTTAGGCAGCTGCAAGAAGTTCACATGAAAACAGTCTCCTTCCTCTTTCTGTAGCCATGACATTGAACATACATTTTCCCTCCTCAGCAATTACATGGAGGTTACATAACCTACTTGTTGAATTGAAGTAGCATATCTAGACTAATAAAATTTAACCATTGACAGATACTTACAGGTGATCTGTGGGTAGACGAATCAGAAAGACATATTTGCAAATGTAACATAGCTAAGCAGAAAGATTTAAATGGATCTAGACATAGGAATCCAAGGAGAAAAAAAAGTTACCCTAAAGCACACTTGGCCTCTCCAAAGCACGTCCATGGCATCAGGCATGCCCTCAGGAAACTAGCGGCCGTTATGAAAGTTTCTGTCCAAATGTGATTATTCGAAGGCCAGACATTGGCAAGCTCTTAAATAGATAGCCTTATGTGTGCAACACCCTTTCTAACAAAGAACTATAAATTCAGCTCTGATGCAAAAACAGCCATAGACAATATGTAAATGAATGGTTGTGGTTGTCTTCCAATAAAACTTTATTTACAAAAACAGGTGGCAGATGAAATCTGGCCTACAGAATTGATTTGACAGAAACAAATTAGTGGCATTTCACTATTTTGACTTGTTTTAATTACCATGTTTGCAATGTTCCTGCATATTGTATATTTTCTATGTATTCAAAATGTTTTGTGGCATATAAGTCACTTTTGTTTCATGTCTTTTAATTTTCTTAAAAAAATTTTTTTTATTACATTTTAGGTTTTGGGGTACATGTGAAGAACATGCAAGATTGTTGCATAGGTACACACATGGCAGTGTGGTTTGCTGCCTTCCTTCCCCTCACCTGTATCTGTCATTTCTCCCCATGCTATCTTTTCCCAGCTCCCCGCCCCCCGTCCCTCCCCCATTTCCCCCCAACGGACCCCAGTGTGTAGTGCTCCCCTCCCTGTGTCCATGTGTTCTCATTGTTCAACACCCACCTATGAGTGAGAACATGCGGTGTTTGATTTTCTGCTCTTGTGTCAGTTTGCTGAGAATGATGGTTTCCAGGTTCATCCATGTCCCTACAAAGGACGTGAACTCATCGTTTTTGATGGATGCGTAATATTCCATGGTGTATATGTACCACATTTTCCCTATCCAGTCTATCATCAATGGGCATTTGGGTTGGTTCCAGGTCTTTGCTATTGTAAGAGTGCTGCAATGAACATTCTTGTGCATGTGTCCTTATAGTAGAATGATTTATAATCCTTTGGGTATATACCCAGTAATGGGATTGCTGGGTCAAATTGAATTTCTATTTCTAGGTCATTGAGGAATTGCCACACTGTCTTCCACAATGGTTGAATTAATTTACACTCCCACCAACAGTGTAAAAGTGTTTCTATTTCTCCACATCCTCTCCAGCATCTGTTGTCTCCAGATTTTTTAATGATCGCCATTCTAACTGGTGTGAGATGGTATCTCAATGTGCTTTTGATTTGCATTTCTCTAATGACCAGTGATGATGAGCATTTTTTCGTATGTTTGTTGGCCTCCTGTATGTCTTCTTTTGTAAAGTGTCTGTTCATATCCTTTGCCCATTTTTGGCAATGGGCTTGTTTGTCTTTTTCTTGTAGATCTGTTTTAGTTCTTTGTAAATTCTGGATATCAGCCCCTTGTCAGATGGGTAGACTGCAAAAACTTTTTCCCATTCTGTTGGTTGCCGATTCACTCTACTGACTGTTTCTTTTGCCATGCAGAAGCTGTGGAGTTTGATTAGGTCCCATTTGTCTATTTTGGCTTTTGTTGCCACTGCTTTTGGCGTTTTGGTCATGAAGTCCTTGCCTACGCCTATTTCCTGAATGGTTTTGCCTAGATTTTCTTCTAGGGTTTTTATGTTGTTAGGTCTGATGTTTAAGTCTTTAATCCATCTGGAGTTAATTTTGGAGTAGGGTGTCAGGAAGGGGTCCTGTTTCTGCTTTCTGCACATGGCTAGCCAGTTTTCCCAACACCATTTATTAAACAGGGAATCCTTTCCCCATTGCTTGTTTTTGTCAGGTTTGTTGAAGATTGGATGGCTGTAGATATGTTGTATTTCCTCTGAGGCCTCTGTTTTGTTCCATTGGTCTATAGCTCTGTTTTGGTACCAGTACCATGCTGTTTAGATTACTGTAGCCTTGTAATATAGTTTGAAGTCCGGTAGTGTGATGCCTCCAGCTTTGTTCTTTTTGCTTAGAATTGACTTGGCTATGCCAGCTCTCTTTTGGTTCCATATGAAGTTTAAGGTGTTTTTTCCAGTTCTGTGAAGAAGGTCATTGGTAGCTTGATGGGAATAGCGTTGAATTTGTAAATTACTTTGGGCAATATGGCCCTTTTCACAATGTTGATTCTTCCTAACCATGAACATGGAATGTGTCTCCATCTGTTTGTGTCTTCTCTTATTTCATCGAGCAGTGGCTTGTAGTTCTCCTTGAAGAGGTCCTTTACGTTCCTTGTTAGTTGTATTCCTAGGTATTTTATTTTCTTTGTAGCAATTGTGAATGGCAGTTTGTTCTTGATTTGGCTCTCTTTAAGTCTGTTACTGGTGTATAGGAATGCTTGTGATTTTTGCACGTTGATTTTGTATCCTGAGACTTTGCTGAAGTTGTTTATCAGTTTCAGGAGATTTTGGGCTGAGACGATGGAGTCTTCTAGATATACAATCATGTCTTCTGCAAATAGAGACAATTTGATTTCCTCCTTTCCAATATGAATACCCTTTATTTCTTTTTCTTGCCTGATTGCTCTGGCTAGAACTTCCAGTACTATATTGAATAGGAGTGGTGAGAGAGGGCACCCTTGTCTAGTGCCAGATTTCAAAGGGAATGCTTCCAGTTTTTGCCCATTCAGTATGATATTGGCTGATGGTTTGTCATAAATAGCTTTTATTATTTTGAGATACATTCCATCAATACCTAGTTTATTGAGGGTTTTTAGCATAAAGGGCTGTTGAATTTTGTCAAAGGCCTTCTCTGCATCAATTGAGATAGTCATGTGGTTTTTGTCTTTGGTTCTGTTTATGTGGTGAATTACAAAATCCATTATGACACTAAGGGAGATACAACCAGAGGTTGAATATAAATGGGTAGAATTAATCTCAGTAAATTAACTGTTACAACAGTTACTCTCAATCCTTGACTCTCAAGAGTTTAATACAGTAAATGTTTATTTCTCACTCATGATATAGTCCAACATACCTTTTGGTGACTCTGCTATATGGTGACATCCAATGACTGAGAATGGCAAAGCTCTGCCATCCTCAACACATTTTGTCCATGCACATGAGAATCCAGCTTGCAGTTTGGAAACCACTGTGTGGAGGAGGCAGGCCTTGCTTTGACTGTTTGAGTCTGAAAGTGACACAAGACCTTCACTCATCTCCTGATGGTGGTAACTTATTACATGGCCTTACCCAAGAGGGAGACAGAAATGCAGGTTAATCCTATACCCAGGAAGAGGAAATGGGTTTGGTGAGCATCTAGCCCATCTTGCCACATAATTAAAATTTAAATACTAGATTTCAAGACTTTGTTTCTGCTTTTTTTTTTTAGTTCTTTTGTAATTTATGGCAAAGATTAGTACGGTTTTATAAAAAAAAAAAATTGATGGAGGAAGAAACATAAATAGAAATACAATGAGATATCTTCTTACCACAGTTAAAATGACTTTTATCCAAAAGACAGATAATAATGAATCCTGGAATAGATGTGAAGGAAGAGAAATCCTCATACACCATTGATGGTAATATAAATTACAGGTAGCCACTAAGCCACTGTGGAGAAATAGCATGGAGGTTCTTCAAAAACTAACAATAGAACTCCCATATCATCCAGTGGTCCCACAGCTAGGTATATATGCAAAAGAAAGGAAATTGGTATATCAAAGAGATATCTGCACTCCCATGTTTGTTTGCAATCCTATTTATAATAGCCAACATATGAAATAACCTAAGTGTCCATCAATGGATGAACGAATAAAGAAAACGTGGCATATATATACAATGGAGTATTATTCAGCCATAAAAAGAATGAAAATTCTGTTATTTGCAGCAATGTGAATGGAACCGAAAATCATTATGTCAAGCGAAATAGGTCAGGCACAAAACGACGAATATTGCATGTTCACACTCAAATTTGGGAGCTAAAAAAAAAATTGTGCTAATGGAGATAGCGACTAGAATGATGGTTACTGGAGGATAGGAAAGGTAGCAGGGAGGGGGAGATAAAAAAGCAAAAGGTTGGTCAATGGGTACAAAAATGCAGTTAGAATGAATAGGATTTAGTATTCAGTAGCACAATAGGGTGACTATATGTCTATAGTTAACAACAATTTCTTTTATATTTTAAAATAACTAAAAGAATAAAATTGGAATGCTCCTAACCTAAAGAAGTGATGAATGCTTGAGGCGATGGACACCCTAATTACCCTGATTTGATAATTACATATTGGATGCCTGCATGAAAACATCACAAGTACCCCATAAATATATATAACTATGATAATAAATATTTATAATTAATTAATTAAAAATAAACATATTTTAAAGAAAACAAAGCTAAGCATGCTTGATTTTTTTCTCATTTTTTCTTTACTTTTCTGGTTTTTTTTTTTTTTTTTTTTTTTTAGATAGAGTCTTGTACTGTTACTCAGGCTGAAGTGCAGTTTTTGTATTTTTAGTAGAGTTGAAGTTTTGCCATGTTGGCCAGGCTGGTCCCAAACTCCTGACCTCACGTGATCCACCCACCTTGGCCTCCCCAAATGCTGGGATTACAGGTGTGAGCCACTGTGCCCCACTTCTTTGCTTTTCTTGCCTCCCTTCCTCTCTCCCTCCCTTCCTATCTTCCTTCCCTCCCTCCCTCCCTCCCTCCTTCCCTTCCTCCCTCCATCCCTTCTGCCTTTCTTCCTTCCTTTTCTTTCTTTCTTTTTTAGAGACAGAGTCTCACTCTGTTGCCCAGGCTGGAGTACAATGGCACAATCATAGCTCACTGAAGCCTCAAACTCTAGGGCGCAAGTTATCTTCCTTTTTTGGCCTCTTAAGTAGCTCAGACGACAGGTATGCACTACCACATCTAGCTGATTTTTCAAAATTTTTACAGAGAGAGGGTCTTGCTATGTTGCTCAGGCTGGTCTCAAACTCTTGATTTCAAGTGATCCTCTTGCCTTGGCCTCTTATAAGCGAACTTTCTTTAAAAACATTTTAGCTGACAAACACTAATATAAAGCATATATTTTATAAGAAAAACCAAAGAGCCAATGATAAAACTATATACACCTTGCTTTTGGGTCTCTACACTTAAAAGGTATATCTGCTTGCATTTGTAACTAAACCCATGCTATTATAACCATATGTAAAATTTGCATTAATTTTTATAATTTTCTCAAGATTAACAAATATTAGACCACGAACGAAATAGAAAATCAGTAGGTTAAATAACAAGAAAAGAAAGCATCTTTGAAGAGAAAATTCAAATATATTTTAAAACAATTTTTATAATAAATTACCATTAAATAAAAAAGACTAACATCACACTTAACCCACGAATACAATCTGCCTGTTATTGAATTCAGACAAACATAAGAAAAAGTAAGGAGATCACTAGAAATCAAGGCACAAAATGAGTATGAGAAAACTTTTCACATTTTTTCTTAGGTAATTTAGAATGCAAATGGAAATCAAGTTCTTATTCCTTTGATGCTTATGTATGGTCTTCTTATTGAGAAGGCTCAAAAGAGATCACTGTATTCCTCCTTATTTTAGGATGTTTATATTAATGCAGGATAACCTGGCCAGAAAAGCAAAGGGAAGTAAAGAGGCTGTTTAATGAAGGGAGTTTAGCACCAGAAATTCCAAAAGAATAGATTAACGTTGTCTGCCTCTAAACTCTTCAAAGAAAAACATAATTGTGCCTTTTATATCTTACCCCGTGCTCCAACTGCAGAATTCCTTAACTCCCAGGAGGAGCCTCATAGAGATGCTGTGCTGTTTGATTTGGCACTATTCACAAACCTTGGCAGATGATCAAATAGAGGGCACTGAAGTGCAGGAAAAGCCTTAAGAAACTGTCTTTGCTGTTGTCGTTACTGCCTTCATGAATTGAAATCTCAATGGTAAGCATAAAGAAGCCATAGATATTAACCGAGCGTGCATAACTCCAATTTAGATGTTTAACACACGTTGGCTTGGAGAAAGCATGCACATTTACAGCTCTATATGCTCTCCCTTTCGTTGTATTTGTCTTATCTTTCAAATAAACATGGTTTCTTAAAATAAAGTCTTTTTTTCCCCCAGAACTCCTGAACTAAGTGTATAGACATGATGCAATGAATGAGTCTTGTCTTACAACTCAAAAGATCTGGGTTCTAGTTCTGATGCTACCAGTTCCTAGCTCTTTAACCTTGGGCAACTTGCTTAACTCCACTGAGCCTTGGCTCATGGGTCTACTAAATAAATACTGCCCACTTCACCAATTTTCTCTTAGAAGCAAATGAAAATTATATTTAGGATCACATAAAAATAATATATAAAAGCATTTGGTAAAATATAGAGAGCAATGTTGTGAGAAATAATTGCTGTGATGAAATAGAATTTTGCAGCAATGCAAAGGGTCATTAAAGGACAGAGGTTTTAAACAATTGATTTATAGTGAAAAGATAAAACCCAGGAGAGAATCTATTAGATTGTTAGTGAGTTTAAAATATAAATGTAGCAAAAGTGCATACTTTTAAAAAAGGAAAAGAGAAAAGAAAATGAACAGCAAATTGCAAAAGGTTATACTAAGTATGGAAATAATTAGGAAAAGAGTGAAATTTCTAAGGCATGAAATTCTTTAAATAAGATTAATTATATATTTGGGAGAGTTTTTGAAATGGATTTCATGATCTCTAGATGATTTGTCTCAGCTTATATTCATTCATTCTTTCATTCATAGAATGTAAGCTCTTTGGGTTGTGTTCCCTGACTTATTATAAGGGTACAGAGAAGGTGCTCATTGACTATTTGTGAAGCAAATTAACTGATGAATTAATGAGATCATTAATTCACAGTTTTTTGGAGCATTCATTGTGCTAGTTGTTAGAGGTGAAAGAATTCTATAGAGACAGTTTCTGCCTTCTGGGAGCTCTTATCCTAGTGCGGGAAACAGGTACATAATGATACAATAATATAATATGAGTCCCATAGTCCTATGCTGACCAGTTCTGTTCAGAAAATAATCACAAATGTGAATGTAAGCTGCACCACGATTTTTACTTAAATTCTTTAAAATTTTCTTTTAAATTTCCATTCATTTTACTCTGTAAGAAATTATAACAGTACATGTATGTGGAGAGTTATTTGGTGGTTATTTCCAATCTCAGTCCCTTCCCTCTTCCCAAAAAGTAATTCTTGTTATGAGGTTATTTTCTGTACACACACACACACACACACACACACACACACACACAATCTGTGTACATATATATTCATATGTATATATACACATACATATATGCCTGTATATGTATGTGCACACACATGAATTATTGTTTTCAGGTGTATGTTAATTAAAATAATAGCATAAAGATATATTATTTTAAAACTTTTTTTCCCTCCACAACATTTCTTGGAAACCTATTAATACTAGTACATTTAAATCTAGTTCAATCTTTAGAATGTTGGAGTAGTGGCCACAGCAGGGCTATCATTCACACATGGTACCCTAGGGAGTTGTGTAGTAAACAGCCCGTACACCTGTTTGTGGCAGCTTTCTGCCCTGTTTACATAAACAACATAGCTACGCCATAGCTCATCTAGTTGTTCCTCTATTGCTAGACAGACACATAGGTTGTTTCCAGTTTTTCAATATTATCAACCATCTTTTAATGAATATTTTTGTACAAGTTATAATAGCTAAAATGTCGAAACAATGTAATAAAATTCTTCATCTATTTTAAATCCTGGACTTGAACTCTATGTATTGTGTGCACACTTTGCAGCAGAACTATTAAAAACCAAAACAAAATATAGCCTTTTGAGAAAATGGGAGGGACGAATAAACCGCTTTAACTCTTTAAACTCAGAAGCTTGCAGAGATTAAAGCCCTCTCTCTTTATTTGGGTATTTGGTAGGCACAGAAATTAAACTTTTCAGACTGTCTTTTTGCCTCACATTGATTTGATTTAGTTGTGGGATTCTGAAGATGTAATATGTATGCACCATTTGAGGCAAGCTGGGGCTTTATGTGTTTTTGAATGGCAACATTTCTTTTCCACAAAAGATAACTTTATGACAAGTTACATTTATATTGAACTGCTTTGACATTGTGTAAGAACAGATTCATATAGCTTGATACATTCGGCAGAGATAGATATTTCCTCTATGATGCCTTTGATCTCTTTTCTGTGCAGAATGCTTTTGAATATTGAGGGGGCTGTTTGTCCTGAGGCACAGCCACTTGTAAACACGTAGACACCCCCGAGGAGCTATGTATTACTCAGGTAACAGTTGCAGGGACCTATTCCATCTGGTGCCAAAGACAGCTTTTAGTGCAGACTGCTTAAGGAAACAAAGGCTAATGAAACTGACTTAATGAAATTGCTAGGCATTAGAAATAGCATTTCCACAGGGGGAGCAAATGGACAAGAGCCTTCTTGTTGTCATTTTGACAGTGATTTGTAGTATTGATTCTAGCCTTTGGCTGGAGCTTGAACTAAGTACAGCAGAGGTCCGAGTACCTTGACCTCAAATGAAATGTTTACTTCATCACAGAAGGAGCTGGCTTCCTGTATTTGAAGAGAGAATGGTGGCATAAAGATTGGGAGGAAGAGAAGACCAGAGAAAGCAATAGAAGCCAATCCCCAGGCTGGAGGGTCAAAAGACACACTCAGGGGCCGCACGAGGTTGCCTCCTTGATAGGGGACCTGATAAGCTGACCTCAGCTATCGTTTTCTTTCCAGATGTTTGGTGGAGAATTCTAAGGCTAGGGCAAGTCTTCTTATAGTGGCATTCCCAGACACCCCTGGGGCTGGTTCTGCGGCACGGGCAGCCTGCCTGACTGCCTTTGCAGGTCGAAGCACTCATGTCTCCTCTTAGGTTTGCATAAATATATATGACTCAACTTGCTCCTCCGCTTAGAGTTACGGATTTTTCAAACTGGAAAGGAGCATAAAGATTACCTATCAAAATCTCCTTCACTTGGAAGATGAGGGAACCAATCTCCAAAGTGGAAGGAGTGGCCTCTGCAGCTAGGTCGTTCACCTCCTTAGTGATTTCACCAATTGATTTCCCTCTCAACACTTTGAAGATTCCTGACAATGACTCCTCCTCCTCTTCCTCTCTGAATTATCACCACTATCATCACCATCAGCATCATCTTCAGATTCCTTGAATGTGCGTTCCATATCTTCTACTTAATAGCTACAGTTCTGTCAGCATTCAGTGTGACCCAGCAGCATTTGTCCTTGTTGCATAACGAAAAGAGCTCTGGATTCAGAAGCAGATACACTTGAATTTAAAAACAGACTTAACTCTTTATTTTCATTTGCATGACCTTGACAGTCACTTTATTCCTCTGAGCTTATTTCCTCATCTATAATGTGAAGACAATAATGTTTGCTTTAGAGTTCCTATGAGGCTGAAGTGAGAATGCTATCATTAGTGTCTATTGCCTGTACAGGATAGGTCCTCAGTAAATGGATACCTGGGATACTAGTATTGCTATTATTTCTCGGAGACTTGGCTTCTTGTATTTGAAGAGATGCTCTGAAAGTTATCACAAGTTAGTCCTGACTCAATTGTCTTAGCTTGAGCAAAGCAGTTTCTCTCTTGGCCAGGCCAGGTGGCTCATGTCCGTAATCCCAGCACTTTGGGAGGACAAGGTGGGAGGATCACTTTCACTTGGGCCTAGGAGTTCGAGACCAGCCTGGGCAACATATTGAGATCCTGTCTCTACAACAAACAAAAAAATGAGCAAGGCATAGTGGCATGTGCCTGTAGTCCCAGCTACTGGGGAGGCTGTGGTGGGAGGATCACTTGAGCCTGGGAGGCAGAGGTTGCAGGGAGCTGAGATGGAGCTAGATGGGTAACAGAGTGAGACACTGGTGAGAGAGGGAGAGAGAGAGAGAGAGAGAGAGAGAGAGAGAGAGAGAGAGAGAGAGAGAGCGCTTCATTTATAAACTGAAGAGTTGCACAAGATCCTTTCTAAAGCTCAGTGCATATTTTTTTTGTTTGTTTTCTTTTTTTTTTTTTGACATAGCATGATGTAGTGGTTCTCTGGTTTTGGTGAACATTCCAGTCGCCTGGGGAGTTCATGCCTAAGGTTTCTAATTGAGTAGGTCTGGGAGAAGGGCCTAAGAATCTGTATTTTTTGACAAAGACACCAAATCTTAGTTTCCTCTTGCTATAACTGAGAAAAGTAATAATACCAATGTGGCAGGAAAATGGTGAGAAGCACATGAAATAATGTCTATAAAGCACTTAGCATAGTTTCTAGCATATGACAATTGCTCTAATTGCCTAGTAAATATTAGCTGTTATTCCTCTTTCTCTTTTGAACTTTGGATAGCATATATTTGTAGTTGGTAGGCTAAATTTGGCTGATAAACAGAACTTTCCACATGTGAATGAGGCACAAATATTTGCGATTAGGGGATTTCTAGCTTCTCTTGAAAAACGAAGAGACCTAGCAACACCAAGCCAGAAACCATTTACAGTGGCTGTGTCTGAACGTTGGCTGCTCCTTTAGCTGTGGATTCCCTATTTAAAGCAGTCCTCACTCAGTCTGCCTTGTTGATTTACATTTCTTGTTTGGCTCCTATAGGCGTTTGGGTTTGTAGATTTCTGTTGTATGCCCTAATTAGTCCTCTCTATCCAAAGTTTTAGAAGAGCTAAGAGACCATTCGTTCATGTGTTATTCTAGCTATTCTAGATCAATTAACAGTTGTCCATGGGCAGAGGCACAGCCCCTGTCACAGCTCCCTCTTAACTTAGCAGAAGTGATAAAGGGAGTAGCTTGTCTTCATAACTTTTATGATTTAGGGGCATAATTTAGGATGAGTTCCAAGGGGCAGCATTATGAAAGTCTACTGAAATACTTTGCCAGGGAACCTAACCCAAGCTGAGATGTTGCCCAACAGAATCAAAGCAGGGTTTAAAGTCAGCTGTTACCTTTATTACACATTTAAAACTTGGCAAAGGAAGTTCTTTGGGTTGAGACCACATGAAAGAAATCAAGGCAGGTGAAGGGTGGTTCAAGAGAACAGATGGACTGGACATCTTAAACCATTAGAGTGATGCTGCAACTTCCAAAGATACCTGCTTGTATGCTCTGAAAGTTATCACAATCTTTGTATTTTTTTCTCTAGCTACGGGTGTCACACATGAAAAAAAAATGTGAGGCAAGAAAGGGCTTCATACAAAGGTATTGAGGCCACATTTGTCAAACCCAGGATCCCACGCAGATTTGGGAACTATGTTTCAAGCTGAGCTTAAAACTTTCAACTCTCAAAAGTGCTACTTACCCCAAGTAAAAGGCAATTTTCCAGCTCAAAGAATGGCAGTTCTGCAAGGTTCAGGAAAAAAGGTCAGAAGACTCCTTGTACATCAATCAGCTCTTGGAAAACAACATGTCAATGAGTTAAGTGAACACGAATCAGGCACATATGGATTGAATTTCCCTTGAAATACTCCTGGGGTCCAAGTTTAAGGGGTGGAGGGGAGGAGGGGTGAAAATTCTTAGGAATATCTGCAGACCCCAAATGCTTGAAAATACTTCCAAGATGTCGACTGGCTATGCTGCAAGCCCTGCTGGCCTGAATCAATGCTGAGCTGAGCTGACCTTTGCTTTCTGGAGATGAGAATGGATCTAAGGCCCATATAACAGTCAAGGACTTCCCTACCCTTGATCTAAACTTCATTCCATGGCATGAAAATAAGGAGATCTGGTAGCGAATGGCTTTGAAAACACAATCCATAGGAAATGTTCAAGGTTACCAGTTCTTATTGCCACTAGACTATGTTTTTAAGCAAGTAAATCAGTCCGTTTTCTTCCTTCCTGGAATCATAAGAAAAGCAACTTGGAAATTATATAGATGTGAGGGGAAAAAAACAAGTACAAGAAGAGTTTCCTAAAACCATTATGCATGGAAATGTGTGGAATAGTGAAAATATTTTTTTGTAAATAGAGATTCCTATAAAGTCTTAAGAGCGAGCCCAGTGCAAACATTGTGGTAGATTCTAACCCCAAACACTAAACAATGAACGTAGTGAGAAAAAAAGCATGTAGATTTTGCATTCAGCATAAGATTCATAGATGTTGGGGCTATTTAAATTTGATTTTAGGGTGAAATTGGACGAATGCAGTATCAAGGATAACCTACTTCACTATATCCATATATGATCTAAAATTGGTTAGTACTGAATCCTTTCCCAAGAAAGCAACATAGGATACTTAGAGTAGAATGGGATACATACATTGTAAACTCTAAAAGAAAACCTGTTGAGAAACAATAAGATATATTTCATTTTTTTTGTTTTATAGAGTATTTTGTAGTTGTACTATAATTTCAGTGCAAGAAAACTATAAGACTTCTTGGTGGCAGAGGAATTATTATGGCTTTCCCCCGATATACACCTTTTTTTTTTTCTTTTTTAAGGCAGGAGGTAATCAGGGATAAATGTTAATGGGATTTTTTTTAAAACAAATGATGTACTATCAAGAGAAAATTTTTTCACAATTGTCAAATTGTGTAGACAGTGTTCAAATGGATCATTCATTATTAGCAGCACCACCAAGTTGAAAACATACTTTTTCTAGTCTGCAGTTGATTGATGTACATTACTCATATCAGACTAATGGCACTTTATTTTCCAACAGTAGCAAGTAATGAGTGACCTTGAGTGCATATTGTTTTCCTGAAAGGGTTTGTTGCTCTGCTTCCTTCATAAGCACCCCAAGGAAACAAGGCCTCTGTATTGGTGTTTTGCAGCAAACCTCATTTCTTTCATGGCTTTCTGTAAAAGAATTTGATACAGGGATAGAAGCTAACCTCAGTGAGTAAATGAAATATTGATCCATGCTACTCTGGCCTTGCCTTCACCTTGTCCCAGGGCGGTGAGTTACTGACTTTTCCGTTTTGGCTGTAATAGGAATTATTACAACAGGCCTGTGCAAGTAATTACTTGGCATGGTAAAAAAGGAGGGTCCATCATATATTTCTGTAGAGACGTTAGTTTCCATCAGCCCAGCAGTCTGCTTTTTTGGCTCTGTCTTTCCTACTCTTGATTCAATTCTTTTAACCATCATTAATCACACTCCTTGTCAGCAGAAGTTTATCAAAAGTATTAAGTGAGCAAGGTTGCCTGGCCTCCTTAAAAAAAATCAGCCAACATGGGGCAGTAAATTTCAAAATATGGAAGGTTGGTTCCGTGATATATATGAGTGTCTCTTCAACTAGAATGAGCCGTTTGTTTTAGTGATAGATATTGTAGTTTGAGCTGTGATAGAATCCTTCTCAAGTTTATATGTCGTGGGCTATCGTTTATGAGAGACCATGTGTTTCTAAATGGTGAAGGTCATGGCTGATGGCAAAAGTAAAAGCAGTGGTAATTCATTAAAAATAGTTAATAGGGCCTGCGGCTGACAGGGATAAATCGGAACATGTGGCTTGCCAACCCACCGGCACCTAAGATGACATTGTGTTTCTTCAGTCCCAATCTGCCACTTGCAATTGCCAGACAGCTGTGAGCTGACAGACAGATGGAAACAAGATCACTTGTTTCTTGTTAACAGATTTAGAAAAACTTCTCAGAAAGAGAAAAAACCCTCTACTCTTCAGTTTGACTTGGCTGACACGTATTTCAAAGTTGTTACTGATTTTTTTTTGATCACAAATATGTTTATTACTTAAAATTCAAATATTATAGAAACACATGATGTGGAAAAAATGAAAATCTATATTATATCTGAAATGTTAATTTCTTTTTTAAAAATGACATGACGCAAAATATGGCATAATGTTAAGATTTGATACGCTGAGAGATGGTTCTGTGATGGTTTCTTATGATGGTCTACATTATATTCCTGGCTATCTAATTAGTTTACAACTAAATGTTTTTCCATTTTCACAACTAAAAGGAAACCAGCCACTGAATTCCATCTCGCAGAGAAAATCACTTTTATCATGTTGTGTATTTGTGTATATCCCTCTAGATTATTTTTTTACTGTATGTATATATATATGTGTGTGTGTGTATATATGTATATACATATATACACACACACATATATATACACATACATATATACGTATATATATACACACATATATATCTATACATACATATATATGTATGTGTATATATACACACACTGTACTATATGTCACAGCGTTTATTTGTGTCTATGTGTGTGTGTGTGTGTGTATGTGATATACACACACACACACACACACATAGACACAAATAAACGCTTGTGGCATATATAGTAAAGAAAAATATGTTCAATATAATAATAATCAAATATATAAAATATATTAAATGTTAGATTATGTTATAACACCAGTTTGCAACATCCTTTAAAAATTCCAAGATTTAAATATGAATATTTGAGTAAATTCATGGACTCATTCATTCATTCATTCAGAACGTATAACAACTGTCAACCAAACTATAGCAAAATATTCACATCCCTTGAAGGCAACACAGGGCCGGAGTTCTACTTCCAGCTTTCATTCAGAATTTTCCTAATAGATGCTTCTGTTCCTGGGTCTTACTATAACAGATGTCCTCTTTGAAAACTTTCTGGCTAAATTTCAAGACTCCTAAAAATGAGAAAACTAAAAGGATCCTGCTGATTACAATCAATAGAGTTTGATGATCCATTTAAGACTGTAGATCAACAAAGGAATGTATGGAAGTAGATGCAGCCCTTAGGCAATTTCCAAATAAGCAAGTATGGATTTTCTATACATTACGTCTAATGAAGACGGTTTTAAAAACAATAGTGTTTGGGGATTTGATTTTTGATTTTTGTTTTTGGGTTTTTTTTTCTCTTTCTCTCTAATTTGAGAAGTCAGTGAAAAATGACACAGTGGTTTGATATAATACTGGGAGATAAACATCTTCACTTTTCACTTTGGATTGCCTCTTTTCCCTAGAAAAACAAATTGGCTAATAGAGAGTGTTTGCTACCTCTGGATGGAAAAGGATAATAACTAAGCTGCATTGGAGAAACAGTTCCTGAATATAAGGAAATATATAAGTAGAAAAGGAAAAAGAAAAGCTGTTTTTGTTTGTTTGTTTTTTCCTTTGCAATCAGAGCCTTTGCCTTTGCCTGCAAAATCTGAGTTGATAACTCCAGGCCTCTCTACCTGCATACACAGTCTGGACAACAATCCTGCCTGGAGAACCTCAGTCTCACAAAAAGAACTCTCTCTTTCCATGATTTCAAAAGGCACAAGTAATTCAACAGTACAATGAGATTTGAGTTTTGCAGACTATGTCTTCAACTTAGCTTTGAGTTTTTTCATTTGTTGACAGTTTAGGCTTTGGAGGCCACCACCATCACAACAAAACTGCCCGGGCAACAGTGGTGCTTTTCGCTGAGGAGTATTCAGCAAGAAGACAGAACATCATTGCAAATTAACATGTGTACAGGGAAAGACACTTAGCTTCAAATTAGCGAGGGAGAGCAGGAGAAATGTGTTGTGCTTAATTCAAGGCCAAGTGACGATGGGCACAGAGGATGTTTCTGGTTACCATCGTCTCGAAGAATACATTCACAGTGGTTACAAATTGACTTTTTATAGAGAAACTAAGACTGTTTCTAACCTATTGCACTGATATTATATTTAGTTAATATTTTATGAAAGAAAGTCCTCCCATTAGAGGTGGCAAATTGCTTTATAATTATAGTACTTTACAGAACGACCGTCTGCTCCATTTTATGGCAAAAGCACAAAAATACAGCTGCCTTTCCCATGTAACTCTTCTGCAGAGTCCTTGTGGTAAGTGACTATCCCTCCCATGATTGTTTTTCTTCACTTCAAATATTAGTTTAATTTGCAGAGAAAGTCATGTTTCATACTCGGTATGAGTTAATGAAATATTGATGCAGAAATTTCAATGAAGCAGGTCTGGGACACATGAGGGACCAGAGGTGAGCAAAGATACCTTCTCAGTCTTCTAAACTCTGATCTGACTCCATGCCACTCTCATAGTGGCTACCAGCCATTAAACATGATGGTTATTTAGTAATGATGACTATAATGAATTGGTGGGCAGAACAGCATCAAATTTTCATAAAAGAGTATAGATTGAATGGAAATGGAGTCGGAGCTATTTTCTCTTCCTTGTTTCTCTTCTTTTGTTTTTATTCTTCAATGAGAAACAGCAGATCTAAGTTCCTAGCAGGCAAGGAACATGTTTTATTTATATTTGTATTCCAGAGTATATCACAATGTTGGCACTAAATAAATGTTTCCATGAAAAATCTCTCCTTTGATTGAAATGTGCTGTGTAGCAGAAGCTGTTAGTGCCCTGACATGTCATGTTAGAACTCCTCGCTCCTGTGCACACCAGAGAAGTCTTACTGAGGCACCTGGTATTTACTAAAGGCACTTTCCCTGATCACTAGTGCAAGCTCCACTTGTACAGGGGACCCTGGGAAATTGATGCCCAAAGAACAGCTCTCAACAAATGATGAATGGAAATTGGTAGATAAATACCCCTCAGGCCAGACAACTCGAAGGTGTATTCTACAGACTTTTTCTAGAAGTCCCCAGTGGAAGTGAACTCCAATTACCCACATAGTAATAAACATTCCTTGTCCTCACTTCATTTCCTTTCTTGTCTCACTTCCCTATGTCCCCTTCAGCACTTCCAGGGATCGCATCCCAAATAAACCACTTGCACTCAAATCCTTATCTCAGGTTGGGCTTCTAGGGAATACATCCTCTTACACCAGGATATCAATTGATAAGAACTGATGGAAAGTTTTCTAAGTGTCTAACTTTGTGCTGTGCACTATGAGACTATTAAGGCATTTAAAATATTTACATTTACACAGCTCAGAAATCTCTTATTTTGTTAATTTCTATTTCAATAGTTTTTGGGGTACAGGTGGTTTTTGGTTACATGGATAACTTCTTTGCAAATTAGATTGAAAGATAAGATATACACATTTAAAACAATTAGTAGACTAGACAGCATTATACAGGGCTAAAATAAAATCTAAAGTGTGTATTACAGATAATCAGAGACAAGGAAAGTGGAACAAGGTTCTACATGTACAGTCAGGACAAAAAGTCATAAAACGGGCTGCTTGACTTGGGGGCGCTCATGGAAGCTGATGTGGGGGACTCAAAGGGGACAGTACACTTAGCACACAGGATGGTAGATCTCCAAGCCTAGTATTCTGCATGCAGTGATGGCTCAATAGATACTCCGAGAATGGAAAAACGAACTGGCAAATGAGTCAGTCATGAAAACTCAAATGAGCTATGCTATGTATTCTACCAAATTTTTGAATTAAATAAATACATAACAGTAATCATCTCTTATATATTGGGGTTTTAAGTATTCGACTTTCTACTTTGCATCTTTTTTCCTATTTCACCTACATCAACTTGGTTCTCTCCCTAAGAGATCTGCCACTTGGTAGCTGGGGGACCACAGGCAAGTTAATCAATCCCTTTAGTTTTAGGTTCTTCACCTGTAGAATGTTCAAAGGTTGACTGTGACCCTGGGGCATGATTTATTTGGCTAGTCCCTTGACTTCCAACAACAAAAAAAGTCCCAACTTTCCACCATTGTCTTATCCCTGGCCCCCTCCTATATAATTTTATTAATAAGTTCCTGAAAATATTAGGGTTTTCCATCCCTATATTAGATAACATATTCCTGAAAATATTGAGTTATATTGAATAACTGAACATATATGTTATCTAATATAGGGATGGAAAACCCTAATATTTTCAGGAACTTATTAATAAAATATATATGTGTGTGTGTGTATATATATACATATATATATATATATATATTTAACTTTAACAAAACATTTTGAAACAAGCAAAATATTTGAACCTAAGACTGTGTGGCTTTGAAGAAGTCATTTAATCTAAGGCTCAATTGCATTTTCCAAAAATGAGGATATTGCTTTTTTTACTAGAGATAATTATGTAAAGCACCTGGCTTAATGAATGATTAAGAAATCGTACATTTTTTCAACTGAATTGAGATATAATTTACATATTATAAATGCATGCATTTTAAGGACACAGTTTGATGAGTTTTGGAAAATGTGTATGCCCATATGACCACAGTGGTCAATGTATGGAACATCTCTGTCACTTTGAAAGGTTCTCTTGTGCCTCCTTGCAGCCAATCTACCACTTCACCCCAGCTCCAAGTAAACATTGATCTGCTTTCTGTCACTATAGATTAGATGCATCACTTTCTAGAATTTTATATAAATAGACTCATGTAGCATGTGCTCTTTTATGTCTGGCTTGTTTTGCTGAGCATTTCTGAAATTCATTCATGTTTTTGTGCGCGTATCTGTGGTTTGTTTCTCTGAAATAAGTGGAAGATCTTCTTTTACTAATCTACCAAGAAATTTCTTTCTTTCTAGGGCCCTTTGGACATTATCATATTTTGCAGTTATAACAGAGGATGGATGAATCATAAATAGATTTAAATGATACAATACCTAAGATAATTTTATTTACTTCTTTTTCTAAATAACAATAATAATAGCTAATATTTATTAAATACATGTTTTATAATGAGCATAAAACAGAAAATAAGAGGCATGTTAATTTTCCATTGCTGTGTAAGAAATTATCCCAGACTTAGGGGCTTAAAAGAATAAACATTTATTATATCAATGTTCCTATGGGCCAGGAATTCAGAACTTGCTTCAGTTGATGATTCTGGCTCATGATCTCTCATGAAGTTACAGCGGAGATGCTGGTTTGAGCTACCATCAACTGAAAGCTTAAATAAAATTAGAGAATGAGCTTGGATGGCCCACTTATGTGGCTAGCAAGTTGGTGCCAGCTGTTGGCAGGAGGTTTCTCCTCACAAAGACTCTCCACAGGGCTGCTTGCATGTCTTCTCAACATGGATTCATTTCCCCCAGAGTGAGTGAGCCAAGTGAGAGCAAGCAGGAAACTTGCAATTTCTTTTAGACTTAGCCTCAAAAGTCACATACTGTTGTTTTTCCGTATCACATTAATAGCACAGGTTAGTAGTGAGTGTGGGAAGGACAGTTGTCCAATAAAGTTGTTCCTGACAAGAAGATATGTTGAAGTCCTAATGCCAAGTACCGGTAAATGTGATCTTATTTGGAAAAAAAATGTTTGCAGATGTAATCAGGTTAAGATGAAATTATACTGGATATGATGGGCCTTAAGCCCAATGTCTGGTGTCCTTATAAGAAGAGAGAGATTTGGAGACAGACACACAGGGAAGAGAACAATGTGAAGATAGAGGCAGACACTATGGTCATGCATCTACCAGACAAAGAGTGCCAAGGATTGTAGGTGACCATTAGCAAGAAGCAACAAGGAGGGACTCTTCTCCAGAGCCATTGGAGAAAGTATAGTCTTGCCAAAACTTTTACTTTGTACTTCTAGCTTCCAGAACTGTGACAAAATAAATTTCTGTTGTTTTGAGCCATTCAGTTTGGTACCTTGTTATGGAACCCTCAGACACTGATACAGGGGTGAAATAATGGCATGAATATCAGGAGGTGGGGATCACTGAGGACCATCTTGGGGGCTGGCTACCACAGGAGGGGGAAACTTGCTTTGATGGAGTAATTAGGGAATGTGATAAAGTTTCAGCTGATAACTGAAAATGTCAAAGAGTCAACTAGGTAAAATAGGTGAAAAAGCATTTCAGGCAGATGAAACACCTTGTTAAGACTTTATGGCCAGGGCAAGTTTGGTGTGTTTGAGGCATGGAAAGAAGGCCAATCCTGGCTATTCACTAATGGGTAAAGGAGAGAGAGATTCAAAATAGACTGGAAGGATCAGCAGAGGCCAGATCCCTCCCCATTAGAAGGAGTTTAAATTTTACACAAAGGGCAGTGGGTGGTGTTTTAAGCAGGGAGTGGCATGCTTTTGTTCATGCTTTTAGAAGATGACCCTGGATGTCATGTGGACAATAGATTGAAGAGAAACAAGATTTAAATGAGAGACCAACTAGGAGATTACTGCAACAGTCCAAGCAGGAGGTGTTATTGCCTCAATAGAGGGTGAGGGAATTAAGATGAAAGGAAATAGACTATTAGAGATATACACTAGAGAACAAGTTATAGGGCTTAGTCATTATATGTGGGGTACAGGGGTGAGAAAAAAGAATCAAGGATAATGCCCACTAAATGCAGACTATTCTTTCCCAAGTACTTGAAACCTCTATTAATTTTAAATGAGCTTTATCCATTGTGAAACTTCAAGCTTAAAGCTCTTTGTCATTCTCTATTGCCTACTGGAAAAAGGCTACACTACATAGCATGGCACAAGGACAGTCTCAATTAGTCTTTTGCCTGAATGGCCAGCCTCATTTCTTCACCTACATCTAGTCACACTGAGCTGCTCATTCTTCTGGGAACACGGCACAATGAAAAAACGCATTCCCTTCTCTCTGCCTGAAGTATCCTTCCAGCTCACCTCCATGAAAGCTTCCGTATTGACAAGGCGTTTCATCACTTCCCCTACTTTGTTCTCATAGCATCCCGCTGACCTCTTTCTTTCTTCTTATCTCACCATATGTTTGTGATCCATCCCACCATATGCTGTATGTCTGTATGTCCCATTAACCATGGGCCTCCTGAGAGCCAAAAACAAATCTGATTCTTATTTGATATCACTGTCTGCTCCTAGCATAATCATAAGCACATGGTAGAGACTCAATTAATGATTGTCAAATGAATAACAGAGATAGCAGAGATGGCTGGAAATGTTTCACAGTTACTGGTAGATAGACTTATTTCTAATGAATATCAAGATGTCATGATTTCTCTCTAAGTTAGAATCAAAGAATCCCAAAGGCCCACCAGAAAAGACAAAAATATGATGCATACACTTATGAAATCATTCATTTGACAAATACTGAGCACCTGTTATTTGTCATGGTTCCAAGTGTCAGGGGCGTAGCAAGAGATAAAGTGGACTGGCCTCAATTCTCATGTATATTACATTCCTTTGAGAAGAAACAAACAATGATTAAATGTACAAAAAAGTGAGTAAGGTAACTTCACATGGTTGTGAAAACAATAAAGCAGAATAAAGTGATTGAAGCTGAGTGGGGGTTTCTGAAAGGTGCTTAGAGAAGATGTCTGTTAACCAGTAACATAATAACAGGAGAGAAAAGTTTCCAGGCAGAGACTTTGACTTCTGACTACAAGTCTCAGAGTTAGAGAGAAAGAAAAAGAAAGAAAGAAAGAAAGAAAGAAAGAAAGAAAGAAAGAAAGAAAGAAAGAAAGAAAGGTTGAGGGAAGGAGGGAAGGAGAGAAGAAGAAGAAGAAGAAGAAGAAGAAGAAGAAGAAGAAGAAGAAGAAGAAGAAGAAGAAGAAGAAAGAGAGAGAGAGAGAGAGAGAGAGAGAGAGAGAGAGAGAGAGAGAGAAAGCCTAAACCAGACGTGGCAGCTCACACCTATAATCCCAGTATTTGGGAGGCCAAGATGGAGGGATCACCTGAGGTCAGGAGGGTGAGACCAGCCTGGGCAACATGATAAAACCTCATCTCTACTAAAAATACAAAAAAATTAGATGGACATGGTGACAGGTGCCTGTTATCCCAGTTACTCAGGAGACTGAGACAGGAAAATTGCTTAAACCCAGGAGGTGGAGGTTGCAGCGAGTCGAGATCATACCATTTGCACTCCAGCCTGGGCAACAGAGCAAGACTTCGTCTCAAAAAAAAAAGTCTATTATATACCCTAAGCTCTATTTTCAAATGCCGTGTCAGGCTTTATATTGTTTAAAAAATCAAAGCGAACAACAACAACAAAAAAAACCAGTATATTTTTAAAGAAGTTTAAAATTTCAGTGAAATCATACTTTACATACATTTCTATAACCTACTTGCTTTTATTAACTTGATATCATGTGTTGTCGTTAAATTTGTTTTACAAAAATTTGTAATAGCTATATAGTATTTCTACATGGCTGTAGTATCATTTATGTAATCAAACCTCTACTTTTGTCCATTTATATCATTTTCAATTTCTCATAAGTAACAGGAGGGTAAACATCTTTAATTGTAAATACTTTGTACATAAATGATTTTTTGGTGTGTGTGACAAATTCTTAGGAGAAAAACTGCTGAGTCAAATATGTTTTCATTCACATGACCAATTTGCCCTGCAGAAGGTTTGTAACAATTTACTGTCCCACCATGAGTAAGTGGGGGTTAGATGCCTGATTAGAGTTAGCTTATTTTGTATCATATGAACAAAAGGAGAATCGTGCAACTTATTCCTGAGAAAGACCACCAACATGGTTGGAACAGCCATCTGAAACCTTCAAGACAACGTTCCAGTAGCAGTTGTTTCTACAGACATCAGGACGGTAGGTGCAGCCCTTACCCACTTGAAGTAGTTAAAAATCAGCCCCATTATTCTCAGTGGACAGAATGAGAGGAGTCTCGTCTACTGAAACATGACATGGCTGATTTTTTATTTTCTTCAAGCATCTGACCTAGAAAAAATCTGAGAGTTCCTAAACTTTACTACACTAATCACCAATTTCATAGAAAATGGACAATTTATGCAAGAAAATCACTGAGACTTCAAAGGAACAGCAATTGCTAAATCTACTAGCTTCTGCTTTTCAATGACTATCTCAACAAAACATTCAGGGAAGACACCATTCTGTACCTACCAACCAACCAACAAACAAACAAAAAACAAAAAAAGCAACACATAAGTAATTGTATGAGTGAGAAAAAGGTAATCTAAATGCATTGTTCCTACAACTTTTAAAAATTAATAAGTCATTTAAATTGTCTCTTGTAGTAATTGAAGTTTATAACTAGAAGGGTTTTGAGATATCATCTTGACTTATGATTTCTTACCTTTGAAGAAACAAAGGCCCATTTTCATGTAAAAATATTTTTGAGAGTCCCAACTTAATTATAAACTCTTTTAGTTTATAGTTTGAGAACATAATCATGACAATGAATCTATGAATCCAGAAATAATTTTTAAGTTTATTTTAATATCCCCAAAACAAACCTACACACTTCTAAAATAGAAACACATACGTAAGGAAAACACATCATGCATTTAGTTAGTGGATCACTTGCAATGAACTCCAAGCACGTTGCTTGCTCCTTCCCCACCTCAGGAGTTTGTCTACTGCAGATTAGGAATTATTTAGCTTTTAGTATTAGCAGTGAGAAAACTAAAGTGCATGAAAGTCATGTGCATCATACAAACCATGAATTAGCAAAGGAGCTAGAACTGGAGCCAGAGCGCCTGATTTTTTCTCTAAAGCTCCTTCCTGAGCTGGATTGGGACTACAGCTAATCAAAGGGTGTCCAATCTTTCGGCCTTCCTTGGCTACATGAGGAGAAGATTTGCCTTGGGCCACACATAAAATACCCTAATACTAACAATAGCTGATAAGCTTCAATAAATGCAACAAAAATCTCATAATGTTTTAAGAAAGTTTACAAATTTCCCTTGGACCACATTCAAAGTTGTCCTGGGCTGCTTGTGGCCAGCAGCTGTGGGTTGGACAAGCTTGAGCTAAATCATTTACCACTGTGATCCGGAAAGTCACCTCACCTTGCTAAGACTCAATACCCTAATTCATGTAGTGAATAATTATATAATTCATGTAGATGCTTCCTCTGAAAGCCCAGTTTCTTACCCAGACCAGGTGCTCTGTATGCATTAGCTATGTTCATTATTGTTATCTTGATTATTTACATTTCCACAAATATCTTTGCTTTAGACTTTATGACAAACAAATGAAAGTGCACCAAACCTTTACAGTTTGGCTGCCAGGCCTCTCTGCTTATCAATTCTTCAATTACCTAATGCAACTCATATCATTCAGGGCTTCAGAGATGCCTTCCCATTTTGATTGGAGGAGAAGTGGTTCCCTCTCTATAACTTATCAACTAACCTTGCCTCTTGGGTATTTACATAAAGAATGGGAATTTATTTGTCAAAAAACTGTGAGAATAAATTGCCCTTAACCATTCTCCCACAACTATGTGCTGTAAGTTTGTTGGCATCATTTATTTCTATCTCTCTGCAGGCTGATACAGTTTGTTTTTAAAAAGTGAAATCTTGTGTGTCTTGACTAGTGAGATCATGAACTATACTGAAAAAATGCTATTTTTTCTGCTATGAAAATTGGTTTATTTAATGGATTTTCACTTAAATGCATTGTTAAGCTAAAACAAACAAAGGAAACAAAACTGAAAAGCAACATCCTTATTTCCCAACACAGTAATTGGAGCCTAGAGAAATTCAGAGATCCTTCTTTCCACTCTCCTGTCTTTTCTGCTGTGTGGTCATTAGCCTTGTAGCATAATCAAGATGTAACTCTAAAGCAAACTTCATTAGGGATAAAGCAAACTTCCTCAGGAAATAAGAAATTTGCTACATTTTGCAGAGGACTATCATAAGCATTTCAAATTGCTCTTCTATATGCACGAATGGCAGAATATTTGATGCTTTTCTTGCCGGACCATACGTATATACCACGAGTTATATACATTGGATATGTGCTGTCTGTGACAAAAATAGGTATGGGAAAGAGAAGCTTGTACTATTCCTTTAATGTAAATATTAAACCAGACTGACATCAGTTATATTGGCTAAAAGCTTCCTGAATCTGCTGCAATAAAAAAAATGGTTTGCTAACATAGGAGTTGGTGATCGGCACAGTGATTAAGTAAAAAACGGAGTCAAGTGAACAAGAGAAAGGGAATGTAAGTTAGGGGAGGAAATGTCCATGCTGCACATTTATAAGACAAAGACAGAATCTTTGCTCAAACACTCATAAGTTGATCTTGGACAAATCACCTAACCTCTTCGAGCAGTTTTCCTCATTTTATAAAATGGAAATGATAATCTTGGCCAATTTACCTATCAGGGTTGTGATGAGAATCAAACCAGGTGATGAACATAAAAAGATTTTGCAAATTTTAAGTGTTTACAAAATTACAGGAGTAAAGTTACAGATATTTCAGTCTCTTTTGATTTGTTTTCAAGAAAGAAATTAGATAATACATAAAAGCAGACTCAGCTTTAGTTCTTTATTTTCACACGTAGTGAAGTACATATCATCTGAGAGAGAAAACAATGCTTTTATTCTTGCATTATTAAAAAAACAAAAATGAGATCTCTCGTTGAACACTGTGATCTAATCATGCGTGGTTGTATTTCATTTTCTGTATAGTGGACATTCTTATCTGACTATCAAACGTTAGGGTCACAATGTTGAAACTCCATATTCACTTTTATCTCCTACCTCTCTAACAATCAGCTTGGTGCAATCAGTATCAGGACTGCCTTATCTGCCCTCTAAAGTATTTTTCTGTTAATCATCAGGTAATTCAATTGAGACAGTGATCGTGTCTTAAAAATAACTGAATGTATACAGTTTCCTTTTTGATGAACTAATTCCCTAAAATAGGTAAATTTTATCTTTGTGTGTGTGTGTGTGTGTGTGTGTGTGTGTATACACACATATCTGTGACCTTTTAAAACTTACTAGCAGCTCTAAAAACATCATTTTTAAACATAATTTTAACATAGATCATCCTAACCAACACCATAACAGAATATGTGTTGTTCCCTTATTTTAAATCAAAGATCAACTTTAAAAAAAGTTCTCCATACATATGATCAGGTTATGAATCAGATATAGTAAGGAATGTTTCTTTTTAAAAAGTTGGGGTTTTTGAAAACAGAAATATTATTTGTTCTTTTTAGGCAAATCTGGATTTTTTTCCTATTCACTGCTATCATCAGTTATATTTAATTTAAATCTCTAGTTAATGTCCAGGGCCCCTTGTCCCTGGGGAAAGTTATATTCTGAAGATTTTTTAAGAAAGATTCTAGTGCCTGTGTGCTCACCACTGAGCAAAGGGGAAGATTGAGAGTGAAGTTTTACGGATGAGTTCCATAAAAAAACAGACACATGCATGTTTTCTTAGTGACGCTCGTATGCTTTTAGTTCACCTTGTGACACTAGTGGCTGCTCTATGGCAGACAGCATGTGTCTGGTGGCAGCACCCACATGTAAAAACCCAGCATGCAAAGCCAAAATTATCAATATGTGATTTACCAGTGAAACAGCCTGCGTTTGCTCCCTTTAAGAAGAATGGTGCCTGTATGTGAAAATCACCGAGCATGCACTGTTAGTGGCACTTGGTGGCTTATTCATTATTCTGTTTGGTAGATTGGAGAGGCAGAAGAATAAAAAGAGCTATTGTTCTCATTTCCATGTGATTTGACTCAGGCATGTTTAAAGGGTAGCTCTTGTACCATGGAGATGAAGATTTGATCCTGCACTACTCCTAAGGTAAATATTTTTACTTAATTTGATCTAAATGAACATTGGACTCTACCCTTATTTTTTTCTCCTGGTATTTTCTCTTCTCATTAAAATCTCTGATGCTGCTTTGTCATAGTTTCCACTGACAACAGGGTCTCATGCTCATTATATGCTGGCTCTGAGTTTTGGGACAAAGGTCACTTAAAGAAGAGAAAATCATGTTAAAGAAAACTTGGAGAGAAAATTTGAATATGGCAACAACTATAAATCTGTGGTTAATATAATGAGTTTTGACTACTTTTTCTCTAGAGAAAAACTCAAGCCATCAAAGAAAATTTCTTAACCAGTAAACTTTCATTTCACAAGCTATTGTCTTTTAACTTCTTACTGATTCATCCTCTTTTGGAAATGCAAGCGCTTAATGACATATTGACTCCTGCTGAAACCACAAGCCAATTACAAATCTTTCCAAACAGATTTTTTTTTCATGGGGTGATAAGGATGGGAAAATGTGAAATAAAATAGAAGTTAAATTAAAAATTCATTGAGAAAACAAAATAAGAACAATTTAAACATGAATTTGATTGTAAGTGACAAAGTACAAAAAATGAGGTGGTTTATCTTTTATAGAATCAAGTATAAAACCTTCAAAATAATAGGAAAGATGTGTTAGCAAAACCAGGCAATGTGATAACACCAATTGTTATTTATTGAACACCTTCTGTGTGTTAGGCATGTGCTAAATATAGTGGTTAAATATAGTATTTATCTCATTAAGGGTGTACCCAGAGATAAGTCCATTTGGATTGTATAATAATATCTCAACTTCTGCATCAATTTCATTTAATATCCTTGCTCTAGTGTGTGAAGTATGTATGTTATTTGCATTAACAAAGACTGACCTGAATGCTGTGTAGCCCACAAAGTGCTGACGGATGAAAGGGAAGCTACCGTCACATCTATACTCTTCCAAAGTTGGATCATGTGAAGTTCCCCTTCCAGAGAGCTCTGGTTTACCATCCCAGGCAATTCCATAAATCTGTAAACATCATTTTGTTCATGATTTTCTTTTGTACAGTTATGGCTTTGTTAATTTTTTTGCATTAAATGTGAATGAATTAAACATTACTTTGTGTGTGCTTGTATGAATGTAATCTTATGAATATGATGTACAATGGCTATGAAAGAACTTAACTAAAAAAAAAAAACAACTGGCCAAATTTGAAAACAATTAATGAAGGTAATAATTTGTTAGTTGCATAATGCTAATCAATATTAACTATTGAAGAAATTATGTCCATTATTATGGGTTTTGGTGTATCTTTTGGGATAAGTAATTATTAGCATTCAGAATACATAAAATTTATTTTTAAAAAAATTATAGGGATTCCACTTTTATTTATCATAATTAATTCTTTAAGGCACTTTTCAGGAACAAATCTAAGTATAATTACTCTCATTTTACTAAATGAGAAACTAATACCAATAAGTTTCATGATCTGCTCAAGGACATACATATGATGAATTTGGAGTTTAAACTGTCTGACTCCAAAACTAATGTTATCAAACCCTGTTACTATGAAACAATGCTTGTCTAACAAACTCACCAAGTGAGTTTATAAACTTTTTCTGATAGCTATACCATTGTTTAGAATAATTATTGAAGTTGTCTTTAAGTCATGTCCTTGGAGGCTATTTATGGAGCTCACAAAATAATGTTTCATTACTTTGCAGTCATCTTTGAACAAAATTTGATAACCTATCTTGTTGATAAGAGCTTTTCCTGACTGCAACTTGAAAAACTTCTAAAAAGACCAAGATGTTGGCACCATTGCTACTTTTTAAAAAATATGAGATACAGCCCCTAGGTGCTGAAAGTGGAGTCTCTAAACTGGCTTTAAAAATGATAATACTATTGCTTCCCAACTAATTTTGTACATCTGTTAAAAATATAGTTTTATCAATTATAGACTGAAAGATATTAGCATTTGGAGGATATTGAAAGACTCTGAGATTCAGAAAAGATAACATAGGAGCCTGTAATCCCAGCAGTTTGGGAGGCCAAGAAGAGCAAATCACCTGAGCTCAGAAGTTCAAGACCAGCCTGGCCAACATGGCAAAACTTCGACTCTATCAAAAATACAAAAAATGAGCTGGGCGTGGTGGTGTGCACCTGTAGTCCCAGCTACTTGGAAGGCTGAGGTGGGAAGATTGCTTGAGCCCAGGAGGTCAAGGTTGCAGTGAGCCAAGATTGTGCCACTGCACTGCAGCCTGGTGACAGAGGAAGACTCTGTCAAAAACAAACAAACAGACAAAAACACAAATAGGGAAGTTAGGATAATTTTGTTTTGCAAAAAAAATTTCTGAAGGATAAATTCCATAGAGGACAGTGGAATAAGTTATTCAAAGTGCTAAAGGAAAATAGCTATGAACCTAGAACCCTATGCCCAGTTTAATTATCATTTAAGTAGGATTTAAGACCCTGCTTTTTGGCAAGACCAACATGGCAGGTAGAGGGTTAGAAGTTAAGAACAACAACATTCTAGTAGAAAATGCCTGTGTGATGCATAGGCCAATTGAAGGAAAATATTTCTAAGAGAGCTTTCCTGAGACCATGGCAGTCACATGTATCTTGTCATTTGCAATGAGTTATTTAGAGACACTTTTACAACACAGTACTCACAGATTTCTACTTACAAAACCAAGCAACAAGATTCCCATAAAAAGATGAGCTCACAATAAAAATTTTTTAATTTAAATTTAAGACTTTCATATTAAATTTCAGTACAAAAGTATCATAGAGGCAGTAAATGCAACACACAAAAGAATTAGCAGTTCTGAAAAATGAACAGATAAATTCACAAAAACTCCAACATAATTATATTTTCATTGAAATTAAAACTCATAGAATATTTGCAAAAGGATGCATACAAACATGACAGTTTACTTCTGAGAAGGGAGACCCAGGAATGAGTCAGGAGTAGGGAGGAAACTTAAGTACACACTGTCTTTTAGTAAAACGTATGGATTTTTACAACGTAACTTTTAAAAACACACTTAAAATAAAGCAGTCTGGTACTATGATGTTATCATTGGATAAAATAGACTTTCAGGAAGAAAATGAAGATGATCATCTTTTGATCATTAAATTCTTGTTAACAACAGAGATAGAAACATCCTATTTCTGAGTGCTCTAAAAATACAGTTTCAAAATACACAAAGAGCTAGACAAATACACTATCACAATAAAGATGTTTGAAATTGGTAAGTGGAGTGAAAAAATCAATTAGGCATATAGAAAATGTGAACAACATAATCAACAGTTTTGATCTAATTGACATATATAATCCTGTACTCAACAGAGAATATGTTTTCTTCTTGAGGCCACTTGCATGTAGAAAAATTGACCAGTATCCTTGGCAAAGGAATCTCAACAGATACCGAAGAATCATTATCCTGTAGCCCACATTGTATGATGCAAAAACATGAGCAATCAACTATAAAAAGGAGGAAGAATCCCAAAGAGTTGGAAACACAAAGTTATTCTTGTAAATAATTCATGGGTTAATGTAGAAATCTTAAAGGAATCTGTGAAATGCCTGGAACTGAATGACAGTGAAATCACTACATATCTAAACTGTCAGAATGCAGCTAGGAAAAGACTTAAAGGGAAGCTTGTAGTCTTAAATGCATAAATTTTAAAACAAGAAAGATTGAAAATGAATAAGGCGATCAGTTCAAGGAGGTAGATAAAAACAGTATTGCATACTTGAAGTAAATGGAAAGAAACAGTAAGTGCAGAAAAGAATAACACAGAAAAAAAACAAGAAGAGAAGAAATGAAAGTTAAAAGTTGGGGCTTTGTAAAGACTAATGCAATACATAAACTGACAAGACTGATCATAGGAAAAAGAAACAGTACATAGACAAACAATATTAGGAATGAAAAAAAGAGGATAACTTTAGATGCATTGAAGATCGTAAGACCATAAGAAAATATGAGCAACCGTATTCCAGTACTATTGTAATCTTACATAAAGCAGATAATAATTTAATTTAAAAAATCCATGACTTACCAAAATTAAACTAAGAAGGAACAGATTATTGTAATGTACATCTAATAATTGAAGAACCTAAATATATACTGAGAATTTTGTTTACCAAAAGGAAGTATCAGACCCACACAGGTGCCTTTAACATTGACACATATGCTTTATATGAGTTATTCCAGAAATTAGACTGAGAGGAAAAGCTGCCCATCCACTGTTATAAGTCTATCAAAGCTCGACAAAAAAGCATTTAATGAGAAGATTACGGACCTCACTCACCAATGAATACACGTGCAAAAAACTTGAATAATATATTAGCAGAATAAAAACAACATTGTATTTAAAATACATGGTGACCAAGTGGTATCGATTTCAACAATATAAAAACATGGCTCTCATGGCAATGTTAAAAAGTTAGAAGGATCTTCACGTTCAAATAATAGGATACTTGTTTAAAATGGCTTGAACGAGAAGGCATTTATTTTACTCACATAAGAAATCTGTAGGTAGTCAGTTGCTGATATAGGTTCAGTGGCTAACCAATATCAGGCGTGATGATTCTTTAGTCTTTTACCCATGGTTATACAGGGGCTGCTGGCAGCTCCGATGTTAGATAAAGTTTAGAAAAGGGAAAAGGAGGATGGGTAAAAGGTTCCATCTGCCATGTTTTTCTCTTTTATTTTTCCTGGAGTCTTCCTGGCAGAATTCCACTTAACAGATCATCAGCCAGACTGGCCAGAATGCCACCGGTAGCTGAAAGAGAGTTTGTAAAAGCAGCAAAAATATAATCATAATTAGCTTCCACCATTGCTGCCCTAAACAAAATCAAGATTCTGTTAATAAGAGAAATAGGGAAGAATGTTTCAAAGTCAACAAGTAGTATCTGCTTAAAAACCATGCAAAGAAATTAATTATGTTAACAGATTAAAAGAGAAAATTGATACAATCATCTCATTAGATGAAAAAAGGCATTTAATAAAACAATAACTACTAACAAACTAAGAATTTCAGGAAATTTCTTCAACATAATAAAGAGTGCATGTGAAAAACTTCTAGCAAACCATACTTAGTGCTGAAACTTTAGAAATATTATCTTTAAAGTAAGAAACAAAAGAAGGATACCATTATCTCTGATAAATACACTAATATATAATTACATGTTATGTATACATATATGGTATATAAATATAGATAAATTATAGTAGATTCAGTAATTTGGTGACATGCTATCAATCAAATAAAATTTTAAAATGAATGCACTAGGTCTTTACCTATCAACACTGATATATGTCAAACATATATTAAAATACTGAGTAGCCGAAGGATATATATTGTGTAATGCCATTGATATAAATTTGAAAACTTTGAAACTACTACTATTTATTAGCACCTGACTTTGCAATAAGTGTAGAAGCCATATCACCACTTTATCTAGGAAAAGAAAGAAGGAAAGGAGATAGATGAAGGTTATAAGAAGGCTTCTACTGTTTAGAAATACTTGTCTTAAAAAAAAGACTAAAGCAATTATGTCAAAATGTGTCAAATCTGATCATGGGTCCATGGTTCTGTTTTGTGTTCTTTTCTGCACACTTTAAAATGTTTCACCCATTTCATAGGGATAAAAACTTCAAGAATGTCTTTTGTCTCTGAGGTCCCCAGTCTGTGACAAGTTCTAGAACCCCAAGAATGTTCCAGTGGTTTGCCTAATGTCCCACATGAGGGAACAAGACTCTAGAGCTGCAAGTGTGCTAACCTCAATCATTCTGTAGGCTTCCTGGACGCTTTGGTTCTCACCTCCTACCCTCAACTGGCACCTTCTGAGGTCTCTAAACTGAAAGCCTATTGGCCCTGATTCTTGCTGCTTTTATGGAGCCCTGTAATAGTTTTCCTAGGTGGAAGGAAGACAGGCATCCCTCAGTTTCACCCTTAGATGAGCAACTTACAGCCAAAACTCATTGTTTCCGGCCCAATGGCCTTGTACTATGTAACATATAGGTCTACCCTTCTCCCTTCCTGCCATGCTGGAACAGCTTCAGTAGCAATGCAGTGTGCCTGAAATCAGCCTTCTCACTTGCCATGACCCCAAGATCCCTGAAAGGACCCAGTTCTCACTATGGGCAAGTGAGTACAGGTTCTTCTCTACTTTCAGGTGTTCCTTGTGGCTGTGGGTTCCCACCTCTGCTGTCATCCTTACTACTTCTTATCAGGGAAGTGATGGGTGGGTCAGGGCAAGAGTAGGAGAAACTAGAGGTTCTGTGGAATTATTTGCACCTACAGTCCTGGTTACATAATTTGTGGGCTTTCATGCAAAATAAAAATGTGGAGTTTCTTGTTTATGAACCTGTGGAGCCCCATGTAACTGCATGGGTCACACAACTATGAAGCTAACTCTGTCACCTAGCCTACATCCTCAGCTGTGGTAAGTCCTCTTGCCTCCTCAGAAATTGTCCCGCTAGCCTACCTTCACCTGCCAGCCAGATAGCTCAAAGGATAAAATCTCTCCATCCTCATTCACAAGGGCTACTTCATGGGCAGTGGATGATTGGCTGTACAAATATCCATGATCTTTGTTTCCATGGTTAATAATAGGAAACAAAGAAGGAAAACAGTCTAAAACTGATATATTTCCCAAAGTCTAGGCTAACTATCATATGCTGGGCATTTACTATGCACCAGAAACTGAACTAAGAACTTCATACATATTATTACATTTAATTCTTACAGAACCTTTGTATGTAGGTATTAGGGTATTCTAATTTTAAAGATAAACAAAGATTACAGAACTAGTATGTTTTTGAGCACAGTTTTGTTTTACTTGAATTCCTAGTCTCTTATTCCCGTTTCTAGACAAGAAAAGAATCTGAATGGTCCATTGATTTAGAATACAATTGGTTAATGTTGAACAATATTGATTAAAGACCCTATTCAGAGGGCTAGATACCATGAGAAGAGCCACAGACTTAAATTTCCTATGAAGTTTATACATTCCCTGAGTACACGGCACTTACAAATATTCATATCAATGCACTGTGTGGTGGACATTAGGACTGTTCACAGATATTTGCTTTTTTTTCTGGCACATGATAGGACTGCACTGTCCCAGCTACATATGGCCATGTGACCTCCTGTTTTTCAATGGAATGTAAATCAGAAGTGATGTGTGTTACTTAAGAGAAGAAGCATTAAGATTCTGTTTCTCTGCTACGTATCTTTCCCTCTGCCATGGAGATCAACAGCACTCTGGAGTGTGACTGCTCTGTCATCTGGGGCTCCAAAGTGAAAATAACTACAATGTAAAGCAAAGCTCCTAGATGACCTGTTGCAGACATGTAGTATTGTTTCTAAATAATCCTTTGTTGTTTGAAGACATTGAGGATTTGGGTATTGCTTGTTATTGCACCACAACCAATCTATCCTGATTCATATGAAAGGAATGAATGCTAAGGGGAGGCAGCCCTATCATATCATTTATTGCAATAGAAAATGAAATAGTTGCAGATAGCCTGACAAGAAACACCAAATCAACTGTCTATATTTGATTTATCTTTCAACTTCCAACCCAAATATGATAGCAACAGTAAAACACATATCCAGTGTTTACTATAGGCCACTGTTCAAATGTTTTATGACTATTAACTCATTTAGTCCTGATGGCAACACTGAAAAGGAGGTATTTTTATCTTTCTTTTATAGAGAAGGAAACTAAGCACAGAGAAATTAAATTGCCCAGGATCATACAGCTAATAAGCAAGGAGAGATGGAATTTGAACTTCAGGAGTCTGATTCCCAAAGGCATACCCTTGACTTCAAAGTTCTACTTCCTCAGTGTAAGTCAAAACTTAAACCAATTCCAGGAGCACAAAAGCTGCTTCAGAGTTGTAAAGAATATAGATTGCTCACCTCCTCCTTATACAAGTAATCCTTCTCCTCCCTGCCCCATCCCCTTTGCATTCAGCAATAGTACTCTGTTTCCTTTGAGTAATTCCCTCTCCACCACTTTCAGCCAACATGGCCTGGATGGGGTTGACACAAGTCCTGCTCTAAGGATACATCTGGATTGCCTTAAACCAGCCAGTCTGTTTCCTCTCTTGGATTGGTTTGGGGATTAGAGTCAGTGTGAGGAGAGGTTAGCTGGTGTTTCTGGAGAAAGGAAGGTTTCTTTCTCTATCACTGTAATTGGCAGAGTGTGAGTGTGAAGGCTGCATCTGCAGCCACCTTAAAGCTCTAAGGGACATGATGGAAATTCACAGAGCTTGAAATGGAACCAACCCACAGGAAGCAAAGCCAAGCGCCAGATGCTACTGTCACTGTTTGAGCCCTGAATCAAGCCACACCTGAAGGCAGCTGTACCTGTGGACTTCTAAGTTTCATGAGCCAATTAATTCCTCTTTTTACCTTAATCCATTTTGAGTTGGTTTTCCTGTCACAGCAAAAAACTCTGAACTTTTTCAAAAGCAAATAAAATGAACAAGAGCAACAATAAAACACATAACATTCTACAAGAGATATAAACTAGTCATTACTGCTTAAGGGGTGAAGATCAATCTGAATTATCGAAATGACTGAATCCAACATAATTAAAAAGCAAGACAAATAGCAAAACAGCAACTACATTTCATCAACTTTGGAACATCTCTAAAAATGTATTTAATTGCAAAGGAGGCACCCTGTAGATCTTAAATAACTTGTTATACCTTTCTTTAAAAGCAAATGGCTAAGAATTATTTTTAACTGGCACCGTTAGTCATTAATGGAATACAAGAGACACTGTTCAAGCACTGGGTTTACTTCTTAGGATGGCTAAAATGCATTTTATCATTAGGCCTTCTTTGTAAAAAAAAAATCATAATAATTCTAGAGACCCTTACATGGCAGGAATTATTATCTATTGGTTGAATGACCAAAGTGCCTATGACTTTAATAAAGACTTTCAGTAATTTCTAATTTTATCTATCAAAATAGTATTTACATACATGTGGAAATTAGTCACATAGGGATGTACTGGCTCAGTTCACAGTCATGCTTACTCTACATGTGGATTCTCAGGGCATCAGATAACTAATATTCCCTCTCCAACGGATGCTGAAGCCCAGTTTCTTTCTAAGTTTTCCAATTATTATAGTTGCTGGATTGATATGATCTACAACAAGAGTTGGAAAATTTTTCTTTACAGGGCCATACAGTAAATAGTTTAAGCTTCTTGGATAATGTTGCAACCACTCAACTCCATTGTTGTAGCCGGAAAGCAACCACAGGCCCCACATGGACAAGCAAGCATGGCTGTTCTCCAAGAAATGTTTATTTCCAAAAACAGGTGGCTGGTCAGGTTCAGCTCAGAGGCCATGGTCTGTCTACACCTTATCTAAAATAACAACATTTTACTATTTTAGATATGTTGAGAAGTTTTCTCAACCCTTGAGATTCTTGTTCCCTAAGTTGGAGTGGTTTCATGTGGCCAGACCATTTGACTTGGGGAAAAAAAGCAAATATCCTGAAACATACATCGTATTTCTTCCAGTTAGTGTTAACTGTAATTGCTAATCATTATCAAAGGAAGAGAGTATAAAAATAATAATTTAATGAGAACCATTATATGCCAGGACTGTGTTGTCTGCTTTATTTATGCGACATCCTTGAGTACTTACAACACCAGAAAAGATGAATATGTAGAGATAGAAAAGCCTCATAGGAAAAGGAAAATTTGTAGGTGTGAGACAACCAGTGCAATGGAAAGAACTTGAATTTTGGACAGATATAGATGTGATTTCAAGTCCTGGCTTCACTCCTCCATTCCATGTGACCTTGGCCAGATTTTATACCTCTCTTGAGTTTCCTCATTCATAATTGAAAATATAAAATTATATGAGAAAATTATATCATAATTGTAATGTATAATGTTACCTATCTTTTAGAGACATTGTAAGGGTTTTTGAAGTGAGCCAAAAAAGCATGTAGCCCTGAAACATGGTAAGTACTCATTAAACCTGAGCCATTCCGTGTGTTGCACACAATGATAAAGTGACTTGTTGAAGGTCACATAGTAGTATGGGTGGAATTAGGATTGGCACTCCAGCCCGACTGACTTCAAAGCTTGTGAATTTTCCACTGCATTGCACTGCCTCCCAGCTATAAATTTGAAGTGGTGTTATTCGACTCATGCATGGAAATTGCTCGGTGTATCAAAATACTAAATCTCCAAAGCAAGTCACATGAGGTGAGTCATCTTTGTTGGGCCATGGAAGCTGGGTGCATGTTTCTGGAAGTAAACATGACATATCCAGCATATCTTGTGGCTGATGCTTCCACGTAATCCTCAATTTGCCTTTCCTCCACATGCAGATGCTAAGGGAAATACTCATGACTTCTAAGTCTGGTTCAGATTCTCTTGGCTGCCAAATTCCAAAACAGCTATAAAATGTGATTTGCCCTCTTAGCCTCTCAGGAATCTCTCCGTTACCTCAGAGAATCTGGGCACAGACAGGACTCAGAGTGGAAATCGCCCAACCTCTCCACTACCACTCTCTTGAAAGAGACAGATCAGATCAGCATCTCTCAACTGTGGCTCGTGAGGTGTCTGTGGCTATGTCAAGAACATTCTCAAACAAGGTATGTTTAATGTATGCATTTTAGAGTTGGAGACGAATGGAGAGAACATCTGTATCTACAATCTCATTTTGCAAATGTGAAAATCGAGCCTCAGAGAAGTTAAATAACAAATCCAACACGTCTAGATTCCAGTCCGTGATCATTTCCCCCACTCTCTATATATAGTCTGGGGTAACGAGAGGGAGAGGGACACTTAAACCAGGGTTGTGAGATTTAGCAAATAAAAATACAGGATGCCCAGTTAAATTTGAATTTCAGGAAGTAATAAATACTTCAAAAATATAAACATGTCCCCTGCAATAGTTGGGACAATGTTTGCAACATATTTATACTAAATAATTATTTTTATCTGAAATTCAAATTTAATGGGTATTGGTATTTTTACCTGGCACCTAGTCCAATCAAATAAGCAATGCCAAATTTCTATTTTCTGAAAATCATTTGAAAGTGTCCAGTTAGAATCTGGCTTAAGTGGGGGAAAAAAAAACCACACACAAAACCTGAGTAGACAGGAAGAACTCAAAATTTCATTAATTAAAGGTGAAAATAATCAATGACTAGAAATGAAGTCAATGAAGCTTAAGAAGAATAAGGAAAAAAGAAGAAGTAAAGGAGGAAGGCAGAAAAAAGAGACCCTCTAGAAGCTGATGATCTCTCTGTTATATGAATCAGCTTGACAAAATAAAGCTCAACCTACTGTCTTTTTCTGCTGTCCCCCATTCACCACTTATTCTTCCTGCTCCAGTGTTACTTTCCCTGTCACCTTCCTCTTCTCTGCTAAAATTGCATTACATTTAAGTTTTAAATTTTAAATCAAAGCCATACATTTAGATGATTTAAAACTCAGAATACTGAAAAGCTTAGAAAGAAAAGCTCTAGTCCTTTTCCTTACCTTTAGGTTCTTTTGAGGAACCTAAATTAGGGTAGTCAGATTTAGCAAATAAAGATACACGATGGTCAGTTAAATTTGAATTGCAGGTAAGCAATAAACATTTTAAAATATGAACATGTTCCATGCAATAGTTGGGACAACGTTTGCAATGTTCTTATATTAAATAATGATTCTTTATCCGAAATTCACATTTAACTAAGTATCCTGCGTTTCATCTGTCAAACCTAGCCTAAATCAAATAAGCCATGCTAAGATTTCTATCTTCCAAAAATATTTGAAAAACTACTTTTAAACTTCATATATATTTCAAAGGTGACCAGTAGTTCTTGTTTCCCCAGAACTGAGGGGTTTCCTGAGACATGGGACTGTTAGTGATAAAAACCAAGACAGTCTCAGACAAGCGTGTATTATTCATTGATCACCCCATTTCTTATGTTAAAGATATTCCATCTCTCTAATCAATAGATCTTATTTTTGCTTATCAGTTTGAGACATTATCATTAATCTCCTACTTTGAGAGGTATCTGTTTTGGTTATTTTTGAACAATTAGTACAAAACCGTTTCCGTACAGCACAAGTTCACCAATTTGGCCTAAAAGCTTTCAGAGAGTAGCTTCAGAAAGAATGTGTTTTCTCTAATCAGAGAAAACAAGAATCACGTTGTATGAGTGTCAAACTGCCATTTTATTTTCCCACTGAAATACTTTCCCCCACCTAGGAATCCTTTTAAATTTTCTCAACTTTAATTGCCTTTTCCCCCCACAAAGAAGTCAATTTAAATTAAGCAGAATCCATCACTGTGATAATTTTTTAATGAGTAAAGATAATGTACTCTACAGAAATTGAAATGAGGTGTTCCCAGGATCATTTGTGAAGTCTCGCAAAGTCCTCCTAAGACTCAGCTGAAATTAATGAATCTCAGAGTTTCAGGACCGTCAATACCATATAACTGAGGACTAGGTTTGACGTAAAAAACACAGGCACACAATAATAATAGTTATACTTTCCAATATAGCATTTATCTTCTTTCTTTCCAAGACCTTGAGGAATTTTATAAACATTAATTAAGCTCACAGGTGTGATTTATTAGATTAACTCACTGATAGCCATCAAGGGGTGTTTAATAGAGCTGGATTAAAAAGAGGACTAAATTAATGTCCTAGGAAGATTGCCACGCTGGGGTAGAACCCCCAGTATTGGAGGGAAGGTCAAGAGAAAACATATGCTCCTTAGCTCAAACTTCTGGAACTAACTCTGGTCTCAATACATAATGACCACCCTTTCATGCTTCCTAACCTCCATTGAAAAATACTCCCTCCACAGCTTATTGAAGCCTCTCTTTATTGCTTCATCCTCATTCTTCTCTTGGGTATCAAAGACAAACAATGGCTTGTGAAACAGGTGACCTTTAGTTCAACAAAAGAAGTTACTATGCTTTGTGGAAATCTGAACACATGTTTGGTGATATTTTTAGGGTAGAAGAGATAGTCACAGTACTGATCCAAAAACTAGATTTTATTTTATAGGTTACTTGGGCCCTTTTTGGATTGAGGGTAGGGTAAGAAAAACATTTTTGGTTCTGTAGCAATGTGTTGTTTTGACAGATTCCTTTGTCTTAAGAAGGCAATTGACTGCAAATTAAAAATAAATTATCAATAATAGTTTTCAATCATAGATTGAGTTTATGGAGATAAAAAGAGAATTTCCATTATCCATCCTGTGAGTTCAAGGTTTAGATTAGCAAGGTTAATACAAGAACAGTAAACTAAGTAATGTTTTATTGTCTTGTTTAAGCAAACCCTGAATCAAGAGGGATCGAATATGAGAAAATTGGGGAATTGGAAACCTAACTTCTCATAAAGTATGGGATTCTAAAATAGATCTAGCACCCTAGACTTTAACCTTTTTCCTCCAGGATGAGCAAATTCAATCACCTCACTGCACAGATGATAAATTTGAGTTCTGGAGAATTAAAGTTATTTAAATAATTTAAGAAAGCTAATTAGTGGCAGATCCAGGATGGTAGACCATGCCTGTTCCTAATTTCTGTACCTCTGCTGTAAAACCACATGGACACATTGGCCGTTTCCTTTTAACACTGCACTGGCTGAAAGCTTTTCAGAGACAGAAACCAGAGGCAAGTTTGCTTATCTGACAGACATAAAACAAGGGGAGCAATTAGTGTAGCTTTCTTGGGAGGGTGACAGTAATTTTTAAAAAAACAGCCTATTAAATATGCAAAGCAATGGAGGAAGGCAGCCACACGTCATAGATAATCCAGAAAGAGAATAATTCACCTTTGGGTAACCGAATGTGCTATAATCTATAATGTTTAAGCCAATGTTCAACATCTAAAAGGCTTAGATGGCTATACTCTTAGAAAAAAAACAGGTACCAGGAATTACAATATTTAAAGAAACACTAGGTTGATCTTGGGAGAAAGATGGAAATAGTAAAGGCCCATGAATAATAGTGTCTGGACTTAAAGAACCCTAAGCAAAAATTCCATCTACAATCTCCCTGTCAGATAACCATCCAACTACTCATCAACTTCACAAAAATAGGGTGCTCACTAGTTTGGGTGGCAGGCCTTTCCTTGCCAGGCAGGTTGTGTCATTAGAATGCTCTTCCTTATGCTGAGCCAATATACTGCTCCCCTATGGTTACTGTCGAAGAATAGCTATTGTTCCGTAGCTCAGCCCTACAAATATTTGATGTCTGTTATTTTCCACATTGTACTGAGTTTTCTCTGTTGGTTCCTCTTCCTTCACACTGTCCATGGTCCATTCTCTGTCTTGTGTGCCCTAGTAGAGGTCCCACGAAGCTGAACCCTATAGAGAGAAACATGGGTTATGTCTTGCCACCTGATTCCCATTTGAGTTTGGCCGAGGGGAAGGGCCAAGAGGAACTTGGAGATCAAAAGAAAAAAGAGGGAATTTCCTTCTTGCTCTTTCCTGGTATCTACTTTTTTGGTTGTGTTTATGGCCTTTTGTGACTGTGGTTCCTGTCCAATAGTCCTTCCTCCATGAATCCCTTAACCTTGTCTACACCTTTGTAAACAGCCACTACATTAAAGTCCCTTGAACCATCTAAGCTGGATTCCAGTTCCTGCTAAGACTTTAGTTGATACACAAGTTAAAGAACCATTCTGTTTCTGGAACTTCTCCTCAATTAATATGCTTTTCAGATATTCTCATTATTTTGGTTGCTTCCATTTGGTCACAGTCTAGTTGTTCAAGTGCTTCCTAAAGAGTTTCATCTGTAGTGTGGGCCAGAGCAATTCAGATTTAATCTATTAGCACATCAGTTTGATCTCCCTTGCTAATAATATCCTCTCTCTATTAATTCATGTTGCATTTTTATTTATATCTTTTTCTTTTTTTTTCCAGCTGTCTTACACTGGTGCCTCACCTGGAGCTTACATTCAGTTCAACTCCTAGATCTTTTTTTTTTTTTTTATGTGATTTTTCTATTAAGCCAGGTCTCTCTCATCTTCTATATTTTACTCCTTGTCAGGAGACTGAATTATTTAAAAGGGCTGGCCCTGGTATTAACATGCTGGTCCTGAATGGTGACAGAGCACAGGGGCACACTGTTTTTAAAACACTGTTAGAAAAGAACATTTTAGTTTGTCTTGTCCTAGACTCTGTTCTCAGAGACTGTCATAAAATTTTCATGAACATTAACTTCCTTTGACTTCCATGGCCTTGTCTGTCCTGGGCCCTGTATTTTCTTAACTGTCTTGGGTTTTGTTAACCACTTTTCCTTTTTCTCCTTCTTTAGGTTACGGATTTCCCAACATTCTCTCTAAGGCTTTTATCACCTCTTTGCAGAACCAAGAATGCACACCTACCAAAGGGCTACTTTGTGCTCCACTGGGTAAGTTACTTTCCTATCAATCCTCCCAAAAACCATCTGAAATAGTTGTGTTCTTACTTGATCAATTAAGAACTTGACCTTATGCCCTAAAGAATCTAAGAAAAGAGAGGTTACCTCATAGAAGTGAGCCAGACCATGTAGATGGTGGGCTTTCAGGGCAGGTGGCCTGGATGATCTGCAACGACCTTTCTGTTTATATCGCCACACAGTAATAAGAGATGAATCTGAAGGAAACATGTTGTACATGTGGATGGCATAGTGGCTTCCCAAGAGGGACACGAAGCTACCTTTATCACTATTACTGACCAGCATTGTCATTTTATAAGTAGATTTGTCTGAGGCCCTTAATGGTAAGAAATTTGGGCACAGGGTTGATTTCCTATATTTTGTGAGAATAGAAGACTAACATTCTCACCCTAAAGAAAATGTTATTATTATCTTTACTACACTAATATTTTGTTAAAGAGGATTACAATGTTATTTACAGTTACTGATCTGTGAATTAATAGAAAACGCTGCCCTTTAAATACAGTAATAACATGTTAGTTACTAAGAAAACTGAGGCCTGAGAGGTAGAGAAATTCTGATGAACATAAACAAATTGGGTATAAGAATGAAAAGCAAATCATTTTTATAGTAAACACATATGAGCAAACCTGGAATAATATTGTTTTCCAATTGTCAATAACTGCCACCTATTGATTAACAGATTTTTATAGTATGTGATATAAATATATCTTGTCTACTAAAATTGGAAAGCAAAAGAGAAGCTCCAAGATTTCAGAATTTCTTAAAAAGAAAATTGGGGGAAGGGGAGAATACACACACACACACACACACACACACACACACACACACACTCATTCACAAAATAAAACATACTATGCCAAGCCACACTCTAATTTATCAACTGGAAAGGAAATTGGCATGTCTTTTCCTGCTGATTTATTGGTTAATTCCAACAATTCATTGTAGAAAAGGCCACCAATGAATTACAGTGTGGGAAAAAATTAAGCAGAGCATTTAGAAAGGTGTTTCAGAATACAACCTTTAGAAACAACTTACATAGCTATTTTATAGCCAGTTCCAAAGCAATTGGTGCATGTGAAATGCAGTATACAGTTACAGAAAATGCACCAGAAAATGTCGTGCATACTGCTTCCCATATTTAGAAGAATATGCCATGTCACATGAACATTAGACTTCCCCTTTATCTTTAAGCTAGAATCAGATAACATTAGATCTCTCTTACTATTTGTTATAGAAATCATGTTGGAAAGGCAGTGGAAAACATGAACTATGTTAGCAAAGTCAATGATGGACACTCTGCTTTAGTTATAGAAACATTCATCTTTTAGTCTAAAGAGGATAGAAACTTTCATGGGGTGGAACAAAATGCTGAAATCTTGCATTACAAAAATCAGGATACCCCATCACTATCATGCACCCTGTGTCCCATCCCTAACCCTAAGGATCCAAGGCCAGTAGGAGAAAGGAATTTCTCCACCAACAATTCCATTTCTAATTTCTCAAATCCGGTTTAATCATCCAGTTTCTCCTCTTTGTTTTCAAAGGGAGTCTCTTTAAAATGATTAAAGATCATTTAATAATTAAAGATGGTTAATTTTATGTGTCCACTTGGCTGGGTCTTAGTCCCCAGATATTTGGTTAAACATTATTCTAGATGCTTCTCTGAGATTTTTCTTTGTTTTGTTTTTGTTTGTTTCTTTTTTGGATGAGGTTTATCTTTAAACTTGTAAATTCTGAATGAAGTAGATTATCCTCCATAGTGTGGATGGACCTCATCCAATCAGTTGAAGGGCCGAATAGAACAAAAGACTGACCTCCTGAGTGAATTCTGTGGCAGACTGCCTTTAGACTTCAACTGCAACATCAGCTCTCCCCTGGGTCTCCCACATGACAGCGTTTGAACTTGAAATGTAGCATTGGCTCTTCCTAGAACTCCAAACTGCCAGACCACGGCAGATTTTGGACTTGCCAGTCTCTATAATCCCATGAGCCAATTCCTTAAAATAAATGTCTCTCTCTAGACACACACATTTTATTGGTTCTGTTTCTCTGGGGAACCCTGACTAATACCATGTGCAAAGTAAATTGTTGTTTAAAACTGTAGAAATTGTGGATGTAATATATAGTGTTAATGTTGGAAGGCAGGAATAATACACTCTTCATAGTCTTCCTCTTGTTATTATACTTCAGTGGGAAAGGAGGATAAGAGCAAATGCATAGTGAGTGCTTACTATGTGCCAGACATTATGCTTATGTATTTACTTGTTTGTTTATTTTTAGAGACACCATTGCCTCCTCACAATATCTCTCTGAAAAAGGTAATATCTCTAACCCATAGGTAAGAAAAAGGGGACCCAAGGAGATTAAACTACTTTCCAGTGGTCACATAGCTAGTGTGAAGCCTCTGTGGAAATGTCTGACTCCAAAGTCTATATATATTATGTTTATTTGAGTCAGTGCTTTCTCTATTTTTTATACTATTTTCTCATGTGACATGACAAATACTGCTAGAAGCACATCTATATACTAAAGTGCTCCTTTGTAGGGTGAAAACCACCATATTTTAGAGCTACTATGCACTAGGCACTGTGCCACTTTTCCTATATCCTCTCTAATCCTCATTTTAACCCTGTCAGCAAGGTAACAGTACTTCCATTTGACACCAAGGGATACTGAGGCTTAGATAAATCATATAACAAGCCCCAGGTTACACAGCCAAGCTGGGGTTCACCCCCAGGTTTATCTGATTCCAAATCCATCCTCTTAACTCCTACACTATGCCTCGTGCTTGTTTTCTAAGAATTCTGTGTCAGTGTGTACCCATAAATCACAACCCTTGGTTTTCAGACAAAAGAGCTTCCATGTTGTTGATTTTTTTTTTCTCACTAGCTCAAGGAAATAGCAGAAGGGTTGCTATGCTGCAGCAGGCTATTTTCTGAATGAAAAAAAAAAAAAAAAAAAAAGAACAGAAGTGTTTCCTAAAGAAAGTACAGAATATGTGCTATAAATTCTAATGTGGTCTTTCTATTGACAGCAGAATCTAGGGTTGCCTGAGCCACAACACTCTAGTTTATGTTGCAGCAGCAGAGGCTTAACAGCAGGACTCCTTCAGTCTTCCTGGTTTGCTCCTACAAAGTGATCAATAAGCATCCTCCTTCTCTTTTTCTGTGCCTTTTGGTTGTGCTTACTTGGTCTAAAAACAAAGAGGGGGAAATAAGCACCTTGTAGGGGGGTTTCTCCTACTTGCCCTGTTTCCTAATCACACCAAGATGTCATTATCCAAAGGCACATACACGTCGAGAAAGAAAAGAGAAATAGAATAAAACTTCAAGAAAAAGATACAAAAATGATGCTGCAATAAAAGTGAATTTCTGTGGATGGGCAAAATGTGGATACCCTTTCTGGATGTTTGTAAATGGACAGAGAAACCTGTCTTGCCTCAGAAACTCAGAAGCAACGATGTGCTTCTTGATGTATATGCCTCTGTAGAATTCAGGAAGGTGAGCACATTTTTTACTGAGGGAGAGTGACAGGAATCTATCAACCTGGCGTATCATCCCACAATTACAGCAATTTATAGTGTGCTTCTTGCAAGGTCACCTGCACCCACAACCAAACAAAAGCACTCTCTCTGCCTTTGTTTCAAAGCAATCTAATGTGCTTACTACAACTCAAGTTATCCAAGATATTTTTCAATTAATTTCTAGTCACTTAGACATAGCATCACATGAGCCTGGCATATATCACGTTTTTCATTGGTTGGAAACACCCAAGTATTTCAGCCTCTTATGTTTCAGAAGAACTGCTTTTCCTTTTTCTTTTTCTTTTTCCTTTTCTTTTCTTTCTTTCTTTTTCTTTTTTTTTTTTTTTTAGACAGAGTCCTGCTCTGTAACCAGGTTTGAGTGTAGTGGCACAAACTCGGCTCATTGCAACCTCTGCCTCCCAGGTTCAAGCAATTCTCCTGCCTCAGACTGCTGAGTAGCTGGGAGTACAGACGTGCGCCACGACGGCCAGCTAATTTTTGTATTTTAGTAGAGATGAGGTTTCACTATGTTGGCCAGGATGGTCTCGATCTCTTAACCTCATAATCTGTCCTCTTTGGCCTCCCAAAGTGCTGGGATTACAGGCGTGAGCCACCATGCTGGCCCTTTTTCTTTTAAAGTCACTTCATTCAGCTTTTCCTTTTCTCTTGAGATAAGGAACTTGCCATGACAAAAAAAAAAAAAAAAAAAAAAAAAAAAAAAAAAAAAAGTTCTGATTTTAAGAAGGAGCTTTCCATTCTGATAAGCTGCCTATATTTTCTATCACTGCCTGAAATTGTCTGAAGCAATTAAAAGCATGGCTAATTCTTCTGAAAGGAGGTTGAAACCTCTGCAGTCAGAAGGAGACTCTTCCGATAGAGCATCAGGCACCAGAGGCTGGGTCTTCAACCCCTACTGGGAATGTGCAAATACAGGGAATTAAATTTTTAGGTAAAAATGCACTCGTGGACATTTATTACAAGAGAAGAGACTAGAATGCTTAGCAGTAGGGCCTTCCCTTCTCCACCCTTGTCTGTCTTCAGTGTTTTGCTCTCCACAAAATCTTTTTTTATTACTACTGGTTGCAGTGCCTGCCTGGCCTCCCTGTGCTGCTGGCCCCAGCTGTAGGGGCTTCTGCTCTGTTTTCCAAAGCGCTAAACTCATCTCATCATTTTCCATCTCACAGTGCAGATTCTCAGAGACTCACAAATCCATCATCCTGTTCCCCTTCAGATTTATGGAGAAATGTGTCGTTGAAACACCTCCTTGCTGAGAGGCTTTTTCAATCTATTTGACACACTGGGACCACAAGAAAGGTTTTTCTTTTTCTCTTTTCCAGTCCCCATCCCCACCACTGTCCTGCCCCACTGTGCCCCTGTCCCCGACACCCATTTCAACGTGGACTCACTTTCTCTGTGATTTTTTTCTGTTATCTTCTCTCAGTACTTTGCGGGGGAGTGTAGCTGTGTGATTTGGAGGCAGTATGGACTCTGATGTCAGACCTGTTTGGATTCAAATCCTGGCTTCATGACTGAACGTCTGCCTCCTCCATCTCTCCATTTGTAACTGTTCCTCCATCATAGCAAAGGTGCACTCAGATCTGTAAAGTGCTTAATACAGGACATTTGCATATATTTTTAACAATACAGGACATTTGCATATATTTTTAACAAACATAAATGGTAGAAATTAATCTTTACTCAGTCACTTTTCCTCTGATCTATTTTCTTCCTCTGTCTTTTGTTTTATTTGTGTTTTTGTGAAATCACAGGTTGCATGCCCTGTCGTTTAAATTAAAACGTCACCAGTGGGATGGATCCTAAAAATCTGGGAAACAAAGCACACTGTGCAATGTGTGAATTTTGCAGTGGAGAAAATCGACACCCCTGGACATACCCTCAAGGTGAGAGCTAGAAGGTTTCTTCTCTTCTCTCCTGGGTATTGTCAGATGGAGGCAACAATAGGACAGACTGTTTTGGAGGGTCCGGGATTGGCAGACCAGCTGTTCATGTGGAATGTAATTGGTGCCACAGATCCGGATGAGCAATGAATCAAGTCCAGGGAGTTAGGTAGGCAGGGCTGGGGAAGGTGGGCAGCATTGGGAAGTGGGCAGCATCCGGGTGCTGAAGTTTAAGTCTTCCTTAGTGAAGGAAGCCAAGATGAGGATGCTGATTCCAGGGAGTAGGATGTTTGCTCTCATCTCTCTTATTTCCTTTGGGTTATGTAAACTCCTAGCTCCATATGTGACAACAATAGCCAAAAACTTCATTTTTACAAGCATACACAGATCTGCAGACAATCTATATGGCTAGTTAGATCCACCAGAAGCCCCACAGATGAGGTCTCAGTGTCTGTGGATACTAGTTTAAGAAGTCTATCTAACTCTCAAGTAGTTGCTTGTTTACTAGTTTTTCATAGACAGGTTAAAATATCCTGAAGACTTTCTAATGTCCTTTCCCACTAATTTATACCAATCACACAATCTTTTCTTGACTAATTTCATTTCTCAGAAACATCAAAAAGATAAAAAGTATATTCTGGCTGAAGGAGAAATGTGTTTCCAGACAGCATACCATGCCCTATGCCTGTGCATGGCATTTTTTCCTTGCTGAATTTGGATCAGACTCAGTACCCTTCCCACCAGGTATCCAGGTATTTTCCTACAAATTGATTAGAGTTGGCATGTGAACATGCTCACTTAAATTTCATTTATTCCCAGCTTCCTATGGACCAAAGACTAGGCCATATGTCTAGTTCTACCAACGTAAAATGAGTGGAAGTGATGTGTGTCATTTTTGGGCAAAAGCAATTGAAAGCTGACATGCTTCCCCCATCTACTCTTCCTTTATTGTGAGTCTTAGAGGTCATGTGTTCCAGGATGCATGGGTTAAAATGGAAGATGGCTGCTGATTCTGAGCCAACCTCAGTGTCTCTGCCCACATGCAATGGAAAGTCCAACACCAAAGCACGAGGTTTCTGTAGAAAGGCTTGTTGTGGGTTGGCTGGCAAGGAAACAGGTGGCAGCACCCAAATCTGTCTCCCTGAGCTGGGTAGTGGTGCAGGTTTTGTAGGTAGAAGGTAATGAGACATGGTCTGATTGAATCCTGCAGTGAAGTGATGCTGGAAGGTGTGATCTGACTGCATCTTGCCAGAGGGTGATGCCAGGGCTCAATCTGATTGAATCATGGCTCATATCAGCATGTGGTGTTCACTTCTTAACTCAATCCCTGTTCCTTGGTCCAAGTACCTAGGTTCCACCAGTGGTTGTGCACTTCACTCATTTGTATATGCTCAGGTTACATAACTTGCAACCTGGGTTCCATGGCAACAGAAAAACAACTCACCATTTTATGACACAAAGTTGAACCAGATTAGGCTGGTTCTGCAGGTACACTGCCTCATGTGTGCAAATATTTTACATGATACACCTCTATTGGAAAGCACCACTGGGTTTAGGCTTTGTCTATTGGAGCAGAAGAATCAGACATAATCTGATGAGTAAAACTCATAAGATAAACCTTCTTTGCTATTAAAAAGGTAAAGCAGCAAGCTTTAATTAACATGGTCAGCTGTGGGTAAACAGAGTTAGCTTCCTGGATCCAGAGTACCAAGGACCAGACTCAGGTCTGAGGCATCCTGTGTCCATTCATACTTGAAGTTCTGACTGTGTCCCTTGATGGATCCCTCTCTTTATTTCAATAGGAATAATTTTCATAGATGAAGAAATGAGGCCCTATAAGCTAAAATGGCTTGCCCAAGTTTATACAGGTTGTGTATTAGTGGGTGAGCTAGAACCAGAAGGCAGATCTCCTGACTCCTGACTCCTGACCCAGGAATTCTTCCTTCTCCCTGCTGTTCCATTTCCCTCCCTCCCGCCTTCCTCCACACTGATGACTGGGGAGCAGTAGGGGTTCCAGTCATAGATTTGCTTCCCTTGATAGTATGGGATAACCAGCAAGGTAACCACAGTGCACACACTCTAAATTACGAGACCATTAGTCTTAGGAATTATCTTTAAATTTGCAAACTCTGCCTCCTAAGAAGGCCTCCTTGTTTTTCAATCCTACCCTAAACTAGTCATTGAGTTTAGCAAGCAAAGATCTTCATTGTAGCGTCAGACATGACTTTCTCTCCTTCTTGATTGACTGATTAATTAGTTACGTGTACTTGGGTCCAGCAGGGAGCCCAGTGACAGCTGTGACATGAAAATTATCAGAAAGTTACAAAAATATGTAGCAGTGTTGACTTGCTGAAATGTGGAACCAGGGATTGATTGGAAACAGACACGTATAACGATCACATCTTGAAATTACCTGTCACTATGGAGGCCTTGAGAAGAATCCTTTTGATTAGGATAAATTAATTGAGTTCCTATCTAATCACCTGCAAAGAAACTAGTAAATATTCTCTATTCTTATTTCAGCTTTTTTTTTTTGATCTGGAATCCTAGAGTTTAAAACAACAATGCCTATAGAGAAAATGATTTTTAAAAAACTCAAAACCAAGTCACACCATTCCCTGCTTTAAAATCCTCCAATGGTGTCCCATTGCTCTTAGAAATAAGATAAACTGCTCAACATGGCCTTTAAGAACCCATCCTGTTAGCCTTCAGCTTCCCCTCAGCCTCATCATGTATACCCTGTCCTGCCCTCTGGCCACACTGATCCCTTCAGTTCTCACCACAGCCCCCACTCACTACAGGGCCTTGGCACATGCTCTTTCCCCTTTCTCTCCCTTATCAACTCTCTTATTCTTCAGGTCTTATATCACTGCATCGGGAATGCCTTCCCTTATCTCCTAATAGATCATATCTCTCTATTAAAGACTTTCTTGGTGTCATGTGCCTCCCTTCATGGCACTGTGACAGCTATAAGTTTACTGTGTGTGTGTGTGTGTGTGTGTGTGTGTGTGTGTGTGTGTGTGTGTCTATTCAATCAGAGAATTAAATTTTCTTCCCCCTAATTAGAAAGTTAAGTTCCATGAGGACTGTGACTTGCCTCTGTTTGCTGCTGCTTTTAATATTTTCCCCAGTAGTGTGTTCCCCTGGCACAGAGCAGGCCCTCAATTTATATCTAATAAATAAATGGATGAATAGCTAATTGACTCAGAACTACCACCTGGTATAAATTTAGTAGAAATCACAACCAGGCATTTTTCTTGAACACTTTGAACAAAGACAGTGTATAAGCAGTCAAGAATCTTAAAAGAATCCAAAGTTTAGTATGATTTCTAAGCAGCATATTTCCTGATGCACAAATAAAACAGTAGCTGAAAATTCCATCCTTCAGATTTCACTAGTGTGATTCTCAGATGGTTTAGCAAACCTGGGGCATTCATAATTCAGAAGAATCTGAAAGTTGTCTGGTACCTTGCATGTTTAATAAAAGGATCACTTTTATGCTTGACAATTTCTTCTGACTGCAATACTGCTATGAGCAAAAGGACACATATATTAATAATGTTCAGTTGCATCAGTCAGGCTCCCAACAGGAAGCACTTGGCTCTCTCAAAAGGGATTAACTAGAGAATACGTAATGAAGATACAATTTAGAGAGATGTGGGCAGACTTCAGGGAACCAACAAAGCCTGGTGAAGCACCCAGGAATTAGCAACAATTGGGAGCTGTTACTATCACAAGGCCCAGAAAAGCAAAAGAAGGGAATGGTGTTAGAGAAATATGATGAAAATGCGTGCTCTAGAGAGAGGCTGCCTATCAGGAGCTGTTGCCATTCCAACTGTAGCCATAGAGGAAGGTAACCACTACCCGATCCCTGAAAGGAGCAGCAGAGACAGGGAGGAATAAATCCTGGGACATTTGTCTCTTCCTGCCCTACAATCTACTGGCAAACCCAACTGGAAGCCAGAGGTGAGGGAGTTGGGGACTGCAGTCAATAGAGGTCAGCTTCTGTGAGCCCGAGTAAGGCAAAGAAGTATGAAAATGGATTTATGAAGGGATAAGGAGGGCAAATAGAAAATGACCAGCATGCCTTTTATTTATAGAGGATTTATTATGTGCCAGTGTTTTAAATTCTACATATATTAATTCAGGCAATCTTCACTACAACCTCATAGGGTAAGCACCAATATTTTCCCCCTATTATAGAAGAGGAAACTGAAACATAAAGAGGTTAACTAACTTGCCCAAAGCCATACAGCTTGTTAGTTGGTAATGAAACTAAAATTTAAACCCAAGCATTCTGACTCCAAAGCTATTCACTTCACCATCATGTGAGACTTCAGAAGAGGAATTCTAATTTGGGGGTGAAGATTTAAGGCTGTGCTTGTGCCAGGAACAAATCACCAGTGTAGGAGGCATGAAGAAACAGACTCAAACTTTTTCTCAGTACTAGAATAAATACAAACTCACCCTTTAGAGTTTGGAAAAAAATCACAATTTATTATTACATATCAGCAATTTAGTAAATTGATGTTTGGGGTTAGTAACTACTAACTGTAGTGGCTCAAATATGTGAACTCAAATATATGAACACTGATTAGGCAGGATGATGAAGGATGTAATTGAAGCTTAACTCAGAAAGAAAAATATCTGCAAGTGTGTCAGCACCATCTAACCAAATATTAATATTAGAGATGGAGTTAAGGAATTTTAAGTAGAAGGAGAGAACACATCCAAGGCTTGTAAGTCTCATATTCATCCCTTTGCTCCATGACTTTGATATTCTATCTAAAAATGAGTAACACTGCTAATATCTGATACAAGTTTGAGAGTTGAAAGTCTGAAAACAAAATAACGTCAATCATATCTTGTTGCTATATTAAATAACTTACTGTTTTTAGTTATTTTAGCTGTCATTCTGGAAAATACAGATACACAAAAGGAAAAAAATAATAATAATTATACCACTTAGGGAAAAAAAAGAACTGTGTAGTTGGAATGTTATCCTAGTCTTTTTTGTTTGTGTCTCTGTATATTTACAAAGTTGAGATGATACTGAATGTATTGTTTGAAATTTTATTTTACCTATAGTAAAATGAAATTTCCATGTCATTTTTCCTTATGTTGTTACCAATAATAAGGTTTTCTTTTATAGAGATAGATCACATTTTATCTACTCAGTCCTCTACTGCTGGACATTTAGGTCGCTTTCAGTTTTTATTGTCAACAGCATGCTCACGACCAAACATTTGTATATATACTTGTAGAGAAAATAACCATGAATTATATTTACTTTTTCTATTTGGACATTTCAGACACCCCTTACCAAAAGACAGGGATTTTCTTTAATATTTGGATGTCTTACATAGTTAGATTTGGAGGATGGCAGGCCTGAGAGAATTTGATTAAATTGGCTCTGCTCACTAATATACATTAGAAGCTTTAGTATATGCTCTAAAATCTGGTTAAAAATATCGATTTCATTCTTAGTTAACTGAAGTTCATACTGGATAACTTTCTTAAAGACCCTAAAATTTTGTTTAAAAAAAGCTCAGGTCAGAATCATCTTTCTTGAGAAAAACAAAACAAAACAAATAAACTATGCATTGTAGACTGAGCATTTTTAGTTAAAGAAATGTGGCTAACGAAAGCAGACTTCTCTGTTTCATTTGCCACACAATGCAGTAGCTAGCTGTATTAGGATGCCAAAAAAAAAAAAAAAAAAAAAAAAAGGGTGGTCGCGGGGGGCGCTCACAGACCTGTAAGTCTATAAAAAGAATGTATCATGTACTGTGGTGGCTCCTATCTGAAGTCCTGAAGGCATTTTTAGATGCTTGAGCAGTTCAGTCATAAGATGAAAGGACTTTGATCTTTCCTGCTAACTTAGCATGAAAAGAAATTTTAAAACTTGGCCCTTTATGATAATAGTATTATTTCTAAGCAAATGCACTGGCAAAATTCAGAGACACTCCAGCATTCTAAATCATAAAGTAAAATATATGGGTGGCAGCGGGAGGAGGAAGAGATCTAATTTCTCAATCGAAGGGAAAGACATCCAATTATCAAGGCTAAGGATACGTCCCCATTTGGTATAAACACTGGGAAAACGTGTCCCTCCCAGATCTTGCTATAGGTTTCCTGTTTGTGGAACAGGGCTCGAGCTGTCTGTATGCTACTAATTACTACATTTTATTCTATTTCCGCATTTCAAAGACTCTTTGTCAAAGTCTTTTAGAAAACCTTTGCTGATCTAGCAACTATTTAATATACAAAATGAGAAACATATCTTCCTTCGAGAAAAGTAAAATAATAAAAACCTACTGTGTGCTAGCTTTTGTATGAATCATGTCCTTAAACCTAAAAGGACAAAAGGAGAGAGAATTGTCTGAGAATCCCAGAGCTAAAAACACATCTGCCAGATCACGCAGCTAGAAAGTGGCAGGGCTAGGTTTTTAATAAAGTCTACCTGACCCTAAAGCTCATGATATTTTGAATATACTAGGTATACCACATAGTAACATATGTAAGTGTACAACATATTGTAATACACTATTGTCTCAGACATTTGATCTTTGTTTGGCTGTTGCACATTCAATCATACTCCTCCCCAGTTTCCTTTTGGGTGGAAGTCCTCTTTGAGTGTCCGTTTAATGGGAAGGCAGTTCTTATTAATTCCCACTGTAGAAGTCCAGGAGGTCATATTCCTTTTCAGCCCCCCAGTACAACTGGGAAACAGTGACCAAGGTGCCATTGTGATTCTTATTCACAGAACTTTGGTGCTTTGGTGATTCAGTCAGACGTAACAGTTCAGAAGTTGTGTGCGTCATAGCAGTAGGTATGGCTTGGGGACCAGTCATTTCCTTCGATAAGACATAGAGTTTCCTGGCCCCTGAGTCACTTCAAGGTGGTATATTTTCTATGCTAAGTCCTCCAGCCTGCCATTGATTCTGTGACTTACCCTTCCTTCCAATAAATCCTCTTTTGCTAAGTAGCCAGCATTGGTTTCTAAAGTTTCCAACCAAGAGTCTCAAGAGATGTGAGTTTTTTTTTTTAGAATCAGTAACAGGCCAGAAAAAGAACATTTACATGGCACTGAAATCCATAACATAGTTTCAAGGGACCCTCTGCTAATTATTTCTGGGCTATTAACAGCAATATATCCATTCAGATCAATAAGAAGTAGACAAATTATTAGGGCCAAGTATGGTGTTAGTGATTACCTTCACACTTGAACCCATACTACTGGGGCTGTCCCCCTTGACCACTTAGAATATTACAACTTTAAAGGACCCTGGTGATCATCTAGACTAAACCCTCAGTTCTCTTTATGAGGCCACTCCCTCATGAGCTATAAGAAGGATATCACATTCTCTTTACCCTTTGGACTTCAGTATTCACAGTGTCACTCTTAAGGCTTCCATTGTCCCTTTTGAACATTAGCCCAAAGTTATTATGCTTAATGCACAGTTGCTTAATGCATAGAGAATGACAAAAGGGTCACAGAGGGAAATCTATGCTTCTCATTTATTTTGTTTTGTGAGATTTTACTTTCAAGTGGCCTTTCCCGATAAGTCTGATGAATTTTCTTTAAAAAATAATAATGAAAGGAGGGGAGGAATATGTCATCAAGAAAAAAAAAAAACTGAAACGAAATCTGCAAATAATTTAAATGATTTAGAAAAGCAAAAGATAACTAACTGAAAAACAGAGAAAACAGCAACAGTTCATAATTCTACCTGGCAGCCTAAGGCAGCCTGAAATATGGGTCTGACAAGCTGTCACAGAGAGGGATACTCTTGGGAATGCCTTATTAGGAGTTTACTATGAAATGATTATATGCTCCAGTTAAACAGTCTGCATGTGTCCGCAGACTGTGATGGCAGGTGCACACTCAGGAGCCAGGCATGCTGGGAATGGGAGAGCCAAAGTTTCTGTTGGCAACAGCAAAAGCACCAGGACTGACCAGGAGAGGCTGGTTGAGATTTGGCAGCTGGTACTCAGAAAAGCAGTTGAACAGTTTGAAACACGGTGTCCAAAGGATATTGTAAGCTTAGAAGCAGCTAGGGAACTGTTTGAGGGAGGCCAGAGTTGAAACTCAGGAAGGAAGTTGTAACTACCAGTGAGGAGAGAATTCTTCCCTGGTACTTGAGATGTAGAGAATGTAGAAGGATTCCACTCTCAGTCTGAGGGTCTATGAAGGAGTAAGTTTGCAGGCTATCAGGGACCCAGATAGTCAGGTGAGAGCCATGCCAGAGTTTTTGTCTTAGAGACAGATGGGGTGATAAGGACTGTAGGCCACTGGATTCAAACTCCATATTGGCCACTGATAAGGTGACTGGCTTTTTGGTACTACTTAATCCCTTTAAACACAAGTGTCCCCCTCTGTAAAATGGGTAAGAACAACAGTACTTACCTCATAGGGTGTTATGAGGATTAAATGAAAGAATTATTTAAGATATTGAGTCCATAGTGTTTAAGAAATGTTAGATATCCTATTAGTGGAGGAGATTATGGAAAGGTGGATAATTGTAAGTGCTTACGTCTAGTCTTGAAGGAGGAAATGTTATAACTCAGAGGCTTTAAAGACATTTTGGGTTATCCCTGCTATGATAGCTAATGGGCTTGATTGACCATATAATCTAATTCTAAAGCCTCAGTCTGTATATACTTTCTTCTCTACTTGTAATTAACCCAGACACTGGAAAAAACCTGAGGCTGCCGCAGAAGGAGACAGACAAGTCAAAAGCAGACCCCAAGTCAGGGCTCTGTGTTCTGCCACTATCATTGTTTGTCTTTGGAGATAAAGGTAGCTTTGATCTGATTATTTCAAATGAGTAACTATACTAATACCTCACCTGCCACAATTAGTTCTAACATTTTATTTATGTACTATAATTCATATCTAATTTTAACACATGACCATGTTAGACAAATAAATGTCATCTTCCCTACCAATGTGATACTGGTGGGCAATAGGTTAAAATTTCTCATCTGATTTGTTGACTGAGCTAGGTGAACTTGATCAGGCAATTTGTTAGGAGAGCTGAAATATAGTTAGGAACACTCTCTTGGCTTAGAGTTTGCATTTGTTTTTTCTTTTATCTTTTCCCCAGTCATAAATCTTAAATGGGAAAGAAAGTGAAAAGGGAATGAGGAAAAAAAAAAAAAACAATGAATCATGCAAAGGGATGTCTCACTACCCATGCATTCATCCTCTTAGCTGAGCAGTGGAGATTACAAATCAATCATACTGCACAAAAAGAAGTCTCACAGATTCCACAATTCCACAAAGGAAACCATTTCAGAAGATACTCTTAAGGTTCTATTTTCCACAAACACAGTTGATCCAGCATGAATGGGCTCTACTGAGATTAACATGGCATTCTGATTTGGGAATCAATGAAACACAATGGAAAGTATAACAATTTCCATTTATGGTATTAGATGAAAATGGCAGAGCTGAGAGTCAGAATTCCGGAGAATCCTTAGTCTACATGACTTGTTGCCACTCTGGTCCTCAGCATCATGATATGTAAAATGAAACAGTCAGTGTGGACAGCAAGTGGTCTCTGAATCCTTTCAGGCTATTACTTCACCTGATTTGAATATTATTTTACCTAATTTTTTAAATCTTTCCCATTCAAAGTAGATGTGTCCTTTTAGTTAATGTGTAAGCAGTGTATGGCTGGATTTAATTTTGCTTAGTCTGACCATTTTGCTTTTTAAGTTGTAGTATTTAAAACACACTTAATTGGGGGGTTTATATTTATTTATTGTCTGTTTATCTCACTTGTTATTTTCTTTCTCCTCTTCCTTCTTAGCTTCTTTTGGGCAAATCCAGTGTTTGCAGTCTACGTATTGAAGCAGGCTAGTTATACCTTAGTTAGTTAGAAATTTGGTAGTTACATGTTCTTTTAGTAACATACAGCCTTGATTTATAGAAAAATGACTACTTTTAGCCATTCACAGATAACATAAGGACCTTGGAATACTTTTCTTACTCACTTTGGGCTTTTCTGTTATTGTTATTATACATTTTAATTCTGTGCATTTTAAGCCCCTCAAAGGAATACTTATTGTTTTGTATGTTCAATACGCATTTATATTTCTTTAACTGTTTAACCTTTAGTTAGTTCTTCATTCCTTCTTATATTTTCATGTTTCCCTCTGGGATCATTTTCCATCTGTCTGTTGGTATTTGTTTCAGTCTCCTAATGATGAATTCACTCAGTCTTTGCCTGTCCAAAAATATCTGTATTTGACCTTCAGTTTCTAAAAATCGTTTTACTGAATATAAAATTGTGTTCACATTTTTCTTTTAGTACTTTAAAGATGTTTTTCCACTGTCTTCTGACTTCCATCATTTCTTTCAAGAAGTCAACTGTAAATTTTACTGTTTGTATTTTAAAGTCAATACATTAAAAAATTATCCAGCTGCTTTTTTCTTATTTGTTTTCTTTCAGAAACATTATTATTCTGAGCTTAAGTGAGGAGTTTTTTTTTTGTTGTTGTTGTTGTTTTGCTTTTGTTTATATTTTGTGTTTTGTTGTTTGGTTGGCTGGGTTTTTTGTTTGTATGCTCTTTTGAAGTTCATAGGGATTCTTGTGGCTGATATATTTGTCAGTCTTGGGAAATTTTTTCTATTATCCTTTCTAATTTTTTGTATTTTATTTTTCTCTGAGCTTTTCACTGTGTCCCATATGTCTCTATGATCTTTCCTATTTTCTATCATTTTTGATCTCTGTGTTTTGGCCTGGATATTTTCTACCAATTTATCTTCCAATTTCATAATCAACTTTTCTCCTATGTCTGACCTGCTGGTAAACCCATCTATTGAGTCTTAATTTCAAGTTTCAACTATTATGACTTGTATCTATAATTTCTATTTTATTTTCAAAATCAATGCCAGGTATCTAGTGAAATTTTCCATATTAACAGCTATTTTCTTGAACATATGAAGTCCAGCTACATTAAAGTCTACCCCTACTAACACTAAGAAATGAGTCATCGGCAGGTCTGTTTCTGTTGTCATTTTTTCTCTTGGTTCTGTTTCTTGACATACCTGGATGTATTTTTTATTAACAGCCAGATATTGCTAATAATAAGTATATCACCCTACACAGAGTTGATATTATCCTTGGTAAGCAAATAGAATGGTAGCATTCTGTATCTAGTTTGTCCATGCTCCTAGAGTGTCATCCTTAGGGTTTTCCAACCAATATTCTGATATATCTAGCAGGAGCCCTCCCTGAAGTGGGTCACAAGTACTTGAGTATCACTTTTTCTTTGTCTTCACAGCACCAAGAGAAAGTAGAAAAATTTGCTTTATCACATGATTCTTATTCTACTTTTCTGTGGAATCAGCAAATGTCTTAAGGGAAAACAGGCAGAGAGCTGGGCTTACTTCTCTGGGTCTTTTTTATAACCAGGTTGGTGAGCCTCCACCTCACCAATCCCATTACCAAATTCTGGCTATCATAGCAGTTCCAAGCTCTGATTTTTGGCTCTGAGCCCTTTGAGATTGCCAAATTTTCCACTGTGTTCTGTACCTTTTAACAGAAGTTATATGCCCTGACCCTCTAAGTGAATCCTTGGCTTCCCATTCAAAAATCAACAAATTCCCTGGGGAAAAAAAAAGTGGTTATAAAATGTAGGTTCATCGCTCTGTGATTTTATTTTCACTGGAATCTTAGCATTTCAAGTATTATTTACATCACCAGTTTTTTGATGGTTTCTTCTTCTTTAAAAAAAAATACTTGGGTTTTTATGGTCATTCTCAGAAAATGTAGTCTGTTACTGTGGTGGTAACACATGGGTATAAATTCTTTTTCATCCCCGTCCTTTTGAGAGCTGAGATCTTTGACCCCTATCCTTACATTTGGGCAGACATAGAACTAATTCAACTAATGGACTAATGGACTACAGCAAAATTCATAAATGGCCATTCAATGTCCACCTTATGCTGCTGGAACACTTGTTCTTAAAGCCATAAAACATCATCTTGAAAGTCTACTTGGAGACTGCCATACTGAATTGACCACAGAAGTGGTCTTGTGAAAAGTTCCATCTTTCTGTTCTTTAGAGATCCCTTCCAAGTTCCATATATACAAGAGAAAAAGCATCTTGGAAGTCAATCCTTCAGGCTTAGCTCTTCTTATTCTCCAGCTGTTTGAGCAATCCTAGCTGAGGCTCAAGGAGACATCAAGGAGTAGAGAAGAGCCATTTCCACCGTGTCTTTTCTGAATTCCTGATCCACAGAGTTCATGGGCATTATAAAATGGTTGCTTTTTTATGCCACTAAGTTTTGGGGTGATTTGTGCTACAACAGATAAGTGAAATAGCCCTAGCTATTCTAACAGAGCCAGATATAGAAGTCACTTATAATTTACTTGATTTTTTTATTATAAGAGAAAATAATGGAACAAGAATAGGATTGCAAATAGATGCAGAAAATATTTCATAGACATGTCTGGTTTAACCTAGGAAATTAGAAAAAATGGGATTTCTTTTTTTCTTTTGGATGTCATCCTCTTTGATATTCTAATTTTCCCACTGCCTCCACCTTGGATTAGCACTTCAACAAGACTTATACTCTTTGTGAATTACACACGTCTTTAACTTCCTCTCCCTTCATTCCATTCCATGGTCTGGTGAAAACATACCACCTTTGCTCCCATTGCTTCAGAACTGTACTCTCTGCTTTCCAACTGTTAAACCAACTATGAATTAGAGGAATCTATGAATCATGTAATCTTCAATCAACATAAAAAATGATCTAGTCTAACTGCTAATCCTAAGCAGATATTCCCATCCCTGAGAGGTTGTTACCTAGCTCATGCCAAGCCATATATTTCTCTTTGCAAATTTGAATTTGGAAATTACAAGAAAATGCAAGCCAATTAGCAAAGGATATCACAGGAGTTATTCAGTAATATCTACCATGACAAAGGTGTTGGGAAATAAAGAATAATAAAACAAAATGATTGGCCTCAGGCCTGATAACAATTTATCAGGAAATAAACATACCACTACCTCTTCTATAGTGTTATATGAGATTAAAATGCACAAAGAACAATGCATTGAAAAGGAGGAAATTATCCTACTTAAGTATATGAGAATATTCTGGGAAAGTCCCACAGACAAAATGACAACATCTTTCAGCTGTGCTTTTTCCTCAGTTGATGTAGTTTCCAGGTTTTTCCGCATTCTCGTTGCCACCCTTCATCTGGACACTGTCTAGTTTTTCAGTATCTTTGGAAACACAGTTTTCCTAATATTATTTAAATAGCCTACAGGTCAAGGGACGGTCACAACCCTTAACCTGAAGGTGATACCTCTTTATGAAACCTAAGATTTCATCAGCATTTTTATCAGCAAGGTCATATTATAGGATCCATATACAGCTTAATGTGTATTAAAATTTCCAGAATTTTTTCCACATGAGTTATTTTGAAATCAGATTTTTGTGCTGTTCATATTTTGAATCTGCATTCTCAAGACTTTACTTTAATTCTTCATTTGAATCCAGTGTTTTAACCCCTAGAGACTTTTGTTGGTGGGGGAAGAGACAGGATGGGAAGGTCTGGTCTCAGATTCTGACAAATGAGTGAGCTCTTCCAGGTCTGTGTCTGCTGCAAATTTAATGAGCAAAACTTATGTGTCTTTCTCCTAGGTGGTGATTAAAAATATTGGCCAAGACAGAGTCATGTAATCCAGGCTTGGACAATCATATATTAATACATTTCTCCTATTAAGTGACTTACTTGCATTTTAATTGTGGCCTTCTGAAGAATAGATACCTTTACCCAAATAAATGATGAAGATGATAGGAATATTAGGCATCACGGAAGTCCACTTTGGGAGATTATTATTAAACATGCGGTTCTTCTATGCATCTTACATCAGACTATTTGGAAAGACTGTTTATTCTATTTTGAGGCCTCTCTTTCATAAACTTTCCTGCACACAGGAATCGCCTGGAGAGGTTTTAAATATACAGATACCTGGACCCCACTCCCAGAGTGGTACCGCCTGCATTTTGAAAGTTTGTGAAGCTACCCAGGTGATCTAATGTGTAGTCAAAGTAGCCACTGCTTTTCTAGAAACTCATCAACTGTAGAAGAAAGAGCATAACATTAGCGGTCAAAGTGGGATAGACCCCAGCTCTGTCATGTAATAGTTGTGTGATTTGGACAAACGGCTTAATCTCTGAGCTTCTGCTTTCTTATCTATAAAATTAGGGCTAAGAATGACCTAAATATGAGGTTTGGGGAGGGGTTTAAAGGGAGATCATGTACATTATTTCTGTTCATAGGAGGCGAATAGTGGCTGTCATCTCTTTCCTCTGTCTGTCCAAAAGTCCCCTAAGTTAAGCTATAGAACAAGGTCAGCAATGGCTGAAGGGCAGATTTGACACATGAGCTCTCATCTCTGGTGTTCCTTCCAGGATCAGATAACCTCACCTTTGGTGACCTGTGGCTGAACTTTTCTGCTTCATAGAATGATTTATACACCATTTAAATGCACAAATGTAGCTTAGCTGGGAAATAAAACATATATTTGACTTTAAATTGCCAAATAGAAAAGAAATGTTTCATTTTCCAACTGTGGCCACAGAAGAATGTGTAACTGCTCAAGTTTCATCAATAAGCCTTTCAAATGTTCCCCTGTATTCTCAATTTCTCATGTAATTCAACTTTTCATTAATATAGGACTTTTCTGGGGTGGAACTCAGCAAGAAAAATAAATACTAGATCTTTTTTTTTTAGCTATTCTTTTTGGAAAATCCTAACTAAAATACTAGCCAGGTAAAATGAAAGTTTTTAACATCTGAACTATCAATTGATAGTTTAAAGGAACTTTTTAATCGGAGTGATGTGAGTATGTGTAATAAAAATTCATGTGTTGTTTTCCAAATGTAAAAATATTTATCAAGAAATCTGAATAAAGCATTGAAATATCACTAAAATTTTAATGTCATGCAAGACTATTGTTCCATTTTCATTCTGCTTCCAGCCCAAAGGTACAACAGTAATTTAAAAAATAATGTGAACAAAAAATCTTGAGTTTATCTCATCTCATCTTCTTTCCAGTCTTTTCTCCATGCCTCTCATCTCATTTATTCTAAAAACGTTTATTGAGATGCTAGTGTTCATTAGGCATTATGGATATCAAGACGAATGAGATAAGTGATCCCAGACTTTGAAGAACTCACAATCTAATGTGAAAAATAACTAAAACCCAACATAGTTAATAACAACTGAATAAGGTGTGTAGTCTGATCAGCTGTATTGTATCAAAGACAGTTTCCTAGTTTTGATTTTGTAGTATAGTCATGTAAGAGGTCCATATCAGAGGAAGCTGGGAGAAGGGTACACAATACTATTTTTGTAACTTTTGGTGTAACTATAATTGTTTAAAAATAATAAAGTTTTAAAAAATCTAATGTATTAGAAAAAGTACTAATGTAGGGCAGGTTTTTCTAGATAACTAAATAAGTAGACATGGTATAAGGGAATAAGGGAAGGCTTCTCAGAGAAACGGCATAAAATCTGGCTCTGAAGAGGCAATTCAAAATGTCCATAGTGTTGTAGTTGCCTTTGGCTTCTGTAACAACTTTCTACAATCTTGGTGGCTTAAAATAATTCAGATTTATTTAGTCACACTTCTGGAGGCCAGAGGTTCAAACACTAGTTTACTGGGTTTGAGTCAAGGCATCAGCAGGGCTGGTTCCTTCTGGATGCTCTAGGGGAGAAACCGTTTACTTGCCTTCTCCAGCTTACGGGGGTTCTCCACATTCCTCAGCTTGTGACCCCCTCTTCCAATCACTCCAGCCTCTTCTTTACGTTATCATGTTTTCTACCTCTTCTTTTGCAGTCAAATCTCCTCTGCCTTCTCTGTATAAAGACTAATGTGATTACATTTAAGGCCCACCTGGATTATCCTGGATGATTTCTTCTTCTTAAAATCCTTAACTTGGCTAGGGAGGTGGCTCACACATGTAATCCCAGCACTTTGGGAGGCCAAGGCAGGTGGATCACCTGAGGTCAGGAGTTCAAGACCAGCCTGACCAACATGGAGAAACCCCATCTCTACTAAAAACACACAATTAGCAAGGTGTAGTGGTGCATGCCTGTAATCCCAGCTACTCAGGAGGCTGAGGCAGGAGAATTGCTTGAACCCGGAAGGCAGATGTTGCAGTGAGCCGAGATCGTGCCATTGCACTTCAGCCTGGGCAACAAGAGCAAAACTCCATCTCAAAAGAAAAAATAAAAAGACCCTTAACTGACTGACACTGCAAAATCCCTTTTGTCATCTAAGTTAACACTCACAGGTTCCAATAATTAGGACCTGGATATCTTGGGGGTGCCTATTTAGCCTAACATATCTGCAAGGGTATTGTTCCCAGAGGTTTCCAGCTGTGAAAAACAACTTGCACAATTGAGGGATGGTGAATTATTGGTCGTATTTGGGGTACAGGGAAGGGAAGTAATGGGATATACAGTTAGCAAGAACAACATATCACAGACTGGGTGGATTAAACAGCAGAGGTTTATTTCTCACAGTTCTGAAGTCTAGAAGTCCAAGATCAAACTGTTAGCAGGTTAGTTTCTCCACAAGCCTCACTCCTGAACTTGCAGTTTTCCGTCTTCTCTCCGTGTCCTCACATGGCCCTTTCACGGTATTTGCACCTCCCTGGCATCTCTTTGACTTCTTATAAGGACACCAGTCATATCAGATGAGGGCCCACCCCTACGACTTCATTCAATCCTATCTCAATCGTCACCTTCTGAGATTCCAGGAGTTAGAACTTCCAACATACATATTTGACGGGAACAAAATTCAAACCCTAATAATTCGGATCAAGTTTTGAGTAACTTTGTGATCTGGCTAATGACCTTGTTCTTGAAAGTTATAGTAAGCCAAAGGAGGCTTTTAAGGACTGGAGTGACAAAATCAGATTGTTTGTTAGTTTTTTATGTCAATAACTGAAAATAGAAACAAGGAAGTAGTAACTTGCAGCAAGGAGAACAGGAAAAAGCCCAGTACAGTACCCAGGACATAAAAAAGGAAAGGTGAGGCTGAGCAAGGTGGCTCACACCTATAGTTCCATCACTTTGGGAGGCCAAGGCGAATTGATCTCTTGAGGTCAGGAGTTCGAGAACAGCCTGGCCAACATGGTGAAATCCTGTCTCTACTAAAAATTCAAAAATTATCCAGGCATGGTGGTGGGCACCTGTAATCCCAGCTACTGGGAGGCTGAGGCACGAGAATCACTTGAATCTGTGAGATGGAGATGGAGGTTGCAATTAGCCAAGATAGTGCCAGTGCACTTCAGCCTAGGCAACAGAGTAAGACTCTGTCTCAAATAAGAAAAAGAAAACAAACAAACAAACAAACAACAACAACAACAACCAAAAAAAAACGAAGGAAAGGTGATGTTTGCACAATCCTAAGACACGGGTAATAGATATAGCAAAATTTTGCCTGTTTTCTTCCACCAAAAATTCATGGAATCTTCAATAAAATGTAACAAACTACTTTTTGTCTGCCACATAGCTGAATTTAAAACAAATGCCCAGGTGCCAGAACCTAAGCAGGAAATCAGAGCCAGAATGATGAGAAGGGATGCTGGCACCTTGTGTATATCAGACCAGATATTGGACCTGTGGTCTGGAAGTGGGTATTTTAAAGCTATGTAGGGGACAGAACCACACTTATGGGACCAAGGAGCTCAACGATCTGCCCAGCCTATAAAAAGGGGACTTAAAAAACTCTGACTTCTTATTCTGGGAAGCCACAGGAAGCCTGCTGACTGTCCCGGAATGTAGATGGGGTGGGAATGGAGGTGGAGCACAGTAATCTTAAAAAGTGAAATCACTATCTTTACTTGAAAATACTTTTTTAAAATCTAAATTTGAGTCAAGGAAATCTCAAACTGAGAGAGAATGGAGGAAAATCTAGCCTCAAAAAAATGAATCAAAAAATTTCCCCCAATACAAACAGCATGAGTTTCCAGATTGAATGAGTCCACCCTGTGCCCAGAATAATAAATTTCAAACACTAGAAACCAAAATAATTTTTTACAAGTGTTCAGAAAGAAAACAACAGAACCCATACATATAACCAGAGTGGGTTTAGAGAGAGAATGTACGTTTGCATGTGTGTATACGCACACACCTGTGTCAAAGAGAATCCTCATTTTCCAAAGTTCAAACTCGATAAATAGTGCCTAAAAATCTGAAGTTAAGAAGTGGCAACATAAGCATATTACTTATAAATGTAGAGTAAAATACCAAAAACGAAGCAAACAAAGTCATCGGGAAATATGGAAAGGGTTTGCACCGGGGCCTGGAATTGGGGATCAGTGTTCTTGTAACCCTGACCCTTCCCTTCACCCACAAAGCCCTTGTCCCCTTTGAAGGAGATGACATTAAATGACCATCTGTTCTCTGCTCTTTTGCAAACGCCTGTTCCCCGGTCACTTCTCTCAACCTCTGGAGTTTTAGTACTGGCTCTCTGTCCTTCCCTCCACTGTTCTCCTGCCATTATTCCTGGGAATTTCAATGTTCACATCCTGCCTGTCACTATCCTGACCTCATTGCTTTCTACGCACTTTTAATCCACACCTCCCTCCCCAGTCTTCCATGGTCTGACCCTAGGACTTTTCAAAAGTCTTAATGCCAAATGCCTCACACTCTAAACATCAAAATCTTAATGAATAAATACTCTCTTTCTATTTCAAATTACCTACTGTACCAAAACCACTTCAGTCACTCCACTTTTACTACCTATCACCCACTCTGGTCTCTCGTTCCTCCTCATCCAGTCTGGATCCACGGTTGATGACCGTAAAATGTTATATATCCTCAATTGCCTTGTCTGCCTCCCCTTCCATCATATTCTACTGGCATACCCCAAAACCTGTTTAAAATGTATTGCTGTATTTCATCAGTTAAATAGAACTATAGACAAAACAAAGTCACACAACACAAATCCATATAGACCGGTTCCATTTTAAATTTATGTTCGTGATCTCAAGAAAATCTTCAGCACAGCCCGGAAATTCTGCTATATTTCATGACTCAACTTGCTTGTCTGTTATCTAAAATAATTATCTCAACATGTCCTCTACTTTCCAAACTCCAAAATATTTTCTTCTCTTTAACTTTCAACTAATGGTGGCTCTAAAATGGAAGAAAAAAAAAATCAAAAGAAGCAGGTTTAGTTCAAATTCCAGTTTTGCTACTCACTACCTGAATGAATTCTGTGAGCCAGTTACTTATTTTTTCTGGGACTCAGTTTACTCATCTGTACAAGGGGTAGAAAATAACAGTAGTGTCCAGTAATGAATGACATGTAGTTTCTGCTAATAAAATATTCTCTTGAAGAGGGAAACCAAAAACTCTCTCCTTTCCACCGTCAAATCTCCTGTCCTACCAGGTATTTGCATGTATCTGTGAACGCTGCCTTCCTTTCTAGTGCATACAGTTGTTTCAGGACCCCCATGAATACCAAAATCTGAGGATGCTCAAGTTCCTGACATAAAAATGGTAGAGTATTTGCATATAGCCTAGGCACTTCCCCAATATACTTTAAATCATCTCTAAATTATTTATAATATTTAATACAATGTAAATGCTATGTAAACAATTATTGTACCATATTGTTTTTAATTTGCATTATTTATATTTTTATTGTTGCATTGTTATTTTTTATTGCTCTTCCCCACCGATATTTTTGATCTGTGGTTGCTTGAATCCACGGATGTGGAATCCATAGACTGGATGTCCGTAGTCCCTGCTTCCCCTTCCGGAACAGTGAATGAACTGTTTCTGAACCTCATTGCAACCCCCCTACATGAGTGTTGGATCTCTTTCCCTATCCCCTGTTCAATGACGTTGTTCCTGCAATTGTTCCTCTTCTATCATTTCCCATGACTTTTCCTCTGTCTACTAAGTTATGCCATCAGCATATAAACATTACGTATTATCTTCCATCTTAAGGGTCCTTCAGTGCTGTCATGGCTTGTTTCTTGATTTCTTTTGTAAGAAAACTCCTTGAAAGAGCTGTTTACATTTGTTTTTCTTTTTCTGACCTCTGCCCCCTTTATCTGTCTAAATCAGAGTCTCACTCTGTCAGCCAGGCTGGAGTGCAGTGGCATAATCATAGTTCACTGCAGTCTTGAACTCCCAAGCAATCCTCACACCCCAGCCCCCAAAGTAATTGAAACTACAGGCATGTACCATCACACCTGGCTAAGAGTTTTTATTTTTATGTTTAGAGATGGAGGTGGTCTCATGATATTGCCCAGGCTGGTCTTGAACTGCTGGCCTCAAGCAAAACTCCTGCCTCAGCCTCCTGAGTCGATGGAATTACAGATGTGAGCCACCACAACTAGCCTCTTGATCACTCTTTTGAGCCCACTATTGCAATACTTCCTGTCAAAGTTTGTCTTTCCAAACTCTCAAGTACTCTGGCCTTCTTCATTAAACATCTCAGAAGCATTATCCTTCGAGGTTTCTAGACTCCATTTGGTGTCTTGGTCAGCTTGGGCTGCCAAAACAAACACCAACAACTGGATGTCTTACAGAGCAGAAATGTATTTTCTCACAGTTCTGAAGGCTGAGATCTCCAAGATGAAGGTGCTGGCCAGTTCTTTTTCTGGTAAGGACTCTCTTCCTGCTGTAGAGACGACTGTGTTTTTACTGTGTCCTCTCTTGGGCTTTCCTCAATGCATGTATGTGGAGCAAGAGAGCTCTCTCTTTTCCTTTTCTTCTAAAGCCACCTTCTAAAGTGCTATTGAAGTAGGACCCTCACCATTGTGATCTCACTTAACCCTAATTACCTCCTAAAAGCCCTATCTCTAAATGCAGTCACACTGGGGATGAAGGCTTCAACATATGAATTTGTTGTGGGAGACCCAACTAGGTTCATAGGACACCATGCTTGCTTTATTCTTTCTTAGTACTGGAGTTTCTGCTCACATATCACCTCCTCAAAGAGGGTTTCCCTGACCACACCATTTACAGTATCTTTCTTTCTGTGATGTCGCTCTTGTTTTCTGATTTTTAATAGCGCATTAGGTTTAAACACCTGGATATTTGGAGTAGACTGCTTTGGTTTAAATCCAGACTCCGTCATTTACAAACTTTGTGATCCTGACCAAGACAGTTAGCTACCAGTGCCTCGGTGTCCTCATCTGTAAAATGGGGATCACGAAAATACAGTCATCTAAGTTAAAGAAGTTAAAATATGCGAAAAGCTAAGAATGTTGTCTTGTACAATTTCAGTTATCAATAAGTGTTAGCTATTACTTTTAGATTCATATTTGTCTATTTTCCTCATTAAAAAAAAATAAAAACTCCAAGAAGATAAGAACTTTCTGCCTTGCTGAAATACACAGTATCCCCAGTGCCTAGACCACTGTCTGATGTTCCACATATATTCGTTGAAAGAACAAAGGTATAAATGAGTGGTTTCTTGGAAGAATTTTTAAAAGTGTGGTTTACAGTGTCAAATGCTTTAGAAAGCTTGGCAGATAAGGACATAAACCGTTTGTCAATCAAAAGGTCATTGGTGATTTGAGCAGTAGTAATAGCCATAATTTATTGAGCTACCTTGCTAAGTGTGCTAATCTACACAATGGCCCTACAAGGAAGCCATTATTATCACCATTTTATAAGTGGGGAGTATTTCTGCAGCTCTATGGGACAGAAGTAAGACTGAAAAGGATTGAGAAATGAAGAGGAATTAAAGATGTACAGTCACCTCTATTATAACGGGCAGCTTGTTTAAACATATTAACCTATAGGAGAAGAAATAAATTCAACTGGTCAGAGACATAATCTGTCTACCAATGTTATCAAAGAAACCAGGTATGATTGAATCAACAGGAGTGGAGTGAGAAAAATATAAAATAAATGCACATTCTCAACTTTACACATTTTTTCTCCTGGGTCATTTTAAATGCTAACTTGATAATGATTTTCATGTAATTTATTCATCAGATACTCTGCTTGAAAATACAGAGATGATACATTTTAAAAAAGTCACCATCTTTGTAAGAATCTTACTGAATAAGAAATATCTTTTTACAAATTAAACTGTTGAAGAGATTTCAACTGGGTTTGGAATCCAAATCAACTGAATCTCTGGCAGAATATTTTCAGAAAAAAAAAAAAAAAACCCTGGAACATTTGAGAATTACAGTTCTGCACCTCTGCAAAGATTTTTATGTTCTTCCATTGGTGGGTGAGGGGGCAAGAGGAAATTTTCTGGGTAGGCTTACAAAAACCAGCTTTTAAAGAGCTTCTGATGATTCTGAGCTACGTTTCTGGACTGGGATTTGAGTGTTTACACCGCTGTTTCTTGGATAATTAAAAAGGTAGGTGCCTGTTTCAGAGAATCTCTCTCTTCTACCTTGCTTTATTTGGGTGGTGTGACCCAGATTCTTCTGTATATTCATCCTGCCTGTCACTTTTTGGAATTAAGTAAGGCAGCAGCAGCAAAATAAAGATGTAATAGTCACTTTGGATATTTAAAAGTTTTGTTTTTTATTTTAAATGGGAAACTCAAATGTCATTGTTTATTTTCAGGGCAGCGAAGGACTATGAGCAATTCTCCAATGGTGAAGACTGATCCCAGTCATGTAAAAAGAAGTAAGTATTCATCAATGTGTACGTTTCTTTATCTGTGTTAGTTTTCTTGAGCTATGTCCCTCCTCAGCCCAGTCTCACTGCTTCTGTTTTTCATTAGCTCTTTATAGTACTTTTTCCTTGTGCCTTAGTCTTAACTCTTTGCTTGTCGATAAAGATGCCCGGTAGGGATTGTCAGGGGCCAATGAGAGGTTAGAAAATGCCATTTGCCAAAATAAAAATGATAATTTTATTATGCATATCTGACTTGGAGTACTGAAAATTAAAACTGAAAAATAAAGTTAATCCCCAGTCTTTTTTTTTTTTTTTTTTAAATTTAAAGCTTCCATGTTGCTGGGGTGACCTTTTCTGTTCTGTCCTGTTCTAATGTCATCATATGAATTTTAAGTTCTCCCCTACCCCTGTGGCTATGTTAGGTTGACAGTTAAGCCAGGACTCTGCCCTGAAGCACTGCACTATTCTCAGCTCCAGGCAGCAAAGGGTTAACAGAGTCTCCAGCGCCTACCGAGTTGTAAAAGAAACTGCTGAAGCTGATCAATGACCACTGTTAAGACCTGGAAACCAATTATAAACCTGAAATTTGTGATGAACAAAGCCCTGAAACACTGGGATGAAAACTACTGAATTAGTCCAGTTCATTAAAATCATTAATAGTCATGAAATGAAAACCACCAGAGTCCAAAAAGGCTTAATGCTCTATCCATATTAATTAGATGGGAGCAAATCTGAACTGAAAAGCAGCACATGCTTTGTAGAATTAGCAATTGGTCTCTACAGACTACACCGATCTCTATTAAAATTCAGTTTAATTAAAATTGATCACGTTAAGAAACTGATGTGGTTAATTAACTGAATTCCTGGACTTCTTTTCATACGTTTCACAGACGCCTTTTACACTGCGTTTGTGGGTGACACTTCATGTTGCACACAGCAAATCCGGTTGCAAAGGTTAACTCTCTGTGTTCCTGGAGAGGGTACAGACCACGGTGGAGGGGTGTGTGGGGGCGAGTCAGAGGAAACCCGGCTCTATGAGGAATCAAACCCCAGGCTAAATTCAAGGAAACTCCTTTAGAAAATTTGTCCCATTCATGGTGGATAAATGAATGTGTATCAGTGACAAAGAGATTCTCTCTCCCAGGCTGCCACCTCTGGAGGAGCTGAGAAATATTGCCAAAAAATAAGAGTCACTCATATCGAAAGGAGGACAGTCGGGAGTTGGGTAAGTGTGGCTAATTCTGTACCAGGATTGCTGAAGGCATCTTAGGTTTACTGCCTACACACCTCCTTGTTCTGTTTGGCTCAGAAGTCATTTTGTGTTTTTTTCCATCTGCAGAATGGGATAATGACATTTCTAGATTTCACCAAGGCCTAAAATGACAGCAATAGCCCCTCTGCCTTTCAGCTGCTCCGCTGCTCCCGGCCAAGTCTACTCCCCTTCTTAAGTCCACCAAGCACATTGCTGCTAATGCAGCCTTCCCAAGACTGCAGCTTATGGTGTCACCGACCTGCTCGGAACTCTGTAATGATTGTGCACTGTGTACAGGACAAATTCTAAACTCCACAGATTTAAATCTAGAGCTCTTCATTATCCGACCCAACATAATCTTACCTTCCCTTGCCTTTTAGCTCCCTGTGGCATGTACTTCTTTGTTTCAGCCACATTGGCCAGTTTACAAACTTTGAGTTTCTTATTTGCTTTCCACCTTGCACTCCTTTTTCCTCCTAGAAACTTATTTCAACCCAGCCCGTCCTTAAGAATTCTACTGGAATCCCATCGCCATAAAGTCCTTCTGTCATCAACTGACCACAAAAGATCTTTCCTTCCCCTGCCTTCTTGTAGTTGGTATGATCTCAACTCTCAATTGGTTCTTGTTCCCCAGAGTCCAAAATAATTACTCACATGTACATATCAGCCCCTAAAGATTTTAAGTTCTTGTCAGGCAGAGGCCACATCTTACATTTCACCAAATCTGAACATGCCCCTGACACAATGTGTGCTCCATAAATGTTGTTTACAATGAGGATAATAACTTATCCTTTGATAGTTTCTGGCAATTTTTCTCAGCAAGAAAGTTTCTTTGTTTCTAAGACAAAGTTTGAGCTTTGTCTTAGGATGAACTGGCAAAGGAATTTGAATGTGATGTGCTAATAGCAACAATAATGATAGATGGCATTTATTAAACTCATGTGTCAAACACTGTGCGTAAGACCTATGTTTTACAAGGAAATCACCTTTTCCCTCCATTTGTTGCCAGAGTTGCAAGTGCCTCTCTCAGCGTTTTCTTCATCATTTGAATCTAGGATGGTGTCTTCCATTTCGTTTCTAATTCTTGTATATTTTTGTTGCTCTTTTTCTAACGTAATTTGACTTTCTGATTTTTGTGGTTGTTGTTCCTGTTGTTTTTCAGGTATTTTCAAAGAACAAGTTTTGAATATATGCATTCTTTGTTTTTATCTTCATTGACTCAAATTTAGCTTTTATTTTAAAATTCTCATTTGCTATTTCTTGGCAGATTTCATTGTTTGTTTTTTTTTTCTAATGCCTTAATAAGTTAAAACCTTCTTAATAAGTATTTAATTCCATTTTCCCCATTTTCCCTGTTTTGATCTTTCTTCTTTAATGATAAAAGCATTAAGAACATACAAATGCAACTTTTATTGTGATGCTTAGATTTTTGATTAAGTATTTTTATTTTTGCTTCTTTCTATAAATCATTTATAATTTCAGATGCGATTTCTTTTTTTATCTAAGGTCTTTTATAAATTATTATTAGGGACTATTTTTAAAATGACTTATTCCTAATTTCATTATGTTTTGATTAGAGAGTATATCTTACATGGTTTCTTTGGTCAAGTATGTAATTAATTCTTATAAATATTCCACACACATGTATACAATGTATTTTTTTCTATTTGAAATTTATAGAATTACATTCTTCAATTATTTTACGTATGTCCTTATTTTTTGGTCTAATTCAACTGTCCAGTTCTGAAATAGTCGTATTAAAGGGTACCACTATATTGTATATTAATTAAACTCTACTTATATTTCTATGAATTTTGCTTTCTGTTCAGTTGCTATGTATTTTGATACACAAAGGTATACAACAATTATATCTTATTCTTCTTAAAATTTTTTAACCCAAATTCATTATGTGATTTTAATATTATCACTCTTTTTTTCTTATTGTTTGACTTCGCCTGTTATCTCTTTGCTAATTCATTCACTCATAAATTTTTTTGGGGGGAGGGACTTTTTTTTCAAAATATATTTGTATGTAGGCTCTTTTAAAGAAAATGTATGCTACTTCTTGTTATAAAAGGTTTTTTTGAAAATATATGCTCTATCTTGTTATAAAACATATTTGAGACAATTTGCAAACTCTATAAAGTTTCAAAAAATAAAAAAAAAAAAGCTGGGAAAATTAGTGCTAGTCGAAATATAAAAAAAAAAAAAAATTCAGCCAGGTGCAGTGGCTCACATCTGTAATCCCAGCACTTTGGGAGGCCAAGATGAGCAGATCACCTGAGGTCAGGAGTTGAAGACTAGCCTGACCAACATGGTGAAACCTTGTCTTTACCAAAAATAGAAAAAGTAGCTGGGTGTGGTGGGTGACACCTTTAGTCCCAACTACTCAGGAGGCTTAGGCAGGAGAATTGCTTGAAGTCAGGAGGTAGATCCTGCATTGAGCCAAGATTGTGCCACTGCACTCCAACCTGGGTGGCAGAGCAAGACTCTGCCTTAAAAAAAAATGAAAGAAAGAAAGAAAGAAAGTTCCAAGCCAAAATATTTGCTCAACTCTAAAATTTAAATTTCATGGCACACATTTTGTATTAATTTTTTATTAATTAATATTGTCTTTTTTGAATTTTATTGTGCTTTGTATTTCAAAAGTCATTGCAAAACTAAAAGCAAGATTGATTAATTAATGACTGGCTATATCCATATGCCTCTCTTTCATTCTTTATTGCTGATTTATCAAGCAAACTATTCCAATCCCTGCATTCTCACCACATCAATTAATTTAGAAGGGCAATTAACTGTATTTACCATTGCATTAGTGGTTAATTTCCCTTTCCTAAAATTCCAGATCAATCTCATATTTTTCTATTATTTTATAAAAACAAAATACAACTCTTCTCTGCCCAGTCTCCCTCAAGATTTGTCTCACTGGTTTGTCTGCTATTACTTATTCTTTCCCCCATCTCTACCACTTTGACAACTCAGGTTTAGCTGAGAAAGTTTAAAACTTTTGGTTTCAATACATCATTAGATCTTCCTTTGAAATATGGATCTTTGTTTCAAGAATACTTATATAGTTCACATATTATGCACTCTCAGGCAATTTTTCTAGCTACATATTTTTCATGTTTTATTGTTTCTTCTCCTCTTCTACTTCTCCTATCTTAAGATCTCTGTTCTGACTCATTTATTTTATATATATATATATATAAGCTCTTTCCTCAAAAAGGGCTATGGGAACTTAAATCTTTGAACTATTTCTTATATACAAACACATTTCCAACCCCCTGGTGGTTGAGGTATTTTCAGTCCTTCCCTATCAATCTTCTGTAGATGTTATTCCATAGCCAGAATAGTTGTTTTCTTTTGTAAACCATTGTCATTTCCTTTCAAATAATACTTAAAATTAAATAAGGCATTTTACTCTCCATACTCAAGAGATTTTTTAGCATAGAGAATTTAAATGTTGCCACCAATTTCTTCTCCTTCTAGATCTTATATTACTCACGTTTAGTTATCTTCCAAGTCTCCTACCTTGTCCTTCATGATTCCCATCTTTTTGTATTTTTTGCAATGTTTTGAAATACATATTCCATTTGATATTCTTGGATACTAATTAATTCTCTCATTCAATTTACAAACTAAACTTTTGTTTCAAAAATAGAATCTCCTAGGCATTTGCATTACTTTTGTTGTATTGTTTTAGTAGTTACCTGTCTTTTTTAACAGCTATATTTAATTGAGAACCACCTTTTGCAGATGTTCTGAGTTCCTAGCAGCTAGAATTCTTTCTCTAGCTGCTAGGATCCCTTACATGGATTATAGTTTCCCATTGCCTACTCTATAGGGTCAGGCTGAGTTCTTGGGACACTCACTTGAGAGTGGTGTATCGCAGATTTATCTCTGTCTGTGTGGTGAGTTCAGTACCAGCTGACAGGTGGTAGTAAGTACTTGATTGAGGCTCTCAAGGAAGGGAGAAAAGGAAATCCTCTCGAAATAGTTTTCTTGGAACCGCTCTTCTTCCTAGAATGCCACAGATTTCCAAAACCTATGTTCTCTCAAAGATCACGGTACACTGATTTTTGCTGCAAAATTCTCCACAACTTCAGGCTGTGTCCAAAGCCAGAAGAGTAAGTCTGACCTCAACTTTCTATGTCTGGATCTACAGAGCCCAGAGTCATATTTGTACTGTACATGGCCCTGCCTGTTTACCAGACAGACTCAGGAGAGAAAGACTGCTGTTAGGAACTGAGATTAGAGAACAGCAGAGATACATTCAGGGTGCCATATTCCCAGAATTACCCTGAATACTTTTTAAATGTTTTAAAATATGAAATATAACACTCATACAGAAATGTGCATAAATCATAAATATCAGTATAATAAATGATTATAAAATGAATCTTGTGTAACTACTACCAAAGCCAAGACATAGAATATTGGCAGCTAGTCATAAAACACCTGTGTCTTCCTCATTTGACACAATACTTTCTTTGCCCTTCTAAAGGTAAATCACTATTCTGTCTTTTATAGTAATTAGTTTTCTTGCCTCTCTGAAAAGGTCTTACACTTATGCATGTATGCTCAAATAAATATAGTTTAGTTTTTACTTTCAAACTTTATATATACGGCATTATATAGTATGTATTCTTTTGTGTTTTGCTCCTTTTTAAACTTCACATATATGATGTCATATAATATCTATTCTTTTATGTTTGCTTATAATATTTACTCTTTGGTCTATAGCTCATTCCTTTTTATTTGCTATAGAGTATTCCATTGAATGGATTTGCCACATAGCTTGGTGTATTCTCCCATCAATGAACATTTGGGTGGTTTCTAATTCAATGCTATTTCAAAATATTGCTTCTGTAAACATATACAATGCATGTACTGATTCACAAGTATACAAGCTTCTCTAGAACATATAAATGGGAGTAGAATTGATGTGTTGGCAATAAGGTTGCATATTTTTAATGTTATTAGAAAATACCAAGTTTCTAAAGATGTTGTATCAATTTATAATAACCAGTGATTTATTAGAGTTTGTTAGCAGTTTATTAGTGTTCTCATTGTTTCATGTCCTTTACCAATCTGTTGAATATGTAATGTTATCTCATTTTGGTTTTAAGTTGCATTTCCTCATTAGAAGTCAAGCGTCATTTTTTATGTAAGAAAAAAAACAAACACAAAAGAGTCATTTACAATTTGAGAGTGAAAGTAACATAGCTGCACTCAATGCTTGATAGAGTGGTAATTCTCATGGCAATCTTGAGTTAGGTACTCTATTATCACCCCCATTTTATAGACGGGGAAGTTTGAGTTTTGATGAAGACATACAGCTAGTCAATAGCAAAGCTAAGATTTGAACCAGACTTGAACTTCTCAGCACTGAGTCTCCTATGCTTTAAGAAGCTAACTGTAACAGCCATGTGGATAATAGTCTAGAGATAGGAGTTACTAATGGTAACGAGAGCAGGCAGGAGCCTGTAGTACAGTATTTGTTGAAAATGTTCAGAGGATGAGTGAGTCATACAGGTGTAGCTTTAAAGCTTGTTAGCTAAGCCCTTAGGGGTAAAAAAGCAAAATGTCACATGAATTTAGATTTCATCTTAATTATGCCATAAAGATTTGAGTACTCATGGCACCCAAATGAGAATTATTTTTAATTTTAAGACTCAAAGCTCTTTAAAAAAAAAACTTATTTTTTTTCCTGGCATAAAAGGGATATATTTTATCTCTGATATAAGGGATAAAAATTGCCCTTAATCTCGTTACCCAGAGATAACCACTATTAATATTTCATTTTATCCCTCCAGCAGTTTTGAGCGTGTAGAAATGTATTACATTTAAACAAAGTTGAGATCAGACTGTATATGCTGTTTTATAACCTATTTGCCCTAAACAAAATACTGAGAACAAATTTCTTGTCATTAACATTTCTTTTGCACATGATTTTTAGCAGTAGCTCACTTTAAAGTTGTGTCATAATTACTTTTTAAGTGTTTCAGATACTACATGATAAGCATATTTACAGATAAATCTTAGCCACCGTTCTGATTATTATTTCCTGTGTAACATTTATAAAAGTGTGTGTGACTGTGGATCACAGTCCATAAATTCAGGTTTGCAAAATATATCTCACCTGTGTCGTTTCCTTAGATCAATTCAAATTTGATCCCAACTTCCTTTATCTCTTACTGGTGGGATATCAGGTTTTTCCTTAAGATTTTTAAAGAATCTGAGAAGCTTATATGGTACCAGGAATGTAGAGGAAAGACGCAATCACTCTAAGCATCTGTAGTCAGTATGGACAACAGCAGTGGTCAAACCCCTGTTGTCCCTCAAAGTCATGTAATTCTTGGCTTCTATACCACTTGCGGCACAGGAAGACTTTCCAAGCCTGAGAATCTCAGTGCCCATCATCCAATCTCTCCAGGGCCACAGCACAACTGGTCCTCTCTGAGTTGCTGCCACCACCCTGAGTGCTGCCAAAACCAGGACATGGGTCAGTAACTGCTGCCTCCCTTCCCGGTCTGGGAGAGAAAAGTCCTGTCTCAACCTTTTCATGTTCTCCAGGAGCCCCTTTCTCTCCATTTCTCTCTGTGGTGATTTTAGGCTTTTATATGAGATAGGACACATTCTTGACTTTAAGCAGGTTTAGCTTTCTAATGTGTAACAAACTTTTCTTGGGACAAAGGAATCTTAAGGTTTTGCCACCTTCTTGAAAATGAAGAGGAAAAAATATATAAGAATACCACTGGTCAAATCGCCTGTGATCCTCTTCTTAATGTTTCTAATACGTCCTCTTGTGATGTCTAAAACACTTGCCAAGGTGATTTCTGTCTAGTGGAATAGATAGAGGGTAAAAAGATGGAAGATGCCATATAAAAGGCATGGATGGAATCTAATGAAATTAAAAGAACTCAGGGCATCAGCTCACAGAGGAAAAAAATAAAGCTTGAGAATGGGTAAATATTAGACATTTCAAGAAGAGAACAGAGGGATGAACAAAGGCACAAAAGTGAGAAATGGGAAGTGTATTTAAAGCCTTACTACTCATAGTGTGGCCCATGGACCAGCAGCACCAGCGTGACCTAGCAGCTTGATAGAAATGCAGACTCTCAAGACTGGCTCCAGACTGACTGAATCAGAATCTTCATTGTGACAGAACTGCAGTGATTTATAAGCAATTATGGTTTGCGCAGCTCAGCTTTACAGTAGTGGTTTTCAAAGTGTGATTCCCAGATCAGCAGTATCGCCTTCCCCCATGAACCTGAAGACTTCTTGAGCCCAGGAGTTTGAGAATGGCCTGGGCAGCATAGTGAGACCCCATCTGTACACAACAAATTTAAAAAATAGCCAGGCATGGTGGCATGTACGTGTAGTCCCACCTACCCTGGAGGCTGAGGCAGGAGGATCTCTTGAGCCCAGGATCGGAGGCTGCAGTGAGGTGTGATCATGCCACTGCACTCCAGCATGGACAGCAGAGTTTGATCCTGTGTTTTATTAAAAAGAAAAAGAAATGCAAATTCTTGAGCCCTAACTCAGACCTACTGAATGAATATCTCTGGAGAGAAGGCCCAGCAATGCTTTTTAACAAGTCTTACAAAGTGATTCTGACACATGTGCAAAGTTGACAACCACCACTCCAGAGCAGGGTTGCAAAAGCCTTTATGGAAAAGGACCAGATACTAAATATTTTAAGTGGGCTTTGTGGGCAATAAGTTCTCTGTCATAACATCTCAACTCTGTCAATGTAGCAAGAAAGTACGAATAGGCAATCTGTAAAAGAATGAGCATGGCTCTACTCCATTCAAACTTTATTTATAAAACACTAGAGGACTGGATTCAGTCCATGGGTCATATTTGCCAATCCTTTTGCTAGAGCACAGATTTTCCAACTTGCATGTGCATTAGAATCACTTGGGGAGCTTCATAAATCTTGATACCCAGACCGTATCCCACACCAATTAACCAGCATATCTATGGTTGGCTGAGGGATCAATATTTTTTTAAAACTTTCCAAGTGTTTTACACTCTCTCTGGAATGCACAGAAAGGGATGAGGCCAGACGCTACAGAACAGAATAGATGTCCTGAGAAAGAGGGGTTGAGAGGGTCAAGGGAGATTCAGCAGGAAGGGCGGCTAGAAGCCTGAAGGTAGAGGCCTTTCAGATTGGGATATTCCCCAAGCACCACGGGATTTGAATATCCATACAGGTCAGGGCACAGATTTTCATTTTTTTCTTAACCACATGTTACTGCATTTAAATCACAATATTAAAAATGAGAAACGTCTGAACAAGGAATAGGCCAAATGGCTTTTAATTCCCCAACAGCAAAACCCTGTTAATACCTTGCCCTGTGTCAGCAAAATAATTGTGGTTCAAGTGAATATAAAACACTTCCATTCAATCTTCTCCCTCCTCCCTAAGGCAAATGCTTTCTTATCATGGAGAAACAGTACTCCTCAAACTGTCAGACTGCATCAGGGGAGTTGAACAAGAATTATAAAGCCAGGCTAAATCAAGGCATCAGCTGGGAGGGCAAAATTCTCCTGCAGGTGCATTTTCCTTAGTTCTTTTCCTAACCAGAGCCTTCACTAATGCTACTGTGGAAATGCTGAGAGACTTTTGCAAGAAGACGAATTAAAATGTTTTGGTTGCATATAGCAGAAACAGTCACTGGCTAACTCAAGTGAAAACAAAACATGAAAAGATCTGTGGTGGCCCAGAGAATAGAAGGACAGGCTAAAGAACTGGTCTTGGAAAGGACAGAACCGTAGACGATCTGAGCCTTTGTGATAGGAGCTGTGCAAGGTCTCTTCTCGGGGCTGCCTTCCCTGAGGGAACTTTGCCTGCTTTCTGCTCTAGAGTCCCACCATCCAAGGTGCCACATCCAAGGAGAACATCTGATTGGCCAGGCATGGGCCCCAAGACCTTAATGAACAGTCCCACCTTGACTGATGATTCCCCAAAGTCTACCTTGAATTTTATTGCCACAAGAAGGAAGAAGAGATGCAAGGAAGGCAAAAGTAGCAGATGCCCATTACAGCGAATAACAATCAATGTTTTTTAAACAATGCGTCTGGCGATTCAAACAGGATTTGTCACATATTGATCATGGGACTGGACACACAGTCTCTTCCAATCCTCAGTGGAGAACGCTTATCGAGTCATAGGTACTGGGGCAGGAAAAACTTAAAAATACAACCCCCTCTTTTACAGGGGAGAAAATGGAAGATGACTGAACAACTTTCCCAAGCCTCTTCCTATTCATATTTAATGTTTTATTGTATGTGCTGCCGAAGCGAGCACTCATATTTAATATTATTCATGAAAAATGTACAATCAGATAAGGGTCCAAGCTGGACCCTTCATCTAGAGTATTCTGCCCGTGGTTGTAAAGTGAGTGTTTTTTAATTTCCCTGAAGACCCTGTGCATGAGTCATGGTTGCTCTTTTAAAGATGAAAAATAACAGTATCTCACATTTGTCCAGGGGTTCTTATTTAAAAAGCACCAGTGGCTGGGTGTGGTGGCTCACACCTGTAATCCCAGCACTTTGGGAGGCCAAGGCAGGCGGATCACCTGAGGCCAGGAGTTTGAGACCAGCCAACATATAGTGAAACCCCAAATCTCCTAAAAAAAAATACAGAAATCAGCAGGGTGTAGTGGCACGTGACTGTAGTCCCAGCTACTTGGGAAGCTGAGGCAGGAGGAGAATTGCTTAAACCTGGGAAGTGGAGGTTGCCCTGAGCCAAGGTCGCACCAGTGCACTACTACACTCCAGCCTGGGCGACAGAGACTCCATCTCTCAAAAACTAAAAATAAAATAAAAATAAAAATCACCACTTCCTAGTCCCCATATTCCAGAGATTCTGATTCAGTAGGTCTGGGTAAAGACCCAGGAAGCTGCTTTTTCACCCAAGTACCTACATACCGTTCGTCTGTACAGTGCATTTTAAACAACAGTGTGGTTCCACACACAAGTGTTTGCAGAGACCAGAGAGGTCATGTGGGTAAAGCCAGGAGAGCATAAGACAACGAGAACAGGTGAGGATGGTGACTTGGGAAGTACATGTCCTGCCTAACGGTATGTGGACGCCATCTGTTTTCAAGCACCCTGCAGTCTAAAGAAAACCTTATTGGAGGACGTTTTGCTGTCATAGATTCTATAGGTTGTGAGTGCTGTTAGTGCTTTCACATGAATTTTATCGCTCAATGAACTTCTAAGATGGGAAAAAAAATAATCATTACGAACAGCTTTCATGAATAAAAAGTAAGGAGGGAAGTTTAGAGGTGGTCCCCCAAGGCTTCGTGGCATCTGCCAAATTTGAACACAAATCTAATTTCTAAACCAAGGTACTTTGCAATACACCCAAGTGATGCACCCCTCTTTATTTTTTTTAACTCCTCTCTGTCATGTGGTCTGCATAAACAACATTCCTTTTAAATGTCATTATGTCTGTTCAATCATAAATAGGGCAGAAAAAAACAAAGCCTAGCTGTAATTTTTTAAATATGTGAAAAGCGTGCAAAACCAGCAGAATCTTCAGAATTTCAAATTGTGATACAAAGCCTGGCATGTCATTATGCAAAATTACCAAAAGCCTCTTGAAGATTGACCCAGTTTGCATAGTTTTCTCCATTTTATCCAATAAAGTTAAAATATATTATTCTCATAATACAGTTGGATGATTTAGAAACACAAAATATGTTTGGCACAGATTCACAGTTCCTTAGTAAAACAAAAGACAAAGTCCCCACAATCGTTAGAAAGTTAGTTATTTATCTTGGCCGAAGACTCTGACTGTTGCCATGACACAGATTAAAACAGCACTTTTCAAATAAGGTGGTTATTTCATGTCTAGCTTTGAAAGTGCTGGGCTGAGTCCCTCTTTCAGTAATTGGAAATTCTGGACCTATCTTATTCAATGCTTCAAACCCTTGTAGTATTTCTATATGATGTTGGAGTCTGAGAACAGAATTAGGACTAGGTTAGAGGTTAACTGTGTAACATCAGTCTTTCACAAAACAAAGCTTGGTTCAGGGAACATGCCTTGACCTACCTTAACCTAAAATCTGTGTGATAATGAACCAAGTTATAACAAGGTTTTACAGTACATTGAAGACCTTTTGTGGACGTCAGAACTGCTCAAAGGAGGAGAGAGAAATACAGCCCCTTCTGGTTATAAGGGAACATATTTGTGATTTTAATTGGGTAAAAATGAGGTTACATACTTACAAAATTACATTAAAATAAAGAAAATTTTATAACAAAGGAAACAGAAACTGAGTTATTGTCTACAATATGTAAAGAGTGCTTAAAAATCAATGAAAATTAAAAACCAACCAACTACAAAGATGGTAAAAGGATATTGACAATTTATGAAAGAGGAAATCAAATGCCCAATAAATGCATGAGACACATAAAAAAATCCTACTTTTACTAAGGATTAAACAAATGCACATTAAAACAGAAATAAGACAAAAATTGTCATCTATCAAACTGATAAATATTTTAAAAATAATACTTAATAGTGGAAAATGTGCCGTGAAACATGGATTCTGAAATAATGCATGTGGAAGTGAAATTTCATACAATAATTCTGGAAAGCAATTAGGCATATTATATCATAATGGTAAATGTTTCCTTGCCTGTATGAACATATTGAAAGTAAAATGTTAGAAATGCAGTCTAATATTGGTTTCTAATAATGTATATTTATTATACTTTTATTGTAATATTTTTATAATAGAAAATTGGATGATCCTCAAATGTTCAATAAGAGGATTGGTTAAATAGTCCAGAGCTATTTGGAGATAGGGAAAAGCCAAAATGTGTTTTCTCTTCTTTCACACTAACCAGCAATTCTGATACCAGATGTATATATGTGGGGGAATCTCTCCACACACTAACCAGTTCTCCAGCAGACACCATCTGGGTGTCCTCTAATTCAAGTCAATTCTGACACTATCTACCTGGAGTTAGCATCAGATAGCACAAGCTGAGGGCTCGATTCTACAAGTCTGTCCCCCACTTTAGATGTCCATTGCAGATGGTAGTTGTCACCTCTGCTTCTGACAGACTGGCTATGAATTCAAGGTTCTCACAAACCCCTTCTTGGGTTTGATTAATTTGTTACAGGACCTCACAGAACCCAGGGAAACACTTTTCTTATGTTGACCTATTTGTTATAAAGGATAGAACAGCCAGATGGAAGAGAGGCACAGGAAAAAGCATGTGCGAAGGAGCATGAAGCTTCCAACCTTCTCCAGAAAACCACCTTCCAGTCACCTACCCATATGCAGCTATCTGAAAGCTCCTGATCTTAGTCCTTTGGAGTTTTGTGGAGGCTTCATTACTAGGCATAATTGATTATGTTATTGGCCATTGGTGATCATCTGACACTTCAGCCCCTTTCTCCTCTTCAGAGGTTGGAGGTTGAGGTTAAGGCTGAAAATCCCAACTCTCTAATCATCTCTTGGTCTTCTCAGTAACAAGCCCCCATCCTTAAGCTATCTAGTGGACCCCAGCCACTAATCATCTTATTAGCATATAAAAGACACCCATCACTCCGGAGATTCCAACTGTTTTAGGAGCTGCACATCAGGAAACAGGAACAAAGACCACATATATATTTTATAATATCACAAGGACATATCCATGGGATGAAATATCATGCCTTTATTTCAAACATCAGCTTGTAAAGAATATTTAGCTTTTTGGAAAAATTTTAATTCATGAAAAAGGAAAAATACAAAATGTAATCTATAGAATAATCTTAATTTTTTAAAAAATATACATTCTGTGTTAGCTCACTTGGGTTGCCGTAAGAGAATATTAGAGACTGGTGGATTAAACAATAGACATTTGTTTTACAGTTCTGGAGGTTAGAAGTCAAAGCTCAAGGTGCCAGCCACATTGGTCTTTGGTGAGGCCTCAGTTCCTGGTTTGCAGATGGCTGCCTTCTTGCTATGTCCTCACATGACCTTCTCTCTGTGTAGGGTGCACACTTCATGTTTCTTCCTTTTCTTATAAGGACATCAGTCTTATTGGATTAGGGTCCCATCCTTATGACCTCATTTAGCTTCAACTACCTCCTTGTTAAATCAAGTTTAGCCTGAAGCTGACTCCTTACATATTTTAAGTTTGGTGTAAAGGTTTTCTTGTATGTTGTGAACTATATATAATAAGTGGAGGTGTAAACAAACCATAGCCTACACTTGTGCCAATCACTGAGTTTTGGCCAATTAAATGTAGCCAACTGTTGGAATCATGTTGAAATAAAGCAAAAACTGAACTGTAACCTATCCAGCTGTTTCTGCACCTCATTTCCATTTTCTGCATGTTACTTTTCTTTGTCCATAAATCTTCTTCCACCCGGTGGCTGTGCTGGAGTCTCTGGGCCTGCTTTGGCTCAGAAGGCTGCCTGATTTGTGAATCATTCATTGCTTAATTAAACTCCTTTAAATTTAATTTGGCTGAAGTTTTTACTTTTATCATCCTTAAAGGCTCCACCTCCAAATATAGTCACATTGGGATTAGGACTTCAATTTGGGGACACACAATTCAGTCCACGGCATGTTTCATATTCATAAAGGAAAGGTAGGAAGCCAGTCATGGTGGCTCACATCTATAATCCTAGCACCTTGGGAGGTTGAGGTCGCCAGATTGCTTGAGCTCAAGAGTTAAAGACTAACTCAGGCAACGTGGTGAAACTGCATCTCTACGAAAAATTAGCTGGGTGTGGTGGCATGTGCCTGTAGTCCCAACTATTGGGGAAGCTGAGGCAGGAGGAGGCAGAGGTTGCAATGAGCTGAGCTCAGAGGCAAAGGTTGCAGTGAGCCGAGATTGTGCCACTGCACTCCAATTTAGAAAGAAAGAATTAAAGAAAAATAAGAAAGAAAGAAAGAAAGAAAGAAAGAAAGAAAGAAAGAAAGAAAGGAAAGAAAGAAAGAAAGAACAAGAAAGAGAGAAAGGGGGGGAGAAAAGGAGGAAAGAAAAAAAGAGAAAGAGGAAGAAAGAGAGAAAGAAAAAAAGAAAGGCAACAGAGTCTTAATATTGATTACCCTGAACCTGAGTAATGGAAATACACATCTCTTAACTTTATGGTTTTTCTTGTCCTCTTCCCTCTCCCTTCCTTGTTTTTTGTTTTGTTTTGTTTTGTTTTGTTTTCATAATCATTATGTATTATAGCAGGGGGAAAAGGGTAAACAAATGGGAAAATTGAGTCAGCACTCAAGTTTCATAGATGTGGGGAAAAATCATTAAAATTAAAATCATAAAACTGGAATTTGAGTTACATTATTTTGGTTAAAAATGGTATGTAATCTTATGCTTCAGATTGTAATCTTATGCTTCTTATGTTTCACTTCCAGAAGTGAAACAAAGGAATGAAAAGAATATTCATCTCATGAAATCACTGTGAGAAATAAACTAGATGATATATATGAAAATTATTTTGCAACCTGAGCACTAGTTTTAGTTTTTTTTTCTAAACTTCATTCATTTTAAAGACATTTGGAGACCATTTCCTCTGGGCATAAATGTCTTCTACCTGGGATGGGGATCTATATTTCTATCTATAGTTATACAAATTTCTATACCATCTAGATCTGTATCTAAGTCTAAGCTTTGATTTCTGAGAGTTAGCAGCTCACTAGAGGTAGAGAATAACAATTAGGACCATGTTAAGGAAAAGAGATAGGGCTGGGAGGTAGCAATACAAAATCAAGGAGATGAGGAGAGGCAGAAAAGGGAAAATGTGAAATAAAAAGCCAGCCAACTAGTTATACAAAACATGAGCAGAACCTCAGGCACACATTGTATAATGGTCACATGTTAATTTTATGTTCATTTATTAGCCTCTTTGCTTTTCCAGACCAAGTCTTCCTTTTCTGACAGGGCCATCAATTACAAAGACATGACTTGTTAACATCGGAGATAAGTACATGACTGGCTAACCAATCAGAAAACCTCATCCCCTGGGAGGTGGTGATTGGTTCAGAGGTGATCAAGTGACACTAGCGGGGCTAAAGACTTTTTGCAGCACTTTTAAACAAGAGTTCACCTTAACTGCTCCTTCTGAAATCGTAAAAAATTAAAAATATAGTGAATGAATGATTATGAAAACTAGGACATTTTTGAGAGTGAAAGCGGTTGCTATCCATACATATGTTGCCATGACAGATGTAAACTGGACGTATCTTGGACAAACTGTGATATGTGGTCACCCTAATTAAGGACCGTGCAAATCCAGAACTACTTAGAACTGTCATGTAGAGAGTACATGCCTGCAAATGACACCAGGAAAAAGCAATGGGAGAGAGCCAGAAAAAGAGTGCCGGTGACTTGCTTGTACATGATGTCTGATGCTGCCCACTTTTGGAATTTTCTATTTATAGGAGGCAACACATTTCACTTTTGCTTAAGAAGGATCTTGCGGAAAGTGAAGAAGAGCAGGAAGGGAGAAGGCATTTGAATGAAGACTGATGTTCTCTTCTTTGGCCTGAGGACTTAGGACACATTTGCTGCCTGATCACTGTGGCCCAGAAGCCACAGCCACTGCTGAGAGATAAAGGCCCCATGTTCCCTGTACACAGCTTCCTCAAACCCTCTCTGAGGCTCCTATGTTCACAGAAACAGGTCTGGTCCTCAAAAGGATAACTTTCTACCATTCAAAAGAAAGTTTTTCGTTTTGAGCAAGACATCACTTCTGATTTTCCTACCTTTGACATGGACTAGACTAATTAACAAATTCTAGAGGGAGAGACACTTCCAAACATCTCTTGACATTCTGGCTTCACAAAGGTTAGGAAAGCTATTTTAGAGAGGATGGAGCCTTTCTCTTTTTCCTGGGAAAGTCTGAAGAAGAAAGGGGCTATTGAGAAGTCTAGTAGATTCAGCAGCTAACACATATTGTGTTTAAATAGGCATCTTTTGTTAACCTGAGGTAGAGACGGTGTGTTAGGCCATTCTTTCTTGCTATGGAGAAATATCTGAGACTGGGTAATTTATAAAGAAAAGAGGTTTGTTTGGCTCATGGTTCTGCAGGTTGCCAGGAAGCATAATGACATCTGCTTCTGGGGAGGCCTCTGGAAGCTTCCAATGATGGTGGAAGGCGGAGAGGGAGCTTGCACATCACATGGCAAAAGCAAGAGGAAGAGAGAGGTGGGGAGGTGCCACACACTTTTAAAAGACCAGATCTCATGAAAACGCACTCACTATTGTGAGGACAGTGCCAAGAGGATGGTGCTAAACTATTCATGAGAAATCCTCCCCCATGATCCAGTCACCTCCCACCAGGCCCCACCTCCAACACTGGGGATTACATTTCTACATGAGATTTGGGTGGAAACACATCCAAACTATATCAGGTGGGTAGGTGGGTGAGGAGGTTGACCATCTTTTCAGATCTAAAGAAAGTCAGCAAATCTCCCGGGAAAAAAACTCACATGACTGGCTGTTATATCTTTCAGCCCAGCTCAGGGAGTTCTTAAACTCATAGGATCTATGAGCTCCCAGATTTATGGGCCTTGAAATAGACTTTGTAAGTACACAAAACCAACATTCTTTATTAGAGATGACACATTTATTTTCTTCATTCATTCTTCCTTTTGTGATGTCTTCTTTTCTTATTTCTCTTTATTTATAATGAATACTTATCTCTCTTTCATTTTCCTCCCTCTACAAACATCATCTATTCTTTCTCTTTAAAACTTTCTTTTTGGAAACAATTTCAGTTACATGGAAGGATTGAAAGACAAAGTACAAAGAATTATATACCCTCCACTGAGCTTCCCTACATGCTCCACTAACATTTTCCCACATTTGCTTTGTACTCTTTCTCTCCCTTGCTATCAAACTTTCTCACTCACTCTCTCTCTCAAATGCTGTCTCCTTCTCCATAAATATAAATTTATTTTCTGAGCCGTTTGGAAATAAGTTGTAGACAAGATGCCCCTTAACCCCTAAATATTTAATCATAAAAATAAAGATATTTTCTTTCACAACCACAGTAACGTCCTTACAATCCAAAAATTAGCATTGAAACACTGTTATCTAATTTGCAGAGCAAATATACAGCAAATTTCATTTTTCTCAACCAGGATCTAATCCCGGATCACACCTTGTATTTAGTTTTCCTGTTTCTTTAGACTCCCGTAATCTGGAATATTTCCTCCATTTTTCCTTGTCTTTAATGATCTTGACATTTCTGAAGGGTATCAGCCATGTACTTTGTAGAATATTCCTCAGTTAGGGTTTATCCTTCAGTATGGGCTTCTTCATGATCAGACTCCAGTAACACATTTTAGGCAGGAACAACATGAAAATGATGTGTGTCTTCAATGCATTATATCAGTAGTCTCGTAATGTCTGTTTGTCTTGTTTCTGGTAAGTCAGCTCTGACATCTTCCTTAATGCTATGTCTGCCAGTTCTCCATTGTAAAGCTACCATTTCCCTTTGTAATTTACAAGTGTCTTATGGGGACATTGAGGATATTTAAATATCCTGTTTCTCATCAAACTTTTACCCACATTGTAGCCAGTATATTCATTCTTACTTGAATCAGTTATTACTATGATGTTGGCCAATTGATGATTTTTCTAATTCCGTCATTCATTCTTAATTGATTAGTTGATATTCTATTATTAAAAAGAGCATCTTCTTCTTCTCTCTATATTAATTAATTTATATCAGCATTGATTCGTGGATTCATATTCTATTCAATAGTGTTTAGTAGGTTCTAATCTGTAATCATAATTTTGACATTTGTATGGTCTCGATTTCTCTCCCTTTTCATATTTTTCATTTTCCTGCTTCCCTTGTCCCCTTGGTTCCCTATTCCCAGCCTCCCAGCCCCATCTCTTTTCCCCGTCCTGGTCCTAAGCCCATCCTTTTCCTTTATTCACTAGATGGTCCAAAATGCATGCAGTTTCTCTTCCAGCCCGTCTTTCCTCATTTTCTGGGACTGCATCTGCCAATGGAGCAAATCTGCTACTTTCTAAAGGTGATCTAATCGTAAAGATGCCAACTGCAGTTAAGTGTCTCAGTATTTCCAAGGGTTTATAACTCGGCTATAAAAATTCACTTTAAGCTACAGCTTGACATATAATTTCTCAGCCCAGGAGTGAACTTCTTTAAGCATTTCCCTTTAATTCAACACTACTTGATTCAATGTATCTTTCATCCTCTAATAATATATGTTCATAAGTTGGTACCACATCAATACAAATCCTGAGGGTAAATATGAAAAAAGAACTTCACTGATTCAGAGTTTATGAAAAGAAAACAGTATTGATCTTCTATGTTACCCTCTCTTCTATTCCTCCTTCTACCGGCAAATCCTCAATCTATGAATCCAAAAATGTTTTCTTATGTTCAAAATAAATATATTATGGCATTTGTAGGATCCTGGCTTCTTTGCAGGGGTTTGTGTCTAATTTTTGTTTCACAATCTGGGTTCAAATTAAGGGACATCATTTGACTCAAGGATTGTCCGGATATTCTATATTTTGATAACCAGAATTTGTAGAACTGAAATATTTAGAAATATTAGTTGCAGGAGACTGGGCAACTAGCTGTGCAGCTATAGACAAATTGTAGCAAGGGAAACATGCAGGAGATTGGTATTCCAGGTCTGGCCCCCTACAGCCACTAACAATATGAGTCCAGTCACCTCAGCTTTTCTCTGACTCATTTTCCTCATCTGTAAACATAAACAGTTTTGGGTCAGGCGCGGTTGCTCACACCTGTAATCCCAGCACTTTGGGAGGCCGAGGCGAGCAGATCTAGAGGTCAAGAGATCAAGACCATCCTGGCCAACATGGTGAAACCCCGTTTCTACTAAAAATAAAAAATAAAAAATAAAAATAGCTGGATGTGGTGGCATGCACCTGTAGTCCCAGCTAGTGGGGAGGCTGAGGCAGGAGAATTGCTTGAACCCAGGAGGCGGAGGTTGCAGTGAGCCAAGGTTGCGCCACTGCACTGCAGCCTGGTGCCTGGTGATGGAATGAGACTCTGTCTCAAAAATAAATAAATAAATAAATAAATAGAAAGAGAAAAATAAACAGTTCTGGACATAATGACCCATAAGGTCCCTTCTAACTCTAATGCAGCTCTATAATCCTTCAGCTCCATGAAAACAATTGCTCCTCTATTTCGTTTTAATATGACAAAGCAACTCTAACCTGGGACTGGTAATAGTGAATAGAATAGGACTGGAGTCGTTGCTGTCAGAACAGTAGATTTAGTCAAGTCAGGAAAGAAAAAGAAAGAAAAAGGAAAATAACTAGAAAAATTCAGTGGGAAAAGTTTGCTGGTTTGCCTAGTTATTTGTTTAAACTCTTTTAATTCATTTGATCAAAGTGGTCTCCTGTGTATCCAGTCTCAAAGGGCGGTAGAGGTAGAACATCTTTGAAATTGGCTGTACATACTTTCTGTCTTTCTAGTCCTTTATTACCATATGTACAGAAGGAAGGATGCTTTCCTGGATAGAGGAAAGTATTTAGAAATCTTAAATACAGAATCAACCACTGAACCTAGTTGAGTGCCTTAGACTTAATGAGCACTACAAAGCTAGCTATTGAAGAGAATCACACTGAATCTATATAGAGCCTTTCTAGTTCTTTGACAGTTTCTTTATGTTTCTGTTAATTACTTCTCTTCGTTGTTCTATGTCTTTAAACAAAAGGTAGTTTCAAGCATTATCACTGTTTTTATCTACTTACTCTGCGTTCTCTCCCTAAATGATTTTGACCTATTTTCTGGTTACGCTTAGCTTCTGAGTGCTAATGATCCCCAGATCTTTATTTCTGGGCTTGACCTGTCTTCTGATACACAGATTTGCATTTCTAAGTACCATTTTCAACAAGAGACCCATCAGTATCCTAAATTCGACATGATATAAATGGAAATATTTGTTCTCACCAAGAAATAGGTGAGATTAGGCAATAACTTGTATTATGGTTAATATTCATATTCCTTTCGTTCCTGGCATGTTGTCTAGAAATGGTGGTGTCATCTTCAACTTTTCTCTTTACCTTATCTACTTTTTCTCATCACTGAAGCTAATCAGACTGTGTATGCTAGTCAAGTTGGTCTCCTTTTCAAGTTTCCTGTATTTAAATTCTGGCATTGACAAGAAATAAAGGAACCCAAGCCAGTCATTCTATCTCTTAAATGCTGCTTTCTTTCTTGGTTGGGTTGCAGGGAGGATTAAACTGGATCTTGCAAGTAAAGTGCCTAGCACAACTCCTGGCACATAGTGTGAACTCCATAAATGCTGCTGTTCTCTTGCTTTTATTACGTTTTCATTTTCCCCCTGCAATCCTTTGACATCCCTGTGTTACCTTCTTTTAGCATGTATGTCAGTCTGCCTTGTGGTATCCTTAGGTACTCATGTGTTGATTTTACCCAGGAAGCTAAGCTCCTGGAAGCAGCCAGTTCAGCTGGGCCCTCTGCAATCAGCCATCAGATGACCAGACAGTAAGATAACTCATGAAAGATTACATATTTAGGGCTGAGCCTGAAAATGGTGAGCTTCCCCTCAGCCATATCAATGACCTACGTTGCAATGACCAGAATTAATCACAAGGCTCCATTGTGGAGAGGGAGGGTAAGGACTTGCTATCTTCCCATGTGCTCAAGAGGGAAACAAAACAGTGTGGAGAGCACATAACAGTGTCTCTGCCCCACAAAGTGTGTGAATGGGGGAGAGGCATACAAAAAATGCAAGACAAAACAAAGACAGTGCAATTCATTTCCCCCAGATGCCTGAAGTTCCTTTACTGCAGTGTTTTCTAAACTTTGGTCATTCCAGAACCACATAAGAAATTTTGCTATGATTCTATGTGTCCTTTTTTTTTCCTTTACATGCACTTCCTTTATTAAATGTTTTTTTTTGTTTGTTTTTGTTGTTTTGTTTTTGTTTTGTCCAGGCTAGAGTGCAGGGGTGCGATCTCTGCTCACTGCAATCTCCGTCTCCCGGGTTCAAGTGATTCTCCTACCTCAGCCTCCTGAGTAGCTGGGATTACAGGCATATGCCACCAGGCCTGGCTAATTTTCGTATTTTTAGTACAGAGAGGGTTTCACTATGTTGGTCAGGCTGGTCTCAAACTCTTGACCTTAATGATCCAACTGCCTTGGCCTCCCAAAGTACTGGGATTACAGGCATGAGCCACTGTGCCCGGCCGTCTATTGTTTCAAATAGATTTTTTTCATCACTGCGATAAATAAAAAAACAGTATTTTTCTAATCTATGTCAAAATAAATCATGAGTACTAAAATAAATTCACCCATTGCTCACCTAAAACATTTTGCATAGCACAGGGATTCCACATTTTGAGAAATACTGCCTTACTGCGTTACACACACGCACATCCCCATACACATGCACAAACGTATACACACAAACATCTACACACATTTTAAGTGAATACTGTTGGGCAGATGTGTTCAGGAAATATAGAATAAAAAAGAAATTGCGATGCCTTTTCCTTGAAATGTATTTTCCTTTACCTCTTTTTTCTCTCTTTCCCTCGTTCTTCCTTTCCATCTTGCTTCCTTCCTTTTTTTCTGTACCTCTCTCTCTCTCTCTCCCTTTCTCTCTCTCTTTCCATCTTCCTCTCTTTCTTTTACATTTTGAAGAGGATGAGAGAGGGCGAGATCTTGGAAGAAATGCGTCTTTTATTAGCTCGCCACAGTACTTTTCTTGAGACATGGTGAATTATGGTCATGAAGGTGACATCCTAGCAGAATGAAAAAGTCCTGTCCAATCAAATGCCCTGTGAAGTTCTAGGGTGACCCCACTACCCTCCTTCCCACCTCCCTCTCCCATCTTCATTTCCTGAGCAAGCACTACCCTCAGCATGCCAGGCTTCTTACCACCATTTGCAACTCCACTCGTCAGAACAAAAAGCATGGCAAACTGTGCAGTCTTTCAAGGTGAATGTCAGCAGTAGCAGAACCAGCTGTGGCCATTGGGTGCAGGTCAGGTTAGCCTTATCAGACTTGGCCACAAGGCTGAAACACTGGAGTTGTTATTTTTACCCGTCCTCAATTATGCTGAAATGAGGAAAGCCTTCTAGCAAGGTCTGGGGATTCAGGACAGGACTCAAAATGGCCCAATAGGAGTACCTGAGAAAACAGTTCATTTTCTCACTGATGGAGTTTTACATCTAACCAGTAAATTTTATCGGAACCCTCTAACTCTAGTAAAATACAGCAAAGTGCAATAAATTTCACTTTATGGGTTTTACAGCTTAAAAACAGCCTCAGGCAGTCTGGTTACTGAGGGAACCTGGTTAGAGCAGTCTCCAATGGTTGGTTTCTATACGCAGGTATCAATGGAGATGACCCCATACAGGTTAGTGACCAGCCATTCAGGTAAGGTGTTACCTCCCGCTTGAACACCACTGAAGGTATGATGTAATATCTGTGTCTACACCTGTAAAGCAGGTTTTAAACAGCGAATAAAAAAAGAAATTAAAGTACTAAACACAAAGCTCCTAGCTTCCCTGGGACAAGAATAAATGCACTTCATTAAAGACAGGAACTTAGTCACTGACATTACAAGATAGCTGACTGCTTCATAAAGTCCTTTGGCCATTTTTTGTTTTTATTTTTATTTATTTATGTTTTCAAGTGGTTTTGAACTTGGAGTAAATCAAACAACATTCCTTAAGGAAAACTCTTCCAACTGTACCTCAAACAAAATATTTTTATAATTTTCCCTGAGGTAGCCTTTTGCTTTTTCAATTGGACTTTAATTGACTGTTTTCCTTACCTTAATAAGTTATTAAGACTTGAGAAGTTCTGTAATTCTAACAAGGCCTGGTCACAAAGGCAATTTGGATCACATGGGATCTCCCCCTACCAAGACTTCAACCAGCAAACTCTGATCCTATAGTTTCTTTATTTTTGTTATTTTTTAATCACCTAGGATTCATGTTGAGTCTTTGTAATGGATCTACTGTCTAAAGCCTTTTGCCTTTGTGTAATGATAAGACCCACTGGCATTTACTATTTAGCAGTCATGGTTGGAAGCACTTTATCTGTATTGCCTTGTTTCATTCTAAAAAACAGCCCATGAAGTATAGCTTTATTCTGGCCCCTTTTCAGAGAAAGACACCAATTTTCCCAGAGTTACAAAGCTAGCGAGTGGGAAAACCAGAATCAAACTCCACTTAACATCCTCCATAGGTTCTTGGACATTGCTACTTTCAGCGAAACAATATACAGCAGTTCTTCAAATGATACTGTTTTCCTTCAAGTCATTTTGTTATAACATTGATGGAAAACAGATTGGTTTGTTATAGGTCATTTGGCTTAAAGTTTCCTTTTTCAAGAACCTATGGACAATGTTATGCGAGGACTTACCACACTCCCTTCTGGTGGGCACCTGGATGGTAGATGCAGTGTTCCCCATCAAAGCATTTATGTGCATGACTTGATAAGTATGAGAGTTATTCTTTTGTCCTGAGAAGGATGAAGTTGTTTTCAAAGACCGTTAAAGAACACTTTATAGTCTTTACAGTTGGGATGGAGAGTAGGGCAAGAACCCAACCATTGGTTCTAGGTTCACTAAAAGACTGGGAGACATTGTGCTTTGGGAACTGAGTGATATATTAAGCCCAAAAGAGGGGGAAAATCCAGAGTCAGGGTATCTCACTGCACTGGCAACTCCCTCCAACCACAGACCACAGGCTCTCCCTCCTAAGAATTCATTGGCAGAAGCAGTTATGAAGCAAATGGCTTATGTGGCCGGTAGATATTCTCAACTATCTGTCCCCAGAGAGGCCTCAGGCACCCCACTCCCCATTCTCCATCTTCTATCCCAATTGTGTTTTATATTCCTTGGCGGTCCTCAGCACTGCTTCATATAAATATGCTTACCTTGTTTTCTTATCTCTCTTCTCACCAGAATGTCAGCTCCACAAAAGCAGGGATCTTATTTGTCTTGTTCATTGATCCCCAGTGCCTGGCATATGGTATAACCTTAATAAATATTTGTTGAGTAAATGAATAAAATGTAGACAGGAGATGTACCTGGAAGCCAGAAATAATTCAGAGGTGTTCACTTGTGACGGGGGAGGGTGATTAAATGTGCTGAGATGGAAGTCACCAAGTAAGAACTAAGAGGTATCATCATTTTGAACTGGCGAAGTCTTGCAAAGTTTGGTTACAAACAAAATTTCAATATAAGCATCACCACTTCCATTTTACAAATTAGAAAGCAAAGCCTCATAAAAATTAAATAAATTACTTGCCCCTGGTCCCACAGACCATATGTGGAAGAACAGGAATTTGGGACTCCATCTCGCTGTTTCTATAGCTCATGCTGTCTACTCCACCTTGTTAGTGAATGTCTACCACTGGGGCCTGTCTTCTATCTATGAGGTGGAAGCAACAACATGGGCATAAATCTCTCAAAGAACAGCTGCAACGTATCTTTTATTTTGACAGCTCTATGCAGGGCCAAAATTAAAACAAAACAAAATAAAAACAAATGCGGCCAAAGTTCATGGCCTTTGTCTGCCAAGGCACAGCCAAAACAAAGGGGAGATCTCTTTGATGTAGGTGAACTAAAATGATCTCTTCATGGTCAGCTTAAGACCTAAAAAGGTTTGTAAGCTGCAGTTACACAAAAGTGACATTGAGCTATCCTTTTTCATGGACCACATAACTCTCTAGGTACCACAGCATGGGAATGATAATGTCACAAAGAAAGAGACTGTGGTGTTAAATGTGTGAGGTCTTCTTATTTAAAGCTAGCTTATTTTCATTTTGGTTGACAATTATAGGATTTGTTGCCTTCACTGTCCTTGAAATATCTTTTCAAACAGCAGTGGTGGTGTCTTTGCCCCACCCCTTTTTCCTTCACAACTCCCAAGAGAGTTCTGAACTTTTATTTTGCCAAGTGCAAAGAGAGTCAATGAGTAGTCAATGGTTGCAACTAATCAATATCTTATCCCCAATTCAATTTCAACAATGGAGAATAAAGTGACTTTTAAAAGGAGACCAAAGGGGAATTTTGTTAAGAGCATTTCAGGAAATATATAAAGTAGGGATTAAAATGACATCTTCTGTCTTTTGCTAAGAGATTTCATTTCTATAAACAATTCTTAGGAAAATAATACTAAATGCAGAAGTGTTATGCAAAAAGCTCTTTGTTGAAACAGTACATATGATAATGGGAAATTGGAGAAAACCTAAGCAGCTACAGCAGGGAAAATGGTATGTAAGTTATAGTTACACTCATACTGGAGATATGAAGCAATAATCAAAAGATTATGAAATAACATAAGGAATTGCTTACACTTTAATGCAAAGTGGGAAAAAGTAGAAAAAAAATGAGTATTTGGTATCAGAGTAACTATTGAAAACCTTAATAAATAGGAAAAAAGATTGTAAAAAAATATACCAAAACGTTTAAAGGTCTAGATTTATATGACAGGATTAGAGATTATTTTTCTTTCCTCTATTGGCTTATATAAATTTTTCAGGTATGTTTTATGTTTATATAAGGAAAACATCCTGATACACTTTATTATTTTTAGCTTTGTTTTTAAAAGAAAGATTTCCAACTGCCTTGTAGGAAAATAAATTCATATCAAATAATTTCTATTTGTTGATGAATGTGACTTCCAGTCTGCATGAGATGAATCACCCAGCCTCTTTTAAAGCATTGGGTCTGAACTAGAAAGACATCTCTGAATATCCCTGAGAGAATCAAGTGCTGTTTCAGAAGTATCCTGGTGCCATGAGAAAACGGGGATGAACAGACCACAGTTCTTTTCATATCTGAGTCCTGTTAACATCACTAAATGAGAGAACACACTGAGTGTGGTACCTGGAATTCTGAGGTCATTCTGAAAATTCATGGCTCCTGGTATACACACTCCTTGTCTTATTATTCAGTCAACACTAATTAAAGTGTTGCTTTGAAAGGATTTTGCAGATGTAATTGAGGCCTCAAATTAGTGAACATTAAGATACAAAAAATGTCTAGGTGGCTCAATCTAATTATATGAACCCTTTAAATTCAGGTCTTGAGGTCAGCATCAGGGAATCCAGAGATCCCAAGCACGAGAAAGATTTGACACAGCCTTGGTAACTTAGAGATGGAAGGGGCCATGAGACAAGAAATATAGACAACTGTAAAGGTAAAAGTGATTGACAGCCAATAAGGAAAGAGGTACGAACCTCCAGCTTACAACCTCAAGGGACAGAATTTGGCCAACAACCCGAATAAGTTTAGAAATGGATTTTTCCCGGTGGCTCAAGCCTGTAATCCCAGCACTTTGGGAGGCCGAGGCGGGTGGATCACGAGGTCGAGAGATCGAGACCATCCTGGTCAACATAGTGAAACCCCGTCTCTACTAAAAATACAAAAAACTAGCTGGGCGTGGTGGCGCGTGCCTGTAATCCCAGCTACTTAGGAGGCTGAGGCAGGAGAATTGCCTGAGCCCAGGAGGCGGAGGTTGCGGTGAGCCGAGATCGCGCCACTGCACTCCAGCCTGGGTAACAAGAGTGAAACTCCGTCTCAAAAAAAAAAAAAAAAAGAAAGAAATGGATTTTTCCTCAGTGTCTCCAAATAAGAGCCCATTCTGGTCTCTGCACCAAAGAAAATAGTAATAATCTCTGTCTTAAAGTGACAGGTGAGTCTAAGCAGGTGACACAGCCATATGCTGCTGGTCTTCTGAGCTCCAGGAGAAATGCATGTTGTTTGAAGCTGTTAAGCTTGTGGCAGGCAATATGTTACTCAGCAACAGAAAATTAGTACACTTGGTATAGAATATTCATTGTGAGTGAAGGAAGTTTTGAGCTCTATAAACAGGGAACACTTTTACGTTACTCTCACTCCCAACTCATTTCCTAGATGCATTATCACTTCAGAACACTCTGTAGGGTATTGGCAATGATTTTTCTCCTTTAGAGATCCAGTATTAAGTTAGAGAAGAAATAGTGTTCATAGTAATAATAAATAGATAACATTCAGAGAGCATTTATCATGTGCTAGCGTTTTGCTAAACACTTAATCTGCGCTCTCCCATATAATCCCCAGAATGGTCATTTTAAGATGCAGATTATTACTATTTTCACTTTGTGTTTTAGGGATTAGAGAATTGCAGACATGTATAAATCTTTACCTGATATTGTGATATAATGGGAAATATATATATTGTCTCTGCCCCTGGTTCCTGGCACAAAGCTGCTAAAACCTTTGTAGTTTCCTAATAGGGGTGCTAGGTATATCTTTGGTTCTAATATTTGGTCTTTGATTCCAGTTCCTGACATGGTACTCCTAATCTCTTAGAATGTCCTGGGTGATACATGTGTCTCTTGTTCTAAGGAAGTGACTTTTGATAAACTACTGGATTGGAGTTGGTCACCAGAAAGACCAGGCAATAATTAGAAGCTTGGAACTTTCAGCCTCAGCCCCTGTCCTCCAGGAAGCAGAGAAGGGCTGGAGATTAAGTTAATAATCAATCTTGCCTATGTGATGAATTCCCTGAATTCTGGGGTTTAGAGAGATGCAAGGTTGCTAAACATGGAGATGGTAGGAGGGTGGTGCCCTGGAGAGAGCAGTAAGTTCAAATGCCCATTTCCCCATACCTTGCCCTATACATCTCATCCATCTGACTGTTAGTTTATATCCTTAGCAATATTTTTTCTGATAAAATGGCAAGAATAAGTAAAGTGTTTCCCTGAATCCCATGAGCCACTCTAGCTAATTAAGCAAACCTGACGGGTTCTGGGAACCACCAACTTATAGCCAGTCAGTCAGAAGTTCTAGAGGCCTGTACTTGTGATTAGCATCTGGAGTTGGGGGCAGTCTTGTGGTGCTGAGTCCTCACCCTGTGAGATCTGACTTCCACTCCAGGTAGGTATTGTTAGAATAGAGTTAAATTGTAGGACACCCCATTTGTGTCCACTGGAGAATTGCTTGCTGTGTAGGGGAAAATTCCCAAAAATCTGGTGTCAAAAATGTTTTATGTTTTGTTGAGAATATGTTAGAAGAAAACAGTTGCTTAGTTGATTTTTTGTTTGTTTGTTTACTACCATACAGAACCAAAATCCGTATCTGTCTGATCTTAACCCCATTTGCCTGGTGGAAAGTTGTGGATGGTGCTCAGAGTTCACTGTTCTCTTTCTGTTTCATATGCTCAGGTATGTTGCTAAACATAAGATGCTGGGAAACTGAAAGGAATACATAAGAGAGATGGCAACAACTTAAAAATGCAGAATAAGGTTGCTTTGAAATGAAAGTTGACAACCAATGAAATAGATTTCTTAAAATTTACTTTTCATAGAAGAACAGATAATGGAATTACATACTTAAGATAAATAATTATCTGGGCTTGGTTTACTGAGATTTTTCAACTATATTTTGTATTTTTGAATTAAAAATCTATCAGGGAAGTTTATTTGCAGTACATTAATAGCCAACTACATAAATAGAAATTACAGACTCCACCAAGAGAGACATAATCATCTGATTCTTTTTATTAAATTCTGCTAGCATAGAGATTTAGAAAACCAAGAAGTAAATTCTGTAGGACAAAGTAAGTTGTATCTGTACTATAACCATTAAGAATTATTGCCAACTATTGACAATTATTATCAACTATGAGTAACAGGGTTATGAATCTCAGACAGGCCAAGTATGAAGAGCTCACTCCAAAGCAGCACTGTCCAACAGAAATGTAATGCAGGATGCATATGTAATTACAAATTTTCTAGTAACAACATTACAAAAGCAAAATGAAAGAGGTGAAATAAATTTTAATACTTTATCTAATTTAACTCAATACATCCAAAATACTATCATTTCAACATGTAATTAACATAAAAATGTTGAGATATTTTGTATTATTTTTCATACTGTGTTCAAAATTTAGTGTGTATTTTATATCTAATAGTATTTCAGTTTAAACTAGTCACTTTTTTTCTTTTCTGTAACTTTTAAGTTTAATTTTATTTTATTTTACTTTAAGTTCTGGGATATATGTGGTGAACATTCAGGTTTGTTACATAAGTATACATGTGCTATGGTGGTTTGCTGCACCTAGCAACCCATCATCAAGGTTTTGAGCCCTGCATGCATAAGATATTTGTCCTGATCCTCTCCCTCCCCTTTCCCCCTATCCCCCAACAGGCCCCAGTGTGTGATGTTCCCCTCCCTGTGTCCATGTGTTCTCAATGTTCAGCTTCCACTTATGAGTGAGAACATTTGGTGTTTGGTTTTCTCTTCCTGTGTTAATTTGCTGAGAGTGATGGTTTCCAGCTTCATCCATGTCCCTGCAAAGGATATGAACTCATTCTTTTTTATGGCTGCATAGTATTCCATGGTATATATATGTGCCACATTTTCTTTATCCAGGATATTACTTATGGACCTTTGGGTTGGTTCCAACTCTTTGCTATTGTAAATAGTGCTGCAATAAACATATGTGTGAATGTGTCTTTATAATAGAATGCTTTATAATCCTTTGGGTATATACCCAATAATAGGATTGCTGGGTCGAATGGTAGGTCTGGTTCTAGATCCTTGAGGAATCACCACACTGTCTTCCACAATGGTTGAACTAATTTACACTCTCATAAACAGTGTAAAAGCATTCCTGTTTTTCTGCATCCTAGCCAGATCTGTGGTTTCCAGACTTATTTATCTATTTATTTTTTGAGACAGAGTCTGGTTCTATCTCCCAGGCTGGAGTGCAATGGCACGATCTTGGCTCACTGCAACCTCTGCCCCCTGGGCTCAAATGATTCTCCTGCCTCAGCCTCTTGAGTAGCTGGGACTACAAGTGCATGCCTCTATGCCTGGCTATTTTTTTTTTTATTTTTAGTAGTGACAGGGTTTCAGTGTGTTAGTCAGGATTATCTCAATCTCCTCACCTGTGATCTGTCCATCTTGGTCTCCCAAAGTGTTGGGGCTATAGGCATGAACCACCATGCCCAGACGTTTCTAGACTTTTTAATGATCACCATTCTAACTGGTATGAGATGGTATCTTGTGGTTTTGATTTGCATTTCTCTAATGACTAGTGATGATGAGCTTTTTTTCATGTTTGTTGGTCACATAAATGTCTTCTTTTGAGAAATGTCTGTTCACATCCTTCACCCACTTTTTAATGGGGTTGTTTTTTTTCTTGTAAATTTGTTTAATTTCCTTGTAGATTCTGGATATTAGCCACTTGTCAGATGGATAGATTGCAAAAATCTTCTCCCATTCTGTAGGTTGCCTGTTCACTCTGATGATAGTTTCTTTGACTGAGCAGAAGCTCTTTAGTTTAATTAGATCCCATTTGCCAATTTTGGTTTTTGTAGCCATTGCTTTTGGTGTTTTAGTCATGTAGTCTTTGCCCATGCCTATGTACCAAATGGTATTGCTGAGGTTTTCTTCTAGGATTTTTGTGGTTTTAGATTTTATGTTTAAGTCTTTAATCCATCTTGAGTTAATTTTTGTATAAGGTGTAAGGAAGAGGTCCAGTTTCTGTTTTCTGCATATAGCTAGTGAGTTTTCCCAGCACCATTTATTAAATAGGGAATCCTTTCCCCATTGCTTGTTTTTGTCAGGTTTGTAGAAGATCAGATGCTTGTAGATGTGTATTGTTATTTTTGAGGCCTCTGTTCTGTTCCATTGGTCTATATATCTGTTTTTGGTGCGAGTACTATGCTGCTTTGGTTACTAAAGCCTTGTCATATAGTTTGAAGTCAGGTAGCATGATGCCTCCAGCTTTTTTCTTTTTGCTTAGGATTGTCTTGGCTATACTGGGTTTTTTTTTTTTTTTTTTTTTGGTTCCATATGAAACTTAAGGTACTTTTTCTAGTTATGTGAAGAAATTCAGTGGTAGCTTGATGAGAAGATGAGAATAGCATTGAATCTATAAATGCGATTTTGGCAGTATGGCCATTTTCACTTCCTATCCATGAGCATAGAATTTTTTTCCATTTGTTTGTGTACTCTCTTATTTCCTTGAGTAGTGGTTTGTAGTTCTTCTTGAAGAGGTCCTTCATATCTCTTGTAAGTTGTATTCCTAGGTATGCCATTCTCTTTGTAGTAATTGTGAATGGGAGTTCACTCATGATTTGAATCTCTTCTTGTCTATTATTGGTAAGTGTTCTATACCCACACATGCCTACTGCCTCTCACAATATTCAACAGCACAGTTCTAAAGTTTATTCTCATTGGGGGCAATGTTGTACACAATCAGGCAAAAGTTGAAATTGATTCTAGAGTATGGAGATCTTACTTTTTTATGTATAAAGCACAGATGTCCGTACAGGACACAAAAATGTATATAGTTTACCTGTGGTATTAAAATTTCATGGCAAGTATATTAGCCAAGAGTTCTCCAGAGAAACAGAGCCAATAGGACATTCATATAAATGTAAAATATATGTAAGTATATATACAGAATTTACTTTTCTTGGTTTTCAAAATCTCATATATTTACATATATACATATATATTTCATATATTTGAAAATTTAATACCATAAATAAAATGTATATCTTTTTATGTACTGTATATAATCTTTATTGCTTTATATATAAAGTACATATATATATAAAGTGAGTAAGACTTCCTTACTCTCTAGAATCAATTTCAACTTTTAACTGTTTGTGTACAACATCATCCCCAAAGAGAATGAACATTTTAGAACTATCTTATCCAATACAATGAGAACTAATAAGCACATGTGGCTATGGAGCACTTGAAATGTGACCACTTTGAACTGAAACATTATATAAGTATAAAATACTTTGAAGACTTTTAGTATGAAAAAGAATGCAAAATATCTCATATATATATATATATATATATATATATATATATATATATAAGAGAGAGAGAGAGAGAGAGAGAGAGAGAGATTTATGATAAGAAATCCATTGGCTTATCATGGAGGGTAGCAAGTACAAAATTCAAAAAGCTGCTGTCCCAGTTCAAGTTTGAAGGCCCACAGCCTACAGTAGAACCAGGAAGAGCCAAAGTCCCTGTTTAAAGGACTTTAGGCAGGAGACTTCTGTCTGCCTGAAGGGGGTAGGGTTGACTTTTTGTTCAGCTCAGGCCTTCACTGATTGGATGAGGCCCACCCACATCAGGGAAGACAATCTGCTCCACAGATTTAAATGTTAACCTTGCCCAAATAGACCCTCAGAGAGAAACACCCCAAATAACATTTGACCAAATGCCTAGGCACATTGTGGCTCTGTCAAGTTGACACATAAAATTAACCATCACAGGGTGATTATGAAAAAAAGTCTAAAAGGCTCCTTAATGGGTGGGGGAAGTGGTTGAAGAATGCTATTCTAGAGAGACCCACTGCATGACTGAGGGCTGACCCTTCCTGTTTTGAAGAGATGAAATGCTGTAGAAAGAAGCTGAAGCTTTAGCAAAGCACAAAGGCCAAGATTTTAGTCCCCAGAACTGTGCCATCCAGTGTGGTCACCACTATTCTAAGTGGCAATTTAAATGTAAATTGAATTAAAATAATAATAAATGTAGCACTAGCCACATTTCAAGTGCTCAGTAACTCCATGTGGATAGTGGCTACCATATCCGACAACAGGTGGAGAATTTTCATCATCGCAGAAAGTTCTACTGGAGTGCTGCTCTTGGGTGTGGTGAGTCAGGAATCAAACCCTATTTCTGCCAAATTGCTATGTGTAAAACCTTGGGCAGGTTACTATACCTTTCTTTGTCTCTTTTTCTTTACCTGTAACATGAAATAACAATGAAAGTACCTGCTTTAGAGAGCTATGTGAGTAGTCAATGAGTTAATGCATGTAAAAAGCCTAGTACAGTGCCTGAGATATAATTAAATATTTCAGAAATGACAGCTAGTATTTCAGTCATCTTCTTCCTGTCAAATGTTTTTTTTAATCACTTAATATTTGTAGTATTACTGAACCTGAAAAAATAGGAAATGAAACATCCAATCAAATGACTTGATTTTGCTACTTAGATAACATTAGCTTGAAATAATCTTGATCATTATTTAAGATGTGATCTTGACAACTCCATTATCACAGTATTTAAAATATCATTTTTATTTCAGACTGTTTGTGTGACAGAATACACTTTAATTAATGCCTCAAATACTGATCAAGTATAATTTCATCAGTATCAAAATGTAGCTGTTATAATGTCAAGAAAACAAATTGCACTAATCTGTGGTATTTATTCACTCACACAGAAATGGCACTGGACCTGGTGAGTTCATTGGCAAATGTCCTGTGGGAGGTAGCTGCTTTCTCTTCTTTCAGCATTGCCCACGTCGGTCACTTTATATAATCTAATTCAGAGCTTCTGCCCTTGTTTTCTTCCCTCAGTCACTTTTGCAATGGGTACAAACCTTGGTATTTCTCATTACAAACCCCGAGCAACTCACCATCTCAGTTGGTGTGCATTGCTTATAAAGTGCCACACCAATGAATATACCAGTTTCATTCCTGCATTTGGGTACCTGGTGAAAATCAGAATTTCTGCATGTGGCCCACGGCGATCAGAATATGTCTGGCTTCTGACCAGCTAAGTTCACGTATAATCTGATTATTTAAAAATCTACCCAGAGATGCTTTTCCAGGAGAATAGGTGGTAGTAACATATTTATCAGTAAAGAAAGTTTCCAAAATTTCAAATCCTATGTGATACAAAAATAGGTTTTATTTGTTTAAAGTAAATGTCAGGCACTGTTGGTTAAAGCAATTCTACAAATGAAATGTGGCAAGACACAATATCTCCCTTAAGCAGTGGCTGCAAATCAGAATACACTTATAGTTAGTAAAAACTGGGAAAAAATAAAAAGCTGATGGGCAATGCGTACTCCATCTGCTTGTTTCAGGCCTGGAGAATATTTACTGCATAGAGCTTGAGCTTCTATTTTAGTTACACTTTGGATTTAGATAAACTTTTTTACATAAGATATCCTAGCTGCTTGTGTAGTTTGATGGGTTTCTGTGATTTCCAAACTTATTTTTTTCCATATGTAATATTGAGCAGAACACAAACATGTATTTAAAGTAGATGAAAGTGGAACTGTTCTGGTTAGAAACAAGATGGATGCCCTCCTTCCTTCCTCATCTCAACTACCACCTTCCATCCAAATTGCCCGGTGTCCTAAGGCTCTTTGATATTAAAAGTTTGGAGCATATTTCTACATCCTACCACTAGACAATCTTGCATGAAATCTCTGAGGAAAAATAAAGTAAAACCTAGGGCTACACAGAATTTGGTTTGAAGGGATTGTATTGAAATAGTATTGAGGGGTATTTACAGTAGAATGAACTATTCAACTTACGTTATTTTATGGAGCACACTCTCGCTAGCTAGAGGTCCTCTTTGGCGGGGGGGGGAAGCTAGAAATCTGGGGCCAAGAGATTGAGTTCTAGTCCTGAACCCCACTCATCAGCTGGGTGTTCTTTGCCATGTCATTTAACCTCTAGCCTGTTTCTACTTTGACTTCTTCATCTGTAAAATGAAAGATTGAAATAGGTATATATACTCTTGTTGCCAGGAGTTAAGTTCTATGATGCCATGATTCAAAACCAAGACACATACAGGGAATTCAACCTAAGTGAGTACGGGATATAAATACCAATTGAATATTGGTAATTTCATATGGTTCAACCCATAGTACCTAGAAGGATACAGGTAGTCACATACTGAACGTGCATATATATTACAACACTGTAATTTAAGAGTTTATTATATAGAACACAGTAGAAAATTCAAGAAAGAGAAAAAGGGAAATTATGGAAAATTTATCTTGAGTCATCTATCAGTAACTTTTTCAGGGAATTAAAAGTAAATTCTGAGATACATAGCATAACGTGTCCAAGATGCGACATTCCCAAGTCATCTTCTCTGTCGTCTATGGTAAGCCAAGGAATGGTAATAGGAGCCTGTGTTAATTCTATCTGAAAACACCATCTGGTTCTAAGCACTTATCTAGGCCACGGATGTCACAGCCTAGATGTGGTCACCATGATATTCAAAGGTCAAAGAGGGGTCTAATTACATGCCCCAGTACTTAAAGGGCAGAGCCACCAGAGCATGAACATAATCACTCAGGCCAAACAAGACCCATTTATAATTTTAATTATCACTGAATCAGACAACTCTATCAAATACCAATTATTTGGCTGTTGCTGAAAATAACTGTCTTGTCTTGTTAGTCTCTAGAATAACCCCTTGAGGGAAGTTGAAATGTCCCCCTTAATGTAAATATTTGATAAAATCCATCAAGCAGAATTAGACTCATTTAATGACACTCTGTATTGGTGGTTTATTTTATTTACTGTAAAGGAACTTCCAATATAAGAAGAATGTGGTTGAAAGCTTGTTAAAACCGTCCACCATCACCAGCCAGGAATGTGTCTTGGGAGCACAAGGCAGCTTCTACTTCAGAGTTCACTTTATTTTTTTTTCCCAAAGAAATAGTTCACCTCACAACTCAGTACAATTTTATTTAGGGTCTTATTTGTCTAGTCATTTGATGATAAACATTTTTGTGCCTGGGTACTCGGGCTATACATTAGAAAAGGCACAAAACCTCCTCTCAAGAGTTTGCAGCCTACATACGTCCATGTTCAGGAAAAAAAAGTGAATTACATGCTAAAGAAAAATTTAATTCAGCCTAGAAACAATTTATTTTTCTTTAATTATAAGATTGTGTTTTGCATAAAGAATCCAAGAAATGTTCCACAAATGATTAATCTTAATGTTAAGCAGTGGTTACCCTGAGCACTCTATTAAATGAACCGAATGAAACTGCCCAGTCAATAACTGTGGAAAATCATTAATTTTGTGCAGTTTCACTTAACAGCATCTGGGAAAAAAACAATAAAAGAATATCCAGACTGTCCACATTTTTAAAAAATCGACTATCTTGAAAACGAGTATCTTTGAATGAATTATTTTTCAATGTGTCCAGGGCTGTCACTTTGAGATCTGTCTTCTTGCGAATGGCTCTCAAAGACAGGCATGAGCTCCACTTTCTGCTGCCATCATTTCTTTCCTTTGCTTTTTTACCTACAGCAATTAAGACACAAGTAATACGTTATCTGTGCTGCTTTGATATTTCCATTTCATTTGCAACTTCAGCGCTCCTCAGTCATTTTTGACACTCTTATAATTTTTATCTGCAATTATGCTTTCATTATCTTCCTTCCTGATATTTTAGATGTCCAATAAGCCTCTCAATTTCCTTAATTACCAAGTAACCTTCCTTCCCCATGCCAAGGGCTATTTTTATTCCTACAATATTTATTACTAATTGGCACCCACACACTTTTATACTTATAATAATTTTTCTGTTCTGTCCTTTATTTACCCTCTGTTTCTCTCTTTGAGAAACACTTTACCCTCCTCGGTAATACTCGGTGCTTGTTCTTGGGAGTGGCAATACAATATCAATTTTCCTTGAACATAGTTTGAGGTCTTACTCTAAAATGTATGAGCGTCGTTTTATTCTTCTTGAATAGTTGCTCCAGCTTCCCTCCCTCCCTCCCTCCTTTCCTTCCTTCCTTCCTTCCTTCCTTCTTCCTCTCGTCCTTCTTTCCTTCCTTTCTCAGCAAATATCATCATACCAATCACAGGTCCTGCACCAGAGTCATAAGTGATTCCTATGTGCTGCTACTTGGTCTTGCAGTTCTTTCATTTACCATTCGAATATTTTGCACTTCGCATTCTGACCTTGGAACAAAGAGTTTGTAGTTTGGGACACACAGAAGCATTGACATTAATTCACTATGCATTTGGAGCATGTCTCAGAAATGCTGTCTCACTTACAAGTTCATGTTTTCAATTATTTCTTCCTATGAGTAGAAAGTAGACTTTTGTGTGGTACCTTCTACAGTGTTCAAAATTCAACAGATATTAGTATGTTGGATGTGAATCACCAGAACTTGGCCTTTTAGGAAAAGTAACACTACCTTTAAAATACGTATCTTTTGGGCCTGGACACATTAGTTCATGCCTATAATTCTCACACTGTGGGAGTCTAAGGCAGGAGGATCTCTTGAGCCCAGGAGTTCTGGGCTGCAGTGAGCTATGATCAAACCACTGCACTCCAGCCTGGCCAACAGAGTGAGACCCTGTCCCTGTCTCTGTCTCTTTCCTTCTCTTTCAATCTGAATCTCTCTGTCTTCTGGCTCTCTCTCTCTTTCTCTCTCTCTCTCTCTCTCTCTCTCTGTATATATATATATATATATATATATATATATATATATATATTCAATTAAATGAGAAATATTAATTGCAGATATATCAATGTAGATGAAAAATGAAAATAAAACCATCTGTACTACCCCAGAGGTAACTACTATGAAATGTATTCTTGAATGTTTTTTAGTAGCCTGTGTTTTAACTAACCAAGAATGCTTCCCTCTCTGTACTTTTCCACTTTACAATTTATATTTATGCTTCTCTCCTGGAGAAAGGTTTATTATTTTCTCAAGGGGCTTATGATATATTTTTGCTTTTTCTTTCATCTAAGAAGTCTAAATTTTAATTTCCCTATTCCTCAGAATAACTTTCTCACAAATTCTCTAAATATATTCACTTTTCATTCAGTAAAGTAAGTTTTTCTGTTGGCTTCTTTCCTTATTCTGCACTACACCCAAAACTAACATACTTGGGTATTCTGCTACCCCTCTACTTTAGATGGAAGTTTTGATTTCACACATTATTAAGTCAGAGATTAAAAACCATCTCCTGTGCTAGGGACAGAATGAAGGACAACCAGCGATTACAATGAGGTATCTGCTTTGCAAGTCAAGTGTTTGCCCCAAAGCTGTGTGATTGGAAAATCTGGCAGACTTGAGTCCAGTAAAAGAACACTTAAACTAAAAGTATATTATCCGAAAGTGCACATTTTTATTTAAGTCAGGATAAAGCAAAATGAATCATAATAGGTCAATAATAATGACTTATGGCTTCCTTCATATGACACATTTACAATAAATGGTAATTTACCATTAAAGAGAGATATATTTCTTTTGTGTGTGTGCAAGAAAAATTAGCATTAGTCATAATGAGAAAGAACAGGTTTTCCATTCCTACATTTAGGATTTTATTCAGTTATTCAGGCTTAGAATATCATATGCAAACCACTTTCTCCCAGGTTTCCCCCTCCCGATTCTCATTTAGAAAATACAGGAAGGATTAAAATGTAACCATTTATGACATCATTTCAACTGTACAATGATGGACTGCAGATCCATTCAGTGGAGCCATTTGGAATGTATTTCATGTTCCAGTCATTAGACTTGCTACATAAGTTCAGACATGGAATTGTATAGGTAGAGAAAGAGAAAGGTAATATCTGTAGGTGATTGTATATAAATAAAAGAAATATATGCATATAATTTAGGCTCTTAACTATTACCTTGATGTTTTAGTATCCTTTGCTCTTGCATTCATCCCTCCTTCCCTTCTTTCTTTCTTTCCTTCCTTCTATGCAATACATGCTGATGCTTTACCTGAGGTATTAACTCTGTTAATTGACAAAATCATGGCCATTATTATTTTCACCAATAAATTAAGATCTCAGACTTGGACTATCTTGGTGAAAAGTGATTGACTCTAATTTGTTTTGTATATAACCCCACTTTCACTCTCCAGGAAAAGAAGAATGTATAAGGTAGACTACAAAAATACAATTCTAAAGGTTCAATCTTTCTAGCCACCTTTTGAATATTTGACTAAAACTCTCCTCCAGCTCAGAAAGATGCCAGATTAAATTATAGAGAACATCCTAACACTTTAAAACCTGCATATTTTATGTCTGAGGTCTATAAACTGGCTCACAATAACTTGATTAGAGAAAAGTCTTGAGTAATTGGATGAAGTCAGGCACAGAAGATTTGCCCAATAATCAATGAATCTCAGGCTCCTAGCTCTGCTGGTTCCATACTGCTTTTCTCTCTGTCCAAATGGCCTTTTCAAAGCTGAAGCTTCAGAAAAAGAATATCAAATCTTTGAAACTGAGCTAATTTCGTAAGCTTTTTGAAAGTAGATTGGATTTAACAGGGCTGTGCTTTTGGAAATGAATGGTTGATATAAATCAGAGGTAGTGGAAAGGTAACGTTTATCTGATTTGATTTAGCAGCAATCTGGTCCAGATGGCAACGTAGAATTTAAAGATATTGAAATATATGGTTGCAGCTGGAGACTGTATAAACCTAAATATAAATAATTCAGATGTGCTTATGCATTTAACAATGTCAGTTTTAAATAGAGATAAGAGCCAAGACTTTAGGCTCACATTTGAAAATGGGAAAAAGACTAAATGCAGGTGCTCTTATGTATATGACCATATTTTAATGCCTAATTTAGCTCCAATCTGAAAGTGAAGGTGGAGTTCATCAGATGTACCTGTCTGGTCTAAGAGCATGAAGCAAATGTTAGCATAAAGTTAAGTCTGGAATATCAGAAGCAAAAGGTCTGATAAAACTGTGTACAATGAACACATGATTGACTGGGACTTGGAAAGACACAACCTTTCTCTCCATGCTAGAATCACAGACCTATCTTTTAAAAAGAAAAGAAAGAAAAGAAGAAAGAAAGAATGAAAGAAACAAAGAAGGAAGGAAGGAAGGAGAGAGGGACAGAAGGAAGGAAGGAAGGAAAGGAAGGACAGATGGAAGGAAGGAAGGAAGAAAAAGAAGGAAAGAAAAAAGAAAGAAAGAGAAAAAGAAAGAAAGATGGAAGTATGTCAGCTTGAGCCAACAAAGGTTTGACACCATTCTGAAAGGAGATTGGAAAAAAGTCCCAGGGTGCCAGAATGATGAGAAGAGTTTCTAGTGTTTGGTACATGGCTTCTTCTACCATTCAGAAAGAACTCTGAGTTTAAAGACTTGAGTTCAAATTCTGACTGTCACTTGATAGCTCTGTGGCTGTGGCCAAGGACATACAGGACATAATCATCCATGCCTCCTAGGGAGCCATGAAGTCTTCTTGAATCAGAAGTATTAAGCCCTAGCTCTTCTGCTTTGACCTTTACTTCTCTTTTCTGTCTCTCTTTCCTTTTCTTTCTTCTAACATATTATCCACTAGACCTCAGAGCCAGGGTTGGACTGAGACTGTGGGCTGAACTGGGGCCCTCCTGAGATTCAGTCATTCTTTCTCTCAAGTCAATCCTGTACACCTTCATTTCTCAAGGGCAATCCCTTAACATGTTGTTCAGGCTCTGTCTCTTAATTCTGCTTCCTTAACCAAGGGCCCACTGATAGGACCTCAAAATGATGACTTGATACTTGGTAAGATCTTAAACTAAAATTAGGGATAGAAGAAAAAAGTGATGCCTATAGAAAATATTGCAATGAAAAATTAACAAGTGTGTATAGGCTGTCTGAGGAGTGGGGAGGGCTGATGAAGAAGTAGTGAAACATCAAAGATGACTCCAGGATTCATACTTGGTTCTGACTAAACCTCACACCTAGAATCAAAGACCTGGCTTGAAAAGGAAGAGCCTACTTGGGAGATTAAGTGACTTGTCAAAGGCCACGGAGCTAATTATAGTTTGGCTTAGAGAAAAGGTCTCTTGGCTTCTGACAGAGAGCCTGCTCATTCTATCTCCACAGAAACATTGGATGAAAAAACTTACTAAAGCCACAGGGAAAGCAAACTTGATCTAGAAGATTTTCATAATTAAAAATGTCTATGGGAGGATGATGGAAACTTGCCATGCTTTCTAAAATAGATCAATGCCATCATTTTTCCTGGAGACTATTTTAGGAGGAGAAACAGGAAAGTTTAAAAAAAATGTATGGGAGGAGGAGAGTCAGGAAGTTTGGACAGAGGAGTATTCATCCTGACACACCTAACATCACCTCAATGCTTGAAATCTTTTTATAGAGTTATTTTTCCAAATTAAAGGTTTGATTTCGTTAGGAATATTCTTGAAATGTCAGCCTTCACCTCACCTGCCCATCACAGATGGTTCACAGCCCTGTCTCATTCCTGCAAGCAGAGCCCAACCTCACCAGGCAGCAGAAGAAAACAGTGCTCTTTCTTGTATCACATGCCCTATGGCAGTTAAAATGAATCATGCCTTTATATCAGTGTCTTACAATGCATTCTGACTCACCCCTGTACTTCTCTTGTAAGCCCATGGAGCTGCACTCTGTGGCAATTATCCACTTACATGCTCTACTATGAGTGGGAAGCAGAAGGAAGGCTCTTGATCATCTCTCTATTCCCAGACCTTAATACAGAACCGGAAACAAGGTAGTCACACTCTAAATGTTCATTGGACAATATAATGGCAACCGCTTACATCTGCATAACAATTTAGTAATTCATTCATTTCTTCATTTGTTTATTCAAACATGCATCCCCAGAATGGTCTAGTATTGGAATGACTACAGGGATTATGGCACAACCCTACCCTTGAGAAGCATGTCAAATCTTTCAATTAGACAGTTTAAAAAGCAATGCCAATAGAGTGTAAAAAGTGTTGTGACAATAAAAGTGTGAGGGGCTCCATGTGGGAGGACACAGACAGGTATCCAGTTCACTGTGAGGGACAAGGAAGTCTTATCCGAGGAAGTCATAACTAGTCTAAGACATAAAAGACTAGAAGGAAAAGAAAAAAGAAAGGAAAGGAAAAGTGCATAGTGATTAACAGGTGGCAAGATAGTGAAAAAGACATTACAGGTGTTACAGGTAAAGGTGGAAAGGCAAGAGTACAACAAATTCAGGAACTGCCCGACCTTCCATTTTCTTTTTTTTTTTTTTTAATTTATTTGTTTAACTTTAGGTGCATACTATATCTGGCATTTCTCCTCATGTTATCCCTCCCCACCCGTTCCTCCCTCCCGACTCCACCTCCCTGCTGTCTCTCCCCTACCTCCCCCCACTGTCCCCTGTGTGTGATGCTCCTCTCCCTGAGTCCATGTCTCGTCCATTTTCAAAACGACTTTCATTCCCACGAGCTCATTTGACCCTCATAGTCACTCTCTGGCATAGACAGTGTTTTTTGAGGGGAGGAGTGAATTAATTGTTATGTCTACTTTACAAGTGAGGAAAGAAAGACCCAGACTCAGAGAGTTTAAATAACTAGTTCAGGTCACACTTGCCAGGGTCTTCTGCCTCCAATCTCTGTGCTCACTCTACCATATCGCAGTGAAAATCATTTAAGCCTTACTTGATTCCTGAGGTCCATGATTTCTGAATGACTCAAGCCAGGGCTTCGGGCCGACCCCTGGGCTTGAAGGCCATGCTGTCTCCATGCTTGGGATAGCGGTGACCTCGCTCAGCCCTGTGGCCTCTGGCCTTTGCCTAAGCACACAGATGCCCAGAGGCTTTAACTTCAAAGACATGCCAAGCCAACCCCTAGAGGCTCCAGCAACCTGTGGCTTCTTCTGGAATCCACACTCTTTGTGCCAGCAACTTCAACTGCCAACTGAGAAACAACTTGCTCCTGAGCCTGTGCTAAGGCACTGTCCGTAAAGGCCCTTGAGAAACAAGAATTGTTTCAGAAGCAAGTTGTCACCTATGCTGAGATGCCCCCTCAGGACAGCTCTAAATGGACACCAGACTGCACCAAAGGCACAGTCCTTCTGGGACAGGGATGGCCACCAGAATTTCAGTTCTTCCTCCTCTCTCACCTCCTGCATTCAGCCAGCCCCACATCCAGAGAACTTGCTTCTGAAATTCCTGTGGAGTCTATAACCTGCCATTCATAACCTCCATGTGCTCAAAGCATGCCCAACCAACTCCACTCACGACATGGCAGACACTGTTCCAATTGCTCTATGTAGAATAACCTGTTTAATTTTCACAGCAACCCTGTAAAGTAGATAACATTGCTATTCTCATTTTACTGATCAGAAAACTATATCAGAGAAAGGTTAGGCAATCTTCCAAATATTGAACAGCTTAATGCATGAAAGGGTTGGGTTATGAACCCAAGCAGCCTGACTCCAGAACACATACTTTAAACAGCTATGCTGTAAGTCATGTCATAGATGGAGCAGGTGAAAGAAAGGGAGATGGAGCCTGCAGATGGACTCTCATATACCTCCCTGTGTGCTCTTACACCATCACCTCTGCCTATGATGCCCTTCCTCACTGTCATCTTTCCATTCTCACCATTCTGTTCGCAAAACTAAATTCATCTCATTTATATAGCAACAAGTAAGTGTGATCTCCCTGTTGGAAGGTTTCTTTTACTTCCCAACAGACACCAAATCAGGCTGAATTCATTACTCCTTAATCACTGTCCCTAAAGCTATATAGTAATGATGTTGTTATGAGCCTGACCCCTCATACCCCCAAAAGGCACTACTTTCTTTGAGAGTAAGGACTCCTGCATTTTGTACCCCTTCTAAAGAGCACAAAGCCTGCCATATGCTGAGAACCTCACAAATGGTTGAGTTGATCAAACAGAGAAACATGCAAAGGCTGCCAGTGAAAGAGGGTTTACATTTGTACCTCCACCAAAGCAGTGAGAAAAACAACAGATGGAAGCTGCCCCCAGCCATCATTAACTTAATAGAAGTGAAATCTAAAGGTAGAGTAAGCCAGCAGGAGGTGCTGAGTCCCTCATCACTGACGATCTTTAAGTAGGTCTGGGCAGCTCGTAAAGGAGCGGTTATGAGGGGGATTCAGGTTCAGCTGGGAGCCAGATAAGGTTCTGAATGGTGACTGTGATTTTCACTGCTAAGGTCCCAGGAAGTTTGCCTGGACTAGAACAATAGTCTCCTAAGTAGATTCACTGCCAAATCTGCTTCCACATGAATGCCAATTCACACACACACACACACACACACACACATATAAACATACATATACACATACACGGGCACACACACACATACATACACACACATAAACACAGGCACATACATACACATGTGCACACAGACACAAACACATATATATGGACACAGAAACACACACATATACACACAGGCACACACATACACATATACATACACACACATGTGCCTGACACTTTCACTTTTTTAGGAAAAGCCTCCCAAGCTCCCTCTTGCCCATAGCAGGTGTTCTCAAAACTGTTCTGTGTTTGGTCTTCTTCATAGTGTAACTTAACTTACTGACCTCCCTGTGGAGTAGGAAGATGGGGCTGGGAAGACTCAACTGAAAAGTTGCTCTAAACCCTTCTCTGTGTGACTGCAAAAGTAACCTTACCTCTTGTATTTATGTTAAATATTGGGGATCTATGGGAAATTTTAGTTAGGGGAAAAAAAGCTTTGCTGATTGAAAAAAAGAAGTCTCAAAACCCCTGGCCTCTTTCATGAATCCAAATTACTGGGTACTCAAGACCCCACCACTACAGCCCAACATAGCCTTTCCTGGCTCTATACTCTGTGCCATGTTGGGTTTCTTACTTTTGCCCCAAAATGCTCCTAAGGTTCATATTTCTGTGTTTCTGGATATGCTGGAGGTGGCAGGCATCCCTCCATCAATCATTTTCTTTTTTCAGTGAAATATTCTTTTCTTAACAGCTCCATTCATTTGTCATCTCCTTTACAAAGACTCTTACATGACTTGCAGTGATGTAGGTACTTAACATAGGTTTAGCAGGTGCTGACTTAGGCACCATTTTCCCAAAACCATGACCTCTTCATACCTCCAGTGCCTTTCACATCTGATGACACACAGTAGGGGCTTCATAAGTGCTTATTAAGTTGATGACTATGCCTGAAGAAAGGTGAGGGATTACACAAAGTTATAAGAAAATCTCAGGGTAACTCTTCAAAAGCAAAAATAAAATAATAACATTTAATAATAAAACTGCCTGCTCAGGGCCTGCAGTCCAACTCCAGTTTTGCTCCAAATGTTAATGGCCTTGAACTTCCTGTGTGAAATCCAGGACAGGGTCCATAGGAGTGAACAGTAGGACCTGAGGAGCAGTTTCAGGTGGGACTGTTTTCCAGAGTCTGCAATTCTACCCTATTCCTGCATGTTTGTACCATGATCTAAATCATGTATTATCCCTGGCTGTGTGCAGAATTAAAGGAAGTGAGAAAATATATAGCCCTATGTGTAAAGGTAGAATGCCAGGGAAATGATAAAAGATTCCAAACTGAGCCTCTTCCAACTCAATGAGGCTCAGGTTGGAATCTTTGGAAACATAGTATCCAAGTGTTGCCATACCTGGACCAAAGGCATTGGTTCCAGTTCTCACCAGGTGAAAAATACCCACAGATCTGAAGAAGAAAATGATGTCAGTTCTTCCAAGAATAAACTGGGCTCTTGAGCTGTATTTACTCTGTGAAACATGTACTTGTCTTAAGGGATTACCCAGAAAAGCTCAATTTCATTTCCACTCAGGAAGAATGTTTTCATTGTGAAAATTCAACAGGCAGTGAAGGAATTGTGACAGTGTGTGTGTTTGCAGAGGTTAAGGAGAAAGTTTTGGCTTCATCTTTCTCAAATTGCTTTGCCATATCTGAATTTCTAGAAGCTAATATTTTTGTAGCACCAAGGTTCTAAGAGTCATTAACACCAGGAACTTTAATTTACAAAGACCAAATCTCAAGCAACTCACAAGAGCTCACCTTCTCCCACAGTGATTCTAAGACAAGACTAATGAGAGTTCTGATCCATTCAAGTTTCTAGTAGCCAGCCTCCAATATGGTGCCACATGATCCCTATCTTCCGGTATTTTATCTCTTTGAGTAGTCCCTTCCCCCCGCCATGAAGCAGGGTTGATCTGTGTGACAAAAAACAGTTTAGTCTCCTCCTCCACACTAAGTTAGGATTTTCAGAAGTTATGTTAGCAGAGGGATTGCAATTTCTACCTTGTTCTCTTGGATTACTCAGTCTTGGTAGATCTAGTCACCATGCTGCAAGTCACTGATGAACACTATGGAGAGACCCATGTAGAATGGAACTGAAGACTGTCATCATCCATAGGCAGCATCAAATTACCAGTCACAGGAGTGCGCCATCTTGGAAGCAGATCCTCCGACCCCAGTCAAGCCTTCAGATAACTGCAGCCCAGGCTTACTTCTGACTCAGGCTCATGTGAGACTCCAAGAACTGCCCAGACAAGTTACTGCCAAATTCCTGGCTCACAGAAACTGTAAACATTAATTAATGCTTATTGTTAAGCCACTAAGTTTTGGGGATAATTGGTTCCACAGCAATCAATAATACACAAAGCATGAAGGTATTCATTCATTTGTTGACTAAATATTTTTTTCAGTATCTTTTCTGTACCAGCAGCCTAACCGATCCTACCATGAACTCTGACAAAGGGAGTATAAGAGGAGAGAAACAGAGCTGGGGATGACAACAAGTTACTTACTGCCTTTTCTTGCAATCTGACTTGTCCTTGGGTTCACGCTGGGCAGAGACTTGAACTTTGCTTTCACCAACAACTGAATTTCCTCCTTGGGTATCTGTACTAGTTACAAGTGACAGATACTCTATGACCGTTTTGTTTTTTTTAAAGGGGTTTATCAGCTTATGTAAGTAGACAGTACAGATACTATTTAAGTGATTTACATGTCTTCTTATAATTCCCAAACAACTTCATAAAGGAAGTACTCACATGAGCCCCACTTCATAGAATGGGAAAACTGGGGGACAGAGAAGTAAAATAGTGGTTGAATTTAGGTGCTCAAATGACATCATTCATAACCTCTTTCTCCAGCTCTTGGCTCCATTTTTTCTTATTGGTTTCAGATTCAGACAGATTTTCCCTAAGTGGTGGCAGGTAACACCCCAGCAGCTCGAACTTACCAGCTTAGTACTCACCAGAGAGAAAATACATTTCCTTCCCAGTAGTTTCTGAAAATGTCCTGGGACCGGTACCCATTGGCTCTGATCATCCCAGTTTGCTCCCTGGCCTCCTGTGTCCTAAGTTTTGGCCACACTTATGTCACATATCCACCCAAGAGTGAGGTGATGGAGTAACTCCATCTGAACTTCACATACTCAGAGCAGGGGAGGGGTAGCTTTCCTAAAGGAAAATCCAGATCTCATTGCCAAGGTAAAGGGAGGTGAATGCTGTTGGCAGGCAAATATAATTGATGTTCACCAGAGCGCCCTTCTCACTTTGTTGACTGGAGTATAGGGTGCATAGTGGGAGAGGGTAGGAAAGAAAACTGGTAAAGTCAGTTTGGATCAGATAAAGCCATGTGTTTATTCCTTCATTCCCTAAATGTTTATAAATAAGCTTTTGCTAAACTTTAGGAGTAAATACAGCGGTGTGCTGGAGTTGGGTTTTATTGACCTGTGAGAGCCAATCATTAACATTTCAAAAATTTTGCAGGATACTATCAAACATAGCCATTTTAAGAATTACATGGGCCAGGTGCCTGTAATTCCAGCACTTTGGGAGGCCGAAGTTGGTAGATTGCTTGAGCTTAGGAGTTCCAGACCAGCCTAGACAGCATAAGAAAATCAGGGATGGATTTATTTTTCTATTGATTATCTAGATAAGAAAGTGATGGAAAAAGTTAATGATGCAAATGTATCCATACATTACATTGTAAATAGCACAAGATACTGAACTAATATTCCTCTGGTATTTGCAAATGTCTGATTCAGCAAAGATGACTCACATCTTTGATGACAAGTGAAGTTTCAGTGTTTCCCCTTTATCTTATGTTCTAAAAGAAAATACCAACTAACACATTGGAACTACACATGTTCATCAATTGCAACTATAGATTGGCAACAAACACAGGAGTTGAGCAAGAATTAACAAAAGCATTCTGTAAGAATCAATTGACTAAAGGAAGTTTACAAGAGTATTGTATGTTTTTACTATTTGTAAAGAGTATGCTGCACATCTGTTATATCAATAAACTTTATAATTAAATAATATATGCATATGCATGCATAAATTCCTTGCCCCTCTTCCTCCAGGGAACAAATTATTCAGCATTTACTGAGGTGTTACTTTATAAAAGAGTGAATATGCAGTATTATATCAATCTAATAATTTTAGACTATTTTGTAGTCAATGGGAGCCATTGGGGTTTTCTGAGCAGAGGCATGGCACAATTAGATTAACATTTTAGAAACTTTAGCAGTGATATGAATAGATAGAAGATAAAGTGGTTAGGGAGGTCTCCTAGAAAGTCCATTCAAATTCAAACGCAATTAATGATATCCCTCAGCTAAGTGCTAGACATTATGCTAAGAAATTTCATATGCTATTTCTTTTACTCCTTATAGCAACTCTATTGAGGTAGATATCATCATGACAAAGGCAATGAGGCTAACCAGAAAGATACAGATTTAAGAAGGAAATAGACTGACTAAGCACTGCTGACTGTAGCCTAGATGTAGACTTATTTGACTGTCTGGCAACCAGTCTCTCTAGTGTCCTTTGAAAAGTCACCCCTCCCATTGTACCTATCTGCCCTTGCCACCCAAGGAATAAACACATCAACCAGACTAAGCCAAACAGCCTCCCTTCCCTTGTTTGAAAATTAAGGAATGGGGGAAATGGGTGGCAGGCATGAATTTCAGAGAAAGTACTTAGCATAGCTGGCTAAATCGTTAGTTCTGCCTGCACCCAGAACAGCACTGGTTTCTGTCCTATTTCTAAACCTAGTTTCCATCCTCCAATAAATTATATTTTTACTGAAGTTTCCCAGAATTGGCTTCTATTGCTTGCAACCAAAAAACTCCCACCACTACTATGCCTAATTAGAAGAGAAGGTGCAGAACTGGGTGATGTTTACAGCTTAATGTTTCAGAAAGAAGATAGTAAATACTCCCAATTTTGTAATGCCACAGACACAAGTGACTACAATTTGTTCTATAGGTCTCTTTTGCTCTGAAGAACAATCTCCATTTTAACATTTGTATACGGTGGGTTTCCTGAGCTCACATAAAAGGGAACCTCAGCTCCTTTATTTCTATCAGTTTCCCCACCAGCTGCACTGAGGTGCATATTAATGATGGCTCGGCAGACCCTGGTCTGTGAGGCTCAGAAGCATGAAAGATACACCTATAAGTGTGTGATCTGTGCTATCAAAGGCCACAGGAAGATCAGTGGGAAGGAAAATTGACACAGCGACAGAATCCACCCCTTATCAAACAGAAGGTCTTGACAAGTCCTCATTAGAGGGGTCTCTGTGTTTTGGACTGATTGAAATGTCTCAGTCTGCAAGGATCCCAAAGCAAAGGTCAAAGTAGCCTTGCAATTGGGCCTTCTAGCTTCTCTTTCTGTGGAGGGGATGAAGAGAGGCCTTAAAATCAGTCAGGACCAGACCCTGGGCTAGCAGGAGTGCTTAATCAGCTGCCCTAGGTCTCAGACAAGAAAATTCTGACTGTTGCCAAGGAGGTATTAATGACGGATACCATAAAAGGCAGTGACCTCATAGCTCTCAACTTCTCTGTCAAACCCCTAGTTGGCAACAGATCAAGGAGGCAGGTTGCCACACTGATCACATCTGGCTGCGTGTATAAGAAAGATCAAAGTGGCAGGCCTATAAGTCCAAGAGAGGCCCAGTTGCCAGTTTCCATCTCTCCGGCCCACTGCCTGGCACCTGGGGGATGCTCCATACGGGTTTGTCGGTAAGAGGCAAGCAGTGGAAGAAAGAAAGGATCTGACTGCTGCTCTGAGCCTGAGGGGAAATGTCTTTCTCATCATTAACTCCTGGGGCTTTGGTCCAGATGGGAAGAATCGCCTCCTGTTCCACTCCTGCCTCCTCACTCCTCAAATCCTAAGTAAGATTCAGATTCTTAAGAAGGCAGATGGAGGCCTGGGACTCTTCTGACAACACTTCTTTTTGTTCATCCTGGGGACCGCTCGGAAGATAAGCATAGGAGAGCTCCAGCCTGGAACCCCTGCTGTAGCTAGTCCAGCTTTGCCTATAACAGAAGCTCCTTCAGGCTTTAGTCTTTTCATTTGTTGAAAGAAAGCATGAGCCAAATTATTCTAAGGGGTCTGTCCAACAATAATCTTCCATGTGTTGGGCTAACAGAATCGTGTCTGTCACTGCAGAGTGTATCTTTACTTAAAACACAGATTCCCCAAATAGGGTTGCAGGCCTTCTCCTCTTGACAACGGCCTTTCATGTTGTTACCATTATAACCTTCCACTGACATTATCAAAGTCCAGAAAGCAAAAGCTTGATGCCAGAGATAACAAGGCAAAAGAACCCACCCCACAAGGCCCGAGTCACGGTCATGCACTGACAGCCACCCCAGCCACCGAGGCCAGGAATACAGTCTCTCAGTTAAGCCATTTCCTGGAGCGAAAACCAGCGTTTTTCCACAGAGCCAACCATTCAAAGCTGCCCTTTCTGCCCTTTCAAATTTAATTTGTTTCAAATCTTGTAGGAGCCACAGAATTATTTCAGGATTGGAGTCAAGTGAAAACAGGTGTGCCACTCTTTCATCCATACCCCCTCCTCTTCAAAGGGGCCTGATTAGCCACCAGATTAATCGAGCTGGCCAATGGGGAGAGGAGTCCTGCAGCTTTCCTAAGCATCAGTCACTGAGATGCTGACCCAGAGTCTGGGGGTCCCAGTATAGGACCTCTGACCTGGCTGACCTTCTCGTGCCCTATCCAAGTGCCCATGCAGTGACAGGACTTGGCTATGGCCTCATCCGCCCTGTGCCAATATCTTTTTCTGCCCTTGTGCAGGCCATTCTGGCCTTGAAAGCCAAGGCATGGTGGTCCTGCCTTCCAAGATAAACCAGAGTTCTGTTCTTGGCTATCTCAGGATTTACTTTGGCAATTCCATTTAGGCTGACCTTCCTAATGTGTCAATATTTAGGGGGCTATGCATGGAAAACATTTGCAAAGTTTAAAATGAAATAGAAAAGTCTTATTCAAAGACAAAAAATGGAGGTCAACAAAAAGTCAAACCAAAGGGAAAAATTATTTTCACGGTGCATTCCTCAGAAGGGGAGCTGTTAGCACTCAGGGCCACTGTAAAGGGAGATTTTTACCCCAGATCCTGGTGGAGAGGGCTGCAGGGCCCACACCTGGGATGGCTTTTCTCTTCTCTCTGTACAAACCCCTTTGGTTTCTTCATTTCTTCTCATGGCTAAGTACCATCTTGATGCTGCCAACTCCCAAGTTTAAATCTCTAACCCTTGCCTCTGTCTTGATTTCAGGCTTATATATTAAGTATTGATTAGATATCTCTTCTCAGCATCTAAAATGTTCAAAGCCATTCCATCCTAAATATTGCTTTCCCTCAGACTTCTCTGTGGCAGCACTGTCCTTTCATTTGTTCAGGCCCAAAACCCTGGAGTCAGTCATCCTTGCCTCCTCTCTTTCCACACGCCACATCCAATGTCAGGACATCTCATCTGTTCTACCTGCAGAACATGTCTCAAGTCCAACCACTTCTCACCCTTTGCATCACTACCAACTTGCTACAAGTCACCACAGTTTTCTGCCTAAAATAAGGTAGTAGGCTCCTAACCAGTTATCCTACTCCCACCCCACCCCATCTATCTTGACCCTGGTTGCAGAGAGAAATGACAATGATTCTTTTAAGATACAGTTAGGTTGTATCACTATCTGTTCAACACCTTCCAGTGGTTTTCCATCTCATTCATACTAAAAGCCAAAGTCACCACAAGGGCTTAAAAGATCCTCCAATATCAGTTCCCTGTTCCACTTCCGACCAGTTAACCCCTGACCTCATCACCTGTCCTCTTCCCCTCACTCACTCTGTTCCAGCTACACTGGTTTTCCTGATGGTCCTCAAGTTCAGCAACCATGCTCCCACCTCAGGACTTTGCTCCTGCTGTCCCCTCTGCATGGAATGCTCTTCCTCTTCCTCAGGTATCTCGGTCTTATTTGCTTCTTCAACTGTTTTAGCTCATTGCCAAGATTTGCCTTTACAGAGGAGGCATCTCCAACCCCTCTACATAAAAGAGTAATGGTCACACTTCCCCCTGCATCATAGCTCTCACTATGTTGCTCATCCTGCTTTATATTTTTATGTGACAACTGTCTCCACCAGACTTATTATAGACATATGTATTTGTTTATTTTCTGTATCCCTCAACTACAGAATAATTCCAGTGGGATGAAACTTTATTTGTTTGCTGCTATATCCCCAGAACCTAGACTGATGCCTCATACCTGGTAGACATGAATATGTAATTTTAAATATAATTAATACTCAGCAGCCTTCAAGTCCTCTGACATTCTCAACTTTTCTTTGCATGATCACTCCAAGTTTAAAGGTGGAGCATGAGTCTGGGTCCTGACCAATTATTACACTTCGCCCCCCCTCCATCACATACACACACACATGCAAAAGGATTGGCTCAGGGAGGATATTGTAACTCACTGGGATCCAATAAGACACAATGAAACTTTCTCTGACTTCTGTAAAACCAATATTACTCCCTTCCATTTAATTTTAACATAAAAGGGACTGGATCTGCTGCAGCCGTTTGGACACTGTGAGAAGAGTTCGGGCAGCCTTGGAGATGCATTGATGGGGAGCAGTCACCAATCTTAAGGACAATATGATTCCATTGACCATGACTTACTCATTTCACATAGAGAGACTTGAACTTCAGAGAGAAAATGCAGGAAAAATAAATGAAGAAGCACTTGTCCTTGCCCTTGTCCTCTGCTGAGCCTTCCTCCTTCAACCATTTAGAATTGTGATGACACTTCAAGGTAAAGCGGGAATGGAAAACAGGTCATGTGCCATATCCAACTCTAATTGACAAGTGGTCATTTCCTGGAGCTTAATACTGAGAAAGATTTAGAAACTGTGAATAGCTCAGTGGGGGAATGCAACATGATTGAATAGTAATGCTGTTATAAGCACAAGACAGGGGAGTGATGTATTAATTTTCCTGTGCTTGAATAAAGCATAAAATTGAGATAATTTCAGGAACATGATATGAAATATATATGCATAATAAGGGGACAGAGAAAAAAAAATGTGATTAGATTAGGAGGAAACCCAGGGCTGGCTTCTGGCAGGTGAACCATGAGTGGAAGCCAGGAAATACAGATAGTCCCCAACTGTTTTATCTAGAGCAGAGGGGCCATGTCACCGAGAGGTTTGAGATAAGGCTGGAGATGTTCCACCAGGGACAGAATGATTGATGAGGGCCTTGAATGCTAGACCCAAAAAGGTTGATTGGATGCAGGCAGCAATAGGGAGTTTCTGTAGGATTTGGAGCAGGTGAGGGTTGTAATAAGATAGATGTTTGAGGCAGATTATCCTGTCAGTTGGATCCAGGATGAATTGAAGCTGTGAGAATTGGTGATGGGGAGGCTGGTTAGCATCCTGCAGCAATGAGTCAAGGAAATGCACTCTGGAAAATGTCTTAAGCAGACCTGTCATGAGTACAGCCACAGACTGCTTAGCTGTGTCCAGACCTATCCTGTGGACATGCTCAGAGAAACCTCAGAACATCCATAGCAAAGCTTTCGGAGCAAGGGATCTATCTGAGAAGTTTTGGAGGGGTCTTTCCATCCAGTTCACTTGACAGTGGCCAGGGCAAGGAGAGACGCCATTCTGAAGCAGCTGTGAAAGCTTCTGTGTGGAAAGAATTGTGTGCCTTTTGTTGTTGTGGCACCAAAGTTCAGCTAACTAGGGTCCTTGAAGTGTCCACTAAATCATACATAGGAAGGGATGATCTGTTAATCACTAAACTCATATAAATGTAGGCTATATACTTAGATCAGTCATGGTATGGACAAGGGATACAAATGCAAATGTTAGCAGCTTCCAGGTTGGTAAAATAACAAAGCAAAGCAAAGTGGAGACTGGTGTACCAGGAGGCAACATTCTGAAAAAGCAGCAGCCTTTCAGCTCTCACTGGTGGTTTCCATCCACTAATGTAGGCTAAATACTTCAGTTTTTAGATGAGAAGTCTTATTATGTCTAGTGTTTCATGTTAAATTCCCTCATTCTTAAATGTTCATAGCTGTTTTAATTTTCTTTTAACTGCTGATTTCCCTGTTCAGATCTCTCAACTCAGAAGCTACAGATGTGGGTTTAGTCCCTATTACTGGGTGTAGCTCTTGATTCAAGGGAGGCAGATGATGAGCTCTGAAACAGGCAGCCTGGGGTGAAATCCTTCGCCAGCCCACTTTTTCTCTCAATAACTGACCAAAGAACTCAGCACTGCACAGCTTCCATTCCATTGTCTATCAAATGGAGAAAATAACAAAGTAATTAAGCATTTGCCAAGTGTCAGGCACTGTCTTAATGCTTTATGCATTCTTACAATGACCCGATGAGATAGTTGCTATTATATTTTCTCCATTTTTCAGATGAGAAAACTGAGACGCAGGAAGTTTTAAGTATTCCTTCAAAGTACTGCAGTAATAATAGAGGTGAAGCAGTTGTGGTGATTGCAAAGCACATTCTAAGCATTAGTTATTCTTGTCATTGATCACGACGCAGAGAAAATGTGGTATTAAAAATCACAACTGTTGGCAGCTGTTTCTGCCCTGGGGGAGTGGAAACTTCTTTCTTGACATGGCTCTGTATTTCAAAAAATGCCTGGAAAGTTCTCTTGGAGTCTAATGCTGAGGCTTCTAAAGGATTGGCCCAAATGATGCATCTGGGCAAAGAGCGACGTTGAACTGTCCTTCAAAACAGTGGCAGGATTTGGAGGGTCTGGGAGCCTGAGCAGAGGGAATGAGGGGGCTGAGAAGAAGGAGGGAGGTGAAAGGGGTAAGGAAGACATTGATGGGGAACAGCTCAAGCACCCTGGTGAGATCCTGGAGGAACTGGAGGAGGAGATGGTCAAAGAGTTAACTTATGCTTTATAGGACTGGAGGAGACATCGCGATTATTGCCAAATCAGGCTACGTGCACTCACCTCTATTGCTGCTGAGCCTTGAGTAAAATCCTTCTACTTACAAAGACTGCTTCAGAAAAGCAGAGATAAAAGGATTGTGTACCTTTGGGTAGAGGTGAGACTGGGAGATATCTAATATTTACGAAGCCTTTTCACTGTGCCAGTCCTCTTCCAAGTGCTTTCCACTCATTTAATACCAAAAATGACCTATGAGTTGTTCTATTAGCTCATTTTTACAGATGAGAAAACTGAGGCAGTTACTCAGCTACAACTGACTCCGGATTCTGTACTCTTAACTTCTATGTTATTCTGAAACAAAGACAGAGCTGCCAAAGAGGAGATCTCTGTGAAAGCAAGGATTCAAAGGAAAGAGGTGGTAAGAGCAAAAGTGACTAAAAAGACTGTATGCTCTGGAGAATGTCTAGGGATATTGGGAGGCTCAGGGAAGAGGTTGCTTGTTGCTGGTTTTTCCACTAACCTGCTAGGTGGGGACTTGAACCATTTTCACTTAACCATCAAAACAAGGTGATTCAGCTTCAACTGATCTTTGGATGACACTGTTTATTTTCAAGATTCAAATAGGATCTCCAAGTGACTAAAGCCTATCATTCTAAGTCACTTCAGACATTAACCTTATCCTTGACCTGTGCTGATGAGTGATTAGTATACCCAGGTAGTATGTCCCATTTGTGTTAGCTGCTTCCCTGAGTGTGCAGAGAAGGTGATAACACCTCAGAAGCCTCCTAGGCATCAGAGTAAACTTAACTGACGATTTTCTGAGTGAGGAGGGTAAGAGATAATTTTGCTATGTAGAGGACTATCAATCACTTTCAAAGATACAACTAATACCTGGATCTAAAAAGAGGAAATGGTTGAGCAAATTCATTAGGGAGGCTTTGATTTTATCTGCTTATGGGCAGAAAAGAGACAAAACTATTGTGTGTTTGAACTCTGTTAATTTGTATAACACGTGCTCTACTTATGTTTTGAAAGAGATATAGATCCACATGGTGGATACTCTTTTTTCCTTATTGATTTGCTAAGCACAAGCATTGAAATTACTTTTAACTCACAACAATGGAAAAATCTTTTAATGAAAATACTATCCACCAAAGGTTAAAAAGTTAAGGTCTGTCACAGAGGAAAATGAGACAGGCATGATCAAAATGCAATGCATTTTGCCCTTAGAGAGATCAGGCAGTACCCAAATCTGTTTTATCCCCAATCTCTCTCTCGCTCGCTCTCTCTCTCTTTCTCTCTCTCTCTCTGTCTCTCTCTGTCTCTTTCTCTTTCTCTAATCTCCCTCTCTCTCCCTCTCTCTTTTTCCTAGTAATCCACTAAAGAAGTGTCAATAACTTATATTTTATTAATGATTCATTGTCAAGTTTGGCAGTGTAGAAACAGTCTCCTTCTTTCTCTAATGCTGTTTTTAGTTCCCAGAATAGAAGCTGAAGGGAGAAAAAGCCACATGAATTATAACTTATTTGAAATGCCCCCATCCAGTACATCAAGGGTTACTTTCCAAATCCCATTTTCTCTTATCAGTAGTGCATTACTCTTCGCACTTACACATTTTGCATCAGTATTTTCTGTCTTGGAAATTAGGCATGTGAAGCAACTACAAGTGGTGACTGAGCTGAGGGATTGGCATATGTAGTAAGCATTTACAAAAAGAATCAGATCATGCGACCTCAAAAAGGTGAGCTTCTTTTAGGTGGGATTTTGTTAGGCTGATTGTGGTGAGCTAAAGTAGAGCCAAAAGGGAGGAAAGAGACTCAAAGTGAGAAAAAGGCACTTATGGAAGCTCAAAATTAAACAAAGAAGCCTTTTTGAGTATTAAGAAATAAAAACAATGGATCTGGAGCCATGGAATGGTGCCCAGGGTCCCCAAAAGCTCATTTGCTTTTAAGATTGTTTGGGCTTTAATTAGTGAAGCCTTGTCGAGAAGGATTAAAAATCTTGAACTTTGAAAAAGAGCAAGTTGCAAGGCCAAATGGGAAGAAGGCTGAGTGGATACAGATGGCAGTATAGAACTCACAGCTTGTTTAGTCAAGGATTAGAACTCTAAGATCTGAGGTGGGGCTGGTAGTTTTATTTACAAGAGAAGTTCAGACCACTTTATTCTGCTTTAGGCATGAGATAAAGCCCATCATGAAGAAACTTACAGAAATGATGCCCCTCTGTTTGTAGTTTTAAGCTTTCTATATTTATCAAGCATCAATAGCTCACATTTTCCCCCACTCTCAATGCTCCAAAGCATATTGAATTACTTACAGTCCTTCCAAAGCCCAAACTATTTTATGTGTCTAAATCCTCTACATAAAAATTTTTTCTGCCTCTACTTGTAAACTCCCATGAATCCTTTGGAAATGTATCCACCCATATCCTCTTCTCTGAAGACCTGTCTGAATCTTGCAACCAGTGGATCATGGTCCCCTTTTTGTCATCTACTTAAATCCACCTGTGCAGTTGCACTTATCACTTTGTGTTGCATTTATTTGGTAACACATAGAATACATGCAAAGGAATGCATATGGAATATATATACATTTTAAATAATGATCATTTAAAAATACCTGTGTACCTACCAAACAGCTTAAGAGAATATTGCCAGTAACTTAAAACTCCTGCATGACTCACCCATCCCTCAGCCTATTTACTCTGAAGAGGAAACTACCTGAAGAAATTGTATGTTTATTCTGACCTCGTTTTCTTTCTGCTTTTATCACATATATTTCTGTTCCTAAACAACATAGTGTTCAGAGTTGCCTACTTAGAACCTAATAATGTGATTTTAGGATTCATCTATATTGATGATTGCTCTCAAGGGGTAAAATTTGGTTCTTGGAATGCAGAAAACTCCTAGTCTTAATATGTACAGCAAAGTTATACACATGATCTAAAAATACATGATCAAAAAAATTTGTCTGTGGCATTAAAATTTCATTGATTTGTTCAGAAAAAAAAGAAAAAAAAACTAAAAAGACTTCATAGAGGTATGATATAAAAAAAAAAGATTGGGAAACACAAGTGTGGGTCATATATTTTTATTGCTGTGTAATATTTCAACAGATAACTAAACCATAATTCATCTACCTATTTAAATGATTATGTATATATGGGTTGTTTCAAAATATTTTTATTATTAAAATGGTGTTGTGCTTGTAAACTTGATAGTCTAGATGAAATGAACCAATTGCCTGAAAACACAATCTGCCAAAACAAACAATAAAATAGAGAAGTAATCTGAATAGGTCTACATTTGTTAAAGAAATGAAATCAAATATTAATAACTTTCCAAAACAGGAAGCACCAGTCCCAGATGGGTTCACTGGTAAAGTCTACCAAATATTTAAGGAAGAAATTTTACCAATTCTCTAAAATCTATTTCAGAAGATAAAAACAGAGGGAATATTCCCTAATACTCTATGAGGCCAACATGACCCCAATACCAAAATGAGACCAAGATATTACAAGGAAAGAAAACTATAGGCCAGTATTGCTCATAAACATAGATATAAAATTCCTCACAAAATATTGGCAAATCAACTACAACAATGTATAAAAAGATTTATACACCACAACCAAGTAGAATTCATCCCAAGTATGCGAGGCTAGTTTAATGTTCAAAATTCCATTAATGTAGTACATCACATCAACTGGCTAAAGAAAAAAAATCACATGGTTTTATCAATGGACACAGAAAATTATTTGATGAAACCCAGCATCCATTCATAATAAAAGCTATTAACAAATCAACAAAGTAGAAGTAGGTGGGAACTGCTTACATTTGATAAAGACCAACTACAAAAATCTACAGCTAATATCATAAGGGTGAAAAGCTTAGAACTTTTCTGCTACAATCAGGAACAAATCAAGGATATCCCTTCTCACCACTGCTTTTCACCATTATACTACAAGACCCAGAAAATGCAATAAGACAAGAAAGTGAAATTAAAAGTATACAGATTTGGAAAGAAAAAATAAAACTGCCTTTGTACACAGATGACATGATAGCCTATGTAAAAAATCTGAAAGAACTGATTCTTTAAAATTATAGAACTAAGTGATTATATCATTTTCTAGAATTATAAATGCAACATATAAAATTAATATGTAAAGGTCAACTGTTTTCCTATATGCCAGGAATGAACAAAAGTATTTGAAATTAAATCATATGACCATTTACATTAGCACCCCCAAAATGAAATACTTCAGTAAGATCTAACAAAATATGGACAAGATCTTTGTGAGGAAAACTACAAAACTCTGATGAGAGAAGTACAAAATAAATGGAAAGATAGTCTGTGTTCATGGATAGGAAGACTCAATAGTGTCAAGATTCAATTCTTCCAAAGTTGATCTGTAGATCTTATTTATATAACTCAACAAGTTAATTTGTGGATATCAAAAAACTAATTATCTAAAGCTTATAGAGAGGCAAAGAGCCCAGAATAGTCAACTCAATATTGAAGAAGAACAAAGAGAATTGACATTACCTGCCTTCAAGACTTGACATAAAGCTGCAATAATCAAGAGGGTGTGATATTAGCAAAAGAATAAACAGACAGATCAATAGAACAGAATAGAGAGCCCAAAAGTAGACCTACATAAATACAGTCAACTGATTTTTGACAAGGAGCAAAGATAATACAATGAAGCAAAGATAGCCTTTTCAACAAATGGTGCTACAACAACTGGATTTCCACATGCAAAAAAAAAACAAAAAAGAATCCAGACATAGACTTTACACCATTTACAAAAATTAACTCAAAATAGATCATAGATCTAAATGTAAAACTAAAAACCATAAAACTTCTAGAAGATAGCAGAGAAAATCTAGATGACCTTGGATATAGCAATAAGTTTTTAGATATAAGACCAAAGTCATAATCCATGGGAAAAAATAAATAAGCTGTGCTTTATTAAAATTAAAAGCTTCCACTCTGCAAAAGAAAATGCCACAATTAATTAGATGAGAGGCTGGGCTAAAATATTTGCAAAAAGAAACATCGGATAAAGAACTGTTATCTAAAAATCTATAAAGAACCCTTAAACTCAAAAATGAGATAATGAACAACCTGATTTTATAAATGGGCAAAAGACCTGAACAGATACCTCACCAAAGAAGATACACAGATAACAGAGAAGCATATGAAAAAATGTTCAACATCATATGGTATTAGGGAATTGAGAATTAAAACAACAATGAGATTACACTACACACCTCTTAGAATGGCCAAAATCTAGAATACTGACAACATCAAAGGATGGCTGGGATGTGGAGCAACAGGAACTCTCGTTTATTGCTGGTGGGAATACAAAATGGTACAGGCATGTGGAAGAGGATTTTGCTGTTTCTTACAAAACTAAGATACTCTTACCGTCTGATCCAACAGTCATGCTCCTTGGTATTTACCCAAATGAGTTAACAACTTACGTTAACAGAAAAACTAGCAATAGGGTGTTTATAGTGGCTTTATTCATAACTGTGAAAACTTGAAAGCAACCAAGATGTTCTTCAGTAAGTGAATGGACAAATAAACTGTGGCACATCCAGACAATGAAATATTACTCAGCACTGAAAAGGAATGAGCCATCAAGCCATGAAAAGGCATAGAAGAAGCTTATATGCATCTGTAAGTCAAAGATGCCAATCTGAAAAGGCTACATATGGTGGAATTTTAACTATATGTCATTCTGGAAAAGGCAAAAGTATGGTGACCCTAAAGAGATCAGTGACTGATATGTGTTTGAGGGTAGGATGGATCCATAGGTAGAGCACAGAGGATTTTTCAGACAGTGAAGCTATTCTGTATGATATTAAAATGGTGGATAGATGTCATTACACATTTCTCAAAACCCAGAGAACATAAAATGTAAACCATGGACTTTGGGTGATAATGATACATCAGCATAGGTTTATTGATGATAACAAATGTACCCCTGGAGTGCAGGATGTTAACAGTGGAAAAGCTGTACCTGTCTGGGAACAGAGAGTATATGAAAATTCCGTACCTTCTGCTCAATTTTGCTCTGAACATAAAACTGCCCTAAAAATAAAGTATATTTAAGAAAATGATGCATGGGCATTCTTATACACAGCTACTGGTGCATATGTGCATCATTTAATTTAGAGAATGCCTAGAAAATGAATTGATTGGTTCTATGGCACACACATATCCAAATTTACTAGGTTATTCACAGAAGTTGTTTCAATTTACATTCCCACCAACAGTGCATAAATCCTCATTACTCCACCTCCTCACCAACATTTGGGATTGTCATATGTTAAAATTTGTCATTCTTGTGGATGTCAACAACAAAGAAAACATATTTGGGATTTAGTCTATTATTAATAAAGTAGAGCACCTTCTCATATATTTATGCCAATGCAAGCTTCTTTCTCTGTATTTATTTATTTATTTTGTCATTTTTGGTTGCCTTGTTTTATTGATGGGTAGGAATTATTTATGTTCTGAATATTGTTCCTTTGCTGCTAATGTACATTATAAATGCCATTTCCAGTATATGTTCTTTTTTTTCATTCTATTATGCTTTTTGGTGAACAAAATTTCTGAATTTTAATGCAGCCAAATTTATCAATTTTTTAATTTATTTTTTATTAATTTCTGCTTTTATTTTTGACATGTTCTGTCCTCTACTTTTGTTGGGCTTAGTCTGTTATTGCTATTCAAAATTCTTAATTTTTAGCCTTCCTTCTTTTTTTATATAGAAATTTAAAAGACATTACATTTTCCTAAAGTACTACTTAAACTTTTTCCATCATTTTTCAGATATAAGTATTTTTAAATTTCTATTGTGATTTACTCTTTTACTCATGGGTTTTTTTTTTTCCCCTCCCAAATGTATGAGATTATTTTAACTGTCTCTTTGTCATTGATTTGTAACATATTGTGTTATTGTTAGGAATGCGGGTTGCATGATACCCTTTGAAATTTGCTAAACCCTCTTTTATTGCATAAAATGTAATCTGGGTTCCATGTGTGCTTGAACAGGATATATATCCTCTTGTTATTGATGTGATGGTCTATGTATGTCTGCTAGATTGAGTTTCTTAATTGTATTTTAGAAATCTATATTATCTTAGAGAGCATGAATTATCATTTACTGAGAGAAATGTGCTAAATATCTCCCATTTTAGTGGTGATTTATTTGTTTTTCTTTATAGTCTTGTTAGTATTTGCTGCATAAAACTTGGTAGATTATTAGGTACATACTATCAGAATTATGTTATATTTTCTTATGTTACATAACGATGTTATGTTATATGTTTATCTCATGGATTTTTTTGCCTGAAAGTCCATGCTGTCTAATGTTAATATAATTATGCCATCTTTATTTTTACCAATATTTGCCTGGAGCATCAGTTGGGGTCAAATTAAAAAAACAGAAACCCCTTAAATATCCAAACACAGGGAATTTAATTCAGGGAATGGGATACACAAATGACAGACTTCTGAGAAACCCAACAGGGATGGCGAAGCAATGTGAAGATTAGCAACAGCAAGAAGTTGCTACCATGAAGAGGGTGGCGAAACAAAGGGGAGAGAAAGTGATAGTAAAACGCAGGAGTGGCAGTCAACCACATTAGCTAGAACCACAGAGGGGCTGTAACAACACAGGAAAGACCCTCGGAGCTGGAGACTGCCAGAGAGAAAGGAAACCCCTGGGCACAGTCTTCTGCTGACAGTCCAAACTCAGCCTCCCACTGACCAAACTCAGAAACCAGCTGACCTGGAGAAAGCAGCTACTGGGCATCAGCATCACCAAGATTTGCTCAGTAGAAGCCTCATTCACACTGGCTTCTAGGCCCTTTTGACATGTCCTAGTATTCTTTGAGCGCTTCCATACTTCATGGCACAAAAAAGATATTTCAGGCTTGAAACATCTTGTTTTTTACTTGCAGCCCTGCAGAAGGCCCTTTCTTATCCAGCTCAGCTGGACTTATGCAGGGCCGCCATCCTGAGCAGAGACTCCTTCATCACATGGACTCTGTGACCTCCTGCTCTTCCAAAGTCTGAGGGGGAAACGGATCCCAAGACCTTTTCTTTTCTTTTCTTTTCCTTTGCCTTTTCTCCTCTCCTCTCCTTTTCTTTTCTTTTTTTTGAGACAGAGTCTGACTCTGTCACCCAGACTGGAGTGCAGTGGAGTGATCTCAGCTCACTGCAACCTCCAGGACCTTTTCAAACTTTGAATATCCTAATGTTTCAGGTCTGGCTCTGTGAACTGCATAGAGATGGGAGTCTGTTTTTATGTCCGGTCTAATCATCCTTATCTTTTCACTAGATAATTTGATTCTTTTTCAGTGATTTTGATCCCTAACATAGTTAGATTAAATTCTACCAATATATTTAGCATTTTCTATTTGTCTCTTTTTGTTTCTTTGTTTCTTGTTTTGTTTTTTTCTTTTCTTGTCTTCTTTTATGTTGTTTTAGTTTTTTTCTTCTTAATCCATTTTTTTTCTAGTAGCTTTGATGTCACACACTCGTTCTCCATCCTTTTAGGGATTAACCTCGAATTTTCAACATGCATTTTAGTTGCATGTTGAAAATTTGAAGTTAATCCCTGAAAGGATGTAGATCAAATGTTTGACATCAATTTAATTTAACAAGCTTTACAAATAAAGCTCTACCTTTTCTACTTAATTTCCCATTTCCCGCCCCTGCTTCTTTCCTTTCCACCTCTTCTCTCCTTGATTCTCCCTTTTTCCTTCCTTTCCTTTGCTTTTCATTCCTTTCCCTTTCTGAACAATTTACTCCTAAATCCATTAGGTAAGCCGAGGAAGGTTGGAATCCCCACCAGAGTGAAATGGCAGAGCACAAATGGAGTGAAGCAGGTATCTACACAGAGTAAGCAGGGCAGCCTCACGTGGCATGGAGTGTTGGAGCTGTATTTGGGAGAAGGTTGTCTATGTAGGATGGTTGCCTGGGCATGATGTTGGAGCCTGTTCAGAATCAGTGAGGCAACCTCATGGAAGGGCAATGTGATGAGAAGTATCAGAGCTTGAGTGGGGGAGGTTGTGTGTACCCACCAGAAAGCAACCTAAGCAGAGCAAGGAGGTATTCATGTGGAGGTTCAGGAAGGTTCAGTGATGAAGGCAGGCTTCTGATTCAGGATATTGAAGCTCAAGAGGGGTGAGGAGAGTGCTCATGTGGGAAGGCAGCTTGTGGGGGTGTTGAAGGCCAACTGGTGATGGAGAGCTTCTGAACAGGATGGTGGCTCTGCATCAGGGAAAGGAGCCAGAGCAGGGTGAGGGAGATCTTCTCTTGGGAGCTGCAAGGGAGGAACAAGGTGACATCTTTTTTATGCCATAAAATAAAGAGGTATTCAAAAAATGTTGTGAAGATTCAAAATTACACAGAAGTGCACCTGATGGAATTCTCATTGATAAAACCAAGGACAATTTGACCATCAAATTAAGTAAGGGGAATAATGGATTACAACCCATTTAATAAAATAAAAAGGCATGTGTTCAAAGGGGATGGGAAGATCTCCCTCACCATGCTCTGGCTTCTTCCTTTCGTGCTGAACCATCCTGATCAGAAGCTCTGAATCACCACTTACTGCCTTCCCAGGTGAGAACTCTCCTCACCACTCTTGAGCTTCAGTACTCTGAACCAGAAGGCCTGCTTTTAACATTGAACCTTCCTCAACCTCCACAAGGATACCTCCTTGCTCTGCTTAGGTTGCTTTCTGGAGGGTACACACAACCTCCCTCATTCAAGCTCTGATACTCCTCATCACATTGCTCTTCCACGAGGTTGCCTCACTCAACTTATGATAGGGCTACATCTCAATAATCCCACCATAAACTGAAAAAGGTCTACAAGTCCCATGACAATTAGAAACCCAGCAGGACAGTCATTAAACCTTAAAGGTCCAAAATAATCTCTTTTGACACCATGTCCCACATACAAGGCATACTGGTGCAAGCGATGGACTCCCAAGACCTTAGGCAGCTCTACTCTGTGCCTTTGCAGAGTTCATCCCCTGAAGCTGCTCTCATGGGCTGGCACTGAGTTCAGTTTATCCAAGCACAAAGTGTAGGCTGCCGGTGGATCTATCATTCTCGGTCTGGAGGACAGTGGCCCTCTTCCCACAGCTCCACTAAGCTGTGCCCTGGTGGGGACTCTTTGCAGGAGTTGTAACCCCACCCCACATTTCCCCTCTATGCTCCCCTAGTACAGATTCTCTGTGAGAGCTCGGTCCCTGCATCAGCTTTCTGCCTGGGCAACCTGGCTTTCTCATATATCCTCTGAAATCTAGGTAGAGGCTTCCAAATATCTTCAACTCTGGCACTCTGTGCACTCACAGGCTTAAAACTGCATGGATGTAGACAAGGCTTATGGCGTGCATTCTTCAAAGTGGCAGCTTGAGCTGTACCTCAGCCCCTTTGAGCCCTGGCTGGAGCTAGTATGGCTGGGATGTGAGAAGCAGTGTCTGGAGGCTGTACAGGATAGTGGAGCCCTGGGCCTGGCCCATGAAACCATTCTTCCCTGCTAGGCCTCTGGGTCTGTGATGGGATGAGCTGCTTCCATGGTCTCTGAAATGACTTTAAGGCCTTTTCTCCATTGTCTTGGACATTAGCGCTTGGCTCACTTGTAGTTCTGTTAATTCTCTAGCAAGTGGTTTCTCCACAGCCTGTATGAATTCCTCTCCCCCACAAAAAAAGCTGTTTTGTTCTTTTTTTTGTCTCTGCCATATGGCCAGGCTACAAATTTTCCAATCTTTTTAATCTGTTTCCTTTTAAATAGAAGCTCCAACTTTAAGTCATTTCTTTGCTCCTGCATCTGGGAGTGTAGGTAGTTAGAAGCAGCCAGGCTACATCATAAATGCTTTGCTGCTTAGAAATTTCTTCTGCTAGATGCCCTAAATCAACACTATGAAGTTCAAATTTCCACAGATCACTAGGACAGAAGCACAACACAGCCAAATTCTTTGCTAAGGCATGAAGTGTGACCATTGCTGCAGTTTCCAATAAGTTCTTCATTTTCATCTGAGACCTTGACAGCCTGGCCTTCACTGTCACAATAAGTATTTGCTTGCAACCACTGAACCAGTCTCTAAAAATTTCAAACATTCCCTTTCCTTCGTTCCTTCTTCTGAGCCTTCCAAACTCTTCTAAACTCTGCCTTTGACCCACTTCCAAAGTTGCTTCCACATTTTCTGGTATCTTTGTGGCAATGCCCCACTCCTCGCCACTAATTTTCTATATTAGGCTCTTATTTCACTGCTCTAAAGAAATACCTGAGACTAGGTAATTTATAAGAAAAACGATTTAATTATTGGTTCATGGTTCTATAAGCTGTACAGGAAACATAGCAGCATCTACTTCTGGGGAAGCCTCAGGAAGCTTTTAATCATGGTGGAAGGTGGAGGAGGATCAGGCACATCACATGGCAAGAAGAGGAGCAAGAGTGTGTGTGTGTGTGTGTGTGTGTGTGTGTGTGTGTGCGCGCGCGCGTGTGCTGGAGGGCGGGGGTGCCACACACTATTAAATAAAAAGATATCATGTAAACCCAGAGGAAGAGCTGACTTATCACCAAGGGGATGGCCAAAGCCATTTATGAGGGAGCTATCCCCATAATCCAAACACCTCCCACCAGACCCCACTTCCAACACTGGGGCATTTCAACATGACATTAGAGCAGAGACAAATATCCAAACTATATGACCTTCCATGTAGGGTGTTACTTTGAAGGGGTAAAAGACTCTAGTAATTGCCAAGACTGAGTTTTTTTCACTGCTTCAAAGTGGTGAAAAAGATCAGACTTGATTTTTTTCAAGTCTGCTTCAGATTGAATCTATCAGGTCCAGAATCAGACCTGATGTGTCTTAAAGAAAACAAAACACTGCCCTAGGCACTAATCAAAGAAAATGTGACATGTTTTCTCACTTTCAACATAAAATCATTCTTTTTCTTTGATCTTCTATAGCATCGAAAATCAAAGAATCTGAAGGAAAAAAATAAGTAATTAACTGAGGAGAAAAGATAACTAAGATCAGAGAACAGGTTATAACAAGGTACTTCCCCCAAGGCCATCACTAGCTGCTATATGTATTCCCTTTCTCTGCAGTTTCTTCCAATTTTCGGATGGGATGATAGTTTATTTTCACAAAGAAGACAGACAAAAGTTATTGTCAACTAGAATGCATACTCTCTGAGAGCAAGACTAATACCTCTGATTCTTTTAGACAGCCTAGGACATGTCTGCTGGGTGTGGGGCACCAGATTTTGCCACCCCCAAATACAAAGTATTACTGAGCTAAGACAGTTAAGAAGCAGCAGATTCAGGGAAGCTCTCTACTCTCCCTCTATTTGTATTAAAGCAGGACATAGATTTATTATAAAGACAAAAGGCATCTCACCCCTCTTTGGCCAAGGAGACCAAAGGTTAACCACAAAGACAGCTTTTGACCCTGATTGTCTAGAGATGGTACTAGAGGAATTTCCATGAACAAGTTTCACTAACCAGGCTTTACCTGCCATCGTTTTGCCTTCTCACAACTTGCTGCTCCAAGGAGACTCAAAGTTCTTTTCTTTTGTCTTGTCACTTCTCTAAAATATACTGTTCTTTATTGAAGATGCTCTATAAGCTAGAATTCAAATCCACCTCTTTGAGAAATATTCAATTCCTAGGTGTCTCCCATGGAGGTTTGAAATACATATGTTAATAAACATGTTTGTTTTTCTCTTGTTAATTGTCTTTCATTATAGGGATCCATTGGAACTAAGAACCTGTGATGACTGAAGAAAATTATTTTTCTTTCCCTACATGGGCATGTTGAAAAGAAAGCAAAAAGTATAGATTACTTGATGGACTGATAAAGTATATCATACAGCCTTTAATGAGAGAAGACAATATAACATAAAGCACACTATGAGTCAGATATCCTGGTTTCAAATCCAGGCTCAGTTACTGCTAGAAATATGAACCTTCTCTAAGCTCAATTCTTAATTAATTTAATCAATAGCTTAGCTTTGAGGAATTCCTGAGCTAATTTGGTTGAGATAATTGTTATGAAAATCCAGAAAATCTCTCAAGGAAGAAGTTACAGAGAAGAAGGTCCTGACCAGAGCCTTAAAAGTGGTGACTATTTAGATAACAGGAAAGGAACCTAAGACATTTTTACAGAGATGCCTTTGAATTCCTGATTTGTGAGGCGTTTGGAGAGCTCCTAAAGCTACTTTAGTTTTCAACTTCCTTCCCGTTTCATGAGAGTAATGCCACGTAGTAGTTACATTCCCACACTCTGGATTCATTGCCTGTGATCAAGTCGTAGAATCATAGTTCTACCTAGTTTGTTGTCTATGTTAAAGAGAAAAAGATGAAACCTCAGATTTTTTTCTGTTTTTTTTTTTTTTTTTTTTGAGACAGAGTCTCATTCCGTCGCTAGGTGCTAGGCTGGAGTGCAGTGGCACGATCTCAGCTCACTGCAACCTCCGCCTCCCAGGTGCAAGCAATTCTTCTGTCTCAGCCTTCCGGGTAGCTGGGACTACAGGTGCGCACCACCACACCCAGTTAATTTTTGTATTTTTAGTAGAGACAAGGTTTCACCATGTTGGTCAGGATGGTCTTAATCTCTTGACCTCGGGAACCTCAGATTTTTTAATCTGAAAAGTGAGAGACTACCACTCTCACAGGGTCGTTGAGAGGATTAAGTGAAACAACCAATGTGAGTGTCTAATGTATTGCAACTGCAGTGAATATTAATTTTAACTCATTCCTATTAACACTGTCATGTTCCCTAATATTTCCTTCTCAAGTCCTGAGTCTCTGGAGTATTGCTAACTTGCTTGATCTGCCTGCCTCACCCACCTTTCACCCTAGGTAGAAGAACATATCCCGGATTAAAGGTTACATCCTGTGAAGACAGACTGTGAAAGCCCAGCCACAATAGATGGATAGACAATGTGTTTTTTGTTCAGAGCAGCCACCAACAGTGATGACAATAGCCATCAGTGAGCCGAGGTCAAAGATCAGCCATCCCTCTGTCACTTCATTCTTCTTCTGGCTGCCAGTGGAGTCCATAGGAACTCAATCTCAGGTCTGAAATCTAATCAAAGTTCATCCACCCAGACTCAAACCTAGGACACCAAAGAACAAATTCATAAGACAAAGTCTTCACTCAGCCTTCTGCATTTGGTGATTGTAGAAACATGGTACAACTGCCAAACAGATGAGAAACTTTGGGGGAAATTGGTGATTCAAGCCTTGAGAGTGAGGATTAGCAGGAGAGCTTGATGAAGACTCTGGACACACTTGGGTAGCACCAGAGTGAGAGCCTGCCATGACTCTCCAGGTAGGCATTCGAGGAAGCTTAAAATGCTGGCTGACCTGAATGAAAAATGGGAAATGAGAGTACAGAGGCTGTTTTTGACAAAGTTCCTTTTTTGTCTCTGCCTCAGGGAAAACAGGAACGTCAGCCCTTCCTAGACTCCCCGGGGCATGTGTACATTTGTCCTGGATGCAGCTAGAATCCATCCTTTATGATACAGTTTATTCCTTGATGCCATTGTCTGCTAGGAGATTTCCTGTATACTGAAAGTGTGCAAGCAATACTTTTCAATTACTGTACATACATCCTGACACACCGTGTGGCCTTCACCAATAATAGTAGCCACAAAGCATGCTTCTTGATAGTGTGGACAAAGTCATTTCTCTTTTTTGTTGCTTAAGAATTCTGTTATAGGTTCAACTTGCTAAAGTAGTTGTGCAGATCAACATGTGAGAGAGAGAAGCCTGAGTAGTCTCCACTAAATGAGGGTGGGAATGAAAGTGAGAAATGTCTTTGAGGCCCTTGGAATGGGCCTTTGCTGGTGGAAACCCTGCTCAACAAAGAGAAGGAAGTATCCAGCATAGGGTGAGGCTTGCATCAGCAAAGGGAAACCCAGCAACCACATTAGTATAAATGATTCTGCTATTCTACCTGGCACCCACTCTTTTTAATGTGGTAGGTTGATTTGTCTTGGAGAATAATTATGTTTTGAGTGCTAACTATTGCCAAGCATTATGTTCAACACTTTAAATCATCCACCCCATTTAATCCCTACATCTTACAAAGCTGATATGACCTTGTTTTTGCAGATGAGAGAATTGACATTTTGGCTTAAGAAACTTCGTTGAAAGCTGGAATTCAAATATAGGTCTGTGTGAGTCCAAAACCCATGCTTTCAACCATATCGTCATCAACCTCAGTTTCTAGAAATACAAAATCTGCACTCTTTTCTCTGCTGCAGTCTGAAGGAATTTATTAGCAGCTGAGACTGTCACAAAGAACCTCTACAGGACTGTGGCAGAGGGTTTGGTCACCTTTTATAGCTCTTGAGATTCATTATGATATATAATCTTTTAATTAAATATCTATAGACCTATATTGCTTCAAGATAAAGTTGTTTTCCCCTGTTCTAACCCATCCTATGTCTCATCACCAGAGGAGTCTCACTAAAGTATAGCTCATCTTGCCATTTCTCTGCTCAGACACCTCCCAAAGCCCCTGGTTGTCCCCTGGGCCAGAGTTACTGTTGGATGCGCAAAGCAGGCTGCACCTTCCTTTCCAGGGTGACTTTCTATTTTCTAGTTTTCAATCCTGGGGTTTAAACCAGGCTCTGTGGAGCTCTAAGCCCATAGCTCTGTTCTAAGCACATTGTGGGTCACCGTAGACTCTCACTTCAAGAAAGGTCCTGTGGTTTCATAAAGATTGGAAAGTGATTCTTTAACTCAACCATATGGCAATTTCTTCAACAATCCCCTGCCTACACCTCTGCTTAAGCTCATCCTTCACATAAACTGATCTTCCTTCCAATGCTGTCTTCTAATACCTCATTCATCCTTCAAGACCTGGTTGGAATGCTACTGCCTCCATAAAGCCTTCCTCAGTAACCCAAACAGAAAGCCTTTCCCTCTGCTTTAGGTACTTCCACAACTCTTTTCTTACACTGCTCTTGTAGAACTTGCCACACTAAACCTTGTAGCATGGCTGTTTGTGCCCATCTCATGTTCTCTCTCCCACCTGACTTCAATGTCCTGTCCTGGGGTTGAGCAGGCAGAAATCACATGTCTCCATTATGTCGGTGTGTTATCCTAACATCTAATACTATGTCTTGATCATGTGAGGAATTTAATAAATATGTGTTGATATAAACTGAATTCATACTGATTATTGGGCATCGTTTTAAAAAAATGGCTTTGGTAAGTTGTCTGGTTGGTGAACACCCGTCTTTAGTTCTTTGAAGCCAAGTGGAGACAAAAAAATAAAGCAAAATGTGCCATGCCAACAGGACTTTCTTGTTCATAGTGATAAGGCTGTAAGTGCTGCTTTCATTGTCTTCCTTCAGCTCAAGACATCCTTGTCCAGGCATGAAATTGGTGCTTTGGTGTTTTTGTTTTCATTTTTGCAAATATTCTTCAGGATATTTCTCTCTCCAACTAGAAGGTCTGTTGAGGGCCAGGCATAGGGCTATCTCTGGAATAGACACCAAAATCATTTATGGTTTCAGTTTTGCCTCCCTCCAAGTTTCCAAATTCTTTAGCATGTAGGGGACAAGGGAGAGCTTTCCCCTTGGTCTTCTGAAGGTTTACTGAAAAATCAACTCACAAAAGGCAGATAAATCGGCGGCACAAAAATGTATTTAACGTGTATACACAGGAGCATTCAGAATGAAGATTGACAGATAGAGGGGAAAGTGTCCATTTTTATGCTTAGGTTAACAAAGTATGAACTGTGTAGAAATATGATGAGACAAAATGGGTACGACGTAATGCTAATGGACTAAGTGGGGAAACCCAGTGAGGCTGGTCTGTCTAGGTCCTTCTTGGCTTCTCTTTGCAACTTTCCTTCCTTCTGGGTGTGGGCAGGCCCTTCTCTAGAATGGGGAGTCTTATGACCTATAGTCAAACAAGGTAGGTCAGATAATTTCTTTTAGTGCAGTTTTTATACTGAAAGACAGAGGGAAAATTAGAGCAGTATTTTTAGGTTTTATGGCAGGCTTGGGGGAAGTTCTAGCTTCCATGGCCCACCTTGGGGAAAAGGGATTGCAGTTTCTATGGCTAAAGCTAGCCTCAGGGGAGAATGGGACTGAGAGACAAGAGGGCAGGAGAAGCTCACAAAAACACTTTGTTTCTGAGGCCTTCATTTTGGGATATTGTTTTCTGAACCTCAATGAGCACAAGAACAGGGGCTTCCATTTTTCTTGTATCCCTGCTAGTGTCTCTCTGTCTACATGGGCACACAGTGTGAGTCCTGAAATATGATAGCAGCAACTCTCCACTCTGAATTTCACTGCACTATGTCTCTTCCCTTGGACTCCCATCACTTTCCACCTCTTTTAAAATTACATGTATGTGCATGTTTCACTTTTCCCTCCAAGCTGCAGATTTTCTGAGGTAGAATTTATGGATTCACAGTAACTACTGCTTAGCAATCCATGTCTGTTAAATGGATAGATGAATGAATAAATGCATGTTGGGGGACATCTAATCTTGGGAATAATCGACAGAAAAAAATTGTTCCAAAAAAGAGAAAAGGAGTTGGATGATTCTCAGTGGCTCTTGATTTCAGTACGAAAACCTAGCATATGCTTGGGGCACATTTATACTTATTTGTAGCCCCAATATCAGGGTCTAATGGACAGAACCAAAAGATGTATGAGGGAACCTATGGAATATTCATTTTGGCTGTCATTGATTGTAAAAGGCTTCTAAGAAAAGCCATTCTGATAAATAATAATGATAATAATATCTAATGTTTATTGATCTCTTGCTATGGGCCAGCCACTATGCTAAGAGCTTATGCATCTTATTTCACTTAATCTTCTCAATAGCCCTGTAAGATGGATGCTGTTTTTAACCTTTTAAAACTAGCTTTTACCCTTTTAAAACGACAGCTTCATAAGAGGTTAAATAAGGTACTCAAGGTCTCAAGACAGGAAGTGGTAGAGCTGGGATGCCAATCCAGTTGATACAATGTCAGAGACTAAACTTGTGACCTCTGCTACAAAGACTCATTTATGAAATTTCCTTTCCAGAAGATGCCAGAAGCTCCAGTCCTGTTTGCAAGGTTGTCTTTGACAAAAATTAAGAAAAACTTTGTTGCATAATGTATACTGTTTCCTGAACATCTGTCCAAAGCCATCTAATTAAAGAAAAATGATAAGACATTTTGATACATTATAGTGCATTTGGGAAGATCCCTGGTGAAGGTAAAATACCAAATATTTCCTGTACAGTTTGGTTCTCATATCTACTGGTGGTCAATAAATGTTAATTTAATTGAATACTTTCAATTAGACTTGCACAGCCCAAAGTTATTTCTGGATGGCAGTTTTTGGATGCTATTTGCTCTAGTGGTGTCTTAATGCAGAAGGCCAGAATCATCATAAAAACAGAGACTGGAATCTCTGGGAATATAAGAAAGAGAATAACTTTGAATTTTATGTTATAGAGGATCCCTTGCAAACATTTTAAGACTTTTAGTTTAGAGGATAATATATTCACTTTTCTTCTTTGAAAGTCATTTTTCTTTAGTCAGCAAATACCTTTTCAGTGCTAGGCACTGCTGTGCATCCCCCTGAGGATATGGTGGTTAGCAAGGCAGCCAGGTTCTCTCCTCTCACTGAGCTTTCAGTCTAGAGTTAAGACGAGTCTTAAACAGGTGATTATAGTCATGTGTAACTGAGGCAAGAACAGCAGAAATATAGGGCGCTGTGGAAGCACATTGCAGGGGATCACTTTCCCAGGTCTAGAAAGTAAAGAAAAACTTCCTAAAGATCTAGGATCTTAGAGTAAAATGTTTAAAGAACTAAACATTTTTAAGCAAAAATGATAATGATTTCATAAAGCATATAGCTATTAAATCCTTTTTGAAAGATGGCAGAAGGTCTTTAAAATGTACTCTTGGACAAATTGCTAGTTATCTAAACAGAGCAAGGTGCACAGCTGAAAAAAATATTCATGATGCTTGTTGAAGGGCAGTGAGACTGGCTTTATTCAGGACCATCTCAACAGAAATAGGAACAACTGAGATGCAGTTTTGCAGTGCAGGAGAGAGGTGACTGTGCTTGCAGGGGTGAAAGGAGATTTTTCCTTTTTCCTCCTGAAGGTTTGGTAATTCGAGTCTATGAAATAAACTGACAGTAAACAGATTAACAGGAGAAAAGGAATACAAATGTATTATGTGCACATGTGCATAGAAACCACACAAAATATGATACTCAAAGAAGGACCAGATGGTTGAAGCTTAAATAGCATTTTGAGCTATAGAAAAAGGCTCCCGGACCGTAGTGGTGCCAAGCTACGGGAGGATGAGGAGAGAGACTGCACTGCAAACAAAGGTTGTCTTATTATGCCGATAAAGCCTTCTGAGGCTTGCTAACCTCAGAAGACTAGGTGAAAAGTCTGTCTGGCGGTGTATCCTGGGCCTGGAGGCCTTTCGTCTCCTCTCCTCCATAGGAATTAATCTTCTCTAGTTAATGTAGTTTCTAGGGAAAGGGTTTACAAAAATTGCATGCCTTTCCAGAGGGACTTCTCTTCATCAGATGAGGAAAAACTCAGAGAAAACCCCTCCTTGCACTTCAGGAGAGAAACAGGACCGAGGGGAGAGGGAGATCAGAGAGACTTTGTTTCTGATGCTGCTTCTTTAGATCTAAGTCCCCAGCTTGTCAAAGTACCATACTCTGGGGTGTTGTTTTCTGAGCCCTGGTAGCCTCAGCTCTGGGTATAACAAGGAAAAGAGGAAATTTATAACCAAGAAGCAGAGTGGTGGGGGGTGGAGAGGCCCAGTGCAACAATTAGTAAGGAAACATTAGGAATAAGTGGAGGATAGTAGCTAAAGCAACCTAATGGGATTCTTGCTGAAGGCAGGCCAGGGTGACATCACCTGGGGGATGGTGGAGCATGAAGAGTCTGATTAGTTACTAAAGGTGATCAAAGATGGCAGAGAGCTGAACTGACTTAGCAGGGTTCTTGCTGGAACTAGATGATGCTGAGATGAACACAAAAGTTCAAAAGTAGAGGCCTAGTTGAAAAGAGTTCAGAAGGGCCTGAGCAGAGTTTGGTCAAGGAGAAACTTGCCGTTTAACACACACAGCTGTGCTCCCACAGGAGGAGGGATTCTTCTGGAGACTTTCCTTTCCTTATCCAAGCTGCTTCCATTTCCTTAGCCCAGAAATGCTGAATGCTGGAAGAGGGATGCCATGGTTTGAATGTTTGTCTCCTTCAAAAGTCATGCTGAAATCTGAATTGTTTTCAAAACAGTACTGGGAGGGAGCTGACAGGGCCATGAGGGCTCCACCTCCATGGTGGGATTGGTACTGTTACCAAGGGTGCCTTTAGTCTCCTCTTGCTCCATCTCTCACTCTCTCACCTTCTGCCATGTGATGATGCAGCCAGGAGACACTTACTAGGTGCCAGCACCTTGATACTGAAGTTTTCAGCTTCCAGAACTGTGAACCAGTAAATTTCTGTTCATTATAAATTACCCAGTATGTGGTATTCTGTGATAGCAGCACAAAACAGACAAAAACAAGGGCTTTATTGTATTTCTAAATCTGGCACAGATGATATCAAGTAGTCTGTTAATTTTTTATATAGGTGCCCTTTGTGTCACATTTTCTGCTGGCTTATGTCTTTTAATCACACCTCACAGCAACAGGAGCTATTTAACAGGGTGCCGCTGTAACAACTTTTTCATCCTTGGATGCAATTTCAGAACGGTACTCCATCAAAAGGAGCAGCAGGATTCTATTAGAACATCTCTTATCTAATACAGAAACATAGTTCTTTCACTGCCGATTTTTCCAGTTCACAAATGCTAAGAGTTTCAATACTATTACAACCATATAGTTCAACGCAATTTAAAACCTATTTTTAAAACAGTAGACTGAATTCATCTTTAATACATAGACCAAGTTTTCTATGTGTTCATATGCCACCTAGTGGGCTATATTACATACAAAAAGTAAAACTGATCTTTTGAATTATAATCTAGCATTTTCTTCCTAAAATTTGAGGTCCAAATGACAAATCTTAGCCAGTAAAATCTCTAAATTTAAAAGGTAACATTACATATTCAGCATAGAGTCAGTTTGAAGGAGACCGAAGTTTGGAATTCCTTTTAAACATTTCATCTGGGAGATTTAAAAGGAGAGTATCAGAGAATACCTACATCAAAGGGTGTAGTTTTGAGTTGCCATTGACGGTAGTGGAAAGAGAGACTGGTGAAACATAAAAGTAGCCTATTTTATCTAAGGGGGTTAAGGTGTGTAGCAAATAGAAAAACAAGACTTCACAATCCAAAGTAGCTGACAGTTTTAAACATACATTCTATTTCACAACCTCCTGAAGGATTGGGCATTTTTAAGGCACCTCTGTCTTAGGTTAAAGCTGATGTTCAAAAACTATTTATTGACTGTCCACCATGTACTGACAACTAAGCTAGGGACTGAGATAAAAGAATGAGAATGACTGAAGAGAACCCCTTCCCTAAAAAAGCAGAGAGAAGCTATTTCATAACATTCTGGATTTTACCACTGAATTTTACAAGTAGTATTATGACACTGTTTTACACATGTTTTTGTTGGTGCAATCCTAACAGAATTCATTATTCTGTTACTAAAGGGCAGCGTGAACTCAGTTAAGGTGATTAGAGCGTAATGACTTTCCAGAGTTCTAGGACTGTTAGGAGAGCTGTAGCAGCTATGGAAGTAACATTTTTGTTCTTTGTTTTTATCAGACATGGGGTCTCACTATGTAGCCCAAACTGGTCTCAAACTCCTGGGCTCACATGATCTTTCTGCCTGGACCTTCCAAAGTTCTGGGATTACAGGAGAGTGAGCCCCTGCACCCAGAACTAAGGAAGCAAACTTGTTGAAGCAATTTGGTCTTTCCCCTGACTGAAGATGACAGAAATCTTATCAGCTATCATATGGCTTTGGGAGAATTCTTTGTACTTGCATGGGGTTAGCTTGAGAACTGATCATCTTCCATGGAGTGCTTGAATCATTTCCTATAAGGCCCAGAAACAAAGCAATGAAACGAGCTTGGGACAATGAAAAGGGCCAATGTCCACCAAGTTGGAAATTCAGTGTATAACATGATTCATAGACTTCTCCAGGGCTAAATGAATAAAGAGAGGAGAAGCTACGAGACTTCCTGCTGTTCTATTGTTTTGGTTAAAGCAGTAATTGTCTTCAACTTTCTTTTGGCTTCCCAAGCCACTCTCCAAAAAACACCATCAAAATTTCCAAAGCTTCCAAGAAGTCTAAATAGCAACCTGATGCTTGAGTAAAACACATGGAGTTAATCATGGAAGTTTAGGTCCAATACTTTCTACTCTCCCACAACCTACTTTTGATATACCCTTCCTCTCTGGATCCAGCAGTATAATCTCTATCAAAAACTGTTTCATGCAGGTGACATGTACCAGAATGAGAACCCTGGCACTGCATGATATCAGATAATTTGCTGAAGGCTGGTGAAATCTTGATAAGCACTCAGGAGGAATGCAAAAAGAAGAGAGTTGATGTAGTTTTTACCTGTAGTAAGAGAAGTATAGTGAACTGGGTAGCATGGGCGCTTCTGGTCTCAGGGCCACTCAGGTTTGAATCCCATCACTACCACTTACTAACCATGGAAATTTTTGGTGAATGACTTAACCTCTCAAAGGCTATTTCATCATCTATAATAGGAAAAAATGACAGCATCTCAAAAAGGTTGTTATGTTTATTAAATATCATAGGGAATGTATCACAATGCCTAGCATATAGTCAGTTTTTAACTTCATTGAGGCAGCACTATTATTATTACTTTTATAATTATTAATACTTCCAGTAAGCTTCATTTGGATGATGTTTAGTTACTATATTTAGTTCTGGATGACACATCATAAAAAGGCTATATAAGTGAGAGATAAATTAAAGAAGTTTCCAACAGATCTATTGTGAAATCATGTTGCCCAAGGACTGAGTGTGAAAATTACAGTCTTGGAGAAACATCACATTGGACTTCAACTGTTGACAGGCCTCTCATTTGTAAGAAGGATCAGCCTTGCTCACTGTAGCCATAGATAATAGAACAAATCAGAGTGAATAGGAATTACAAGTACCTATATCTCAGGTCGATGTAAGAAAGAATTTTCCTCAGAACTATCAGAAGGGAGAAGGACTACGTGGTAAGGTGACAAATTTCCTGACCATGGAGATGCTTACATGTGGAAGACCAATTGCCATGGGTATTATGTTGGGGAGATACAGTTTAACTATTCAGTGAGTATCAGATTAGGTGGTTGTCCAGTGTTGGACACTGGACAACATTGTTGTCCTTCAATGTTGAGATTTTCTGACTCAAGGAGAAAGAAGAAAAAAAAAAGACAAGAAAAAAATGCCAAAAGAAAGAGATGGAGGGTGGCAGCCATCCCTGTTTCTTTTGTTTTCTCCCTCTCTTCTGGGGAGTGTGGGATTTAGCAAGGGTCATCACTAGCCCATAAAGCATCTTTGTCCATCTTCAAAAATGCCACCCCTTCTTAGCTGATGTAACATCAAGTGTTCAGCACTAGACAATGTGGGGATGTCCTTGTGAAAATTATAAAAAGAAATTTCTTCCCCTGGGCAGAGGCATCATGAGAGGATTAGAGAGTAAATTTCAGCCCCCCATCACCTTCTCAATCTGCACCACTGTTAGGTGGCAACCCTGGTTTTACCTTTCTGGCCCCTTTCAGTGTGTATGTGTGTGTGTGTGTGTGTGTGTGTGCATAGTCTTTCTTCTCAGAGCATTGTTACCCAGTCAGAGATAGAGTCCATGCACCGCTTTCCCTTTCTAAGTAGGCAAGAGAAACTGGTGGTTGCCTTTAAGTCTTTTCTAGCTCTTAGAACTTGGGAGTGTGACTTGAGCAACATGATCATTATACCGAACAGCATATGCTTATGAGAAAGCAAAAATTCTGTGGAAAGCATTGTATAATATTGGATCAGTAATGATGGATGCTTATGAGTTTTGGCTCCCAGCATGCCTTTTCCATCTTTATAGTATCCCAATTTCTCCTTGCATCGATGACCGAGGTAAAGGGTAATGTTGGGGGCTGATCTTCTGCATATCTTTGCTCTCTGTGTCCTCTCATACAGCCAGGGTTTGAGCATGTGAACAGAGCCTGGTCAGTCAGCCATGATCTTCTCTCCTGAGACCTTGAATGTTGGGCTACTGCTCTGGATCCAAGATAAATAATGAGAAGTTATTCACCTGCCTGACTGCCCTGGGTACCAGAGCTTTCTGTGTCTCCTGGTCTACTTCTTGCCTTCAGCTTCTTGGGCTTCTTGTTTATATGTAAGCTTTATTCTCTGGCATCCCTTCAATTCTGTAAGCCCCCTATTACCCTACCTGTGATCTCCTGGTGGTTTTTGTTGTCAATTGTATAGATTTCTGTTGCTTGCAACCAAGCACTCTGAAATACCAATACTAAAGTTGAAAATAGCAGCATTTATTAATGATACGAATGGCTCATAAATCATAAAATCTCCACTACTAAAAAGATTAAACTCTTTCCATGCTGAGATGATGTATTGCCTCCTGGCCTAAATGCCAGTCCTGCAGTAACAAAAATTATGATGTTAGCTTTACATTTATTGAGCATTAATTAAGTGTTGAGCTAAGTGCTTTAATACAACATCTCACTTAATTCTCACAATTCATTCAAAATACACATTAAGATTATACTCATTTTATAAATAAAGAAACTGAGGCTGAGAGGGACTTCCTCAAAATTAATGGAGAAAGTGGCAGAGCCAATATTTGAACCCATGTCTGAGTCACTCCAGAAACTCTGCATATAACTACTATGCTGTTCTGACTCTTATTCTGCCTGACTGACTTACACATGGGGAACATTCAAAAAATATCTTTGCAAATGATGAAATAGTCATGATAAATCAAATAATGAGAAATTGAAAAAAAACCTCACATATACATTGTGAATTAGCTTCAGGAAAAGGCAAATTCAGCTTATTTACAGAGTAGCTGGCTGTGTCTCAGCTTTCAATATTTATGTGTTACTCTTGGGACCCCCCGTTTTCCCCTGTTTTGGGTGCACAGTGCATGGGAGCAGCCATGTATTTCAGCTGGGTCTTTCCTGCCTGTTAAATGTCTACTGGGCTAAGCACTCTCCAAGCTCCTAGCAAGTTCATTAGTTACCTGAAAATATCTACCTCATCTGTCATCAGCACTCAAATGGCCTGAGGGATTTTTCATTTCCACTCCATTTTCCAAACTCTTTCTAGCATTTACCTCCCACATCTGGAATCAATCCTGACCAGCAGCAAAATGCTGAATAGTCGGGCTCCTCCCAGGGCAGCCTTTCTTTCTCCCAAAGAGAGACAAGAATACATCGCATATGAATTAGCCATTCTCTTCTAGAGAAAACTGGCGGCAGAGGTAGCTTCTGCATTCTAATTTGCTCATCTAGCCCCTTCGTCTTTACTTGTTGAAGCAAAATATTTAGTTTAACGAACGTTTTCACTCATTGGAGCTGAAAAAACACACATATTTTAAAACTAGATTTTATTTGTGTTGCAAATCATGAGTATCCTTCAAAAATATCCCAGTTCTTTGTCCCTTTACCCCCTTGATAGAAAAGATTTAGACTACAGTCTTAGGAAACATCACTGACTTCCAAGCCTCAGCACCATTGCCCCACCACTGTTGCTGCAACCACTTTCCAGAGAAAAGAGAATATTGGTTTGCCAGTGACAACTAACTCAATTCCAAGGATGATTTAGACATTTGATTTTATGTTGTTTGGGGGTTGATTTTGTTTTTGTTTCTAGATAGTGTGGGGGCCACCTTCATAGACTTCCAGAATTGCTTTCAAGGGGACAACGTTCAGATCCGCATGAAGGAAATATAGTTAATTTATTATAGATTGTTATTTTCCTTTTGGAGGGGAAGGACTGGATAGGAAAAGCTGACTTCAGGGAACTAAACTCCACACATCTTTTAACAATTATTCTTGAGAATATCTTCATGAAAATAATACCAGAAAGTAAATGGCACCAAAGCTGCTTTCTGAGAGCCCCTAAGAAAATGTGAAAGGGATAAAGTCAATCTCTTAATTGGATAAACTGAATCATTAAGGACAGCGCATCCTGTCCTTAATTTTAAATCATCCAAAGTTTTGTTTTTGTTTTTGTTTTAGAAGAAACAGCAATATAAAAAATCCAAAATGCCCAGTATAGCACAAGATACAGCCGTTAGCACCTGCAGGGTGATTATCTATGCTGACAAAGTGAAATATTACTATGGATAATAAAAACATACAAAATACAAGAGAGAAAAACTAATGAGAGGCAATCAGGGAGCTAGAAAGGCAGTTTCCTAGAAATCCTACGAAGGATTTCATAATTTCAGATAGTGAATAAGGTGCTTCTGCTCCCTTTAAGGTCAATAATTGAATCATCAAGTGTTTTTAAAATACACTAAGTTGTTAACAATTTTGGAATGTCTACCCTGCACCAGGCATTGTGCGAAGTCTCTTCTCAAGTGATAGCATCCACTGTGCTCCCAGCACGTGCACCAGGCACTGTGGGGAGGCAAATGAATTGCAGGAGCCTGCTCTGTCCTTTCTTACATAACTGGCCAATGCAATGGTGAAACCCCTGAGAAAGCAAATCCAACCTCTGGATTGAGGGGATAAAACCAATGTGAACAGTAAGCTCTTTGAAAGGAAAACTGCTTCCCTTTGGTAGAAAATAAGGGGGAAGGGGACCCATGCAGGGAGCCCAGCAAGCAGAAAAGGTGGGCCCTAGGGAGTGTGATATTACACAGGAACATAATGGGGTTGACTGCATACTTGTCTAATTACTGCAGCTATTAAAATCTCTATAATTTAGATTCAGGCAGAAAAAAAAATGGCTCGTATAAATGCACACACATGCTCCTGATTGGATTTTATGAATCCATTCCTCTCGATTCTAAAAGGACACCACCCTGCTGTGTACATGTGGCTGCTAAACCTGAATGACCTTCTCCCCCGGCCCTGCCCTTTCCCCCTGACTAGTGTACTCTGTTACTGTAATAAGCAGTTTGGTTAGATAAGGCGATGGTTGATGGGATCATCTGTGTTGAAGCCGAATTATAATGCTCAGTCAACGGATTTAATCTAAACCAAATGTTTTGGGATTCTGAAAGCTCCAGGAGAAGAGAAAATATAAGTTTTATATTTGCTGAAGTTCAAACAGAGAGCAGACAGAGAGATTCCAGAAGCTCAGAGAGTGGTAGCAAAAAAAAAAAAAAAAAAAAAGTGGTGTTTCTCCTGAGTTCAGTCAAAGGAACAAGTGGGTACACTTTGCATTCACCATCTTCTCCTTTAGTTTTCTCCTTTATGAACTTTCTTTTCTCTTGACACATTATCTGTTTAATGTCAAAGTGAACTTGATACAGTAAGTACTTAGCATGTGTAGGTGCTCAAAGACACTTCTGGAATAAACAATAAACAAGTGGGCAATGGTTAGTGTAGGGGTTTAGTGTCCACACTGTTAGTCTCAGACTTCACTCAGCCCCTTCTTAGCCATGAGACTTGAGGCAAATATGCCTAACATCAGGGCCTCAGTTTCCAGATATGCAAAGTAGAGCTAATACTAGCTGTGCAGATTAAACAGGTCAATGCATCTAAGTACTAGCATAGTGTCTGATACATAGATGGTAGCTTCCTAGTTAACTTTCATTAGCTTTTGCAGCTGTGTTCTTACCTACCAGGCGAGACTTCCCCTCCTGAGAACCCTGACCATTTCCTTTTAACTGGTCCTTCCTGCACCCTTCTTTCTTTGTTTTAGTTAAAGATGAGATTTAAGCCTAAAACTTAGGGCATCTCTTTGAGAATTCCTCATTTCCTGGGTACTTCCCATATATAAATGGGATATACGTACTAATACACTTGTTTGTTTTTCTCTTGTCTGTCTGTCTTTTGTCAGTGGTCTGTCCCAGCTAAGAATGCAGAAGGTTTGTGAGAAAGTTATTTTTCTTCCCCTACAGTACATATGGCTAATTTTGAAGACTACTACTTTCATTAAAAACACAGAAAAAGTGCTTATCCATGCTTCATTGTATCTAATGCTAAAAATAACTTTTGGAGGCTGAAGAGAAATATTACTATTCTTATTCAACAGGTAAGAAAATAGTTACGTCCCATAGATAGTGAGAATCAAGCCAGAGTTGAAACTCAACTCTATATTTGATATTCAACAAAGGTTTAATGAGCACCTACTCTGTTTCAGGCACCATGCTGGGTTCTGGGAACAAAACAGTAGACAGACAGAGCAGTCTTGAAGGGTATCTTCCTGCTTCTAGTCTAGTGCTCTTAATCTGAGAATTGGCCAATGACAGTGACATTAATTCATAATCCAATATGTTTCTTCATATAAAAATTTAATAGCTTTAAGGAGGTTTCTAAATACCTTAAAAAGAATCAGAAGTCACTCTGTGCAGGATTTATGACTGAAACTACAGTAAATAGTGACTAAATTAATAGAAGTATAGTTGTAACATGACTTAGGAATAAAATAATTGGAAAGTCATCTGAACACTTGGCAACATCACCATCTTACATAAGAGATAAATGCACTAAAAGTGCAGCAGTGAAGACAACTGTGGGTTCCAACCCAAGGTGCCCCATTTTTGTATCACCAAACAGCCGGGATTTCCAAGCAGGCTCTGTGCATTCACAGGCCACTCCTCTGCTGACTTTCAGTCCCCAACTGCCAGGCCTATTGGTGTTCCCTGTTATTCTCCTGACAGACAAAGGAAAGTAGCATGTATTCCTTCTGCTACATGCTACTAGGAGCCAGCAAAATGGTTTTGTGATTGTGAGACATGTCGACTTAATTAGCTTTTTTCCTTCCAGGTAATAAGAGTTTTCTCCAAGGAATGACCAAAATTAACAACACAGTTTGAGGAAGTTTATATTTCTTTCTCTTTGCCCACTTAAGATTCCTAGATGCAAAAATCACATCCACAGATGCTAAGAAATCTACGTGGTTTATTATTTTTGAATGTAACAAAATAAGATATTACAGTGAAAGTTAGAATCGCTTCATTTGACGTGTATTTAGAAATTGTCCATTTGAGAAGTATGGATTAAGTGTCCTTCAGGCTTTAAAAATTAAGGAAATGAGAAGTATCCTCTCTTTTATCAGAACTTCTTTATTTAGAAAGTTCATCCATAGTTATGGGAACCCCCAAGTATAGCATGAAGAAACATTTTTTGCACACATGCATTTTGTGAGATTATGGCTTTCCAAAAGATTCTTACAGGAAGACATAAATCAAATCAGCTTGAGAACTGCTTCATCATTGTCTGTCAAAGTCTCAAATGTTGTCAATTCATTTATAAGTAATTTCACATAATTTTTGGATGTTTCTTCAAACTTGGGATTTGAAACCAAAATTTATAATCATCAGATATATATTTTAAGGATATAAGATGTCTAGTTTATACTACGACATTTCTTTCATTTGCACAATTTCAAGAAGTGTTTTTTGCCTCTGAAAAGCAGAATGAACTTTCCAAGTATAACTCCACTTAATTTGACTCTGAGGATTGTAGTTCCTGAACAGCTGACTGAAATGAAATTCTACAAAGCAGATCCTCTATTCCCATTTTACTGTTGTAATTTCGGTTTGTGGCCCAGGTCAAGAGTACAAGGATTGAACCCCGTGTCCCCAACATGTTTCTGTGGGGTGGGACTGATGAGTTTTATCAATGAGCCTTTGTGGATAGAGCTCTATCCAACTAAATAAAACCAAGAGTCTCCCTGCCTAGGCACCTATCATCTTGTTGGGGAGACAAAACATGCATTCAACACATACGCATTTTTTTTCCAAGAGGCCACATTATAAACTAGAAAAATCTTGAGAATGTATACAGATTTCACTAGCATACAAAATGTCCATGGCTAACGATGTTCTGGATTATGGTATGTCTTACTATGAATTTATGGATATATTGTCTGATTTGTCAATGTTCATTCTTCAAAATATGCCCATTGAAAAAAACTGAGTTTTTTTGAAGGATAAATTTTATGACTAAATTTGTAAATAAACCACGCAGGATTCTTATTTAGATTTGCCAAACTTAGAGTCTTCAGTGATCTAAATAATTGACCTTCCTGTCACAGTCTTCCGTTTATAAGCAGGTGAAGAAAGTTTTTCTTTCCTGTAAGGTAGAGAAAGAGAAAAAAACATATATATATGTATATACATGTACACACATTTATATACACACATAGTAGGAAGTTGAGTACAATTTGCTATTTTAAAAAATTATCAGAATAGGTGCATTAAAGCTTGATAGGGTTCGTAAAATTTATAGAGGCATCCCCTTCAAGGCCTGATGTGAGTTATGAAATCTAATTTTGTTTTCATAGCTCTGTGATAAAATTTTATCAATGTTATAAAAGGGGTCTTTACTAAGACTGACCGGAAATCTGAACTATCTGGCCAGGCAATAAAAACACATTCCTTAGCTGCAAAGTGTCAGACAAGCAAGGTTTAACTAAAATTGATCGATAAGTCTTCCTTTTACAGTTGAGTGCATTCACTTTACCTCATAGGATAATAGTTTTTTTAATGGTTTTTCCATTAATATCAGACATCAGTGTTAGTAAGAAACAAGAAAGACATAAGAGAGAGAGAGAGAGAGAGAGAGAGAGAGAGAGAGAGAGAGAGAAGGGTCATCAAGAAAGAGTGTGATTTTTGTTACTATTATGGGTTGAATTGCATTCCTCCAAAATTCACATGTCAAAATCCTAACCCCAGCACCTCAGGATGTGATCTTATTTGGAAATAAGATCACTGCAGATGTCATTAGGTAAGATGAAGTCACACTAGGGTAGGCTCCTAATCCAACATCACTGATGTCCTTATAACAATGGGAAATTTTGGATTCAAGAACACAGGAAGAATGTCAAATAAATATGAAGGCAGGGATCGAGGTGATGCTTCTACAACCGAGAAATGCCAAAAGATTGCCAGCTTTTCTTAGTCTGTTCAGGTTTCTATCATGAAATAACTTAGACTGGGTAGCTTAGAAACAATAAAAATTTATTTCTCACAATTCTGGAGCCTGGGAAGTCCATGATCAAGGTGTCAGCAGATTTGGTGTCTAGTGAGGGCTTGCTTCCTGGTTCATATGGTGCCTGTTTCCAATGGTGCCTTCTTGCTGTGTCTTCACATAGTGGAAGGGGCATGGCAGCTCTCATGGGCTTATTTTATAAGGGCAATAATTCCATTCATGAGGCTACTGCCCTCCTGACCTAATTAGCCCCTAAAGGTCTCAGCTTTTACTATCACATTGGGGACTGGTATTCAACATGTGAATTTTAGAGAGACATAAACATTCAGTCCACAGCACCGGAAAACCACCAGAAGCTAAGGAGAGAGGTGGCACAGATTCTTCCTCATAGCCCTCAGAAGGAATCAGTGCTGCTAACACCTTGATCTTGGACTTCTAGTCTCCAGAACTGTGAGACAATACACTTCTGTTGTTTAAGATACCCATCTTGTGGTACTTCATTATAGCCTCTACTGTGGTCTGAATATGTCTTCCAAAATTCATGTTTTATAAGCTGAATCCCTAATGCAGCAGTGTTGGGATGTGGGGCATTTTGAGAGGTATTTGGGTCATGAGGGATTTACTCTCATAAATGGATTAATGCTGCTATAAAAAGGGCATGTGGGAGTGGGTTTGCTTTCTCTTCCCTTCCACCTTCTGCCCTGTGGGGAAGCAGTAAGAAGACGCTCACCTGACACCAGTGCCTTGATTGTGATCTTGGACTTCCCAGCCTCCAGAACTGAGAGAAATAGATTTCTGTTCTCCCACCTTGGGTTGGGCATCCAAACGTAGCTTACCTTGCCTAACTCAATTGTCATCAGGAAAATCATTCAAATAAGCAGCAACTAAACCATAAAATGATCACTTCAAGGTATCTAGTGAGCTCATTTTCAGAATGGCCAAGACCACATCTAACATTTCTGTTGCACTGAAAACTTACAAGGGGTTTCTAGGGTACCTAAATGGAAACAGCAGGCTTTGAGGGTACGCAGATTTGGGTACAGATCCCAGCTCTTTCACTTATTGGCTGGTGCCTTTGGCAAAGATATTTCACTTCGTAAAAGCCCAGCTTTCCCATCTGTAAAATGTAAAAGTAGTAAAAGACATATCTACTTCATAGGGTGGTTGTGAATACTTATTCAGAGAGACAACACCTGTGTAAAGGTCCAATATGGAGCCTGGTACAGATGCACACTCTAAAAATGTTGGTGCCCTTCTCCTTCCATGTTAATGATCTTATTTGAGGCTTATACCAAGCAACTTTCCCAAGAGTACAGGAAGGCAAGACTCAAGCCAGGCCTATGTCTCCAAGTCCAGGAATCTTTCCCTGGAAGGAGCCACCTCCACACCTTGGCTACCACAAAGTCATGCTATGACCTCCCTCTGTTGCTCTGGTGAGACTTAAATTGGGCTTATGAAGGTGAAGTGGCCCTTTATGCAGATCCTGGTAAGCACCTGTAGAAAGTCCCTACTAAGCAGGTGATGAAATTCCAGGAATCAGCTGGAAGAGAAAGAGAGGGGGAAAAAAAGTCATATCTGTCTAATCATATCTTATTATTGAATTAGAATCAGATTTTTAAAGTTGGATGCAACTTTAAAGATTAAAAATCTGCTCTTTTCACTTTCTAGAAAAGGATGTGGCAGATTATACAGTATCTCAGCCAGTCAGCATCAAGTTGAATGATCTCATGAATCCAGCCCAATGTTCTTTCCATTTTAATTAGTGTTCCAAATACCCACAATGTCAGCTCAAGAATGGAAGAACCAGAACAGATCCAAGGATATGTAAAATAGTCTCAGAATAAGCCTTTGTCATTGAAGAGAAATGTGGCTTTAGTAGAATCAAGATGCTTCCTAACTCTGATTCTTAGACCAAGACAAAGTGAAGGTGGATTTCAAAATGGCATTATAACTGCAATTTAGTAGAGGGGGAGGGGTGTATCAGCACTCTTTCATATCGGCTTTTTTTTTTTTTTTTTGAGAGGAATTCTTGCTCTGTCACCCAGGCTGAGATGCAGTGGTGCAATCTCGGCTCACTGCAGCCTCCACCTCCCAGGTTCCAGCAATTCTCCTGCCTCAGCTTCCCAAAGTGCTAGGATTACAGGTGTGAGCTACCTGGCCAGGCTCATACCTGCTCTTTAGAAAGAGTGAAGTTTGCTCATCTGGGCCTGCGGTACCCAGGAGCTCCGGAAAGAGCTCATGGTCATTTTAGAGTAGACAGAGGATGTGAGAAGCAGTGACTCTTGTTTAGAAATCTTCTAAATTGGCTGACTCCCATTTACATGCTGTTTCTGGCAGCAGAGATCAGTCTGGGTCACCTCTATGCCACTGAGCAAATATGCTCAAAATTATTACTATTTCAGACAAATGTTTAACTGTTCTCAGATTATCTATGACACCACAGGCCAAAGTCACAGCAATCTAAACTGAGAGTGAGTTTACTTTACTTTGTGATTTATGGAATGAGAATTCTGGGTGCTCTGTGGGACTAATTTAATACGAAACATTCAGATGTCTGTCTTATAATGCCATTCATCTTTCCTTAGCCTGCCTGCACCAGGGAGCATGTGGTTCAGAGAGCAGCCTCTCCCTTCTCAGCCACAAATCATCACACTTGTGAAAGGGGGTGACATGTCTTCCTTTCTAAGCCAGGCTGCCTGCAACAAGAGGATCTGTCTGGGCTCTGATGGAAGAAAAGTGTTTTTCACTCTATCTGGCCGTTGGGAGTGTTTTGAAAGGTACAGTTAGCAAAGTAGGGTTCATAATCAACATTGCTTTGGACTGCCTTTTGATGATGGGAACTTAGTCTACACTGTCTTAACAACAAGTGCAGATTTGTTTTATAAGAAGGCAAAGTGCTGTTCTATGGATTGATGTAATGCATGTGAGAAGAAAGTTCTACAAAAAGCTAAACTCTGATTCAGTGTCGTACTTATATTTGAAAAGCAGATATTTCAGTGCATGGTTAAAAAGGAACAAAAATAAATCTTTTTAAGCCAACAAGTTACCCTAAGTCTCACATTCATACAACAAATATTTGTGAATGCCTCCTATGTAGTAAGGGCTATTCAGGCAATGGGAACATAAAACACCCTACTTTCAAGGAGTTTGCAGATCAATGTGAGAAACGGTAAGTCCTACAATCAGGGTGAGCAACAGTGGTAAGTCCTACAATCAGGGTGAGCAACAGGTACAGGGAAAGCACATGGAAGGAAACTCTCCACACAATCATATAAAATAACATGAGAAAGCTGCAGGAAGAAAATGTGCAAAATCACAAAAGTGAGAGAAAATGTACAATCTTGGGGAATGGGGAAAAGTTTAGAATGGGCGGAGTGCAGAACGCTGTGAGCAAAGGGCTGAGAAGACAGATTGCAGAGCCAGGGGAGCTCCAGATTCCAAAGGCCTTAGGCACACGGGAAGGAGTTTGTCCTTCATTTTGATGGCAACAGGGGGCCACTTAAGCTCTTTAAGCAAGGAAGTGACATGATATGATTCTTATTCTAGAAAGAACGTTCTGGCTACAACTTTGATAAAGAATTTGATAGCAGCAAGGCTCCAGGGGTGGAGTGTGCAATGACTAGTTGGAAAATTAGAGGTATTATCTCAGTGAACGATGGCAGTGGTCTGAAGTCAGATAGGTAAGTAAAAACTCTGAAGTACTTACAAATCCTATAAATGAATCCACTTTACTCATATTAACAGTTGTATGTTTGTGCAAATAGAAATCAACCTCTGCCGTCAAGTCATTTCCTGAGTGAGGCAGAGTCCTGTTGACCCTGGTATGTGCTGCCACTGCCATGTGAAAACTCTGAGAAGCCTCTTGAAGACATAGCTTTGGTTAAATGTATGGATGTGGCCCATATCAAACTTCCCATGGGAACTGGCTGTTATCTAGTGGATAATACTGCTCCATGATGTCCTAGAGAATATGAGGATTTACAACTCAAAACACAGCAGAACACTGTCACACCCAGTGAGCAGAGCTCACATTTTAACACTAGGAAAGCTGTTACCAAGTGTGGCCTTTGAGAGTGGGGTAGTAGAAGACACAGTAATAAAAATAAAAATCTGTAATGGGATTTATCCTATCAAAATGACTACATTAAACAAGAGGTAAGAAAAGGTCTGATAAGAGGGGTTTGACATTGGAATTGATTTGAAAATATTTCCTGAATGCCAATCAGAGACTATCTTGAGTTTTGCCACTCTCTGCAAGATCCACTTCTTTAGACAGACTTGAGTATGTACAGAAGTGTTACTTAAGATCTCAACTGGTGTTCATCCTGATATTGTCATCAAAGTCATAGATTCTAACCTCAATTTTGTGTTGGCTGCTTAGAAAATATCATCAAGGTCACCCCACCAAAGTCAGTTTTAAGTGTATACCCAAGGACAAGCCTCTCAGTGACTGATTAGGAATAGCGACAGCCTAGCTGATTCCATTGCTAATTTCGTTCCTCATTGGTAATGGAAGAAAAGAACCATAACAATGGCAGAAATACGTGTCTATGCAAAGAATGCCATGTCCACAGCTTCCCAAGGAAAGATCAGTCCACACTGTTCCATGCACAGGAAAACTGTGCTTTGTGTCACGTAGCCCTGACATCCTAATATAAAGGAATGAGTAAAAGCCATCCATTTAATCATCTGTTCAAAAACAAAGAAAGTAGTTCAGATGGTACAGTGACCCTGGAGCCAAAAGAAATAGAAGGCATAAAAAAATATAAACAGTAGCTATGAAGCAACAGAAGCCATGAGTAGGCAGGTGCCATATCTTAGTGTACCACAGAAGAGCCCTTGGATAAGTAGAAAGTTCACATGAGGATCAGGAAGCACAGAGAAATAGGGAAGTCAACAGCAGGAATGGCAGACTACTTGGGTGGCCACTGGGACCCAGACAGGCATGAATCTTGAACAGAGGCCACCATGAAGCCTGTTTGCTGGGCTTTCCTGTGCGTCCTCACTTCCTTGTTAATCCTCCCAACAAACCTCCATCACCAGAGGCAAACTAAGAGAGTCTATGTAACTTGTAACTTGAACAAGCTTAACTTAATACACAATGTCTAGTCTAACATTCACATTTGTTCTCTACTGGCTTCCCACTGCCCTATCTATCTGTCTGTAATCTATCTGTCTGTCATCTATCTGTCTGACCTATCAACTATCTTTCTTTGTATATAGCACTGATATTATTACAGCTTGATATATCAAGCACTGATACTATTCCTGTGACCATTAAAAATAGCAAGATTGTATCAGCACGCAAGGCAGCTTAATAAACATGGAGAGCTTCAGCACCTCAAACTCACTTGTTTAGCTTTCCAACGTCTGGGTCCTCGTTATAATCTCTGGGTGCTTAGCTATGACTCAAGAATATTTCCATCATTTCTTAAGGGAATTATGGAGATAAAACACGAGTACACTTAGTGTATTAAATACACTGATACACACACATACATATATATACACATATATATGCATATATATATATATATACATACACATACATATATTGCAGTGGGAAGCCAGTAAAGAGAACTAATGTGAATGTTGGACTAGATATTGTGTATTACATTAAACTTGTTCAAGTTCTATAAATAAAGTGCACTTATATATATATAATCTCCCAACTTCATAGCACTCCCTACAAGGCCCTCACAATCAAGCTCATGAGTGCCCCTCCGAGCTCATCTCGTGCCTGGTACTCCAACATTCAAGGCCTATCCAAGCAGTCACAACTATTGCATTCACATTTGCATGCCCAGCACCTAGATCAGTCCTAGTTATTTATTTTTTTTATTGCATTTTAGGTTTGGGGGTACATGTGATGAACATGCAAGATTGTTGCATAGGTACACACTTGGCAGTGTGGTTTGCTGCCTTCCGTCCCCTCACCTGTATCTGTCATTTCTCCCCATGCTATCTCTTCCCACCTCCCCCCCCGCCCCTCCCCCATTTCCCCCCAACGGACCCCAGTGTGTAGTGCTCCCCTCCCTGTGTCCATGTGTTCTCATTGTTCAACACCCGCCTATGAGTGAGAATATACGGTGTTTGATTTTCTGCTTTTGTGACAGTTGGCTGAGAATGGTTTCCAGGTTCATCCATGTCCCTACAAAGGACGTGAACTCATCGTTTTTGATGGCTGCGTAATATTCCATGGTGTATATGTACCACATTTTCCCTATCCAGTCTATCATCGTTGGGCATTTGGGTTGGTTCCAGGTCTTTGCTATTGTAAACAGTGCTGCAATGAACATTCGTGTGCACGTGTCCTTGTAGTAGAATGATTTATAATCCTTTGGATATATACCCAGTAATGGGATTGCTGGGTCAAATGGGATTTCTATTTTTAGGTCCTTGAGGAATCGCCACACTGTCTTCCACAATGGTTGAATTAATTTACATTCCCAACAACAGTGTAAAAGTGTTCCTATTTCTCCACATCCTCTCCAGCATCTGTTGTTTCCTGATTTTTAAATGATCGCCATTCTAACTGGTGTGAGATGGTATCTCAATGTGGTTTTGATTTGCATTTCTCTGATGACCAGTGATGATGAGCATTTTTTCATATGTTTGTTGGCCTCCTGTATGTCTTCTTTTGTAAAGTATCTGTTCATATCCTTTGCCCATTTTTGAATGGGCTTGTTTGTTTTTTTCTTGTAGATCTGCTTTAGTTCTTTGTAAATTCTGGATACCAGCCCCTTGTCAGATGGGTAGGCTGCAAAAATTTTTTGCCATTCTGTTGGTTGCCGATTCACTCTACTGACTGTTTCTTTTGCTGTGCAGAAGCTGTGGAGTTTGATTAGGTCCCATTTGTCTATTTTGGCTTTTGTTGCCATTGCTTTTGGCGTTTTGGTCATGAAGTCCTTGCCTACACCTATGTCCTGAATGGTTTTGCCTAGATTTTCTTCTAAGGTTTTTATGGTATTAGGTCTGATGTTTAAGTCTTTAATCCATCTGGAGTTAATTTTGGTGTAAGGTGTCAGGAAGGGGTCCCGTTTCTGCTTTCTGCACATGGCTAGCCAGTTTTCCCAACACCATTTATTAAACAGGGAGTCCTTTCCCCATTGCTTGTTTTTGTCAGGTTTGTCGAAGATCAGATGGTTGTGGGTATGTTGTATTTCCTCTGAGACCTCTGTTCTGTTCCATTGGTCTATAGCTCTGTTTTGGTACCAGTACCATGCTGTTTTGATTACTGTAGCCTTGTAGTATAGTTTGAAGTCCGGTAGTGTGATGCCTCCTGCTTTGTTCTTTTTGCTTAGAATTGACTTGGCTATCCGGGCTCTCTTTTGGTTCCATATAAAGTTTAAGGTGTTTTTTCCCAGTTCTGTGAAGAAGGTCATTGGTAGCTTGATGGGAATAGCGTTGAATCTGTAAATTACTTTGGGCAGTATGGCCATTTTCACGATGTTGATTCTTCCTAACCATGAACATGGAATGTTTCTCCATCTGTTTGTATCCTCTCTTATTTTGTTGAGCAATGGCTTGTAGTTCTCCTTGAAGAGGTCCTTTACGTTCCTTGTTAGTTGTATTCCTAGGTACTTTATTCTCTTTGTAGCAATTGTGAATGGCAGTTCGTTCTTGATTTGGCTCTCTTGAAGTCTATTACTGGTGTATAGGAATGCTTGTGATTTTTGCACGTTGATTTTGTATCCTGAGACTTTGCTGAAGTTGTTTATCAGTTTCAGGAGACTTTGGGCTGAGATGATGGGGTCTTCCAGATATATAATCATGTCATCTGCAAATAGAGACAATTTGATTTCCTCCTTTCCAATTTGGATACCCTTTATTTCTTTTTCTTGCCTGATTGCTCTGGCTAGAACTTCCAGTACTATATTGAATAGGAGTGGTGGGAGAGGGCACCCTTGTCTAGTGCCAGATTTCAAAGGGAATGCTTCCAGTTTTTGCCCATTCAGTATGATATTGGCTGTTGGTTTGTCGTAAATAGCTTTTATTGTTTTGAGATATGTTCCGTCAATACCTAGTTTATTGAGGGTTTTTAGCATAAAGGGTTGTTGAATTTTGTCAAAAGACTTCTCTGCATCAATTGAGATAATCATGTGGTTTTTGTCTTTGGTTCTGTTTATGTAGTGGATTACGTTTATGGACTTGCGTATGTTGAACCAGCCTTGCACCCCGGGATGAATCCTACTTGATCATGGTGGATGAGCTTTTTGATATGCTGTTGCAATCGGTTTGCCAGTATTTTATTGAAGATTTTTGCATCTATGTTCATCATGGATACTGACCTGAAATTTTCTTTTCTTGTTGAGTCTCTGCTGGGTTTTGGTATCAGGATGATGTTTGTCTCGTAAAATGATTTGGGAAGGATTCCCTCTTTTTGGATTGTCTGGAATAGTTTCAGAAGGAATGGTATCAGCTCCTCTTTGTATGTCTGGTAGAATTCAGCTGTGAACCCATCTGGACCTGGGCGTTTTTTGGGTGGTAGGCTCTTTATTGCTGCCTCGACTTCAGACCATGTTATTGGTCTATTCAGGGTTTCGGATTCTTCCAGGTTTAGGCTTGGGAGGATGCAGGTGTCCAGGAATTTATCCATTTCTTCCAGGTTTACTAGTTTATGTGCATAGAGTTGTTTGTAATAATCTCTGATGATGGTTTGGATTTCTGTGGAATCTGTGGTGATATCCCCTTTATCGTTTTTTATTGCATCAATTTGGTTATTCTCTCTTTTCTTTTTTATTAATCTGGCTAGTGGTCTGTCTATTTTGTTGATCTTTTCAAAAAACCAGCTCCTGCATTTATTGATTTTTTGAAGAGTTTTTTGTGTCTCTATTTCCTTCAGTTCTGCTCTGATCTTAGTTATTTCCTGTCTTCTGCTAGGTTTTGAGTTTTTTTGATCTTGCTCCTCTAGCTCTTTCAATTTTGATGATAGGGTGTCAATTTTAGATCTCTCCTTTCTTCTCATGTGGGCACTCATTGCTATATATTTTCCTCTAGAGACTGCTACAAATGTGTCCCAGAGATTCTGGTATGTTGTGTCTTCGTTCTCATTGGTTTTGAAGAACATCTTTATTTCTGCCTTCATTTCATTGTTTATCCAGTCAACATTCAAGAGCAAGTTGTTCAGTTTCCATGAAGCTGTGTGGTTCTGAGTTAGTTTCTGCATTCTGCGTTCTAACTCAATTGCACTGTGGTCTGAGAGACTGTTTGTTATGATTTCTGTTCTTTTGCATTTGCTGAGGAGTGATTTATTGCCAATTATGTGGTCAATTTTAGAGTAGGTGTGATGTGGTGCTGAGAAGAATGTATATTCTGTGGATTTGGGGTGGACAGTTCTGTAAATGTCTATTAGGTTTGCTTGTTCCAGGTCTGTATTCAGGTCCTGGATATCCTTGTTGATTTTCTGTCTGGATGATCTGTCTAATATTACAATGGGGTGTTAAAGTCTCCCACTATTATTGTGTGGGAGTCTAAGTCTCTTTGTAAGTCATTAAGAACTTGCCTTATGTATCTGGGTGCTCCTGTATTGGGTGCATATATATTTAGGATCGTTAGCTCTTCTTGTTGCAGTGATCCTTTTACCATTATGTAATGTCCTTCTTTGTCTCTTTTGATCTTTGTTGCTTTAAAGTCTATTTTATCAGAGATGAGAATTGCAACTCCTGCCTTTCTTTGCTCTCCATTTGCTTGGTAGATCTTCCTCCATCCCTTTATTTTGAGCCTTTGTGTATCCTTGCATGTAAGATGGGTTTCCTGGATACAGCACACTGATGGGTTTTGGCTTTTTATCCAATTTGCCAGTCTGTGTCTTTTGATTGGGGCATTTAGTCCATTGACATTTAGGGATAGTATTGTTATGTGTGAATTTGATACTGTCATTTTGATGCTACCTGGCTGTTTTGTTGGTTAGTTGATGCAGATTCTTGATTGTGTTGATGCTCTTTTACCATTTGGTGTGTTTTTGGAGTGGCTGGTACTGGTTGTTCCTTTATATGTGTAGAGCCTCTTTCAGGAGTTCTTGTAGAGCAGGTTTGGTGGTGATGAAATCTCTGAGTGCTTGCTTGTTCACAAAGGATTTTATTTTTCCTTCACTTATGAAGCTTAGTTTGGCTGGATAGGAGATTCTGGGTTGAAAGTTCTTTTCTTTAAGGATGTTGAATATTGGCCCCCAATCTCTTCCGGCTTGTAGGGTTTCTGCTGAGAGATCTGCTGTGAGTCTAATGGGCTTCCGTTTGTGGGTAACCCGACCTTTCTCTCTGGCTGCCCTTAGCATTTTCTCTTTCATTTCAACCCTGGTGAATCTGACGATTATGTGCCTTGGGGTTGCTCTTCTTGAGGAATATCTTTGTGGTGTTCTCTGTATTTCCTGGATTTGAATATTGGTCTGCCTTGCCAGGTTGGGGAAGTTTTCCTGGATAATATCCTGAAGAGTATTTTCCAGCTTGGATTCATTCTCTTCATCACATTCAGGTACACCTATCAGACGTAGATTAGGTCTTTTCACATAGTCCCACATTTCTTGAAGATTTTGTTCATTCCTTTTTGCTCTTTTTTCTCTGTTCTTGCCTTCTCTTTTTATTTCATTGAGTTGATCTTCGACCTCTGATATCCTTTTTTCTGCTTGGTCAATTCGGCTGCTGAAGCTTGTGCATGCTTCACGAAGTTCTCGTGTTGCGTTTTTCAGCTCCATCAATTCACTTATACTCCTCTCTATGCTGTCCATTCTCGTCAACAGTTCGTCCAATCTTTTTTCAAGGTTCCTATTTTCTTTGCGTTCGGTTAGAACATGTTCTTTTAGCTCACTGTAGTTTCTTACTACCCACCTTCTGAAGTCTGATTCTGTCATTTCATCACCCTCCTTCTCCATCCGGTCTGGTTCCCTTGCTGGTGAGGAGTTGTGATCCCTTTTAGGAGGAGAGGTGTTCTGGTTTTGGGAGTTTTCATCCTTTCTGCGCTGGTTTCTTCCCATTTTTGCGGGTTTATCCACCTGTTGTCTGTCTCTGTCCCAGGGAGTTGGTGCTTTATGAGTTTCCCTTGCACTACTGCCTTTTTTGATTTTTCTTTCAGGTCTGACCCACCCAGCTAGCAGCACGCCTAGCCACTGCCTGCCCGCAGGGGCTTTGCTGAGCTGCTGTGGGCTCCGCCCAGCTGCCCTGAGCTCTTCCCTGTAGTCCTTTTTATATGGGCGTAGATAGAACTGTCTTGGCAATGGTGGCCCCACCTCTGTTATGGCGGACTCTCTCTGTTGTGGCAGGTTGCCTCGGCAACGGCAGCCTGCCTCCGTAGCGGTGGAGAGTCTCAGTAATGGCGGAAGCCCCTCCCCCACCGAGCCGGACCATCCCGGTTCAGCTGTGCTTGGTTTGAAGGGCTCAACCCAGAGGGTTTCCAATTACTGTTTTTGTTTTTGTTGTTGTTGGGGGTGGAGGGGTGGGACCAACCGAGCCTGATCAGCTGGCTCCCTGACTCAGAGTCTTTTCTTTTAAGTTGAAGGACCCCAGGTTCCGGTCGCTTGTTGAAAAGGCGCCGGGATCTCCTGTGCTGCAACTCATGGAGTCGGCTCGAACCGCGGCGCCGGCTCCTGGCGGATTTTTTGCCTAGGAATCTCCTGGCCTGACTCGCTATTTCAGATGAATGGACTATTCTGCCGTCTCAGGGCTCTGCTCGCCAGCTAAGAGGGCTCCCAGACCAGTGGCTTTTGTACGGAGAACCGCAGCAACAGGGAGTGGTCACAGCAGCTGCGCGGGCGGAATCAGCCCCACCGGGGCCAAAACAGCGGCACCAGCTGGGACTGCGATGCTGGCGACCCCTCTGCCTGGGTATCTCCTGGTCTGTGGGCAATAAGAGTTCGTCTGGAAATGCGGCGTCCACTCACCCTCTGCACTTTCACTGGGAGCTGAAGTCCTGAGCTGTTCTTAGGCGGCCATTTTCCCAGCATTCTCCGCTTTTTTTTTTTTTTTAAAGTAAATTAGTTATTTTAAGAAAAGTAGCCATGAAGTACTTGCAATGTAGCTAGTCTGAACTAAGACATGCTCTAAGTGTAAAATACACACAGGATATGGGGACCTTAGAACAATAACAAACAAGGAAATATGCCTCGATAATTTTACATTGATGATATGTTGAAATGCTAATACTTTGGATATATTGAGTTGAATAAAATATAGTAAGAATATGTATTTCACAGATTCATTTTTACCTTTTTAGAAAATGTGGCTACTAGAAAATTTCCAATGACCCATGTGGCTCCTGTAGTCCTTCTGTTAGATAGTGGCTACTTTAGACCTTCCTTTGGCAGCTTGAGCAAGCCACATTCTTTCCTGAGTCTCACCTCTGCCTGGTACTCCGTCCCCTGCCACAACCCTCACCCTTTTTCTTGCCATTTGGAATGGCTGATTCATTCTTTTCTTTTAGCTTAACTGTCACTTCCTTAAACATGCCATTCATTAAGTATGTCATCCCGACCTCCCCTCCATTTATCTCTAACTGAACTTGGTTTCCTTTGCAAGATTTAACACAATGTGTAATTATTTATTGCACATAATTATTCTATGTGTTTATTTAACTTCTAAATGTCTCTCCTCCCCAACACACAGTATGAGCGCCACAGAGACAGGGATTACATCTGTCACATTCACCTTTGCATTTCCAGCACCTACAACAGTGAATACAGTGAGTACCTGAATATATATACATATATATTTTCATATATATATATTCCTGTATATGCCATGTATATACCAGCTGTTCTCTCTCTCTGTCTTCTGTATATATATATGTGTGATATATATATATATGTGTGTGTGTGTCACATATATATAGAATATATTATATATATGTGTATATATACACACACACACATATATTCTCTCTCCTGTATATGTGTGTGTATACACACACACACATATATACAGAATATATGTATATGTATATGTGTATAAATATATATATATACACACACACGCATACACTACACACACACACATTTTTAACATTGAGAAAGTAATAAAAATCATAATCCACAATGGAATTTATCCTATCAAAGCAACTATAATAAACAAGAGGCAAAGAAAAATTTATTATCTATTTGCATATAAAAATATATAAAAATGCGTGTCTAGATAGAGAACATACCTAGTTTATACACAAATGAGGTGTTAGAAAAACTAATTTTCTTTGTATTCTCTGTTTTCCAAGAGAAGTGTCTGTCTTCCAAGGAAGTGTTTGTCTCTTAAGCTATATGGATTTCATTGGTGAGTCAAGAGAACTATCTTGAAAATTATTTTTTCCAAGAGAATTTGTTACAGAACTGAAATAATATCCTGTGGATTTTCACACCCCTGTGTGAGCCTGTCAGGGATGGAGGTGCTCGTGCGCAGACTTCCATGTTAACTAGACTTAGAGCAAACAGAACAAAGAGGTTTAGCCTTTTCACTATTAAGTAGCTCATTCATTGGAGAAAGAGCAATGATGGAAAATAGAAATATTGTCCTGTTCCAAAGTTCTCCTTCTTTGTATATTTAAAAATAAATAAGGAAACTCCAGGAAACTGGTTATTTTCCACACTCTCAAAAGTATTCTGCTCCTTGATATATGTACCACAGCACTGATATTATTCCTGTGACCTTTAAAATAGCAAGATTTTTACCAGCACTGAAGACAGCTTAATGAACATGGGAAGCTTCAGCATCTCAAACTCACTTGTTTAGTCTTCCGATGTCTGGGTCCTAGTTAAAATCTCTGGGTGGTTAGTTCTGACTCAAGAACATTTCCTTCATTTTTTAAGGTAATTGTGATGAAAAAACATGAGGATACTTAGACTCAAACACTCTCATACAAAGCAAATGCTTCATTGTCTTCATAGCCCCTGAATACAGGCATTGTTCTTGAAACTGGTACTTATCACTTGGGCCATTCCCTGCTAATAATAAACAGCGCTGTCCTTGGTGGGCCCAAAACTCTTGGCAAAGTTTCTTAAACTGTGGCCGAGGACTACACTTCTTCCCAGATGCTTGTTAAAATGCAGATTCCCTATGCCACTTTAACCAGTGCTGGAATCAAGCCTGGTAATCTAGCATACCAGGTGATTTTATTTTATCTAGCATACCAGGTGATTCTTGTGCACACTAAAATTTAAGAATCATATGAAGGTAGCATCTCTTGCCAATACACAAATTGTTCCAGAAAAGAGTTTTTTCTTTTTAAATGAAAGACTAGATTTAAACACTCTTAGAGGAGAAAAGCCAGGAAGACAGGAGAAAAGGCCAAAAGGCAGGGAGGGAGAAGGAGGAGGGAAGAGGGATAAAAAGTGATGGAAACAAGAACAGAGATACAACCAGATTTTACACTTTTAGGAGCACTAACCTAGGAGCCCTGGGAACTTCCCTCCTCTCCTCCACCTCTCTCCAGCATAGTCTGCAGAGTAAATGACAGCACCCTTTGGGAAATTTCCTTTAAAACACAGCTGCCAGTGGTGGCACCTAGAGATGACCACCCAGTTGCTTCGGTTGCTGACAGAGCTGACATTCCTGAGCATCTGTACCTGAGCTAAAACCCTAATAGCAGTTTGCAAGGTTGAAATTACTGCTCTAGGACAGACAAGCTAGGACCTGATACGTCCAGCAGCTTAACTGAAGCTTGTATCTACCTGCAAGCCCACAGAGGAATAGCACAGACAATGAGCAATAGCACATCCAATTCAGAATCACTATTTTACTTGCTGCAGATATAAAATTTCCTGTCTCCTTTCTTCCCTCTCCTTCAACCCAGTTGCATCATGGCATATGCATTTTCTCTTTCCTCTTATATTTCTATGTACACATTTGGTACATACAGGGTGATAGCCTATTGCTAGGAGTTGCAGATTCCAGACTCAGAGAACTAGAAAATGCTATAGCTGGAAGCAGACACACACTGAATATCTACAGTTACACAGTCAATTTACTTTTGTCAGCTTTTGCCTGAATGGTCTTTGTTGATCTTGCTTTGTAGTTGCTTATGGTCACACAGCCCCAAAACATGCCATTTATGCAGAATTTTAAATTATTGTGCTGAGAACAAAACTGCTACTCTTTCTTTCCACTTACCCAGCCTGGCGGAGGGGACACAGGGTTGAGGTACGTTCAAAGCCAAGAGAGAACCAGAACCAGTGGTTCAATAAAAACAACTGAGAATCACCATTGGGTCTAAATTTCCCGTCACTGGGGACATTTGCATCTGATTTTGTGATGTTCTAGAATAATGCAGATTTGTGTGTTTTGAGCACTCACTTCCAAATAATTTTTTAAAAAAATGCTGCCATGGTGAATTGTGAATCTCTCAATGACACTCAGCACACCTGGGCTATTATTGAAGGTTAGCTCACAAATGCTGCAACAGCCACCAGCCACAATTTCTAAGTGAGTCTCTGACAAAAGACAACAAATTCATATTTATCCTTCTGCTGTTATTTGTCTGATTGTTGCTTTGTTTTCTTAATTAACAAAACAATAGTTATGATAAATAATCAAGGAAAAAAACAGAAATTTAGGATTATTGCCCTTCAAAGCTACCTTTGCATTTTGAATCACTACTAATATATCCTGTTTACAAAGCTGCTATAAGCACCCAGATAAAATGCTTCTTATTTATTAATACTGTTAGTTAATTCCAGAAAGAATGCCATACTTTCAGGCATATTGATTTTAGTTTACTTGCTTAAAAACATGGAACTTTACCCCAACACTTAATCAGGCAACAACAGCTAGAAAGGTGGGCAGAAAAATTCAGTTCTCCTGAGGAAAATCCCAAATGCTTCCACACTGTTGATTAACATCTGGATCACCTTAAGGGTGTTTGTGAACCAGCAGGAAATAAATTTTCGGAGAAGGCCATGGACTTAGGAATGGTTGCTTTAGTGTTTAATAATAAATCATTTTCAGTTGATAGAAAAATACTGAAATCTGACTTATATATATGAAGCTGATTCAAATTTGATAAACATGTTCCCAAAGGAAATTACTGCGTTTATTAAAAGCCTAGAATGGCTGAACAGAATTGCAATGGTCTTATCCTACAGTCCTTGCTGAAGGTAGAGAAACTGCTCCCCAGTCCACCTTTCAGCCAACCAAAGAGGAAGGTCAAGAGTAAGGAAAGAGCAGGGCTGTTTTCAGTCAAAGCTAAAAGTGGTTATGAAGTACCAAGATATCCAGGGCTAGCTGTTGTCTACAGTGTCGCTGACTTGCTGGTAAAATGTGATGTGTTGATGACTGTTACATTACATCTAAAATCCCATTTACTAGTAATAGAAAAGTTCAGTTAAGACTTTTGCCTTATGTCTCCTGGTGCTTGATACAGCATTGTGTGATATTACCAATTTTCGCTTCAGGCATATTCACATGCAACAGTGAAGACTTCACAAGAATTTGCACATTTGATCCAGGGTGAAATTATGCCATTTTCATAGCAAATAAACTTTTCCCTGGCAGGAAAGTGATAGGTACTTTTGCACCTAGCGAAATGCCTTTGTTTTCAAGGAATTTTAAAAAAATTGTCTGTAGAGGGATTGTGATTGAGTCATTCTAGGGAGAGGCCCAAGTGGCAAGAGTCCTTTTGGCTTCCTTTCCAATGGGGAGCAAGTCTCTTAACTCTTCTTGTTTTGTTTTTCTTGCTTAAAAAAAAGAAAGAAAGAAAGATAGAAGTCACATGCAATCTTTTTCTCCTATATGGCACACAACTGCATTGCAATGCCTTCTCATCTCTAACATCACAACACACAGAGAAAATGTCTATAAAAGGGCAAATTGCTGTTGATGTAACATGTGATTTCACCTCAATGTGCTTTGCTTTTTAGTGGTGTCAGAGGCAGCAGGAATTTATTCATGCAGCCCTACTGATTTGCAGACTGGGAGTAAATACTAGGCCTTCTGCAGCGATTACCAAGAGCCCCCTTCAGTAGAAATGATATACTGCCTTCCTGCATCATATTAAAGTGGAGGATTGAGAAGTGAGCCCAGTTGAGCTGTTCTGTACACACCTAGCCAGAGTGCAATTTATATTCATACAGAGCTGTGAGTGGTTTTCAGAGGAAGACAGGGAAGAAGAGCATTTTTCTGGAAATTTGTCACCAAAAGCAGAAACTAAACTCTGATTTCAGTCACTGTTATTATTTTTTTTTAAATGGTTCTTTCCTCTTATAAATTCTTCCCTTTCTGTAGAATTGATACCTAAGACTGCTAGGTATCTCCCTTGATTTCTTTTTAAAAAATAAACCTTCCGTAATTTTTCTTTTAAATAGTTCATATATCCTTTCCCTAAGTTTTTATATTGAGGACATAGTCTATGACTTCTATCACTGGGCAAATATTGGGAATTACCAAGCTTTATTCTCATGAACAGAATCTAACTGTACCCCATAAAAAGTCCTGCACTGTTACTACAGGTGAAACTGATGAGAAATTGGAGAAGAAAGGATTGATTTGTATGGCATTTGGTGGCCACCAGCCATTTCATTGGTATTCAGTAACTTTAGGATTTTAATATGGAGGTCTGGAAAATATGGTGGCTGAGCCAGAAAATGTCACTAGGGTCAAATTTAGTGTTTAGTTGTCAGAGTCTTTTTGTATCATCAAATATTCCATACGTGGAATGGAATGTTTGATGGAATGTTTGATTATACATAAAAAAGCCTTTACATAAGCCATTTGACCCTATGAAATTATATTTCACTAATAACTAGTAGTATCCTTTTTTTTGTGGAAGAAAATACACCTAAGATAGTTATTTTTCTGGCATTATTTTGTCTAGTTTTGTTGTCTTCTCAGGAATGAATTTGAGACATCAAATGTCACTTTATGTAAAATGCAAAGGGTAATAACCTTTACAAAATGTCACATAGGGCTGGGTGCAATGGCTCATGCCTACAATCCCAACACTTTGGGATGTCGAGGTGGAAGGATTACTTGAGCTCAGGAGTTCAAGACCAGCCTGGGCAACAAGGCAAAACCCCACCTTTATAAAAAATACAAATATTAGCTGGGCGTGGGGGTACATGATTATAGTCCCAGCTACTTGGGAGGCTGAGATGGGAGGACCATGTGTGCCCAGGGAGGTCGAGGCTACAGTAAGCTGTGATCATGATCACTACACTCCCGCCTGGGCAACAGCAAGAATCTGTCTCAGAAAAGAAAGGGGGAACTGTGTAAATATAAAAGAGATAAATAATCATAATGTCATAACAAACATATGAGTATGTGCACACAGCTATACCAGCAAAATATAGCAGAAAATGATGGTTCTGATAGGAGTTAATTGTGGAGATGTGCCAGAGACAGCAGCTTCGTGGATGGCGACACCACAATGTCTGTGGCTTGAGGGCCCTGCTGCCTTCGGATTCTGGTATAATTTGCTCTGATTTCCATCAATTGCTTTAACTCTGTCAAAAACAAGAAATTGAGGAACAAGTCAATGTCATGGAAAATAATTAAAAGTCCAGGATGATGAAAAGCTTGAAGACCCCTCAAAAATTCTTGGCTCCCACCCTGGGCTCTCTCATTACACTTTTGACTTCTTATCACATCAGGTATGTGTTAATACTCTTTGGATTTCTGTAGAATGGAAATTGCTAGAGAGGACTTCTTTCCAGGTTTATTACAAAGTCTGAATTAGAAGCTAACCTCGGGCTGGTCTAAAAATTAGGACAATGAAAAGATAGAAAGCAGCAATGAGAACAGTGTTCAGATTTTATATCAAATGGCATAAAGTACCCTTTAAATTTTGTCAGGGGTTTGTGTGAAATAAGCCATTCTAGTAGCATCTGGGTTTGTTTTGCCAAATCCAATTGATTTTTTAAAAAAACCTGATTTCATTCTTTGATGACTAACTTTCACATACTGAATGTTTTTTTGATATTATAATGCATAAATAAGTTCTTTTAGAGTGGTTTTGAAACTCCCAGACTGCTTTATTTTCTTCCTAAATACTTAAACCACTAGGTCACAGAAAAATCATGAATGGAATGATTAATTAATTAAATGTCCCTTAACAGGTCTATGCATGTAGTTGCATTTCTATCTTTTCTTTTTTAAAGCACTTCAAATATTTAGATTTCTAAAAAATGATTATTACTAACTTAATTATTTCAGGAAAAACAATAAAATGGCAACAGTAAAATAAGTTTCTAAAAAACAACTAAATCAGACTTTTCTAAACTAAATCAGAGATTTCCTGTAATTTCCTAGAATGCATATAACTCACTCAAAAGAACTGAGACAATAGAGGAAACCACTAATCCTCTTACCATGAAGGTAACAATGGGGAACCTACTGTCATAGGAAAGGAATAAACTTTCATATGATGCAATCTATGTATTTAAAGAATTGAAGATGCAAAAATGAATATTTGTCTCCAAAGCTTTATCAAAGATACACAGAGCTAACAGGGAGGAAAATGGCAGAAAGAGTAATATTTGCATTTCCAATTTTTTTCTCTTCCATTCACAGTTTTTATTGTTGACGAGCTTGCTTCTGGGAAGGCAGCCGACATCTCTCTCTCTGTGGTTGGATACCCTTTTGGCTAGCTTTCCTGAAGTATATTTAGCTTTATTTATCACACAGGCTCAATGAACACAAGGCTGCAAGGAAGGTGTGGTACAGGCAACAGAAGCCCATCCTAGGAATATGAAAGACTAAACCTAGATAACGAAGGGACTGGGAAGGCACCTCCAAATGCACACTTGTTTGCTGACTACTCGACTGTACTGTAATTATTTCATGTGTGCATATTCTTAATTAGATTGAAAACTCTCGGGAAAGGAGCCTAGCTTACGTTTATTTTCTACGCTATGTACTTTGTGGATACAGAAAACTACTAAAGAATACTTGCTGATAATAAGAACCTCATCCCTGATGTGTTCTAAGTACCCTGCAGTGAGGGTCACCAAGAACCAGGGTGATGGGTAGTGATGGGTGATGGGAGCAGCAGAAAATAAAAAGGATAAAAGGACTGGAGCCTCGTCCATGATGTAGGATGGTGCGGGGGGAATATTTTTGGCTTCCCTCAGAACAGTGCTAGGCATCCTAATAAATCCTGTCTTCCCACTTTTTGGTCTCCATTTCTATCCCTTTGTCCCTTCTGGGCTAAATGTAAAGACATGATTGCAACTGTCTTAGAAGTTTTTGGTTTGCCTACATTACATATAACATAGTAATAATAACTTTATGGTGACTTCTTAAAAGAAAATATCTGCTGTTACTATTATAGGGATACCAGGCAATTCATTACCTAAACTTTTAGTTTCCTTCAGAGTGGTAACGATGTTCTTCGGAATCTCCTGAAAATTATATCTTTGATAATATATGCCTACCTACAAAAACAGGCTTTTAATCCATCAGGATACATAGGATAAAGAACTAGAGTTCACTCAATAACAAATATATGTTCTTTTCAATTTCTGCCATTTATCAAAGAAAAGTACCAAGAAATCGACAAGATAATAATTCTAGAATATATTTACTTATTAGTAAATAAAAGTAATTGCAAACTATATAATTACTATTAATAAAACATTAAGTTTTAAATAATTTGGAAAATAGGAAATCAGTGGAGTCTCACTTTCCTCAGGGTTCATACTAGGGAAATACCTTCAAATGAGGCTCTCAATATTTCTGCAAATAAGGCCCCTGGATAAGGTTCAAGATTAACTGAAATTTGACTGAGTTCTTCAATGCAACAGTATTGACATGAGGTTCCAGCACATAAATATATAAATTTAACTTCTAAAACATGGAATAGAAACACTTGAGGGGAGGATACTTATTCAAAATCATTGTGACGGGACATATAAGTTCTTTGAAGGGAAGGTTGTTTTAATTCTTCAATTACTTGATGGAAAAAAAAAAAAACTATCACACATACCTTTTGGGGTTCTGAAACCATGTCCCATAGACACACAGATGACCATATCTCTCTCTATGTCATTCCAGGACTGAATTGGCTCACCATTCGGAGTGTACAGTGCTCTGGCTGGGTGGGTCATTTTGAGACGAGAGGAGCAGTCTTCCAGCAGCTGAGACACAGAGAGACAGCCACATTTGAATATGGAATGGCACAATATAATCATGTATCAAAGAACCAACTCTTCTAAGAGAACTACTATCCCAGTTTGATTATTTGACCACTAATAGTTGTTAGACATAGGTATAGAAGGGAAGGGAAGAAGGGTCCACAAATGTTCCCTAAAGTGTTTAAACAATGAGGAGGAGCTTTTGGACTCTCCAGCAAAGTTAACCCTATAGTTCTGTATTTTTCCATGGAAGAAGTCTTCTCACTTTTTAAGAAATTCCTAAATATGATAAGCACTGGATTGAAAATCTAGACTTCTCAAAATAGCTAAAACATTTGTTTAAATGACTAAGGAACTAGAATGACAAAAGGTGAGGAGACCCAGGCTCACTCCTGTTTACGACGTCAGAAAGGTAACTCTGCTTCAAAAGAGTCTCCTCAATGATAAAATGAAAATTTTGGTCTAAGACTTCACTGGCCGTATGATTCTATAGCTAAAAAGTCTTTTGCTTTTAACTGATACATTTTAAAGCTAGAAAGGCCTTATTAAACTTCTCTCAATTTTTCTTGAATACACATTCATTAAAACACATGTACTGATACAGCATCAATGGTACCAGAAAGATTAGTCAACATGCTGCCAGACTCTTGAGGGCAAACCCATTAAAATGTGAATAAAACTTTAAAACAAAATAATAAAAGCAAGCGAGAAGAAAGTGAGAGGTTTCTACATACCTGCTCGTATGACTTTCACCTATTAGAGGGCCAAAAGCCTGTTCTCCCAAACTGCAGGTGCCAAGTCCACATCAGCCCCCCAAATCACCACTAATATTTCTGTATATAGATCTGTTTAGAGGCTACAACTCACAACAAGGCAGCATGGTAGGGGTCTGGGCTGGGCATGTGATGGCACCTTGCATCTGGAAAATTCATCAATAATACGAACCAAGACAAGAAGAGTGATGGGGTGATGCAATTCAAAAAGTGCAGCTTTTTACTCAGTACTTTGAGTAAGGGACAAATGGATTGAATTTAATGATAATTGAAATTATCCAAAAATATATTCCTCCGTATAGAATGGGATAGTCAGAGAAGACCAACAGGAGAGTGGTCTTAAATGCAGCCTGACTCCTGCCAAATAACAGCTAGTCAGAAACAATTTGATTAAATACGCTGCATATAAACCAATCCTTCAACTTAGCATTGAGGGCGGATTCTGACAGCAAAGAGAACTAAGCTATTCTGTCTATTATCAAAAGACCTTTCCTTGTACAAGGAAATACAAATATAAAAATCAACAACAGTAACAATGTAAGGTTTATGAAAATATTCTACAACATAAAAAGGAGTACATGATACTCAAGGTGACGATTTTAAAAAAGATTTACAGCATTAGTACATTTTCAAGAGTATCAGTGTTGTATTCACCCCAAATTCAATAAGCTATAACTTCCATAAATACACATACACACAGAAACGAGATAACCACAGCTTAAAGGAAAGAAGTATTGCTCAGATACAGGAGAGAAGCTGAGGCTGCTGATAACAGTAATATTGACTAAAATGTATTGACACATTTTTAGGGGCTGGGTATTTTTCTAAAAGTTCTCAAGGACAATCTAATTTTATTCTGTGGACATAATTATCATCCACCTTTTGTTGATGAGAAAAATGGAGGACAAAGAGGTTAAATATCATAACCAAAGTTTTATAGCTGCTACTGAGAGAAGAAATAGGGTTTCAAGTAAGGATGAAGAGAAAGCTGAATGGCAAGAGGAGAGAAGGTAAGAAAGAAAAAGACTCAATACTACAGAAATTCAAATCAGTATCAGGACAGACCAGGTGGAGAAAATCTCACAGGATACAGAAAAAGAAAAAGAGATAAAATGTATGAGAAAATTAAACATGTAGAATGTCAAGATATCAGATATTAAACCTATACATTATTGGTGTTACTGGAGAAGAATCTAGAATAAATTAACCTTAAACAACTTTCAAAAAATAGAAGAAAACTTTCCTGTTCCAAATAAAGATCCATGCCTTCAGGTGAAGTAGGCTGACCTAGGGTAAGGCAAAGTTTATGAACAATATGACTAAGATTTAAATATCACAGAGCAAAAGGTATGGATTTCAAGTATGGGAGAAAAATTCAGTTATATTTATACTCTATTTTCTGTAACACTGAATACCAAAGAAAATGAAGCAAAATCTATGAAATTAAGAAGTTTTTAGGGGAAAAGATTTTAACATAAGAATTCTATATCCAGCCAAGTTACAATTTATGGTTAAAGGAAACAAATGATGTCTTCAGAAGACATATCACACACACTTATATTTTGGATTATTAAGAAAGGAATCAAATTCCTTGACTATGGAAAAACCTAATATAAAATGACTAATGTTGAGCATTAAGACTATTAGAACATGATATGCCTGCTACAAAAGTAATCAGGAAATAAATGAATTAAACTTTTAAAGTAAGTCTTCACAGAGAAAAAAAATGTGAAACATGACCAAAAACAGAGTGACCAAAAACAGACGAGGGCAGAAAAAAGAAAACCAAAGCATTCTTTCTTTCTCTTTCCTTTTTTTCAGACAGGGTCTTACTCTATCACCTAGGCTGGAGTGCAGTGATGCAGTGGCATGATTAGGGTTTATTACGTTTATTACAGCCTTGACTTCCCCAGGCTCAGGTGATTCTTCTACCTCAATCTCCTGCATATCTGGGACTACAGGAATGTATCACCATGTCTGGCTAATTTTTGTTTTTGTAGAAACAGGGTTTCACCATGTTGCCCAGACTGATCTCGAACTCCTGGGTTCAATCAATCCTCCCACCTTGGCCTTTCAAAGTGTTGAGATTATAGGCATGGGCCAATACACCCAGCCTTCTTTCTTATCATTCATGAAGGCAAAAGACGCTGTTTCCTTCTCTTTTGTTTGTTGAGTGTTAATTTTAAGCTTATAAGCAATGCAGTAAAACATAAAATCAGAACAAGAGAAACAGTTCTTGTAAAGGAGTAAGCAAAAATCACCATCTTGTGAATTTAATATGACCTTATTCTTAGAAAACTTAGGTGAATCAAGTGAGAAATTAACAAAAATAAAGCAATAAAGTGTCCAAATACAAAATAAATGTTAAAACATTAATTGTTTATCTGTTCAATAAAAATAGGCGTTACAGTCAGGGAAAATGTATCCACAAAACAAAATTAACTAGAAATAACAATTATTTAAAAATCTAAGACCTTGTAAAAAAAAATAAAATTTCACTGATGGACAAGAAAAAAACTTATACATAAGTCTTTTTTACATATATAAAAATAAGCATATTATATATTTACATATTATATATAAAAGTATATTTTATATATGTAAAAAAATACATAAAGAATATCACAGCCTAGTTTTAGAAATTGAATAATGTAAAAGGTGTAAATTCTTATGAAATTAATTAATTGCCTAATACCACTACAGTCAAAATCCTATAAGATGATTTTATGATGTTGAAATATAATTCCAAAATTTATCTGTAAAAGTCAACAGGAAAGAACATTCAAGTAAAATCTCACAACAAAGTGCAATGGGCAACTTCTTTCAGATATTAAAATTTAAATCTACATAATTGTAAAAGTAATACTTTATATAACTTAAAAGCAGAAGCTAGTATATGCAAGATTTAAGCATAACATTGGTATTCCAACTCAAAGGGGAGAGAAAAAGATTAGTCAGTGAATAGAGTTAAGATAATTGTAAGCTAACAAATAAAGCAGAGAAAATAGCTTCACTCAAATTTTACACCAGAAAAAGGAAAAGTAAGAGAAAAACAGAACTGCAAAAAAATTAGAAGAAAAAGCAGGTGAATATTTATATGAGCTTAAGATGATAAAGGACTATCTGAGCATTAAGAGCAATGAACAAACTTATGAAATGTATTACTTTCGATACTTTAAAAAACTCCATAGACACAATAGTAAATTGGAAATTTCTTACAATAAATCTGATAAAGTTATACATAATACCCATATTAGTAAAAAGCTTTTATCAATATGAAAATAATATATAATAGAAAAATAGCAAAAGACAGGGAATTCAGAGATGACCAATAAGTGATAACATAAAACAAATTGTAATCACCTCAACAAGTAATCAAAAATATATAAATTAAAATATGGGTATACCATTTTTCTTCTGTTGAACCTGTAAATATATGTTTTTAAATGACTGGATTTTGTTGCAGTGTTGTTGATATCTGCATGTATACAACAGTTAGATGGGAATTCTCAATAGCTAGTCATGGGGGTATAAACTTCTGAAACATTCCTAGAAAACAATTTGGTAATAGGGATCAAAATTCTTAGGCAGGTTTATTAGCATGACCTAGCAATCCCTCTAGGAATTTATTTAAGGAAAATAATCAGAAAATAGATATTGGTTGATGTATCAATATGTTAATTACAGTACTCTTTATAATAGCAAACAATTAAGAACAACCGAACTGGCAAATAATAGAAAACTGGATGAATAAATAATACATCCATTTGATAGAAGATTATAATGCCATTGAAAACAATGTTTTTTCTAAGAATGTTAAGTTATATGGGGAAAAAGTCATATTAGGTAAACAGAGCAGCTTGCAAAACTGTATATGCCACGTGGTCTACTATGATCACAAAGGCAAAAAAAAATTATTGTTTAGAAATAATAGAAGTATACACATTAAAATTGTAATAACTGGTTATTTGTGGGTGATGTAATTTTCATTTTATCTGAGAGAAATTTGTGTAGTTTGAAAAGATCCCACAAAGACGTATTTTCTGTATTTTTCTTTACCACTAAAATGTCAGTCTTCTGTAGAGATCATGTTTTCTACTTATAAACAGAAAAAATATATACATAATTAAAACATACTTTAAAGGCAAAATATAAATTCGATATATGGTTATTTTACTTGGTTTCTACTAAGACCTATTTACATGTAAACTCAATACATTTACCCAAAATACTTTTTAAATATGAAAATAAGGCATTTTCTCTGCTGTAACTGATGAAATGCTGCTGCTTGAAGGAGACAATGACACATCGTGCATGGAAGAAACAGACCAAGCTTTGGCCGAAGGATGACTTGTACTCATGTTCAATATTTTGTCTTCATTCTCTCTGATAATATATTTTCAAGGACTTTTTCCTTTATTTCGATTAACATTTAAAAAGATCTGGAAGGCATGAAAACAACTCCTTTAAGGGGAAGATAAGATTTCTTTCTACTTCTAATTGCGACACTGTGAGGTTTTAGGAAATAAAGGAGGATTAGTAATGCTTTTTTAGTTTCATTGCTTATTTTAACAGATCAACATAGTGTGTGCTATAAGATGTACCAGCCTAACATTAACTTTGAGGTCTAAAGTGTTCAAGCCATCTTCCTTAGTAGACCGAATCTGTTGACACTAAAGTGTTCTGAAATATACCAGGATGTTTAAAAGAAAGGTACTTGTTATTCTTCTAGGATCCACTTCTTAAACTTTTCATACCCTGTAGTTGACAATTCTGCATATATTAGTCTGCTAGAAATAAGTATGTTAAACAGAGCAACTTGATGTAACTCTCTACAGGGCTTGTTTCCCAAAGAAAAGTTGGGCCGGGTGCAGTGGCTCATGCCTGTAATCCCAACACTTTGGGAGGTCGAGGAGGGTGGACCGCTTGAGGTCAGGAGTTCGAGACCAGCCTGACCAACATGGTGAAACTATAAATAAATACTATAAATAAATAAAAAAATATACCTTTTGTATGTTTACAATTTTGTATTTATTTATAGTAGCTATAGTAAATACTATATTAGTGTTTACTAGATTAGCCAGGCATGGTGGTGCATGCCTGGAGTCCCAGCTACTTGGGAGACAGGAGAATCACTTGAACCCAGAAGGTGGAAGTTGCAGTGAACTGAGATTGCGCCATTGCACTCTAGCCTAGGCAACAAGAGAAAAATTCCATCTAAAAAAAAAAAAAAGTATTGTTTAGAGGAGCAAAACTATAAACCTACCTAGGCGTCTTGTAAAGCTGTTCAAAAAGTAACTCAGTGAGATTTGTGCATGAAAAGTGAGGTTTGTGCATGGAAATGTAGTGCCCAAGTCATTCTGCTCTAAAAGAATGTAACAAATAGAGATGAGTTGAAAAGAAAAAAATTGGAGATTTTCAGTACAGTTAGGTTCTATGATATCTAGTCAGAAAGATTCTTAATTCCCAGTTTTTCGAATGTATCTAAATTTACTCAACTATCTTCTTTAAAGTATATACCATAAATTAAGCGTTTTTACAATAACAAAGTTCATTATGAAGGAACAATGTTCTATAATAATTGCTCACCCTTAGTGTACTTTCTGAGTTTTGTTTTCTTAGACCAGGTCTCCTCAGGTGTGGCACATGAGCATCATGAACTATTGCATGCTCCCTGTGGGCATGAGGTACTTGCCTATCTAAATCAGAGGGACCTCTTTTTCATTCCTTTAGCTTCTGCTCATGGATTCAGAACCATTCCTGGGCCAAGGAAGAACACTCTGATTTTGAAATTCTGTAGAATCAGAGAGCTGCTGCAGGAATGGGAGAAGACAAAAGCTTCAGGACATTAAAAGGAGGGGCACAGGCAATCATAAATCAGAGAAAGATGCTGGTCCTGAAGAGCGAGCCACAAACCCTGGAGAGAGAGCCGCCTTGGTTCACTGATGACTGATAAGCCGACAACAGTTGGAGATGAGAGTAAGTCTAGCAACGTTCAAAGAGTGGGTGGGAAGAACACGGTTAAATCATCCAGAATAGCCACAGCAGCGAAAGCAGTTGAGAGAAAGTCTGCATTGGATAGGATTCAAATACCATCTGGGGGTTTCATTACATAAGGTAGAGAGAAGCACTTTGAAATGTGCTCTGTTTATCTTTCTTCCAGCAAAAGTCTCAACCATTGAAACTCTGAGCTTCTTTGGAGTCAGTGTCATTAGCCAGACACTCCCAGTGAAATCCAAACCCTACACTTCCTGCTGCCTGTTCATTTCTCACACACAGTCCATCCTCCAGAGGTATTTTATACAGCCCGACAGTGTGAAAGGATACATCCCTAACTGATCACAAAGAATCCCATGCAAGCCCTTAAAGACAAAAATGCACAGCATGGAAAAGTAAAAGATTAGAAAGAACTTTTTTAATAAAGCAAAGAAAGAAATTATATGCAGAAAAATTTCTAGACATTCTCTAAGTGTCCTTTTACAGATCTAGGCCACAGTAGTCTTCCCAAAGCATTGTTTCACCATGCTATTTCTTTATTCACAGGCAGGTTAGTGGTTCATGAACTTGAGTTTAGGATACTGTTATGGATTAAATTGTATCCATTCCAAATTCATGCTTAAGCCCTAACCCCTGCTGTGACTATAATTGAAGACAGAGCCTTTAAGGAGGTAATAAAGGTCAAATGAAGCCATAAGGGTGGAGCCTTATTCCAGTTGGACTGGGTTTTTTTATATACAAGAAAAAGAAGAGACACCAGAGTTCTTTCTGTCTCCACATGCACACAAAAGAAAAGCTATGTGTGAACACAGCAAAGAGGTGGCTGTCTGTAAGCCAAAAAGGGAGGCCTCACCAGAAACCAATCCTGCTGGCACCTTGATTTTGGACATCCAGCCTCCAGAACTGTGAGAAAATCAACTTCTGTTGTTTCTGCTGTTTAATACTCAGTCTATGGTATTTTGTTATGGCTGACTGAGAAAACTAATATATATAGTATATGGGGTCTACCATATACTTTTAAACAATCTTTCCAGTCACATCTATCTCTTCCAATTTCTCTGTCCATGGGGCACCTATTTCATATACCTTACGAATTCTAACACCCATATCTACACGTGTGGTGCCCCTCATCCTTGCTAATGCTTTTTCTGCATAAGGTGTTGAATCTCCTCCATTTCTCAAGTTCCTTCAGAGTTCCTGATTGATTCCTCTGCAGAGCCTTGTCTGTCACCCTAGGTGAGCACTGTGCTCCACTTTTCTAAACTGAGAGTCCTGCCTTCACTACTAATTTTACCTTTATCACATTCTGTCAGTACTTCTCTCAGAGGCATATCAGCTTCCCTATCATATAACTTTTCCATATTTAAAAAATTCTGTACTTATAATATAGAACACATAGAAAAACATGGAGGAAAGAAAAATAAAGGTCCCCCATAATACGACCATCTAATAAAATCATTATAGTCTTTTACTGTATCTGTGTATAGTTGTGTGCAGAACTTAACTTCATATACTTTACATAATGTTTCTTTCACTAAGTATATCTTTAACATCTTCATTATTATTTCAAAAAAGTTATTTTGAGTTATTATATTCCATCCTAGTGCTATAACTCATTTAACCAACTCCCTATTGATGAGGTTTTAAATTATTCATAATATAGCTCTGTTAAAAATAGGCTTGCAATAAATATTCTTTTTTTTCTTTTTTCTTTTTCTTTTTCTTTTTTTTTTTTTGAGACAGAGTCTCGTTCTGTAGCCCAGGCTGGAGTGCAGTGGCACAATCTGGGCTCACTGCAACCTCTGCCTCCTGGGTTCAAGCAATTCCCTGCCTCAGCCTCCAGAGTAGCTAGGATTACAGGCATGTGCCACCACACACAGCTAATGTTTCTATTTTTAGTAGAGACAGGGTTTTAGCATGTTGGCCAGGCTGGTCTCGAACTCCTGACCTTGTGATTCACCTGCCTCAGCCTCCCAAAGTGCTGGGATTACAGGCGTGAGCCACCATGCCCGGCCTATAAATATTCTTAATAAATAACTGTTGCATACGTTCATGAATATACCCTTGGTATCAAGTTCTACAAGTCACTTTCTTATGATATGTACAGTAAAATTATCTTCCAAAGAGTTCCCATTTCTCTACATTCCCTTTAAGAGTGCCCATTTCTCTACATTCCCAATTAATCCTTGGATATATTTTTTTAAAGCTTTATCAGTTTGAAATATTAATTTAAGGAGACCACAGACTCCACTGCTACTTACTACTATTGATGTTAAGCTGTCAATTATACGGCATCCTTAAGTTTACAAAAATATTTCCACAGACATAAATTAGAAACATAATTCACAGCATCTAGCATAGGGTTCTTCATATATAAATATCATAAAAAATTACATGATCATTGAATAAAAGTTGTGAAATGCCTTTTATATGCTACACCAAGAGTCACATAAATCAAAAAGTCACCCCCCAGTTAGATATAGATATAAGTAAGCTTTGTCAATTATTGCCAGTTTTTGCTACTCTGAATCTAATAGGCTATCTTCCCCCACTGTCTCTGCTCTACCCATTTACCTGTTTATTAATCATGGTGTATTCTCTCAGAAATTTATGAGTTGTAGGTGCAATAGTTAAGTGCATTTTAACATGTGGCATCTACAACATGACCTCTGATTTTTTAAGAAACAAGCAAGGAAAATATATTTCAGCTTGGTTACAGTGCTTTTTCTAGGTAGCTCTCTTCCGAAAAAGCTTTCACTATCTTTTTAAAAAATCACTTTCTTTTTTTCCCTGCATACATGAAGATCCTTCACTTGTAATCCTAATTTTGAGTATACATTTTCTATATTTTAATCTCTTACTTCTCAAGTACAACAAATTGGTTGTCATCTTCTGGTATGAAATCGCTCTCATCATTCTTATTCAAATGCCCTGTCAAAGAAGAGTGGTCTCCCTTACACTTTGAAAATGGATTGATGTCCAGGGACAGGATCCTCTCAGATGGCCCTGCTACTGTAGATGCCATCACCAGCCTCCATGAACTTCTCCAAGCCAGTCTATTATACCGTCTTGCCTTTCCACATCCCAAACCATTAACAACATCTCTACATGACTTTCACTTGTCCCAGAAAAATTCATGAAAACAGTTCACAAAACTAAAAAGACAAGCTACTATTTAAGACATCACTGCAACAGATAAGATTTTTTAAAAGACTACTCAAATTCATTTATTATTTGCCTAAATTCTTCATTTAACATTTAAGAAAAAATGTCAGAATTTTTTCCCTGAAATTACAAACCAAAAATGAACTGTTACTCCTCTTTTCCTTAGTCGACATTTTAACTTTGGGAAGTGAGAATTCTGACAGCTCTAGGTCTTTGGGTAGTAAGAATATGATAGGCTTTCTCGAATGAGTACCATTGTTTTTCTTAAATAGAACATATCTAGTAAATGATTCACGATGGGTGAAAAATATCATTCTTGTGAACTGGATTTAAAATGGATGAGAACACATGCCACTGCATCCAGCCTGGGTGACAGGGCGAGACTCTGTCTCAATAATAATAATAATAATAATAATAATAATAATAATAAATAAAATGGATGAGGAAAATTATTTTAGAGTTTAGATTTTACTCTTTGGTAGGAGTGGGTTGAACTGGCACTGTTCTCTGCTGGATAAGTGTCATATTCAGATTCACATATATGTCTGACAGCATTGAACTTCACTTTGTCACACACATAAGCTCATTCAATCATGAGATCAATCCTACGAGGAAAGTACTGCTACTATTTAATGGACAAGCAAATGAAGTTCATAGAAGTAAAATAATTTGTTTGACTAAACAATCTAGAAATATCAGAGCTGGGATTTGAACCCAGGCCTACCAAACACTCTTTTCATACTAGATTTACCTCTGAAATAGTTTTGCCCCAGGCATAAGTGCCATCTTCAGGTCTGCCTCCATTTAGATAAATCCACACTCGTTTTGTGTTGGGCTGCTTATACAGGCTGCTTGGCTTGACTGCTATATGTTTAGTTGCAATTGGAAAATTTCTTTTGGATTCCATTTCTTGAACTTCAGAAAGGTGAGCCTGTCCAGAAAAGCCCAGAGAATGTTGTATTTAGAGAACTGTCTGTTTAGTGTTTGTAAAGAATGTGATAAAATCCAGAAGCATCTTGTAATTAATAAATTACATGGAAAAATATTTTAGGAAGTAACTATTAAGTACATTAGTCTTTTTGTCACTGACTCTAGCAAATTCCCCTTGCTTCAATGAAACACTAAAGGCAATAAAAATCATTAGAAGAAGAAGAAGAAGGCACTCATTTGGGCAAAGCACTTAACTCTCATTTATAACGTGAAGAAATGAAGAGAGATGTGTTTTTGGACTTTTGCATGATGTTTCTCCTACTGAGAGATTTCTCTGCATCTAACAAATTAGTTTTTTATTAGAATGACATCATTTCCTCTAACCAAGAAATGTGTACAGGAGTATACATGAGTGTTGTTTCAGTCCTTACTTGCTATCTTTTAAAATACAGCAGCCAGGCCGGGCGCGGTGGCTCAAGCCTGTAATCCCAGCACTTTGGGAGGCCGAGGCGGGTGGATCACGAGGTCGAGAGATCGAGACCATCCTGGTCAACCTGGTGAAACCCCGTCTCTACTAAAAATACAAAAAATTAGCTGGGCATGGTGGCGCGTGCCTGTAATCCCAGCTACTCAGGAGGCTGAGGCAGGAGAATTGCCTGAACCCAGGAGGCGGAGGTTGCGGTGAGCCGAGATCGCGCCATTGCACTCCAGCCTGGGTAACAAGAGCGAAACTCCGTCTCAAAAAAAACAAAAAAATAAAAAAATAAAATAAAATAAAATACAGCAGCCACCCTTACACTTTGCCAGATTCCTGACAGGCAGATTTTTATTCTACTTCAAGCATGTCCTAGTTCAATGCTTTGCATTCATTCCCTGGTCAGTGATTTATCCTTCTTAGCTTGGCACGAAGTCATATTTCTAGGGATGTCAACTCCTTTTGTTCTAGTAACCTTGACTTGGGCACGTGCCTAAGATTTAGATTGAATACATTTCACGAATTTGAGAAATCTTATTAAATAGGAACATATCATTTTGATGAAAAACTTCACAAAGCAAAAAGTTTTCCCTGGTCTCTCTCTCCCGTCCTCTCTCAACAGCTGACCTTTATCTTTTCGACTTTTTTATGTCTGGCAAACCTGACTGATTAACCAATTGGACTGAAACCACTTTTTTAATTCTTCACTTCTGAATGTCTCCATTGCAATTAGTATTTTGCTCCTTGCTCTTTTTACATATTGAGACATGCCCTTAGGAGTAATGAGCAATGAAGTCAGAAGGCTCAACTTGACTACAATTATTACAATTACCTTTGTACATATCCACTGGGCCTTTTTCTCTTCTTTGCTAAGGTCATAATTTCTGATCTCCGTTCAAACAAAACAGGCTCTTATATGAGCTGACTGTCTTTTAGACAGCTACTCTCCAAATGCCAACTCAATGCCTGGCATATGCTTATATGATCATAACTGATCAGATGCTGAGAATATATTAACAGCATCATTTAAAAATCTAATAATGTACTTTTAAATACTCATAAAAAGGGCAGAGCATTTAATGTCCAGAATCCCAAAGAGCATACCTCTGTATGTCTCATAAGTTCCATGAGTTTAATTTCCTCTTGAGTCTTTTCGGTCCATCCTCCTTCAACCACCACGGGCTGCACAGGGCTTTTGGTAGGAACCATGGTGGCAGGCTGACATGCCACTACTCGCCGCCCTGGGGAAACAAGTCTCTAGAAATTTTGTTTCTGATGATAGGCTTTCAGATTTCAAATAAGTTGGTTTGGCTTTCTATGCATAAATCATTCCACACAGGAGCATAGACTAAAATACTACATATATCATAAAAGTAAAGATGTCCAAGGTAATAATATCTAACAACACCTCTTAAGATGGGAGCTTCAGGCTTTAAATGGCTATGATTCTCATACCTACTCTACAGATGGAAGAGGAAGATAACATGCTGATTTCCTCACTGGTCTCAGCCTCGCATCCATGACATGGTACAGCGGTAATTTAGTCAAATAGAATTCATGACCTTATATAGCCCCTATCATCCTTCTAGTCTTGGAACATATGTTTTATTCTCTTCACTAATAATAAGCTTTTCCCCCACAATTAGCTTAGCAGAGTGGGGATTAAGTATTTCTAAAATAATATTAACCCAAGAGACAGGAACTTCTTTTTCTATCTAATAATACCCTGTGAGCACGGTTAGTTTTTGACACCTCCGCTGTGCCCTTTATGCTGTTAGAAAGCTGTAGTAAGAGAAAATATTTATTGAAATACTGTATTCTAAAGAATCACAGGAATGATTTAATAAGTGCGATGATTCCAATTCATGTGTTCTTTCAACTAGACCACTTAAAATAATTATAAAAGAGGTTTAAAAAGTCACACTTATGAAATTGTTTTCTTTTTCTGTGTTGAAGATATACTCAGCTCACATTTCATATTGATCTCTAAACTTGTTAAGTAAAAATAATGCTTTCTCTTGCATCTTCTTTCCAGAAACCTATATTGAGCAACAGCTATGGGTGAGGTGTTATGTTGGATAATACAAACATGTTGGAGAATGAGTTCCTGCCTCAGGTTTGGTCGGGAAGGCAGACATCAAGGAAATGATTACACCAATAGTTGATTGCAACTGGGAGTTGCTAACCTAGTCTGAGTCATCACAGAAGGTTTCTTAGAGAGAGTAACATCTAGGTTCATAAAACAATAGAACTACTAAAATGAAATTGAGTTTCAATTTTGTTGCCAACATAATCTTAATGTGCAGATTGTTTCAGAGTATAGCTCAAACAAAACTCTTTGAAAATAATCTGTACTTGTAAAGGATAAAGCATTTGCGTTCCTCTAGCTCAACTTTATGGAAATAGATCCAGCACTAAAAATAAATGGCAACAATGACTTTTCAGGGAAACCAGAACTCTATGTCCCTAATAAGGATTCATATGTGATTTATGGATGTGAAGAAAACATAATTGAATCAATCAGTCAAGAGTTACAGTGACAATGCCACTAAGCAATGCACTTTGGAGAAGACCATGGTGGCACATCACAAATACATAAGACAAATTTATACTAAATATAGTTTTCATACAACTCTACTTACAGAGTGCACATAACATTAATTTATGACCCATACATTTTTATAAATAACATTTCAACAAATATTTTATTTATAATGCATTTTCAATGCTACAATTTTGCTCAACTACAGAGAGTTCAGCAATAGTTTATCATTTACACTGTTGAGAGTTAGAGATTGAGTACAGAAAACAGGCAAAAACATGCATTTTTTGTCAACTTGCTTCTAATGGTCATAAGAAAATTAATGCATTTGCACTATAGTTTTCATAAAGAGACAATGTCATCACAAAAGGTTTTAGTTTGAGGGAAGGTTTTTATGATAAGCTATTATTTACATGGGTATGAATAACAAAAATTGAAATCAAATGATGATATATGCAATGAATGATTTTTCATTTTTTATTGCATTTTCCCACATATCCTATTTTATTTCACATGAGATCAGGTGATAGTAATTATAACAGCTATCTATTTATTAATGAGGCATGCCTCTTCTCTAGTCCTATTGCTTCATTTTGAGGATGGAACCACGCTGATATTGCAGATTATTTTTCTGATTGGAAATTGGGGAAAATAACTGGGAATTCTTGGCCCATTTTTTATCTTAGAAACTAGAAAACACAAATGCTTTGCTTCTTTCATGCAATGAGTCTTGCCCAAGCAGCTCTCCCCATTTCCTGTCTTATTGGGAGGCCCACCCTCATTCAGAATCACCTGTGTCTGCAAGGGTACGCCCATCCAATTTGAGGTTTCAGTTAGCAGACGTATTTAGCTTTCACACTAAATTAAATGCTCCAACATTACCTTTACATGTAACACCGGTAATGATTTAGCAGGATCTGCCATTCCCGAGTTTTATTTATTTATTAGTTTTATAACCCCAAGTGCGTAAATGAGTTGCCTTTTCAGGAACCCTTACTCCAATATTTATTGAATATTTATTATATACTAACCATCTAGTAAAGATTTGACATTTGTTACTTAATCATGAAAACCCTACAAAGTAATTACTAGAATTATGATTAATATTAGCAATGTTTATGTTTATCAATGAAATATAAAATCAGCTTAGCACAGTGTTTTGTACATAGGATATGCTCAATAAATACTTGTTGTATTTACCAATGGCTATGACAACATAATTAGCAATTATTCATACCTCCTGTTTTACCCATCACTCAGGAAGCTCACAATCTTACAGGTCCTGAAGATAACTGAGCTAAGACTTGTTTTCATTTATCCTCATAATCTCACCAGTAGAAAAAGTCTTTCATGAGAGTAAATGTTTTATAAGCATGTGTTGAATTTATATTTAATAGCAGAAAACGTACCAGTTTGTCAATAGTGACAAGATTTATGTTAGCATTAAATTCTAAGTGAAACCACATCAATGGATCCCTCCAGAATGGACATCACTGACAAAATACAGAATTTCAAACAGTGGTATTGTAGATGACAACAAATTAACTTCAAAAATTTTAAATACTTAATTGTAATAAAAACTGAAGACAATATAAAATCAGAATTCAATAAAGGTAGCCATGCCAGGTGCTATTTTCAGTATTTAACTTGACACGGTAATAGAACTTGAAAAACACCCTAGAGTGAATGGTTGAAATTCCATTTATTCTTTACATCAGTCATTCTACAACTATTCAGAGAACAAAAGAGAAGGGTGTAGAATTTATAATCTAACATTATAAGACTGTCACATAAACAGGTAATCATAATAATGTGATGAGGACTATCAGAGGGGAAGTTCAGGGTGTAATAAACCACATTACCCTAGGCTTGGAATGCTGAGGAAGGCTTCTGGGAAGAAGTGACAAGTAACCTAAGAAGACACAGAATGAGCAGGAGCAACCTAAGAGGACAGGAGAGGGAAAACTTTGAGGTAGAGGGAACTAAAATATGCCAAAATCTCAGAGTTAAGAAAGTGTATGGTATGTCTGGGGAGCTAAAAGAAAGTTAAAATGTGTGATGTGTAGTGGGCAAGGAACTTACAGAGAACAAGATTATAAAGGGCCACGCTAAGCAGTTTCAGCTTTGTCCCAAAGATAATAGGAAGCCTTGCAAGATTTTATGCCTAGAATATCATAACACCTTTGCATTTTTGCATAATCATTTCAACTTCAGAATGTCACCATTACTTATAGAATGGAAACCACTGTCAAGATGTGAAGCAGTGGGGAACAGTTAGAAAACTGTTCTGGTGGTCCAAGGAATATAGATGATGGTAGCTTGAACTTGGGTAGTGATATATAGGCTGAGAGAGTTAGAATCATTTGAGATCAATTTAACAGATTCAAAGTAACAAGGATTACTGAATATTTGCTTGGGGAAGGTAAGAGAAAGGGAGATGTCAATAACAACATCCAGGGATTTGAAGAGTAACACCTGGGTAGATGGTAGTAGAACCTACTACCAGCAGAAACAAAGGAGGCATTGATGCTGGGGGAATATGACAGCTGAAGTTTTGGACATGTCCACAGAACATTCAAGTCAAAATGTCTAGTAGGAGTAGTAGAGGAAAGTAGTAGTAATATTTTTCACTTACACTCAATCCTTCTTTTGGTAAGAACTGGATAATAGTTATTTCAAACCACGGTTCAATCTAATGCAGTTAGGACTAGTTGTGCTATTTATTGAAGCAAGATTCATATGCTTTTAACACAAGACAGCAACAGGAGTTGAAATTCTGCTATGGCAATTACTGAGCTTGAAATGTGCTCCTTCCTAGACTCAAGTCCTTAGTACAATGTTTCTCCCCAAAGAACCATTTGTATCTCAAGCCCTGGGAGTAGTATAATGTCAGAAACCTAAGATTCTGTGAAAGGAAGAATGGAAGGAGACCAATATAGATCACTATGACTGTGAATAGCATGTCTCATGCTGTATAAAAAGGAGGAGTCATTTTAAGTTACTGACACTGACTTTTCAAGATTTTAGTACTTCCTCATTCAGATTTTAAAATTAAAAAAAAAAAAAAAAACTTTCTTCCCCACTAATACCGAAGGAATGACAGCAAGGTTTGTTTAAATATTAATTCCAAAGCCCAAAATATGTCCATTGAGGGATTATTTCAAAAACAATGGGGTAGTTTCTCTTGCTCAGATAACCTCCTAATTTTTAAAATGTATGCATAAGTCATTTGATATTCATTTTCATATAAAACTTACAAATATAATATCAGAACAAAAAAGATATTATTAAGTTTTAGACTTTGCTCAAATGATTTATGCAAAACAGTATTTATAAAATACTCATTAGTTAAATACCTGATATCTAATGGTAGAAAATAACCATTAGCAATTTGAGGTTACATTTTGAATTAAATATGGTTATGTTTGATACAGCTCACACTGACCTTTTAACTGTCTCATTTTGTGTCTCATGGTGTTTAGATCAGCCAAAATTCTGTGCTTTTTTAGCCAGTTCTGTTTCTGTATTTTTTTTGCTTTCTGCAAAGCTAGAATAATAAAAATACAAGATATTTTATCAACAGCAATTTATCATGCACACCAATAATTTATAAAGAACTTTCTGCTCGAAGAAATAGATTCAATTAGAAACAAGTAATTAAAAGGTAAGGGTCATTAAAAGAAATCTCATTTGAAAGATGACAGGGCTTAAGGCATTTCTTTATGGAATGGAGGGGTTAAAAAAAGAAAAAGAACAATGCTGCTTTATTATATAGATTTACCATATGCAATAGCCATATTTCATTTTCCACTTCCACAAACTATTTGGAGGTGATGAAAGCCTGGCTTGGAACCATTCATTTTTTAAACATCCACCTACTGCCTAAAGGGTGCAATTCTTAAAAATGAAAATGTGCAGACAGGTCGTCCTCAGTGTGAATTAAACTCATTTGTTATTTTCTAATGTATACCATTATTCTCAGCCTTATAGACCAAGGATCTCTTTATCAAGTAAATTAGACATTTTTCCACACAGAATACTCCATTCTAGTATGAAAAAAAACAGGCAAATGTGCAAATATGAAAGCATTGCTATCCTTGTGCACATATTAATTGATGAACCTTCTGTTCTTTGTACAAATGTGATGTTATTATGTTGATATTATACACATTTAATTCATTTTCTTATGATGGCATAAAATGTATTTCTCTCTTCCTTCATACACTTGCTTGAAAGAAAGTAAAAACCAAACACTTACCGTTTGGAGGTAGAAATGGTTCACCACAAGATACCCAGATGGCAATAGGATTTCTGAGAATGAGGGTAAGCAAAGACTCATCTATATCACCCAAACTATCAGACGTCACAGATTTTGGAAATAATTTGTTTTTCACTTTCATTCTTGGGTGTTCTGGTGGAAAAAAATGACACATTTATCATTATTCAATAAACAATGAATAAATTTGCTTTCTAAATTTGTTTATTCAAAATATTTTTTTATTCATTAGTAACTTAACTTGAGTTAAACAGGCAATGCCAGAATTGGAGGCTGATGTATAAATTTGGTCAGAAACTTCATATACAACCAAAAAATTAAACTAATGAGTACCTATGCAACAATCTTACATGTTTTTCACATGTACCCCAAAACCTAAACTGCAATTAAAAAAAAAGAAAAAGAAAAGATTGTAAATATATGTTTTAATTTCTTTCTTACACATCATCTTGTTCTGAAAGAAATTTGAGGTGGCTTACCAAAATACCTACTCCGAAATGGAAAAAACAGAGATAAGAAAATCAAGTACAGGGAAAAAGGTATATGGGAATAGACTAAAGCCAGGAATAAGGTACCTCAGTGTTCTTATATTTTAAATGAATATTAATGTCTCACTCTGCTGTTTCTTTTTTTAAAAGAAAAAACTAACATGCTTAGAAGAAATAGTCTTTAGCCTATTTACTCTGATGACCATCCAATAAATGTTAGATATTATTTTTATTGTTAAACAGATATAAATACCACCCTGTTTTGACTTGCTAGAGATAAAGCAAAATTTGGGCTCTGAGCTTCCTAATGACCAAAGCAAAGAGAAAAACACAATTTCCAGTTTCGTATGGCCCACATATAGTGAGAAATTTTTTAGAAAATGTACTTTTCCTGGCTCGTAGATCTGAGGAAAATTCATTTAAAGGTCCTCATAAAGAGGTTATTCATGATATAGCTAACAATATCCTTCAATAGAAAATTAATATATATTGAGAATTTACTGTATATTTGGTATTTTACTAAGGCCTATACACACATGGTCTCATGTGATTCTCAAAATGATACTCTGAGACTCTGAGTTAGGCCTTATTAACAGTCTTCTTTTACAAATATGGTAACTGAGCTTTAGTGACATAGCTGGGTGGTGGCAGAGCCAGGATTAGAATCCAGGCCATCTGCCAGTGAAGCCTGTGCTCTTAACCACTGCCTGCATACTAAGCACTATGCTGAATTCTGACCAACAGCTGTTTCTTTAAAGTTCCTTAATGCAAACTGATGGCATAACACCAAGCCACGAAAGGGGGCAGCCTACTGATGGCCTTGCCTAATTTAAGAATACCCTTTAGAGTGTAAGAAGGAAGAGATGGAATCAAAAGAATACCCTTTTGACAGTCCTACATGAATAACACTACTCTAACCAGGCTTTAAATCAGAATTTAATGAAGAGTGTTTGAAGTTACAATTTTATAAAACCTGAAGTTCAGATATTCTATATGCCAAATAAAGACAGAAATATGCTTCAGCAATCAGCTATGCATTAAATGTTCACATAAATATTTCTTAAAATTCATTTGAAGACAAAATGAGTAATGTTCTATACACAAACATGGTAAGTAATTTCACCGAATGTTTAGTAAGTATCAACCAGGCACTGTTCTAAATTGTGTGTGTGTGTGTGTGTGTGTGTGTAAATATAAATATATACACACATGCATATATATATTCTTACGAGTATACATTCACACTTATGAGGACAGAATGAATATATTCATGATGACCGGACAAATACAAATATTGAAAATATAGATATATTTGTGAAATATAGATATATTTGCTATGGTTTGAATGTGTCATCTCCAAAGCTATGGTGTTAAAACTTAATGGCCAATGTAATGATATTAAGGGAGACAGAAACTTTAAGATGTGATTAGATCATAAGAGCTCCTCTTCTTGGGAATGGAATGAAGGCCCTTATGAAAGAAGCTTCATACAGTGCTGGGCTCTTTTGCCCTTTCTGCTTTCCATTGTGTGAGGACAAAGCACTCTTCCCCTATAGAGAATGTAACCCTCACCAGACAACCAGATCTACTGTTCTCTTGCTCTTGGACTTCCTAGCCTCCAGAATTGTGAGAAACAAAGTTTTGTTCTTTATAAATTAACCAGTCTGTGGTATTCTGTTACAGCAACACTAATGGACTAAGACAGTGTTATATATATAATGGAGACATATTAAATATATATATATACACATATATGTATGTATAGATATACACACATATGTATATACACTCACATATATACACACACATATATGTGTGTGTATATATATCCACGAAATAATTGACTATTTACAAATAGTAAAATATATAAAGTTTATGTAAAAATTTAAAATAGTAAAATATAGTTAAAAATGGATCCCAGCTTTATAAATAAGAAAATTGGAATATAAGAGTAGTTAAAATGCTTACCCAAAGCCATTGAGTTCGCAAGTGACAAAGCTGGGATTTGAACCCTGGTATTCTGGCTCCAAAACCCAAGTTCTTAACTTCTAAATTATGCCTGTCAATACAACCACGGAAATCTTATACTGAGAAAACTCTACTGAATCACTACTACCAAGACTTGCTTTTATTTAGCAGTGTTGTTTGGGACACACAGAGTCACTGCCCTCAAACTGCAAATAGTCTAATGAGACACACACAGCTATAAACAGATCATTATCATGCAATGTGCCCAAAAATGCAATAGATGGACAATGACTGGAGCTTCTGGGAGACAGTTAAAAGTGGAGGTGACAGAGACAGGGGAGGGGAGTTGAAGGACAGTAGAAGCATAGAGAGGACACCTTCTCTTCTAATAGTAGCAAGAGATTTCCATTGATCCAGCCCCAATTTCTTAAGTGGTCTCCAGTTGGTTTTGGTTCTGAGTAAGAACAAAACATGATTATGTTTCATAAAGCAGCTTAACTGTCAAACATATTTTATTAATTCTATGCAATTAATTTATTGTTTCAGTGCCAAAATAAAAATTTGCATGAATTTTTAATTTTTCTTATAATTCTGCAAGGTAAAAACAACATGACAATTTCAGTGACACTCTTGGAGTCACAAAAGTAGCTTCCTATGATTTTGAAATTCTGAAAAAAGTGACTAAATAATCATGTTTAACATTTTCATGATTAAGCATAAATAGAATCAGCTAAATGCTGTATAATGTAGCCAACCTTCCATAATTCCAACCATTATCTGTTCTTTTCCAACAGAAGCCACATCTTGCTTTTGTTTCTCGGAGTCTCTCTGGAGAAAGGATTCATCTAGAGCCCATAAAACCAAGTCACGCAAGGTAAAGATTGGGGTTCCATCTTTGGTATATACTTTGGAGGCTGCTCTGGAAAGCCCAAGTTGCTCCGTGCATTCTGTAAGAAGCTAGATAACACAGGCAGTAAGAATCTGACAGGCAAAGGTGATGGAATTGGGAATAATCATTAAGAGCTTGTCATTCTAAAAGTCTGAAGAAAATCATTGAATTTGAATAAACAAAAAGCTGAATTGCTACTGATCTTCATCTTTGATTAGAGTATTTTCGATATTAGACTGTCCTACTTAATATCACAACATAGTTCAATCCAGCTGTAAATTTCCAAGCTCCAAAAATTTAACATGGCAGCTGACATATATTAATACATTTCAGCATCAGAATATTTTCTAAGAAATGTTCAACTTAAAAATCCACTTTCAATTTTGTTGCTTTATAAGGTATATAATTGTTGTAACTTTATACTGATAAACTGCTTTAAAATAAGTAGTTAACCTTCAAACCAAGAACTGACAGGTATTTTTACCTTTCTTTTGCAGATGGAAAAACAGGATGAAAGCTTAAAATTTTTGCCCAAGGGAAAGCTAACTGTGGATCCCCGGGTGAATCTTGGAGTCACTAACATCTGTACTTTGCTTAGTCTATTGAACAACAATACCTAATTTTTAAAACACTATTCTCAACCAAAAAGGTGAGGGAATAGATATGGGTGCTTGCAAGGAAGTCTGCAGGGTAACTCCATATCATGTCAAACATCACTTGTAAAATACATTGTTAAAGGCACTGGCCAGAATGAATAGACAAGATAATCACTAAGTAGTGCAAGGACAAAGCTGGTTTGGGGCATTCTGGGTTCTCCTCTCTTCCCATGACTATGGGGAGCAACTTGAAAGGTAGACCATTTAGTTCCTCCTAATACAACTCCTGCTTCCCCAATTTGAAAATGAAATGAAACATCCTATCAACAAATAGATGCCCAGATGTTCCAGATGATGAATGCAATGTGTCCCAAAACACAATACATGGCATCTCTTGGATGATTCAGATGACATGCAACTTGAAGCTGGCATGAGAAACAAGAAAGAAAAAGGCATTCAGTCCATCACAAGAAGGAAGAAAATCTAGCACCTTTGTTTTCCTCTCCCTTATAGATCTCTGCTCAGGAGCCAATCTAAAAACTGTATTTTCATTTCTAATTTTTCTAAGTCTGTATCCACAGACATACAATCAAATAAATGTCTTTAAGTAAACAGAGATCTTGATCTCATCAGCTTAAATTGGTGAATCTGGCCAAGGATATTTATCACTCAATCTCACTGCTTTTACTTGTCAGAAGAATTGCCATTATCATTACCTCTGAAGATGCAGGCAGCATTTAAGTGATAGCCACTTACCATGGGGAATGTTCCAGCCACAATTAACTTCCCATTATGATATCCATCCCCATTTTTGTATGCAATTATTTTCACTGCCTTCTGGTGCATGGCTGCTATGCCACTGTGAGATGCAGCTTGTGTGCAGGTCTTCATCCGTAAAGACAATAGATGTGCTTGGTAATAACTTAGAGTTTTTTCAGCCTCGTCACATGATAAATCAACCTAATTTATTTTTTAAAATAAATTCAACATTTACTCAAACTTTCTTGTTTTAGTTTGCTTTACTTCAGTCTCTTAATTTAATAAATGTATATATACATATGTGATGTCTAAATTTTGCAATGCTCCCTTCATGTGTTATAGATATTGAATACTAGAGTTGGAAGGATATTGGATCCAAATTCCTCAGTTCCCTCTCAGACCTGTCACTGAGTCACTAGGTGATTCTGGGCATCTGGCTTTTGTTTCTGGCATTGTTTTGTTTTTGTTTGTTTGTGTTTTGCTTTCTCTCTGCCATGGCCAGAGAGAGCCTGAATTAAATTAATAATACACCAACATTATAGATAGCCTCTAAATTTTTCACTTTAGAATGATTCCGTCATATGGTGGAAGACGTTTATGAATGAGGAGGGGAATGAGTGTAGCTTTAGCCAGTTGGTAGTAAGGGTGGTGAACACTGTTCCCCTTTTCATCCCAACCTAGGACACCGCCCTGAGGGCAAAGCTCTGTCTGAAATTCTGTAGCATTGGGGATTCTTTCCTACCAGCTCCTCACCATCTCCTTAGCATTATCCCACTATCTTCAAAGCAAACCAGAAGCCTTCAGGTTTCCCAGAGGACTGACTTCCTTTCTCCTTCAGAGCTATTGCTTCTGCTGGTGTTTTCTGTAACCCCGATGTGTATCAGGATTAGGGAAAGGAGGAAGGTGATGTGGAGATGGGATGAGCAAGCCCTGAAGAGCACACCAGGCTGGACGATATTCCACCTTTTAGGAATCGCTCCTTTTTTTTTTTTTTCAGGTGTGGAAGTTTCCTTAGTTCTTTTTACTTGTAAAGTTGAAAGGGTGGTTTTTTTTTGTTTTTTTGTTTTTTTTTGTTTTTTGTTTTTTTTGGTAACATTTTAAACTAAGGTTACAGGAAAGTGGTAGAGGTTTTTTTTTTTTCCCCTCCATGAGCTCTAAATACTGTTAGACATGGATGTGTGAATTCAGGCACCCAACCTGAACAGTCATTAACAACAACACATCCAATTCCCCCTGAAATGTTCCATGCTAGTAAAAAGAAGTTTTTTCCTGTAGATATAGGCAAAAAGCTATTCCACAAAGTAAAGATTTGCAGTGACTTCCTCACCTAAAAGCAACACTGAGAACAGTGAAATGTGTCAGTAAATGATTAAAGCTGCAGAAGTGCCCAATTAACTTCAAAGAGTGTATTGAACTATTAATAGACAATGCATTTTAAATTACAATGAGGAAGAGGAAATCAATGCAGGTAGAATGGTAAAGGTGCATCTGAGGAAGATGAATTGGATAAGTGGAAATGAACTTGAGTGCAAGGCAGATAATGAATGCATCAAAGTTTCCAAATTGTTGCCATATGTGCATTAGCAGAGCTCAGATCATTACATACCTCAGCCACATTGATGACCTTGAACGGCCCTTGTAAGGAGGGCTTTTGGGTCTTGGAGCCTGAAGCACAGAGGAATGTAACCCCTGGAAGCAATTGTTTCAGTCCCTTCTCTGTTCTCATGGATTGTCCACAAGCCAAGCAGAGCATCGTTTTTCTCTTTCCATCGGGTGAGAGATAATAGTATCCCTAAAATGGGAGTCAGAGATGCCTTTATACAGGAGCATCTAAATTGTTATAGCATTGCTATAGAACATTTTCAAAATAAATATAGCACTTTTAACATCCCAAAATGCTAAATTTAAAATCCCAACATAAAGGTATTATTTTGTTCCCATATATATGTGTGTATGGATGTATGTATGGGGGTGTGTGTGTGTGTGTGTGTGTGTGTGTGAACGCATGTATGTATGTATGTATTTTTTAAAGTATTTCCAAATTCTGTAATGACAATTCAAATCAATGAATATAAACTGTGTGCAAAATCAGTTTCTTGGAGGAATGGCCAGCTCCAGATTTGGGGCAAGAAATATACAAGATAAGCAAGGGATATCTTGTGCCCTGAAAGAAAAGAAGCCATCATCATGTTCAAAAGACATAGGAGCCAGGAGCCTCTATTGCCCCAAAATGGGATAATTATGGAGCAACAAAAAGAATGATAACTAAAACATTTTGAAAATATTTATAAAATCCTATGAGTGTATAATGATACTAACAATATAAGTAAAAACAAATAAACAAAATCCAAACAAATAAAAACAAAACTATTTCCAATCAGGATGTAGAATCTCTTTCTCCTTTACTTCTTTCCTTGAATCTGGGAAGGGCCATGAGACCTGATTTAGCCAACATAGCACTAGCAAATGTGATGCAAGCAGATGCATAAGAAGTGCTTTCACAATGGAGCTTGTTCTCTTTTGGCTGCCATTGAACTTGAGGTAACCTGCTGGAGAAGACATGTAGTTGAAGAACCAATGTTCCCAGCTAACAGCCTGCCAACCACCAGACAGGTGAAGGATGCCATCTTTGACCATCCAGTCCACATAAAAACACCCAGCTACTGAAGAACCACCAGATGACTGTAGCCACATTAGTGACCTGGGACAAGACCAGCAGAACTACCCAGCTGACTGCAGCTCAAATTGCTGGCCCACAAAGCAAAAAATGAGTTTTTTGTTTAAGCCACTAAATTTTCAGGGGTTTTGTTACATTGAGTGAAATCAATAGAAAGACTTAGGCATTCATCCTACATTCCCTTACAAACCATATTTTTGAGTAGTCAAATATTGAATTAATGAGGTAAAGTTCTTCCTTCTATTAAAAGTTTACTTGATCAATGTAGGAAAATATGATAGAATTAGACAAGATTGACCCTTTTGAAACAAGAGGGCAATGTTAAATGAAATGTCATTGGGGAATTGTTAAACATGAAATCAGGTTGTAAACACCTGAACCTACTCAAAACTATCAGGAATAAAAATGGAAAATCCACACATTGCTTGTGTGAGTGATAAATAGGAAACATGTAGAAAAACCTATGAAGATTCTGGCCAAAAAAAAAGTTAAACATAAATCTAATTACAACTATAGGACTCAATTCCATTTACAGAAATTATGGGCATGGGGAAACAGTCAAAAGATGCCACAAAGAAGAAAGTAAACAAATTCAACTAAGGGGCGTTCAGTATGATAATGGAGCCAGACTATGCAGCTGAGTGTCATATGGAGACCTTATTTGAATCTTGACACCAACCAACAAACCATAAAAAAAAAATTTAGGGCAATCTGGGAAATTTGATTAAGGACAGGGTATTAGATGGCCAAAGAATTCTTGTTAATCTTATTATCTGTGAGAATGGCATGATGATTGTGCCAAAAAATGTCCAAAATTTTTGGAAGAATGTGTCTAATATGGAGGTTAAATAATATAATGTCTGGGGTTGGCAAACATGAAAAAACCTAGATAATAGTTAAATATGAATGATGGTAAATGAAGATTTATTGTCCTAGTCTCTCTACTTTGGAATACATATGAAAATTTTCATAATACAAATTTTAAGAATGTTAGATTAATATAAACTACATAATTTTTTTTCACAATTTTCCTTCATTCTTTCCTACCTGAATCAGAGTCTGTGTTATTTCACTCAAAATTCAGCATTCAACTTACATGAACATAATGTTTTCTAGGGAAAAAAAAATTTTTTATTTTATTAAATTACTCTTTTACCCTATTTTTATCTTTGACAGGAAGGGACCACTTACTGGTTGATCAATGTTTTCTTCTTTAATTACAGATGATGTACAAACACCAGCATAATTTGCTGATGTGATTTCCTTATCCAAGGCAGTGCTATGAAAGGCCCCAAGTGCTTTTATATTTTTCATGTAATGCCACTTTTGATTGGCAGTTCCATTGCTGTATGGCTTGTATTTCTAAAAAAAGAGGCAAAATATGGAGTCAAGTGAGTTCATAAGAAGGTTATAGTATCTTGTTTTTCATTGCATAAATCCAGAAAATACAGCTAATTATTCATAATCATACCATGTAGTGACGACTACTACTCTTGAAATTTTAGTGATTAGATAAGCAATCTACTTTGTATTTATAAATATGCATTCTTTGATTTATAAAAATAGAATAATAAAATGCATATAATTTGGTAACTGCAGGTTTTTTTCTTAACAATATTCCCTGAACCTTTTTCTAACATCTTGTAAAAACACATACCATTTCATTTTAGGGATATTTTACTAATCTTCAATAGTTAAACATATAGGTTCTTTCTCAAAATTTATTAAAATAAACAATTAGTGTAAATAAATATTTGGGTAAATCCATGATAATTTGATAATTTTTTAGGACAAATTTCTAGAAGTAGAGTTGCTGATAAAAAAATCATTTTAAGCCGGGAGCAGTGGCTCAAGCCTGTAATCCTAGCACTTTGGGAGGCCGAGGCGGGTGGATCACGAGGTCAAGAGATCGAGACCATCGTGGTCAACATGGTGAAACCCCGTCTCTACTAAAAAATACAAAAAAAAATTAGCTGGGCATGGTGGCGCGTGCCTGTAATCCCAGCTACTCAGGAGGCTGAGGCAGGAGAATTGCCTGAACCCAGGAGGCGGAGGATGCGGTGAGCCGAGATCGTGCCATTGCACTCCAACCTGGGTAACAAGAGCGAAACTCCGTCTCACAAAAAAAAAAAAAAAAGAAAGAAATCATTTTAAAGATTATGATATATCAAAATGCTTCCTAGAGATATTATTTTACCTTGCACTTCTACCAATAGTAAACTAAATGACCCATTTTTCTTATATTCTTGACAAAAAATGGGCAATACTTCCAAACACAAATATAATAAATTTAAAAATTGTATCTTGTTGATATTTTAATTTACATTTCACTGATTATCAGAGGTTTTTCTTTTAAGTACATTCAGTTAAATACATAATAAAAACAATATATTTATTCTAATTATAATAGTTGGCTCAAGTACAAATAAAGAAATAGTTTCACTTTAGCAGAACTTAAACCCATAGATTAGTTCTAACTAAATAGATTATAACACCTCAAGCAACTTTTATAAGTAATAACATCTACTTTACAAAGTGAAAGCTTAATAGAAAAGAAGAAAATAAATGAGTCCCAAGAAGTGATTTAATGGGTCAGACAATAAAACCGCCTTCAGAGGTCTGGAAAACCAAAGACTATATTTTCAAGGGACAGAAAAGGGTCTAGTAGCATTAACCCATCATGCTTCATTTTTATTATTTTACATGAACTTTAATATTTTCTCACAAACCAGTTGTTTCAATAAATACAACACCAGCAACAAAAAATTCCTGAAACGTTGAAATTACCTTGGGGTCAAATTATTTCTTATGAAATGGTAACCCTGGGAGAAATCATCCATATCCATAATTTTATGAAAACTATTAAGGTACTAAAATTTTATGTGTGTGAGGTTGTATCTCACTGTGGTCTGTACTGAAGAGGCACCTGACAGAGAAGAACATAATGTTGTATGTACTCTATCTCCTGGAATAATTTCTTAGTCCATATTTATTATCAGGATAGAAAACTTAATTAAGCTTTGGTATTTGTCCAGATTGCTATGTCTCAATTTTGGATTCAGGGCCTGCAAAACAAGTTGCCTCATTGCTATTAAAAACAGAATGAAACAAATGCTATTTGGAGGCAATCTATTCTGTTCAACAAGAGGATGGAAAACACCGTCGAGGACACAGAAAGTAAATGCATAGCAGGAATGCTTCTATACTTTCTCTCTTACCAGCAAGGAAAAGTACATATTCGTTTAGGAGTGTTGGTTATAAACATGTGAGAATGACAGAAAAATGTGAAAAAAAAAATCTTCCTAGGTCTTTGTCTAAAACTCAAATGAAGCCAGACTTCTCTGGAGTCTCCCAAAATTGTCTGGCTGCTATAAGCATTTGCAACAGTGAATGAAAAGAGAATTTCAAATGGGTCGTTTAGTAGAATTAACATTGATGATCTTGCAACCTTCTGGAAGACCTCCCTGACTAGGCTCTTTCCCTCCAGCTGCCAAGGGCTTTGAAAAATTGAGGCCTTGCATATGTTCCTGATGATCAAATTTAGGTGCATCTAATAGCTGTCCACCTGCCTGCAGCCACCACTGAGACCATAAGCATCATGAATGCTGTTGGGACAATTTCTCATGCTTGCCATTGGGTTTGATTTCAGTAACTAGCATAGTGCATGACATGAAGCAAGCTCACAATCACCATCTGTTCGATTAAACTAAATTAAGAGGTACATGAACATGTTCAATTTAAAATCTAGGCAGAATATCATAAATATTTTAACAACAACATTCAAGTAGGATTCTATGACAGTTTTTTTTTTTTTTAATCTCCACTATAAGGAAGCATAAAGCTTTACTTAAATTTAATTAAAAGGCCATGACTAACCTTTAGCCATACATGCCTTACCTGGACAATAACTGGATAGCCACAAACTTCATTTCTAGTCTTGGTCATAGACACTGCCAGCACAAGGTCAGGGTTACTCACCAGGTGAAAAGTCCTTGGGAAACAGGATTAGTCACATTACAAAGTAGCATGACCAGATTAGACACCCTCTGTGCCACTTAGCAGTGTGTTGCCTCTCAGCTCCATGCATGCTCTGTAATAATGAATGTGAATCCTTTAAGAATTTCTTCCCTACAGTAAGTGTGATGTTAAGCTTTCTCAGTAGAGAGTGCTGGAAGAAGACTGCAAGATGAAGGGGCTCTCCTGCTCTTTCTGGCTGTGACATGGGGTCAGCGGTTGGGAGTGAGAATATCCAATGATGCTCTGCTCCAGCCAGGTACCCAGGACACAGGTCTCCTGGCACCTTCACAGCCTGGGCTTGCCTATTGCTCCTTCACTCACTGCCCATCTGACAGGCAGTAAATTGGGGGATATATACTCGTGTGCATTACATATGTATATAATATATATCATTGACATGGACACCACATGCTTCAGCACCCCATTCCCTCTGCATGCTGGTGTACCCACTGCATCCCCCTATATGTTCCAGAGGATTACATCCTGTGCACCCAGTGTTATGGTTTGAATGCCCCTTCAAAAATCATTTTGAAACTTAATTCCCAATGTGGCAGTATTAACAAGTGGAGTCTTTAAGAGGTGATTGGATCCAGAGGGCTCTGCCTAGATTAATTCATTCATAGATGAAAGGTATAATGGATTAATGGGTCATAATGGGAATGAAACTAGTGGTTTTATAAGAAAAGGTATGTGACATGATGTTCTGTGCTATATGATGCCCTGTGCTGTATAATGACCTGTGCCATCTCAGGACTCTAGAGTCCCCAGCAGCAAGAAAACTCTCACCAGATGTAACCCTCAACAGAACTTTCCAACCTCTAGAACTGTAGGAAATAAATTTCATTTCTTGTAAATTACCCAATTTCAGGTATTCCTTTTTTGTTTTTTGAGACAGAGTCTTGCTCTGTCACCCAGGCTGGAGTGCATGATCTCAACTCACTGCAACCTCTACCTCTCAGGCTCAAGTGATTCTTCTGCCTCAGCCTCCCGAGTAGTTGGGACTACAGGCATGTGCCACCATGCCCGGCAAAGTTTTTGATTTTTAGTAGAGACTGGGTTTCACCATGTTGGCCAAGCTGGTTTCAAATTTCTGACCTCAGGTGATCCTCCCACTTTCACCTCCCAAAGTGGTGGGATTACAGGTGTGAACCACCATGCCCAGCCCAGTTTCAGGTATTCTGTTATAAGTAACAGAAAATAAACTAGACACCCAGCCACCACAGACAAGTTCTGGCCAGGCACACAAGCAAAATTTCTCTGCCATTCAGTGGAATGGAACCATACATTTTCTAATGAGTCCTGAACCCCAGCATTGGGGAGGGGACCCCATTGCAAGTTTATCCTTTCTTAGGCAATCTCTAGGGTGATATGTATCATATACATATGTAATGCACATGAGTATATATCCCCTAATTTACTGCCTGGGTACAATGCGGAGGGTAAAAAGACTGTGGTTAACATAAATGGAATTTTCTACTGAGTTCTACTACATAGTGTAACCCATGGTTCTCTAGGTTTCACCAACTTATCCAAACAAATGGGTTTTAAAAGCCACCCATTTATATGAAAGAGAACAAAGCAATATGCTAAGGGAAACTGTGCAGTAAAGCTCAGAACTACTGCCACTGTGCAAACACACTTCTGCCATGGGACGTATATTGTTCTAAATCATGCCCACACCTAATCAACAAGACTTCTGCAAAACCTCTCTTGTCCAAGTCTATCTGAGTGTCCCTAGAGCGTGACTTGCACTCATGAGCAAATCCTGTCCCACTGATGCTCCACCTTTTCTCTCTGGACTCTCATGTTTCCAATGAGGGACCAACCAATCCAACATCTGCCTTCCACTAACCGACTCTCTTTTCCGTGGCTTGACATGAGGAGCTCCCAAGATGACAAAGGTACAGAATATTCTGCAACATGGGAGGTCTCTGAAAGAAACAGTCCTTCTCTTTTGTGTTACAGATGGTTAGATTTTCCAAGGCAGTGCTGCACATGACTCAATATTTCACAGAGTTTTAGGCAAACTTATCTGTTCTGTTTTTCCTTAAAGTCTTCTCCTTCTCCTTCTTTCTCCACAGCAGTCATAATGAAAGGGGAAAACACACACACACACACACACACACACACACACACACACACACACACACTGACAGACACTGAGCAAGATTCAGAACTAGTATTCTCTTCCAGCGACCAAGTATTCCTGGGTCAAACTCGTTATGCATGGCTTTCTCTTGCCATAGGGTCACAGCTCTCATTCCCCATGCATGTCCACTCAAATTCATCAGCCATGCTCAAATTCCACTTTAGGTTTAAGATATATTGGTAAATACAATGCAGAAATGAGAAAACACTGGGATGTCAGCTCCATAAGGGTAAAGATTTTTTAATCTGTTTTGTTCTTTGTAAAGCAACAGCTCCTAAAACACTGCCCTCAGTAACCCTTGCCAGCTGAATGAATGAATTCTGGTTCCATATGGCAAACTATTAACAGAAACAAAAACCTGCTATCCTACCTCCACATTACAAAGGCAGCTTAGCCCAGGTGAATGAGCTAAAGAAACACTTTCACCACGTCTATCTACACGGTTGGTTTTCCCGTCTTTTCTAACACCAGCCCAGCAGGTTTTCCCTGCTGGAGGCTTTGCTCATCTCCGTGAGCAGGGTAAGACCAGCTCTTCTCCTGCCTACGCAGGGCCCGCTGCTGCCGCCTGCTGAAGCTTGTGCAACCTCCCTCAACGCACTGATTCATAAGCCTTTTCATCGCAGACCTTTTGAGAATCCAGGGAAAATCACAGCTCTTTCCCAGAAAAAAAATAAATCGCACAGATGCACAAACATACATTTTGTACACTATTTCAAGAAACCAAAGAGGCCCCTGGAGACTCACCATATCACACTAATGGTAGAATTTGAAGCAAAACAATCTAAAAAACAGGGGATTATTTTCTTTTTTGTTAGATTAAAGAGATGTTCAATATGCACCAAAAAGAAAGAGAAATGTGTAATCAATCAGCATGAACCTAACAGTTACCAATATTCTGCCATTCTTGTTCCATCCATTTCCCTCAACTTCTAAAATTTTTATTTATAATAGAATGTCTGACAGCAAATCTAAGATAGCTTTTAATTTTATCCATAAATGCTACAATGTGTATCCAACTTATCAGGACTTTTTTAACATAACCATTAAACCATGATTGCACGCAAGAAAATTAATAAGACATCCTTAATGTCATCAGATAGCCAAGCTGTTTATATGTTGCCTGATTATCTCAAAAATAACGTTTTTACAGTACTGTAGTTGGTTTGAATTTAGATCCAGGACCAGATATTAAATTAGGTTGATATATTTGCTACGAGAGAAATTAGTTTATACTATGCGAGTGGAAACCACAAATTGGTTATTTTATGAAGGTGGAAGAGAGAGGGAAGGTGTATGTTGAGGGAAGGATGGGGAGTAAGTTAACGAAAAGTATCAAAAAACTTGAAAATTGGGGGCTTTTTAGGATTCTTTTTTTATTATACTTTAAGTTCTAGGGTACATGTGTGGAACGTGCAGGTTTGTTACATAGGCATACACATTCCGTCTCTTCATTGCATAAAAATAAAATTAATGAGAGTTCAGTCTTGAGCCCAATGGCCAGATGAAACTGTGTACCCAGGAGATGAGAGCAAACATTCCTTCTCTGAATCTGATTGTGAATAAATTGTATGTAGCTTACCTAGCATTTACATTTGATTTTATTCCCTTCCTCTTCTTTGGCTAGGATAAAGAATTATCAGCTAAGTTAAATAGAAGACCCATAACTCTTAAATAAAGTTCTGCTTGCTCTGTGTCATGCCAGACTTATTAGGCTCCTATTTACCTTTTGATATATTAAACCCACTTATGATGGGATTACCTGCTGTCTTCCTTGTGTATCCAGCGCTGATGACTACTATCAGATTTCTTCTCCATCAAAACCACCTCCATGCCTGACCGGAGATTGGGACCGTGAACACCCAAGACTAGCTGAGGAGCAGCATGGCTTATAATCTGCCCATCTCTGTATTCGAACTGCTGATGGCAAAGCTTGTGCAATTTACTATGCTTTGGTGAACAGCTGAGATAAAGAAACCTCCATTAGTGGCAGAAAAACGTCCCATGCACTTGATGTGCTAGAGATTGTGAGTTCTGTTGGTGAGAGCTCCACTGTGAACCACGTTAACTTGAAGTGACAGACCTTATCATTAGAATGACAGCAATGCTACTAGCACTGCACTTCTAAGCTGACATAAGAAGTAGAATTCTGACCTCATTTTGTATCAGAAATAAACGTTTACCAGGAGAACATTTGAAAAATTCATTAGAAAAAAGAAAAGAACTTCAGTTAACAAGGTAATGTAAAGATGAAAAGGTGAAATTTAAAATTAAGTAAGATAATGGGGGCAGGAGCATGTAGAATCAAAACAGAGAAATAAAGAAATTCTGTTCAAACTATGATTGTTTCTGTCCTCTATCTATGGTATCCCTGGAAATGGAACACCATTCTCCAAGTTTTTCACTCACCTTTAATAATTCATAGAATATTATAAAATAATGATGTACCAATAATCTAAATGACTCTCTTGCTTAAGGATCTTGCAACATTAAGCAGAATTAACATATTATATATCACAACACACTGTAAATTAAATTAATCTATAAACATCTGTTAAGCTCCTACTATGTGGATGGCCTAGTGCTAAATGTTGAAGTGTCAGAAACATTTAATTCACATGTTCCAGTAACTGCTGTAATGTCAACTAATTGTCTAAAGATTATGGAATAATACAAAGTACTATATATTCCTGTCATTTCATTGGACATTGACAAAAAAATTAAACTAAAAAGGAAGAAACTTCATTTTATTAATTTCTTAAAGACATCAGGGCATCTTAAATGTTTATTTATAAGTTCACTCACACAGTCATTCAACAAATATACAGGGTGTGTGCTAAGTTTTCAGAAGGCAAAAGTGGATAAGAATAATGTTTAATAGAAAAAAACACACAAATGAGTAAGTTATTATACTGCACTGAACAAAATAAATCAAAGGGCAAAGGACCTTCCCACAAAATTTTGTAAATATTTTCATCAAAAACATAAGACAAAAATGTTCATGTTGATAGAAACAGCAGCTAACAGCAGCAGTGCAAACTCGTAGGAATATATGTGTCCTAAGGTGAGAGAACTAACAGGAGACAGAAATCTTTAACAGGAACCCTTTGTAACTTTTTACCTGTATTTCTTCTGTGGTTCCACATTTTCAAAGAGCCCTTTTTCCATTTTCTTTGGAAGACTGTCATCATCCTCATCAAATTCATGCAAAGTTTCCTGCCAGGCATACCTGAGAAGTGTGTCACAAGCCTTCATTCGAAGATGGGCTCTGGCGTGCGAATCTCTATCAAGGTTCAGAAGCAAACACAAGTCTAAGAATTCTGCTTTGTGTTCACATAATTTTTTTCCTGAGGTGTAGGCTAAGCACATTCCGCAGGATGTTGCTGGATCTATCAATCTTATTTCCATAAGGGTGCCTAATGTTTGAAATTCACATCTTACTAATACATCATTTCGATCTTTTAATATAAGTCTACAAATAAAATCCCCCAAGCACATAATAAACAGCATTCTTCTTTGTCATGTTTACCCAGAAAAAAATGGGACCACATATTATATTTCAAAAAACATGAAGAGTGACTACTCAGTAGTTTGAGAAATTCATAATGAACATGTAATGAGACTCCTGTCTACCCCATAATTGGGTCATAATTCTGACTGGAACAGTATAGCCTAGATTACTCAGTTTTGTAGAGTTTACTCATTAGACAAGGTTAAGAAATCTTAACTTTTCTAAGATTTCCCCACAGATAAATCTAGAGAGAATCAAATAGCATCTGCTCACATGCATCAACTTTTGAGAGATGATAATATACTAAACAGGGTACACAGTTATCATTTGAATACTTGGGTCAGCCTTCTGGCTTCTTGTTAAAACGAAGATATAAAGGGAAGCAGCAGCAGCCATACAGATCTGCATATACAAAGTTCCAAGCCACTGTTGAGAGCACATTTGCCTTGAGTGGGATCATGATATGCGGAATGCTTGACTGAGGAAGAATGAACACACAGGCAAAGCAACAAGCCTATTTCGGCACTCTAAATACGCATACCTGTAAATAAAGTTCTCTGGGAAAGGCTGATCTCCAAGGTGCTTGTGATAATTTGATGTAACTACAAGCATTATTAAATTACCAAAATTTTCAGGGACAATTCCTGTGCTAGCAGAGCTGACCGTACTCTTTTCAAATGTAATAGAAGTATTGTACGTGGATATGCAACTGGTGGGTAATGACTGCCTCATTCAGAACTGCAGGCAGCACAAGCGGCTTCTCAAGGCGAAACTCTCCCTTTACAGTTAAAAAACAACAGTGCCATCTTGTGTTAAAAATAAAAACCACAGCTTCCTCATCAGTTCCATTTCTTTGAGGAAAAGAAAAAAAAAAAATGTCTTTCTTGGTTTTAACAAAGTTAGCAAAATGCAAACAAGATTCTTCACTCAAATCCAGATGTTTAATTTTCTTACTCAGAATTTCTCTATGAGCTCTTGAACTTCCTGGCAAATGAGGTATTGTCGTCAGTTTTATAACAGGCATTTTTTAAGTCCATCTTGCTTTATTAATTGTTTTTTCATAGAACAAATCTTTCATTAGTTATTACTTTAATCAATATTTATTGAAAATCTATAAGATGGGTAAGTTATCAGTGCTCATGGAGTTACATTCTAGTAGGAAGAAAAGAGACAAGTAAATGAATAAACAAGGTAAATGCCGTAAGTTGAAGAAAATAGGATATTGTGATAGAAATTGACTGGGATTGGGTGAGGTTTACTTTAGCAATGGGGTCAGAGAAGGCTTCTCTAAGAGGTGAATTGAGATATAGAATACAGGAAGAAGCCAGCCACGTGAGAATCTAGACGGAGAGCATTCCAAGAAGAGAAAAGAACAAATGAAAGGGCTATGGAGCAAGATTATGGTTACCCCATTTGGAGAACAGAAAGACACTGGTGTGACAGGTATGCAGTGAGTGAAGGGATAGTAGTTCTAGAAGAGGCTGAAGAGGTAGGCAGGCACCTGTGATTCAGTGAGGAAATGAGAAAGTTTCCCCCACTCTCTATGTTCCCAAAGTCTTTTTTTCCTGCAAAGCACAAAAATGGTAGGCAAGTATCACCAGAATTTCTTCTCCCTTTTCTTATTGTTTGTGCCAGACAACTTTATGATTAAAAAAAAAAGGCAGGGGGAGTGGGGAGGGGATCAAAAAGGTTTCTTCTAGATTGATGTTCTAGCTGCTGGCGTTATGGATGTTCCTCCTTAAATCATCCCAATTTTCAAACAGGCAAAAACCTCCAAACAAGCTCATTTAAGAAAGTCTAGGAAAATGTTACAGAGACTTCCTAATATAAGATGATTTCAGATGATTTCAGGATCATGTCATCAGAAATGATTCAAAAGACTAGTGACAGCATGGAAAATAGATAACCCAGTGTATTTAAAGATATTCCAAGTAGTTTAAGGGCTGTCAAGCAGAAGAGGAATAGGGCATAGTACAGAGAAATACATGAAATCATAAGATGGAGATGGTCTAAATAATTATTTAAACGTTAGAATGGCCCTCCTTGAAAACAGTGATCTCTCTGTTAGTAGGAGTATTCAAGAAGAGGCTTGAACCAAAGAGCCTGTTTGGAATATGCAGGAAATGCCTGCGTTGTGCTCTGAGCGAACCCAATCACTTTTACCTCAAGGACTCCAGGCCTTCATGAAATCTCTGATTCAGAACAATGAGGATCTTTGCTCTCAAAAATGTTTCTCTTTTTTTCTTTCTGTTTATTTTTTTTCCAAGTGTAAACTAAATTACTCAGAGGCTAGATGATACACTCTTTAGAAGGGGATGTGAAAGTTTGTGGTCAGTTCCCTGACTGTTGAGAAGGATATTATCTAGGACTAATTATTCTCTTTGAAAGACGCCTTCTGGTGCCTTTGTTAGTGTCAGTCATAGGACCAAATGAATCACCCATCAAAATGAGAAAGTTTGGTTCCTAAAATAAAAGTTCACATTCTTACAACTGAAGATAGAAAGAGTTCATAACGATGATATATAAATTATTTTCACAATTATTACAGTGGTAATTGCTCAAGTACTTTTGGTTTTATAAGTTGGAAACACATGCAATCTCTCCTTTGTTTATTTGGTAAATGATGATTAGAACCCATGTGACAGAGTCTTTGCTCTCAACAGTTCCCAGGTTGGTAGAGGGAGGGGTAGGCAAGAGGGAGAGGAACTGACAAGTACTTTGCCACTACAATCATTGCTGTAATTGACTTCAATGCTAAAGAGTTATTCTACAGATAAGTAAGGGGCAAGTAAAGGCACTGCAGGTGGAGAGAAATTAATATGTGGCTTGGAGGTCTGCAACAGAACATAAACGAAATATGCAATACGCAGGCAACAGTTTTTTGTTGCTCAGCTGGAGGTTGGAATTCACGTGGCAGAAAGAGACATTGACCATGGGAATGCAAATGAAGGTCAATGACAGGCATAAATGAGGGTCAGAAGGGTTTGGGATTCCAGAAGAGTAAGTTTTTCTGTCTGCAATAGGTAGCCATTAAAAAACTATGTGAAAAGCATGGTGCCTTAGAAAGTTAATTGTCTCCAGTTTAACTTAAAGGGGAACTGGAAGATATTATGGCAATAGAAAGCAATCAGAAAGCTATTTCAATGATCCAGAATGATAACTGTATATTTACATGTGTCTAACTTGAACTTGTTAGGGAAGAAGCTTGGTTGATCCTGAAGTTTATAGAAATGAAACTTGATGAATTCCTCAAATAAATGTCTACAATCCTAAAATTCTAGCCTTTTAAAAATAATAACATTATAATAATATTATGGAAAGTAGATCACTGTGATGGTTGAACACTGAAGCTGTAGTTGTATCATTTTGCCAGAAAACTAATTAAATACTAGTTCTTCACCTGCCATCAGTTTCACAAACTTGGCATGAGTTCCCTGCATGGGCTTTGTGCTGTTATCAGGCTAATGAGCTGAGTTCAAAAAACAGCCAGGTAGCTATACTGATTACTTACAGAATTTCACTAGAAGCATTTTCTGTTGTTAAAGTATCTTTTTGCACTTGCTTTTCTTCTGGTTCTGCAACCTGCTTCTCATCTCCAAAAACTGCTATAGGTTTATGCACCACAAGCTTGCTTCCAGATACAATGTCATTTTGGACTTCTAAAACAAGAGCTGAGCAGAAGTTCAAAAATTGCAAGGACATATTAATTACAATTGCAGAGCATCAGGAATTTGAAAACACATACTAAAATACAAATGCAAAAAATTTCCATGTATTTGATCTATTCATAGGCTACTTATTAAACTCAGTTTAATTTTAATTTTTGTAGATTCTTTACTCTCAAGATATTCTTAGTTAAAAATGCTAAAAATAGGTCTTGCCAAAAATCAGTTAGTTATTCTATATTGTAATTATTCAAATGGGCTGCTTTATTTAGATACATGTTTCTAGATCATTCTCTGGAATCCAAAACTCATCGGTGGATGTCCCAGTCCTAGTGAAAGCCTTGAACAACATATGCAAAGCTTTACTGTACAATGTTCGATGTACATAATAGGGCAGTGTTTTAAATCACACCATTTTTTTTCCTCTTTTCATTTTCTCTACATGGATTTTCATCCTAGTTCCTAGATAAACCTTAAAGGAAGGAGAGGATCATGAGGAAATTAGAACTTTTATAAAAGAAAAGCGAAAGTCCAAAATAGTTTTTGACATTCAAACAGCATACTGCCGTCAGCCTTGGAAGTCAGTATGATACAGTCATGATCTATAGTTTCTCCAAAAGCCTGTAGCTCCCACTTAGTGTATCAACGGTTTAACTTCAGGGTTGACCTGGAGCAAAACCACCATTTCTGGGCCGAAGAGGATTTGGGGCACAAGACAGAGCATGCCAGAAAACTGGCACGGGGTATCTTGATTGTCTCTACAGGCTTCACTTTGGGTATCTTAGTTAAACAGGGGAAACCATGAGAATATTGCCCATTGTTCAGGACACTGTGATGATGTCACCTTTCAAGCTACCCTTCCTACTTTAATCTGAGGCACAGCCAGCCACGTGAACTGGGATCTGGTTTCTGGGAGGTGCTGCTAGGACCCCAGAGTTGCTGAGAATCTTGTTGGGGAGATTTCCAGAAAGGGATGTCAAGCAGGGGTGAGGTGCCTCTGTAGCAAGGACTGCAGAGATGACTGCTCAGTCATAGCCAGGCTCCAGAGGGCCACAGGAAGCAGAGAGAAGGCTGAGTGAGGAAGGAAGCACGCCCACCCAGAGTACTGTCTGATCCAAAAGAACAAACCACGAGCCACTTCAGCCACAGACCTCAGACAGCAGAGCCCAGGAAGCAAGAAGATCTGCATCCCAAGTGCTTTCTATCTTAGAGAGGAACTTAAAGTGAGAGTCTGGAGACTGAGAAATCTAAAGCTCTCTCTAAAGGGACTAATTAAATTAATGGATGGAACAAAATATAAACATGACTGGAGAATACATGAGGCTCGCAAAGAAGATCAGATCTGTTAACAGCAATGTTAACATGTAAACATGATTGGAGAACACATGAGGCTCATGAAAAAGATCAGATCTGTTAACAGCAAAATAAAATTACATTTTCTTTACACATCCAAACTACAGTGTGAACTAAAATACTCAAACATGTCAAACATATAAGCTAAAGAGTTAAACAGCAAGATGCAGAGGTGAAATATGACCTGTTTAAACAAACTTTGACTTTTTTAAAAGCAATATCATCAAACATTTCATTTTGGCTGCATATACTAAGGGAAATAATTCCAATGCTTACCTTCTATTTTACGTGTGCTGCAGAAGATTTGAATTTTGGAAATGTCTGATACTAGGTTCCTCAGGAAGATTTGTTTCTTTTGCTTAGCAATGAACAGGTCAGGATTGATCCAATGTTCTCCACATGAAACATACACCTATCAAACAAAGCATCTCTTATCCTGTATATAATTGTCACAGCAGCATTATTTGTAATAATCAAAATGGGGAACAATAAAAAAAGTCTTATTAGTATAATAGGTGAATGATTAAAGAAAACTGTGGTGCCATGGAATACCACTCAGTACTTTCAAAAAAATCAAACTGTTGATAAAGGCAACAAGCTCTGATGAATTTCAAGAGTTTTGTACTAAGTGAAAAACTGTCTTTGTATCTTACCTTATTATTTTTGCAACATTCTGTGAATCTATAATTATTTCAAAATAAAAGTTTTAAAAAAATACTTGTTTAAGAAAAAGGGAGAAGGAAGGAAGAAAAGAGAAAGGAAGGGAATGAAAGAGGGAAGGAGGCTGAAAGAAAGGGAGAAAAGAAAGGAGCAAGGGAGGGAAGGAGGGTGAGAGGGAGGAAGAGATGAAAGAAGGAAGGAAGGAGTAAATAGAGATTGGCTAAATTAGAGATGGCAAACTATCCCTAAAATGCAAATCTGGTCTGCTGCCTGTTTTTGTGAGTAGAGTTGTATTAGAACACAGCTATGCCCATTCATTTACATGTTGTCTATGGCTGCTTTCATGCTTCAGGAACAGAGCTGATGTCCAGTAGGCACCATATCGTCCACAAAACCTGCAATATCTACTATCTGATCCTTTATAGAAAAAGTTTAATGACCCCTGGTATAAACGAATTTGTAGTACAAACATCAAGATGTCAAAACATCAAAATGTCAATGTGGATAGTTCAGGTGACAAGATTATGGATGACAATTTTCCTCCTTTGTTTATATGTATTTCTTAAATGTCCTTAAATGGATAAATATTTCTTTAAAGATGAGAAAAGAAAGTGATATATTGAGAAAGACTCAGGAAGAAGAAAGAGAACCTCAGTGCTGCCTTTTCTGATCATTACATACTCATTATTACAAATATTCTGTGTATGAAGACCCAGAGGAAACTTTTCAAAAAAAAAAAAAAACTTTTTTTTTTGAGATGAAGTCTCACTCTGTAACCCAACCTAGAGTACAGTGGCACAATCTCAGCTCACTACAACCTCTGCCTTCAGGGCTCAAGTGTTCTCATGCCTCAGCCTCCCGAATAGCCTGGATTATAGGCACCCACCATCATGCCCGGCTAATTTTTTGTGTTCTAGTAGAGGTGAGGTTTCACCATGTTGTTCAGGGTGGTCTCAAACTTCTGAGCTAAGGCTACCTGTCCAGCTCGGTCTCCCAAAGTGCTGGGATTACAGGCCTGAGCCACCACACCCAGCCAAAAATTTCTTCTTTTGAACAACAGGTTTCTTTTTCTCTTGTGGACATATTTAATCATGTAACTAACTGTTTGTTTCCATCTTCATGTTACTCTTCAGAGCAGTGACAGATTAATTTCTAGCAAATATACAATCACTCCTGGCTCCATCTTATCCTCCTTCCACTCACTCTCACTTTGCCATGGTGGCCTCATTTAGACTTAATATTAAATTAATTTTTTGTATTGTATGATTTAATGTAATCTACCTTAAATTCATTAATTAAAAACACACAGTGATTAGCATAGCAGCACAAACAAAAACAGTAAAAACAAAAGCACAAAACACTTGAAATAGATGGCATTAAGATTCAAAATGAGACTTAGCAGCCTCTGAGAACAATAGACTCCTCATCCTGCCATGCCGCCTCTGATACTGGCCATTGATACTTCTGTTTAAGACTCTCCAGGGGCCGGCTGCGGTGGCTCAAGCCTGTAATCCCAGCACTTTGGCAGGCCAAGGCGGGTGGATCACGAGGCCAAGAGATCGAGACCATCCTGGTCAACATGGTGAAACCCCGTCTCTACTAAAAATACAAAAAATTAGCTGGGCATGGTGGCACGTGCCTGTAATCCCAGCTACTCAGGAGGCTGAGGCAGGAGAATTGCCTGAACCCAGGAGGTGAAGGTTGCGGTGAGCCGAGATGGCGCCATTGCACTCCAGCCTGGGTAGCAAGAGTGAAACTCTGTCTCAAAAAAAAAAAAAAAAAAAGAAAAGAAAAGAAAAAGACTCTCCAGGGGTTTTAGGTTCAGAGCCTGAGTTGAGTTCTGATGAAATGGTATGAGCTTTGTTTTCTGTTCAAAGAATTGTTGGCATCAGTCAAGGAAGGGTTTTTGCTGTTGTTTTTGTGTTTTTGTTTTTTATTTTATAAACTGATGCCTCAAATTCTATAAATGGGGGGAAAGGATGAGCTGCTAAAGTCCTTATGCTTTTCCACCTTCTCCAGTCACCCATATAAAGTATGTAAAAAAGTAGGCATAATTTTTTCCTGAAAAAATGAAATTATCATTTAGTAAGAAATCATTAAACAACTACATTTTGAAGCTCTCAAAAAGAGTATTTACTTCCTTCAGAGCAGGAGATAGAAATTGCAAATGATTAATAATTTGGCTTTCTCCAGTTTCTTCCTTAATTTCTAGAGTCTAGGCTTGTGATGAAGTAGATTAATTCACCCAGGCGTGGTGGCTCACACTTGTAATCCCACCACTTTGGGAGGCTGAGGTAGGTGGATCGTCTGAGCTCAGGAATTTGAGACCAGCCTGGGCAACATGTTGAAATCTGTCTCTAGCAAAAATACAAAAAATTTTCCAGGTATGGTGACACATGCCTATAATCCCAGCTACTCCAGAGACTGAGGTGGGGAAATTGCTTGAGCATGGGAGGCGGAGGTCACAGTGAGCTGAGATTGTGCCACTGCACTCCAACCTGAATGACACAGTGAAACCTCATCTCAACAACAACAACAACAAAAAAAACCCCACAAAGATTAATTTATATACCACTCTGAAAACCATGCCAGACACATAAGAAGCTCTCAACAATATTAGCTGTTAGTGTTACTTTCTGATGCTTGCTCAGTTAGAATAATTCAGAAAGAAAATAAGAATTACAATGGTAAGCATCTGAAGATTTATATTTAAGGGGATTCTTTCTTGGATGGGGTATTCATAAATTAATATTGCCAGTTTCAAATCCATGTCTTTACCAGTTCATCTCTTTGCAAGTCTTTTAAGGCAAATATTTCCTTCCCCTTTTCATTGAACAATCTCCGAGCTGCAGAAGGTAAATTTAAAATCTCAGTGCACCTGTAATAAAAGACACAAAATTGTTCTTGATACAGAAAGGTTCCAGCAGCAAAGCGAGAAAATTTTAAAAAATCAGGGGCCTGAATCCTTAATGGCAACTCTCTCCTAGGGACTGTTAGTCATAAGTTGGACTCTGGGGCCCGTCAGACCCATTTGAGTCTCATTTTCCTCTCCAAATTGTGGCACTTGGGAAAATTATTTAACCATCTAAGGCTGGATTTCTTACCTTCCAGGGTTTCTGCGAAGATTAAAGGTTGATTTTGAAAAGGGCTCTTAGCACAGTGCCAGACATGACCAATAAATAGGTAGACACATTGCTACTGACTTTTCGTTCTTCAGTATGCCCCACACTTTCCTATTTCAGTGCCTGTGTTCTTTCACCTACCTAAAACAAATCTTTGGCTTTTTCTGTTGCAGTTTTGCTCTTTCTCCAAGGTTGTCAAAGTCAAATTTGTCATCAACTTCCTCATCTCCCTCTACCAGAAGTGATGACCATAGCCCTTTAACTACTTTTGAAAAAGAAGTTTTTAGCCTGGTTAAACATTAAACATTGATTTCCCACTCCCACAACCCCCTGCCCTCCCAAACAAGCACTGGACTTGTGGATACTGAGATGAATGACAGTTTCGTGGTTCCCTGAGGAGCTCCCAATCTGGTCAAGGTAGAGAAAGGTCAGCAACTTAAGTTTAATATGAAGTCACGGGTGCTGCTATAGGCACCTACCAGTGTGCTATCAGAACAGAGGAGAAGACAATTAATTTTCCCAGGGAAGCCTTATCTAAGGGAGTGACATTGGGTTGGATTCTAACACATATTCTTGCTAAATATGTTTTGTGTTAGAATGTACTGTTCATGCCCCTTCCCAGCCTGCACCCCAGACGACCCGCACCCTAGACGACCGGCACCCCGGGCCTGAGGGCTCAGGCTTCGCCGCGGCCCCTGAACCTAGGACCGTGGCCTCAGGTGCGTGGCATCGCGCAGGGGCCGGAAGGGGCCTATGGGGACTCCGCGCTGCCTTGCGCCGCCTGCGGATTCCTCGGAAAGGGCACCCTCAAAAACCGAGGACGCTTCTCCCCTTCCACTCTGTTCCCCATCGCTGAAAGTTCCTGAGGCTGAGAAGTCTAAGCACGTTCAGTTGTCTGATGAGGGTCTGGTCTCTGCTTCTGGGATGTTGCCTTGAACCCTTTGTCATCCAGAGAGGAGGAATGCCATGTCCTCACATGGCAGAAGAGGAATACAGGGAAGATGGCCGCCTAAGAACAGCTCAGGACTTCAGCTCCCAGTGAAGGTGCAGAGGGTGAGTGGACACCGCATTTCCAGACGAACTCTTATTGCCCACAGACCAGGAGATACCCAGGCAGAGGGGTCGCCAGCGTCGCAGTCCCAGCCGGTGTGGCTGTTTTGGCCCCCGCGGGGCTGATTCCGCCCGCGCGGCTGCTGTGACCACTCCCTGTTGCTGCGGTTTTCCGTACAAAAGCCACTGGTCTGGAAGCCCTCTTAGCTGGCGAACAGAGCCCTGAGACGGCAGAGTTGCCCATCCATCTGAAATAGCAAGTCAGGCCAGGAGATTCCTAGGCAAAAAATCCGCCAGGAGCCGGCGCCACAGTTCGAGCCGACTCCGTGAGTCGCAGCACGGGAGATCCCGGTGCCTTTTCAGCAGGCGACCGGAACGGGGGTCATTCAACTTAAAAGACTCTGAGTCAGGGAGCCAGGTGATCAGGCTCGGTTGGTCCCACCCCTCCACCCCCAACAACAATGAAAACAAAAACAGTAATTGGAAACCCTCTGGGTTGAGCCCTCCAAACCAAGCACAGCTGAACCAGGACGGTCCGGCTCCGTGGGGGAGGGGCTTCCGCCATTACTGAGACTCTCCACTGCTACGGAGGCAGGCTGCCATTGCCGGAGGCAACACGCCGTTGCCGAGGCAACCTGCCACAACAGAGAGAGTCCACCATAACAGAGGCGGGGCCACTGTTGCCAAGACAGTTCTATCTACGCCCATATAAAAAGGACTACAGGGAAGAGCTCAGGGCAGCTGGGCGGAGCCCACAGCAGCTCAGCAAAACCCCTGTGGGCAGGCAGAGGCTAGGCCTGCTGCTAGCTGGGCGGGTCAGACCTGAAAGAAAAATCAAAAAAGGCAGTAGTGCAACGGAAACTCATAAAGCTCCAACTCCCTGGGACAGAGACAGACAACAGGTGGATAAACCCGCAAAAATGGGAAGAAACCAGCGCAAAAAGGATGAAAACTCCCGAAACCAGAACACCTCTCCTCCTAAAAGGGATCACAACTCCTCACCAGCAAGGGAACCAGACCGGATGGAGAAGGAGGGTGATGAAATGACAGAATCAGACTTCAGAAGGTGGGTAGTAAGAAACTACAATGAGCTAAAAGAACATGTTCTAACCCAACGCAAAGAAAATAGGAACCTTGAAAAAAGATTGGACGAACTGCTGACGAGAATGGACAGCATAGAGAGGGGTATAAGTGAATTGATGGAGCTGAAAAACGCAACACGAGAACTTCGTGAAGCATGCACAAGCTTCAACAGCCAAATTGACCAAGCAGAAGAAAGGATATCAGAGGTCGAAGATCAACTCAATGAAATAAAAAGAGAAGGCAAGAACAGAGAAAAAAGCACAAAAAGGAATGAACAAAATCTTCAAGAAATGTGGGACTATGTGAAAAGACCTAATCTACGTCTGATAGGTGTACCTGAATGTGATGAAGAGAATGAATCCAAGCTGGAAAATACTCTTCAGGATATTATCCAGGAAAACTTCCCCAACCTGGCAAGGCAGACCAATATTCAAATCCAGGAAATACAGAGAACACCACAAAGATATTCCTCAAGAAGAGCAACCCCAAGGCACATAATCGTCAGATTCACCAGGGTTGAAATGAAAGAGAAAATGCTAAGGGCAGCCAGAGAGAAAGGTCGGGTTACCCACAAAGGGAAGCCCATTAGAGTCACAGCAGATCTCTCAGCAGAAACCCTACAAGCCGGAAGAGATTGGGGGCCAATATTCAACATCCTTAAAGAAAAGAACTTTCAACCCAGAATCTCCTATCCAGCCAAACTAAGCTTCATAAGTGAAGGAAAAATAAAATCCTTTGTGAACAAGCAAGCACTCAGAGATTTTATCACCACCAAACCTGCTCTACAAGAACTCCTGAAAGAGGCTCTACACATATAAAGGAACAACCAGTACCAGCCACTCCAAAAACACACCAAATGGTAAAAGAGCATCAACACAATCAAGAATCTGCATCAACTAACCAACAAAACAGCCAGGTAGCATCAAAATGACAGTATCAAATTCACACATAACAATACTATCCCTAAATGTCAATGGACTAGATGCCCCAATCAAAAGACACAGACTGGCAAATTGGATAAAAAGCCAAAACCCATCAGTGTGCTGTATCCAGGAAACCCATCTTACATGCAAGGATACACAAAGGCTCAAAATAAAGGGATGGAGGAAGATCTACCAAGCAAATGGAGAGCAAAAAAAGGCAGGAGTTGCAATTCTCATCTCTGATAAAATAGACTTTAAAGCAACAAAGATCAAAAGAGACAAAGAAGGACATTACATAATGGTAAAAGGATCACTGCAACAAGAAGAGCTAATGATCCTAAGTATATACGCACCCAATACAGGAGCACCCAGATACATAAGGCAAGTTCTTAATGACTTACAAAGAGACTTAGACTCCCACACAATAATAGTGGGAGACTTTAACACCCCATTGTCAATATTAGACAGATCATCCAGACAGAAAATCAACAAGGATATCCAGGACCTGAATACAGACCTGGAACAAGCAAACCTAATAGACATTTACAGAACTCTCCACCCCAAATCCACAGAATATACATTCTTCTCAGCACCACATCACACCTACTCTAAAATTGACCACATAATTGGCAATAAATCACTCCTCAGCAAATGCAAAAGAACAGAAATCATAACAAACAGTCTCTCAGACCACAGTGCAATCGAGTTAGAACTCAGAATGCAGAAACTAACCCAGAACCGCACAGCTTCATGGAAACTGAACAACTTGCTCTTGAATGTTGACTGGATAAACAATGAAATGAAGGCAGAAATAAAGATGTTCCTCGAAACCAATGAGAACGAAGACACAACATACCAGAATCTCTGGGACACATTTAAAGCAGTCTCTAGAGGAAAATATATAGCAATGAGTGCCCACATGAGAAGAAAGGAGAGATCGAAAATTGACACCCTATCATCAAAATTGAAAGAGCTAGAGGAGCAAGATCAAAAAAACTCAAAACCTAGCAGAAGACAGGAAATAACTAAGATCAGAGCAGAACTGAAGGAAATAGAGACACAAAAAACTCTTCAAAAAATCAATAAATCCAGGAGCTGGTTTTTTGAAAAGATCAACAAAATAGACAGACCACTAGCCAGATTAATAAAAAAGAAAAGAGAGAATAACTAAATTGATGCAATAAAAAACGATAAAGGGGATATCACCACAGATTCCACAGAAATCCAAACCATCATCAGAGATTATTACAAACAACTCTATGCACATAAACTAGTAAACCTGGAAGAAATGGATAAATTCCTGGACACCTGCATCCTCCCAAGCCTAAACCTGGAAGAAGCCGAAACCCTGAATAGACCAATAACATGGTCTGAAGTCGAGGCAGCAATAAAGAGCCTACCACCCAAAAAAAGCCCAGGTCCAGATGGGTTCACAGCTGAATTCTACCAGACATACAAAGAGGAGCTGATACCATTCCTTCTGAAACTATTCCAGACAATCCAAAAAGAGGGAATCCTTCCCAAATCATTTTACGAGACAAACATCATCCTGATACCAAAACCCGGCAGAGACTCAACAAGAAAAGAAAATTTCAGGCCAATATCCATGATGAACACAGATGCAAAAATCTTCAATAAAATACTGGCAAACCGATTGCAACAGCATATCAAAAAGCTCATCCACCATGATCAAGTAGGATTCATCCAGGGGATGCAAGGCTGGTTCAACATACGCAAGTCCATAAATGTAATCCACCACATAAACAGAACCAAAGACAAAAACCACATGATTATCTCAATTGATGCAGAGAAGGCTTTTGACAAAATTCAACAACGCTTTATGCTAAAAACCCTCAATAAACTAGGTATTGACGCAACGTATCTCAAAACAATAAAAGCTATTTACAACAAACCAACAGCCAATATCATACTGAATGGGCAAAAACTGGAAGCATTCCCTTTGAAATCTGGCACTAGACAAGGGTGCCCTCTCTCACCACTCCTATTCAATATAGTACTGGAAGTTCTAGCCAGAGCAATCAGGCAAGAAAAAGAAATAAAGGGTATCCAAATTGGAAAGGAGGAAATCAAATTGTCTCTATTTGCAGATGACATGATTGTATATCTGGAAGACCCCATCACCTCAGCCCAAAATCTCCTGAAACTGATAAACAACTTCAGCAAAGTCTCAGGATACAAAATCAATGTGCAAAAATCACAAGCATTCCTATACACCAGTAATAGACTTCAAGAGAGCCAAATCAAGAACGAACTGCCATTCACAATTGCTACAAAGAGAATAAAGTACCTAGGAATACAACTAACAAGGAACGTAAAGGACCTCTTCAAGGAGAACTACAAGCCATTGCTCAACGAAATAAGAGAGGATACAAACAGATGGAGAAACATTCCATGTTCATGGTTAGGAAGAATCAACATCGTGAAAATGGCCATACTGCCCAAAGTAATTTACAGATTCAACGCTATTCCCATCAATCTACCAATGACCTTCTTCACAGAACTGGAAAAAAACACCTTAAACTTCATATGGAACCAAAAGAGAACCCGCATAGCCAAGTCAATTCTAAGCAAAAAGAACAAAGCAGGAGGCATCACACTACCGGACTTCAAGCTATACTACAAGGCTACAGTAATCAAAACAGCATGGTACTGGTACCAAAACAGAGATATAGACCAATGGAACAGAACAGAGGTCTCAGAGGAAATACAACACACCCACAACCATCTGATCTTCGACAAACCTGACAAAAACAAGCAATGGGGAAAGGACTCCCTGTTTAATAAATGGTGTTGGGAAAACTGGCTAGCCATGTGCAGAAAGCAGAAACAGGACCCCTTCCTGACACCTTACACCAAAATTAACTCCAGATGGATTAAAGACTTAAACATCAGACCTATTACCATAAAAACCTTAGAAGAAAATCTAGGCAAAACCATTCAGGACATAGGTGTAGGCAAGGACTTCATGACCAAAACGCCAAAAGCGATGGCAACAAAAGCCAAAATAGACAAATGGGACCTAATCAAACTCCACAGCTTCTGCATGGCAAAAGAAACAGTCAGTAGAGTGAATCGGCAACCAACAGAATGGCAAAAAATTTTTGCAGCCTACCCGTCTGACAAGGGGCTGATATCCAGAATTTACAAAGAACTAAAGCAGATCTACAAGAAAAAAACAAACAAGCCCATTCAAAAATGGGCAAAGGATATGAACAGATACTTTACAAAAGAAGACATACGGGAGGCGAACAAACATATGAAAAAATGCTCATCATCACTGGTCATCAGAGAAATGCAAATCAAAACCACATTGAGATACCATCTCACACCAGTTAGAATGGCGATCATTAAAAAATCAGGAAAAAACAGATGCTGGAGAGGATGTGGAGAAATAGGAACACTTTTACACTGTTGGTGGGAATGTAAATTAATTCAACCATTGTGGAAGACAGTGTGGCGATTCCTCAAGGACCTAAAAATAGAAATCCCATTTGACCCAGCAATCCCATTACTGGGTATATATCCAAAGGATTATAAATCATTCTACTACAAGGACACGTGCACACGAATGTTCATTGCAGCACTGTTTACAATAGCAAAGACCTGGAACCAACCCAAATGCCCAACGATGATAGACTGGATAGGGAAAATGTGGTACATATACACCATGGAATATTACGCAGCCATCAAAAACGATGAGTTCACGTCCTTTGTAGGGACATGGATGAACCTGGAAACCATCATTCTCAGCAGACTGACACAAGAGCAGAAAATCAAACACCGTATATTCTCACTCATAGGTGGGTGTTGAACAATGAGAACACATGGACACAGGGAGGGGAGCACTACACACTGGGGTCCGTTGGGGGGAAATGGGGGAGGGGCGGGGGGGTGGGGAGGTGGGAAGAGATAGCATGGGGAGAAATGACAGATACAGGTGAGGGGACGGAAGGCAGCAAACCGCACTGCCAAGTGTGTACCTATGCAACAATCTTGCATGTTCATCTCATGTACCCCAAAACCTAAAATGCAATTAAAACCCCCCCCAAAAAAAAGAAAGAATGTACTGTTCATGGTAAATGAACTTCAGTTCACTTTATGCTCATCAGCAAGACATAGCTTTTTAAAGAATGTTTCTAAATTTTATTTCCTCACTGGAATAAATCAATTAAAGGATAAATGGCAGTTTATCCAAAATGACTAGACTGGAGCTGAGTGTATGGGCATGAGGAGAGTGTAGTCCAGGTGAAACTGAAAAAGAAAACAGAAACCAACTGAAAGCACTTAGGATTCTAGACTGATGAACCTGCCTTCTAGTCCATAAGCAGCAGAAAGCCACTGAAGGCATTAGAGCAGATACATAGTGTTATCAGGTCTGCTTCTTAGAAAGTTAACTGTCAGAAAGGTGGAAAATGGGCTGGAGGTTGGAGGGGATGGACCCTAGACAGCAAGTTTTAGGAGAGATGTAAACAGGTGGAATTGTGAGGAAAAGTAGAGTTAAAAAGGAGACCGATGGAGCATTTCCGAAATAATACTGTGGAATTATCCTGCCTGTGGAAGAAGTAAAAGATTTTTGCTAAATATGTTTTGTGTTAGAATGCACTGTTCACAGTAAATGAACTTCAGCTCACTTTATGCTCATCAGCAAGACATAGCTTTTTAAAGAATGTTTCTAAATTTTATTTCCTCACTGGAATAAATCAATTAAACAGATAATTAGGCCCTCCATTTCTCTAAGGGTAGTTTAGAAGTAGACAAAGCAGGCTGGGTATGGTGGTCCACACCTGTAATCCCAGTACTTGGGAAGGCCAAGGCAGGAGGACCACTTGAGGCTAGTAGTTCAAGACTAGCCTGGAAAACATAGCAACATCCCATATTAAAAAAAAAAAAATTAAAAATTAGCCAGCCATGGTGGTGTATGCCTGTGGTCCCAGCTACTTGGGAGGCTAAGGCAGAAGGATTGCTTGAGTGTAGAAGGTTGAGGCTGCAGTGAGCTATGATCATACTATTGTACTCCAGCCCAAGCAACAGAGTAAGACCCTGTTTCAAAAAAAAAAAAAAAAAAAAAAAAAAAAAAAAGTGGCTGGGTGTGGTGGCTCATGCCTGTAATCCCAGCACTTTGGGAGGCTGAGACAGGTAGATCACCAGGTCAGGAGACTAAGACCATCCTGACCAACATGATGAAACCCCATCTCTACTAAAATACAAAAAGATTAGCTGGGTGTGGTGGCATGCATCTATAGTCCCAGCTACTCAGGAGGCGGAGGCAGGGGAATCACTTGAACCCGGGTAGCGGAGGATGCCGTGAGCCGAGATTGTGCCACTGCACTGCAGCCTGGGCAACAGAGCAAGACTCTATCTCAAAAAAAAAAAAAAAAAAAAAAAGGAAATAAACCAGTGAGAACTAAGTCCTTGCTTCTCATATCACAACTCTGGAGGCTGATGGACTAGTGAGGAATGGGAATGGCCATGGCCATGTCCCCCATACATAGGTTGGCGGGGTAGGGGTGGGAGGTAACTGCAAGAGAATTGAGTGCCAGTCTAAACATTTGCCTGCTTCTGTTTGGATGATACCCAAAGACCCATTTTACATGGAGCAGGGGAGAGACAGAACCTTGTGAGAGGCGGCTATCTAAGAGAAGGCCAAAGGGAGAAGAAAATAAAATACAAAGCAACAGAATGAAATGAAATACAAAACAAAATCAACAGAAATGCAAAACAAGAAAATTTTTTTAAAAAGAAAAAACTCAATTGGTTCTACTTTCCCCCAAGTGATATATTTGGGGATCCAAGCAGTTAGTGTGGCCTGAGAAGAGCTACCATCATTCTATCTGTCCCAGTCACACTTTCCTTGGGAGAACGTTCGGACCAATGGAGTATTCTGTTTCGGGACAACGGGTGAGAGGAGAGAAGGAATAGGTGGTTAGGGACTCTTTCTTCCTCATTTTTTGCTTTTTGAAACCCTGATATTAAATGTTGAGTTTTGCCCAAGTAGTGGGAGAGGATTTGGATAAACAATTTCCTGTATATTTAATTTCTCTAACTAGTTCACAAACTGGCCAATATAAATGGGGAGAGAAGAAGATAAGAATTGGTTCTTAAATACCCAGTAAGGTGGCTGGGCGCAGTGGCTCATGCCTGTAATCCCAGGACTTTGGGAGGCCAAGGCAGGCAGATCATGAGGTCAGGAGATCGAGACCATCCTGGCCAACATGGTAAAATCCCATCTATACTAAAATACAAAAAATTAGCCAGGTGTGGTGGCATGCGCCTGTGGTCCCAGCTACTCAGGAGCTGAGGCAGGGGAATCACTTGAACCTGGAAGGTGGAGGTTTCAGTGAGCCGAAATTAGGATACTGCACTCCTGGAGACAAAGCAAGACTCTGTTAGAAAACACACACACACACACACACACACACACACACACACACACACACACACACATCTAATGTGGGCTCTGCAGTGAGACTGCCTGGGTTCAAATTCTAACCTCTCATGCACTGGCCATATTACCTTGGAAAAGTTACTTAACTTCTCAGATCTTCATCTGTCCCATCAGTAAAAGATGGCTATAGTAGCCTTTACCTCATTAGAGATTTTTACAGAGTATGGATACTGTAAAGTGCGTGGCATATAAAAAGTCAGCAACACATTATTAAAATTGACCAAACACTGCAAGCATTTCATATCTACTCTCTCATTTAATTCTCACACCATTTCTGAGTAGCCCATTTTACTGAGGAGGAGACTGAACCTGGAGGTTAAGTTTCTTGGCCAAAGTCACTTCGACAGTAAATGAGAGAGCTGATATTCAAGCCTACATCTTTCTGGATCTTTTTTTGCCTCATATGGTCTCCTGAGAGGGCATCATCTTAGAATGATATTAGATCTACAAAGTAAGGAAACCAAGATGCAGACTCGGATTTCTCTGTTATGTGGAGGCAAAGGCCCTAGAAATAAGGTCTTCTTTCTCTCACCACCAGAGTGGATGGGCAACCATGAGGTCTGCTTGGGTTTATAGAGAGTTGCAGGCATCTTATCTCTGACTTTACTTTCTCAGTGCTGGAGCAAATGAGGAAAGCAGGTGGAGCTGATTCCTGAGGACTGTATTTCAGTATAACCCAAGGTGTCCCAGAGACAAAAGGGCAGTGGGGAAAAGAAAGGAGCTATGCCTCCCAGATCACAGTCAGCTACAGCTCCACAGCAGTGGAGCTATTATGCTAATCACTTGCCCAGACACTCTGCCCCAGAAACTCTTCCACACTCTTCCAGTTCTTTCCAAACAGTAACAAAACCTTCAAGAAGCTACGGTCACGTGCTTTCTCCTTGTCTTTATTTTCTTGCTTTGGATTTCTGTCTCATTTTCTTTCCTCCCCACGTGGCCTTCTACAACAGCTGCTCCTTACAATGTTCTCTCTCTTTCCTGGTTATGTATAAACCAGGAAATATATCATATATAAATGATCCCTTGATCATTTTCAATTCTGTATGGTTAAATGCTGCTGCATGTGGCTGTATGATTGTTTAAGTAAGCAAATTTTCTTCCCCAAAAGTTAGTTAGGAATTCCTTGAAAGCAAGCAATGCCTTTTTCTAAATAATAATAATAAAAAACCTCCAGCAGATAGCCTCCAACACTGGTTGATGTACATAATATAAATACAACAGATGCCTGTTGATTTAATAGTTGAGGAAAACAAGGTGTGAAGAAGGGCAGGGCTTTGTTAAAGTCTTCCAGCTAGTTAGTGGCTGGGGTTAAAATAATTCCTTTGCCTCCTAATCCAATGGTCTTTCCAATATTCTATGTTGCCAGCAACTTTATAGAAAGTAGAAGGTACCAACAACAATAAAAGTTCTGTATTATTATTCTAAAATGGAATTTACTATACTATTAGATCATCCTTTAGTTTTATAGATGGAAAAACCAACAACAAAGAGAACCTCAGAATTGTCTAGAGTGAATTATTAAATAACTAAAGATAGCATAATTTTTCTTAAACTAAATAAAACTTTCCCCTCATATTGGACAAGGCAAAAAAAAATTCATAACAAGTACTCCAACCTTTTGGTAGTGATCTAATTCCTGATTTGGCAGGAAAATACTGATTAAAGAAAAAATTACAACATATTTCATAAACATGATATATGTTAATGCTAGGGTTTAGATGTTTGTCTTCTGCAAACCTCATTTTGAAATTTGATCTCCAGTGGTGGAGGTGATGACTAATGGGAAGTGTTTCAGACATGATGGAAGATCCCTCATGAACAGACTAATGACCCACCTTGTGGGTGAGTGAGTTCTTACTCTATCAGTTATTTGAGAACTGATTGTTAAAAAGATGCTGGTACCTTCCCTCTCTCTTGCTTCTTCTCTGCCATGTGGTCTCTGCATTTGCCAGCTCCTCTTCAACTTTTGTCGTGAGTGGAAGCAGCCTGAAGCCCTCACCAGAGGCAGATGCCCAATCCTGAACTTTCCAGCCATCAGAATCATGAACCACATAAACCTTTTTTTCTTTATAAATTAACCAGCCTTGGGTAGTTCTTTATAGTAACACAAAACAGACTAGGACAGTCATATTATAAAAATTTGTTTATAATAAGTAAAATATAAAAATTTAACTCCCTCACTCTTAATTTAAGCAAATATAAACCAAAGGTCCTGTAAATTGTGAAATATATTTTTAATGATATTAATTTATATTTAGAGAATTGGTCATTCAGAAAGCTAGGGAAATTTTCTAGAACTTGATATTTGGCAGAAAAAATAGTATTAATTACCATTAGTATCATAGGTTCACATAGTTTATATAGTTCACAGATTAGAAACTCCAGAATCATTATATTAACAACTGTTTTCTTAGGTAGGTATATATATATAAAATATTTTACTTTTTATAAACCAATTATATATATATATATATATATATATATATATTTAAATTGGTTTATAATAGCTAAAATATAAAAATTTAACTACCCTACCTTTAATGCAAGCATATATAAACCAAATATAACATACTATATTTAAGTATATATATATATCACATATACCATATATGTAGTATGTTATCTGTTATAAACAATCATTCAGGTATATAAATGAAAAAAGATTTGCATTCAGGATATTAAATATTTACCTTTCCAAAAATTGGTGAAATTCTATCTGGTCCATTTCTGTTTCAGAATATTTAGTGACACAGATTTTCTCTTTCTTTTCAGTGTTAACACTTCTGAAACAAATGATCCAAGATTTGATTGATATGTCAGAATGCATTGTCAATTATCTCTTGACATACTTTAATATGTGAAAAATTATAAAGTTAATTTATCATGATTTACCCTAAAGTAATCTCTTTCTTTAAAAAATACAGTTTCAAAAACAATCACAATGAAATATTAAATTTCATATTAAATATTAAATAAAATAACATTATAACATAAATATTTATACTACAAGCAATTTTATAAGACAATGCATTTCACTATTTTGTTTCTCTTCTAATAATGTTTTCTAAAAATATAATGCTGAACACTATGAAATACAAATTTTTCAACTCTGAAGAAAATTCAGAGATTGCATTCATTTTACCTGTAATTTTTTATTCATATAGTATCTTATTATTAACCCAAAGTTTAAAAGTTTTAAACAAAAAATAATGATGATCATAGAAAGAGATGCTTAATTTGAATATATATCTGCTTAAAGTCTCAAGTTAGAAAACTGTTTTGTGCATTTTTTAGAATCTGTATATTTTATTAAATGAAATAAAGTTACCAAACACTGTAATCATTCCTTCATTACAAATGGTGATCAAATATAGCTAACCATTTATTCATTCAGTAGTCATTAATTTCAGGCCTATGCGGGACCTTAATCATGTGGTTGACAAAGTGACTCTCTAATACCTTAGTACTTGATTCATCAGAACACAACGAACTATGATCGTAACAAGCAGATTGCACATCTGCTATGAATGAAGCATCCCTGTTCTCTATCTCATGTATGGAACATAAGCAGATAATCATGAAATAGAAAGGTAGTTGCTGTACTGGTGGAAGACTGAGGGCTGGGATAGTGGAGTACATAGTAGCCACAACTAACCCGAGAGGACAGAGTGTCTCATTCAGGCTCAACATCTGGAAAGGAAGTCTAAACTCATTCTCAGAAGACCTTGGTGGTGGGTGGTTTAAGAGTGGGAATAGGGGGAGTGTCAATAGGAAATACAGCTAGAGAAATTTACTGGGATAGGTCATAAAAGGACTTATAAGCTGTATTAGGGAGTTAGAGTGAGTTCAGAGATCATAACTTACTAATAAGTAATACATATATTGAAATCATCTAAAATATAAAATTTACTTCAGAGCCTCATCTTGGACCATTCCTCTTAAAATTCCTTAAATATCACTTATAAAATTTCCCTTGTTTAACTTACATTACTGAGAGATGAAATTTTTCTGTGTCACAAGAACATTTATGAAAGTCCTAATTTATATGAACTCAACAGTCTTAAGACTAAATGACAACTCTTGTCATTCACTAGAGTAATAATCGACTAAGTAATGAACAAATGCTATTTGATTTTCCTTAGGCTTTGTAGATGAAAGAACCAATAACAACAACAAAATCTCCTCAAAACTATCTCTAGTAAATTATTAAATAGCTAAAGGACAGCAAGTTACTAGAGCAGGATTTGGTTATAGTATATCTGTATTTCATCAGTCTAGCATGACAGTGCTTATAAAGACACTAAACAGTCCAACACTCTTTCTTCTTAAAAGTTAGTTTCAGGTTCAGGCAAGTAATATATCCTTATATGTCGATGGAAGTTATTTCTTCTGAAAGATATGTAACTTGTATTTATTAAAGGCATACAAGGAACAGCAGGACTTCTGGCTGGCACAACTCTAGGATGCCATTCATACAGATAACAATGTGTAGCTGGGACCACTGGCATGCACCACCATGCCTGGCTAATTTTTAATTTTTTTTTTAAATATGGGATCTTGTTATGTTGCCCAGACTGGTCTTGAACTCCCAGCCTAAAGTGGTCCTCCTGCCTTGGCCTCTCCAAGTGCTGGGAATACAATGTGAATGGTGCTCTCCGAAGCTGGGCAACACAGCCACCTTGCAATGTAAGCCAAAACTTTCCATTTAAAACTTCTGAGAACCAGATTTACATCCAGCTCCACTGGTAGGGTGGAGGTGTGTGGGGGAATGCTATTGATGCTCTTATAGAATATTTTCTGAATCCGCAGAGAAAGATTAAACCATATGTAGCAGAGTTTTAGTGTTAAGTGTATGTCAGTGTATTTTAATTATTTGGGAGTAATTAATTCATGTGGCGAACAAAGTAATTCTAATACCTGAATACTTGATGAACTGGGATACTCTGTTCCATGAGCATAGCATATAGGCAGCACAGCATTTCACACACTCTCTGCTAGAACAGCTGTCTGCATTTGCCATTTCAATCTCTTAAAATCTGTTTGGATTACCTGACTGAACCACGAATTTTCAAACATTGATGTGATAAGAACATCTGTATTTAACTTTGAGGCACAATTAAAGATACAAAACAAGAAAAGAAATTAATGTAGAAAGGAACAGAAATTTTGTGTTAAGTTTGGGTGTTATTTTTGAAAAGTCATACACTACTTTAAGGACATTACCCTCACATTTTACATCTAGCAGAATGAGCTAATTATGAAATGTATGCGTCAAAGAATTCAATTTCAGGCTTGACTTTACTTTGAAGATTAATTTTTTACTTTATCATCTGTACAGGCAGTTCAGTGGTCAACCAATCTAAATGTTACTCATTGTTCAGCGATGTATGAAGTATATTTTAATCAATGTGAAGAAAGTAATATTAAACTATTATCAGCAGCCTCAAACATTCTAAACATCTCAAAAGAAAGGTCAAGAGGTAATATCACTGCTAATAATATGAAAAACAATGTGTTAACTCATTCTTTACATCAGAGCTCTTCAATGACCTATGATTCCTTGTGTCATAAAATGAAATGAAAATGTAGCAGGTGAATTTTCTCCAATGTTGGAGAAATATTGGCTGTTGGGAAAATTATATTCCAATCATAAGGTAAGCAGAAGTGTCGATAAATGATTTTCTGGGGTGACAAACTTTTAAAATGTTATTCCAAGGAAGACTATAAATTATATAAAGTTATGCTTTTGAGAACTATATCTGTTCATTAAATATTCTAAAGATTTAAACATAATTGTGTATAATTTAACTAAAATAAGGAGTTACAAAAGCATATTTAAGAAGGATGTTGAGTTCAAGTATTTGAAGACGTATTTTTAAAACTCAAACAAAAATGCCAATTCAAATATACATTGATCATAAAACTTTTAAAAATAGAACTTTTAAAAATCAGAGCCACTCATTTCTAATCCATTATCTTCTAAATCAGCAGAGTTCAAATTAAATTCCTGATGAAGAAAAGAAATGAATCTTAGTCTCTATTTTCATCTTCAAATATCAATATGGGAGCCCTTTTGCTAAACAAATACAGAATTCCCACAGAGAAACATCCGTAATGAAGAAGACAAAAATCTGTAGAAACTAGAAAGTGTATTTAATAAGTATGAACAAATTGTTCTTACTGCGTTTTCCGTCCAGGTGAGATGTCTGGACCAAGGATAGTAAGGGATCTGTTTTTATTCTTGTCTCCATTCCGCAAAACTCTGAGTCGCACAGGGGTGTATGGCTCTGTTGTCTTACAGATGGGTTTCTTCATAGGAGGACTGCTCGGAATTAGCAGTCCTTGTATTGGCCAATCAAACTCCTTCAGAAAGAAATAACAAAAAAGTAATAATAAATATAGGAGAAGAGTCATTTCTAGATTTTAAAAAATATTAAACACTCTGTTTATACCTTTAATCTGTGATTCATTCAACAAAAATGTATTGGAGTACCTCAGATGCTCCAGACAATTCTAATTAATGTTTTTTGAATAAAGAAGAAAGTTATTTTTAAAATCTCTGTAACAACTTGTGTTATGCTGCAAGATGAATGATTCATTCCTTCTGAGAGAAACATCATTCTAGAAAAATAGAACTGGATGAACTTGGAGAATTTTTGCTTACATGTTAAATATCTTTAATCTGTGTGAAGAAGGCATGTGACAAAAGCGGTTTTAAGATAGCCTGAAATAATACCACCTTAAACTAGATCTATTTGGCAAATGGAATGTATTTGGAGAATATTGCAAAAAAAAAAAAAGAATAAAATAATGAACATATACACATTTCAAATATTTCAGTTGTAGAATTCAGTTACTTTTTTATTGTTTGTATCTATTCATCCATAAAATCATTTCTTGATTCATATATTCTTCAAATATTTTTTAATGTTTACCATATATTTGAGGCATGATGTTATGCACTAAAAATAAAACAAAGAACCATACAAGATACTCTTCCTCGAATAATTTATAGCAGGTCTTCAGAAACTTACCTAAATATAGACTGGCAATTGCAATAGTCTGAGTACGATGGCAGGGTGCAGGTGTGATGGAACCATACAGGAGGAGAACCTAACTCAGAAATGTCGTAGAACTGAGTCCCGAAGTCTTAGAAGGAGTTAATGCAGTCAAGGATGGGTCAAAAGAAGGATAGAGTAGATGTATCAGACTTGAAGATTAATAGAATATGATGTTGGGGCAATAAAAGGAGGCAAGGGGGCTTCAATGTTCACAGCCTGAGTAACTGGGTGGATGGTACTGCTGTTCACAAGACAGACACTTAACGTGTGAAAGAAGAGTAAATGTGGGAAAGGATGATCAGTGATGATGTGGGGCAAGGTCTGAGTTTGTTCTTTCTTTTCTTTTCGACTTTCATAAACAATTGTCCTGACAGCATCTCCTATTAATCTGTAATGACCATTCTGTAAAATATCACTATTGCATATAAATGTAGATCTGCTTTTGCTTCTCTTCAGTTTGTCAGTTTGTCTTTCCCTTCACAGTAAGGTACTGCTTTGATTACAATATATTTTTATGTGGTTAGTCTTGGTAACTGCAAGGGCAAATATGCTCACCTTGTTTTTCTTTTTTGGGAATTGGCTCTTTTTGGCCCTTTGCTATTTCATATACATGTATTAGCTTGGTTAGTTTTTTAAAAAAAATCTATTTGGGATAGAAGTGCTCCATATTAGGTTAAGAAACTTGTACTTTGTTAATATTTTTTCTTAAATTTGTGTTAAATCATATAAAGCATTTTTTCTTTCATTTACTGAGATTTGCCTTGACTAAACTCTCATCACTTAAGTGATAATTACATTAATTTTTTAAATTTTAAACTAATATTGCATTCCTGGATAAATCAAAATTGCACATGATATACGACACTTTTTATAAATTGTTGAATTAAATGTGCTAATATTTTCTTTAGGATTTTTGCATGTACATTCATAAATGAAATTAACATGTAATTTTCATTTATTATCTTGCTTAAGGTTTGGCATGAATGTTATGCGAGCCTCATGAAATGAATTGGAAAATACTGCTTCTTATGAGAAACACACTCACCCATCTAAACTCAGAGAATGGAGTTAGAGGCACAACATCTCACTACTGTTAAGACTCCTGCCACAGTTACGAGAGATGTAAGGACTGAAGCTACCATGCCTTTCCATTTTCCAAACCAATCTTCTAGCCAACAGGTAAATGGGTCATCAATTCCAGCATTTTATGCCAGTTCATTGGTTAGAGTCGTCAGTCCTTGTAAAGTTTTTGTGATGGTCCCATCTGGGGCAGTATTATTGGGAATGAAAGTACAGCATTTCCCACTCAGCATAATACATACATCTCATTTTTTCTGCTAGTATCATGTCTTAGCACAAGCCTGCTTTCCTAAGCAACTCGGTTGGTGGCATCTAACTGGCTAACCACTTCTTTGAGGGTATCCCAAGTATAACTGATGTTGAATCTCTGTTGTTTATAATAGATGTAGTTAATTCAATTCACACTCTTAATAGTTGACCACCAGAATAGCGCTGACTCCAACCCAGCAGCTATTTGGTTTTGGGTCTTACATTTATTAGGCAATTCCCTAGGGACTCCAATCAAGTCAACATATATGTTAGGATCAAAAGAATTTGTCAAATCTCTCTGGTTTTGGTGGCCATGTGTATTTTCGGGTATCCTGTGGAATGCCAGGGTGAATGGAATGGCCAATTTTACTAAAGCATCATTCCTGGTGCTTTACCTACAATACCACCAGCCTGGGGTATATGGAGAGCTGAGTGATTGCCATTGCTTGACTCACCGGTGATGCTGAAGATGTGGATACAAGTCGACAGTTTGCCCACGGGCTTATTGAATTCTGCCCACTGCCTAGAGAGGCAAGAGGAGTGGTTCATATTCCCTACAGAGAATGAGGGGATTGCTCTGGGATCTGACCTATGCAATACAGGAAAGAGCAATGACAGAGTCTTACAGGTCTCATTTCCCCATGCATCCTTGTCCTGGTATAGAGCCTACAAGCAACGCATTCCTTCAGGATCAGTATTCCATCCTAGGGGAAACAGAACCACCTGTGCCTGAGGTCATCCTGCAGCACATCTGTAGCAGATACTCTTGTTGAGGGCTTGTATCAAAAATTTTACCCATTTGACCCAGGCATTCACATCCCTGTATCCCGTCTCATTTTCTAAGGTTTGCCTTAAATCCTTTACCTTAATTATTTTTACTTGTTTAGGGTCATTATTTGGTAGACTAAAGTGTTTATTAGGGTCTGGGTTTGGAGTAATCCCAGGGAAATGGGAGGCTGAGTTCCTGATTAGTTGAGAACAAATCACCCTAGGGGGTCTTTCCCTGTGATTCTGCACCTAACCCATATACCCAAGATGCTACTTTTGGTTCTTGGTCTAGAACAGCTGGATTCTCAATGGTGGTAAGTACAAGATTGCTTCTAAATTATGGCAGTTATTTGGCAGGGAGCCCTTGGCTCTTTGGACAGATGTAGTTTATTCTTCAAAGGTCTCCAGTTTGGAGTTACCTACCCCATGTTTACCGTCCAACCCTGAAGTTGGGTAGTCTACAATACCTCATCTCAGCTGGGGCAGTGTGATGCCCTAATGTAACCTGTATCTGGTTCAGGGCAAAGATATTTATCTGCCTGTGAAAGCCACCTCTGATTTTCTAAATTCCCACATGGTAAGACGTGGCAGAATCAAATCCTACAGTGTGGGATGCTACCATCTTGGTTACATTAATGACCAGCATAATTGGGTAGGGAGGAGTCCTGCCAGTTTCCATTCTGACCTTCTGCTCTTTGCATAGTAGCCCATCTCAGCCATATCAACTTCCAGACATGGGGCTAGCCCATGTTTTCTTTTTACATTTTTCTCAGAGTAAACTTTAAGGGTTCCTCAGGTGACCTGTGTACTTTCCACTGGTCTTTTTCCCGCCCTTCCGGGGTCTCTTGTCCCAGTCCCATAACTCTAGTATAGTGAGTCCACTCCCATTCAGCTGTTCACAGGCGGTCTCAGTGGTTAGGAGCACTGGATAGGAACCTTCCCAGCTTGGGTGGAGCTTGTCTTCTTTCCAAGTCTTAATCAGCACCAAGTCAGCAGGCTGGAAGTGGTGAACTACAAATTTAAGAGGCAGACTTTGATCCAGAAGTCCTTTTAACCTGAGGGATGACAGGGTGGAGGATATGGCCAGTATATAATTTCTTAAAAATTGATCCTTGGTTTCCATAGTAGGGAGATCTGTAGCCCTGCCCAAATATGGGGGCCCATATAATAACTCATAGGGGGACCATCCCAAGTATTTTCCTGGGCCTGCCCTAATCCTAAAGAGTGTTATTGGGAGATATTTGGTTCAAAGCATTTTAGTTTCTAAGATTAGTTTGGTGATACGCTTTTTGAGAGTTTGATTTATTCTTTCTATCTTTGCAGAAGAAGAAGGAGGCCAAGGGGTGTGATAATCCCATCTAATTTGTAAACCTTCCATAATTTCCCTTAAAACCCTTGAGGTAGCTTCCTTTCTAAGCTCATGCAGTTCAAATAAATCACTTCTCTTCCAACAAAGAGCAGCCTGAAAGTTCAGGCTGTAAATCACAGATAAACAGCTTAAGCACAGAAAGGGAGTGGGGGAGACCTGGGTTATCACCAAACTTCACACTCACACTATGGGCCCCAGTAAAAACATTGGGCCTTATTAAGCACATTCCTTTCCCTTTAGGCACACTAAAGGAAGCTAAAAGCAACTGCCGGGAGAGGCCTGCAGCTGGAAGATGTCTGGGAACAGACACAGTAACTCTCCCTCCCAGATAAGTGACACAAAGGAATATTGCATGGTGATATGCAGGTTCTAATAGTCCATTTTTAATCAATCCTTCTATTACTGGCTGGGGATCTTTTCTCCCTTCAATAGCAATGGGGTATTATTTCTTGCAAACTACTTCTGGTTGTTTTAGTTCAATTTGTAAGGGTGCGATTTTTAACCCTCCCCTGTTGCCTTCCCCAATTCACACAAGGGGACTAATTTCTATTTCCTCCTCCTCTGTTATGAGGCCTATCATTACCTTTATTTGTCCTTCTTCTATTACTCATCTTAAACCCAATCTCACAATTAGGTTATTATTCAGGAGATTAGTTCCTGCTTCAGAAACATTTAAGAGTGACCCCTCAATTTCTGGTGGTCCAAATTAACATTTTTTTTGAATATCAGAACCTCAAATTCCTCCCCTCTTACCACTGATACTGTCAATTTTCCCTTAGAGAGTTCTGTACCCTTTGGTTGGTGAATTAGGGAGGAAGGAGCTACCCTGGTATTAACCAAAATGTTAGTTTTTCTCCCTCAGGTCCCATCTTCAAATTTATCAAGGGTTCCTGGTGGGACCTACTCAGAAAGAACCCCCAACCCCATTCCCCCAGCCCCAGTCTTCATCAACAGTCATGAGGGGGATCATTTTTTCTTTTCTTCCATTCAGGACATTCTTTCTTAAAATGCTCAGGCTTTCCACACATGTAGCATCCACTCATAGCGTTAGGAGCTATTCCCTGCATTTCCTTTCTTTCTCTGTGTCGAAATCTATCATTCTCTTGTCTCCTTCATGGGGGATCTTGATCTAATCTTTCTCTGACTACCTCTTCCACAGTGGAAACCATGATTTTCACTTTTTGTTTCTGCTTCTCTTCCTCTCTCCTTACAAAGACCTTCTAAGCGTCCCTCAGTAATTCCTCAATCGGGTTTTCATTCTCTCCATCAATCTTTTGCAGTTTCTATTTTATCTTCCTACGTAGCCCTTCTGCAGCCTTATTGACAGATGCCCCTGGTGGACTTACAGCCTGTCAGTAAAACAATGACAAAACCCTTAATGGTTATCTCATCCATTTACCCTTCCATAACCTGAATTCTTTCTACCGTCTCCTGACAAACAGCTACTTTGCTGTAGGCAACCCACTGCTCCTCAAGCAGCCTGATCCTAAACTCTCCTCCACCTCCCCTTCTCACTTACATCCACCAGTTCTGGGCTCTGTCCCTCCTCAGTGGCCGCACTGCAATCTTTCCCTGCACCTCTTTGTTGCCTGAACCTCCAGAACCTTCCCAGAGCCCTGCCAACTTCTCTGCCTCCTCTCACTTTCTCTTGTACCCTTCCTTCCTTTTACATTATTTTTCTCCCTAGTCTCACCTTCTGGGTCTCTCTCTGATCTCTGTCTTTTCCAGTCTCTCTCTCACTCATTTTTCTTCTATCTCTCTCTCTCTGTGCCATCCCCTGTTTCCTTTCTCCCTTACACTCAGTTTCTTCCTCTTTCTCTCTCTAGGCACAAGCCAAGCTGTGCTGTGCCCTGGCTCCCTCCTGACTGTCTGCAAAGACAGACAGCTCAGCCGAAACGACAGATTCAGCAGCAGCTTTATGAACAGTTTTTAGCAGCCAGCTCTCACACACAGCTGTGTAGCTGACTCTCCTCTGCCTTCAGGGTCAACAGCTTAACTCTTTCTCTCCCTCTCTGGCCCTCTACATTTGCTGTTTCCTCCACTTTCTCTTTCTGATTTCCTTTCTCACTTTTTCTCTTTTTTCCTTTCTTCTTTGAAGTGGAACAGGGGGGCTAATTACTTGATCCAGCAGAGAGCGTAACCTATCTCTTCTGAGGAAGATGGGGTTTTATTATTCACATAAAGAATTAAAGCTTGGCATACCCAAACCTCATCTGAGACAAACTTAGGCCAAAAGACCAAAGGTTTACTAATGAGGTATTTGGGCCAGATGAAATAGCAATACTTTATCATTTTTTGTTTTTCCTTATCCCTGGCTTGGGGGTTATTTCCCCAAGCCTGTAACATCCTTCCCAGTGGATTATCCGGGGGGATGCAGGAGGGGTCCACCTTGGCTCCATCCTTTCTTTGTTCCCTAGGCCTAGAATATTTTGCTTCCCATTTTCAGCTGGTCCCCATGTCTGCATTTTCCTGTGTACTCAACTCCTCTTACTGGAGGTTTCTTGCACATCCTTCAACTGCTTCATCCATCTCCAGCTGTTTCCCTCATGAGATAATGGAACCTAAGATTGGGACTTCGCACTCACTTTATATCTAGGATACATCTCAGACACACACACATTCAACCTCTGAAAATGCCCAATCACCAAGGCAGTACCTACAGTCCAATTTTCCTACCTTGGCTCATGCGTGAGGTTGCCTGGTTGCTGCGGCGGTGCCTGCTTTTCTCCCTATGTCACCTTCACTGTCTTCTGAATAACCGTCTCAGGTTTATCTATGGCTTCTATGGGGAGCTGGGACACCCGGACAGAGTGGGCCACCTAAATCAGGTGGGACGCCTCTCCCCTCTCAGCTGGAGTCCCACTCCATGCAGGCAGCTCAATAAATCATGTATCATTGGGAAGGACATCCATGGTGTCCATATGTAGGTACTTGTGATGTCCTGAATTCTCAGAGGCCTCTAAGGCCATGCCTCTTGCCCTCTTTGACTACTAGGTAACCTGCTGGCACCTGCTTACCACTAGTTGAGGTATAAGTTATTCTGCCTGCTCTCTGGTTTTAGCCTCATCCTCTCTGAACCTCTGTAGAAAAACTGGTACAATTCACAGTCTTTTTTCTTGGCTCATGCTGGGCCTCCTTGTCTCTCCATGCCACTCCTTCACCCTTGACTCTATGTTGGCCTTCATACCCTGAGTTTCAAACATATTAATTCATCCAGCCACTGGCTTAGCTGCCAATCACACAGCTTCTGCTAATTTGAAGAACTCTTTTTTTCTTTTAACAAAACTCAGATTTCTAGACTGTTGCATTACTAGAGTTTAAATTTAAGAACATCTTTAGGGGCCAAAGCAATGAATTCTTGGCTTCAGGCTCCATCTGTTCATTATAAAAAGTGCTGCAACTCATTGATTCAATCAGTGAGAAAGCATAGGGAATTGTGATTGTTAAGGGGAAAGAATAAAAATTTTGTTGTGACCAGAAAATACGACAAAATAGACAAGTTGTTTGACTCTGCTGCAAACAACTAAGAAAAGAAAAGCCAGGATAAATTATTTCTAAAAAATCTTTTAGACTGTACCATTGACCTAGAAATAAACTAATACATACTAGAGATCCAGCGAGATAAGCAGAATGTTGAACCTAGCTTTTGTCTAGATGGAATTTGGTCTTGCAGGGGAAGGGCTCAGATTCAGAAAAGGTAAAAAATCTAATAGGAGACCACCTCCCTTCATAAGTAGAAATTACACTAGGCTAAATTTCACTGAAAAAGTAAACCATAAATAATACTTTTCCAGGATGTTGCAAGTAGAACAGACTATCTCAAACATTTTCACTGTGAAATGAGAAGAAATATATTTTCACTGTGAAATAAGAAGAAATATCTTTTCACTGTGAAATGAGAAGAAAAATAATCATTGAGGATTTGTATCACAGGTTGATCCTTGGAGTAAATTATATTAGACAAAGATGAAGAGAAAATTAATAATCTGGAAGAAAAGTGTCTGAAAATGTGATGCAAAAAATGCATCACAAAGATAGAGTGGTGAAAAATATTAAAGAGGAGTTAAGAGACATGGAAGTCAAAATAAGAAGGTCTAGTGTGCACCTAATCAGATTTCTATAGAGAGCAGAGTGAAGCATTACCTGACTTGAAATTATACTACAAAGCTATAGTAACCAAAATAGCCTTGTACTGGCATAAAAACATATAGACCAAAGGAACAGAATAGATAGCCCATAAATAAATTCATGCACTTACAGTGAACTCATTTTTGTCAAATATGCTAAGAACATAACCTGCAAAAAGGACGCCTTCTTCAATAAATGGTGTTGGGAAAAATGGATATCCATTTACAGAAGAATGAGACTAGACCCCTGTGTCTCAATATGTGCAAAAACAAAATCAAAATGAATTAAATTCTCAAATATAAGATGTAAACTTGGGGCCGGGCGCGGTGGCTCAAGCCTGTAATCCCAGCACTTGGGGAGGCCGAGGCGGGTGGATCACGAGGTCAAGAGATCGAGACCATCCTGGTCAACATGGTAAAACCCCGTCTCTACTAAAAATACAAAAAATTAGCTGGGCATGGTGGCGCGTGCCTGTAATCCCAGCTACTCAGGAGGCTGAGGCAGGAGAATTGCCTGAACCCAGGAGGTGGAGGTTGTGGTGAGCCGAGATCACGCCATTGCACTCCAGCCTGGGTAATAAGAGTGAAACTCCGCCTCAAAAAAAAAAAAAAAAAAAAAAAAAGAAAAGATGTAAACTTATGAAACTATTAGAAGAAAATATTAAGAAGTCACTTTAGGACAAGAATATCCTGGGAACAATTTCTTGAGTATTACCACAAAGCACAGGAAACCAAAGCAAAAATGGACAAATGGGATCACATCAAGCTAAAATGCTTTGCACAGCAAAGGAAACAAGCAACAAAGTAAAGAGACAACCCACAGAATGGGAGAAAAGATTTGCAAACTACACATCTGAGAAGGGACTAATAACTAGAATGCATAAGAAGCTCAAACAACTCAATAGGAAAAACATCAAATAACCTAACCAAAAAATGGGCAAATGAGCTGAACAGACATTTCTTAAAAGAAATACAAATGGCAAAGAGGTATATGTGAAAATGCTCAATATCACTAATGATTAGAGAAATGCAAATCAAACTGCAATGAGATATCATCTCACCCCAGTTAAAATGACTTTTATTCAGAAGACAGGCAATAACGAATGCTGGTGAGAATAAGAAGAAAGAGAAACCCTTTCTGCCCTACACTGTTGGTAGAAATGTAAATTAGTATAGCCATTATAGAGAACAGTATGGAAGTTCATCAAAAACTAAAAATAGAACCGCCATATGATTCAGTAATCCCACTACTGGATATATATCCAAAAGAAAGGAAATCAACATGTCAAAAAAAAATCTGATGTCCATTGCTCATTACAGCATTATTCAGCACTATTCATAATAGCCAAAATATGGAATCAACCTAAGTATTCATCAACAGATGAATGGATAAGAAAATGTGGTATGTATACACAATGAAATATTGTTCATCCATAAAAAAAAATATTCAGTCCTGTCATTTTTAACAACACAGATGGAGCTGGAGGACATTTTGTTAAGTAAAATAAGCCAAACACAAAAAGACAAATATTGCATGTTTTCACTCATATGTAGGAGCAAAGATAATAAATAAAATTTAACTCATGGAGATAGACTAGAATGATCGTTGCCAGAGGCTGGAAAGCATAGTGGGGAGGAGGAAATAAAGGGAGGTTGTTTAATAGGTACAAAACTACAGTTTAAAAAGAATGAATAAGATCTAGTAGTCGGTAGCATGATAGGGTGACTAAACAACAACTTATTGTATATTTTTAAATAACCTGAACAGTAGAAATGGAATGTTCCTAATACAAAGAAATGATAAATCCTTGATGTGCTGAATCATCTAATTACTGTGATTTTATCATTACACACTATATGATATGCCTGTCAAACATCATATGTATTTCATAAATTATGTATAACAATTATGTATACATAATAATTATAAATAAATTTTTAAATAAAAAATAAGAGAGTAGAAGAATATAAGAGAGAAAATATTTGAAGAGTTGATGGCTAATAATTTTTCAGAAATTCTGTAAGATGCCAGTCCACAGATTCAAGAACCCCAAAGAATCTTAGAATCTGAAGGTGGGTAAATAAGAAATCTTCTCCAAGATATATTGTGCTGAAACTGTAGAATGCCAGAGAAAAGAAAAGGTAGTCAAACTGACCAGAGGAAAAAGATACCTACACAGGATACATTTAGAGTGATGGCTGAATGCCCTATAACAACAATGGAAAGTAGAAGTCAGTGATGATAAATTTAGCTTGCTAAGTGAAAATACTTTATATGAATGAGGTCAAAATAAAGATTTTTTCAGATAAGTAAAAATCGGAAGAGCTTGCTACCAATAACTAAAAGAAGGTTGTATTCATCTTAAAGAAAGTAGCCCAGGTGGAAGGACTGGAACATAAGAAGGAATTATAACCAGAAAGGTGAAAAATTGGGGGTAATCTTAAATACATGTTGACTACACACAATGTGATCTAATAGAAAATTTTTATAAGATAAAATTATATGATATTACAATAATGGCATACAAGTCACAAATCATATGATTGTATTATTTGAGAGAAGAATGTAATAAATTAATATATTTGTTAACGTTAGATTTTTATCATTTACATATGTGAGCTAAAACATTCAGAAATAAACAGAATGAAAACAGAGGGTATAATTTCCAAACTAGTTGATGTGGAAAATGTAATGAGGAAAAAAAAATCATTCTAAAAGAATACAAGAATGGGGTGAGGGGAGAGAGACAGAAAAGCCAGGGCAAATAGAAAGCATATAATAATCCAAATACAATGTATACCTGTAATTACAACACATAGAAAAGACCAAACACTTCAGGCTAAAGACAAAAACTGCCAGATATATATATATATATATATTTTTTTTTTGAGACGGAGTTTCGCTCTTGTTACCCAGGCTGGAGTGCAATGGCGCGATCTCGGCTCACCACAACCTCCACCTCCTGGGTTCAGGCAATTCTCCTGCCTCAGCCTCCTGAGTATCTGGGACTACAGGCTTGCGCCACCGTGCCCAGCTAATTTTTATATTTTTAGTAGAGACGGGGTTTCACCATGTTGACCAGGATGGTGTCGATCTCTTGACCTCGTGATCCACCCGTCTCGGCCTCCCAAAGTGCTGGGATTACAGGCGTGAGCCACCACGCCCAGCCCAGATAAATTTTTTAAATGAACTATATGCTGATTATTGGGAGTCCCTCTAAAACAGAAGAATATATAAACACAGAAAGGAAAGGGTGCAAAGAAGATATACTAGGAAAATAATAAAGAAAAGAAAGTTGGAATATTTCTATTAGTATTGGATAAATGAGACTTTTACTAGAACTAGGGACAGTTTCTACATAATAATAGAAATTTCAATTCACCAGGAAGATATATTTTGAACGTGTGCGTGCCTAAAAATTAAATCTCAAAATATGTGAAGCAGTATTTGACAGATTACAAGACAAAATAGGTAAGTTAATCTCCATAATGGGAGACTTAAACATACCTTTCTAATTAATTGATAGAACAACAGAATTAGCAAGTTTGATCTCTTGCCCCTAACAGCTGCAATTCAAAAGCTTTATGGAAGTTGTCAGGAACTTGACCACACAACTAGGCCTTAAAGTAAGTCTCAATGACCATCTTTTAAACTAAGCAATACAACCTCATTAAGTTGGCCACTGGGAAGGACAGGCCACATGTAGGTAAGCTTGTTCCATAGAGGATTTTCAACTCTAGAATGTTTCCACTGGCCTGGCTTACTGGTCCCTTCATGTTTTATGGCCCACCTAAAACAAAAGACAAAAAACAAAAAGAAATTTAGCAAGGTTAAATATCAATTTAAAATATTCATTTTATTCATTGAGTATTTACTATGTACTAAGCAAAAACTCAGTTTGAATTAAAAACCTGAATCTGACAATTTGCTGTTTAAAGAGACAGAAATGGGAGTAACTTATTTAAAAAATAATAAATTTTAAAATCAGGAAAGCATTAAGGCAAAATAGATAACTGTATTTGAGGCAAAAAGTAAAGCAGGATAACAGTCTTTTTATAATAACAATGACATAAGTAACAATGTTAACATAAAAATCAAGCAAAACTTTAGACAAAGAGAAGTTAACTGACATACAATTACTGTGGGACATATTATTACAAGACCAACAAATCACAAAGTACCAGGTAAATTTTTTAAAGCAATAAATAAGAACACAGAATATCTGAACTGCTGTAACTAATAAATGTAAGTATTTATATACATTGTAGCATGCTAATGGAGAATATACCTTTCTCAACAATTCATGGAATATTTGTAATATTTGCCACATATGCACAAAGTAAACATTAATATAGTTTTAAAATAAAAATTAAATAAGCCACATATTGTGACAAAAGAGAAAATAATATTAGATATAAATGCAGTTTTACAATTTTGACCACAAATTATATTATGTCATAATTATATTAAATATAAGTATTATATTAATTTTATAGTAATTATAAGTAAACACACATTCTCTCCCTTAAAACTCTATCATATGAGATAGAGAGAAAAAAATAATGTGATCAATAGATATTTGGTAAGCAATGAAAAAAAATACTTGAAACCTTAAAGGATACATCTAGAATTATATCCAAAGATAAATTTAGAATATTAAGTGCTAATTTATTAAAGCTGAGTAGAGAAAAGAAATTAATAAAGCATTCAACTCAAATTATTTTTTAAATATAAAATTGTCATAAGGAAAATAGGTGAAAGGAAATTATAATAAAGATTCAAATAAATATCAGTAACATGGAAAGTAGAACCTCAGTAGAATAGTTTAAAGAAGTATTTATCAGTTTGGCAGTTCCTCAGAAAGTCAAATATTAGAATACCACATGATCCGGCAATCCCATGCTTAGGTGTATAAACTCAAAAGAATTGAAAGTATGTATTCAAACAATACTTGTGCATGAAAGTTCTCAGCAGCACTATTAATAGTAGGCAAAAGGTAGAAACAACACCCCAAATATGTCTTTGAAATAAAAAATATAATAGCAAATCTCTTGCAAATAAATCTAGATAAATAAGAATGTAAGACAAACCAAACAAGAAAATTGAGCTACATATTTAACATTAACAAGATGAAAAGTAAGAGTATATTATGCATGCATATATTAATAAATACAGCAATTCTAATGAATAAATGAATTTCTGGAAAAAAACCTCACAGATTTGAAATAGAAAATAATAAAAACATGCTCCTGCTCGTATATCTTTGTAGGACATAGGACAGATCTTTCCATGTGATATAAAATAAACCATAAAGATACAGAAAACTAATTAATTCATCCCATGAAGGGAAAATAAGCTACATAATAAAGTCAGTCCATGGTAATTTAAGAAGTGATACAGCAATTGTGTTTATAATTAAAGATGTAAAATTCCTAAATCAATATTAGCCAATAAAATGTAACATTGTGGAAAGAGTATTATTATAATAGCTAAGAAATACTGGTCCTAGAAAGGAAATGATGGACATTTGCTAATATAAGACACCACCGATTAATGAATGAGAATGCAGGATCAGTGCATTACCCATAATTTTCTAGCATACATGATGGTCATCTGAGCCTGCAAATTTTCTGCAATCCCTCAGCCCCATCAGACCCATCCATAGTACTTGATCTTATATTTTTCTTCTTTGTTATGTGAAACCACACATTCATTATCTGAGCAATGCTTTTTGTATGTCTTGTTTCATAGAGTGTTAGCTACATGTAACAAATACCCAGTAACCCAAACTGAAGTTTAAAGAGAAATGGAAAGTTCATTAATTCAGACAACATATTTGAGTTAGTGGAATATTAGCAAATAACTTCAGAAGGTGGTAAGCACCTGCGACTGCAAGTGAAAGTGATAGGAACACATATATTTAAGTCATACCAATTTTATTTTATTTTCTGGAATATGTGATCTACCTCCAAGAATTTGCTTCTTTTGAATACCTTTCTTGTAGTTTTCTCATTCACATGTCAAACTCTGTTGGACTTGGAGATATAAAAGCTTGCTTTCTTGTTTCTCATAGGACTGTCTAGTTTATTGTTACTCCAACCACTTCCAAATATCCCCAGTCGCTTTGAAGCACATATCAATAGACCATCACACTTACTTCACTTCCCTGTTTCATTTATATCAGTTCTCCTGTATCCTCTCTTCTCATTTATTGAAGAGTTTACTATCCTGGCTTACTTTTGTTCTCTCTACCTCTGCTTCTGTAATTATCCAACTTCTCATCATTATCCAAATAGACAATCTACCCTGGTTTCTCAGGGCCTCCCATGACTTTAACCCCTTTTGCTATCAGCCTACCCTTCCCATGAACAAAACCTCAAACTGGTCAATACAAATAACTGCACCACTTTCAATCCTATTTTCAACAACACCACCCTTTCACCACCACCTCCCTTTTCTCTAGTTCATGTATTTAAGTATCTCTACTCCAAAAATTCCTCAACTCTTCCAGATAATCCAAGCCACTGCATTGATCAGCTCTTCATATTCTATAACCTCCCTTCCAGGTAGGCTCTTCCCTTTGTACTCAGCTAAGATTCATGCTCCGGCATCACAGCCACTGTCTTGTGCTTGTCCTCAGCCCACTGCCCCTTCTCCTTCTCTGTATTCACTTGAAAAAAATATGAACCAACTCTGGTTAAGTTCGCTTCTTTCCCCACTCAAAGACTATACTTGTAGAGTTGATCAGTGGTTGGAGAAAAGCACAAACAACCATGAATAAAATTGCTACAAATGATCAGATCACAGTGTGGTTGGGAGAGCAATGTGGCTGTATTAGGGAGTGTTTAAGAATTTGAGGACTTTAATCCATCTGGAGTTAATTTTGGTGTAAGGTGTCAGGAAGGGGTCCTGTTTCTGCTTTCTGCACATGGCTAGCCAGTTTTCCCAACACCATTTATTAAACAGGGAGTCCTTTCCCCATTGCTTGTTTTTGTCAGGTTTGTCGAAGATCAGATGGTTGTGGGTATGTTGTATTTCCTGTGAGGCCTCTGTTCTGTTCCATTGGTCTATATCTCTGTTTTGGTACCAGTACCATGCTGTTTTGATTACTGTAGCCTTGTAGTATAGTTTGAAGTCCGGGAGTGTGATGCCTCCCGCTTTGTTCTTTTTGCTTAGAATTGACTTGGCTATGTGGGCTCTCTTTTGGTTCCATATGAAGTTTAAGGTGTTTTTTTCCAGTTCTGTGAAGAAGGTCATTGGTAGCTTGATGGGAATAGCATTGAATCTGTAAATTACTTTGGGCAGTATGGCCATTTTCACGATGTTGATTCTTCCTAACCATGAACATGGAATGTTTCTCCATCTGTTTGTATCCTCTCTTATTTCGTTGAGCAATGGCTTGTAGTTCTCCTTGAAGAGGTCCTTTACGTTCCTTGTTAGTTGTATTCCTAGGTACTTTATTCTCTTTGTAGCAATTGTGAATGGCAGTTCGTTCTTGATTTGGCTCTCTTGAAGTCTATTACTGGTGTATAGGAATGCTTGTGATTTTTGCATGTTGATTTTGTATCCTGAGACTTTGCTGAAGTTGTTTATCAGTTTCAGGAGATTTTGGGCTGAGATGATGGGGTCTTCCAGATATACAATCATGTCATCTGCAAATAGAGACAATTTGATTTCCTCCTTTCCAATTTGGATACCCTTTCTTTCTTTTTCTTGCCTGATTGCTCTGGCTAGAACTTCCAGTACTATATTGAATAGGAGTGGTGAGAGAGGGCATCCTTGTCTAGTGCCAGATTTCAAAGGGAATGCTTCCAGTTTTTGCCCATTCAGTATGATATTGGCTGTTGGTTTGTCGTAAATAGCTTTTATTGTTTTGAGATACATTCCGTCAATACCAAGTTTATTGAGGGTTTTTAGCATAAAGGGTTGTTGAATTTTGTCAAAAGCCTTCTCTGCATCAATCGAGATAATCATGTGGTTTTTGTCTTTGGTTCTGTTTATGTGGTGAATTACGTTTATGGACTTGCAGTCTACCCATCTGACAAGGGGCTGATATCCAGAATTTACAAAGAACTAAAGCAGATCTACAAGAAAAAAACAAACAAGCCCATTCAAAAATGGGCAAAGGATATGAACAGATACTTTACAAAAGAAGACATACAGGAGGCCAACAAACATATGAAAAAATGCTCATCATCACTGGTCATCAGAGAAATGCAAATCAAAACCACATTGAGATACCATCTCACACCAGTTAGAATGGCGATCATTAAAAAATCGGGAAACAACAGATGCTGGAGAGGATGTGGAGAAATAGGAACACTTTTACACTGTTGGTGGGAATGTAAATTAATTCAACCATTGTGGAAGACAGTGTGGCGATTCCTCAAGGACCTAAAAATAGAAATCCCATTTGACCCAGCAATCCCATTACTGGGTATATATCCAAAGGATTATAAATCATTCTACTACAAGGACACGTGCACACGAATGTTCATTGCAGCACTGTTTACAATAGCAAAGACCTGGAACCAACCCAAATGCCCAACGATGATAGACTGGATAGGGAAAATGTGGTACATATACACCATGGAATATTATGCAGCCATCAAAAACGATGAGTTCACGTTCTTTATAGGCACATGGATGAACCTGGAAACCATCATTCTCAGCAAACTGACACAAGAGCAGAAAATCAAACACCGTATATTCTCGCTCATAGGCGGGTGTTGAACAATGAGAACACATGGACACAGGGAGGGGAGCACTACACACTGGGGTCTGTTGGGGGGAAATGGGGGAGGGGCGGGGGGTGGGGAGGTGGGAAGAGATAGCATGGGGAGAAATGACAGATACAGGTGAGGGGACGGAAGGCAGCAAGGCACACTGCCATGTGTGTACCTATGCAACAATCTTGCATGTTCATCACATGTACCCCAAAACCTAAAATGCAATAAAAAAAAAAGAAAAAAAAAAAAAAAAAAAAAAAAAAAAAAAGAAGCTGCTGCTGACTGACAACCTCAAAAAAAAAAAAAAAAAAAAAAAAAGAATTTGAGGACTTTTCTGCTTGTCACAATGATTGGATGACACTACTGTCATCTAACTGGCAGGGGACCAAGAATACTAACCATCCTTCAAATTATGAGAAAGTTTGTCATGCACCCCACAGATTTTCAAATTTCCCTCTGAGCATTCATGTTGAGGAAAATTGGATTCTAAAACCAAACTGTATTTTACAAAATAACATAATTTTCTTTTTATCGAGATAGGGTTTAGCTATGTTACCCATGCTGGTCTCAAACTCTTGGCCTCAAGCAATTCTTCCACCTTGGCCTCCCAAAGTGCAAGGATTATAGGGATGAGCTACCATGCTCAGCCCAAAGTATTTTTTCATACACACTGAATTTTATAGGAATTCAGCTCCCTCCAATATCTCAAAGAGGGACGCTCTGATTTTTTTTTTATCATTCACTCTTTTGGAAAAATCACATCATTGATAGCGTTATCATTTGTGGTATTTGAGTCACCAATACAACATCGTCATAAACTTTGGTATTTATAGTTCATGCGTCCCGTTGATTCTATGCATAGAAGCAACTATCTGCAAATGTAATATTGTTCAGAATAGCTGTGCTGAGAATTTATATTACAATACATACAACTTTTACTTTAAAGTTATATTTCTTTTATTTCCATAATTATTACTGGTCAACCATTTCTATAAAATTACATCAGTAGGTAGGTTATCATAACTATGAGTTTTATTTTAGGATAATACAGAAATCATTACAATATATTTTTTATAAAGAGGGAGCATGAAATCAGGTAGTGCTGACAACCACTGTTTTATATTTTATAGCCACAAACCTCAAGTGGACCCTTAGCACCACTGGACCATCCCACTGCATTCCTCCATCACATTGACTCCAACCCCTGAGAGGCACACGACTTCTTTCTCATCAAACCTCTCACTTTCCACTGACCATTTCTCAATGTCTGCTGGAGCCCTTCTTATTTCACTGAGAAAACAGAAGTGAACAGAAAAGATTTCTTCATCCTCCCACCAGCAAATGTACTCAGCAACCTGCTTCTGTTCCCAAACACTCTGCCTGCCCACCTGCTCTCCACTATAGTGGAGCTGTCTATGCTCTGACTGAAGGCCAGCACTTGTGTGTGTGCCCCAGATTCTTATCCTCCCTCATCTAGGACTTTGTTCCTACTTTGTTCTGTTAATTTTCCTTTCCTTCTGCATCATTCCATCTGTATAATGTCTGACAATCTAACATGGTAAAAAGAACCCTCTTGGCACCCACATCCACTAGTTACTGCCTTATTTCTGTGTGTCCCTTTGCAGCAAATTCCTCAAAAGACTCATCTCCTTTTTTTGTATTCTCTCCCCTTTCTCTCTTAAACCCATTCCAATTAGATTTTCATCTCTGAAACTCCAATGAAACTGCCTCATCAGGGTTTTCACATAAGCCAAAGGTCTTTTCTTAAGGCATACCTGAACTAACAGAAATATCTGACAAAGAATATTTCCTCTTTCTGACCTGGCAGACCTCATCATACTAAAGCTATCTGAAGAGCTAAAATATTCCGTGTTAATCCTCTGGTAAGCCCAGTAAGAGAAGTGCAGTGTGGGTACTAAGATTGTTGAGCAAGACCATCTTCTTTGCAACAGAAAACAACTGTGTTTTTGAAAAAAAATCCCTGGTATATTGAAATGCTGTTTTTGAGATTAAGAACTGGGCCATGCCTGGTGACATGACTGTGAAAACTGAGCTGCCCATCATGAGCCAAGGGTAGTAATATCCTTCACGACATATGGTGAGACAGATGCAACTATGTCCTATATTGTACAATGGAAGTGATATATATATAGGATCATGCTCAAGTAAATCTAGGTTTTTGTACTGAGTCCTCTCCCTTAACTTACACCTATGGTCTGAAGAGATTTTCTCTATGACCATTCGACTAATAGCACAAGAACTCAAGCCTGGTTCAGTGTGATGCGTTAGTGCTGGTCAGTGTGCATGGCTGTTACATTCAAAGTCCCACTTGGGTGTGTTCCTGAAGGGCAGTAGTGAGAAATTGTCACATTAGGCTGAGCTGTGAGTGGAATACTTGATCATCTACTTTGTAAAAAGTAATAGGTAACCAGAGTTGTGGATATACATTGATGCATTATTAATGATTTCACCTGCTGACCAGGAGCCTCAAGAAAACAAAACTGGAAGGTCAGGGAAATGGAATTCTGAGGGAAAAGTATGTGGATGAATCCATGGGGAGGGCATAAAGCTTGTGAATCTTTGTTTTTCCTGTAAATGCCTACCAGAGAGAATCTATCAGAAAAAAATTCTCAACAACCAAGTGGATAGGATGCTCAAAGTGCCCCCATCAGAATATTTATCTATTGACCTGATGTCACACACAACATTGTCTCAAATTAAGAGACCCATTTTATGGTAAAGGAGGTACAATAGTGAACCACAGGATTCACCTGTTTTACATTGTACAGTATCTCCCAGAAGCAGTTGGCATCAGAAGATGAAAGAATGGCCCTGAAGTCTGAACGAAGGCTCCAGCTTGGAGAAACACTGGTAAGATTGGGGTGTTATCCTAAAGGATCAGTATATGCAATAATCCCAGGAATATATGGTGGTGTGTACTTAACAGCTAGAATATATGGGTTCAGAAACCAATGGAAGAGGGAGAATTGGCCTTTCTTGCCATCACTTTCAAAAACTTACTTTGGAATCTGTATTCCTATTTCTAAAATTTTAGGCTTTGCTGGGTATTGATTTTCACTGTGGTAACACTTCTGCCAGGGGATGCAATAAGTCTTCCACCAACCTGGGGGGCTTTAGTATTACTTGGCCACTTTGGGCTGCTCATGCCAGTATATCATAGGCCAATAAAGGGCTTACTCTACTGATTGGAGATTTGATCTTGATTGCCATGAGGACTGAAATTTGCCCCTACACAGTGGAGGCAAAAGTCTGAAACCCAGGGGACCGTGAGGACATTTGGTAATGCTTCTATGCTCAGTGAATAGAGGAAAGGGGCAACTGCATCAGTCACAGTCTAGCTGGGCAAATAAATTAAGGATTGAGACTTCTCAAGGATAAAGTCCTTGGTAAAGTAACTCACACTACCCAAAGCACTTGCCAAGAATAAGAGAAATCTAAAACTGATAGAAAAGGAGGAAGTTGATGCCTACCAATCAGTCTTAGAACCAACTGCAGCAGTGAAGGTGGAGACTTGCTTTGCAAACCCTTTTTGAGTCTCCTTTTAGGAGACTGCAACTGATGACCACATTGACATACTTACTAAACTGCAACCCCAAACGCTTGAGGCGGAACTGAGGGCATCTTGTTCTCCTGTAAGATATGGATATCGTTAGAGGTGCAAGTGCATCTGAATGGCCTAAGAGATGGACTGTACTGGGCCCAGTTTATGTGCCTCTCTAAATTCACTCAGCCCCTTTCTCCTCCCTGTTCACATGCTCAGTGACGATCCTAGGGCACCACAGTGGTCACTTCATCTTCTACCAGCACTGATTCTCTTATTCACTCCCAAAGAGAGGGCCAGGCTTTGGCACAGCTTCCTGCATACCCACTGAACCATGGAGTGCTCATGTGTATGGAGTGTTCCTTCATACCCACTGAACTACTGGAGTGCTCCATTTCTTTCCACCACTTCAGGTCTCATGTCCCACAGAGCATGGGCTCTGGCTTCCCCAGTGAGTGCCTAAAAGGCCCTGAGGGGATCGGTAATATAACCTAGAAGTGAGGGGGACTCAATGCCTCCTGGGACAAACTTTGACTAATTAGAACCTAGAGACAAGAGGAATCAATAAATAAATATTTTTCCTTTCCTTGTGGGTCCTCCAAACCTGGAAGAAAGGTGTCCCAAGTGAGTTTATTTTTGAAGCTATGGCCAAATCCGTCACACTCCAGCTAGTACTTTATTTCCCTCCTTCCCTGCCCTGCTTTCATTTTTCTTTCTCTTTTGCTCACCTGGGATTGCACCTCCTAATAAACCTCAGCATATAAACTTCTTCAGGCTACTGTTTACTAGGTAACTTGAATTAAAGTACCAAAAAACAGGGTGGAGGGCAATTTAAATCTCTAGCTGATCATACTCTCAGGTAGGGTATCTTGCCATAAAAGAGTCTATGTTCAGTCTGAATTATCTCTCACTGGGCATGGTGGCTCATGCCTGTAATCCCAGCACTTTGGGAGGCGGAGGCAGGTGGATCACGAGATTAGAAGTTTGAGACCAACCTGGCCAACATAGTGAAACCCTGTCTCTACCAAAAATACAAAAGTTAGTCTATTGTGGTGGCACCTGCCTGTAGTCCCAGCTACTCAGGAGGCCAAGGCAGGAAAATTGCTTGAACCTGGGACACAGAGGATGCAGTGAGCTGAGACCATACCACTGCACTCTAGCCTGAGTAACAGAGTGAGACTGTGTCTCAAAAAAAAAAAAAAAAAAAAAAATTATCTCTCAGCTAAGAAGTTGGGTGTTGGGGATGGAATTTAATCTTCAGGTTTAAATATATAATAGAACAGATATATATATATACACACACACAGTATATATATATATATATATAATATATTATATATTATATATATATTATAAGCATACTTGTATGGATATAAAACCACATCTTAGTTTACTTCTACAGTTTTTCATCCTCTGGTTGCAATGCCTGTATAACTTCAGCCCATCAGGGTGTCTTTAAAATGAGCCAGTCAAGTTCAACTTACACTGTTAATAAACATTCACATAGAGCAAAGGCCATTAGACTGCAGAGTTCTGACACAGCATGACCTTTTATGTAAAAGCCATAGACCTCTTAATATTCTGCTTTATAAATGAAGAGCTGACAAATCCTTAACTGTAATGGCTCTATCTGGCCCAGCTATAATCACAGCCCATGTGCACAACACAAATTAGAACTTTGCAGCATCGGTAAGCTCTCTGGAATCCTAATTCTTAAAAGCTAGCACTAGGTGGAGACAGTGATTCATGCAATGCTTGCAGGCAGCCTTTTCCTTGCCCCTGGAGAAATTGCTTCTATTTAATATTTCCATTTTTTTTCCTTCAGTGTGGATAGGGGTGTTCTTGAACAATTGGTATTTCTGATAGAAACATTATATACAACAAAACATCTCAGGCTTTGGAAGGACCTACTTGAAAACACTCATGTATATACACAGTTCACAGGATAGCCAAATAAACTTCAAAAGCAATTTTATTTATTTAATATAGTGTCTTTATTAGCTCTGCCTTACCATTAAAGTCAAAATTCTATTTATGATATTTTATGAGTATTTAATTCCATGGATAGGATTATGAACAAAGTTTTAGTCTCCTCTCAGATTCATTTGAACTTAAGAAAAAAACTAGGGTCTGTGTTCAATATTTGACTGACAGTTATCTCCTCTCTCAAAAACGAAGTCCATAATTAATCATATCAGTTTCAGTAAGATTAATGAAGCCACAAACCTACCACAATGCTCTTTTCATGTAATCGTTTAAAGTAAGAGAAAACAAAAATACTTTTGATAATTTTTTGGAGTTCAATGCCTTTCATGGAACTACAACTATGAAAATTTGTGCAAGTCTGTACACATTGTAACAAAAAGATATTTAGTACTCTTGGAAATCAATAGCAAAACAAAAACAAATCTAAATGTGTCCTAGTTGAAAAGAAATAGTCTTTTCATATTCTATCAGGACAAAATTTTATTGTTTCCAACAATGTAATGAATCTAGTAATAAAATTAGACAATATATCATTTGTATCTGGTACAGTAAATAATAGATATGCCAGCAAATTTCAGCTCAAATAAGCAGTGCCTAACAAACATGAAGGTTAAAATGATCAGATTCATACCCCATGACTGTTAAAGAAATGCTTTAGCAGGATCTAAGATGGCAAAATAGGAACAGATCCGGAGTGCAGTTCCCAGCAAGAACAACGCAGAGGGTTAGTGTCCACAGCATTTCCAAACAAATTTTCACTGTCCACAGACCAGGAGATTCTCGGGCCAAAAAGAACCCTGAGTTTTCAGCACAGCAATGTCAGCTGGTGCCAGGTTGGCTCACAGAAACTCACACAAATCTGGGCGGCCTTTTCAACTGGTGCCTGAAATGCCTGGGAGACAGAGTCACCCATTCAGCTGAAAGGGAGGAGGCAGAGACAAGGAGCGAGGTGATCTGGCTTGGCAGGTACCACTCTCACCAAACAAGCAATCTGAAATGCGCTGGATTGAGAGTTTTGCAGCAAGCGCAGCTGGACCCAGGATGGTCCAGCTCAGTGGGGTAAGGGTGACCACCACTACCGAGGCAGTTCACACAGCAGCTGGGTAGAGCCTGTGGCAGCTCAGCAACACCTCTGCTGGCAGACTGTTACTAGACAACTCTGTGAGGTGCAGGGCATCTATGAGAAAAGGCAGCAGTATGACAGGAACTTATAAATAAAGCCAACCTTCCTAGGACAGAGCACCTGGGAAAAGAGGTGGTTATGAGTTCTGCTGCTGCAGACTTAAAAGTAGCAGCCCAGCATCTCTGCATGGAACAATGGAGCTCCCATCACAGCACTGGAGCTCTTATAAGGGACAGACTGTCTCCTCAAGCAGCTCCCTGACCTTTGTATACCCAAAGAGACATCTCATAAAGGAGCGCTCAGGCTGACATCTGACAGGTACCCTTCTGGGATGAAGATAACAGAAGAAGGAACTGGCAGCAACCCTTAATGTTCTACAGTCTCCATGGGTGATCCCCAGGCAAGCAGGGTCTGGAGTGGACCTCCAGCAGTCCTGCAGCAGAGGGGCCTGACTCTTAGAAGGAAAACTAAAAAACAGAAAGAAATAACTTCAACATCAACAAAAAGGACATCCACTCAGGGACTCACATCCAAAGACCACAGGTAGATAAAGCCACTAAGATGGGAAGAAACCAGTGCAAAAAGGATGAAAACACCAAAAACCACAATGCCCTTCCTCCTCCGAAGGATCATAACTCCTCATAAGCTAGGGATCAAAGCTGGATGGAGAATGAGTCTGATGACAGAAACAGGCTTCAGAAGGGCAATAACAAACTTCTCTGAGCTAAAAGAACTGTGCTAACCCAATGCAAAGAAACTAAGAACCTAGAAAAAAGGTTAGATGGGATGCTCACTAGAATAAACAGCTTAGAGAAGAATATAAACAACTTGATGGACCTGAAAAACACAGCACAAGAACTTTGTGAAGCATACACAAGTTTGAATAGCCAAATCAAACAAGCAGAAGAAAAGATATCAGAGATTGAAGATAAACTCAGTGAAATAAAATGAGAAGGCAAGAATAGAGAAAAAAGAGTGAAATGAAATGAACAAACCCTCCAAGAAATGTGGGATTATGTGAAAAGATCTAATCTACGATTGATAGGTGTATCTGAATGTGATGGAGAGAATAAATCCAAGCTGGAAAATACTCTTCAGGATATTATCCAGGAGAACTTCCCTAACCTAGCAAGACAGGCCACTATTCAAGTCCAGGAAATACAGAGAACACCACAAAGATATTCCTCAAGAAGAGCAACCCCAAGACACATAATCTTCAGATTCACCAGGGTTGAAATGAAGGAAAAATGCTAAGGGCAGCCAGAGATAAAGGTTGGGTTACTCACAAACAGAAGACCATTAGACTCACAGTGGATACCTCTGCAGAAACCCTAAAAGCCAGAAGAGAGGGCGGCCAATATTCAACATCCTTAAAGAAAAGAACTTTCAACTTAAAATTTCATATCCAGCCAAACTAAGCTTCACAACTGAAGGAGAAAGAAAATCCTTTATGGACAAGCAATTGCTGAGAGATTTCGTCACCACCAGGCCTGCCTTACAAGAGCTCCTAAAAGAAGCACTAAACAAGGAAAGGAACAACCAGTACCAGCCACTCCAAAAACGTACCAAATGGTAAAGACCATTGACACAGTGAAGAAACTGCATCAACTCATGGGCAAAACAACCAGCTAGTATCAAAATGGCAGGATCAAATTCACACATAACAATATTAACCTAAAATGTAAATGAGCTAAATGCCCCAGTCAAAAGACACAGACTGGTAAATTGGATAAAAAGTCAAGACCCATCAGTGTGCTGTATTCAGGAAACCCATCTGACATGCAAGGACACACATAGGCTCAAAATAAGAGGATGGAGGAAGATTTATCAAGCAAATGTAGAGCAAATAAAAGCAGGAGTTGCAGTCCTAGTCTCTGATAAAATGGACTTTAAACCAACAAAGATCAAAAGAGACAAAAAATGGCATAACATAATGGTAAAAGGATCAATGCATCAAGAAGAGCTAATGATCCTAAATATATATACATACCCAATACAGGAGCACCTAGGTACATAAAGCAAGTTAATGACCTACAAAGAGACTTAGACTCCCACACAATAATAGTGGGATACTTTAACACTCCACTGTCAATATTAAACAGATAAATGAGACAGAAAATTAACAAGGATATCCAGGACTTGAACTCAGATCTGGACCAAGTGGACCTAATAGATATCTACAGAAGTCTCCACCCCAAATCCACAGAATATACATTCTTCTTCAGAACCACATTGCACCTACTCTAAAATTGACCACATAATTGGAAGTAAATCACTCCTCAGCAAATGCAAAAGAGCGGAAATCATAACAAACAGTCTCTTAGACCACACTGCAATCAAATTAGAACTCAGGATTAAGAAACTAACTCGGAACCGCACAGCTTCATGAAAACTGAACAACTGGCTACTGAATGTCAACTGGATAAACAATGAAATGAAGGTAGAAATAAAGATGTTCTTTGAAACCAACGAGAATGAAGACACAACGTACCAGAATCTCTGGGACACATTTAAAGCGTGTCTAGAGGGAAATTTACAGCACTAAATGCCCACATGAGAAGCAAGGAAAGATCTAAAATCGACACCCTATCGTCAAAATTGAAAGAGCTAGAGGAGCAAGATCAAAAAAACTCAAAAGCTAGCAGAAGGCAAGAAATAACTAAGATCAGAGCAGAACAGAAGGAGATAGAGACCAAAAAAAACCTTCAAAAAATCAATAAATCCAGGAACTGGATTTTTGAAAAGATCAACAAAATAGACCACTTGCCAGATGAATAAAAAAGAAAAGGGAGAAGAATCAAATAGATGCAATAAAAAAACAACAATGAGGATATCACCACTGATTCCACAGAAATACAAACTACAACCAGAGATTACTACAAACAACTCTATGTGCATAAACCAATAAATCTGGAAGAAATGGATAAATTCCTGGACACTTGCACCCGCCCAAGCCTAAACCTGAATAGACCAATAACAATGGCTGAAGTTGAGGCAGCAATTAATAGCCTACCAACCAAAAAAGTCCAGGACCAGATGGCTTCACAGCCGAATTCTACCAGACATACTAAAAGGAGCTGGTACCATTTCTTCTGAAACTATTGCAAACAATACAACAAGAGGGAATCCTTCCCAAATCATTTTATGAGACCAATATCATCCTGATACCAAAACCCAGCAGAGACTCAGCTAAAAAAAGAAAACTTCAGGCCAATATCCATGATGAACCTAGATGCAAAAATCTGCAATAAAATACTGGCAAACCAATTGCAACAGCACATCAAAAAGCTTATCCATGACAATTGAGAAGGCTTCATTCCAGGGATGCAAGGCTGGTTCAACATATGCAAGTCCATAAAGATAATCCACCAGATAAACAGAACGAAAGACAAAAACCACATGATTATCCCAATAGATGCAGAGAAGGCCTTCAACAAAATTCAACAGCCCTTTGTTTTAAAAACTCTCAATAAGCTAGGAATCAAAGGAACATATCTCAAACAATAAAAGCTATTTACAACAAACCTACAGCTGATATCATACTGAATGGCCAAAAACTCAAAGCATCCCCTTTGAAATCTGGCACTTGACAGATTACCACTCTCTTACCACTCCTATTCCATATAGTATTGGAAGTTCTAGCCAGAGCAATTAGGCAAGAAAAAAAAATAAAGAAAGGGTATTCAATTAGCAAAAGAAGAAGTCAGATTGTCTCTATTTGCCGATGACATGATTGTATATTTAGAAGACTCTATCATCTCAGCCCAAAATCTCCTTAAACTGATAAGCAACTTCAGCAAAGTCTCAGGATAAAAAATCAATGTGCAGAAATCACAAGCATTTCTATACACTAATAACAGACTAACAGAGAGTCAGATCATGAGCAAAATCCCATTCAGAATTGCTACAAAGAGAATAAAATATCTAGGAATACAATTAACAAAGGATGTAAAGGACCTCTTCAAGGAGAACTATGAACCACTGCACAAGGAAATAAGAGAGGACACAAACAGATGCAGAAACATTACATGCTCATGGTTAGGAAGAATCAATATGAAAATGGTCATACTGCCCAAAGTACTTATAGATTCAATGCTATTCCCATCAAGCTACCTCTGACCTTCTTCACAGAACTGGAAAAAATTACCTTAAACTTCATATGGAACCAAAAGAGAGCTCACATAGCCAAGACAACTCTAAGCAAAAAGAACAAGGCTGGGGACATCATGCTACCTGATTTCAAACTATACTACAATATAGTACAGTATACTACAATATAGCTACAGTAATCAAAACAGCATGATACTGGTATCAAAACAGAGATATAGACCAATGGAACAGAACAGAGGCCCTGGAAGCAATACCACATATCCACAACCATCTAATCTTTGACAAACCTAACAAAAACAAGCAATGAGGAAAGGATTCCCTGTTTAATAAACTGTGTTGAGAAAACTGGCTAGCAGTGTGCAGAAGGCAGAAACTGAACCCCTTCCTGACACCTTACACTAAAATTAACTCCAGATGGATTAAAGGCTTAAACATTAGACCTAACACTATAAAAACCCTAGAAGAAAATCTAGGCAAAACCATTCAGTACATAGGCATAGGCAAGCACTTCATAACTAAAACACCAAAAGCATTGGCAACAAAAGCCAAAATAGACAAATGGAACCCAATTAAACTCTAGAGCTTCTGTACAGCAAAAGAAACAATCATTAGAATCAACTGGCAACCAACAGAATGGGAAAAGGTTTTTGCAATCTACTCATCTGACAAAGGGCTAATATCCAGAACTACAAAGAACTAAAACAGATTTACAAGAAAAAACAAACAAACCCATCCAAAAGTGGGCAAAGGATATGAACAGACACTTTTCAAATGAAGATATATATGAGGCCAACAAACATATGAAAAATTGCTCATCATCACTGTTTGTAAGAGAAATGCAAATCAAAACCACATTGAGATACCACCTCACACCAGTTAGAATGGTGATCATTAAAAAACCTGGAGACAGCAGATGCTGGAGAGGATGTGAAGAAATAGGAATACTTTTACACTGTTGGTGGAAGTGTAAATTAGTTCAACCATTGTGGAAGACAGTGTGGCAATTCCTCAAGGACCTAGAAATAGAAATTCCATTTGACCTAGCAATCCCATTACTGTGTATATACCCAAAGGATTATAAGTAATTCTGTTATAAAAACACATGAACATGTGTGTTCACAGCGGCACTGTTTACAACAGCAAAGAACCAACCCAAATGCCGATCAATGATAGACTGGACAAGGAAAATGTGGCACATATGCAACATGGAATACTATGCAGCCATAAAAAAGATGATTTTGTGTCCTTTGTAGGGACATGGATGACTCTGGAAACCATCATTCTCACCAAACTGACACAAGAACAGAAAATCAAACACTGTGTGTTCTCACTCATAGGCAGATGTTGAACAATGAGAACACATGGACACAGGGAGGGGAACATCACACACTGGGGTCTGTTGGGGGGTCTATGGGAGGGACAGCAGGGGGTGGGGATGTTCAGGAGGGATAACATGGGGAGAAATGCTGGATATAGTATGAGTAATGGAGGGATGGAGGCAGAATACCACATTGGCATGTATGTACCTATGCAACAATCCTGCATGATCAGCACATGTATCCCAGAACCTAAAGTACAATTAAAAAAAAAAAAGAAAGAAAAAAATGCTTTAATGTTTTGCTTTACAAAAGGTCCTATTTATTCTTTAACTGACCATTTTTCAGTTTTTAGGATTACCTAAGCAACAAGATAATAGCATTTAGAATGTATCTGTAATTAATTTAAAATGGTATGTTTCTGTAAAAACAGTGAATGGTATATTATTCATATACCTACAATAATATATTTTGTGTATTAATTCAGTTTATAAGATTGACTTTAAGTACTCCATCTCTAAAAAAAAAAAAAAACAGGAAGGGATAAGAGAAATAAATATGTATACAGTAAAAAAAAAAATAGCAATAATGACCTACTTTGAGGAATTTGAAAATAGCCCATCATAATTCCATGGATTTAAACTGTTTTGAAGCTTTCTAAGGTTCTAGTACTCTAGACAGGGAATAAATCATTCCAAATTTGGAACTGCATGCACAACCTGGTCTTAAACACTGCATAAGGGTTGAAAGGTAAGATGCACAGCTGAAACTTGAATACATCAAATACTACTCTCTAGTCCTTTACCAATATCACTGTATGAAAATAAAAACAATAAGTTTGTGTCCTTTGTAGGGACTTGGATGAATCTGGAAACCATCATTCTCAGCAAACTGACCCAAGAATAGAAAGCCAAGCACTGTATGTTCTCACTCATAGGTGGGTGTTGAACAACGAGAACACGTGGACTCAGGGAGGGAAGCATCACACACAGGGGACAGTTGGGGGGGTAGGGAAGAGACAATGGGGGATGGGGAGGGAGGGGAGGAATAGCATGGGGAGAAATGCCAGATATAGTATGCACCTAAAGTAAAATAAATAAATTATTTTAAAAAAGAAATATTTTAGTTCATATTTATTTTGCAACTTACAATGAATATTAAAGGTAAATTAATACTTATGTAAATAATATGTTTTAAGATTTAAATTTAAATAACTTTATCCCAAAAAAATAGAGCACTAAAAACTGCAGCATTAATTAGAAAGCCGACATTTACAAAGATCAAGTGATTTTTGTAAATTAAACACTATTCTACTTTATTTCTGGAATATTTTGTACAAACTAATAAATACAGTTGACATTTGTTCATCTGCCTTATTGTATATTCACGCCCCTTAGCCCTATCTCTTTACATTATTTTGATAACTAGCAAATTATTTGAAACAGAAACTGGACTTCAATGGCAATTAACGGCTAAGAAGGAGAATGCTTTGTTATGATCATAATCCATCTTGTGTAACTGGGAGTTTCTAAGAATAAGAAATCATTTCAACAATGACACTGAAAAGAATATTTATTTCATCCTAATTCCATAATTTTATGTTTTATCCCTCTCAACTGATTTTAAGTACCTTAATATGATCTAAAATTATTTTTAAAAGATTAATCATTAAATAGTAGAAATATATAGTACATTAATAATAATTGCCAGTAGTAAAAACATATTTAGTCTAGAAAAATAAATAGATATACAGATGGATAGAAAGCCAATCCTGACATTTCTTGGAAGTTAGCTTTTAACATAAGTCTTTTACCTGCTATTTTGTTTTGTTTTTCTAGTTGGTTGAGCATCCTGGTTATTTAGATTCTGGATACATAGGAGTAATTTATATTCAGCACTAAAAACCTATCATTATCTCCCATAGTCAGAGTTTCACACTTGGTATAAAAGCAAAGCTCACTTTGTAACTCAGTAGTCTCTATCAAGTGCAAGATGTGTAAACAATAAACCATCCCTTCTTCAACAATACCTGCTTAGGATGGAACTGCGTGTAATCCCTGAGTTCCTGAATCTGTTGCATTTATCACCTATCTGAGCTGAATAGGTTAGCTTTGATATTACAGATACTTGGTGGATAAACTCCCTAAAGTTTCCATATTTATTTAAATGAAAGCAAGAGAAATGAATGCTGTCTACTAAGCACTTGCTCTCTCTCCCCAGCGCCAAGCTAGATATTACAGGGAATCCAAAAGAAGTTTGAGAGGACTTCTGCTCTTAGGAAAGTTTTATCATTTAGGAAAAAGCTCAGAGGGCTGGAAAATTTTGTTTTTAAACAATATATAATCTAATCAAAAAGAAATAGCACTTTCAACAAGAGTTACAACATGTAATCTAAAAGGAAAGAAGAAAGTATCAGCTATTTATAGAAAGAAGCCATAGGTAAGAGAATCTTTGAAAGATGCATGAATTTCATATACAAGGAGAACAGTTTGAGGTGGTGAAGGGGAAGAAGAGAGGTGCCATTTCAAGAAACTGAGGAAGAATAATCTTTTGATGTTATATAATAACTCCAAAACGTATGATTATTTGAGTAAAACCTAGTTCCAGCTAGAAGAGAGAGTGATTCATATCTGCAGCTGTTCATTTCCCAGCCTCAGTTACATCAACTAATTTTGCTTAAAGTGCTGATTGTCTCTATTTGTCCATATCAGAAAAAATGTTAATCCCCCAAATCAACTTTCTCTTCTTTCCGTATTAGTAGTCTTTAAGCTGGGTACATGGCTACCCAGCTATTACAAGATTTATTTGCATTTAAGTATAGCTATGTATCAAAGCTCTGGCCAAAGAGGTTGTGAGTGGATATGATGGGCACCACTCACAGTCCTTACTCTTAAAGCAACTGGACATCTACTCCACTGGCCCCTCTTCTCCATCCCACTGCCTGGGAAATGATAAGAGCTAGACTAACTGCTTTAGACCCACAGGCGGATGCCACATGGTAAGAATGTCAGAGCCACCTAGAAGCTGCTGCACCACCTATCTATAAACTACCATGCAAACAAAAATGAGCTTCAAGGTAAGCCTAAATTTTCTGGAGTCTCTTTGTCACAGCAGCTTAGCTTAACACACTTTCTAGTATAATCTTGGTTCATTTCATTACCCCAGTCTTTTACATTTTCCTGTGTACTTCCTCTGAATGTTTTGCTGCTTTTTCTGCTATCTACCTCTGGGAAGTTTTCATGTTTCTGCCACAATTAAGTCTTATCTTTCCTAATTCTTATTGCTGTTTTTGTTAATTCTTGTCCTGTTTTTCCTTCTTCCGATGTTCATCCAATTCTCTAAGTTCTTTAAGGAACACTCATATAGGCAGGGAGCAGTTCTTCTGAAATATTGGCACTAAAAAGATGTGCTTTTTTAAATCTCCAGGGCCACCCCTAGGGTATGCAGTGCTCTGGAAAAATAGTTTTTTGTTGGGTACTTGTCTATGTAAACAACACAATTTCAGAATTCATTCCAAAACTTACGGGTCCGTGTGAGGCATAGTGCTTTATTGACAAAGATTTAGCATAATGGATAGGAAAGAGATGCTTACACATTTGTTTATTGCTCAAGTGCTGCATGTGAAGATTATTCATAAGGTCTAGACATTATCTCAGGTTCAGGAAGTACCTCTTTGTGTTATTTATCATCGACTGTGCAGTTCCTGGCTAATTTCATATCTTTCCCCTCAAGAAGTCCCACTGTCATGGCTCTTTGGAATTTATTTTTAATTGACATAGCATAGATCTTTCTGCCTCTGCAGTTCCTTAATACCATGATGCAATGCTGTTTACATAATTACTCATAATACTGCAGTATCTATCATGCCATTTATGAATACCAACTTACAAAGACTCCCTCAAAGGTCATTGCTGGGCTTCACTGATGATAACCAAGTACAAGTGTTACCCAGAGTATGTAGGAAAAATGTGAATGATTATTTGTTTTCTAATCATGTTAAATTTACTTTATGGAATTTTACAGCATAATCATAAACCAACACAAGTCCAATTACATGTATATATTTGAACTTTTTCTGCTATAATCATTGCATTCAAGAATGTGGTTTCTTTCCATGTTAACCACATCCTCACCCTTATACAAGTGGGGAGGATGGATGAGGGGCCAGTGGGCAGAATGAAATGATCAGTCTCATTTGCACAAAGAATGTTCATCCTTTCTTCTGCATGGTTTAAGATCAACAGGAGAGCATCTTGCATCGATCAGCAGTATGAGAGGATACAGATCCAAATGGCTTGTTGAGGTTTCAGAGCAGTAATCTCTAAAGCCCTCATAAAAGATAGGTGTGGTAACTTCCAGAGGATTGCCAAACAAACACGTGGCTTGGAGCCTGCAGACAGGGTGAGTGAATACCTTGGACATGAGTGGAGGAGTGCAAAGGATAAAGCAAATCTGCTGCCATTCTCCACACAAGATTTCCATAGACCAGAGGTGGTGCCATGGTCATAATACATACAGGCGAAAGCCAACACATAAGTGTACACACATAACAAACTCAGGAACAGGCAGTGAATTTTCCAAAGTCCAGAGCCTCAAACTTGTTCTGTATCTGACATGAGTGAGAGTCACCCCAAAATCATCATGTCTGTACCATTCTTGAGGCCCAGTCTCCATACCATACCACAAATGAAATATTGTGCTGGCCAGTAAGAATGATCCACCCATCAGGTTGCCCTCTGAACCTATAAGCTTCTCAGGGTATCTGTCCAACCCCACACAATGATTAAAGGATCAGAGAGGGTCTTGAAGTGAAAAAATGGGAATGGGACACACACCATCCCAGTCTGTACTTAAAGCATTCTAGTCACCAGAGACATCTTAGAAAATTTCAAGGCAGACACTTCAAGGTAAAGGCACCTGAGGCCTGAGATCTGGTCAGGGGACACACTTGCCTAGTCTGCGTGTTTACCAAGGATATTGTGGGATAGTCTTCAACCATCTCTACTCAGAATAGGTCCAAAGAGATTAGCAATTATAAGGAAGTGAGTGATAGCTTTTCAAAAGCTTCAGAAATAATTCCCCAAACAGCTCCATATATAGTCTATAGTGAGTCACATTTTAGTTCTGTGTCAATCAAAGATTTTAGGAAACAAATGAGAAATAAGAACAAGAAACTGAAAAACAAAGAACACCCCAGAGGTCCCACATGAAAAGGACAAGAGCAGTTAAGTAGAGAAAAGAAATGATGATGTATGAGAGCCTTGAGTAGGGGAAAGGAATGAATATTAATAGGAAGTCTACAAATGTAATGAAATAACAAGGATGTTTTATCTAAAGTCTGCCTTGGGAAACACCATCCAACACATTTTCACCACCTACATTTCTGTTGCCAGGTGCCACGCATCCCAGGAACTGAGACAGTTTCTATCCTTGAGGAGTCCCAGTTTGGTGAGCAGGATGGGCCAATGGAAAAGGTGCCAGTGACACAAGTGATCAGGGTAATCATTGGTTTTGTAGAAAGTACTGCAGAGAACCAACCATAGCGCCACTGATTCTTCTTGAGGGGTTTGAAGAGTCAGCAAAGAAGACATGGGAAGTTGGTTTTCCAGGACTCGGAATAGAATCTGGCCGATAGGACACATTCAGCTATTTACTCAGTGAGTGAATAAGCTAACCTGGACTCAAGTAGTCCCCTTTATCACAGTTCTGCTTTCCTCAGTTTCAGAAACCAGAGATCAACCACAGTCTGAAAATACTAAAAGGTAAAACTTCTGTTGAAAGACAGAAAGAAAGAGAGGAAGAGACCACATTCATATAACCTTTATTACAGCATATTGTTATAATTATTCTATTTTATTATTAGTTATTGCTGCTGTCTTTCTGTGGATAATTTATAAATTAAATTTTATAACATGTATATATAAGAGAAAACAAAATGTGTGTGCGTATATGTGTGTGTATAAATATATATATACATATATATATGGTTTGATTTTTTTTCTTGTGTTTTAGGTTTTGGGGTACGTGTGAAGAACATACAAGATTGTTGCATAGGTACACACATGGCAGTGTGATTTGCTGCCTTCCTTCCCCTCACCTATATCTGTCATTTCTCCCCATGCTATCTCTCCCCACCTCCCCACCCCCATCCCTCCCCCATTTCCCCCTAATGGACCCCAGTATGTAGTGCTCCCCTCCCCGTGTCCATGTGTTATTGTTCAACACCTGCCTATGAGTGAGAACACGCGGTGTTTGATTTTCTGCTCTTGTGTCAGTTTGCTGAGAATGATGGTCATTAGAGAAATGCAAATCTTTTTATTTTTTGATATGGAGTTTCACTCTTGTTACTCTAGCTGGAGTGCAAGGGTGCAACCTCAGCTCACCACAACCTCTGCCTCCTGGGTTCAAGCAATTCTCCAGCCTCAGCCTCCCGAGTAGCTGGGACTACAGGCGTCCGTCACCATGCCCAGCTAATTTTTGCATTTTTAGTACAGACAGGGTTTCACCATGTTGACCAGAATGGTCTCGATCTCTTGACCTCGTAATCCACCCACCTCAGCCTCCCAAAGTGCTGGGATTAAAGGCGTGAGCCACTGTGCCCAGACTATGGTTTGATATTATCTATGGTTTCAGGCATCCATTAGAGGTCTTGAAATGTGTAAGAAGGGAGTCTGCATATTTAAAATCTAGCTGATGAATTCTGACTTCTCAATTCCCCATATATCAGTATTCAAAATTACTGAATTCTTAAATCTTTAAAGTGAGAGAACATAAGTAAACACACAAATTCCCTTACTTCTAAGTAGAGTAAGAGATAATTTGCATGATATAATTTGCAAGACATCATAAAATTCCCCACACTCAAAATTACTTCTCAGAATTAAGTACAGAAATTCCATCATTGCCAATCAATTTCTTTATCCTTAAATAATAATTCTTTTTTGGCCAAGGCCACTGCAAGATTTACAAAACAAAGAATTGATATGTTATAGTCTGTGGTATAATAATGGTCCCTCTAAAGATGCTGGCACTCTAATTTATAAAAAGGAACGTTACTTTAGAGGCAAAATTAAACTTTCTGGGTATGATCAAGTTAAGGATTTTGAAATAGGTAGATTATCCTAGATTATCTCTGTGGAGGCCCTAAACCTAATCATAAGTATTCTTATAAGAGAAAGGCAGAAGGAATTTTGGTACTACAAAAGAGGAGAAGGCAATGTGACCACAAAAGCAAAGACTGAAATGATGAGGTCTCAAACCAAGGGAGGCTGGCAGTCACCAAAAGCTGAGAGGCAAGAAATATATTGTTCTCTAGAACCTCCAGAGGTAGTATGGCCCCACTGATACTTGATTTTGGCTCAATGATACTGATTTTTAAATTTCTGGCATCTAGAATTATAAAGATAAATTTGTTCTAAGTTACCAAGTTTGTGGCAGTTTGTTACACAGTAGCCAGAGGAAACTAATACATAATTTCAAAATAAGTTATAAATACCAACAGTAATTATTTATTTGCTTTGAGGTAAGTTTAGACTATAGAAATAGAGGAAATTTTTATAATTATATTTGCATATTCCTCTTTAGCTAGACTTTTATTACTACAGATTTTTTGGAAGTCATTTTCATTCATTTCCTTTTATTTAAAAAAAGTTGTAAAATTATAATCAAACATTTTAAGTTTTTGTCCTGACTTTCTATAAAACTGATAATATTTGCATTATGTTTTGCATAATCATCATTTTTAGTAACTGCATAAAAGTTCATAGGAGAGGGACTTGATTACTTGATTAGGTATCTGGTACTTGCCTCCTTCACAAAGACGAACCAAAACAGTAGGCAGATTTTCACACTTACAAGAGATCATCTAAGACAGAACATTGGAATTCAACAGAGAAGTAATAGAAAACACCAAAAGCAAGGAAGGAGGGAAAAGAGGCAGATCATTCAACCAGGATAGACTGGGAGTCTGGAGAGGATCCCTAATGTGGGGAAACGGTAAGTAAGAAATCCCTAGCAATCTCCATTTGCACCATAGACTCCTGTGGTTGTAGACATGGGAAAGCCCCTCAAGACTCACAAGTCCTGAAACTAACATAGTGAGTTTCTTGGAAGCCATATAACAGCAGAGAGAGAGCTCAGAGAGAGAGCTCATGCTGGATCCTCAAGACCTAAGCAGCTATAGCATGGCACCATTTTGAGAGCCTAGTTCCCACCAGACTACATCCTACCCTGGGGCCCAATGGCTCCTATATCTACAAATCCATGGAGCCCCATTGACAACTCCCACTTACAGCTACCACTGTGGCTTCCTCCTGCCTCCAGGGCTGAAGTGCAAGCTGTCAGTTGTGACCCCACTGCTTTCACTAGAAAACTGTGTACATGTTCCAGCACCCCAAGGACAGACTGCCACTGCTGCTGGCAGCTGCCACCAGGCCAAAGCGTGAGCCTTTGGTAGTGACTCCACCACCCCCAACAGAAGAACTGCCACACATTTGCCAGTGCCCTAAGGATAAGCTACTCCACATGTACCCACCACCTGGGGTTAAAGTGTACACTCCCCAGCTGCCTGATGATGGTTTCTGCTAATGACATCAACCTTGCCCTCCCTAGTAACAGGGCCACAGCACAGCCACTGATCCTTCCACCAAATCAAGCCTTTTACTAGGGACCTAAGGATTACCCCATTATCTGCCTACCAGAGCCAACATCTGCATGCATCATAGGGGACCTGAGGTCAAGTCTGCCCAGCCCAGCTCTGCCTTATCCAGTGCCTAAGCATACCAGCTGGGGACCTAGAGATTGCCCAGCACAGCACACCACCATTGGTATATGAGCACTTCTCCCAGAGGCCTAAGTTTGGGCCCACCCAATCTGCCACTACCATCACAGATGGTGCCAACCCACACACACTAGGGCTCACCTGGTATCCCCATCCTCAGCAAAATTTCACCACAACTAACAACTCCACCCTAATCCACTGAGTAAATCACAGACACTACTGACCCAACCAACACCATAAATACATCTTCATGAAAAAGTCCTCCATTACAAAAGCAAATTCTAAAAATTAGATGAAGTGACTATTATAACAGATGTGCAGATATCAACAACATAAAGACACACACAGAAAAAGGCATGAAAAATCAAGAACCAAATAATAATAAAGGGATCATTTCAGGAAGAGGTTATAACATTTCTAAACATATATCATTATATAATGACTTTCTTTGTCTCTTTTTATTATTTTAAATTAAAGTCTGTTTTATATGTTTTAAGTATAGCTACTCATGCTCACATTTGTTTTCATTTTCAGGGAATATGAAAATGAAAACCACTCCTTTAGTTTGCACTACTTTACTTTCATATTCCGTGTGTCTTCATAGATAAAGTGAGTTTCTTGTAGGCCACTGTATTAGTATTAGTGTGTTCTCACAGTGCTATAAAGAAAAGAGGTTTAATTGGCTCATGGTTCCACATGCTATAAAGGAAACATGGCAGCATCTGCTTGGCTTCTGGAGAGGCCTCAGGAAACTTACAATCATAGTGGCAAACAAATAGAAAGCCAGTACTTTACATGGCCAGAGAAGGAGGAAGAGAGAGACAGGGGAAATGCTACATCTTTTTTTTTTTTTTTTTTTGAGATTGTGTCTTGCTCTGTCACCCAGGCTGGAGTGCTGTGCCATCTTGGCTCATTCTGACCTCTACCTCCCAGGTTCAAGTGATTCTTCTGCCTGAGCCTCCTGAGTAGCTAGGATTATAAGTGTGTGCCACCCTGCCTAGCTAAATTTTGTATTTTTAGTAGAATTAGGGTTTTGCCATGTTGCCCAGGCTGGTCTCAAACTCCTGACCTTAGTTGATCCACCCACTTCAGCCTCCAAAAGTGCTGAGATTACAAGTGTAAGCCACCATGCCTGGCTGATGCTACATACTTTTAAACAAGCAGTTGTGAAAACTCTATCAAGAGGACAGCACCAGTGGGATGGTTTTAAGCCACAAGAAACTGCCCCTGTGATTCAGTCGCCTCGTGCCAGGCCCCACCTCCAACATTGGGGATTATAATTGAACATGAGATTTGGATGGGGACACAGATCCAAACCATATCAGCCACATGGTATTTGATCATTTTCTTTTAATCCATTTGGCTGTTCTGTATCTTTTAAATTAATCTGTTTACATTCAAGGTTATGTTTTGATGTGAGGACTTATTTTTGTCAATTTATTATATTTTGTTTTCTTTTTTGGTATAGCCATTGTTTCCTTCTTTTTCTTTTATTTTTATCATTGTGGTTTGGTGGTTTTCTATAGTGGTAAAATTTGAGTCTTTTCCTTATTTGTGTGTTTGCTCTACCAGTGGGTTTTATACTTTTGTATGTTTTCATGATAGTAGATATCATCCTCTTGCTTCCAAGTGTAGGATTTTAAGCATTTTTTATAGGGATGGTCTAGTGATGACAAATTTTCTCTGCTTTTGCTTGTCTTAAAAAGACTTTATTTCTCCTTAATTAATGAAGAATAACTTTTCTGGATATAACATGTGGTCAGTTTCTTTCTTTCAGCATTTTGAATATATTATCTCATTCTCTTCTATAATGCCTCTCCTAAGAAACCTGCTCTTATTCCACTAGAGGTTTTCTTATAAATGACTAGATGCTTTTCTCTTGCTGTGTTTAGAATTTTTTTCTTTGTTATTGACTTTGCCAGTTTTACTATAATATGAAAATGGAGAAAACCTTTTTGAATTGCATCTATTTGAGGACCTTTGAATGTCCTGTACTTGGATGTCTAAATCTGGACTTGGGAAGGTTTCCATTATTATTTCATTCAATGTGTTTTCTATCCTTTTTGTTTTCTCTTTGCCTTTTGGGACACTGGAAATTCAAATATTTGATCACTTTATGCTGTGCCATATGTAACACAGGCTTTGTTTTTCTTTTCAAAATTTTTGTTTGACTGGGTTATATCAAAAGGCCTGTTTTTAAGATCAGAAATTCTTTCTTCTACTTGATATAGTCTATTGTTGAAGCTCTCAAATGTATTTTTTATTTAATTCAATGAATTATCTGATTTCTAGGATTTGTTTGGTTCTTTTTTAATGATGTCTATCTCTTTAATAAATTTCTTATTTACATCTTGCGTTATTTTCCTCATTTCTTTGTATTGTTTACCTGTGTTTTCTTGTATCTCACTGATCTTTAATATCATTATTTTGAATTCTTTCTTTGGCATTTCATAATTTATTTTTCATTGGACTCTGTTACTGGGAAATTATTGTGTTCCTTTGGAGGTGTGATCTTTTCTTGATGAACCAAATAATATTAGACATAAAGGGAGAGATAAACTGTAATACAGTAACAGTTGGATACATCAACATCCCACTCTCAATATAGACAGATCATGTAGACAGAAAATTAAGAAAGAAACATTGGATTTAAATTGCATGTTAGACCAAATGGACTAAACAGACTTTTAAAGGATACTTCATACAATAGCTCTAGAATATACATATTTTCTCATTAGGACATGGAAAATTCTCCAGCATAGACCATTTGTTAGCACACAAAACAAGTCCCAACACATTAAAAAAAAACCTGAAGTCATATCAAGTCTCTTCTCAGATCAAAAAGAAAAGTAGAAGATAATAACAAAAGGAATGTTAGAAACTACAAATACATAGAAATTAAACATTCTCCTGAATGACCACTGGATCAAGGAAGAAAAGAAGGAGAAATTAAAATAAAATTCTTGAAATAAATGGAGACCAAAACGCAACACTCCAAAGCCTGTCAAATACAGCAAAAGCAGTGCAAAGAGGGAAGTTTATGGCAATAAACAGCTACATCAAAAAATTGGAAAGATTTCAAACAATCTAACAAAGTAACTTAAGAAACTAGAAAACAAGGGGAAAAAATCCCAAAAGCAGAAGGAAAGAAATAATAAATATCAGAGCAGAAATAAACAAAAATAGAGTCTTAAAAGATAATACAAAGGATCAACAAAAAAGTTGGTCTTTCAAAATGATAAGCAAAAGCAATAGACTGTTAGCTAGAATAATCAAGAAAAAGAGAAGACCCAAATAAACTTAGAAATGAAAATGGAGACATTACAACTGATACCACAGAAAACAAAAGCTCATCAGAGAGTATTTTTAATAACTATACATTAGCAAACAGGAAAACCTAGCGGAAATGGGTAAATTCCTGGACACATACAACCTACCAAGATTGAAATAGAAAGAAACAGAAAATCTGAACAATTAATAACGAGTAATGAGATTCAATCAGTAACAAAAAGTCTTCTGCAAAGAAAAGCCCAGGACCTGATGGCTTCATTGCCAAATTCCACCAAACTTACAAAGAAAAATTTACCAGCTATCCTTATACTATTCTAAACAACTCAAAAAAAAATTTAAGACTATAGAATTCTCTCTAGCTAATTCTATAAGGCCAGTGTTACCTTAATACCAAAACCAGACAAGGATACAACAACAGAAAGAAAACCACAAGCCAATATCCTTGATGAATTTAGTTGTAAAAATTTTCAACAAAATACTAGCAAACTGAAATCCAACAGTACATTAAAAAGATAACACACCACAATCAAGTGGGATTTATCTCAGGGATGCAAAGATGGTTCAACATACACAAATCAATAAATTTAATAAAAACACATCAAGAGAATGTAAGACAAAAACTGTAAAATAACCTCAATAGACACAGAATATTTGATAAAATATTTGATAAAACATTTGATAAAATTTAACATTTCTTCATGATAAAAACTTTCAACAAATTAGGCATTGAGAAAACATACCTAACATAATAAATGCAATATATGACAAACCCACAGCTAACATACTGAATGGGAAAAAAGCTGAAAACATTTCCTCTAAGAACTGGAACAAGACAAGAATACCCTTTCTCACTAATCCTATTCAACATGGTACTGGAAGTCCCAGACAGAGCAATCAGGCAAGACAAAAAAACAAAAAGGAATCCAAATTGGAAAAGAAGATGTCAAACTGTCCCTCTTGGCAGATAATATCATCTTATAGCTATATATAGTTTTAAAAACTTAAAAATTCCACAAAAAACCTCTTAGATATGATAAATTGGTAAATTTATAGGACTTTTGTCAACATACAATATCAACATACAATAATCAGTAGCATTTCTAGATACCAAAAATGAACTGAGAAAGAAATCAATGCTCATTTACAATAATTATAAAGTAATAAAATAAAATACCTAGGAATAGATTTAACCAAAGTGAAAGACTTCTGCAAGGAAAACTACAATACATTGATGAAGGAGACACAAATGGAAAGACATTCCATGATCAAGGATCAGAAGAACTAATATTATTAAAATTACCATACTGCCAAAAGCAATCTACAGATGCAATACAATTCCTATCAAAATGCCAATGTCATTTTTTACAGAAATAGAAAAAAAATTTTAAATTCACATGGAAACAAAAGAACTCCAAATAACCAAAGCAATCCTAAGCAAAAAGAACAAAGCTGGAGGCATCATATTACCTGACTTCAAAATACATTACAAGGCCACAGTAACAAAATTAACATGGAATTGGTATAAAAACAGACAAATGAACCAATAAAGCAGAATAGAGAGCCTCAAAATAAATCCACATATTTAAAGCTAATGGATTTTTGACCAAGATGCTAAGGACATACATTGGGGAAAAGACATCCTCTTCAATAATCAGTTTTGGGAAAATTGGATCTCTATATGAAGAAGAATGAAATTAGACACTTAGCTCTCACCACATACAAAACTCAACTCAAGATGAAATGAAAACTTAAACCTAAGGCCTGAAACTATAAAACTAGAAGCAAACGGGATAAACACTTCAAAACTTTGTTCTAGGCATGGATATTATGACCAAAACACCAAAAGCATGGCAGCAAAACCAAAAATAGATAAATAGAACTATATTAAACTAAAAATCTTCTCCACAGCAAAGTAAACAATTAAGAAAGTGAAAAGACCATCTGTTGAATGGAAGAAAATATTTGTAAACTATTTGTCTGGCAAGGGGCTAATTCCAGAATATACAAGGAATTTAGACAATTCAACAGTAAAAAGACAAATAATTCCATTAAAAAGTGAGGAAAGAATGTGGATAGACTTAAAAAAAAAAAAACAAAACGCACATACAGATAGCCAACAGGCATTTGAAAAATGCTCAATATCACTAATCATCAGAGAAATGCAAATCAAAACCACAATGAGATATCATCTCACCCCAGTTAGAATGGCTATTATTAAAAAGACAAAAAATAACAGATGCTGGCAAGGATGCGGAGAAAAGAAGCTCTTATACACTGTTGGTGGGAATGTAAATTAGTATAGCCATTGGAGAAAACAGTAAGGAGATGACTCAAAAAACTAAAAATAGAACTACAATACAATCTAGCCAGCCCACTACTGGGCATTTATCCAAAGGAAAAGAAATCAGTGTATCAAAAGGATACCTACACTCCTGTCTCTACTGCAGCATTATTCATAGTAGCAAGCTATGGAATCGACCTAAGCTTCCATCAGTGGGCAAATCAATAAAGAAAATGTGGTGTATATATAAAATGGAATAGTATTTACCCATAAAAAATAAAACTATGTCATTTGCAGCAACATAGATGGAACTAGAGGTCATTATGATAAGTGGAATAAGCCAAGCACAGAGAGATGAATATTGCACATTCTCATTTATATGTGAGAGCTTCATGAAGGTAAAGAGGAGAATGATACCAGAGACTGGAAAACTTGGGATCGTGGTTGGGATCGTGGGGAATGAACAGAGGTTGCCTAATGGATACAAATATATAGTTAGAAAGAATAAGTTCTAATGTTTGATAGCAGAGTAGGGTAACTACAGTTAGAAAACTGTATTGTGTATTTGAAAATAGCTAGAAGAAAGAACTTGAAAAGTTTCCAACACATAGAAATGGCAAATACTCAGCGGGATACCCCAAACACTCTGACTTGATCATTACACATTCAATGCTTGTAATAAAATATCACATGTAGTTCATAAATATGTACAAATATTATATGTCCATAAAATTAGTGTATACAAAATACCATAGATTGCCTAAGTCCTTATTATTAAATGTTTCTTCTAATTTTTAAAATTACAAAAAATATTGAATGAATATATTTTTTCATAAAATATTCTCCTCTCAGTATGTAGGATTACTACCTCAGGCTAGATATTACCACCTTAGGCTAGACATTTAGAAAGCAATTACCTTTCTAAATGTCTAGCCTAAGGTAGTAATCCTACTTAGGACTGGTGGCTCACACCATCTCAGCACTTTGGGAGGCCAAGGTGGGCAGATTGCCTGAGTTCAGCTGTTTGAGACCAGCCTGGGCAACATAGTAAAACCCTGTCTCTACAAAAAATACAAAAACTAGCCAGGCGTGGTGGTATGCCTGTATTCCCAGCTACTCGTGGGTGCTGAGGTGGGAGGATGTCTTGATCCTGGGAGGTCTGAAATGAGCCAAGATTTTGTCACTGCACTCCACTCTGGGTGACAGAGTGAGACCCCAAAAAACCAAACAGTAAGAAATGTAATTGCTAAGTCAAACAGTATTTACATTTAAATTATTGATGTATTTTGCCATATTGTTCTCCAAAGAAGTGGTGCTGATTAGAATTCCTTTTTTGTAAAAGTCAGTAGGCCAATACCTACAGATTTGACCATACTGTTTAAAATTACTGAACTCTGATTCAGGGAGTGATAAAAATAGAAAGAAGTTCTCATCTATTTTCACATGAATCTGAAGACTTAATGTGATCTCAGACTTGTCTGGATTAGGGACTTCTGTACACTGGATGCTTTTAACTCACACCACTTATGTCTTAACCAACAACTGATTAATTTCTGTTTCCCTTACTACACTACAAGATCTGTGAGGACAGAGATCCTGACCCTCCTGCACATGGTTATATCTGCAAAGTCTAGCACAATGTCTGAAACATAATAAATACATAATAGATAAGAAGATCCTGGCCAGATATAGGTGATGGGGAGGAAGGCAGCAAATCACACTGCCCTGTGTGTTCCTATGCAACAATCTTGCATATTCTTCACATGTACCCCCAAACATAAAATGCAATAAAAAAAGATCCCGATTTAAAATTTCTCTTTTTTATTGATATGTAATATCTGTACATCTTTTTATTGATACATAATATTTGTACATATTTATAGGATACATATGATACTTTGTTCCATGCCGAGAATGTGTAATGATCAAGTATGGCATTTAGGATATCCATTACCTCAAGTATTTATCATTTATATGTGTTGACAATATTTCAAGTCTTCTTTTTAGCTATTTTGAAATATACAACACATTCTTGCGAACTGCAGTCACCCTACAATGCTACAAAACGTTAGAACTTATTCCTTCCATCCAACTCTGCAACTGTAGCCATTAACTAACTTTTCTTCATCCTCCCAATGCCCTACCAATGCACACACACTTCTCAGCCTCTAGTATCTATATCATTATACTCCCTACCTCCATGAGATCAACATTTTTAGCTCCCATATATCAATAAGAATATGCACACAAGGAGGGGAGCATCACACACTGGGGTCTGTTGAGGGGGAACAGAGGAGGGACAGAAGTGGGTAGGGAGGGATAATATGGGGAGAAATGCCAGATACCGGTGATGGGGGGGATGGCAGCAAACCACATTGCCATGCATGTACATATGCACATGTACTCCAGAACCTAAAGTGCAACAACAACAACAACAACAACAAATATATATATATATATATATATATATATATATATATATATATATATAATATACAATGTCTGTCTTTCTGTGCCTGGCTTTATGTAAATGTACATGTAGAAACTTGATTATACTTGTATTCTAACAGTTAAAAAGGAATAATTTACTTTCAAATATAGAAATAAGAATTCTAATTTTAGAGCCTCCAAGCTCTGAACTACATAACTGTGCCCATTAATCTCTTACTCTCCTATTAATATAAGAAATTTGGAGAAGGAGGAACTTCAAGATAGCTGACTAGAAGCATCTGGGACTCACCTCCTCCACAAAGAAGAACCAAAATACCAAGTAGTTCATCACACTTTTAGTAGATCACCCAAGAGAGAATGTGAAATCCAACAAGAAATGTTTAAGCCAAGAAAGGAGCAGGAAGTGAGGCAGCCTGTTCACACTCGGCAAGTCACTGTGGCGGAACACCTCTCAAGGGCCTAAATGTCAAATTATGGCATTATGGTTTCCAAATAAAATCATAATGAAAGCATTAAAATCAGGTAGGTATTTATTAGTTGCATAAGTCTTGCACTTCTGAACTACCCTTTAAATACAGTGAAATACTGAGCCAGTGCATGCCAAGGGAATATCCAATGCATCTTATCTATGTTTTACTTCTCAATGTAGTGACCAAGGGTGAACAGGGAATACTTTCACTTACCAGCCTTCAGGTCTAGATGCTTCTTCTTTTGATTCTGAAAGGAATTATGGGTTAATTTTTCATACTTATAATTTCTCAGTGAGGGAAATGAGGTCCAAGAAGACTTGTCCAGCAAGTTAAAGGAAACACTTATAATAAATTCAGATGCCTACAGTCATATAAACCACATGGGAAAATAGCCCATATTTACACATAGAGTCTTGAATGCCCAGAAAGTGACCTAGTTTGAAGAATAATTTTAACAGTTCAAGTGCAACTCTGATAAAATAATGCACCCAATAAATATTTGTTGAGGAAAACTGTTAAAATCAGGATGTGAGATGATTCTCTCTCTGTTCTTTAATAGTAAAATTGGAACATTTTCTCTGAGAGGCAAGAAGCAATAGCAATTTCCCAAAATTTCTGAGCCTCTAAAAAGGATCATTTATATTTTCATTTAACACTGTACTTTATACAAAGAAAACTCTTAATAGATACACATGCAACCAATCCTATATTTGTCACAGCTTGATATTGTGGACATCATAATATTCAGTGTATAAGAAATGGTGTCTATTTCTATTAGGCTGTCATCTACTAGACTAGACTATAGGACTTTTTCCACTTTGTTTCAGTGCATAGAACAGCATCTGGCATAGAATTCTCACTGAATAAATTTTGTAAAATGCAGAACAATACAAACTGCAGATCTATGTGGCCGTGGCACCTTCCCTGGGCCTCCTGCTTCACTCAGTGGGCAATGAGTCCATGCAACAAAGGGAGTGCCCAACTGACATTTGTGTGCCTTCTTTCTACTTCTACACTTCTCTGAGGCCTCTGACTTCTTTAGCCAAACAGCTCTAAACTTGTTTTTAGAGACTGGAATGGAGCATACCATGCTACCAGTGTGCAGCTCCTCATACTGAAAGGTAGACAAGAGATAGCTCTGTCAGGCATGGAAGGGCAAATATTGGACATGGGGATGCTGTGGCCACCTGTGAATTTACCACTACCCATTGTGGTGCTGGATAGAGTTGTGGCTGTGCAGAAATTGAAGTGGCCCATGGGCTTTCATTTGTGGTTTTTTTTTCTCAACCCTGCAAATTTTAAGAGAAGTCTTATTTAAATAAACAGATTGATCAATAAATGAATGAAAATAATGCCTTTTACATAACAAATAAAATCAATAAATACACCAGTAAAAGAGAAATTAAAAGGTTTTTCCAAAGATTCTGATAATGGTAAACTCTGTAAAATTGGATAAGAACCTCTTTTAGATACATGATTTGACCCAGAAACCCCACTACTGTGGATCTGCCCAAAGGAAGAAAAATCACTGTATCAAAAAGACACCTCCACTCATATGTTCATCACAGCATTGTTCACAATAGCAAAGTCATTAACTTAACTTAAATGTCAACATGATTGGATTTAAAAAAATGTGGTATATATACACCACGAACACAACACAGCCATAAGAATAATAAAATTATGCCATTTGCTGCAACATGGATGGAGCCAGAGGTCAGTAACCTAAGTGAAATAACTAAGAAACAGAAAATGCCACATGTTCTCACTTATAAGTGGGAGCTAAACAATGGGTACCGTGGACACACAGAGGGAAAGAATAGACACTGGGGACTCTGACAGCGGGGAGGGTGGAAAGAGACTGAGGGTTGAAAGATTAGCTATTGGGTACAATGTTTACCATTTGGGTGAGAGACACACTAGAATGCCAAATTTCACCACTATGCAATAGATTCATGTAACGAACCTGCACATGTACCCTATGAATGAAAATAAAGGAAATAAAAGAAGCATACCTACTTCATAGAACTGCTATAAAGATTAAACAAATTATTATTTGTAAAGGAATAGAATAGTATCTGACTCACAGTCAGCACTCTGGAAGGGCCAACTTCCATAGTTAAATGTGATGCTATTGTTAAATAACATAGATAGTGTGTGATTATTCTTATTATATACCAATTTATATTTAATCTCAAAAGCAGGCATGGTTTCTGAGTGTAGTCAATTTAAATTTTAGGCTGTTCACCAAACTAACTACAAAGCCAGTAGATTTTAACCATCTCAAAATATTTCTAGTATGTTACCACTGTTGGTTACTGTAATATTAATTCAGTATGAGTTTAGTAAGTCAGCAGGTGGAAAGGCTGTGTTTTAACTTTGTCTTCCCTATCTGTTCAATGTTTCAATCATTTAACATCTATGCTAAAGTTACAGAATAATAAGAAAGATCCTAATCTCCAACTAGGTTGGATTGCTTCACGGATATCACATGCTGGGAACACCAAAGCAGCTGGGGCATAGAAGCCAAGAAGAGCCACCAGAAACAAAGATAAATGGATTGGATAAGCTGTAAAAATAATCATACTACTGCAAACAAATGCCTTTCTACCATCTTTTAGAGTGAAAATGTAATTGCTTATACCTATTTTTATTTAATTACATTTTAGGATTCTATTTTTTTCTTGAGATAGCTAACCAAAAGATAGCTAACCAAAATTTTTAATTTCAAATGGACATAAATTACATGTCTAAAAACTCATGCATGTTAAAGGTGAACTAGAGGCAGAGCAAAGAATTTTTATTTTTCAGGTCTTACAAATAGTTTCTGATTATTGCCCTCAAAGTCAATATTGCTGTTGTTTTTCTTAAAGCACCTTTTGAGAAAATGCTTCTCTACAACGTCTTCCGAAGTGAGTTAAAGTTATAAGCTACTGAACAAAAACTTTCAAATTTTACATTACAACATCAAAGCATCTGTGAATATATTATCAACAGTGTCAGCAGCACAATGAAATTAAGTTAGTATACAATATCTACCGAAACTTTCATAACATTGCTTTCTTTTTCACACAAGTCAGACTGATTTGAAAGATAAGCATTTGTTTGAAAATTAATAGCAACAGTCTTTTGTTTCATTTTATGCAGCTTTAAAGACCAAAGGAGCCTTAGGAATTAATTGCAGGCTTCTAATAAACACAATGATGTAATGACGTATTTAACATTACTGTGTTTTGTTTGATTCCAAATAAATTGCAGATTTTTTCTGGTGTGATACTAAAACAATTACCATTTGCAAAAAGGATAATTAATCTGCAATTTTTTCACATTAGATCATATATCTCTAAAGAGTGCCCACAGATTTGATAGTCTTCAGCTGCTGTGTATTTATTTTTCATTTTTTTTCTACTGGTGTACCACCCCATCAGTGCTGACATTTAAATGAGTGAGTATTCAACACAAATGTGATCATTTGTACAGCATCCAATGCGGCCCCATACTGAGATGATTGCTTCTGGGAGCCATCCACGGGTTCTCAAATAGGGGGGAAAAGCCAGGCAAAATTTTATCAATTTACATTTTTCTGTGATTAATTTTTATGCAAATAGGGGCCCGACCGTGCTCCCATCTCACCTGAATCATCCGGATCATCAAAGACAAATTGAGCATCACTTATTTAAAAAATAGGCTTTAAACTACTCTACAGCTGTGTTAGAAAATACTAAGAGCGGGGCATGAACTTCTCTAATATAACGGGAATAGATAAGAAAATGTCTTTTATGTGCATTTTGTACACAATGCCATAAACATAGAACTTAACAAAATTCAAAGTGAAAAAAAAAAAAACCTTTGCTTTGAATATTGTTTGGTCCTTGTAAATATTCAACAATGGGAATAGCAGTGTATGAAGCAACATTTCCCCAGTGAACACATAATCAGAAGTGTTTCCCACTAAGCAAAATATACTGACATGTCTTTGCCTACTTTTTATTGCTTCTGGAATAAAGTGTCTAATAAACAGAATTATACAGAGAAAACAAATATCTTTGTGGTTGGGGGTTTATATTGTCGATATTACGTTGCAAAAAGAGACATAGCACTTTTAATCCCATGCAGTATAATTCTAAATTCATATAACTTACACAAAAGTAATAGAACTATTTAGTTCACATTTGAGATCCATTAAAATTATATAAATCTATTAGATTTTTTTCAAATAACATTATTCAGATTTATGAAATACAAATAAAAGTGTTTTCCATGACATTGGAATCAAGTTAACGGTGCAATTTATATTTTAAAAAATTGTCAGAGCTTACAAATGCCACCTCAGCAGTGACTAAGTTCAATCTGCTATTTTTAAGAAAAAGCTGTATTTTCTCACATTATGTATTTTTAAATGTGCTTATAGTTTTGTGTTCATTACTTAGTTATCAAAATCTTCCCAGATGTCTGTCTCCCTCTCTCATGAAAATAATCACCAGAGCAGAAATAAATTGTTGACAATTCTCTGAGAATGGAAACAGACCACAGGGGGTAAAAATCTGGTTATCTAAATGGGCGATGTAATCGAAGGTTCAGCTAAGCTAAGGGAATTTCAACATAAACAATGCTCTTACTTCCAAGAGCAGGTTCTCCTTTATATACAATAGCGGAGGAACGCCAGTCTTTTTCTTACTGCTGTGAGAAAAGTGCTGAACAGGAACAAGATTAGAATCTTAAAAGCTGTCCTGGGGAGCAAAATTACTGTGCATCATACAGGTGAGGAGGTAAAAAGAGCAAAAATACATGGAATTTATTCCGTGGTTTTTAGAGTTTATTTCAAGAAGACAGAAATAAAGATATCTCAATCCATAGTGACAGTTACTCCATGTGAGATGGCTGTGTGTGTATGCGTATGCACGTGTGAGTGTGGGTATGTGTGTATACAGAACTATGTCACTCGGCCTCCTCTCTCCTCACCAACAAATACGCCATTCAACACTACATTTCACATACAAGAAATCTTGTCTCCATTCTCACTGCCTCACTTCAAAAACAACCTGAGATAAACAGATTTTTCTCTCACAAAAATTCACCAATGTTAGCATGGGAAGCAACTGATAAGAAATAGGAGAATAACTGGATTTCTACAATTCTTGACACAACACACTAGGTCTGTCTCATCGGATCTTAGGGTGAGTCAGTTAGACCAGCCAGCACAGAAGGTCATCTGCTGTGATTATATCAGAAGTAGAAGCAGTTCCTATCGTTCATAACCTGGAGATTTCACAGCCTTAAACAAAATTGGGCGTAACGTGATGTTCGATCCCTAAGGATTTGCAAACTCTATCTGTGACTTTAAGCAGCAGCTGTTTAGTTGAAAGCAGGTCAGCTGGCAAGCACACAGCTGTTTTTTGAAAGTCCAGGATATTTGCCAGTTTAATGTAAAAACCAGCCTGTCTCTCACAGAAGTAAATTGGCACCTCCCAAATGACAGGGGGAACTGTTTCCACATGTGCTGACTGAGTACATTTGGGGACAATGGGAGAAGAGATGGGAGAAGGCGAAAACTTTGGGAATGGCACCCCACTAACTTAGGCAAGAAATACTGTTTTTCCTAAAAGGACAGGGAGTCCAGGGCAGTTGGTGAGTTCACAGGGTCTCAAGGTCCATGCATCTAACCTTGGCCACAATTTTCTCCACAGAGATCAGATGATTCCTTCATTTCTGAACAATTCTTTCCCTGTGAATCATCCCAAAAAAGGCGACACTGACTCCTTAATTTAAAGAAAAAGCACAACTTTTGGATTCTGTTTCCTACACTTCAAGTCTTCAGCACAGGAAACAAAATCACAATACTTCTTGGCAGTAATTGTGAATTTTAAAAGATTTTAAGGCAAGGAGCTTTAGAAGGAGAGAAATAAATGAGAAAAGAAAACTTCAGCATAATTGGACTACCATGTGTGAGCAGGTCCAGTAGAACACAATCATCTCGGTTTCTGAATTTTAAAATTAAAATGCCTGTAAATTTTAATCAATCAAACAGAATGATTTTCTCTCCTTTTTATTATAGAATGAATGATAAATCATGTTAAAACACTGCAGTATGCTGAAGTATGTGGGTTTCTCTTTTTTGTACATTTACGGCATGCCTATTTATAAGTTTTTGAAAATTAAGATATAATTTACATAGAGTAAAATGTGCAAATCATAAATATATAGTACAACGACATTTTTCAACATTTAGACATCTGTGTAAAAATATGACAGCAAACAGTAGATAGACTATTTTTATCACATCACTTTATCCTTACTAAAAATACATGGAAAAAAAATAAATGAGGTAATAAACTATATGAGGTCCAGTGAGAAAGGTGGGGCCCAGATAAATCAAGGAATTTGCCACAGGTGAAGAGACTTAGTTTCAAACACATGACCATCTGATTCTAAAGTCCACATCCTTCCCCCAAGCCACAGTGCTTCTATCAAGAAAGGACCATGAGAACATGATAATCAACATTTATGGAAATAAATTCCAAAACTAAATTATGCTGAATTATTTTTTAATTAATAGTAAGAACATTTTATGAGACAATACATTAAAACCGACATCCTGATATTCCCAACACTCAAAGAAATGACATATTTTCCTTTTGGGAGGGAAATTAGTATTAGGTTCAGCAGCATCTAGCAGAAAACTTACATTAATGGTGGATTAAACATGATAGACATATATTTTTCTATAATGTATAAATCCAGAGATTGGCAGCCTAAGTTTTTTCTTATGACATTTATTTAGTTATTAAAAACCCAAAGCCTGTCTTTATCTACTATTCTTACATCTTTTCCTTCCCTGTGGTTGTTTCATGGTCACAAATAATTGCTGCAGCTCCAGCCATCATGTTTACTCTCCAGACAGCAAGAAGGAAAAAAGGCAGTGGTAAAAGATTTCCTGCCTAATACTTTTGTCAGTACCTTTTAAGTAGTTTACCCAAAGATTTTACATAATGACTTCCACTTTTTTTTTTTCTTTTTTTTTTTTTTTTTTTTTTTGAGACTTACTTAGTCTCCCTCTGTCACCAGGCCTTAGTGCAGCGGTGCAATCTTGGCTCATTGTAACCTTTGCCTCCCATGTTCAAGTGATTCTCCTGTCTCAGTCTCTCAGGTAGCTGGGACTACAGGCCCATGCCACCACATTAAGCTAATTTTTGTATTTTTAATAGAGATGGGATTTTACCATGCTGGCCAGGATGGTCTCAATCACTTGATCTCGTGATTCACCTACCTCAACCTCCCAAAGCGCTGGGCTTACAGGTGTGAGCCACTGCACCTGGCCAATGACTTCCACTTTTTATATCAATGCCCAATTATATCTATACTGGAGACTGGGGTATTAAGTATTTTGGCTAGACCTCTTTCTACCCCTTAAAATCAAAGAGAAAGGAAGAATGAAAATTTGTAGACAATTAGTGGTTTCTTTTCCAGAAAGAGAGAAAAAGCTTACAATTTAAGTACTTAGAATAACAAATTTAGGAAATTCTAAATATAATAAGGTAAACAGTTCTGCTCATGACCTGACCTCATTGCACTGAAAAATACCATAAAAAAGAATGGTATTCTTTCTGAAGTGACCTAGTGAAAATAACTCTTACTGTCTTTAAGAAAAATAAGAAACAGAAGCCAAAATGTAAAATGCAATTAGTTTTTGTTTGTTTGCTTGTTTATTTGTTTTTGTTTCTGTTTTTTTTGAGACAGAGTCTTGCTATGTTGCCCAGGCTGGAGTGCAGTTGCACAGTCTAGGCTCACTGCAATGTCTGTCTCCAGGGTTCAGGCGACACTCCTGCCTCAGCCTCCCAAGTAGCTGGGACTATAGGCATGAACAATCACATCCAGCTAATTTTTGTATTTTTAGTAGAGACGAGGTTTCACTATGTTGGCCAGGCTGGTCTTGTACTCCTAACCTCAAGTGATCTGCCTGTCTCAGCTTCCCAAAGTGCTGGGATTATAGATGTGAGCCATGTGAGCCACCTCGCCCATCCTATTTATTTGTGTTTAAGGGAGAGAAAAACCGCAAATGAAACTGGACCATTTGATAATATTTCTTAATTGTCTACAATGCTAGAAACTGTTCTGGGCACTTGGGATACAGACGTGAACAAGACAAACATTTTTACTGTTATCATGGAGCTTATAGTTAATACACAAAGAAGATCTCAAAATAGCATCATGCAGAGAATTAAAATAAGTCAACATGATAGAGATGGACTGTGTGACTAATTTATACGGGGTCATCAGGAAAGACCTCCCTTAAGAGGCTACATTTAAACTGCGATTTGAATGACAAGAAAAAAATGAGCCATATAAAGCTGACATGAAGCATTTGGGGCCAGAGGAACAGCTGGTGCAAAGGCTCTAGATGAAGCTTGTCCAACCCTTGGCCAGTGGGCCATATGTGGCCTAGGATGCCTTTGAATGTGGCCCAACACAAATTTGTAAATTTTCTTAAAAGATTATAAGTTTTTTTGCAATTTTTTTTTCTCATCAGCTATCAGCTATCATTAGTGTTAGTGTATTTTATGTGTGGCTCAAGACAATTCTTCTTCCAATTCAGGCCAGGGAAGCCAAAAGATTGGATGTCCCTGCTCTAGATAGAAAAAAGCTAAGTATGCTCTAGAAGCAGTGAGAAAGCTGGGAGGCTGAAGCAGAATGGGGTGAGGGAAACCGTTATATACAGAAGATGAGGTCACGGAAGTGGGCAGGAGCCAGACAGACTTTGCGGTGTTTTGCAAACCAAGAAAAGAAGTTCAGATTCTATTCTAAACATAACAGAGAGTCCTAAGCAGGAGAGTAAAATTAACTGATTTTCATTTAAAAATAATGACTCTGGCTGCTAGTTGGAGAACAAACAGTAGGAGAGCAAAAGTAGAAGCAGGAAGAGCAGTTAGGAACCAAATGCTGTAGAATGGATGATGGTGACTGGGAGTAGAGTTTGGTGAAAATCAAAATAAATGGACAAATTCAGGATGTAGAGGATGTAGGAATGCAAGCGAATGCAGGCATGGGAATCAATGAATAGATTCTTCCATTGAACTTGGGGAGATAGTAGGTATTGGGATGGGACTAGTGAAGGAAAAAGAAAAGAGGAAAAATTCCCAGCTGCTCAGCTTGAAAAAAGTGGGATGATGGTGACTGGAGTAAGGAGTAAGTTTGGGAAAGGAAAATAAGCACTGTATTGGGGATATGTTCAGTTAGAAATTCCAGTAACAGCTCCAGATGAAAATGCCTGGCATGAAAGTGGATCTATGAATCTGCAGAGGTTGAAACTGGAGCTGCAGATTTGGGAATCATTGATATTTCTACAGCATTTCAATTCATGGGAGTAGTGAGATCATCCAGGAAGTAGAGAGGTAATAGAGAAGTCAGAGAACACAGCTCCAGGATATGTGACATATAGAGTTAAAACAAAATAAGAGGGGGCAGTAAAAGAGACTGAAAAGGAGTGTCTAGTGATCTAGGAGAGAAATCAAGAGAAGAATATGTTTCAAAAGTAGGAAGTACTTAAACAAGTTGAATACTTTATAAGATCAAATAATATAAGAACAGAGAAATGACTTTTGGAAAACCTGTTTACATAGTACAGAGGAATAAGTTATTTTTTTAATATTTCATTTAATATGAGTGAAACTGTGTTCCAGAATCAAGATCATTTATATTCCTGAAGAAACAAGACAATCCAAACAAACAAAGACTACTGTATTGACTCCCAAGTTCAATCTGAGAGCCCTATTGCAGTCCTTGGGAATTCTGAAAAATAAAAACAAACCTGAGAATCCGTAGTCCTCCTCATCCTCTCTCTAATGCACAGAAATGCACCATATCACATCAAAACACAGACATTTAAAGTACATTTAAGTAGCCTTTTGCTCTCTTCTATGCTTTACACATTAGCAACCAGCATATTTGTGCTTTCTAAGGTGGAGTGCTACCAAGCAGTATGAATTATTTCTGCTCAAACGCATTCAATAATGTATTTAGAGAGTTGGAGAAGACATCTTCTTTAAATAATATATAATATTGTACGTTCAAGATATTTCTCATACCTTTACCTAAGAAGCCATTTTTTTTTAAGTAAATGCAGTGGGATGCCAAAAATAAAACCAATTTGTGGTTTTTCTTGTACAAGGATGAACTAGAAACCTCTCAGACTACCAAAACTTGCTGTGAGTGATGGGAAGAGACCGTCCAGAAAAGACTCGTGTCTTAATTTGGAGAGGTGGGTGATGACTGGTCATATGTGCATATGTGTGTGCATATCTGAGCCCAAAACACTTAAACTGGAAAGGTGAAGAATGGTGTATCTCTACTAGAGCCAGCCCCAAAACCTGCCAAGAAATAAACGCTCAGATGTAAAGATATTTTTTCAAGAGACATTGTGAAAACAAAAGGTACAATCAGAGCTGCCTCAGAATCTAGGTGACAAAAGCAGCACAGAATTGGGGAGTCAACAACAGTGGAACATATATATCCAGTTAAGTTTGTGCATGCAATGTAAAATGCATTCAGTACCTTAAGAGAGACACACACACAAAAAATTCTTATTCCTGTAGGATCTCATTTGAAGATACGCTTTCCAAGGAGCATAATCCAGAATGATCACTGTAGAGACTGTACAAAGCACAACACCTTTTGGCATCTGGAGGCATTTTCAGTGTTAGGAATGCACTGAAAGATGCTCCTAGGAGGAGTAAATCCATGCTGTCATGGAGGCACCTGTGGGATGGGTAAGAACTTTATGAGTCGATGACTTGTGTGCCCTCAACAAGGAAGCAACAGCCAAAGAATATGAGAGACAAGATATGAAACACTGGAGACACTCAGACATAACCAGGGAGACACAGGAAAGATGATGTAGAAGAGTGAAGGTGCTGGAGCTGTGCAGGCGAAGCTCTTAGTCAGAAAATGTGGCTATTTGTTAGGTGATCTTATTCTTACCTGGGGTGATAAGGTCTTAGGCCATTTAGGTTACATTGATAACAAAGTGTGTGTTTTATAATACAATTCTATGTTTATTTTCTTCTTATTAACTGTACTAGGCTATTTACACAGTGGATTGTAGCTAAAGTTATTTAGTAAAGACGTGCCATGAATAGACAGTTTCACTAACGCTAATCACGCAAGTGCAGTGAAGCAGCTTATGTTCCAGTAAGTAACATGGGTGAGAACTTCCCATTCTTGTGACATTTTCCGGGCCAGTAGACTTGAAATTATGCCATTCCAAAATAATTTTGGGGTGGGAAGCTTCCTGGTATAATACAGCCACATTTAAGTGAGTATTATGAAGAAACGCTGATGTGAGAAAGCTGTAATATTGCTGGCATAAAAATAGGTGCTGCCAGGGAGTGAGGCAACTGACAAATGGATTTGCCAAGGGAGGGCTAAGGGACATCCCTCGTAACCATGAGGAGGCTGGCTTGAAGCAGCAGGTGCTGAGCTCCAATGAGAATCCAAGACCTCAAGAGCAGACAGGAGGGAAGGCTCCTTACAGAGGAGGGAGGCAGGGTACTTGGGAGTGAGTGCGACTCCAGAAAGAGACTGCAATAATAGGTATACATCTATCAAAACATCAGAGTGTACACCTTAATCATATACCATAATAATAAGTAAAAAACCGAGACAAAGGGGTCCCATGCGAGGTCACCAGGTTTAGTTACGTATTCCCAATCAGCAAAATGCCATGATTCCAATTGCCTGATTCTAAAAGTTAAATTGTATTGGTGCTGAATATTAATAAAGCTCTTAAATAATATAAAGGAAAACTCAGTGGCAGCTGGACCGGACAGCTCAAATTTGGAAGCTTTAAACTAGATGTTTATTTAGGGCATGCTATGCACCACCGATGTCAATAAGTCCTGTGGTTACTGTAAACATAACTATACCAAGTGTACAAGCATGCACATATGACCTCTGCTGTCTCTCCCCTGACTCCTCTTGTCTTTTCCAGCTTGAAAAATATATATGCTTTTGGAAGGACTGAGTATGCATAACAACAAAATAAGTTTACTTATAAGAGATTTTACCAAAAACATACAAGTAAATTTTTAAAAAGTAACATGGGTAGCAAATTGCATTCCTTCAAATAAACAATGGGAACACATAAGACAAAGAGAAAACAGCTTTTATAATATTTTGGAGAAAGAATGTAAATATACTGAAGATGGAGGATGAGAATAAAACAAGGAGAAAGAATATCATATACTTCACCCATGTATGTAATATTCATTCAACAAGCCATGCTTGAGACCTAGTGTACGCCATGCACTACTGCATTGCTGAGAAACCAGAAATGAAAATGGCATGCTCCCTGCCTTTCTAAGAGCAAATGTTACACAAATAAAGTACAGTGTAAAATGCACTGTCTTAAGGTGCCTTAAGAAAAACATAAAATTATACTTCTTCTCATAAGATCTCATTTGACTATAAGTTAACTATAAAATGCTAACAAGTCATTTTAAAAGAAATGCTGTATTTTTCTTTTAATATGAATGTATCCACAGGTTAAACTCAGAGATCTGAATTCTACTTTCAGAAGAACGAGAGGTGACCACCTAGCTGAAGGTTAACCTTTTGCAGTGAACAAATAATGACTGACAAACCAAGACAGGCTATTTAACAGGATAAGCTCCCTATGGCTGAATGAAAGATCTGACTTCCAAGGAATTATTTAAACCCAAACTCAGTGAGGCAATCCTGCCAAAGATAGATGCCAACCTGACTTTTCATATTCAAGCTTTCGAAGCCAGGACTCAAAGCTAGGCTGCGGCAAGTTCTTAGAAAGAAATTGCCTTCCAAGTATTACCCCATTATAGCTGGTGCCCCCACAGCCTGGCTCTTTCTCCCATCACCATGGTGACTTGCTGAGTCATATCCTCAGCAGGTATATGTAAGTACACTGTAAAGATACGTGGAGAGGCCATGATGATACTGAGAGACACAAAGCTGAAGGAAGGGTGAAATTTTTAACCACTAAGAAAACTGAAGAAACAAAGTCCAAAGTCTAGAAATCTGGTATACACTATTTTGGAAGACAATGCAGTATTTCAGGGAAAGTTACTACTGCTTGACTGTCAATACTAGTCTTGATATAAAAAATCTAAAGTAAAAGTAGAGAAAACTTGTTTTTGTGTATTATATTCTATGAAGAAGAGAAGCACTGAAGTCGACCCAACAATATATTGCACAGCTTGTGGTAAACTCAATTCAGTTTGCATATTTCATAAGATATTTGAGACCAAGCAAGTTAATTTTGATTTTCACTCATAAAGTAGGCTTAACTTTCCTAAATTTTAAGATTTACTTAATTTAAAAAAGATGGCATGAGAAAAAAAAATTATATAAAAGTTACTTTTCTAATATATAGCAAATGTTGAAAACTTAGGTTACATCCTACTTCTTCCAAATACTATTTGTAATTTATTTCTAAATAACCCCTGGGTCAAGGAGAAAGTGTCAAAATTTTTAAATATTCTGAAATAAAATACTTTTAAGTTAATGTAGCTTTTTTATAAGCTAACAAAATGAAAATGAAAACACAGCATCAAAATTTAGAGATTGCCTGTGATAAAGCACTACTTTGAAGGAAATTAACAGCATTAAATTTTATATTAGTAAAGAAGAAAGATGTAAAGTCTGTAATCTAAGTTTCTGCCTTACGAAACTAAAGAGAAGCAAATTAGGCATCAAGCAAGCAAAAAGAAAGAAACAATAAAGATTAAAGCATAGGTCAACAAAATTGAAAACCAATGAGCAATAGATAAAAATCAATGAATGAAAATCCTATTTCTAAAACTGATAAACCTTTAGCTAGACTGACACAGAGAAAAAGAAGACAACAATAACTAATATCAGAAATGAAAAAGATCATCACTGCTGATCCCACACACACACTGAAAATACAAGTAAATACTATAAACAACTCTATGCCCATATATATGACAAATTAAAAGAAATATAACAACTACTTGAAAGACAAGAACTACAAATCTCTTTAAAGAAGAAATACGTAGTTTTAATAGGTCTATTCAAGATGTTACATTTGTAGTCAAAAATTTTCCAAAACAGAAAAGTACAGGCTCAAAGAACTTAATTTTCAAATTCTACCAAACAGTTAATGAACCATAATACCAATGCTATATAGTTTACTTCAGAAAATAGGAGAGAAAACTTTGCAATTCATTTTATGAGCCAGCATTATCCCAATACCAAAACCCACCTAAAGATCTATCAAGAATAGAAAACTACAGACCGTTATTCCTCAGGGATGTAAATGCAAAAAGTCTTCAGCAAAATATTACCAAATGAGATCCAGCAATATTTAAAAAAAGGAATGAAACATCATACAACCAAGTGACACTCTTTACAAGAATGCAAGGTTGTTCAACATTTGAAAATCAATTAATGCAACTTACCATACAACCAACTAAATAGGAAAATCATGTAATGATCTCAATAGATGTAGAAAAATTATCCAACAAAATTCTAAATGCATTCATAATAAACATTTACAGCAAATCAGGAATAGAATTGAACTTTTTTATGTCCCTCTGCTTTTCTTTTTCTACAGACTCACTCAATTGCCCAGTACAGTGGTGCAATCTCCACTCACTGCAACCTCTGCCTCCCAGGTTCAAGCAATTCTCATGCTTCAGCCTCCCAAGCAGTTGAAGTTACAGGCATTCACCACCATGTCCAGCTAATTTTTGTATTTTTAGCAGAGATGGAGTTTCACCACATTGCCCAGGCTGGTCTCAAACTCCTGACCTCAAGTGATCCACCCACCTCAGCCTCCCAAAGTGCTGAAATTACAGGTGAGAGCCACCCAACCCAGACTTTTTAACTCTTACAAAAGGCATATATATGGGTGTGTGTGTTTGTGTGTGTGTGTGTGTGTGTGTGTGTGTGTGTACATCCTATAGCTCACATCATATTCAATGATGAGAGACTGAATGGTTTCCCCCTAAAATCAAGAGCAAGACGAAGATTTAATTTATTACTACTGCTATTAAATATAGTCCCAGAAATCCTTGCCAATATACTAAGAGGAGGAATAAAAAGAAGAAATAAAGGCAAACAGGTTGGGAAGAAAGAAATAAAATAGTCCTGATTCACAGACAATATGATTGTCTTTTTAAACAACAATGTACAATAAAACACCTAGAATTAGTAAGAAGGTTTAACAAGGTTGGGAGGTACAAGATCAATGTATTTCTATATACTGGCAATGAAAGAAATAAAATGTTAAACTAAAACTCAAAAGATCACTTTACAGTTATACAAAATATTTTTTACGAAAGAAGTTTTATTGCTATTATTATGGTAAGAACAACTCACATAGGATCTACCTGCTTAGCAAATTTTTAAATGTACTATACAGTATTGTCATTTATAGGCATAATGTGATACAGCAGAGCTCTAGAATTTATTCTTCTTGCATAATGAAATTTTATAATTATTGATTGACAGCTCCCCATTTCTTCCTTCCCCCAGTCCCTGCCAACCACAATTCTATTATTTGCTTCTATGACAGAGACTGTTGTAGATACTTCTTGTAAGTAGAGTCATGCAGTATTTATCCTTCTGTGACTGGCTTATTCACTTGGCATAATGTCCTCAGGTTCATCCTCGTTGACATATATGGCAAGATTTCCTTTTTTTTTTTTTTTTTTTTTTGAAATGGAGTCTTGCTCTGTTGACCAGGCTGGAGTGCAGGGGTGCAGTCTCAGCTCACTGCAACCTCCACCCATATTAAGATAAAGCACTTAGGTTTAAGTCTTTTTAAAATGTACACAGTATCTACGTGGTAAAAACTACAAACACTGATTTAAAAAAAAAATTGAAGACCTAAATAAATAACCATATGCATGAATTGGAAAGCTTAATATCATTAAGATATTAATGTCAATTATTTCCAACTTCATCTATAGATTCAATGTAATTCCAATAAAAATCCCAGCAAACTCTTTTGTAGATTCTGACAAGCTGGTTCTAAACGTTATATGGAAAGTCAAAAGCAATTAGAATTGCCCAGTAATTCTGAAAAATAACATGCTAGAGGACTCACACTACCCAATTCCAGACCTTTCTATAGTTACATGATCAACACAGTATGGCATTAGTGCAAGGACAGAAATAAAAATCAATGGAGCAAAAGAGAAAGCCCAGAAATAGACTCACATAAACATAGTCAACTGATTTTTGATATAGGTAGAAAAGCAATTCAATTGAGAAAAAATTGTCTTTCAGCAAATAGTGCTGAACCAAGTGGATGTCTCTATGAAAATAGACAAAACCCAGAAGAATCTTGATAAATACCTCATATCTTATATAAAAATCAACTCAAAATGGATCACAGACTTAATGTTAAAATGTAAAACTCTTACAATATCTAGAAAATAATAAGAGTTTGGCTATGAGTTTTAGATACATCCCCAAAGGCACAATCAGCACAATCATCCAAAAAAATTTTTAAATTAGATGCTATCAAAATTGAAAACACTTGCTCTGTATAAGCACTTAAGAAAATGGAAGATAATATGCAGACTGGAAAAAAAATTTGTAAATCACATATCTGATAAATGACTTGTCTCCACTATTAATGAACTCTAAAATTCAGCAGTAAGAAATAACCCAAGTTTAAAAAGGGCAAATGATCTGAACAGACCATCATCAAAAGAAGATAGAAAAATGGAACAAAGAACAGGAAAAGAGGTATAAACTCATTAGTTATACCAAAAATTAAAACCATAATGAGCTATCACTACACATCAGAGAAAGCAAAATGAAACAAAAACAAACCAAAAACCCTGCCAATACCAAGGGCTATAGAGGATGCAGAACAACAGGAGCTTTCATTCATTTTTGAGGAGAATATAAAACAGTACAGTCCCTTAAGAAAACAGTTTGGTATATATTTATAAAGACAAACACACCCAATATGCTATGGTTTGGATGTTTTGGGCCCTTCAAAAATCATCTTGAGACTTAATCCTACTGTAAGAGTATTGGAAAGTGTGACCTTTGCTAGGTGAGCAGTTATGAATGCTCTGCACTCATGAATGGAATTAGATGCCCTTATAAAAGGGCTTGACAAAGGGAGCTCATCCTATTTGCCCTTTCTGCATTCTGCCTTATGAGGACACAGCATTTCTTCCCTTTGTGGGACACAGCACCAAGGCACAATCTTGGAAGAAAAGATCAGCCTTCACTTAACAACCAAACATGCTGGTGTCTTAATCTTGGACTTCCCTGCCTCTGAAGCTGTGACAAAACAAATTTCTCTTCTTTAAGAATTACTCAGTCTCAAGTATTTTGTGAGGGCTTCACAAAATGAACTAAGACACATATGACCCAGCAATCACACTTGCTAGGTATTTTCTCACATGAACAGAAAATTTTTGTTCACACAAAAACATGTACATAAGCATGCATAGCAGCATTCTTCATCTTCGCCAAAAACTTGAAAACAATATGCCTTTGAATGTTTGAACAGATAAGTTTTGATATATTCATACAGTGGAATCCTATTTATTATGAAGGAATGAGCTGTTGCACACAATATAAATGAATCTTAACATGCATTAGTTATATGGGGGGAAAAAAGCCAGACCTAAAAGGCTATGTATTTTATGATTCCATTTTGAATGACATTATGTAAAAGGCAAAGCTGTAAGGACAGAAATTGATCAATAGGTGCCAGGGACGGGGTAGAGGATAGAGACTGATTACAAAGAAGACATGCAAGGAAATACTTAAGAGTAATCAAACTGTTTTTTATGATACTGGAGTGGTAAATACATGACTGTGCATTTGTCAAAACTCATGGAATTTTATATTAAAACGACTGGCTTTTACTGTCTGCAAAGTAAAACAAAACAAAACAAAATCAGCATTTGGGGGAATAAAAATGAAATGCAGCCTGTGACAAATCAATCTATGTGTACAACAAATATACAACATCACCTCACTGGAGGAGTAAGGAAGAAAAGTGCTTATCTAATACCTGGGAAAAAAGTATTTTGTCTAGATATTGAAAGGTCATACCTAGACAAAAAGGCAAACACAAAAAGAATTGTATATAAATATTGTGTGCTCACTGTTAAATTTGTTTCCCCTAGTATTACAGTTTAGTTATTCTGACACTCTGTTATATGCATACTAAAATTGGACCAAAAAAGTGATATACATGATAGAAGCCTGGTTTCTCATTATCAAACAGAAAAGTTACAAATGAGCTTATCAATAACCAAGACAGGAATGTTAGAATGAACCCACAGTGCTGGATTAGAATGAAACATAACAGTATCAACTCATGTTTATTTTACCATTATGTGTGTATGTGTTTGTGTGTATGTATATACACTAGCATCCAGACCCTGATTTCTAAATAGCCTTCTGCAATAAAGAGATAGACTTGAACAAAATAGCTGATTCTATACTGAGGCAAGGAACAACAAGATGAACCTTGATTCTGTTGTAGTGTCACAAAGTAAGAAAGAGTTTAAAAGGAAGGGGGTTGGAGTTGGGCACAGTGGCTCATATCTGTAATCCCAGCACTTTGGGAGGTTGAGGCAGGAGGATTGCTTGAGCCCAGGAGTTCAAGACCAGTCGGGGCAACATAGTGAGACCCCTAATTCTAAAAAAAAAAAAAAAAAAAAAAAAAATTAGTCCAGCATTGCATGCAACTGTAGTCCTAGCTACTCAGGGGGCTGAGTTGGGAGGATCACTTAAGCCCAGAAATTCAAAGCTGACATGAGCCATGACTGTGCCACTGCTCTCCAGCCTGGGCAATAGAATAAAATCTAGACTCAAATTAAAATTAATAAGTGGGGAATGGGGAGGGAGTATAGTGCCTGTCAAAAAAACACAGCAGAAACCAATATGATTAAGTTTCCAAAGACTAAAGCTGAAACAATCTGAGCAAAAATAAATAATGATAGTATTGAATTATCACCCAAAGAATAAAATAATTATCCATGAGTCCATATAAGCAGTAAGTTTAATAAATAAGTAAATGAGGAAGAATGAAAGAATTGATATATTTTCTTTGCAAAAGAATTCCAATCAGTAAATGTTTAAAAAATGAGAGAAATAAGAAATCACCATTAGAACATCATAGCAATGAATGCCACAGAGAAAACCCACCAATGAATGCTAAATTAATGGGCGGAAGGTTTGAAAAAAATTGGATATTTGCTCAAACTTATGGTATCTCCCCTCAAATATTTACTAATTATTGTGATGTCCAAACTATAACCTTTAATAGTCCTCCCTCTAGGAGGTAAGAACTTAATTCCTCCCTCGATAGAAGGAAAAAACAGTAACTTGACAGTGGAGAAATCTGGCAGACACCATCTTAACCAAGTAATCAAGGTTAACATCACCAGAAATATGTAATATTGATGTCATGCACCCCCTGATACAATGTAATAAAAAGAGAATATTACTTCTATGGTATTTTCCTCCAAAATCGATAACTTCAGTCTAATTTTAGAAATTCTTTGCCAAATCCGAATTCAAGAATATTCTAAAAAATATCTGGCCACTATTGAGAAGGGTCAAGGATATGAAAAATGAGGAAATTTTGGGAAACTGACATAAATTAGAGGAGACTAAGGAAACACAACTACTGAAGGCCGTGTGGTATCCTGGATTAAATCTGGGAACAGAAAAGGGGACATTGGTGGAAAAACTGATGAAACCTTATAAGGCTTTAGTTTAGTTAATACTATTGTACCAATGTTGATTTATTAGTTCTGATAAATGTATTGGTTACATAAGATGTTAGCATTAGAGGAACTTGAGTGAAAGAGCTGTAGGAACTCTCTATACTACCTTGACAATTCTTCTGTAAATAAAAAATTATTTCAAAATGAAAAATAGTACAAGTATTATATCTAATCTAATTTCCTTAAGTACTCTACTTGAAAATTATTGTGTTTTTGTTTTCCAAAAATTTTCAATAAATTAAAGATTGTTGACAATTATAAGAGTAGCAACATGTGAATGTAATGCCAGCCTCAAAATCTGAAAACTTTGGTCCAAATTCCAGACCCACCAAAAAGCATGATCCCCAGGAACTTAGGGATTCTTTGAACCAAGTTTTCTAATCATCAAAATAAGGAGTTTGGACAAGGTGACTCATACATCACTTCCATCTTACAAAAGGTGGGGAGTTAGAAAGGAGATAGCTTATATTTTTAAGAAAATATAAATCTAAAAATATTTTTAATGTAAAATATATACCACAAATACAAATGTCAAATAAAATGAAATATTTGTTGGCAATCTTAAGAGCATACTGGAGACCATCTCACAGCATTGTTATCAAATTGCAAAGAGGACTGGGGCTTGTGACACGACTTGTTCCCCCCTTTCAGAATGAAGTCAGCATGTCCACCGAGATGGCCAAATAGGAAATGCTCTGGAGCGCAGTTCCCAGAGAGACAGACACAGAAGATGAGTGACCTCCACATTTCCAACAAGGTACCAGGTTCGTTTAAATGGGATTGATTGGACAGTGAGTGTAACCCAGGGAGGGTGATCCAAGGCAGGGCAGGGCACTGTCCCACCTGGGAAGTGCAACCCATTGGAGGATAGGGGCTTTACTGCCTTGGCATGCCAGTTCAGATACTGCACTTCTCCTATGCCCTTTGCAACCCACAGCCCAGGAGAACAATGCTGGGCTAAGTGCCACAAGTTGCCAGTGCAGATCTGAGTGACAGCTCCAGCTGGCCCAGCACCACGAGTTGTAGGCACAGAACTGGGTGGAGGTTTTGGCTAGCACAGAGAGCAACTGCAGGATAGATCTACCCACCCCCCAGAAAGAGGAAGAACTAAAAGCAAGGAGACAGTGTTACAGCTTGGCAGATGCCACCCCGACAAAGACCAGCAAACTGAAGCCCTCTCCCTTGAGAGTTTTGCAGCCAGTACATCAGTTCAAGCTCAGCCAGGGATGATCAAGCTCAAGGGGGAAGGACATCCACCATTGTGAAGGCAGGTCAAATCTCATCTGTGTAAACAAAAGCCAGAGGAAGCCTACACAGTGGCTGGGCTGAGTCCAAGGCAGCCCAGCAGTGCTTCTGCAGGCAGACAAGGGACAGACTGCCTCCTCAAGTGGCTCCCTGACCCCTGTGTAATCAAAAAAAAAAAAAAAAAAAAAAAGCCTCATACAACAGAGGGGCCTGACTGTTAGAAGGAAAACTAAAAAACAAAAAGAAATAGCTTCAACAACAACAGAAAGGATGTCCACTCGGAGACCCCATTCAAAATCACCAACTTCAAATATCAAACGTAGATAAACCCACGAAGATGGGAAGAAATCAGCGCAAAAAGGATGAAATCATCAAAGACCAGAATGCCTCTCTTCCTCCAATGGAGTATAACTCCTCACCAGCAAGGGAAAGAAACTGGATGGAGAATGAGTTTGACAAATTGACAGAAGCAGGCTTCAGAAAGTGGGTAATCACAAACTTCTCTGAGCTAAAGGAACATGTTCTAACCCAATGCAAAGAAACTAAAACCTTGAAAAAAGGTTAGAAGAAATGCTGACTAGAATAACCAGCTTAGAGAAGAATATAAACCACTTGATGGAGCTGAAAAACACAGCACAAGAACTTCATGAAGCACACATAAGTTTCAATAGCCTAATCGATCAAGCAGAAGAAAGGATATCAGAGATTGAAGATCAACTCAATGAAATAAAACAAGAAGGCAAGAGTGGAGAAAAAAGAGTGAAAAGAAATAAAGCCTCCAATGTGAAAAGACCTAATCTACACTTGATCGGTGTACTTGAATGTGATGGGGAGAATGAATCCAAGCTGGAAAACTCTCTTCAGGATATTAGCCAGGAGAACATCCCCAGGGTAACAAGGCAGGCCAACAATCAAATACAGAAAATATCACAAAGATACTCCTGAAGAAGACCAACAACAGGGTATATAATCATCAGATTCACTAGGGTTGAAACAAAGGAGAAAATGCTAAGGGCAGCCACAGAGAAAGGTTGGGTCACCAACAAAGGGAAGCCTTTCACACACACAGTGGATCTCTTGGCAGAAATCTCACAAGTCAGAAGTGAGTGGGGGCCAATATTCAACATCCTTAAAGAACAGAATTTTCAACCCAGAATTTCATATCCAGCCAACCTAAGCTTCATAAGAGAAGGAGAAATAAAATCCTTTATGAACAAGCAATTACAGAGAGATTTTGTCACCACAAGAGCTGACTTACAAGAGCTACTGAAGGAAGCACTAAACATGGAAAGGAACAACCACTATCAGCCACTGCAAAAACATACCAAATGGTAAAGACCAACAATGCAATGAAGAAACTGCATCAACTAACAAGCAAACCAACCAGCCAGTAACAAAATGGCAGGATCAAATTTATATATAACAATATTAACGTTAACTGTAAATGGACTAAATGCCACAATCAAAAGACACAGACTGGCAAGCTGGATAAAAAGTCAAGATCCATCAGTGTACTGTATTCAGGAGATCCATCTCATGTGCAAAGACACACATAGACTCAAAATAAAGGGATGGTGGAAGATTTACCATCGCCTCAGCCCAAAATCGCCTTAAACTGATAAGCAACTTCAGCAAAGTCTCAGGATAAAAAATCAATATGAAGAAATCACAAGCATTTCTACACACCAATAACAGACTAAAAGAGAACCAAATCAAGAGCAAACTTCCATTCACAATTGCTACAAAGAGAATAAAACGTTTAGGAATACAACTAACAAAGGATGTTAAGGGCCTCTTCAAAGAGACCTACAAACCACTGCTCAAGGAAATAAGAGAGGACACAAACAGATGGAAAAAACATTCCATGCTCATGGTTAGGAAAAATCAATATTGTGAAAATGGCCATACTGCCCCAAGAAATTTATAGATTGAATGCTATCCCCATCAAGCTAACATTGACCTTCTTCACAGAACTGGAAAAAAAAACACCTTAAAATTCATATGGAAACAAAAGAGACCCTGCATAGCCAAGACAATCCTAAGCAAGAAAGAACAAAGGTGGAGGCATCATGTTACTTGACTTCAAACTATGCTACAAGGCTATAGTAATCAAAACAGCATGGTACTAGTACCAAAACAGAGATATAGACCAATGGAACAGAACAGAAGCCTTGGAGACAATGCCACACATCTACAACAATCTGATCTTTGACAAGCCTGACAAAAACAAGCAATGGGGAAAGGATTCCCTGTTTAATAAATGGTATTGGGAAAACTGGCTAGCAGTGTGCAGAAAGCAGAAACGGAACCCCTTCCTGACACCTTACACTAAAATTAACTCCAGATGGATTAAAGATTTAAACATTAGACCTAACACCATAAAAACCCTAGAAGAAAATCTAGGTAAAACCATTCAGGACATAGGCATAGGGGACTTCATGACTAAAACACCAAAAGCATTGACAACAAAAGCAATAATATACAAATGGGATCTAAGTAAACTCTAGAGCTTCTGTATAGCAAAGGAAACAACCATTAGAGTGAACTGGCAACCAACAGTATGCGAAAAAATTTTGCAATCTACTCATCTGACAAAGGGCTAATATCCAAAATCTACAAAGAACTAAAGCAGATTTGCAAGAAAACAGACAAACAAACCCATTCAAAAGTGGGCAAAGGACATTAAAAGACACTTTTCAAAAGAAGATATAAATGAGGCCAACAAACATATGAAAAAAATGCTCATCATCACTGGTCATTAGAGAAAGGCAAATCAAAACCACATTGAGATACCATCTCATGCCAGTTAGAATGGTGATCATTAAAAAATCTGGAGACAACAGATGTGAGGATGTGGAGAAATAGGAACACTTTTACACTGTTGGTGGAAGTGTAAATTAGTTCAATCATTGTGGAAGACAGTGTGGTGATTCCTCAAGGATCTAGAAATAGAAATTCCATTTGATCCGGCAATCTCAATACTGGGTATATACCCAAAGGATTATAAGTCATTCTATTATGAAGAAACATGCACACATATGTTCACTGTGGCACTGTTTACAATAGCAAAGACCTGGAACCAACCCAAATGCCCATCAATGATAGTGGCACATATATACCATGGAATACTATGCAGCCATAAAAAATGATGAGTTCGTGTCCTTTGTAGGGACATGGGTGAATCTGGAAACCATCATTCTCAGAAAACTGACACAAGAACAGAAAACCAAACACCACATGTTCTCACTCATAGCAGGGTGCTGAACAATGAGAACACATGGGCACAGGAGGGAACATCACACACTGGGGTATGCGGGGGGTATCAAGTTAGGGGAGAGATAGCAGGGGGTAGGGAGGCTGGGGAGGAATAATACTGGGAGAAATGCCTGATGTGGGTGGCAATGGGGATGAAGAGAGCAAACTACCATGGCATCTGTGTACCTATGCAACAATCCCACAAAATCTGCACATGTACCCCACAACTTAAAGTACAATAATAATTTAAAAAAAAAAAAAAAAAAAGAATAAGTCAACTACCTCCTTTAGTCACCAACCAGAAAAAAAAGGTTGGTCAAAGCCAGTGACTTCAATTAAGAGGAACTATCTGTGCTGGCTGTGGAAAAGCAGTCAGGTCCATTGTCAGTTGCAAGGAAACACGAAGGGATTACTGCAGGAAGAAGCAAGTTAGGGCATCTAAAACAGTCTTCTGGTTAAGAGTAATGAATCTTCCTTCAGACACACATTGAATTGCTTAATTCTAACTTTTAGGTTGAATTACAAATCCATTCATTCAAGCATCACAATCCTCTATATCAAATGAATACCAAAAATATCCAGGAAAGAGTTCAGTACAATTGACTTCAATAGTGTTTGCAGTCTTTATTATAATATTTAGTATCCTCTTCTCATTTAAGTAATTATCAGGGCTGCTATGTCTATAGAATACTGTCTTAGAAGAGGAGGATTCTTTGCCTTCTACTTCTTGAAAGCAATCTTACTAAGAATGACATAGGAAGAATTGCAAGCCTTCATTTTCTAAATTTCAGGGCCCTTCTCTGTAAAGTCAAAGGGCACTATAAAATGTGTCAGGGAGCCATACATGCAGATATTCACATTCCACTTAGAAATCCTTCTGGATTGCAGTCTCTAAGTGAGTCTCTGTGAAAAGAAAATATTTAGGATGTCACTCTTCCCAAGAGAGCAAGTTTTGATTGCAGAGCATGTTACATTAGTGAAGCTTTGTTGGCAGCTGGTGAGTCAAGCTTCTGGGCAGCATAATGCATTTTTTCCAATACTATGTTAAAACAGAAAAGCCTGTCGAAGAGTGAGCCATGTTTCAATTATTTAGGGAGAAAACCAAGAGTATGTAAATTTTACTTTTTTGCTACTTATTTATTTTGTTATAACTTCAAACTTACAGAAAAGTTACAAAAAGAAAAAAGTTCCTATATATTCTTCACCCAGATTCAATCACATATAATTATATATAGATGTATATACAAATTTGTAAAGAGATAATGAGACTGTATATATGCTGATCCTTAGCAAATTTTCATCAATTAGTATTAACATCCATTGATATTTCTTGCTGGAGTCAGTTATTACCATGACAGCTGTGAAATTATGATTTTTCTAACTAATTCATTCAACATCTATTAGTTAGCATTAGTTGGAATTCCACTATAAGAAAAAGCTCCTCTTCTTCATCTTTTATTTATTCAGTCATTTGTGTCAGTATTGACTCATGGGTTCTTATTTTGTTCAATGAACTACAAATCATTATTTTCATTATTTTTGGATGCTAAAATTGTCAAGTAAAGGCATTCTGAAAGGCTTATAAGCCATATTAAGTGGATTTTCCAAAGTTATTTTGCCATGGAAGCAAATGGTCACTTTGCCTTCAAACCATTTTGAGGCAAACAAACAAACAAAAATTACGTCTTTCTATTTGAACAGAAACACAAGAAATCTTTTCTCTGCTTAGAAACTCCTGTCTAGACACATTACTCTTTAACAGGACAAAATCCCTGTTTTGCTCCCTATCCAGGGCTGCAGTTAATTACACAAAGAGACAGATACTGAGCAGCCTTAAGGCTTTCTCTGCCACCACGGCAAGGCTGAGCTCCACTCCACAAGCAGGTAGTGAGTGAAGACAAATGCTGTTTGACAAGGCAGCATATCCTAGCACAGTGGCTTAGAAAACAGACAAACCACTCTGTGTTTCCAAGCAAAGACAGAGGAATATCAAGCAGATTGTTTCTGACAGAAATCATATCACAGCCGCACTTCCAGACAAAGTCCGTGTGAATGAAATGATACACTTTCTGTTTCCTATCTTCCCCTTTAAAAGAAAGTGAGTATATCAAAGGTACATTGAAGGTGACAGCTCAATGTAAGGTGGTTAGCAAGATTTTATAAGCTTGGTTTCCCTTTGGAAATATTAAAGAATCAGCAGCAACTGTTCATCGATTTGGATGTTGCAACTATTCCTCTTGATTCTAATGAATTTCCAGGTTCCTAAATACTGCAACATAAGTATGCTATGTTCAGTGAATGTGTCAAAATAGAAAATTAAAGTCATGACTGATCTTTACTTCACAGGGGAACACAGAATAGAAAAGACTTTCCTAAAATTTATTAAGCAACAATTAGCTAGAAAATTAGTTTCCCAAATGTAAATGAACACTACAATGTAATTTTTAGAAGCTACCTATGACTTACACATTAATAGATACAGAATGGACATAAAAGTAAAAAATTTATCTTCAAGTAGTATAATTTGGAAGGGAAATAATGTTTTTATCCAATGTAGAAGTAATTATGCCAATGCATTTCTTATTAGATTTCAAAGTGAATTTGAATGATTCCTATCAAAGTATAAACAAAGTATTTTAATATATTATTTCTTAAAAATTCTGTATTCCTTATAGTAGAATGATTTATAATCCTTTGGATATATACCCAGTAATGGGATTGCTGGGTCAAATGGGATTTCTATTTTTAGGTCACTGAGGAATCGCCACACTGTCTTCCACAATGGTTGAATTAATTTACACTCTCATCAACAGTGTAAAAATGTTCCTATTTCTCCACATCCTCTTCAGCATCTGCTGTATCCAGATTTTTTAAAGATCGCCATTCTAACTGGTGTGAGATGGTATCGCAATGTGGTTTTGATTTGCATTTCTCTAATGACCAGTGATGATGAGCATTTTTTCATGTTTGTTGGCCTCCTGTATGTCTTCTTTTGTAAAGTGCCTGTTCATATCCTTCACCCATTTTTGAATGGGCTTGTTTGTTTTTTTCTTGTAGATTTGTTTTAGTTCTTTGTAAATTCTGGATATCAGCCCCTTGTCAGATGGGTAGACTGCAAAAATTTTTTCCCATTCTGTTCATTGGCGATTCACTCTACTGAGTGTTTCTTTTGCCATGCAGAACCTGTGGAGTTTGATTAGGTCCCATTTGTCTATTTTGGCTTTTGTTGCCATTGCTTTTGGCGTTTTGGTCATGAAGTCCTTGACTAAGCCTATGTCTTGAATGGTTTTGCCTAGATTTTCTTCCAGGGTTTTTATGGTGTTAGGTCTGATGTTTAAGTCTTTAATCCATCTGGAGTTAATTTTGGTGTAAGGTGTCAGGAAGGGGTCCTGTTCCTGCTTTCTGCACATGGCTAGCCAGTTTTCCCAACACCATTTATTAAACAGGGAATCCTTTCCCCATTGCTTGTTTTTGTCAGGTTTGTCGAAGATCGGATGGTTGTAGATATGTTGTATTTCCTCTGAGGCCTCTGTTCTCTTCCATTGGTCTATATCTCTGTTTTGCTACCAGTACCATGCTGTTTTGATTACTGTAGCCTTGTAGTATAGTTTGAAGTCCGGTAGTGTGATGCCTCCTGCTTTGTTCTTTTTGCTTAGAATTGACTTGGCTATGCGGGTTCTCTTTTGGTTCCATATGAAGTTTAAGGTGTTTTTTTTCCAGTTCTATGAAGAAGGTCATTGGTAGCTTGATGGGAATAGCATTGAATTTGTAAATTACTTTGGGCAGTATGGCCATTTTCACAATGTTGATTCTTCCTAACCATGAACATGGAATGTTTCTCCATCTGTTTGTGTCCTCTCTTATTTCATTGAGCAGTGGCTTGTAGTTCTTGAAGAGGTCCTTTACATTCCTTGTTAGTTGTATTCCTAGGTATTTTATTCCCTTTGTAGCAATTGTGAATGGCAGTTCGTTCTTGATTTGGCTCTCTTTAAGTCTGTTACTGGTGTATAGGAATGCTTGCGATTTTTGCACATTGATTTTGTATCCTGAGACTTTGCTGTTTATCAGTTTCAGGAGATTTGGGGCTGACACGATTGAGTCTTCTAGATATACAATCATGTCATCTGCAAATAGAGACAATTTGATTTCATCCTTTCCTATTTGAATAACCTTTATTTCTTTTTCTTGCCTGATTGCTCTTGCTAGCACATGCACACGAACGTTCATTGCAGCACTGTTTACAATAGCAAAGACCTGGAACCAACCCAAATGCTCATGGATGATAGACTGGATAGGGAAAATGTGGTACATATATACCATGGAATATTACACAGCCATCAAAAACGATGAGTTCGTGTCCTTTGTAGGGACATGGATGAACCTGGAAACCATCATTCTCAGCAAACTGACACAAGAGCAGAAAATCAAACACCATATATTCTCACTCATAGGCGGGTGTTAAACAATGAGAACACAGGGACACGGGGAGGGGAGCACTACACGCTGGGGTCCATTGGGGGGAAATAGGGGAGGGACGGTGGGGTGGAGAGGTGGGAAGAGATAGCATGGGGAGAAATGACAGATACAGGTGAGGGGAAGGAAGGCAGCAAACCACACTGCTATGTGTGTACCTATGCCACAATCTTGAATGTCCTTCACATGTATCCCAAAACTTAAATGCAATAAAAAAATAAATGAATATAAAAATAATAAAATAAATAAAAATTCTGTATTCCACTGAGTTTTTAAAGGATACATAAATGTTATATCCCAGGAACAATAAATCAAACAATTAAACTAATATGTAAGTTCTAACCTAACTGCTATTTTTAGAAGTCAAGAAAGAGCCCTCCAATACACAGCATGCTGTGAGCCCAACTGTTGGATGGAAGACTAACAACGAGGATTCTTGAAGAACAGGGAGGGGCAGAGCTCCAGATAAGCTTTATGTGGAGAAACAGTTTACTTCAGGCAAAGTAATTAGTAGAAAACTGACTCGAATTATGCTGTAATTTCTATTGCTGTAAGTAATCCTTCAATTATCCCTCTAATTTTCTTACACACTGTCTTCACTTTAAGCCGTACTGCTAAAGACCTGTGAATCAAAAGTCACATTGTAGATTTTTGAAAGAGAGCTTCTATTTTCTTACAGAAATTAGATTATAGTTGGGGGACATATTCTTGACCAAACACTCTCATCAAACGAACCACATGTCACCAAAATTATATCCTAAAAATTCTAAGTGCTATAAATTTCTATAACAATGTAGAATAGTAAAATTACCTCCCAGTTTTAAGCAATTATTAATGTGCTATAGACAAGAATCCCATGCAAAGGGCCATTAAGACTTACACTTTATGAAGTAAACTTGACCTAAAACTAATATACTATTATAGAAGTAAACAAACAATCTCATTCATCTATAACATCGTTTTTGAATTTAGTCCTTTTTTTCATATAATTTGATGGCTCCACATATCTTTAAAATGTAGATAGATAGATAGATAGATAGATAGATAGATAGATAGATAGATTTCTGTATAGAGGTTTTCATATATTCCATATTGATTTCCATATATTCCCCGCTTTCCCCATAAAACTTTGAAAAGTTAATTGAATAATAAAAATCATTCCAGAGTGCACAAATTCGTAAGGTGCCTCAAAGCATTTTAGTAGATGCTTAATAAGATTGCTGTTGCAGACAATGATGGAGCTATTTCCACTGAGGGAGCGGGGTAAGCATTTTAATAAATAAGAGCAGATGCAATAGTTCTCCCATTCACATTTCCTACCTCTATAATTTATTCCTGTGGTTTTCAACCTGAGTACCACAAAGATAGTCATGGAAAGCAAAAATAAACACAGTGTGATAAGTGCTAAGATAGAAGCATGGAGAATATGAAGTATATAATAGAAGAGACACCTAATATAAACTTGGGGAGTCGGGAAAACATTCTAGAGGAGAAGATACCATGACTGACATCTAAGCAAGACCTTAAGGATAGGTATGATTTAATGAAACAAAAGGAGGAAAGATTTCCTGTCTGAGGCATTTTATGGGCAAGGCCTGGATGAATACGCACAATATGTCAGAGGAAATGAGAGAAGTGTCATGTAGATGAAAAGAAGTACATCTAGAAAGACACATTAGATGAGTCATGGGACAATTATAACCCAGGGTAAGCAGCACAGTACCACTGACAGACATTAAAAAGGGAGGGACCGGATGTATCTAAAATAAGAGCAACAATGTGGAAAATGTGTTAAGACTGAAGGAAGGGTAACCAATTAGAAGGCAAGAAGAATTTTCGAGCAGTGGGTGAATCCAACAGTGTCCTACAAATTAGGCATGTTGAGGTGAGGAGACAGTAAGGATGATGATGGCTAGGTTTCTGCTTGGGCAAGTAGTAGCTGGTGATGCTATTCACTGAGAGAAGGAACTTTTGGAGCAATGATAATAGATCAGTTTTTGAAATGCTGAGATTGAGTTTCTGGGAAGATCCAAAAGGAGATATTCAATTGCCTATTGAACAAAAATGTTTTTTCTCCAAAATTATTTCTGAGAACATATAAGAACTACTCTTTAAATGCTGAGGAAGACAACACATTTAGTTTTATGCACAAATGGAACCAAAATTTGCCAAAAGTATTTATGGTCAAATAAATGAATATTTATGGCCAAATAAATTTTCTTATTTGACAATTTGCGTTCAATGTATAGAATAACAAATTTCTCTCCATTAAAAGAAACTAATCTAGAATGCCTGAATCAAAAGACTGGCTTGCCATCCTCTACACTTCACTGAATGCAGCATTTGAAGGGTGGCCAGGAGATGATAATAGTTAAGAATACAGTTAAGGTCAGACTGCCTGGGTTCAAATTCCTATGTTACCTCTCAATAGCAGTATAATCATGGACAAGTTTCTTAATTTCTCTGTGCCTTAGTTCAGTTTCCCTATCTATAAAATCAGATAAGAAATATTATCTACCTCATTGTGGTGTTGTGTGATTTAAAATAGATAATACGTGTAAGTGTTAGAAGAACATTTTAGAACTGAATGTATAATTGCTTCTATTTCTAGAAACTATTAGCATATATAATTGGATGAATGTTCAGTTCTTCTGAATCCACCAAGCAGAAATTAAGAATAGCATAATATATATTGTATTAGTGAACTAATATATCTCCCAATATGATTTTTTATATTCTCTCCAACATGATTAAAAATTCAAAAGGCTGACTTGCTATTTCTATGTTATTTATATATGCTACCTCTATTTTGGTCAATTTAACAACAAACTAAAACACAGTGTTGATCCTCTACAATGAAAACTTCTTTGCTGAACATGTCTCCTTTCTCATCACCATCAAGTGCTCCACAAACTTGCACCCATCACTGTTACTCATCATTAGTCTACCAACAACAATGGCTGGCTTCCTCACACCTTTTAGACAACATGGTTAGCCCCAATACAACCCCATTAGCAGCCAGGTTTTCTATGTTGCTTGCTAGATCACTTTCTGCTTTCTCCATTCCTTTGCTGGGGCCCAGGACACAGCTGAAATAAAACGCTGAGTTCTAACCACCTGTCACACCACATATTCATAGGATCCAACTTTAGTGTGGCTCATGCTGCTCTAAGCGATCCTTTCAGCCATTTCAGTTAATTTCAATTCAGCCTACTTTAACAAAAACACACTACTATATATGCAGAACATGCATTAAAGTATAAAATAACATTTTATACTTTATGCATTAAAGTATAAAATAACAATACTAACCCTACTCTCAAAGAACCTATAGTATATCAAGGGAGTAAAACGCATCTTGCAAAGCTGGGATGAGAGAACTGGTGTGGGATTCCACTTCTCTCCTACAGAGTCTCTTCAGTCTTCACCATCAGCCAATGACAATTTATAGCTCACTGAGATCATGGCTCCTTGATACAAATACCTACGGAAACATTTTTTCTTCACCTCCATATATTTCTAGCTTCTCATGCTGTTTACCTTTTCCCTCCATTCTTTTTAAATTTTTGATTTTGACTCATGGAAGCTTTCTCCCACATTTATCTACTCCTTGACCAACATCTCCAACCCTTTCCTTTTTGCCTTCCAACATGCATATAGCTCTTATTCCTGGGAAAAAAAAAATTATTTGGTCCTACTGAATACTCTTTATTTTCACATGACCCATTTTACTGCCAAACCTTTCAGTGTTTCCATTTCAACCCGACATCTACAACTCACACTCTTAGGCATCACTAATATCTCCATTATCAGCCTAGTCAATAGCTTTTGTCCTCTTCTTCTCCTTGATGTTTCCATAGATATCAATACAGATTATCACTCAGTTTTCTTTGAAACTCTCTCTGGAATTAGCTTGATGACACCACACAATGGTTGGGTCCTTTTACAATCCTGTGAACATTACTTCCTGGTTTGTTCGTTTGCCACTTCCCTTTCCTCCTAGTTGTGGATTGCCTCCAAGGGTTAGTTGTAAGACTTCAGTCTTCCCTTCCTATAGATTCCCATAGAGAACACATTCTTCTCCTGGCTTTCCTCTGGTTTGATGACTGGTGAGTCCTTATCCCCAACACTGTTCTCTCATCAAGTATCAGCTCATGTTCCACAACAATCTACTGAACAAAGAAGGGGCTCTGGAAGCAGACTACCTTAATCCATCTTCCTGCTCTGCCACTTACTAGCAGTGTATAACTGGGAATGTTGCTTAACCTCTCCATTCCTTAGTTTTCTCACCTTTAAATTGAAAATAATAATATCTATCTCATAAGATGGCAGTGAGAATTTAATGAAATAATCCATGTAATTGACAATACTTTCTCTGGAGCTTAGTAAGCACCCAATAAATACTAGCTCTAATAGTAACACAATTATAAAATTCCAGCTTCAAAATTTTATAATTCTAAGTAAAAAACCACCATATAAAATAACCTTCATGATTCAATAAGGAGCCCTCTAAGTTTACCGTCTTTTAAAATTGTCTTATACCACTTGATTATGGTAGTAGAAAAGGATATAAAATTCTCCTACTCATTCAGGTTCAAAATCTTAGCTTCACTTTTGGCCAATGCTATTCTCTGGTATTCACATGTAGAAATTAAGTTCTGGCCATTTTACTGTTAAATATTTCCCCTCTCTGTTCATTATTCTTCATTCTTACACCTGCCAGGGCCAACTGTGGGCCTCAGATTCCTCATGGGAAAGTCAGTGAGGCTGGAGTCCATAATATTTAAACAAATTCTAAAATTCAGTAATTCCTTGGAAGGTTGTAGTCATCCTGTTTAAAAATACATGTACCATGTGCATAGGAAGAATTTTAAAAGCCACATTATTAAGGAATTGAGACATGGGACAAGAAAAGGAGTTTCTAGGAAATTAGAGAAAAGACAATGTTTCACTCACTGAGACAGAAGGATTAAGAAGGACCTCAGATAGTGACATCTAGAACCTGACTACAAGGAACTTCATTCTAAAGTAAAGCAGACTTGAAGTAAGATTGCCTTGAAATGAGATCATTAAAGGATGATGAGTGGGGATTCTGAACATTTCCCTGTGTAGGAACCGGTTCCTCAGTCCTAAACGGATGAAGGGTGGTGAAACACTCCAAAACTGGGGTATTCAAATCTACAGTTTCAGAGGCACAACTGTATAGATGAAGGAGCATCTGGAAGAGAAAAGGTTAGAATGTCACTACAGAGGAGAAAATGTCACTGAGAGGCTTGGGGCTGAATGGGTCATTTGTGTGCTCCTTCAAGTCACTTGGGATCATAGAAAAACTTCTGTTTAGGAGAAAACAGGCTCTTTTTTTCTTTGAGATGGCGCCTCACTCTGTCACTCAGGCTGGAGGGCAGTGGTGTGATCTTGGCTTACTACAACTTCTGCCTCCTGGGTTCAAGAGATGTTCGTGCCTCAGCCTCTGAATAGTTAGGATTACAATCGCATGCCACCACACCCAGCTAATTTTTGCCTTTTTAGTAGAGACAGGGTTTCACCATATTGGCCAGGCTGGTCTTCAATTCCTGACCTCAAGTGATTTGCCCGCCTCAGCTTCCAAAAATGCTGGGATTACAGGCATGAGCCACCGCACCTGGCTACCTCTAGTAGGCTTTTAATATGACAGTGGAAGAGTCATAATCTGCAAGCAGAAGAGAAAACAGGAAGTGCAGAGGGCACTAATTCCATCCCCTCTCCTAAGAGGGATGAATGCATCTCCTTTGCAATGGTTAAAAGCGAAGCAACATCTTCAGGCTCATGAAAGATTCGTTGGAAGGAAGCAAGCATGAAGAAATATTCAGGAGAAAGGGAGGGAGGATTATGTGCATTAGGAAAAGGCAGTGGCAGAAGGCAAAACATAAAACCTTAGGAATAAATAATAGAAGGACAGTTTGGGTCAAGGAAGAAGTGCAGATAATTAAAGGGATGAGAAGTCTGAAAGACATGTTCTTAGCAGGTTACAGTTTAGTGGCTAACACAAACAGAGTAAGAGGTAGGGTGGATTTAGTCCTAAAATATAGAGGATAGTGAAAGTCTCTTAAAATTCACCAACGGATGGAAGAGAGGGACAGAGCAAGTCAGTATGACTGGGTCAGAAGCTCATTTGTAGCTCCTACAGCAGCTCTGAGCCTAGGTTTTAGAACTGCTTTAGGTATTTCAAATGTTTCTTTTTATTTGTTGTTATATCTCTTATGTGTGACAGTTTCTTAGGATCAAACATTCCACCTTAGTTTCTTCTATATAACACATAGCACCTGTCTCTAAAAACACAAAAAACTTTAAAACAAATTACCAATTTGACAAAGATGCGGTTTTAGCCAAGAAGACTGGGATGCTTCCAAATGGAAAGCAATGAGTTGCACTGCAGCCATCACGAACTGTATTGCATCTTTATATGCAAGACTGATTGCTCATGTTTTAAACTGGAAAGAGCAAGGACATATTTCTCATATACGTAGAAAATACAATGAAAATAAAATGTTCATACTTAGTTGAAATGTCTTAAATGGCACATTTTCAGTGACAAGGGAAAAATAATCACAATGAATGGGGGACAATTAACACATGAGAACTCAAATATAGGCAATGAAAAAGTAAAGCTGTAAAAGTCAAAGGTAATTACTTACCTAATCAGGGTATATAGAAATAAAAAGACCACCACTGCAAATTCAGAAGTTAAAATAGAATTCATGCCCAACAATGAGAACATATAGCAAGACTTTGCTTTGTTTCAGGTCACATTATTTTCTTCAAAGAAAAATGCTTTATGGAAACAAATTACAAGTCCAAATAAATCAGAAATCAACTTTTACCCTGCCCAAAAGACTTACTTTATTTTTAAAATAAATAAGAACAACTGAAGACATAATGATTCATATACAAGGTCTTTTATTCTTCCTGCAAATTTATAAATGTATTCATAAGCTTAGAAGTCTGTTTCAAGTATCAGTGTCATCAAAGATTATTGGTTTTCTATTGCTACATAACAAATTATCACCAACTGAGTAGCTTGAAGCAACACACACAGTTATTGTCTCACAGTTTCTCTCTGCATATGTGTGTGAGTGTGGGTGTTTGTATATGTGTATGTGTGTATAAAATGAGGTATTGCCTCATATGTTTATGGAGGCTGAGAAGTTTCATGATCTTCATAGGAAAGCTGGTGGTGTACTTATAAATCAAATCTGAAAGCCTGAGATTCAGGAGTGCTGATGGTGTAAGTCCTAGTGTGGGAGCAACAAAAGATTGCTGTTCCCACTCAACCAGTCAGGTAGAGTGCAAATTCCCCTCTCCCCTGATTTTTTGTTTTATTCAAGCCCTCAACCAATGGAACGACACCCATCCACATTGGGGAGCTACATTAGTTCATTTTCACATTGAGATAAAGAATTGCCTGAGACTGGGCAATGTATAAAGAAAAGAGGTTTAATTCACTCACAGTTCCACATTGCTGGGGAGAAATCATGAAACTTACAATCATGACAGAAGGCAAAGGAGAACCAAGTACCTTCTTCACAAAGTGTCAGGACTGAGTGAGTGATAAAGCGGGGTAAAGCCCCTTAAAAAACCATCAGATCTCATGAGAACACATTCACTAGCATGAGAACAGTATGAAGGTAATGGCCTTCATGTTTCAATTACCTCTCACTGGACCCCCTGCACAACACATGGGGATTATGGGAACTATAATTCACGATGAGACTTTGGTGGGGACACAGCCAAACTATATCAAGAAGGCACTCTGTTTCACTCAGTCCACTGATATAAATGCTAATCTCATCTGGAAACACCCTCACAGATACCCCGTGACCCAGTCAAGGTGACATATAAAATTAACCATCATAAGTCTGAAGTCCAGGCACAGCCTGGCCATTTCTTCTTGCGGTGTTTCACAAGGCAACAATCAAGATGTCAGCTGGGCTGCATTTTCATCTGGAGGTTCAACTGCAAAGAATTCACCTCCAGCTCCCTCAGATTTTTAGCAGAACTCACTTCCCTGTAGCTGCATGACTGAGGACTTTGATTTCAAGATGCCACCTACAGTTGCCTGCTATATGGCCTCTCTGCAGGCAGTTCACATTACAGTAGTTTGCCCCTTTAAGGCCAGTAGGAAAGTATCCCACTCTAGTTTGCTAGCACAGAGCCTCAAATAATGTTATGTAATGATATGAAATGACAGTATGCAACAGAGTGACATCCCATCACCTTTGACATTTTCTTTTTGTTAGAAGCAAGTCGTAGGATTTGTTCACACTGAAGGGCGGGCATTACACAGGGTACAAGAAGCTGACCTCACTGAAGACCAGTTTATGATGTATCTTTCATGAAAGATAAGCTGACCTAACCAACTTTCTAGTGAAAAATACTTTAATGAGAAATACTGTAAGTGTTTTTGATTTTTAATTTTTAAGTATTTTTATCTTGATAAATTCTCAAAAGAAATCTATTAAGATTTAATAATACAAAATGTTAAATACACGAATATTTCTTTGACCAGAATTTCTTGGAGTTACATTAAATTAGTTTTATTTTTTGCTTTCATAATGAATACAGTATATTTAGGTTACGTAAACTAATATTGAAATGTTCATTAATTTTTTTAAAACTTTACTAAACAATAGATAATAATGTACTCACAAGTATGAAAATATGATATATGACAGAGGTGATGTTAAACATTTAGTGAGGGAATAATGGACTTATCAATAAATAGTGCTACAACAATGAATTCAACAGACCAAAAAAAAAAAAAAAACCTCCTCTGTATTTTCTTCTATAGCTGAAATATTGTTCAATTAAAAAAATGTTTATCCCATTCTATTCCAGATTGATTAAAAGCCTAAAAGCACTAAGGCAAACGTAAAAATATTTAAAAGACACTTAGCACAGCCACGAAACAAAATAATAATAAATCTCACCAAAGTTTTAAAAACCTGTTTAACAAAAGCTACAAAACACAAGTTTTGAAGGAAATATTTGCAAAGCATTCTAGGTTATCTAAAACACGTAAATACTTCTAACCAGTAAGACAAAGACAAACAATAGAAAATGGGTAAAGACTATGAATATGCGATTCACCAAAAAGAAAGCCATCATGAACAATAACTGAAATGACGCTCTGCTTCGCTAGTAGTCAGAGAAGGACAAATGATAAATATTTTTTAATAATGAAGTACCATTTTACATGCATCAAATTAGCAAAAGCCAAGTCTGATAACACACCATCCCCTATGCTATAAATAAGTAGAACCACTTTAGAGAGCTATGTGACAATACAAATAAAGTTGAAAGTATGTGTGTACTTTATTCACAGTAATTCCATCTCCGTGTGAGAGAAACTCTTAACACTCACACACCACAAGACATATCAAGGAATATTCACTTAAGTACTATTTGTAAAATTATGTAGTAAGTAAAACTAATAATAAACATGTAGCAAAATATTATGTGGTAAATAAAAGATAGATTTCTATTTGTCATCTGACATGGCTTGGATTTGTGTTCTGCCCACATCTTATGTCAAACTGTAATCCTCAGTGATGGAGGAGGGGCCTGGTGGGAGGCGACTGGATTATGAAGGTGGATTTCTCCCTTGCTGTTCTCGTGATACTGAAAGAGTTCTCACAAGATTTGATTGTTTAAAAGTGTGTAGCCATTTAAAGCAGTGCCTAGAGGAAAATTTATAGCAATAAATATCCACATGAGAAGCAAGGAAAGATCTAAAATCGACACCCTATCATCAAAATTGAAAGAGCTAGAGAAGCAAGATCAAAAAAACTCAAAAGCTAGCAGAAGAAAAGAAATAATTAAGATCAGAGAAGTGAAGGAGATAGAGACACAAAATCCCTTCAAAAAATCAATAAATCCAGGAGCTGGTTTTTCAAAAACATCAATAAAATAGACAGGCCGCTAGCCAGACTAATAAAAAAGAAGAGAGAGAAGAATCAAATAGAAGCAATAAAAAACAATAAAGGGAATATCACCACTGATTCCACAGAAATACAAACTACAATCAGAGATTACTACAAACAACTCTATGCACATACACCAGTAAACCTGGAAGAAATGGATAAATTGCTGGACACTTGCGCCCTCCCAAGCCTAAACCAGGAAGAAGTTGAAACCCTGAATAGACCAATAACAAGGGATGAAATTGAGGCAGCGATTAATAGTCTACCACCCAAAAAAAGCCCAGGCCTAGACAGGTTCATAGCCAAAGACTACTAGACATACAAAGAGGAGCTGGTACTACTCCTTCTGAAACTATTCCAAACAATACAAAAAGAAGGAATCCTTCCCAAATCATTTCATGAGGGCAACATTATCCTGATACCAAAACCCAGCAGAGACTCAAAAAAAAAAAAAAAAAAGAAAGAAAGAAAGAAAAAGAAAACTTCAGTTTCCAAGAAAACTCCAATATACATGATGAACATAGATGCGAAAATCTTAACAAATACTTGCAAACCGATTGCAACAGCACATCAAAACGCTTATCCATCAGGATCAAGTAGCCTTCATCCCAGGGATGCAAGGCTGGTTCAACATAAACAAGTCTATAAATGTAATCCACCAGATAATCAGAACCAAAGACAAACAACTATAAGATCATCTCAACAGATAGAGAGAATGCCTTTGATAAAATTCAACAGCCCTTTATTCTAAAGACTCTCAATAAACTAGGTATCAGTAGAACATATCTCAAAATATTAAAAGTTATTTACAACAAACACACAGCCAATATCATACTGAATGGGTAAAAACTGGAAGCATTCCCTTTGAAACGTGGCACTAGACAAGGATGTCCTCTCTCACCAATCCTATTCAATATAGAATTGAAAGTTCTAGCTAGAGAAATCAGGCAAGAAAAAGAAACAAAGGGTATTCAATTAGTAAAGAAGGAAGTCAAATTGTCTCTATTTGCAGATGACATGATTGCATACGTACAAGACCCCATCGTCTCAGCCCAAAATCTCCTTAAACTGATAAGCAACTTCAGCAAAGTCTCAGGATACAAAATCAATGTGCAAAAATCACAAGCATTTCTATACACCAATAACAGAATAAAAAAAAAGCCAAATCAAGAATGAACTGCCATTCACAATTGCTACAAAGAGAATAAAATACCTAGGAATACAACTAACAAAGGATGTAAAGGACCTCTTCAAGGAGAACTACAAACCACTGCTCAGCGAAATAAGAGAGGACACAAACAGATGGAGAAACATTCCATGTTCATGGTTAGGAAGAATCAATATTGTGAAAATGGCCATACTGTGCAAAGTAATTTACAGATTCAATGCTGTCCCCATCAAGCTACCTATGACCCTCTTCACAGAACTGGAAAAAAACATGTTAAACTTCATATGGAACCAAAAGAGAGCCTGCAGAGCCAAGTCAATTCCAAGCAAAAAGAACAAAGCTGGAGGCATCATGCTACCTGACTTCAAACTATACTACAAGGCTACAGTAATCAAAACAGTATGGTACTAGTACCAAAACAGAGATATAGACCAATGGAACAGAACAGAGGCCATGGAGGCAATGTCACACATCTACAATGATCTGATCTTTGAAAAGCCTGATAAAAACAAGCAATGGGGAAATGATTCCCTGGTTAATAAATGGTGTAGGGATAACTGGCTAGCCATGTGCAGAAAACAGAAACTTCCTGACACCTTACACTAAAATTAACTCTAGATGGATTAAAGACTTAAACATAAGACCTAACACCATAAAAACCCTAGAAAAAAATCTAGGTAAAACCATTCAGGATATAAGCATAGAGGGCTTCATGACTAAAACACCAAAAGCATTGACAACAAAAGCAAAAATATACAAATGGGATTTAATTAAACTCTAGTGCTTCTGTATAGCAAAGGAAACAACCATTAGAGTGAACCAGGAACCAACAGAATGGGAAAAAATTTTGCAATCTAGCCATCTGACAAAGTGTTAATATCCAGAATCTACAAAGACCTAAAGCAGATTTACAAGAAAACAAACAAATAAACCCATTCAAAAGTGGGCAAATGACATAAAAAGACACTTTTCAAAAGAAAATATATATGAGGCCAACAAACATATGAAAAAGTGCTCATCATCACTGGTCATTAGAGAAATGCAAATCAAAACCACATTGAGATACCATCTCATGCCAGTTAGAATGGTGATCATTAAAAAATCTGGAGACAACAGATGCTGGAGAGGATGTGGAGAAATAGGAACACTTTTACACTGTTGGTGGAAGTGTAAATTAGTTCAGCCATTGTGGAAGACAGTGTGGCGCTTCCTCAAGGACCTAGAAATAGACATTCCATTTGATCCAGCAATCCCATTATTGGGTATAAATCCAAAGGAGTATAAATCGTTCTATTATAAGGACACATGTACACATATGTTCATAGCAGCACTGTTCACAATAGCAAAGATCTGGAACCAATCCAAATGCCCATCAGTGATAGACTGGACAAGGAAAATGTGGCACATATACATGATGGAATACTATGCAGCCATAAAAAAACAGTGAGTTCATGTCCTCTGCAGGGACACGGATGAATCTGGAAACTATCATTCTCAGCAAACCGACAGAAGAACAGAAAACCAAACACACCATATTCTCACTCATAGATGGGTGATGAACAATGAGAACATATGGGCACAGGGAGGGGAGTATCACACTGTTGGGGTGACTAGGGGAAGGACAGTGGGGGGTAGGGAGGTTGGGGAGGGATAACACTGGTAGAAATGCCAGATATATGTGACAGGGGGATGGAGACAGCAAACCACATTGCCATGTATTTACCTATGCAACAATTCTGCACGATCTGCACATGTACCCCAGAATCTAAAGTACAATAAAAATATATCTATATATTTTTAAAAAGTGTGTAATACTTCCTTTTCCTCCTGCTCTACCCAGGTAAAACATGTGTCTTCCTCTTCATTTTCTGCCATGATTGTAAGTTTCCTGAGGTCTCCCAATCATGCTTCCTGCAGAGCCTGCAGAACCTTGAGCCAATTAAACCTCTTTTCATTATGCATTACTCAGTCTCAGGTAGTTCTTCACAGCAATGTGAGAACATAATAATATATCATCATCAATAAATCTCAAAGCAAGTTGACAGATGTAGTTGTGAAAAACTGAAAATAGACTGGGTACAGTGGCTTGCATGTGTAATTCCAGCACTCAGGAAAGCCAAGGTGAGAGGATCACTTGAGCCCAGGAGTTAGGGACCAGCCTGGGCAACATAGTGAGACCTCATCTCTACAAAATATGTTTTAATTATCCAGGCACGGTGGTATGTGCCTGTAGTCCCAGCTACTCTGGAGGCTAAGGTGGGAGGATCACTGAGCCTGGGAGGTTAAGTCTGTATTGAGCTGTGACTGTGCCACTGCATTCCAGTCTGGATAACAGAGCAAGACCCTGGCTCAAAAAAAAAAAAAAGAAAGAAAGAAAGAAAGAAAATAGCAAATCTCCATTAACAAGACAGTGGATTTTAAAAATTGTGCTATATTCATAAAATAGATAATATACACGAATTAAATTGATTTAGAGATCAATGTATAACCATAATTAAATCTTAAAAACATGTTGACTAAGAAAAGCAAGAAACAAAATAGTATGTTAGCAGTAGATTATTTATATAAGGACTGACAACATACAAAACCATGCTATATCTTGTTGATAGACCAATAATAAAAATATTAGTGAATAGCCGGGCGCGGTGGCTCACGCCTGTAATCCCAGCACTTTGGGAGGCCAAGGCGGGTGGATCACAAGGTCAAGAGATCGAGACCAACCTTGGTTAACAAGGTGAAACCCGTCTCTACTAAAAATACAAAAAATTAGCTGGGCATGGTGGTGCATGCCTGTAATACCAGCTACTCAGGAGGCTGAGGCAGGAGAGTTGCCTGAACCCAGGAGGCGGAGGTTGCAGTGAGCCGAGATCGCGCCATTGCACTCCAGCCTGGGTAACAAGAGCGAAACTCCGCCTCAAAAAAAAAAATTAGTGAATAATAAACACTAATTCAGAAAATAGGTAACCTCTGAAGAACCACTAAGGGAAATATGATGAAGAAATGGTACACTGGGATTTCCAAATATAGCAGTGATTTTTAATATCTAAAAAAAATTATAAAGCCAACATGTGAACATAGTAAAAATCTGCTAAAGCTTATTAGTCAGTAATGGTGTTGGTTATATTACTCTGTACCATTTTCTGCTGGTTTGAATATTTGAAAATAATTTTTTTAAACAACAAATCTACCAGGTCTTTCTCCAACACTTTTCTGATTCAATGTTTATCCTTCTATAAAATATCTTCTAATATATTGTATAGCTCTTTCTTAATTTTATTTTTAGCATGGAAAATATTGATTAACATTTCGTTTTGAAGAGCACTCCACTGGAGACATTTAATATTCATAATAAAGACATCGTAAGTGGAGATTTTCCAATTTTAAGAAATTTTTATCTAATGACAAATTCCGTAAGGAAGGGATTGTTTTTGTCCTTTTCTCCCAATGTAATGCAGCATGTTGGCATATGCATAATAAACGCTCAGTAAATGTTGTTAGGCGCCTTAGAAAACAAAATCACTACTTCAGACCTTAAAAAGTACTCATTCCTTCATTGTTTCTAAAAAAGCATCTTAATTACATTACCATAAAAAAGGGCTAGGTGGTCTTTTTGCTCTTTCCTAATATACAGTAGATAATATTCACAGGCAAGTAAGAGAATATTATTGAAACAAATGGCAGGCCAGTATGGTTTTAAAACTGTACAACAATCCCTTCACTGCTTATTTACACATAATAGAATATTTATTTAGAGAGGTCATACACACATGCACGTGTGTGCATGCACATACACAATGAATATACATGTAATTTTATAATATAATTTCCATATTTTAATAGAATGGTATTAATGATGCTTTCATTTTTGTCTACAAGTAGCCTGAGAAAATGTTACCCAAACCAACTCCAAAGTTAATTCCAAAAGGGAAAGGTTTTTGGTGAGTCTGGTTTGAATGACATAAGAAACCATCAGGGCAGGAAATAGTCTAGGAAACACAACTACACTTGTGGTAGGCATCCTCTAAGATAGCACTCAAAGATCCCTGCCTCTTGGCATTTCCAACCTGGTATAGTGCCCTCCTGGTATAGACTGAATAGTGGCACTTCAAAATTCATATGTTGAAACCCTAACCTGTAATATGACTGTATTTGAAGACAGGGCCTTTAAGGAAGAAACTAGGCTTAAATGAGGTGATAAGAGTGGGACATGATAAGCTGTCCTTTTAAGAAGGGGAACAGCGGGCCTGTGTGAGGGGAACTAGGGGAGGGACAGTGGCGGGTAGGGAGTTGGGGAGGGATAACATTGGGAGAAATGCCAGATATAGGTGATGGGGAGGAAGGCAGCAAACCACATTGCCATGTATGTACCTATGCGACAATCTTGCATTGTTCTTCACATGTTCCCCAAAATCTAAAATGCAATAAAATATATATTTTAAAAAAATTAAGAAAAGAAGGGGAACAGACACCAGATATCTTTCTCTTTCTCTCTCTCTCTCTCTGTTTCTCGCTCGCTCTCTCTCTCCCCCCACCCCCGTTTGCTTCTTTCTCTTTTTCTCATCACTCACCCTAGAGCAAGTCAGCTGAAATACCCTAAGAAGCCCTGTGGAGAGGCCCCATTGGACCAGAAAATGAGGTCTCTTGCCAACAGCCACAATCACATGAATAAATTTGGAAGTGTATTCTCCAGCCCCACTCAAGCATTCAGATGACAGAAATGCTGACAGCTCGACTACAGCCTCATGGTAAATCCTGAGACAGAACCACCTAGCTAAGCTAAGCTGGATTCCTGATCCTCAGAAACTATCTTAGATCATAGACATTTCTCATTTTAAGTCACTAAGTTTGGGGTCATTTTTATACAGCAAGAACTTTTAACTTTATTCAAAACCAGCTTAAAAGCCTGCTGCTAACCTTATCTAACTGATATGATGCCAACCATTTTTATTCCATGATGTTTACCAATTGCTACCCTCATTAGAATCCTTCATGACCATCAACCTATCAGTTAGATGCACAGCCATAAAGAGTCCAATCACTGGTATTTAGTTGTATCCAAGCACTACTTTTAAGGAGATTAACATCTTAATATCCCTTTATCTTCTAACCACCAATATCCCAATATTCCAAATGAAAAGCATGTCTTAGATAGTACTCTTGTGATTTAAATTTCATTCATTATGGCAAAGTTTAAAGCATCTTACATTCTCCTTTTCTTGGTTCTATACCAGGTATACTAAGGATTACAGAATTTCCTTTTTTGTTAATGTTGTTAAGTCCTCTTCTTATTGTTAAACAGGCTTTTTGCCATATTAAAAACTATTTACTGGTAGTAATGGGTTTTCGCTGAAATGCTTCAGTTTTCCTTTTCTCTTGCTCATCAGCTGCTCTGCTGTTTCCCTTTCTCCAGCTGCTTATGTTATTACTTGCTTAATTTTCCTCTTCTCTTGTTGATCCTCTCAGCCTGTGTTTTTCTAATAGCAATACGCCTATCTGATGGCATGTAAAAACCATATTTCTCTTCTAACATTTATGGATTTTGTCTTTCTATCATTATCTTCTGAAATTTAAAAGCTGAATATTAGCCTGAATTCTACTGAAGAGACTGCAGAATATTTGGAGAAAAGGATTGTTATTTCAAGGACATGAATGCAGCAGTTTGGATAGAAGAATGAAGACATCCTTAATAACACTCTTCATGATGCCGGTTTTCAGTGGAAATAGTTTTCTCCAATACATTTTAATCAATGCTGCAAAGTTAGGACTTCAGTGAATTTCCAGGTGAGTGAAGCCAGCTGAATGTTAGCTGCTGTATACAGGACCTGGGTGGAACCTCCAGTGGTAGGAATTAAGAAGGAAGCCCACACAGGTCCTAAGGTCACTAACTGATCAAGATCATCTAAGCTGTTAAATATCTCCATGCAAAGGTTAAAATGATATCATAAAAAAAATACCCTCCATGTACTTAAATATCTTACATTGTGGCAAATTGTATCTAGAGGTCCAGGATTTAGAAGGGAAAACAAATGGAAGCACAGTGAAAGAGGGGGGTTGGGTCCCATCTGTGTCACTTTTTAACTGAGACCTTGCATTAATCTAGTTTCTATGAGCCTCAGTTTCTTCAGTCATCAAATAGGATTAATAATACTTCCCTTAAGGAGTAGTAACAATGATTAAATGAGATAATGTGTGTGTGGAATATAGAGAGTTCTCAAAAAATGGTGGCTCTTTTAAATTCCTCAAATTAGTGGTGAAAGGAGAGTAGCATGAATAAGAAAAAGTGTCAGAGTCCCCTCAGATAACATGATTCTATTAATTCTCAGATCTTAAGGCTGCCATAAAATGTTTGGGGTAACACATCCTGTTCACCACAGTTTTTGTTATATAATGTCACTGACGTTTAATGTAGTGACATATATAGAAACATATATGTGGAGGAGATTGGCATGTAAACAAATAACTAGGCTACAGGAAGTGAAACATATATGATAAGTGTTAAATGAAAACTGAAAATGGACTAACTGACAACATGACTTGGGTTGGGGTGGGTGGCATCAAAGAAGGTTCAAATATATGAGTATTTAAACGGAGTCTTTAATGAAGAGTAGAGGAGCGTTCTTCATGGACAAAGCAGTGGGTGGAATAATACCTGCAAAGGCCAGTAGACTCGAGACACCAAAGTATATGTCATGGGTGCCAAACGTGCTTGCAGTTTAAATTACCATGAGTGCTTCAAAAATAGGGATGCCTGTGTCCCATCCCTAGAGACTGAGTTTAACTGTCTGGGGTTTGACCTAGGCTTTCTGATGATTAAAACACTTCCCCAGCCAAGTGATTCTAACATGTACAGAGTTTGGAAACCACTGGCATATTACGTTTCTGTCAGTTTTTCTGCCTGGCTAACGCAGCAGAAATAATCAGAAATGAACCTGAAATGCTCTGCTGCAAAACTTAGACTTTATACTCTAGTCAGAAATTGTTTCATTGTCTAGTCTAATAATTTTTAAAACTTGGTATGAAGTCCAAAACATGAATATGTATTTATTTATTAATTGATGCAGAGACTACTGTAATAATATAGCATGTACAATATAGGTATATTACATGCAAAACAGGAGAAATAAAAAATGATTAGCTAAAGAATAAAACAGTATTTTAAAGTATGGTTGACCCTTAAATAATACAAGTTGGAACTTTGAGGGTCAACTTATAGGCAGATTCTCCTCCTCCTTTGCCATTCCTGAGACAGCATCACTAACTTCTACTCTTCCTCTTCCACCTCAGCCCACTCCACATCAAGATACTCACATAAGGACACTATGATAAGCTCCATTCAATGAAAAGCAAATACATTTTCTTTAGCTTATTTTATCGTAAGAATATAATATTTAATACATATAACATATAAATTATGTGTTAACTCTGTCTCAAAATAAATAAAATAATACTTTTTAAAAGGATCAACTACAGTTATTTCATTTATTGATGGTTAAAAAAAAACCTGTCTGTTCTCGCTAAATTATTAATTTTTTTTCTTTTGAGACAGAGTCTTGCTGTCTCCGAGGCTGGAGTACAGTGGCACAATCACAGCTCACTTGCAACCTTGGCCTCCTGGGCTCAGACAATCCTCCCACCTCAGCCTCCTGAGTAGCTGTGACTATAGTCACACACCACCATGCCTGGCTAATTGTTTTGGTTTCGTAGACATGAGGTCTTACTTACTATGTTGCCCAGGCTGGTCTTGAACTTGTTGTGGGCTCATGTGGTTCTCCCACATTGGCCTCCAAAACTGCTGGGTTTATAGGTATAAGCCACCATACCCAGCCTCACTAAATTATTATCATTAAAATATTATTTTTGAATAAGCAATAAGATAGGATATGCTTCATTATTGGTCATAATGTTGGTTTGACATTTCATGATACAGAAGTTCTAAGATCCTTTTAACTGCAGATATTTTGTAACTTAGTTTTAACAACTGTCACGCCTAAAACTAAAAACATTCCCCCCATACCAGAAAATATATAATATATATATATATAGAGAGAGAGAGAAGAAATGCAATATTGGTTGAACAAATTGAATCATGGTTCTCATTTTTCAAGCTCATTATCACTTATGTAAGAATTTTATTAACATTTGATTAACAAATGTTTAATGGCCTTTATATCTATTATTTTGTCTTACAAATTAATCAGATGGCATTGAAAGAAAATTCTAATAAAAGAGGCTCCAAACACTAGGAGTTACATTTTGGAATATTTTTAAACAGGTAGAAAACATTTTCATGTTTTTAAGTTTGACATGGAGAGGAACGTGTCAGTTTCTGTGAAACAGAAAAGACGAGACAAGGTCATTGGTATTTAACTCAGATCCAGTGAACATTACTAAGCTCCTAAGTGCCAGATGCCCTATGCTCCTCACAGGTCTGTCCTTTTATGTTTGCTACAGCCCTGTGTGTTATTCGTCTCCATCTCTGTGTTTCAGGTAAGAAAACTGAGGCTCACAGAAGTGTACTAACTACAGTAGTAACAATACAACCAAAAGGTTTGGATCTGGAGAGTTGAAAACTGAGAAAAAGGCTTGCAAAAGCTACCAAGAGATATTTATTAAGGAGACCATGAGAAGTGAAGAACATTTTCCTGTGGTACACTCTGATGAGATTAGACAGCATGAACTTGCGATGAGAGGTATTTAGCACAATTTTGTGACTTTTTTCCACATCCTGACAATTCAGAGGTCAGCGAGAAATTAGACAGAGGGGATCACAAAATGAAGAGGCCAGATGGAAATTCTAAGATGTGGGCAAAGGAGCTTTTATAATAAATCACTTTCCTAAGGTGTGGCTTTTACAGGTAATGCAACCAAGAAAGGCCCTGCTAAAATAGAATAAGAATGAGATTAGGGTTCAGTGTGAGAGTCGGTGTGAAAGATGTAAGAAATGGAATATAAGACGGTTGGGAAGGAAGTGTTTGAGAGGGAAAATCGTGAATTTTCTTATATCCGATAGAGCTGGGTTTGAGTCCTGACATGGCCAGCTGTTTTGTGACCTAAGAAAGTTACCCAGCATCCATTGATCTCAGTATCCTCGTCTATAAAATGAGTTATAATAACACAGACTCAGTGGGTTGTGCAGTTTGTAACAGAAAGATCTTGGTAGGTATAACAGCTCAGCTGTACAGAAGGATCTCAACAATGGCAGATACTACTATGAATATCATTATTACTGAGTTATCAGAGATAGAAAGACTCAAAGATGAGAGCCAAAATGAGGCAGGGCAAATACATGGCCAAAGTTTGTGGAGATAAAGATTCTTTGAGGTGAGAAACTTAGATAACTAAGAGCACAAAATATATGATATGTTTGTAGAATAAGTTCTAAGAAAAATCTTAGGGTGTTGTGTAAAGAGTACTAGGGTTAATGTGGAGGTGAGGGTGGGGAGGTGGTGCAGTGGGAAGGAATGTTTAAAGTGCCAGCAATGACAAAATTGTTCACAAGAATTGTTTTCATATATTTTTCAAATCCTTTTCTACATAATTTCTCACATGATAAAATAGCATAACTGGTATTATCTTTTAAAAATTAAAATTAGATCATGTCACACGCCATATAAATTCTTCACTGTCTTCCCTGCTCTTAAAACCAAATCCAAACTCCGCCAAGTCCACAATACCCAGATCTCCATGCTTAGCAATATTGCTCTCCCTCTTGCTTTTCTGCTCCAGTCAATTCAGCTTTTCTGTATTTAGAATAAACCAAGCCCTTTCTTGCTTCAGGCTCTTTGCTAATCTCTCTGTCCAGAAAACACATTCACCCATGACCCCCATCACCAGTCTGTCTTTGTATCACCAGCAATTCCTCAGCTCAACTCTCACCTTCTCGGAGAGAAAATTTTCCTGACTGTGCTGTCTAATGCAGCCTTCACCACTTTACTCTTCATTCTATATCCCTTTCAACCCCTTCATGGAACATGTAGCAATCTATAAGCACGTAAATTTTGTAGTTTCCAACTACAATGCAAATTTTGTGAGGATGTGGCCCCAGTTGTTGTCTATTACTGGAGCCATGGCACTAATAACATCTGGTAAACAATAGGTCCTGGATAAGTATTGTCAGTTGAAAAAATGAAAGATCAAAATACGAGAAATGAAATCTTTATCTGTATCATCAGTAAATGAAACAGCTCTTCTGGTCAATTCTCCATGCCTCCAAAGCCAGACAACTTCACAGATCCTTTGAAACACTATTTTTAAACTAATTTTGTTGATTTCCCACTCATGATTTCTTATTCTCATAAATATAGCTTCCTCATCTCTACTGCTCTAGAAAATTCTAGAAAAACAAAAACAGTACCCATGACAACTCTAAAATAACACATTGAAGAAGATAGAGATATCTGTCTCTAGTCATTACATCAACTCTCCCCTAATCTCCTAAAACTCCCAAACTAAAAAATTTAGAGGTAATCTTTGGCCACTTCTCTTTCCTCATTTTCAGCACTTTAAATGTATATCCTGAAATATCTCTCAGATTATTTTATAATTTAAAAAAATTTATAAATAAATAGAGATGAGTCTCACTGTGTTGACCAGGCTGGTCTTGAACTCCTGGCCTTAAGCCATCCTCCTTCCTTGGCCTCACAACATGCTGGTATTACAGGCATGAGCCACTGCATCTCTCCTACTTTATAACTTAAAGTAGGGAAAGTCTTCCTAATTCTCACATAAAATCCAAGTAAACTTTTGCATGAAGCTATTCACTATAAGCAAAGTCAAAAGAAAAACTATAATCCAGGAAAAATATTTCTAACTCAAATCACAAAGGGCTGCCTTCCCATCATATAAAATTCTTACAAATTAATAAGAAAATAGTAAAATCCCAATAGAAAAATCGGTAAGGATATTGACTGTTCATAGAAAGGGAAATAAAATATAAACGTAAAAAACTGTCAACTTCACTTTAAATAATAGAATTGCAAGGACAGACCATTTTTTTTAACCTTGTCAATTGGCAAAGGTTAGAAGTTTGGTGGCACCTTGTATTATCAAACCTATCTATGAAACAGGCACATTTACATGTTGCTTGTGAAGGTGTAAATCATACCAACTCTTTGGAAAACAATTTGGCAACAACTATAAAAATTAAATACATACATACCCTTTTCTTTATTCCAACTACTTACAAAAATGTATTCTATGTATTTATACACATATGTAGTGAACAAGGTACAAGGTTAATCATTACAGCATTGATTTAAAAAGCAGAAGACTAGAAACAACCTCAATGTTCATCAGTAGAAAGCAACTTAAATAAATTATGGTATCCATACAATGGAATAATACGCATTTAAAAAGTAAAAAACAGAGGGAGAGCATTTTGTGTACTGACAGAGAAAAATCTCAAACATGTTGCTAAGTGAAAAAAGTGAGGTACAAACAGTATATGGAATATTACCACTTGTGTAAACGGAATGAATGGGAATATCTTCATATTTCCCTGCATATACATTAAAAAAATCTCTGCAAAGATCCACAAGTAACTAAGAGGAGTGATTTTTTGGTGGATGTGGGAATGGCCTGACAGGGAAGGTAGGGGACTATGTAGGAGGAAAAATTGTTATTATATACCTGTTTGAAACTTTGATGTTTGAACCATGTAAATAAACTACCAACTTAAAATAACTAATTTAAAAATTGGGTGGTGAGGTTAAGAAAAGTAAAAGCATAGAGAGTGCTGCCTAAGAGCCAATCTTCCTCTTAAATAACCCTGGGAGCCAAATGGCTCTCTATTACTAATTAGATATACAATAAGTAATTAGGAAACATTTATTATATAAGGGAGAACATAATATGGATCAATTCTACTTTATGTTATCAAAGGCCTTCCACTAGCAGGATCACTTTATCTACCTCAATTTACCTTGCACTAGTCTCATAGGTAATCACTCCAGTCTTTTTCTAGTCCCTACTCACCCATTCTTTCCCTTGCTAATGAGGTTTCTACACATGGAGTCCTTTGCTTTGCCAACTCTAATCCCACATTTCATTCAGCGCACAGTCTCATATCCTTCTACTAGTTTAAAACAACAGAAATTTAATATCTCACAGTTCTAGGGCATAGAAGTCCAAAATGAAGGTGTCAGCAAGACTATAATCTTTCTGAAACTTATAGGAGAGAATTCTTTTTTGCCTCTTCCTAGATTCTGGTGGTTTCCCACCAACTCCTGGTGTTTCTTGACTTAAAAGCTGCAGCCCTTCAATCTCTGCCTCTATTGACACATAGTATGTTCCCTTTGTGTATCTAACTGTGTCTCTGTCTGTTTTCCCCTTATTAAAAGGACACCAGTCATATTGGATGGGAGCTCACCTTAATTCAGTATAACCTCATCTTAAATTGATTGTATTTGCAAATATTCTATTTTCACATAAAGTTATATTCACAGGTGCTGGGGATTAGGACATCAACATATCTTTTGGGGACATGATTCAACCCGTGACACTTTCTCTAGTTGATGTCACCTTGTTTTTAGTCTGTTTCCCCTAATGTTAAATTCTATAGCATACAGATTGGTACCTTTACAGTCTTTCTTGTTTATCTAGTAACTAGTTTATCTAGTGTCTTTTAGATTTTATGAGTGTGTGTGTGTGTGTGTGTGTGTGTGTGTGTAGGCATACACCTACCCCACACACATTATGTGTCCTCAACTAGATTGTAAATACCTCAAAAGCAGGAAATATGTTTTCTCCTAACTTTATTTGTATTGGTGCTAGACTCATGGTAGGTACCCAAAAGTGACTAAAAGATTGGACGAATGATGACCTAATGTCACACTGTGACTTTTGTAAGTTTTAACCATCATTCGCCCATCATGACAACAATTCGGCTCCTTGTGTCACTCAAAGAGTGAGATTCCAAAACTATCATTAGTTCATCAGTACCATACAGGAAAGGTTCCACTCTAAGGAAGAATCAAGATCAATAAACAATAGACTTGGTCCCAAGAATCGAGATAATTGCATAACAGGGAGGCAATCTAGTCTTCAGCTTTATGTCCAGCTGTCCAGAAGCATGGCAAAGCCCCTGCCTTAGTTTATAATTATGAACAAAAAGCTACCATTAGAAATGTGTTGTATTCCCTCAGAATAAAATACATGCATATATCCATGTGTATGCATATATGTAATAATACAAGTATTGATTCTCAATTAAAGGCTTAAGATTTTTCAGGCATTTAAATCAATAAATCACAGTACAATATGGTAATTTGCTGCTGTCTCAATTCCATCCTGGGCAATCAAAGGCTCATGGTGGAACAAGAAACAACGAGGAAGACACTTAGTAAGTATAAGAAAAGTAAAAGCAGAGGGAAGGGAAGGGAAGAAAATAAGGAGAGACAAAGAAAGAGAAAATCCAAAGAAGAAAATAATTCACCTAAATATTTAGTCTGGAAACATATAGTTACATACTTTAAAATAATAAGCAATATACAAATGACTCATTTGTACAAGGTTGACAATATATGTCATTGTGTTGTACTGACAAATGCTGTTCATTTTCAGCAGCAAAATTATTATACAGGAAAATATCAGTGATTAGAATATATAAATTGAAAATCTTATATTTTGAAAAATAACTAAATTAAAGGACAAATATATTGGAAAAATTATTTGTATCAAATATAACATGCAAAGGGTTAATCTCTAAGGTGTAATTAGTGTATTCCAACGTATTTTTTTTCTTTTTTTTTATTGCATTTTAGGTTTTGGGGTACATGTGATGAACATGCAAGATTGTTGCATAGGTACACACATGGCAGTGTGCTTTGCTTCCCTCCGTCCCCTCACCTGTATCTGTCATTTCTCCCCATGCTATCTCTTCCCACCTCCCCACCCCCCCGCCCCTCCCCCATTTCCCCCCAACGGATCCCAGTGTGTAGTGCTCCCCTCCCTGTGTCCATGTGTTCTCATTGTTCAACACCCGCCTATGAGCGAGAATATACGGTGTTTGATTTTCTGCTCTTGTGTCAGTTTGCTGAGAATAATGGTTTCCAGGTTCATCCATGTCCCTACAAAGGACGTGAACTCATCATTTTTGATGGCTGCATAATATTCCATGGTGTATATGTACCACATTTTCCCTATCCAGTCTATCACCGTTAGGCATCTGGGTTGGTTCCAGGTCTTTGCTATTGTAAACAGTGCTGCAATGAACATTTGTGTGCATGTGTCCTTGTAGTAGAATGATTTATAATCCTTTGGATATATACCCAGTAATGGGATTGCTGGGTCAAATGGGATTTCTATTTTTAGGTCCTTGAGGAATCGCCACACTGTCTTCCACAATGGTTGAATTAATTTACATTCCCACCAACAGTGTAAAAGTGTTCCTATTTCTCCACATCCTCTCCAGCATCTGTTGTTTCCCGATTTTTTAATGATCACCATTCTAACTGGTGTGAGATGGTATCTCAATGTGGTTTTGATTTGCATTTCTCTGATGACCAGTGATGATGAGCATTTTTTCATATGTTTGTTGGCCTCCCGTATGTCTTCTTTTGTAAAGTATCTGTTCATATCCTTTGCCCATTTTTGAATGGGCTTGTTTGTTTTTTTCTTGTAGATCTGCTTTAGTTCTTTGTAAATTCTGGATATCAGCCCCTTGTCAGATGGGTAGACTGCAAAAAATTTTTCCCATTCTGTTGGTTGCCGATTCACTCTAGTGACTGTTTCTTTTGCCGTGCAGAAGCTGTGGAGTTTGATTAGGTCCCATTTGTCTATTTTGGCTTTTGTTGCCATTGCTTTTGGCGTTTTGGTCATGAAGTCCTTGCCTACACCTATGTCCTGAATGGTTTTGCCTAGATTTTCTTCTAAGGTTTTTATGGTATTAGGTCTCAAGTTTAAGTCTTTAATCCATCTGGAGTTAATTTTGGTGTAAGGTGTCAGGAAGGGGTCCTGTTTCTGCTTTCTGCACATGCCTAGCCAGTTTTCCCAACACCATTTATTAAACAGGGAATCCTTTCCCCATTGCTTGTTTTTGTCAGGTTTGTCGAAGATCAGATGGTTGTGGGTATGTTGTATTTCCTCTGAGGCCTCTGTTCTGTTCCATTGGTCTATAGCTCTGTTTTGGTACCAGTACCATGCTGTTTTTATTACTGTAGCCTTGTAGTATAGTTTGAAGTCCGGTAGTGTGATGCCTCCTGCTTTGTTCTTTTTGCTTAGAATGGACTTGGCTGGCCGGACGCGGTGGCTCAAGCCTGTAATCCCAGCACTTTGGGAGGCCGAGGCGGGTGGATCACAAGGTCGAGAGATCGAGACCATCCTGGTCAACATGGTGAAACCCTGTCTCTACTAAAAATACAAAAAATTAGCGGGGCATGGTGGTGCGTGCCTGTAATCCCAGCTACTCAGGAGGCTGGGGCAGGAGAATTGCTTGAACCCAGGAGGCGGAGGTTGCGGTGAGCCGAGATCGCGCCATTGCACTCCAGCCTGGGTAACAAGAGCGAAACTCCGTCTCAAAAAAAAAAAAAAAAAAAAAAGAATTGACTTGGCTATGCGGGCTCTCTTTGGGTTCCATATGAAGTTTAAGGTGTTTTTTTCCAGTTCTGTGAAGAAGGTCATTGGTAGCTTGAAGAGAATAGCGTTGAATCTGTAAATTACTTTGGGCAGTATGGCCATGTTCACGATGTTGATTCTTCCTAACCATGAACATGGAATGTTTCTCCATCTGTTTGTATCCTCTCTTATTTCGTTGAGCAATGGTTTGTAGTTCTCCTTGAAGAGGTCCTTTACGTTCCTTGTTAGTTGTATTCCTAGGTACTTTATTCTCTTTGTAGCAATTGTGAATGGCAGTTCGTTCTTGATTTGGCTCTCTTGAAGTCTATTACTGGTGTATAGGAATGCTTGTGATTTTTGCACGTTGATTTTGTATCCTGAGACTTTGCTGAAGTTGTTTATCAGTTTCAGGAGATTTTGGGCTGAGATGATGGGGTCTTCCAGATATACAATCATGTCATCTGCAAATAGAGACAATTTGATTTCCTCCTTTCCAATTTGGATACCCTTTCTTTCTTTTTCTTGCCTGATTGCTCTGGCTAGAACTTCCAGTACTATATTGAATAGGAGTGGTGAGAGAGGGCATCCTTGTCTAGTGCCAGATTTCAAAGGGAATGCTTCCAGTTTTTGCCCATTCAGTATGATATTGGCTGTTGGTTTGTCGTAAATAGCTTTTATTGTTTTGAGATACGTTCCGTCAATACCTAGTTTATTGAGGGTTTTTAGCATAAAGCGTTGTTGAATTTTGTCAAAAGCCTTCTCTGCATCAATTGAGATAATCATGTGGTTTTTGTCTTTGGTTCTGTTTATGTGGTGGATTACGTTTATGGACTTGCGTATGTTGAACCAGCCTTGCATCCCCGGGATGAATCCTACTTGATCATGGTGGATGAGCTTTTTGATATGCTGTTGCAATCGGTTTGCCAGTATTTTATTGAAGATTTTTGCATCTGTGTTCATCATGGATATTGACCTGAAATTTTCTTTTCTTGTTGAGTCTCTGCTGGCTTTTGGTATCAGGATGATGTTTGTCTCGTAAAATGATTTGGGAAGGATTCCCTCTTTTTGGATTGTCTGGAATAGTTTGAGAAGGAATGGTATCAGCTCCTTCTTGTATGTCTGGTAGAATTCAGCTGTGAACCCATTGGGACCTGGGCTTTTTTTGGGTGGTAGGCTCTTTATTGCTGCCTCGACTTCAGACCATGTTATTGGTCTATTCAGGGTTTCGGCTTCTTCCAGGTTTAGGCTTGGGAGGATGCAGGTGTCCAGGAATTTATCCATTTCTTCCAGGTTTACTAGTTTATGTGCATAGAGTTGTTTGTAATAATCTCTGATGATGGTTTCGATTTCTGTGGAATCTGTGGTGATATCACCTTTATCGTTTTTTATTGCATCAATTTGGTTATTCTCTCTTTTCTTTTTTATTAATCTGGCTAGTGGTCTGTCTATTTGGTTGATCTTTTCAAAAAACCAGCTCCTGGATTTATTGATTTTTTGAAGAGTTTTTTGTGTCTCTATTTCCTTCAGTTCTGCTCTGATCTTAGTTATTTCCTGTCTTCTGCTAGGTTTTGAGTTTTTTTGATCTTGCTCCTCTAGCTCTTTCAATTTTGATGATAGGGTGTCAATTTTAGATCTCTCCTTTCTTCTCATGTGGGCACTCATTGCTATATATTTTCCTCTAGAGACTGCTTTAAATGTGTCCCAGAGATTCTGGTATGTTGTGTCTTCATTCTCATTGGTTTCGAGGAACATCTTTATTTCTGCCTTCATTTCATTGTTTATCCAGTCAACATTCAAGAGCAAGTTGTTCAGTTTCCATGAAGCTGTGCGGTTCTGAGTTAGTTTCTGCATTCTGAGTTCTAACTCGATTGCACTGTGGTCTGAGAGACTGTTTGTTATGATTTCTGTTCTTTTGCATTTGCTGAGGAGTGATTTATTGCCAATTATGTGGTCAATTTTATAGTAGGTGTGATGTGGTGCTGAGAAGAATGTATATTCTGTGGATTTGGGGTGGAGAGTTCTGTAAATGTCTATTAGATTTGCTTGTTCCAGGTCTGTATTCAGGTCCTGGATATCCTTGTTGATTTTCTGTCTGGTTGATCTGTCTAATATTGACAATGGGGTGTTAAAGTCTCCCACTATTATTGTGTGGGAGTCTAAGTCTCTTTGTAAGCCATTAAGAACTTGCCTTATGTATCTGGGTGCTCCTGTATTGGGTGCGTATATATTTAGGATCGTTAGCTCTTCTTGTTGCAGTGATCCTTTTACCATTATGTAATGTCCTTCTTTGTCTCTTTTGATCTTTGTTGCTTTAAAGTCTATTTTATCAGAGATGAGAATTGCTACTCCTGCCTTTTTTTGCTCTCCATTTGCTTGGTAGATCTTCCTCCATCCCTTTATTTTGAGTCTTTGTGTATCCTTGCATGTAAGATGGGTTTCCTGGATACAGTACACTGATGGGTTTTGGCTTTTTATCCAATTTGCCAGTCTGTGTCTTTTGATTGGGGCATTTAGTCCATTGACATTTAGGGATAGTATTGTTATGTGTGAATTTGATGCTGTCATTTTGATGCTACCTGGCTGTTTTGTTGGTTAGTTGATGCAGATTCTTGATTGTGTTGCTGCTTTTTTACCATTTGGTGTGTTTTTGGAGTGGCTGGTACTGGTTGTTCCTTTACATGTGTAGAGCCTCTTTCAGGAGTTCTTGTAGAGCAGGTTTGGTGGTGATGAAATCTCTGAGTGCTTGCTTGTTCACAAAGGATTTTATTTTTCCTTCACTTATGAAGCTTAGTTTGGCTGGATAGGAGATTCTGGGTTGAAAGTTCTTTTCTTTGAGGATGTTGAATATTGGCCCCCAATCTCTTCCGGCTTGTAGGGTTTCTGCTGAGAGATCTGCTGTGAGTCTAATGGGCTTCCCTTTGTGGGTAACCCGACCTTTCTCTCTGGCTGCCCTTAGCATTTTCTCTTTCATTTCAACCCTGGTGAATCTGACGATTATGTGCCTTAGGGTTGCTCTTCTTGAGGAATATCTTTGTGGTGTTCTCTGTATTTCCTGGATTTGAATATTGGTCTGCCTTGCTAGGTTAGGGAAGTTTTCCTGGATAATATCCTGAAGAGTATTTTCCAGCTTGGATTCATTCTCTTCATCACATTCAGGTACACCTATCAGACGTAGATTAGGTCTTTTCACATAGTCCCACATTTCTTGAAGATTTTGTTCATTCCTTTTTGCACTTTTTTCTCTGTTCTTGCCTTCTCTTTTTATTTCATTGAGTTGATCTTCGACCTCTGATATCCTTTCTTCTGCTTGGTCTATTCGGCTGTTGAAGCTTGTGCATGCTTCACGAAGTTCTCGTGTTGCGTTTTTCAGCTCCATCAATTCATTTATACTCCTCTCTATGCTGTCCATTCTCGTCAGCAGTTCGTCCAATCTTTTTTCAAGGTTCCTATTTTCTTTGCGTTGGGTTAGAACATGTTCTTTTAGCTCATTGTAGTTTCTTACTACCCACCTTCTGAAGTCTGATTCTGTCATTTCATCACCCTCCTTCTCCATCCGGTCTGGTTCCCTTGCTGGTGAGGAGTTGTAATCCCTTTTAGGAGGAGAGGTGTTCTGGTTTCGGCGTTTTCATCCTTTTTGCGCTGGGTTCTTCCCATTTTTGTGGGTTTATCCACCTGTTGTCTGTCTCTGTCCCAGGGAGTTGGAGCTTTATGAGTTTCCCTTGCACTACTGCCTTTTTTTATTTTTCTTTCAGGTCGGACCCGCCCAGCTAGCAGCATGCCTAGCCACTGCCTGCCCGCAGGGGCTTTGCTGAGCTGCTGTGGGCTCCGCCCAGCTGCCCTGAGCTCTTCCCTGTAGTCCTTTTTATAAGGGCGTAGTTAGAACTGTCTGGGCAATGGTGGCCCCGCCTCTGTTATGGTGGACTCTCTCTGTTGTGGCAGGTTGCGTCAGCAACGGCAGCCTGCCTCCGTAGCGGTGGAGAGTCTCAGTAATGGCGGAAACCCCTCCCCCACAGAGCCGGACCATCCTGGTTCAGCTGTGCTTGGTTTGAAAGGCTCAACCCAGAGGGTTTCCAATTACTGTTTTTGTTTTCATTGTTGTTGGGGGTGGAGGGGTGGGACCAACCAAGCCTGATCACCTGGCTCCCTGACTCAGAGTCTTTTCTTTTAAGTTGAAGGACCCCGCGTTCTGGTCGCTTGTTGAAAAGGCGCCGGGATCTGCCGTGCTGCGACTCACGGAGTCGGCTCGAACTGCGGCGCCGGCTCCTGGCGGATTTTTTGCCTAGGAATCTCCTGGCCTGACTCGCTATTTCAGGTGAATGGGCTATTCTGCCGTCTCAGGGCTCTGCTCACCAGCTAAGAGGGCTCACAGACCATTGGCTTTTGTACGGAGAACGGCAGCAACAGGGAGTGGTCACAGCAGCCGCGCGGGCGGAATCAGCCCCGCGGGGGGCCAAAACAGCCGCACCGGCTGGGACTGCGATGCTGGCGACCCCTCTGCCTGGGTATCTCCTGGTCTGTGGGCAATAAGAGTTCGTCTGGAAATGTGGCGTCCACTCACCCTCTGCCCTTTCACTGGGAGCTGAAGTCCTGAGCTGTTCTTAGGCGGCCATCTTCCCAGCATTCCTCCAACATATTTTTTAAAATTTCAAAAACTCCAAAAGAGAACAGGATATTAACAAATAATTCACATAAAGAAAAATACAATTAGAAAAACAGATTACATGGAAAGTTGTAATCAGATATATGTAAATTAACCTAGCTTTTAAAATTATCCACCAGATGTAACAAAAAGAGCTAAACTTAAAACATTCCTTTCAGTTGAATTTGGGAAGGAAATCAATATGTTCACTTGTTGCTTGTTAGATTACCAATAGATATAATCATACCTTAAACTAAAGGACAATATATAGCAAGAATTATTAAGATGATCATACCTTTTGAAAAATGAGTAAAGTCCTAGGAGTTTATCTTAGGAGCACAAAGGTACATGATTAAGAACATTCAATTTCAAACTATTCTACAAGGCTACAGTAATCAAAACAGCATGGTACTGGTACCAAAACAGAGATATAGACCAATGGAACAGAACAGAGGCCCTGGAGGCAATACCACACATCTACAATCATCTGATCTTTGACAAACCTGACAAAAAGAAGCAATGGGGAAAGGATTCCCTGTTTAATAAATGGTGTTGTGAAAACTGGCTAGCAGTGTGCATAGAGCAGAAACTGAGCCCGTTACTGACACCTTACACTAAAATTAACTCCAGTTGGATTAAAGACTTAAACATCAGACCTAACACCATAAAAACCCTAGAAGAAAACCTAGGCAAAACTATTCAGGACATAGGCATAGGCAAGGACTTCATGACTAAAACATCAAAAGCATTGGCAACAAAAGCCAAAATAGACAAATGAGAACTAATTAATTTTAGAGCTTCTGCACAGCAAAAGAAACAATCATTAGAGTGAACTGGCAACCAACAGAATGGGGAAAAATTTTGCAGTCTACCCATTTGACAAAGGGTGAATATCCAGAATCTACAAAGAACTAAAACAGATTTACAAGAAAAAACAAACAAACCCATCCAAAAGTGGGCAAAGGATATGAAGAGGCACTTTTTAAAAGAAGACATACATGAGGCCAACAACCATATGAAAAAATGCTCATCATCACTAATTATTAGAGAAATGCAAATCAAAACCACATTGAGATACCACCTCATGCCAGTTAGAATGGTGATCATTAAAAAATCTGGAGACAACAGATGCTGGTGAGGATGTGGAGAAATAGGAACACTTTTACACCGTTGGTGGGAGTGTAAATTAGTTCAACCATTGTGGAAGACAGTATGGTGCTTCCTCAAGGACCTAGAAATAGAAATTCCATTTGACCCAGCAATCCCATTACTGAGTATACATCCAAAGGATTATAAATCATTCTATTATAAAGACACATGCGCACGTATGTTCATAGTGGCACTGTTTACAATAGCAAAGACCTGGAACCAACCCAAACACCCATTGATGATAGACTGGACAAGGAAAATGTGGCCTATATGCACCATAGAATACTATGCAGCCATAAGAAACAATAAGGTTGTGTCCTTTGTAGGGACATGGATGAATCTGGAAACCATCATTCTCAGCAAACTGACACAAGAACAGAAAACCAAACACCGCATGTTCTCACTCATAGGTGAGTGTTGAACAATGAGAACACATGGACACAGGGAGGGGAGCATCACACAATGGGGTCTGTTGGGGGGCGCCAAGGGAGGGGCAGTGGGAGTTGGGGAGTTCGGGCAGGAATAACATGGAGAAATGCCAGATGTAGGTGACAGGGGGATGGAGGCAGCAAACCACATTGCCGTGTGTGTACCTATGTAACAGTTCTGCATGATCTGCACATGTACCCCAGAAACTAAAGTACAATTAAAAAAAAAAAAAAAAAGACATTCACTAAAATTTTGTCCATAAAAGCAAGAATAGGAAATGATCTAAATATCCATCTCTAGGATAACAATTGAATTGCTTTTTAATCTCATAAAATATTATAACATTTAAATTATCATTATCAAGTTTATTTAAAGGCATTATGTGGTAATGGTAAGTAGAAAAAGCAGAAGTAGTAAGCACATGAATGACAACTAGGTAAAAATATGTATATCTGTGGAATATCATTAATTCATTCAGTAAACATGTACTAAGCAGCTATTATCTACAGGTCTCATGTTAGGAACAAAGGATATAGTTTCCAAACTCACACAATCTTAAGGAACACATACATGTAAAAATACATATCATGATGAAGAAAGTACTACATGATATTTGTTTAAAAGAATTATATAAAATAGAAATTATATGTGATGTTGTAAATTCTTACGTGTGTTTTTCTCATTTATTTATTTTCTGTATTACAAAACATTACATTTTCATTGTAAAATACTAGGAAAATGTAGAAAAATGTAAAGAAGCAATTATCTCCAGAGTCCCAGCATGCAGAGACAGTATGTCAAGTTTTCATTCTGTCCTTCCCAACTGATAATTTCTAGACTTTTAAAAACATAGTTAGATGACATATATACATTTTATATTCTATTATCAATTAAAATTATAGCATAAGCAAGTTCTCATGCTATTAACAACTATTTGGAAATGTTATTTAATGTTTCATAATATTTCACTGAATAGATGAAATATAGTTTATTTAGCAATGCCCCCATGGTCAGATGCCTTGTTTCCAAATCATTATCACCCTTAATAATGCTGTAATGAATAGAATAGCTTTGTGTGGATTTCCATTAATTTCTCTGTTATAAACTTCTAGTATCTTATTTAATTTTAAAGCTTTAAATTACTAATAGAACTCAGACGTATTTTGCCATATGTAACACTTCATAATTCTGAATATGAAGTATGTTATCTGTAGTAAATTCAACTAAAGTATTTGAGAATTAACATGATTGGTATCTTAAAGAGAAAAGTAGCATTTAAGACTATCATAGAACATGCAAAGAGTTTACTTCCATGGGCGCTTCTATTATAACCTTTTCCAAAAGAGAGAGATATATTAATGCTCCCATCTCATCTGCAGAGAAAAAGACAGTAGGACAAGTGCTAACTCAAATAAAAAAGCCACATTCTAAAATAAGTAATTTTTTCTATATGAAAATAATGTCTATAGTTTATATATTTCCAGAATTAAAGTCTACACATTTGAAATTCTTAAAATATCTATTACTATGAATATAAAAACACTATTATGAAATAAAAGCTATGTATACATTTAAAATCACAAAGCCCTTGAGCACAGAGGAGTAAAATTCAACAAACTAAGCAATTCTTCCTGTTTAGGGGCAAAAGTGTAACATTAAATATTAAACTTTTTTGGTAAACAAAAGAAAAAAGAAAATGCTAATGTGACTTTTTCTAAGATCTTTATGATTGCTATCATTTTGTCAGGTGACATATTTTACGCCTGCTTGAATAGGTTGCTTGAGATTGCAGTAGGTAGTAAAAATGTTTGCCTATTCAATTTTAAGGTCATAAAAATGAAAAGTTCCTTTAATGAGTATTAATTCTCATCATAATCTCCCATATCTTCACAATAAATATGGCAGGTAGGCATTCACCTCACAGATGAGGAAACTGAGGCCTCGTGTGTAATAATAATACAATCCATCTGACACATGGTGGGATGCAGCATGGTAAAAAGAACTGGGTTATCAAATGAGACTATGAAAATGAGAGACTTCAGGAAGACACCTTTAGAATTGAAGCTTGTTGGCGGGATATGAACAGTAGTGATATATAAAATGCACAAAGTGCCAGGTTTTCTTTCCACAACTATTGACAAAGAAAGGAAGGAGAACATTTGAAACCTGTAATAAACATTCTTAATTCAAATATCACTTAAACTCATTAATCATTGGGAATTCATATCTGTATTTATCTTTAAAAGGAAGCATAAAGAGCTCTGTTAGACAAAAAAGAAAAAAAAAGAGATAAAAGAATGAAACTTGAAGAAAGGCCATAAATATAGGACTTACATTACTGCCTTAATAACAATTCTTCACTAATAGAATACATGACACAGTACCTTTATATAATGAAGACTAAACATAGCAGAAACTACATAATGGCTGTTCCACTGTGGATCAATTTCAGTCTAACATATCAGAAATGATCACTGATCCCAAAGATGTTATGGAATAGTAAACTTACGATATTGCGCTGCTTTTCAAGTTTATGTGACTATGATTATTTAATTTTCTTTTGTGTGTGTTCAAGTATAGCTGTTATGTGACTACACATGAGAGAACCTGAAATTAATTTGTCTGTATGAGATCAGTGACTGTACAAATTCTTATGAAAACTAACATGCCATGACAATAGTAATTTTGATAAAATTACAGCAAGTGCTGCAATTCTCTGCCATCTGGCTGTCTTGTCATTACTACTTTGATGTGCTTTTTATTACTTATTTATTTACTTCAACTACTTTATTGGTATAGTTTTAGAGCATGTAAATTTTCACAATGGAAGATTTTAAATGTTAAAGGAAGACTATCTTCATATATAAATGTTGAACTTTTCACAAAATTATGAGACTCTAGCCTTTTTGATAGAAAAAGTATTACTTAAGAAAAGGTTATATTTTAGAAAGTTTCTTAATTCATTTGCTATAATTTGTTACTATGTTCAGTCCTTAAACCACAGCAACCCTATCTAGGAAGCTGCCCCTGAATTTTTTCTACAATGCAGTACTATATATTTAACTACTGATTGCCTCCCTACATGTTGAATTCAGTACCTTCAACTTGATTGCATACATCCTAAATTTTCCATCATCATGTCGTTCCTATTACATGAGTACTAACCAAACCAAGATCATTTGCATCATTTATGAAATATAGAAGTCACATCAAATCTCTATCTACCATGAGTCCTTTTTGTTTTACAGACTAAGAAAAATGAAGATTCAAAATATTCAAATTAGTTCATAATTGAACCTTCATGTGTTTAAGGTTCAATTTTATTTAAGGACTAGAAACTTCTGTTTCCTTATGGTCAAATGATATCTCTTCATATTCATGTTGCCTAAATTCTCTACCTCCAAATCTCATAAAAATTCGAGTCTCCACTGTGTGTTAAGGGCACAAAGGATGAAGTCTGATACAGATCCCCAAAGAACGCTTTTTCTATTTGGCAGATAGTTGACATATTTAATGGTAACTCTTTATCATGCAGGAAATGATTTTGCCCATTTTCCAATGGGTCAGGATGTATAGCATCAACCACACAGAAATAATACTTGTTGATGACTTGGAAAGAAAGTAGAAAATTGCAAGTAATATTTTTTTCTGATAAATAATAATACAAATGGGGTTGAATAATATTAGCCAAAAAAGCAACTTAGTGACATCTTAATAGTGTGTACCATCAGGATATTTGATTATTTACATTCACGATATCCACACCAAAATACATGCTAAAAAATTTTTCGAAAACCTCTTTTGACTTAGTTGGCATAGAAAAACTTGTAGATGGTAGAAAATAGCTTAGCTGTAATTCACTTGGAACTAATTTCAGTCATTGCTAAAGCATGCTGGGTTGAAAATTAGTGTCAAATGACAAAATGGCATGACTTCTTAAAAGCATTTGAACTCAAATTTATATGCCCACAATGCACCTGAATTAAAGTTTTCAGGGTCTGTGAATAAACCACAGTTACATATTGCAATGATAGTCTCATCTCAATCTTAAAGAAAATTGTGCCTATGATTACATTCAAGATTTAGAAAGACGTATCTGTGAGATATGCCTTTCCTTATAATCTAAAGCACAGAATTAGTTTTAAAATCAATAATGTAAAGATATATAGTCTGTAAAACAAAACATCTGATTTTGGATGCTGTAAATAACATATAATATAATAAAACTATTTTTTCTATCACAGATAAAAGTTGTTAACTTTTAATTCCTAAAAGCATTTCAAAATAAAACTAAAATAAACATTAATACAAATGCGTAAAACTATGAGGTTGTTTTTGAATACAGACCCTCTTGTATATTATCCAAATACTTTTTCTAGTGGTCCAATTTTACCTTGTGTAAAAAGTTTTAAAATTATCAGTAATAGAACAAGTGTCTTCTTGAAATGTTCAAACTCATATTTGTCAGTACCATTTATAGTTCTTCTCATTATACATTCCCTGTCAAATACAATAAATAGAGTTACTGATGCCCTGTCCATCATTTTTACTGCAATTTCACATCTGAATATAGTAATTATTTAGTAGCCCTTAAACCATTTCTGTTTTCATTATTTACTCACAGCATGATAAATCTGAGGTAGTAAAAATTCAGAGAAAACATAACAAAGACCTGGGTTTTCAAATGAACTAGCAAATTTAAAATGCAGAAACTGCAAAGTCACACTGTGATAAATGTATTTGATGTTTTTCTCCTAATCAAATAAATATACAAGATTGTGTTTTCCCCATAAAGTTTAATTTCTTATTTTGAACATGGGCTTTCTACTAAATGGAATTTTTGTATATAGTTCTGGGTGTAATTAATGGTATCTCTTTATTACTAGGGAGTTTTGTCTATCTACATCTAAAACTATGGCAAACTAAAGGCTTTAGATGGGGCTTAATTAATGTTAAAGAGTATATTTTGTTCATAGCACTGTGCAGTAAATCAACATGCTTTCAGTTTACTCCCTCTTTGAATTAAGCTAAGTATGGCCTGAAAGTATGTTATGAAGAATAAACTTCATAACACACTTTTCCGGCCAAAAAGTATGTTATGAAGAATGAAACACGGGCTAAGATTTTATGATGACAATGTTGAACATAAAAGAAAAGAACTGCTACCTCTAAACTTCCTTCGGTAAGAGGAAATTTGGATTCTTTTCCTATTCCATTTCCTACTCTTCTGCAGGAAGAAAATTTATCAGATCTCTCCATCTGCCAACCCAAAGGTCAACCCAAATGATAACTTTCTTTTCAAAACAAGTGATCTTCTAAGGCAAGAAATCAAAAACATTCTCATTATATATTTTATCATTCCTAAAACAAAGGCTCTTTATCAATCATAAACAAAATGGGGAGTGGAAAATTCTGTATATTTCCCAGGGAGAAATCTATTTTTTAATTGCCATTACAAAAAAAGTCAAGTAGAAAGAGAAGACTTTTTTGCTTAAAATGTTACTTCTCTGTTAAGTGGCTCTTCAAAGAAAGGTATCTTTTAGATTGAGAAAACAATGATGAAGCTAGTAATATTTGTTACAATAGCAGTGTATGAATGCTTATAATATTTCACTTGTGGAGGGGACAAATATAGGTTTATAAGCTCTTTAGTATATATTTTTAAATTGATATTATTTTAGCAAACAATTTTTTGTCATAGATATTCTATGTTGTTTTGATTCTTCTCTTGCTAATATAAATTTTAGAATGATACTTACTTGATGAGAAAATACTGGTCACAACTGTATTCATGTCAAATCAAGTCTCTAAGCCCCATAATTCTACCTAATATTTCTTTATAATAAAACACATTTTGAGCTTTGCTTTTTTTCTTGACTAAGGGGCTGACATTTGTGGTAATTTTCAATGAAATTTCGGCTTACATATTTTTTAAAAGTACATTATTGACACAGATGTTCTACTTTTTTTTTTTACTATGGAAAGGCCAAAGAAGAATTATTTATCTTTATATATCCATAACAAGAATTTATTTACATGGTGTCCATTACAGAGACACACTGACAAAAGGAAACCCCCTTCATGTAAGATGATAATTTTCATAATATACAGTTAAACTGGTAAAAGTAAGATCATCAAAATTCTTCAATTTTTACTTCAATTTGATATAAAATGATGTGAAATATAGTTATTGTTGGTATCAACTTGAAAAAAGAAACATTTTATATACTTGGACCAGTAAGTCATGTATATAAATCATTTTTTTCCTGGCAATTTTGAACTGCTTATCTTTCACAGGATTTCTTATGGCTATTTACATTTTCACTCAGTGAAAATCAATTACCTTTTTGCAATAAGCCTCATTTACTACCTTTGAGTATAATAGAAACACCATTAGGATGATGACATTACCGAAAAGAAGGGCACCACACAGTTGGTAGACATAAATTAAAGGCCCTTTCACATATGCATTAGAAATACTGCTGTGACTGAAATATGCATAAAGTCTGTGTCTATTAGAGCTATTAGTGTGTGGGGGTGATGATTTTGAAGGGGGAGGGAAGGATTGGTAGACTGTGATCTACTACTTTGACAAAATTATGTATTTCCTTTTTTGCCTGGTATGTGCCATTGATGCAATAAGCCTGGGCCCCCAGCTGAGTTGCATTTGGAAATGCCACTGAGCATGGTATACGCGCTTCACTTCCCTTTGCCGAAGCAAGACACTGTCAGGAATAGAGTGCATATGTGCCGCCAAGCCCACTCCTCCTCCATCACCCTGACCTCCACGGCTTTGAGGATGTCTGCCTGGGTGAAGCCACCACTCATGCGGAAAACAGCTCCTGCAGATCAATTCATAGGATTTAGGGACATTTAACTTCCATCAAGCTCACATCATCTTATTGGTATTTGAGGACTAACTTATTACTGAACATTAATGGCCATAACATAGAGAATTGTATATTTTCCAGGGCAAGAAAAAAAAGAAAAAACACTAATCTGGAAATTCCCCCCTCTGAGACTCGAAAACAGAGGAAACCACACTCATACCCAGTTATTTTTATCTGAGTTCTTATAAGCTTAAGTAAAACAAAATTATAATGCATATTGACCCTCGGGGTATGAGTGAAGGTTATGTACCTCATAAAAAGGTGTTAGGATAACAAATTATAATTTTTATGAATTGTTTTCAGATTCATTTTTCTTTTAGGCAATCTTACAAATATTGGAGACCTGGATAGTTCTTCATTAAAGAATTTTGACTCATGAACATGTAAGGATTACATGAAAGGTTTAAAAGAAGTACAGTAGAATGGCAGGAACTAACAGGTTGTCATTTTTGAACCTCAGAAGAGTTGGCACATGGTAGAAATTAGTATTTTCTTTTAAAATAATAAATATGTAAAACTTTGTTTTCATTACTGACTTCTCAAATCTATATCATTGTGCTTTTCAAAAAAAAATCCCCTAACCCTGGTAATATTAAAATAGCTGACAACAAAGAGCTGTATATGTGACTTATCAAGAATTAACATTGTCTAATTTTAGATATTATTACACTTTTATGAAAAGATTTATTGTAATAATTTCAATTTTTTAAAGCATTTAAAATGCCAATCTTACAAGAATTTGAAAAGCAAAATACTGAAAATGTGTCCTACAGATGTCATTTTTAGCACTTTTTGTGGAAAAGGAAAATTTTATATCACAAATCTCTATGTCTTATATAATAATAATTCCAAAATCATAATTAAATCTATATATCATATTTTATTACCATAAAGAAAGCCAGCAATATTGTGAAATTAATTTAACCATCACATTCTTATTATGTTCTCACAAAATGAAAAAGAAATTTTCTCTCAAATAAGCATTTAACCTCAATCTGTGCTAGAATAATAAACTGAATCTAGAGAGACAATGACATTTGTAGTGTAGAGCCTATAACTCTAAAACAGCCATAATATTTTTTCTTTTAAGTCATTATGGACAAACTAAATCATGTGATCTTATGCTACAAATGTACTGAGATATTTTAATATGTTTGAATTTCTGTAAATAATATTTTTCTAAGTAGGATACATTTAGTTAAATTAAGTGACACAATGATACCTCTGCATATAAACTCAGTTCTGTGGAGAATAATACCATAATGAAATAAACTTCCCTTAGACAACCTCCTTTGTGCTTGGAGCCTGACAAATGGGGCCAAATCCCTATGAAATTTGGCTTGCTGAGTTCATCACCTGCATTTTATATGTCCATCAAATAAATGAGAAGCCCACAAAGTTCATATAGATCAGCATCTAAATGAACTCCCAAGAAATACTGCTTCAGATTAATGACTCAGAAATCAACAGGATATAGGTCATAACAAGTGAACAATTAGTTTCCATCAACATTTTAAGTACTAATATTATGTGACATGGTATATTTTAATTTTAATTCACCAGCTCATGTATTGTAAGAATACTGTATTTCCTAATGTTTTCAATGTAATTCCCTTTAATAAGTTAGACTACTATGGATAGAAGCCATACTCAGAAAACAAAAATGAGCAAATAACACTTCAGACTGATATAATACAATCGTGCCTCAGATACATAATTGTATTATATAATTATGATGCATACATACATATGCCGCAGTAAAAAATTTTGTAAGGAAAAATACTAATGAGACACTGTAAACGAAAATTGAAACTGAAGGTGTAATTGAGGTAACCATACAAATAACAGGCATACAAATAATAAACGGATTGGACAGATTTGTTTATCATTCCTTTGCTATAATTAAAGGTGAGCTTTCTTGTTTCCATTGAAAGAAGAGGGTTGGTTTGAAGTTGTGGGGACAGTTCTTTTCCTTTTCTTATTTTAATTAGTTTAGCAAAGTGGAGTTGAAAGAGCTAATGGGAGGATAAAATAAACCCAAACTGCTTGCAAGTACTTTGGGACAATTACCTTACTCTTTTTAGATTCAACATAATCAGCTCCTGCAATTTAGTGGATCTATTTTAAAAGATAGCAGCTCCTGCTTTAACCCTAATCCTTGTAAAAGAAGGCACACCTGGCAGAGGTGGGAGGTCTTGGCTGTTTAAAGAAAGGATGGACAGCCCTTCCAGAAATTCCATCCCAGCTGCTTAGGGAGGGGCAGTTTCATCTGTCTCCAGAGCACAAGTGCTAAATAAGCTAATTGCAGCAGCAATGATTTATGCACAAGATTGCATGTTGTCTGATAATTACAGGCACAAAAATTGCCCACGCTACAAAGCTGGCCCAAAAAGTCTGTTTCAAGTGTAGAGAGGTAGAACTTAAACCATAGTCAAAAGAAATTATAAACAACTTACTAGGGGTAAAAAATCATATGTGTGTATACACACACAAACACACACATGTAATTTTATATATATTTATATACTCTGTTTTACATGTTCTTATTTTTGTTTCCATTTTCATGTCATTTAACATCTATTCTAATTTCTGCTGTTCTGATTTTGATTTTTCTGTTTTCTTCATTCCTTCTACATTTATAACTGAAATTCTCCTGTAAGAAAGAGTTATTCCTTCTCTCCCATTCATTTATTTATTCAGGTTACATTTATAAGAGTATAAATTCATGAATATTTATCTGAAGTTGTGGCTTTAATTTCCTGTTTTGCTCAAATCGTTTCAGCCTTGGCCACTGAGAGCTTTTTCAGATTGGCTCCTATGCCCCTTCAACATGCCCCCATTTTGTTTTTAAAGCAATTTCTAACTTTGTGGCACCAATCTGCTCTATTTTAAGTAATCATTGTGAAGTTGCTCTACTCTGGAAACTGAATATTTCATCTGAAAAACTACATATTTCTTCAAGACTGATCTTGTATCTTTCCCCACCTAGCAGAGTAGCTGGCAAGAGACAAGCACTTGTTGAATGTACTTCAACTGAAAGCTTATTTATTCTCCTTATTCTGAAAGTGAGAAAGGTAAAATCTATTCACCATATTCTGTGTATGTTCTTAAATTTATGTTCACTATTTAATCACTGATGATTTCTCTCATTTCTTTTGGAATGAGAGAATGAGTCCTAGTTTTCCTGAACATTAGAGATAATCATCATCAATATCAGTTTGAAAAAGTCATCACTGAGCCCTGACCCACCTACGTCTCTGTGACAGACACTATTAAAAGCACATTATGGGAGTGTCTTCTTTACCTGTCTCTTAGTCTAAACCTGAAAAAAAAAATTAAAAAATGTAATCCACAAACACAACATACATACTTTATGAATATTTAGTAAAACAGGATTATAAAATAAAATCAGTGTACACTTGTCCCTTGGTATTCCTGGGGGTTGGTTCCAGGACTCCCTCTGTATACCAAAATCAAGTGCCTTGTATATAAAGTGGCACAGTATTTGCATATAACCTCCACACACCACGCCTCTTCCCACATACTTTAAATCATCTCTAGATTACTTATAATATCAAATACAATATCAATGCTATGTAAAAAGTTGTCATACTGTATTGTTTATGGAATAATGAAAAGAAAAACTCTGTAAATGTTCAGTATAGATGCAAGTTTTGTAGCCCTAACTACATTTTGAACCAGAGGTTGGTTAAATCCGCTGATGCTGAACCTGCAGATACAGAGGGTCAATTGTAATGATCTTAAAATTAATAGTTAGAGGGATTTATTTTTTTTTCTTTTAGCAGAATTCAATTCCAATAGATATTTATGGTATGCTCATTACATGATAAGCATTAAACTAACCTATCATAAGAGTTAGGTATTACTACTATGACCATTATGCAGATATGGAAAACTGAGAGATGGAGAGGTAAGTAACTTGCCCCAGGTCACATAACTCCTAAGTCATCAGCCAGTATTTAAACTGAAGCAGCCTGATTATAGCACCTACATTTTTAGCCATTCTGCCACACAGCGTTTGCAAGAGCGAAACACTTGAAGCAGAGCTACTCTCATTGAGGTAGGGAGTGGAAATGCTTACATAGCCTCCCCTCTAGGCTCACAGTGTCCCTAAACCCTAAGGCTCTAAGGAACAGAGTTTGAAAACCCAAGTTCTGAACCAATTCCCATTAGTCCTCAGGTTTTGCCACCCTGAGTCCAGAGCTGGATTCTCCTCAGAGTGTAGCCAGTGCTGCAGCAGAATTACTTGATGGGTCTATAAATGTGCACATATGGCAGCATATTGAAAAGGCGTAAGAGCCCACTGGCTTTCTAAAGTTGGTTTTTCCCAGAGACTCCTGAAATTCCCTCATCACTATAATGTCCCAGAATTTACCTTGCCAGATGTGCCCATTAGCAACTTAACATTTGTTTGTTTTTGCTAGTGATTACCAGGCTCTTACCTAATGAAGAGAATTGGCCTGCCTCTAAATATTTCTTTCCCTTATCAAGATTAGCTTTAATTCTGACTTTCATCTTCCCTCAGCTAACCATTTTTCACAATTCATCATAGTTTTAAAGGTGATTCAACCAAGCATTAGTTTCTTATTTACTGTTTCTTAGAAGAGCAGAGAGCAGAAACAGAAATTTGATTCAGTTAATGAATTTAAGTGCACATATCAGAACTAAGCATTTAGCTACCTGGAGAGTATTTGTGAATTTTTTCATTCTTTTTAGCACCATACTTCATTTTATTTTCTTGATTGCTTATTCTATTTGTTAAACCAACTGAAAAATATATATGATTCCTTGGCATAACTTCAACTTTTTGTGCATACTTGCATGTTTAGTAATTTCTGCCCAATCTTTGAAAACTAGAACAAGACTTAAGGAGACTCTGGGATTAAAATAATTTGTGCTACGGATGTTATGATGATGAAGTTCTGATTCTTAGGGTCAACTGACAAATAAAATACATTAGAGGTCAGTTCTAGATTTCATAACAGATTTTTGAAAGAGGAAAGTATCCAAAAATTATTTTGTTTGACCTGTTTCACTTTCTGGCCTCTTGGCAGGCTCCCTGCCATTTGTGTCGATATGTTTCTGTGGTTAATAGTGCTCTTGGCATGGAGCATGGTTGAAGACCCAGACAGTGAATCTTACTCAAATTCTATCCTCTGACAACAGGACAGTTCTTCTGGGGAACAATTCTATTGCTGGAAGCGCTTTCCTTTGGATGTGCCTTAGCAAAGTATCTTTTGATGAAAAAAAAGAGGGAGGGAGAAGAGAGAGAGAGAAAAAACAGGGTAAGTTTAGAAGGTAAAAGTGAAAAAAAAGTGGGACTTACGAAAGAAATGTTTTTCCTATGTCATAAAGTCAAATTTTTTCATAAGTTCTGATTTCATCATTTGATGAAGTAACTTTCAAGTGGTAGTATCTAATCAACATTATAGTAAATGTTTGCTGTGGATAGTTATGTAATAATCAATTTAACTATAATACATAAAAATTGATTCCAAAATTATTATTTTAACTTATTCATCCCTCATTAAACCACCACTCTATAACAGGTAATGTGTGCTGTAGGGTTATAAGCTACAGTCGTGAGTCGGCTGGACTTTACACATTAGCGGTTTTTGTATCAAGTTCAGGATTTGAAATAATAAAAAGTCAAAAGAAAATGCAACAAAAAGAATTTTAAGGGGACATATACAAAGAATTATTTAAACTCAATAGGCAATGTTATCAAAATATAATGCTTTAAAATGTAATAGGCACTATGTTTAAGAGATCATGCTCTACATTTCGACTGTTTCAGATCCTGATTCTCCCACTTGCTAGCTCTTTGACTTTGAACAACCTTCCCGACACTTTCTCTCAGTCACTAATTTGTAAATTATGGATAATATTAATACCTAAATTCATATGGTAATAAGTGCAAGATGGCGTCCTGGACAATAACATGGTAGGCACTTAATACATTTGAGTATTATTTTTAAAGAGGTAAAGGAAAAGGAGCCAGAAATGCTAGATGTATCACCTTTAAAAATTAAGATAAAGTTCCTATGGAACAACAAAAAATATGATAAAGGTTCAAGAAGGATATGATATTCAAAGATAATGGGTATTAATTATGCTATAAAACATTTACAGAAGATGACAATTACTCTTTTAAAAGAAATAACCAAGAAATCATTGTTAATAACAAGTACTTAAAACAGCACCTGGCTCATAATAGTTGTTACATAAATATTGGTTAAACTAATAAAATAAAAGGTAATTTAGTTCTATGATTCCCAACAAATTGATGTGATTATTTATTTTTACTGAGGTGGCTACAATCATGAAAACCTAAGCCCAAAGCATGAAGACTAACAATAAATGCATAAAGAGAAAGATTTAACATTATCCAATATCAAATAAAGATGGGTCAAGCCATAGCAGTAATGAGTTTCAGAAATGCATTGAAAATAATATTGGGTACTGGAAGATAGAAATATGGCTATGCAAAAATGGCCAAAACTTTAAAAAATTACAATAAAGGACTGTAAAAATAGACACAACGGAGCCTATGTCTTGGAAAAAAAGCAACTGAATATGTTATAAACACTAAGTGTCTTCCAAAAATGAAAGTCATTTAACTCGTCCAGTCATCCACCTAGCAATGCTGAATTACATACACTTGTGTATTTGCACAATATTTGCACAATGGATGTCAGACTTAACTATGCACTATCTGGAGGATACATACACATCATTACCCCCCATTCCCATCCTACTTGGGTGGGACCTGAGAACTCATTTCTAGCAAATTACCAAAAGATGCACATGCTGCTGGTATGGAAACCACTGTTATAGTTAAAAGAAGAGTAGATTTGGCTTCTGGATCCCAAGATTGAAACCACAACTCTTCCAGTTACTGGTTGCCACTAAAGCTAGTAATTTCAAATATGATTCTCATAGCCATAAAAGGTTCAAATATTTTCTACTGAAAAACAAAAGGAATTTGCACCAACAAATTGCTATTATTTGCACAATAATTAAGGGTTTAACCCTTTAGGGCTCAGAACAGAAAAATCTTGGTGCTAAAATACAAGGTAATCTTGTATTTTATTAATAATAGTTGACTTTATTAGCCAGCCACACTACAGAAAGAAAAAAATAAAAACACTAAACAAAGCAAAAAATGTCTTAAACTCTGTCTGTCCCAGAGGTCAGACATGATATCAGAAAACAGCTGTGAGCCCGACAAGCTGGGTCAATAGCATCAAGAAGTTGCAAATCCTCTGGGGTTGATATGGTGAAGCACCAAGGTATCATATGTATTCATCTGCATATGGAGAAAATATCGCAAATATGTTTTGTTCAAGATATTAATAGCACTATCCCATGCTAGTATTATATTTAAAGTATACAAGTATATATTATACTAAAGGGATTTATGCTTATAATGTTAGTTTTAATCATTAGTTAATTCAACAGTACTTCTTGAGTTTGTGGTATCTGTGTTGTACACTGTTCCAGGCTCTGAGTGTACAGGAGTGAAAGAGCTGGGACAGTCCCTGTCCTCGTGCAGAAAGGGCATTAACTTTAAAATGCTTATATTCTCAAAAGAAAGGCAGACAATAAGATGTAACAAATAAGTAAACCAGACAATTTTGGACAGCACTAAGTCCTATGATGGAAATAAAAGAGAGTGATAGGGTTTGGCTTGGGATGACTTCAAATAACTGTTCTGCTGAGCACTATGTCCCAAGCACTATTTCTAAGCACTTAGTCATCTATCAAGCAACTTATGTTACACTGACTTTATGCCTGTACTATTCCAAATACTTTATAAACATTGATTTACTTAATCACATCACAACCAATAAGACTGGTATTGTTATTCACAATATTCTGATGAAAAAAAATGGAAACAAAGATTAAGTAAATAGACCAAGGTCATACAGCTAGTAAGAATTTGGAACCAGGGATTTTTATCTCCCAAGTCTGTGCTCCTAACTCTTATATTTACATACTGGCACTTGATTTTTAATATATTATCTCATTTAACCCTCACAGCTATCACCTGAGGAATCATACCTCACATGGCAGAAGCCAATTGAAATTACAAGAGAGAAAGAGATTCTGTCAAGGGTAGAATTTGTACCCTAATAGTCTGACTCCAGTCTTTTCTCGACCATTTCATCTTATTGCCTCTAGATGACTGTTATGGAGAAATCATCACGGTCTAAAAGATGAAAGAAGTAAAAACACTAAAGCAAAATGACTTTATGTTTGTATGTCATACAAAATATTAGACCAAAGAACGAAGTCTCATTTCAAGATTTTATCACCAAACACCATGCAAAGTTACTTATTTTATGGGAAGCCCACAAACACAGGCTGTATTCTAATAAAATCCAATGATGAAGCATCAGCAACTACATTCTGGTCTTTCTTTTGAGAAGGAGTCTCGCTCTGTCACCCAGGCTGGAGTGCAGTGGTGTGATCTCAGCTCCCAACAACCTCCACCTCCTGGGTTTAAGTGATTCTCCTGCCTCAGCCTCCTGAGTAGCTGGGACTATAGGCACGTGCACCACACCCAGATAATTTTTATATTTTTAGTAGAGATGAGGTTTCACTGTGTTAGCCAGGATGGTCTCAATCTCTTGACTTTGTAATCCGCTCACCTTGGGCTCCCAATGTGCTGGGATTACACCTGTGAGCTACCACACCCAGCCACATCCTGGTCTTTCTTTCCCCACTTATTCACTGTCTTTTCCTTTAACAATAAAATTCTCCAACAATGCAGGATGAAATAAAGACCATATTAAGCATGGAGGTTGGGGGATTATTAGAATGAAATTCAAAATTAGGATTCTTGGCTAACTATCTGAGTGACCTCAGACAAATTATTTAATTTCTTTGAGCCTGTAATTTGAGGAGAGAGGATTATATCAATGGTTCAAAATTTGTTTATGTAATGGAACACACAGAATGTAGTAAAATGTTAACCTATTAATTTATAATAACCACATATACGATTTTGTGCTAGACCAGACACCACCTTACCGTCATATACTAAGTTCTAGAATAAACAAATGCTGGCACATCCCAAAGTCATTTTTTAAATGTTTTTCTGAAAAAAATAAGGAAGATCTATATAATCCCTTCTGTGAATTGGACCAATTCTTCCATGTCTTCATTTTTAGTAGCAGGACACTGAGGTTCCTTAAAGCATAGTTTGAACGCTAATTGAACGGCTATTCAAGTTTTTATTTCCCAGCTCACTATGACTGCTTCATACTAGTGAGCAGGTGAGTTGAAATATTTGCATACAACTCATAGATATCAAACATATCTATAAAATTATATTTTAATAAGAAAGACACAGTTGTGGACATTGCTTCTTGTGTGGCTCAGGATCTTTCACCATCCTCTGGCAACCTGACCTTAGTTTCTGTCTGAAAACCAGCACCCATTTAGTCTCAGTCCAAGTGATTCAAGTTAAACTGACTCTACCCTTAAGTCCAATGTCGGAGCACATGACCTGGATCTAAGGCAATCGGTACATCATAAAAAACTCTTCCAAAAAGGGCTTTGTTTATATAGTCATACAACACTTAAGAAGGAAATAAGTTCAGAGAAATGCTTCTAGGTGATTCCGTAATTGTAGGAACATCATAGAGTGTACTCCACACACCTGAGATGGTATCGCCTACTATACATCTAGGCCAGATGGTATAGCCTATTTCTCCTAGGCTACTAACCTGTATAGCATGTTACTGTACTGAATACTGCAGGCAATTGTAGCACAATGGAATTTGTATATCCAAACATAGATAAGGTACAGGAAAAATATGTGGCCACTGTTGTCTATGCAGTCTGCCACCGACCAAAATTTCCTTATGCGGTGTATGACTGGTAATTCAGAGACTTTTGCTGGAACAAACTTTTCGTGGGTTCATATGTATCTGAAATCTGAGAAAGTTTGAGACAAAACTGCTGACATCATGTTCCTTCCTCAAGCATCCTGAAGGCAGAACTGAAATGGAGAAAAATGGAGTCTGATGGTAACATTTGGAAATATATCAGTTGAAAAATGTTAGAGAAGCCAATATTTCTACCGGATTTTTTTTTTCAGATTACATGCTTAAATCAGTTTGCACCAGGAATTTTATTACCTGCAACTAAGAGTACAAACCAACACAAATAGGCATTAGTTATGTTGCTGTGTTCTCAAATTCCTAATGGTCAACAAAATGGAAAGACCTATTACAGTTATTGTCATTACACCACATGCCATTTTTACAATATTTCCTCCCTTCTGCCACCACTCAAACCCTAAAGTAGTGTATGTTATATTTAATTACTGCGGCTATTAGGCCTAAACTATTAGGCTGCTGAGTATGTAATTTTGATTTGTTTTCTTTTGTTTTTATTATCTTATAAGTGCTATCTTTTATATTTTCCTTTTTGTGCTAGTGTTCACCATGGTAGGGATTCTTCAGTTAGAAGATAAATCAGGAAATAATCTAAACCAGACCTTTACCAGATTGCAGGAGTATGGTAGATAGAATTCTACAAATGGCCCTCAAAGATGTCTTGCCCTAATTCCTGGAATCTGTGAATACAAATTAACACTACCATATTTATGTCATATGGCACAGCTGACCTCAAGCAAGACAGGGAGATTATTACCTGGGTAAGCATAATCTACTCACATGTAAGTCCCTATAAACAGCGAATTTTCACCAGTCAGCAACAGAAGGAAAAGTCAGAGAGATTTAAAGCACAGCGAGGATTTGACACACCATTGCTAGCTCTGAAAATGGAAGGGGCTGTGTGCCAAGGAACATGGGTACTCTCTAGGAACTGACAGTGGCCCTGAGTGGCAGCCGGCAAAAAAAAAAAAAAAAAAAAAAAGACTTCTGTCTTATAACCACAAAGAATTGAATTTGACCCACACTCTGGAATTATTTGGAAGTTGAGTCTTCACCAGAACCTCCAGATAACTTTAATTTCAGCCTTAAGAAGCCTTAATTAGAGAATCCAGACAAGCTCATTTGGACTTCTGACCTATAGAACTGTGAGACAGTAAATGGCCATTGTTTTAAACTGCTATGTTTATGGTACCTTGTTACACAGCAATGATAACTAATACAGGCAGTTATTGCTACAATAGCATGTGGTGCTGATGTTTCAGGACCAATAATAAACTATTTGGGCTTTCATGACATAGTGAGAGAGATCTTGTTATACTTTTTGTTCAACCTTGAAATAATGAAATCTATGGTATGCCAGTAAACCATAAGGAGTCTTTTATAAGATGTGTACATATGATAATAAAACCTTACGTCTTATATATGCTTATATCTAGATATCTACTTGTAGTCCCATATACTCATATGTATACGGCTGGCATGAAATATGTATACAATCCAGCTGGCGTGAAAATCTGACTATGCCCAACTCTTTTCCTTGATGCAATTTCCCTGTGTGAAAGCAAACAAACCAATTCTCAATGTTAACTGAAGCTGGAACATGTGCATTATTAGGAATTCTTTGACAAACTCTGCATGGAGAGTTATTTTTTATTTAGTTTTTTTTTTAATTGAGAGTATATAATGTAGTCCAGGTACTGGAATAAAAATATGGAGACAAGGGGAAAAAATGTATACGTGTGTAGATTTCCTTACTAAAAAGCATTCCAGTCTCACCAACACACACACACACATGCACACATACATATACACACACTTTTTCCTACATGTACTTCTTACAAATAAAACAGGAAAAAGACTCTAAAATTTAGGAATTTAATTTTTGCTCTTCCTACTCCAAGAAATTTCTGCTTGTACAACCCACTTCTTACTCATGGCGGAAGGCAAAGTCCTCCCCCTCCCACAAGTTTACTGAATTTGACCCTATGTTTTCTTTCTTTTGTCTTTTTTTAACTCTCCTTGGACTTACTTATTTTGTTACTCTTACCAAGGAACAGACTTCCAATGAAGGCTTTTAAATAGCTTAGCACAAAATTCCCTGCTAGAAATATGCTAAAATACCTCCATCTGCTATTAGAACCAGGAACTCATTTTGTAGCTTACTTTTTAAAAACATGAACAGGAATTGCTGTAAGTTTAGAGAAACACTTGCTGTCTCATCCTAATGGTACCATTCATTGAGAAGTTCAAGATAACTTTTTTTTTTTTTTTTTAACAAACTTTTCTTCTTAGAAGTATTGAACCTGCCTAGATCAGCTCATAAGTGCAGTCAAGTAATCTCCTTTCCACAGAGCTCTCCAACTGCAGGTAGTCTCTATTCTCAGTGCTGGATATGTCCACCTGGGAAATGTTTTTCTCTTTTAAACTTTTTACTTTGAAGTAATTACAGATTGATAGGCAGTTATACAGAGCAGACCCAAACCCCTTTCCCAAGCTTCTCCAGTGGTAATATCTGACATAAATATGGTACAATATCGAGAAACTGACATTGGTAAAATCCATAGCATTTATTTAGATGTCACTAGTTATGCATGCACTCATATGTGTGTGTTTGCATGTGCGTACCTCTATGCAATTCCATTACGTGTGTAACCATATCACAATCAAGATACTCAACTATTTAATCAAAATTCCCCCTTAGTTATATCCACATCCATCCCCTCCCCCACATCCCTTGCCCCTGGAAACTACTAATTTGTTCTCCAACTCTATAATTATGTTATTTCATGAATGTTACATAAATGGAATCATAAAGCATGCATCCTTTTGAAATTGGCTTTTTTCATTCAGCATAATTTCATTGTGGTTCATACAAGTTGTGTGTTCTCAAGAGTTTATTCCTTCTTAATGTTGAATAGTATTCATGTTTAACCATTCATAGGAAAAGGCTTTCTGTTTGTTCATATGAAGTGCTACCAAATGTCCTCAGTCATACTCAGAGAATACCTGCATCCTAGTAGCCATATATGATATGCACCAAATAAACACTAAGGTATATTATTTTTCTCAACTTATTTCTGAACACTGAAAATTTTTTAAGCTGTCAAATTTTCAGTGGCAAACATGGGTTCAATTATGCCAAAGTTAAATTCATTGAAAAAGAAAATGAAAAACTTTTGAAATTGAATCCTATTAATCTCAAAGAGTTCCCTGGCCTCATTAAGAAAGAAAAAATGCCATATGTGAAATTAAGGGTAGGAAAAGAGAAAAAAAAATCTCTGGTTGTTTCCAGAGAACTTATACCAGTTAAAAAATTATGATCTACCTTGTGATGAGAGCTTTCTGCTTGATATATGAGCTCACTTAAACAGAAATTAAAACAAATCCGAGGTTTCTGGTAAGAGATGACACATATAAAATGATCCACTCTCAAACTGGCAGAACTAGATGGCAGTTTTTCATGAAATGTCCTTCTCTTTCCTTTCAAACAAAACAAATCCCAACGATCCTTCTTTTGGCCCCAGATCCTTCTCTTCCACAATGTCTTCCAAACACACAGCCCTCCATTCTTTCTCACACTTATGGCATTTGTGAGGTGGTCTATCCTCATTGAGTATTATTATTAACTTCTACCATGTGTTCCAGGTTTCTGTCCATTGTTCGTTGTCATCTTTTTTATAGTAACAAAAAAATGGAAACCTCTTAAAGTCCTATAACATGACATTAGTTACACAAATTAAGGTTCACACTAAAGGCTGATAACGTAGTCATATACTTAACGTAAGGAAAACATGTTCACAGAAAATCTTAATGTCTGTTATTGTGTTGTCATTGTCGAACACATAAAATAGCATGTCCTCAGTTTTGTAAGTGTAACTACAGCAGCCAAATATTTATAAAAAGGGACAGACAAAACAATTAATAATCAAGATGGAATATATTTCTCTTTTTTTCTGTTCATTTTTTAAAGGTTAGTGTTAATATGCATTAAAAAAACAATAAAAGTCATTAAAGTTTAAGTTTTTAACCTTTTCAACTACATTTCAACTTTCTCGAGAGCAGACTATCACTTTTATTTATATCCTCCAACTTTGCAATAGAGGTGATTTATTTAATATACTCAATTTCTTTTTTTCACAAAGGCTAAAAACACATTTTTATAGCATGACTATAGTTTGTCACTACTAAGTTACTTAATTGTGCATATTCATATTTAGGTTGCAAAATTCCTTGAAGACTGATGGATTTTTTTTTAACTTAAAGACCACTCTACTACTACATAGTACAATTTTTTACATCCTATGAGAACTCAAAAAATGCATTTTGAATAACATTTAAAATTTAGCAGCGCACAACTTCTCTAAAAGCAGGAATTCGGATTCTGTAAAGAGACTTTAGATTCGTTAAAGACAGGAATTTGTTGCATTTATAATATTTTGCACTTTATACTAATAGTAACAACATAATATTATCATCATAAAAGCTGCCATTTACTGAACATTTACTGTACCAAGAATTGGGTTCAACTTTAATATTCATGATCTCATTTAAATGTCTCAATAATCACTATCCCTCTTTTATATTTGAGGAAATCAAGTAATATTAAATATTTTACCCCAAATCACACAGTGATTACGTATGAGATCTAAGACTGAAAGGTACACTAATCTGACTCTAGTTCAGAGATGCCAGTTAGGAAGTTATGCCATCTCTCTTAATAAGCACTCAATAAGTATTTATCAAATGAATGGATAAATATAAAAATGAGAAATTAATGCATATTACCTATTATTATGAACTGACTTTTCAAGTTTTAGTAAATCATAGAATGGGAGAGAACACAATGAAGAAAGTTTAGCAATAGGAGTTAAAGATTTAAATCCTGATACTAAATTCGCCAGCAGAGGCAGTGCTAAGAGGAAGGTTCATAGTCCTAAACACCTACATCAAAAAGTCTGAAAGAACACAAAAAGACAATCTAAGGTAATATCTCAAAGAACTAGATAAACAAGAACAAACCAAACGAAAACCCAAACAAACCACACGCAGCAGAAGAAAGGAAATAACCAAGATCAGAGCACAACTAAATGAAATTGAAACAAACCAAAAAAAGATAATGAAACCAAAAGCTTTTTGGTTCTTTGAAAAGATAAATATAATTGATAGCCCATTAGTAAGATTAACCAAGAAAACAGAGAGAAAATCCAAATAACCTCAGTAAGAAACAAAACAGCGACTGAAATACAAGAGATCATCCAAGGCTACTATGAACACATTTATGCACATAAACTAGAAAACCTAGAGGAGATGGATAAGTTCCTGAAAAAATGCAACCCTCCTAGCTTAAGTCAGCAATAATTAGATACCCTGAACAGACCAATAACAAGCAGTGAGATTAAAATGGTAATTAAGAAATTACCATTAAAAAAAAGTCCAGGACCAGAGGGATTCCCAGGAGAATTCTACCATTCAAGGAAGAATTGGTACCAATCCTTTTGACACTATTCTACAAGATAGAGAAAGAAGGAACCCTCCTTAATTTATTCTATGAAGTCAGCATCATCCTAATACCAAAACCAAGAAAGGACATAATCAAAAAAGAAAACTATAGAACAATACCAATATCCTTAATAAACTTAGATACTAAAATCCTTTTTTTTTTTTTTTTTTAGATAGAGTCTTGCTCTTGTCACCCAGGTTGGAGTGCAATGGTGCAATCTCAGCTCACTGCAACCCTCCACCTCACAGTTTCAAGCAGTTCTCCTGCCTCAGCCTCCCGAGTAGCTGGGATTACAGACACATGCCACCATGCCTGACTAATTTTTATATTTTTAGTAGAGATGGGGTTTGACCATCTTGGCCAGGCTGGTCTCAAACTCCTGACCTCGCAATTCACCCACCTCGGCCTCCCGAAATGCTAGAATTACAGGCATGAACCACTGCACCTGGCAATACTAAAATCCTTAACAAAATACTAACTAACCAAATCCAACAACATATTAAAAAATAATCCACCACGATCAAGTGGGTTTCATACCAGGGATGCAGTAATGGTTTAAATCAATAAATGCGATATACCACATAAAAGAATTAAAAACAAAAATCACATAATCATCTCAATAGATGGAGCAAAAGCAATCAAGAAAATCCAGTATATTTTAATGATTAAAATTCTCAGCAAAACTGTCATAAAAGGGACATTTCTTAATATAATAAAAGCCATCTATGAGAAACCCACAGCCAACATAATTCTGAAATGGGGAAAAGTTGAAAACATTCCATCTGAGAACTGAAATAAGACGAGGATGCCTACTCTCACCATGTCCTAGCCAGAGCAACCAGAAAAGAGAGAGAAAAAAAGGGCATCCAAATCAGTAATGAGGAAGTCAAACTGTCACTGTTTGCTGATAATATGATTGTTTTACCTTGAAAACCTTAAGGAGTCCTCCAGAAAGCTCCTAGGACTGATAAAAGAATTCAGCAAAGTTTCCAGATACAAGATTAATGTACACGAATCAGTATCTCTTCTATATACCAACAGTGACCAAGTGGAGAATCAAATCAAGAATTCGATCCCTTTTACAATAGCTGCAAAAAATAAAACAAAATACTTAGGAATTTACCTAATCAAGACGGCAGAAGACCTCTACAAGGAAAACTACAAAACACTGCTGAAAGAAATCATAGATAACACAAACAAATGAAAACACATCCCAGGCTCATGCATGGATAGAATCATTATTGTGAAAATTATCATACTGCCAAAAGCAATCTACAAATTCAATGCAATCCCCATCAAAATACCACCATCATATTTCACAGAATTAGAAAAGGCAATTCTAAAATTCATGTGGAACCAAATAAGAGCCCATATAGCCAAAGCAAGACTAACCAAAAAGAAGAAATCTGGAGGCATCACACTGACTTCAAACTATACTATAAAGCAATAGTCACCAAAATATCATGATACTGGTATAAAAATAGGCACATAGGCCAATGGAACAGAATAGAGAACCCAGAAATAAATCCAAATACTTAGAGCCACCTGATCTTAGACAAAGCAAACAAAAACATGAAGTGGGGAAAGAACACCCTTTTCAACAAATGGTGCTGGGGATAATTGGCTAGCCACATGTAGGAGAATGAAACTGGATTCTCATCTTTCATCTTATACAAAAATCAACTCAAGATGGTAAGGACTTAAATCTCAGACCTGAAACTATAAGAATTCTAGAACATAACATTAGAAAAACACTCTAGACATTGGATTAGTTAAGGATTTCATGACCAAGAACCCAAAAGCAAATGCAATTAAAACAAAGATAAATAGTTGGGACTTAATTAAACTAAACAGCTTTTGCATGGCAAAGGAACAATCAGTAGAGTAAACAGATAACCCACAGAGTAGGAGAACATCTTTACAATCTATACATCTGGCAAAGGACTAATATCCATAATCTACAACAAACTCAAACAAATCAGTAAGAATAAAACAAACAGTCACATCAAAAAGTGGGCTAAGGACCCAAACAGACAATTTCAAAAGAAGATATACAAATGCCAACAAACATGAGAAAAAATGCTCCACAGCACTAATGATCAGGGAACTGCAAATCAAAACCACAATGCAATATCACCTTACTCCTGCAAGAATGGCCATAATCAAAAAATCAAAAAACAGACGTTTGCATGAATGCAGTGAACAGGGAACACTTCTACACTGCCAATGGGAATGTAAATTAGTACAACCACCATGTTTCCATAGTGTTTCCACTGTTTTCACAGTGTAGAGATTCCTTCAAGAACTAAAAGTAGAACTACTATTTGACCCAGCAATCCCACTACTGGGTATATACCAAGAGGAAAAGAAGTCATTATACAAAAAAGATTCTTGCACATAAATGTTTATAGCAGCACAATTCACAGTTGCAGAATCACAGAACCAACCCAAATGCCCATAACACAAGTGGATAAAGAAACTTTGGTATATTCATATAATGGAATACTACTCAGCCATGAAAAGGAATGAATTAACAGCATTTGCAGTGACCTGGATGAGACTGGAGACTATTATTCTAAGTGAAGTAACTCAGGAATGGAAAAACCAAATATATATGTTCTCACTGATATGTGGGAGCTAAGAAGATGCAAAGGCATAAGAATGAAACAATGGACTTTGCTGACTTGGGGGGAAAGATGGTAGGGGGCTGAAGGACAAAAGACTACACTGCTCAGGTGATGGGTGCACCAAAGTCTCACAACTCACCACTAAAGAACTTACTCATGTAACCAAATACCACCTGTACCCTAATAAATTATGGAAATATAAAAAAATAATAAGTAGGGATAGAACTAAAACACACCAGAATTTAGACAGAAAGTGTATATATGGAGATTAAGAGTTCCAAGGTTCTTGAATTATTTGTGAAATGGTAAAAATACTAGTTTATATTAGGCTTTAGTAGGTCAAAGAAACATTCATAATCCTCAAAGTAATCACTAAAAAATAATAATAAAATAATGTATAAGTACCAAGATAACTGGGAGGAAGGTAATTAAGTAACATAATATAATAAATTTTAGAGAAGACCAAAAAAGAGATTAAACAAAACACAGAATAGATGGAACGTATAGAAATCAAATAACAACATGTTAGATTTAAACTCCAAAATACCAGTAATTAACATTATTGGTATAAATGGTCTAAAATTCTTCCATTAAAAGACAGAGATTGTAATATTTCATTAAAAATACTTTTTTCTTTTCTTTTTTTTTCTTTTTTTTGAGATGGAGTTTCGCTTTTGTTATCCAGGCTGGAATGCAATGGCACGATCTCGGCTCACCGCAACCTCCGCCTCCTGGGTTCAGGCAATTCTCCTGCCTCAGCCTCCTGAGTAGCTGGGATTACAGGCACACGCCACCATGCCCAGTTAATTTTTTGTATTTTTAGTAGAGACAGGGTTTCACTATGTTGACCAGGATGGTCTTGATCTCTTGACCTCGTGAGCCACCACGCCAGGCCCTAAAAATACTGTTTTCATACAAAACACTCCCTCAGCATTAAAGATAAAGTTTGAAAGTAAAAGGTCACAAAATTATATCATGCAAACACTGACCAAAAACCTGGAACCATTATATTTAATATGAGACAAAGTAAATTTTAAAAAGGAAGAAAGTATGTGAGGGTATTTTATAATAACAAAAGGTTTAATTGACCAGAAAGATAAAACAATTCTAAAATTGTATGCACCCAATAATCTGAAATCATAGAAAAGAAAAGTTCATAAAACTCAAAGGAGAAATAGACAAAACTACAAATTAATGGGCTTTTTTTTTTTTTTTTTTTTTTTTTGGCAATGGAATTTTGTTCTTGTTGCCCAGGCTAGAGTGCAATGGCATGATCTCAGCTCACTGCAACCTCTACCTTCTGGGTTCAAGGGATTCTCCTGCCTCAGCTGCCCAAGTAGCTGGGATTACAGATGCGTGCCACCACGCCCAGCTAATTTTTCTATTTTTAGTAGGGATGGGGTTTCACCACGTTGGCCAGAATGGTCTCAATCTCTTGACCTCGTGATGCACCCACCTTGGCCTCCCAAAGTGCTGGGATTATAGGGGTGAGCCACCATGCCTGGCCATTAGTGGGAAATTTTAATCACATATCTTTCAGTAAATAATTTAACAAGCAAACAAAATATCAGTAAGTATACACAAGATCTGAAAACACATTTATCAAACTTAATCTAATTGAAATACACGGAACACTGCACCCACAAACTTCACAATACATATTTTCTCAAGTACACATGGATTAAAAATGTGCATGTGGTAGATGGCAATAAAAAAACTCAACAAATTTCAGGCTGGGTGTGGTGGTGCATATCCATAATTCCAGCACATTAGAAGGCCAAGGCAGGTGGATCACTTGAGGTCAGGAGTTTGAGACCAGCCTGGCCAACATGGTGAAATCCCATCCATACCAAAAATACAAAATTAGCCAGGTATCGTGGTGCATGCCTGTAATTCCAGCTATTCAGGAGGCTGAGGCATAAGAATCTCTTGAACCCAGGAGGTGGAGTTTGCAGTGAGCCAAGATGGCACCACTGCACTCCAGCCCTGAGCAATAAAGCAAGACTGTATCTCAAAAAAAGGGGGGGGGGAGAAATCTCAACAAATATCAGAATTAAAATCATATCAAAAATGTTTTCCAACCACTATTAAATTAATCTAGAAGTCAATAGAACAATATAAAGCTGAAATAGTTCATATATTTGGAAATTATGAAATACCTAAATAGTCCACAGATCAAACAATATAATAAAATGGAAATGATAATGAAAATATAAAATAGTAAAATGAGTGCAGTGAAGCTAAAGCCATGCTTCAAGGTAAATTTGTATCCTTAAATGTATACATCGTGAGAAGAAAAGCCAAAAAAAAACCAAAAAAAATCAATGAAAATGGGCCATACAGAGGGTAAGGTTTTGGGTAGATAAAAGGAAATAGCGGTGTTTGGGACAAGCAAACCAGCATGAGCCAAGTACAATGAGCTTGGCTCTATCAAGTACATGGCAATTCTGAGACTTAAGTATAGTGGGTCTGACAGCTAATGCTTAATTTCACTTAGGGAATGAGTCAACTCTAAAGAATAAGTCAATGAGTATAGCATTCAAAGTAGTACTTCAAAAGCATATCACCAGGGAGGAGTGTTCAAGATGAACTGCCTTCTCCCTACAGTGACACTCATCACTCTCTCTCATTGTAATGACTTGTTTAATATCTCTCTTCCCTGTTAGATTCTGTCGGGACAGCTCTGTGAGTCCAGAAAGTGTACCTGTCTTCTCCACACTAAATCCCCAGAGCCTAGGATACTATAAAAGAGTGTTTAGAACCTAGAACATGCTCAATAAATATTTATGCATTAAAAAAGGATAGAATACATAGATGACATTGACTCAGCCAGAAAGCCATTGGAATGAATAGCTGGGCTCAGTTTTGGATTGACACACAAGTAGATCATAGGGCTATAGTTGGCTGGCAGACAGGATGGTCTTGAAATATACATGTGAATGCTCAGACTATTTGTTCTCTCCATTTTCTTAATTCCATTAATCATATTGCTTCATTCATTTATTTTCTTTATTATTATTATTATTTTTTAGACAGAGCCTCACTCTGTCACCCAGGCTGGAGTGCAATGGCACAATCTCAACTCTTTGCAACCTCTGCCTCCCAGGTTCAGACGATTCTCCTGTCTCAGCCTCCCAAGTAGCTGGGAAAACAGGTGCATGTCACCATGCCTGGCTAATTTTTTGTATTTTTAGTAGAGATGGGGTTTCACAGTGTTAGCCAGGATAGTCTCAATCTCCTGACCTTGTGATCCATCCACCTTGGTCTCCCGAAGTGCTGGGATTACAGGTGTGAGCCACTTTGTTCATTCATTCAACAACTTTGTACGGAGTACCTACTACATGCCCTGGAGGTATAGATGTAAACAGTTCCTGCTGGAATGAAGCTTACATTCTAATTGGGCAATTCAGACAGTAAACAAATATGAATATAACAGGTAGAAATAAGTGCCATAAATTAAAAATAAAGCAGGGAAAGAGAATGACAGGGTATGAGCATGCATGCATTATATCTCAGAAAAGGCCATGAAGCCAGGGTGACTAGAGCAGAGGAGGGGAGGGGAGAGTGGTGGTCAGAGATACAATGGGACCAGTAAAGTAGGATATGTAGCATGAAGACTTTGGTTTCACCCTAGAGAAAATAAGAAGCCGTTGAAAGATTTGAAACTGAGGATTCCCATGATCTGACTTATGAATATAAAAGGATCATTCTGGCCCTTAACTAGAGAATAAATTATAGGAGGACAAGGGTTGAAAGAGATACGCAAGTTAGGAAGCTAACCTATAGATCATTTTGACAGCTTGCACTCTGGTCTCATCCAAGTCCACCTAAATGTAATTTTTTATCTCTACCACCTGTCTCTTTTTCCATCCATATTACCCAATCCAGAAATCATTACCTACTATTTTCACTGTTATAATACTAGACATCCTAGTTTGGGGGTGACGAGTGTGAAAAAGGTAAGAGTGGAGCTTCACATTCATGCCTTAAATAGTTCCATAAACAATACCGAATAGAACAGAAAGATAAATAGTACATTGTTAAAATGGAAACTCAGTGGCATAGTTGAAGGTTTGGGTACCTCACAGCAGCAAATAAAAACAAAAAATAATCATAAAAATGCTTACTTGAAAATCTTTGAGAATTTCTGAGTTAATGTACATTTATAGATAGAAGCCTAATCTTTTAGAATGCTTGATTTTGACTTTGTTTCAAAGAAACAGGTGCAATTATGTTTGGTCACTTTATTTTAATTCACAGAGAACATACGAGAATTAATTTTTAAAACATACCAAAACCCAAACAGACAACAATCTCAGCCAATATCAAGATATTTGACTTTTCTAATTAAAAAGCAAAATTATATCTTCACAACTTTGAAACACACAATAATTTCATGTTCTTAAATATAATGCCATACTCCCAAATATAAAAGAGATAAAGGCAAATGCTTAAAGCTGAGTATCATCAATAGCTAAGAAAAGTAATGTAATAAAACATGAGATTTTATTCCTAGAAAGTGTAATTGGATTTAGTGACTATCAAAAGCAATTATTATATTAACATTTACCTTTATTGGTAATAGTTCTAGAAATAAGAAATGTATCTGTGGCAATTTAAACAATTCACTTTTCTTAAAAAGACAGTCTGACTATTGTCAAAACTGACCTGTGAGTTCACTGGGTCTACAAAAATTATGTTAATATTTACTCAACAGAAGGAGGAGAAAGTTCAAAGTAAATAAGACAGCTACAAATTACCACCAACTATATGCAAAGCTACGTAAATGATTTAATATAGTAATCTTATGCTACTGAATACTCAAGAAAATCAGAATATAATTCAATTTTTAATATATAGGTTTTTACAATTTATAATTATATAGACATGATCATTATTTGTCTGCTTAAAGAGGTTCTCACTGCTATTAATTTGCCTTTCTTTGAAAAGCAGACTATAATAGTTCCTTTAGCTAGCACATCTCAAATCTGTTACCAAGAGAAAAGAATTAAGAAAAAAAGCATGTCACTTCTTTCAAGCTTCATTTCTTCTATTTTATAAGGGGAAATAGGAATCTTATAAAAATTGGCCAATGCAGTAGAGTTTGAATTTATATTCTCCTAAAATGGTAAACATAATAAATTGAGAACCAAACGCTCAATTTTATTTCATGCCAATTGTAGCTAGAAAGTACATAATTATAGCAGGAGGACTGACTTTACAGCAATTGTAAAAATGTAAATAAGGCTTTAAAACTGACTAGGAATTATATTTTATAAATGAAGCTTTGATTTTAATATAAACAATTATCTTAGGACATGATATGCATTATTTAAAATGTTCTTCCTTTGTTACCATTGAAATGGTAGTTATACTTTAGAAAACCAGAGGACAGAAACACCTGTTTCTTATCAATTCATATCTCCTAGTGATTACAATAATTTTCTGTACAAGATAGACTTTAAAATTTTAATACTGCAATATTTTAAAGTTTATATTATTAGATAAAAGTTTATTTTTAAAGTATCAGTGGAAAATATGAAACAAACTGTGATATGACATTATCAATTTTAGTCCAAATATTCTTAATAGCAAAGTATCAAGTGTCTACATTTAAAATGCTTTGCATAATTTGTATTGATTTTGTCCTAATGCAAATATTTAATTATTAAAAAATTTGGAAAATAAACCTTTCAACATGCAATAAAAACTGTCAATATTTTGTAATATTTTCTTCAGATCACGAGCCCACTTGGTTAGCTGTCTACCTAAAATTTGGATAATACTAAATGTATTTTTTTATAAGTTGTCTTTTTATTAGTTCCAAAGCTCGTAAGAGATATTAAAGTATATTTTAATTGAAAAAAAAATCAAATGGCTTTTAAATCTATGTTTTCTTTTAAAAGAATGAAGTCCATGCCAAGTTGAGTCATGAAGAGAAATGTCAGTGCAATCCCTGGCAGCTGCTCGCTTCCCTGGGAAGGAAGGGCTGGTTAGGAGTACAGTAGCTAGCAAACCCCTCAGCACTCCGCAAAGTCACTAGTGGGAAAAGAACAAAGGCCTTTCCAGTGCAACTAACACAGATGTGCCCAAAGGCAAACTGTCAGAAACAGTTAAGATGACAGCTACTCACAGTTCATTATTTCCTTCTCACAGGTCACTGGGTGACAAGCTGGGTCAGCATGCTTTGTTGGCTGTCCCAGTCCCTCTCCACCCCCTATTCCATTTAAATAAGGGTAAAGGACTACTTTGGATAAACTAATGTAAACAAACACATTCCAGACACTTAATGCCAGAATATGGCATTTACTTTACTTTGGACCAAACTTAGAATTCAATGTACACACAACTTATTTTATCGAAGCAAGGAGAGAAGCACACTTCTACGCCTACTTTTCAGTGATTATTTGATAGAAAGAGAGAGAGAGAGAGAGAGAGAGAGAGTGAGTGTGTGTGTGTGTGTGTGTGTGTGTGTGTGTGTGTGTGTTTTAAGAGGGAAAGAAATCGAAATTACATCTACTGCGGTAAATTGTGAAGGCGGAGGGGAAAGAATGTAGATAAATCCCTGCCTTAAGAAAAAAAAAAAAAAAAGGCAGGAAGAGTTGCTGGAGCCTAACACAGAAACCCTGAGGAATGCCCAGTAAGAAAAGGCCTCTAGGAGATTTTTAATGAAACCATATCCCAAACATATTTACTAGTCAATTCCTATTGACTAAAAAAGCATAAATCTAAATAAATCCCCATTAAAAATTCTTTTCTATCTCTACTTGTTTTCAGAACATTTTCACAACTAACACTTGAATGCTTACTACTTTCCTAGAACATAATGGCATCTCACTTAATTCTGACAACCTCAGATAGGTCTTGTGGTATGGTAGCTGACATTAAATGCCCTGTCTTTTTGGGCCTCACTTTTTCTAATACTATATTCCTTTCTTCCAAAGTGTGGTCATCAGATTGCATTGCCTCAGGGGAGAAGCAACAACAGAATTCCAAAGCCAAATCCCTAAGCTACCCAGTGCCCTATACCCTTAAAGAAAATACTTTCAAGCAGGGAAAGGGTAAAATAGGCAAAGCAGGTAGTTATCATGAAGGACAAGTTCAGCGTGGGGCAAACACACAGACCCCACATATGTTTCAGGAATCTGAGAGCAGAAGTAAACTGTGCCTCTTTCTTGAGTAGAGCCCAGGATAATGAGATCCCAGGATAATGACAAGCCCCAGTGTTCCCTAAAAAAATGGCTGAGTAGAAATCACTGCCAAATAAGTCTAGAGAGGGCAAAAACAGCCTCATAGAGCAATATTACATATTCCCAAGTGCCCCAGTGTTTCTTGAGTTCCCATTTTAGATTAAAATATCAGACAAGGACTTTCCCCAAGGCTCTTACAGTCTAGTGATGTGAGAATAGCAGAGAGTGGCTTGGCTATATGGTTCCTCAGCCTGTGGTCCTGTTGTAGATGGAGCAGCAGAGTTGAGATTCTTGTGTGTGATTAAAAAATAACTAGCAGGGAAAAGAATACCTGGAACCTAAGTTTTCATATCTTATAATACAGCAAGGTATTAAATTTGTTACTTTGTGTTCTATCTTCAAAACAAGTATAAAAGACTTGAGTTTTAAATAGAAAATTAAATAAATAATAAATTGGATAGTCAATTTTGCTATCTATCAGAAAAATATGTTCCCCTCCTGTCAAAATCCCAAGTGAAAATATGTAATTTAGGAATATAGAATAGCTTTTTAATTAAAGTAAAAGTTTCTTGTCTCTTTTCATGCAAGTGACATTGCTATCTACAGTTAATGTATTTAAATTTAGGATGGCTGGGTGTGGCAGCTCATGCTGATAATCCCAATACTTTGGGAGAGTGAAGTGGGAGGATTGCTTAAGGTCAAGAGTTCAAGACCAGCCCAGGCAATATAGCTACACCCCATTTTTATAATTAATTAATTAATTAAATTAAATAAATTTAGGAACTTAAACTTAAACTTTAGTGAACATGATAAGAATTATATTACTCCTTTAAGAGTACTTCAGTAAACAGTAATTTCAAACAGGTTTAGATTAAAATTATAATTTGTAAAGTCAGTTTATGATTTACAACATCAACCCAAACATCATAATAATAATGAACTTTAGTTTCCAATTAAATAAAGAGGATCAGAGAAACTGTTCTATTTTTTAACCAAGGATAATTTTTCAGTTGGTTAGCAATATCAATGATGTTATTTTTATTCTAGGAATCGAAATGGGGTAGATTTGTTGTCACCAGTTAAGACCATCTATTGTGCACTTAACCTGAGTCCAAATAATAATGTTCTCATGGAAAATAAAAAGGATTGCCCATGGGACAGTTTTCTTCAACATACCTTGCTATTTTTAACAACTGGATATATGGTCTGTATTGCCTTTGCTTAACTAGGTTATTTCAGAGTATTTTAGTGAAATCCCAGCAACCCATCCTGAGTATATTTATAAACAATAACATACAGTACATCAATCTTCAACAAAATACACATAAATATCACATTTCTTGATCAAATATGACCCAAAAACTACTCTGTTTGAAAGCCAAAGGGCTTTTGAGATATTTCAATAATCTTCAAGAAATCAATCTTACATGAAACTGAAGGAAAACATCGAATGTCATTGAGCAATAAAGCTCAGTTCTGTCAGTACCCTACCTCTGAGCAGAAGCCTTAGGATGTTTCTCTTCCAGTTTCCTCACCAGTGCTACTGTCAGCTGCCCCGTCTCCTCAAGAGAACCTTCTGGCATTAAATGGGTGTCTGAGGGTTCTGGCAGTTGCTTCAGACCAGGGTTGCTGGCACTTTCTTGCAGAATCTAATAAATTAATTATAGGAATAATGTAGCTAATTTTCACTGAGTGGAAATATCTAAACCATACATGCCAAAAATATAATACTGCAGCTTCCATGGTTCCTTCAGTCTTCCTACAACACATAAGTCCTTTGAACGTAGCCAAAACAAAAGAAGGCAATCCTAAGAAAATGCGTATCACCATCTATTTAGCAAAATGTTTATATAAAGATATATGTTTATGTAAATATCAATGTGTATATAGATATTATATTATGTGTATTATTTTAAACTATCAGTAACATTAAGTTGTGAATTTGTGCTTGCCTCCAAAAAACAACTTGAACATTTTTTCTCTTTTCAAAATATATTTTAGAGAGCTATTTCTGTCTTGCCTCTGGCTCCCTACACTGACCTCTTTTGCTAAGTTTCTGCCACGTTCCTGATGAGCTGTGGTCCAGGCACCATGGTGAATGTGATACTCTGTCTGGGTTACATCTACTTCAGCATTTAGCTCCTCTAGGTAGGTCAGAACAAATTGAGGATAAGCCTGTAAGAAAGGAAAAAATAGTAAGTAGTATCAGCCTTATAAACAATAGCCAAAAGTCCATCCAACTGGAAAGAGGGGAAGATAAATAGTTAAAAGGTCTGGCTAATAAACTTTGTACTTTATTATCAATTTCATAAAAAAATCAAGCCAAATTACTTAAATATTAAAATTTCTAATTAGTTGTTAATTTGATCAAGTTTAGCTAGGTAGCTAATTTTTCAGCCTTAGATAAGATTAAAACAGTAAAACCATCTTATACATTAATAATAATACGTAAATTTATTGAGTTATCTCTATATACAAGGTATTATTGTAAATACAATACATACATGTAATTGTGTAGTTGCTGTACTGTTTGGAAGTATTCAAATTTGCTTTAGAAGACAAGAAAATAAACACAATGAAGCTGAAACAGCTTCATTAAGCATAGATAAGATAGTAACCTGAGAAGTGTTAGACACTAAGTAGAGCATATGTCTATGAACACTAAAAGGCCTTGAAAGACAACATAAAGGCCCTGCGTGGTAGCTCACACCTGTAACCCCAGGACTTTGGGAGGCCAAGTGGACAGATCACGAGGTCAGGAGTTCAAGACCAGCCTAGACAACATGGTGAAACCCTGCTTCTACTAAAAATACAAAAATTAGCTGGACATGGTGGTGCATGCCTGTAATCCCAGCTACTCAAGAGGCTGAGACAGGAGAATTCCTTCAACTGGGACCTGGGAGGCGGGGGTTGCAGTGAGCCAAGATCGTACCACTGCACTCCAACCTTGGCTACAGAGACAGACTCCATCTCAAAAAAGGAGAAAAAAAAAAAAAAAGAAAAGAAAGAAAGAAAGAAAGAAAGGTAAAATAGACATTTAGTATTCATGACTAACTAATAAACAAAGCAAAAAATACTTATGAAATACTAAATACAAATAGAGCACATGAGGTGCACAATAATCATGAGGTCTTTAATTAGCCACCCATTGCTGACTCTCACCTGGGGTCTTCTGCCAGATAAAATCCATCACTGCTCATCAGGCTAACTGAGGAGTACAGCTATGGGTCAAGTGACTCACACACAGCTCTCATGGAACAAGTGTGTGTCACTGTCCCCGGCATCTTTTATTTGTTGGGCCCCTCTGGTCAAGTTTTCATTCTGGTTCTTGTAACTACATCAGCAGCAGGAAAGAGTAATGTCGCATAAAGCAAGGACACGTAAATAATGCAGACGAGATTCAGGCTAATATGACCCTTCAACCCACTCTTGTAATATTTCAATTATATTAATGTGGCCCATCTCGCTTTCTTTACATTTTGTTTTATGTTTTAAATTGATTTAATAGGTCATGATGTGAATATTTTAATTTCTTCTGTGCACTTTTCTGTACCATGGGCTATAGCCTAGCTTATCAAGTAATACGCTTGGAGGCCACCCTTGTGTGGAAGTAATTTCCCACATAACAATAAATTTGCATTTTAATCCTTGCAACAGCACTTTGAAGTGGGTACTATTATTGTGCCCATTTTAAAGGTGAGGAAGCAGGCACAGAGAAGTTAACATGCTTCACTGTCATCCTCCTTGATTAATAGTCTCTCAAGCTTAAATATGCTGCCTCAATTATAATATAAACTCCTTACTGTACTTTTTAAAATGTGGAACTAAAATTCTAAAAAACAAAAAATATGAGGAAGTGTACAGTAGATAAAGGCGCTAAGGTCCTTACGTTGTTCTAGAAAAAATACATACTGAATAACTTTTAACTTTGTTAGAAGATGTAATGTAAATATGCATGTTTAAAATTTGAGGCACTTCCCAACCTTAAATGCGTACTACGTAAGTGTTAAGAGTCACCAGGAAGACAAAGAGTAACAAAATCAAAATGAAAGGGAATAACGAGAGTTGGCAAGAATGTGAAGGGTTGAAAGCCTTGCTATTCCTCAAAATGTTAAATGTGGAGTTTTCATATGACCCAGCAATTTCACTTCTAGTTATATACCTGTGAGAAATGAAAACATACATACACACAAAAATTTCGGTACCAATGCTTATTTTATTCAGTTTTGAATTATTGGAGATTTTTTTCAAAAATAACATGTATCCCTTTGATTATTTAAATGAGAACTGTTCTACACATGCAAATATATGCATAATAATTTTTGAGAATATATAAAAAGCATGCTGTTAGTGAATAACTCTGAGAAATGGGAATAGAGTTTGAGAAGAAGAGAATTTACTTCTCCTTAATGTGTTTGTTCTAATATTAATTTTTATAGCATATCACTTTTATAAAAATTAATACTTAAATAGGAATTGGATAAAGTGATATTATTGCATATACTATTCAGATAATTTTGGAAAGAGATTTTTGAATCACTAAGCTAATCCAAAATATTAACAAAACAAAGTTTAATCTAAAAAAAATTAGGATTTTCATTTTGCCTTCAATCTTATGTCATCTTTATTGCATTATGTTACTTTTTGTTTTCTTACTGTCATTCAAGACAATTCAACTGAAAAGAATGTGATGGGTAATAAAGAAGTAAATTATTCCATATTGGTTCCACTAAAATCATCAAAGCCCAAATTCAGCAACAAAAGACCACTATGTTTAAAATATGAGAGAAAACATAATTTCAAATATGTTCCACAATATCAGAATATTAAAAGAATTGACTTATAAAGAGCAAAACAAACAGTAGACACATTCCAAGACTGTAAGTGACAGCAGCATGACTTAAATTCTGACAAATGTAAATCCCATATATTGTTATGGTAGTTTTATGCTTCACATCCTCTAATAGAAGTAAAGACATTTTATGTCAGTTTATTTCTGAGGTACTTTCCCTAATACTAGAAAGAAGATGTACCTGGAATATGGGAAATTTCAATATATAATATATCCAGTGAAATGGAAGAGGAAGTGTCCCAAAGATAGGGCCATGATGTGGCTGAACATTCTGTGAGACATTAAAGAAACAAAGACCAAAAGTACAACCAAAATGCACTAACAGGCTTTGCTTCCTGGAGTTGTAAGTCTGTCCAAGATGCAGACATATATAAACAACACAAAGTGACCAGAGCTATTATTCATCTTCCCATCATGCATTTTAGGACATTTACAAATTGTCCTGAAACTTCCCCTTTGGAGTCATTCCTTTTCCAGGTAATACCTAGTGTAATACTTTAATACCACAGTTCTTCAGTGTTATCTACTATAAGACCAGGTGATTTTGACTTCCAATGAGGCAACCACAGGGTTCAGTCATCATACCACCAGTACAGACAACTACTTCCTCCAAAATCTGAAATTCAAATATTTTCTTCTAGGAAGTCAATAGCCTAATCTCTCAACTTTTCCTTCCTTCAGCTTCACCAATGCATCACCCTAAACTGACCTCTAATGTCTTAAGCCCTCATTATTTTCCAAGTCCATCAGCTCTTTGGCTGATAATGCATTCTTCACATTCTAACCCATTTTTTACCATCAGAAGATAAATTTTAACAAAGTGCATCTTTAATCACATGATTCTCATTTCAAAAACTTCAAAAAGTACATACTGATTAACAACCTACAGTCCTATCTTGGCTTTAAATTCCAGCTATGTTATTTACTGGCTTTGTGACCTTGGGTACGTTCAACTTTCATAACAGAGAAGTTTTCCCACTGAAGATTGAGTAAGAACATGCTTGGAATTTCACATGTACTAGATTCACTCTCAGGATGCAACTGTAGCTCCATGGTTGTTAATAGAACCCTATCCATTTAGGAGATTTTTTCCCCCCGTAATAGGGCTGGGGGATCATCTCCATTACTCTCAAGGTGTTCCCTTCATGTCTGCTAGAAAGGCTATGTTTCATCTAACTTTGGGGCTCCACAAGAGTGCTCATGTTTTCAAGAGAAGTATGGCAGGTAAGTCAGCAGAATTTCACATGGAACTTTAAACTCCAGATACTCTGCCTACTCTTGGTCAATACAATAATCAGGCATGTTTTTGAAGAGGCCCTTTTTTTTTTTTCTTATTATACATGCTTGTTACAGAAAACTTAGAAAATATAGTTAAAAACAAAGAAAATAATTATCCATCTTTCCACCACCCATTTCACATATAAACTTCCAGTTTTGTCTCTATACATGTTTCTTTGGTACAATGTAGTAAAACATTGTTTTCTTACCTGATCTTTTCAATTAACAACATTATGATTTTTCTTCATCATCATAAATTATTCTCCATGATTTGTGATGCCAGTATTTGGTATTCATAATAAAGACATGCCACAATATATTCATACAATCTCATTGTTGATTTCTTAACCTGTTTTCAATATTCACCAATGTAAATAGTACCATAATGGACATCCTTAAAGATATATTTTGGTGCATACTATTGATTAATTTCTTGGGGTAGGTTGCTATAAGTGAAATTTCTGAGTCACAAGGAATATGCGCTTTTGTAAGGATTTTGATGAATGTCAAACAGACCTCCAGAAATATTGTGCCACCCACTTTGATGGTCCCAAAAGTTCCCTGCTCATTGTATTCATACTTTCATGTAGTGCCCTCCTATACTGTCAACTCCAGAAAGCAAAGCCCACTACTAGATTTTCGTTGATTATACTTATGGTCTTTGCTTCTGTCATGGCTAGCAGAATATGCAGCCACATCATGGCCTTACCTTTTGGGTACTTCCTCTTCCACTATGTGATCCAAAGAATTTGGCAGAAGCGGTGGATGCCACTTCCAAAGTGAGGTTATAAGAGACACTTGAGCTTCCATTTTGTTCTTTTGTTCTCTCTCACTCTTTTGGTTGTCTAGCTCATGTTGTGCAGGCCCACATGGCAAAGCAACTAATGCCTCTGGGCTAAGTAAGTATGGGCAAAGTAAGTATGCTTAGAAGCAGATCTTCCAGCCTTAGTCAAGCCTCATTGCTTGCAACCTGTTAGTCTCGTAAGCAACTTTAAGTTAGAACTACCAAGGTAAGTCAGTCCAGGTTCCTGACCCACCAAAACTGTAACATAATAAATATTTGCTGTTTTAAGTTACTATGCTTTGGAATAATTTGTCACTTAATTGAAAAATAAATCAATAGATAACTGACACATAAAACTGGTATGTTAGTTTTCTTGTATCTTTATCAACATCGTAGTTTTACAACTCCCTATTGCTCAAGGGAAGAAAATACCATCTCATTGTTTTACAGTTATTTTATCTCTAATGAGGCTGAAAATTTTATTTGGTTGGCTCTTTTAATTTTCTCTTGTCATGTATTTCCTTTTAATGTCCTTTGTCCATTTTTCTATTGAAGTGTTTATTGTTTTCTATGCTTATATATTGAGTTTTTATATATATTGAGTATTATATATTGAGTATTATCAGGTTTTATATATTGAGTATTATCTCACTCTCTAATGTTTACATTGCAAAGATTTTCCCCATTTTTCATATTCTCCTATTTATTTTTGCTTAATTATTTCAGATTTAGGAGTTTTTAAATTTTTATACACTAAAGTCATTACTTTCTCCCTTTATGGATTCTGCCTTTCTTTGCATACTTATGAAGATCTACTTATGAAGAAGTCTACTCACTATTACACTCGGTTAGATGCTTTAATCCAGGATCCAGATCCAAGATGGCCACTTAGGAACAGCTCAGGATTACAGCTCCCAGTGAAAGCACAGAGGGTGAGTGGACACTGCATTTCCAGATGGATTTTTATTGCCAACAGACCAGGAGATTCCCAGGCAGAGGAGCCCCACAGGTCACCAGCGCGATTGTTTTGGCCAGTGTGGCCGTTTCAGTACCAGTGGTTGTTTTGGCCTGCAGGGCTTCGTTGCAGCACCCCAGAACAGCAGTTCTCTGTACAAAATACACTGCTCCGGGTGCCCTTTTACCTGGTGACTGGAGCCCTGGGAAGGCACAGTCGCCCATTCATCTGACTAAAAAGGGGTCTGAAAAAGGGAGACAGGCCAGGAGATTCCCAAGCAAAAAAAAAAAAAAAAAAAAAAGTCCCATGAATCTCAGCACCACTATTTAAGCCAGCACAGTGAGTCACCACATGGAAAATCACAAAGATCCCGGTGCCTTTTCAACAGGTGACTGGAACACCTGGGAGAGAGTCGACTGTTCAACTAAAAAACAAAAGGCTCTAAGGCAGGGAGCCAGGTGATCAGGCTCGGCTGGTCCCACCCCACAAAAGAACAGCAATCAGAAACTCTTTGGATTGAGAGTCTCACAGCAAGCGCAGCTGAACCAGGGAGGGTCCAGCTCTGTGGGGGAGGGGCATCCGCCATTGCCAACGCACTCCACCACTATGGAGGTAGTCCACCATTGCTGAGGCAGCCTGCCATTGCTGAGGCAACCCACTGTTGCCAAGGCAACCTGTCATTCCAGGAGAGTCTGCCATTACAGAGGCAGGCCACCTATGCTGAGACAGTTTTAACTACACCCATATAAACAGGACTGCACGGAAGTTCACACAACAGGTAGGTGGCGCCCACAGCAGCTCAGCAAAGCCTCTGCAGGCAGACAGTGACTAGGCGGCCTCCTTGCTGTGCAGGGCAGCCCTGAAAAAAAGGCAGCAGCACAACAGAAACTTATAAATAAAGCCCTAATTCCCCGGAACAGAGCACCTGGGGAAAAAAAAGGGTGTTTATGAGTTCTGCTGCAGCAGACCTAAACGTATCTGCCCAGCAGCCCTGAATGAAAAACGGAGCTCACAACTCAGCACTTGAGCTCATATAAAGGACAGATTGTGTCCTCAAGCAGCTCCCTGACCCCTGTATATCCAAAGAGTCACCTCATAAAGGAGAGATCAGACTGACATTTAGCGGGTATCCTTCTGGGACAAAGACAGCAGAAAAAGAAAGTGGTAGCAACCGTTACTGTTCTGTAGCTGCTGCAGGTGATCCCCAGGCAAGCAGGGCCTGGAGTGGACCTCAGCAGCCCTACAGCAGAGGGGCCAGACTGTTACAAGGAAAACTAAGAAACAGAAGTAATTTCATTATCAACAAATTGGACGTACACTCAGAAACCCAATCTGAAAGTCAGCAACTACAAAGACGACAGGTGGATAAATCCACAAAGATGGAAAGAAACCAGTGCAAAAAGGATGAAAACACCTGAAACCAGAACACCTCTCCTCCTACAAGGAATCACAACTCCTCACCAGCAAGGGAACAAGGCTGGATGGAGAATGAGTGTGATGAAATGACAGAATCAGACTTCAGAAGGTCGGTAATAAGGAACTTCTGTGAGCTAAAAGAACATGTTCTAACCCAATGCAAAAAAAACCTAAGAACATTGAAAAAAGATTTGACAAAATGCTAACGACAATGGACAAATTAGAGAGGAATATAAGTTAATTGATGGAACTGAAAAACACAATATGAGAACTTGGCAAAGCATGCACAAGTTTCAACAGCCACATTGACCAAGCAGAAGAAAGGATATCAGAGGTCGAAGATCAACTCAATGAAATAAAACGAGAAGGCAAGAACAGAGAAAAAAGGGTAAAAAGGAATGAACAAAGTCTCTAAGAAATGTGGGACTATGTGAAAAGACCTAATCTACGTTTCATAGGTGTACCTGAATGTGACGAAGAGAATGAATCCAAGCTAGAAAATACTCTTCAGGATATTATCCAGGAAAACTTCCCCAACCTAGCAAGGCAAGCCAATATTCAAGTCCAGGAAATACAGAGAACACCACAAAGATATTTCTCAAGAAGAGCAACCCCAAGGCACATAATCGTCAGATTCACCAGGGTTGAAATGAAGAAGAAAATGCTAAGGGCAGCCAGAGAGAATGGTAGGGTTACCCACAAAGGGAAGCCCATCAGACTCACAGCAGATCTCGCAGCAGAAACCCTACACGCCAGAAGAGAGTGGGGGCCAATATTCAACATCCTTTAAGGAAAAGAACTTTCAACCCAGAATTACGTATCCAGCCAAACTAAGCTTCATAAGTAAAGAAAAAATAAAATCCTTTGCAAACAAGCAAGTACTCAGAGATTTCATCACCACCAGGCCTGCTTTATAGGATCTCCTGAAAGAGGCTTTTCACATAGAAAGAAACAACCGGAACCAGGCACTCCAAAAATAAACCAAATGGTAAACAGCATCAACACAATGGAGAATCTGTATCAACTAATGGGCAAAACAGCCAGTTAGCATCAAAATGGCAGTATCAAATTCACATATAACAATAATAACCATAAATGTAAATGGACTAAATGCCCCAATCAAAAGACATAGACTGGCAAATTGGATAAAAAGCCAAAACCCATCAGTGTGCTGTATCCAGGAAACCCATCTAACATGCAAGGATACACAAAGGCTCAAAGTAAAGGGATGGAGGAAGATTTACTAAGCAAATGGAGAGTAAAAAAAAGAAGGAGTTGCAATTCTCAACTCTGATAAAATAGACTTTAAGGCAACAAAGATCAAAAAAGACAAAGAAGGACACTACATAATGGTAAAAGGATCAATGCAACAAGAAGAGCTAACGATCCTAAATATATATGTGCCCAATACAGGAGCACCCAGATACATAAGGCAAGTTCTTAATGACTTACAAAGAGACTTAGATTCCCACACAATAATAATGGGAGACTTTAACACCCCATTGTCAATATTAGACATATCAACCAGACAGAAAATTAACAAGGATATCCAGGACTTGAACTCACACCTGGAACAAGCAAACCTAATAGACATTTACAGAAACCTCCACCCCAACTCCACAGAATATATATTTTTCTCAGCACCACATCACACCTACTCTAAAATTGACCACATAATTGGAAGTAAATCACTCCTCAGCAAATGCTAAAGAACAGAAATCATTAAAAAAAGTCTCTCAGACCACAGTGCAATCGAGTTAGAACTCAGAATGCAGAAACTAACTCAGAACTACACAGCCTCATGGAAACTGAACAGCTTTGCTCTTGAATGTTGACTGGATAAACAATGAAAAGAAGGCAGAAATAAAGATGTTCTTCGAAACCAATGAGAATGAAAACACAACATACCAGAATCTCTGGGACACGTTTAAAGCAGTCTCTAGAGGAAAATATAAGGCAATGAGTGCCCATATGAGAAGAAAGGAGAGATCTAAAATTGACACCCTATTGTCAAAATTGAAAGAGCTAGGGGAGCAAGATCAAAAAAACTGAAAACCTAGCAGAAGACAGGAAATAACTAAGATTAGAGCAGAACTGAAGGACATAGAGACACAAAATCCCTTCAAAAAATCAATAAATCCAGGAGCCAGTTTTTCGAAAAGATCAACAAAATAGACCACTAGCCAGATTAATAAAAAAGAAAAGAGAATAACCAAATTGATGCAATAAAAATGATAAAGGGGATATCACCCCAGATCCACAGAAATTCAAAACATCATCAGAGATTATTACAAACAACTCTATGCACATAAACTAGTAAACCTGGAAGAAATGGATAAATTCCTGGACACTTGCCTCCTCCCATGCCTAAACCAGGAAGAAGTCAAAACCCTGAATAGACCAATAACAAAGTCTGAAGTTGAGGAAGCAATTAAGAGCCTACCAAACAAAAAAAGTCCAGGACCAGATGGCTTCACAGCCAAATTCTACCAGACATACAAAGATGGTACCATTCCTTCTGAAACTATTCCAAATAATCCAAAAAGAGGGAATCCCTCCCAAATAGTTTTATGAGACCAACATCATCCTGATACCAAAACCTGGCAGAGACTCAGCTAGAAAAGAAAACTTCAGGCCAATATCCGTGATGAACATAGACGCAAAAATCTTCAATAAAATACTGGCAAGCCTATTGCAACAGCACATCAAAAAGCTTATCCACCATAATCAAGTAGGATTCATCCCAGGGATGCAAGGCTGGTTCAACATATGCAAGTCCATAAACGCAATTCACCACATAAACAGAACCAAAGAAAAAAACCACATGATTATCTCAATTGATGCAGAGAAGGCCTTTGACAAAATTCAACAGCCCTTTATGCTAAAAACCCTCAATATACTAGGTATTGACGGAATGTATCTCAAAATAATAAAAGCTATTTATGACAAACCAACAGCGAATATCATACTGAATGGGCAAAAACTGGAAGCATTCCCTTTGAAATCTGGCACTAGACAAGGATTCCTTCTCTCATCACTCCTATTCAATATATTACTGGAAGTTCTAGCCAGAGCAATCAGGCAAGAAAAAGAAATAAAGGGTATTCAAATAGGAAAGGAGGAAGTCAAATTGTCTCTATTTGCAGACGACATGATTGTATATCTACAAGACCCCATCATCTCAGCCCAAAGTCTCCTGAAACTGGTAAGCAACTTCAGCAAAGTCTCAGGATACAAAATCAATGTGCAAAAATCACAAGCATTCCTATACATCAATAACAGACTTAAAGAGAGCCAAATCAAGAATGAACTGCCATTCACAATTGCTACAAAGAGAATAAAATACCTAGCTTTACAACTAACAAGGAACATAAAGGACCTCTTCAAGGAGAACTATAAACCACTGCTCAACAAAATAACAGAGGATACAAATAGATGGAGAAACATTCCATGTTCATGGTTAGGAAAAATCAATATTGTGAAAATGGCCATACTGCCCAAAGTAATTTACAGATTCAACGCTATCCCCATCAAGTTATCAATGACCTTCTTCACAGACCTGGAAAAAAAACACCTTAAACTTCATATGGAACCAAAAGAGAGCCCGTGTAGGCAAGTCAATTCTAAGCAAAAAGAACAAAGCAGGAGGCATCACACTACTGGACTTCAAACTATACTACAAGGCTACAGTAATTAAAACAGCATGGTACTGGTACCAAAACAGAGATATGGACCAATGGAACAGAACAGAGATCTCAGAGGCAACACCACACATCTACAACCATCTGATCTTTGACAAATCTGACAAAAACAAGCAATGGGGAAAGGATTCCCTGTTTAATAAATGGTGTTGGGAAAACTGGCTAGCCATGTGCAGAAAGCAGAAACTGGACCCCTTCCTGACACCTTACACCAAAATTAACTCCAGATGGATTAAAGACTTAAACATAAGACCTAACACCATAAAAACCCTAGAAGAAAATCCAGGCAAAACCATTCAGGACATAGGTGTAGGCAATGACTTCATGACCAAAACACTGAAAGCATTGGCAACAAAAGCCAAAATAGACAAATGGGACCCAATCAAACTCCACAGTTTCTGCACAGCAAAAGAAACAGTCATTAGAGTGAATCAGCAACCAACAGAATGGGAAAAAAATTCTGCAGTTTACCCATCTGACAAAGGGCTGATATCCAGAATTTACAGAGAACTAAAACAGATTTACAAGAAAAAAACAAACAAGCTCATTCAAAATTGGGCAAAGGATATGAACAGACACTTCACAAAAGAAGACATACATGAGGCCAACAAACGTGAAAAAATGCTCATTATCACATGTCATTAGAGAAATGCAAATCAAAACTACATTGAGATACCATCTTATGCCAGTTTGAATAGTGATCATTAAAAAATCTGGAGATAACAGATGCTGGAGAGGATGTGGAGAAACAGGAACACTTTTACACTGTTGGTGGGAGTGTAAATTAGTTCAACCATTGTGGAAGACCGTGTGGCAATTCCTCAAAGACCTAGAAATAGAAATTCCATTTGACCCAGCAATCCCATTACTGGGTATAAATCCAAAGGATTATAAATCATTCTACTATAAGGACACATGCACACAAATGTTCATTGCAGCACAGTTTACAATAGCAAAGACCTGGAACCAACACAAATGCCCATCCATGATAGACTGGACAGGGAAAATGTGGCACATACACACCATGGAATATTACACAGCCACCAAAAACGATGAGTTCATGTCCTTTGTAGGGACATGGATGAACCTAGAAGCCATCATTCTCAGCACACTGACACAGGAGCAGAAAATCAACCACCACATGTTCTCACTCATAAGCGAGTGTTGAACAATGAGAACACATGGACACAGGGAGGGGAGCACTACACACTGGGGTCTGTTGGGGGAAATAGGGGAGGGACAGCAGGGGGTGGGGAGTTGGGGGGAAATGGCATGGGGAGAAATGCCAGATATAGGTGAGGGGGAGGAAAGCAGCAAATCACACTGCTACATGTATATCTATGCAACAATCTTACATGTTCTTCACATGTACCGCAAAATTTAAAATGCAATTAAAAAAAAAAAAGAAAAGAAAATTTAGGCATAAAAGCTGTGGCTTATAAAGTCCTTACCTTTGAATAAATACAACCTTCAGTTCCAAACACCCACTTCTGAGATTCATCTCCACTACGTCTGTAACAAAAAAAAATGTGATTTAAAGATTGACACTTTTTCTCCACAGAAGCACTTGTAGGTTTTAAATAAAATGATCATTTTCCGGTAGCCTGGCAGGAGGACTGCCCACACTCTACCAAAGGTGCTGCCATCATCCTTTGTATTTCAGCAGCTAAAGCTTTCCCTAAGACAACTAATCTCTCTCCTCCAATGCTCTGATTCCCTTAGTTGGGTATGTGTGTACATGTGTGTGTGTTACCAGTAGCAACAGTGATCAAAACTTTTAGAAAACAAATACAATCAATAAGAACATTATGGAAATTTCTGCCCACAAAAAAGATCCTCTATGAAACAAAGAAATAGACTTAATTAAGTATAAAGATTAAAAGGACAGTATAAAAAAAGATACCATGGAAAATTAGGAGCCTCAGGCACCTAATTCTGAAACAACTAGAGAATTTTATCAGGGACTATTATATTTTCTCAGCTAAGTCTGGGTAAGAAAAAACTAAAATGTGATGAAACTAATTATGCCTAAATTAACTAATCATGTATTCATTAATATTTAGAAATCTTACAAAGGTAGAACAAAAATGAATTCAATTAAGTGTAACAGGATGTTAAACAAGACTTTTCCTACTGCCTTTAAGTTTTGACAGAAACATCAAAGGTTGAGAATAAGAGGTGTCAGGTAATGTTCTATTCTATTCTAAAGCAAGGTACTATGTGATCTGGGCAGAGTATGTAAAGGCCGTAGTCCAAAACTAGTTCAGTACGCATTAGTCTTTAGCCTACATCTAGACTATATAAAAGAATATGAAGAATTCATAGGCATGTTGAAATGGGTGCTTAATAACAATGTAGATCTTTAGAATCATAGCCTCAGAGGTTTTGTTTTGAAGGTCTGGACCACCCTGCCAAAAAAAGTCTACATTAACAGTTGTTTCAAGTTATTTCAATTATAAAATTCTGGGGAATTTAGATGCATGTTGTTTACGAGCCAAATTTTAGAAAACATGTACTAGAATAATGAGGGCAGTGAGGAAATCAAAAATCAAATGTTTAAACTTAGAAATAGTAAGAAATATGTTGTTTCTGGGTTCTGGACACAGAGCTTCTAACTACCTTGACATTCCTTGAGTGATAGGAGAATCTTTTGTTCTAATGAGGGGTTCTTGGAAGGCTCCTGGATGAAGTCTGGTCACCAGAAAAACGAAGTCATGACTAAATCCTGGAACTTTCAGTGTTCCTGTCCCTTCTCTTGGGAGGAAAGAGGAACTGGAGAATGAGTTCATAATCAATCATGCCTCCATAAAAATCACTAAAATACAGGATTTGGAGAGCTTCTAGGTTTGTGAACACATTATGTGCCAGGAGGGTGGTACATCCCAGCTCCAGAGGAACTGAAGCTCCTGTCCTCAGGACACTTCCAGACCTTGCCTTATGTACCTCTTTGCCTGACTGTTCATCTGTATTCTTTATCACATCCTTCATAATAAACTGGTAAACACAGTAAATATTTCTGAGTTCTGTGAGCCATTCTAGCAGATTATGAAACCCAGTGAGAGGGTTATGAGAACTCCGACATACAGCTGGTTGGTCAGGAGTACACGGGACAACCTGGGACTTGTTATTGGTGTTTTAAGGGAAGGCAGTCCTGTGGGACTGAGCCCTTAACTTGTGAGATCTAATGCTAACTTCCGGTAGATAAAGGCAGAACTGAATTGAATTGTAGGACACCTAGTAGTTGTCCACTAAGAACAGAAGAATTGCTTGGTGGGAAAAAACATAACACATCTAATATCAGAAGTGAAGTGTATAAAGTAGAGAAAACAGTTTGTTTTTCCTGTACAAATATATTACAAAGGAGAAATGATTTGATGATTGAGCAAATGAGGTGGAGGTTAGAGAGCAGTCAAAGGTAAGTCTCAGATGTCAAATTTGGGAAAAGAAGAGGAACATGACACTATTAAAGGAAAATTTAACTAGGATGGAGCAGAGTGGGACAGAGATATGAAAAATAAAAGGAGTTGAAATTGTTACATAAAAGTGTTTAATATTAAATAAAATATCTTTCAAGGTATAACTGATCCCTAAGCTAAGGATCCCATTCTAAGGCTTTGGCAATGTAAATGTAGTTCAAAATAACGTCGGCATTAGGTGGGGTGATGAAGGTACTGAGGGAAATTGTCTTTCTAAGGAGCTTTCTTAATAATTAATAAAGGAAAAGAGAAGCTTTTTAAATTTTGACACCTGGGGTCCAGAACTAAAATGATGATTATGATGATAATGATTATCTATGAAAAAATACACAGACTGTGAGAATTTGAATGGAAGTGAGGGGCTATCCTAGTTCAGTTCCCATCTTATAGATGAATAAAATGAGAAGCAGAGAGATGAAGTGAGCTGGGTAAAATCACAGCACTAGTTAGTATCTAAATAGAAACCAGAACCCAAAATATCTGACTTAAGCTCAACATCTCAATTAGATCAGAAAAGTATAACACAAGTTATTTTGTGTAAGTGGAAGACTGAAAATGGAATCAACATTTTAGTCTCACTATTATAATTTGACAGAGTCTCGATGACTTGATACATATTGATATAATCATAATGTTTTATACAACTGTATTAAAATAATCACCAAATAGTTTTATACTATAACAAATTCTCCTGACATACTGAGAAAGTTCATATTCCAAACCCTGAATGAAGAAATAACAAAAACAATATTGCTAGTCTTTAAAGCTGTCAATCCCAAGCTTAGAAGTATACTCCTTTAAAATAATAAAAAAGAGTGATTGCTGTAATGTTTTGAGGGAAATATGTTGGGTTGTGATAAAATTTAGATCATTTTAATGTGTAAGAGCTGTAACTCAATGCAGCTTCATTGCTTACCAACAGTCTCTCTTGTTTCATAAATTATTGTGAGTATATTTCTTTGAGATAAATAAAATGGCAAACGATAATTTTTCAAAGTATAAGACATCTGCAATTGGCAATTAGACTGATGCTAACCATACAAATCTGCACAATTCAGGATTTTGTCTTTTAATTGAATTAGTGTTGCCTTAATGATGAATTATGTTGATTTCAGTTTCGACTTTCTGAACTTACAGCATCTTTTCTCAAAATTAATACAACAGAAAAGATGTCCAACAAACTGCCAACTGTATGAGGGCAGAGACCATGTATGTCCTCAGAGTTGATCACAAGGCCTGGCATGTAACAAGCTATTAAAGTTGTCTTTGAATAAATAAAAATGTGAATAAAGTGTCAGAATGTTACTACCCTAAAAGTTAATCATAAAGCCATTTGAAAATGTTTTAAATTTAATATATGGCTGTTTAGGGAATTTAAATATCTTCTTGGTAGATGGCTAAAGAACAGAAATTACTCCTTTGTTAAGAAAATAAAAAATAATTCTGAAAGAAATACAAATTTACTAGCATTTGTCAATTTTTATTAAGCTTCAATTCTGTTCAAGCATATATTTTCCTAGAAAATTCTACTAAAAACATGTAGTCTTATATAACATATAACCTCTGGGAACTTAGTAGTACTTCTGTTGGTGGTCTACTAAAATCTATAAATGTTGTCCCTAAATTTTACCAAAGTTATAAAAAAAACAAATCTCATGTAGTGTCACGTTAGGATAAATAAAAAGGAATCACTCTAATTTATAATAACTTCTTAAAGAAATAAAATTTCTATACACAAAGTGTATCTGCTTATTTTTTCCTTTTTGTGGAGAACGGGGTCTCGTTATATTGCCCAGGCAGGTCTCGAACTCCTGGGCTCAAGCTATCCTCCCGCCTCTGCCTCCCTAAGAGCTGGGATTACAGGCGTGAGCCACAGCGCCCGGCAGCTGCTTATTTTTTCAAGACACTGTATACCTAGAAAAATCAAATTTGGATCCAACATGCAATAATGCTCAGATGAGACTGATTTAGATAATGATGTCATAGACTTTCCTCTTCTTGATCAAAAAGCATCAAGCTAAAAATATTTTTTTAAAACAAAACAAAATTTAAAAATAACAACAACATCAATAATGGAAGGAAGGGAAAATAAAGGAGCTATATTCCATCCAAGAATCAGTCATAATATCATGACATACACCAAACTAAGGTTGAGAGACTTGAATTCTAGTCCTGCATCTAACATTAACTAGATAGATGAACTTTAGCAGATCATTTAGTCTCTAGTGGTCTTGGAATTTTTTTTTAATAACGATGATATTCTTATCACAGCTATCACTATCACCACCTCTATTACCACCAGTAAAGAAAATTTTAAAGTAGGTGCTCTTTGGAATCCTTCTTTCTCTGAAATTCTGTGACTTTCAAGTGTTCTTATTTTATAAGTGAGAGAATTAAGAATGATCTGTCCTGGGAAGCTTGATAAGTAGTATAACCCCATTGAGCATGCATGTGTGTAAATGTCTCTATAGGTGATATAGCTATGAATTGGATATAGATCCTACAAGACATCTATAAAACATATATATGTATGTGTGTGTGTTTATACACTCATATATTCATCATTTCCTGGTAACTATATGGAGGACTGTTATCATGATTCATGATCACAAATTTATTTTTCCAGACAGCCTCAAATGGCTCTGATGTCTACCAACACTACCTGGACAAAAGTAGAATGCATGTAGAGGATGGGGAAAGGGATTTCCAGTCCATAATTCATTACATAGTAAGAACAGAGACAAGTTCCATTCAGTAATTCACATACTGTGAAACTACACATGGACACTTTTCTATTTGCTGTTGACATTTCTAATGGTATTATCCGTATGTGTGAATACAACTTCTGTCTGCTGCTATTCCTTAGCATTATACAGCTACACTTGTTGGTTGTATGTAAAGGTGTTCGTAAAACAGTGTGTGTTTTTAACCTAGTCTGTTAATGTTGGCTAGTTGTCACTCCATTTTTAGCAAGACATAAATTGCAATTAAAAAATGGATGTAAAAAAACATAACTGAAAGATTAACAGGAAAGGTGGTAAAGATTACTTGAAATTGGACAGAGTTCCATGAAAGTCTGAAACTTCTTTTATGGATCACCTTTAAGATAGAATATTCAGCTCCGTATTTATTTTGATTTAAGAAGTGTACAGACTAAAGATAGAAAAGAGGTCTCCTTTGATGGGTCCATTACTCCATTGATTTTATATGTAAGGGCTGCAAATTCATAAGTCTTTATGGGCCAGACACGTATTAGAAATGCATGAAGCAGTGAAAGCCAGTGTGAGGGCTACCAAAGGGAATGGTGGAGAATATGGCAAACAGGGGGACATATGTTCCATTTAAAGGGGACATCACCACTCAGCTCCTGCATTACTGGTGTCATGACAGAATTCAGGTCCAGTGCTGCCCATTTTTCAGATTTTTTTCAAGGAAAGCCTTAAGTATGTTACTTTTTATATGAAATCTTCCTATTTCTATTGGCTCATGACTAATTCAAAAATTGTAGTAATATGCAAGCCAAACAAAATCTACAGGTTAACAGTTCTTAACCTTTATAATCTAATCTTCCTCTGTGTATGTGTGTGTGTTCATGTGTTTGATATTACCTTAGTTTTATAGTTGAACACTGAAGTCCAGATATCCTGCATATCTGCATTTCTTAAAAATGAAGCAATATCAATATTGAATGGTGCTCTAAAAAAGTAACTTTGATTCAACTAGTTTATCTGTTTTGGAAGAAGCATTTTAAAATGGTTTTTGAAATGACTAGGTCACTTGGTAATGACATCGTTGGTTTAACTTTCATCCATTGACAGTCAGATGTACAGACAGAAAAAAAAATTACAAGAGAAAATATGCACAAGCACTTGCTATATTGAACAAGAATAAGATGATTAACACCAAATGAAGCATAATTGAACTAATGAGGCATGATATGTTTATAATATTCTTTGTGAGTTGTCAAGTTGCTACTTTAAGTATTAGTCCTATTATTTCTAGCATATAAAGGCTATGTCTGGATTCATAGCTTTTGTTAAAATCACATCATACTACTTAGAAAGAGGCAAAAAAAATCTCTAGAAACTGCTGTCACATGAAGATATTTATTGTTATTTATAATGAAATATGGTTACCTTAAAAAACAAGTCACATAGATATTTTAGATGTCCTGGAAAAGATAAATGTGTTTGAAATTTCTCAGAAGTAAGGTAAGCTCTAAAAATTTTGGTCCTTACTGCTTTCTAAAAAATGAAGTATAACTACATAGTGAGTGAGAACTTCTAGTTTTCTGAATTTCCTATTTTGCCTTCACCTTGGATTTTGCTTTTCAGATAAAGACAAGTTAAAAGATGAGCAGGAGAGATGATCCTTACACAATTAGGAAGATATGCCTTTGTATTAATGCAACTTGCCTTCAACTTAAGTACTTCCCTCCCTCCTTTCCTTCTTTCCTACGTTAAACAAAATCTTTTTAAATTTTTGTTTGTTTGCTTGTTTCATGAACATCTCTTTTCTTGCCCAAGCTCTCTCCTCTACAAGGAATAAGAACATGGAGTCTTCAGCCTCGGCCCACTCAATTCCATGACAGTCTTAACCAGAGTAGAAGCAGACCTCAACATTTCATCACTGATCTGGTCTTAACCTACTGAGGTAATGGGCTTAGCTTCAATGCACTAAGACCAGATCAGCTGATGAAACATTGCAGTACTTTCAGTATTTGCTGTGCCTGAGGAGAGTCCTGGGCATGAAGACTACTCCCATCAAGCTATCTATAACTTTCCAATCACCTGCCATTTTAACCTAGGCTATTGATCAACTGTCCCATGGAGAAAGGTCTTCTCTCACTGCCTCCTTCTAAAGTAATCACTTAGTCATTTCTTACTTACCATTTTTATTTTCTCTTAATTTGTTTTTAAGCTAAAAAAAAAACAGCTTTATTGAAAAATAACTGACATACAATATTGTACCATTAGTAGGCACATATTTAAAGTATAAAATTTAGTAAGTTTTTAAATATGTATACATCTGCACAAGCAACACAACAATCAGGATAATGAATACATCCACATATAGTATGCAAAATAGATCACTCTCAAAGTCTCCTTACTCCCTTTTGTAAACTCTCCCTCCTGTCCCTTCCCCATCTTCCTATCTTCAGACAACCACTAGTCTGCTTTGCATTACTCTAGATTAGTTAGCGTTTTCTGAATTATATATAAATTGAATCAAACAATATGTACTTTTTAAAAAATTTTCTACTTTCCTTCAACATAAAAGAGTTTATCCCTTTTTATTGCTGAGTATTTTATTGCTGGATATTCATGTGTGTATCAAGAGTTTATTCCTTTTTATTGCTGGGTATTCTATTATATAGATTGTTTATCTATTCACCTATGGATGGACATTTGAGTTATTTCTAGTTTTTTTCTGTAGGGTTTTAGAAATAAAGCTGGTAAGAACATTGATTGATTGACACAGGGTCTTGCTCTGTCACTCAGGGAGAAGTGCAGTGGTGCAATCATGGCTCATTGCAGCCTTGATCTTCCAGGCTCAAACAATCCTCCTGCCACTGCCTCCTTAGTAGGTGGGACTACAGGGGCACACCACCATGCTGAGCTAATTTTTAATTTTTTAATTAAACTTTTGTAGAGGCAGGGTCACACTATGTTTCCCAGGCTGGTCTCAAGCTCCTGGCCTCAAGCAATCCCTCCCCACTCAGCATCCCAAAGTTCTGGGATTACAGGTGTGAGCCACTATGCCTGGCCACTATGAACATTTATGCATGAACAAAGTATATATTTGTATAAATGTATGCTTTCATTTTCTTTGGCATAAATTTCTAGGGAAAGAATGGCTGGGTCATAACGTAGAGAGACAAATGCTTAATATTTTAGGAAAGTATCAACTGTTTTCCAAAGTAACTAAACTATTTTATATTTACACTAACTACTTAGGAGAGTTGTGGTTATCCCACATCCTCATAAATACTGGGTATGGTCAATCTTTTAAGGATTAGACATTCTAACAAGCATGTCATGATGCTGCATTGGAGGTTTATTTGGCATTCTCCTAATGAATAATAGTGTTGAGGCTCTTTTCATATGCCAGTTGTATAACTGCCTTGTTAAAGTACTGTTCAAATCATTTATCTCCCCATGTTTTCTTGAATTGTGTGTGTGTGTATGTGTGTATGTGTGTGTTTCAAATATATATGATTTGCAAATATTTGCAACTTATATGCGGCTTGTCTTTTTATTCTCTCTTCATTCACTTTTTGAGAAAATAGAAATTTTTAATTTTGATGAAGTCCAACTTGTCAATATTTATTTTTGTGGATCATGATTTTGGTGTCATATCTGAGAAAATTTTGCCTAATACAAGGTCACAAATAGTTTCGCCTACGTTTTCATCTAAAATACAGTTTTAGATTTTACAGTCAGGTCTATGATCATTTTTAGTTAATTATTATTAAGCTATTCTTGCACTCTTGGAATAAACCCCACTTGGTCATGATACATATTTGTATAAATTATTGTATTCCATTTGCTAAATTTTTGTTAATAATTTTTTACACTTACAGTTGTGAGAGATATTGGTCTATGATTTTCTTTTCCTATAATACCTTTCTGTAGTTTTTTTGTGATCAGGATAATGCTGACCCCCTAGAAACAGATGGAAAGCATTCCTTCTTATTTCTTTTCAAGATAAGATTGGGTAGAACTGGTATTTATTTTTTCTAAAATGTCTGCAGAATTTCCCAGTGCAGCTAGTGACCTTCACTGAATCTGACTAATTTGTGTATTTCATGTAGAGATGGGATTCTGCCACGTTGCCCAAGCTGGTCTCGAATTCCTGGGCTCAAGCTATCTGTCCACCTCGGTATCCCAAAGTGCTGGAATTAAAGGCATGATCCACCATGCCCAGCCTAGTAGTATTGTTATATTACCTATATAGTCACCATTGCCAGTGCTCTGTATTTCCATCCAGTATCATTTTCCTTCTGCCTGAAGGACTTCCTCTAACATTGCTTGTCATGAAGATCTGCTGGTGACAAGTTCTTCAGTTTATGAATGTCTTAAGTTCTTTATATTGTCTTAATTTGTGAAAGATATTTTTATTGGGAAAAGTTTTCTGTATTAACAGTTTCCTCCCCACCTCCTCTTTTAGTATTTTAAAGATGCTCTTCCACTGTCTTCTTACTTGCATTGTTGCCAACAAGAAATCTGCCGTCAGCCTTATTTTAGTTCCTCTTGTACATAACATGCCTTTTCTCTCTGCTTTTAAGATTTTCTCTTTATCACTAATTTTAAACAATTCTATTATAATGTGCCTTGGTTTTGTCTCTTTATGTTTCTTGTGTTTGGAACTTGTTGAGTTCCTTAAATCAGTGGGTTATAGTTCTCAATTTTGCATATAGAAATAGTTCAGACATGATTTCCTTCAATATTTTTCTGTTCTTTGCTTTAACCTGTCAGAGACTATAAATACTCAGAAATTAGTCCATATGAAATTTTCTCACATCTCACTGATGCTCTGTTCTTTTTCTTAAGTATTTGTTTTCTCTGTGGTTTTCCTTGTGAGCAGTTTTGTTATATTTTCAAGTTCACTGCTATTTTCTTCCACATTGTCTAATATGGCATTAGCCAAGTTCAACATACTTTTTTATCATATATTGTAGTTTTCATCTCTAGAAATCTGAGGGTTTTTTTTTATATCTTCTATGTATTTAGTTAACATGTTCCATCTTTCCTCTAGCTTCTTGAATATAGAGAATACAGTTAAAACAACTGTTTTAATGTCCCATCTAGTAATTGTATTGTCTGTGTCATTTTTGGGTCAGTCATAATTGGTTGATTTTTCTCTTTAGTATAACTGTGGACTAAATGAGCTGAAGTATATCTGGCTCCATGTTCCATGGTTTCACATTGGCATTGGCATTGCAAGTTCACGCTCTAGTTTCTAGTACATGTGTCTCTAGTTTACAGACATCATTCTGCTCCAGAAATCTTATTACCCAGTCTGCATACAGCCCTATATCAAACTGAGACTTGCTTTAGGGTTGTCTGCCACTACTTAGGAACTATGTATGTAGGACTCTATTAGCACTGAAGAGTTTTCATGATGCCAAGCTACCATATTCCTTTCCCATCTGCCTGAGTTTTTCAAGTGATGCACCCTGCTCATCCACTAAGGTATCTGGTACCACTTGGCACTCACTGGCAATTGTCTGACTGGACTTCAACTGATAAGCAGTGTAGTGTTGTGGCTAAGTGTCTGCTTTCAAGTTACAGAGCTTGACTGTCTGGGTTTGCATTCCTGCCAAATCACTTAGTAGGTATGGCCTTGAGCAAGTGATTAACTTCTCTATATCTCAATTTCTTTACCTGTAAAGATAATAACGTTACCTACCCTATCAGAATGTTGCAAGGATAAAATTGAACAATGCAATTTAAGGATATTAGAATAGCATCTGGCTTAGACATTTTGTTGTTAGAGTAAGCAGTGCAGTGTGGATCTATACTGGAAAATTTGGCCTGTAGATCACATTCTTAATCTTTACATGACATCCTTATATCTGCTTTGCATATTAGAGAAAATTTCCCTTCTGCTTTTATGACTGGATCAACTGCTCTGATTATTTAAGCCTAAATACATCCTATGTGCTTATCTAGCCTGAAGTACTTGGTAACGGCTTTTAAAATCCCGAAGTATGATAGGAATTATTTTTTTCAGCACTAACTGAAAACAAAATATAAAAGATCAAGAAAAAAGAAAGTGACTAGGAAACAATATTTTGAGACTCTTGGAGATAAATCAACTTTCTTCCTCAATCTGTTTACTTTTAGCTGTATCTTCCTAAATCAGAAAAATAATAATATCTCTATTATTTTATATATATATATTACTCTACACACACACACACACACACACACACACACACACACACACATATGAAGGACACTTATGGTCCCTCACAAGCCAGCATTTTTTGGTCTCTGTGATTTTTCTTTCACAGTTCAATATTTTATATTCAAAAGATGGAAAAAAGTTAAGAATATAAACAAAAATTTGATATTTTTAATTAGCAATCAAAATAAATATAAAGAAATTAGTTCTGATAATTATAGCATAAAGCAGAGGTTGTCTACAACACAGGTACATGTTGAAGGCCAACATTTCACCTTTTCAAATATTTTTAAAACACTACCAAACTAAGTGGCATATATTTTCAAGATTCCTTTAGATTCAGAAATGAATACTATTATTATGAACAAAAATTCACAATTGAACTGCTCAGAATTCTTGTAATTAGCATTTATTAACTTGAGCTAAATAACTCACAAGTATTACCTTTTCTGTAGCATTAATTTATATCCTTCCAGTGATGTTCCCTCAGCGGCCTTGACTCTGATAGGATGACCAATAGCCAGGCAGCCCTGAGTTATCGCTCGGCTCAGGATCATTCCAGTCTTCCAATAAATAGAGAGGGGGCAGAAAGGTCTAAATAAGTTAAAAGAACCAGAAAATTCAACAATGTGTCACAAATAGTGAGGTCATTATGCCTGGATAACCCTGGATATTAATGGTTGCCAAAAGTGAAACACTACCCACAACTTAGCAGTCAGTGAGCCCTGCTCAGAATCAGTAATCTTCTGTCCAACAAGGGTGGCGTTTTACAGTTCAGCGCAAAATAAAACAGACCTTGATATCTTCATTTGTCTTTTTTTTCTGTGCATATTTCACAGTGCAGCAATTTGGGGTCCATCACGTGTCACTTGCTATAGTTATAACTACAGAGTTTACTGGAAATATGTATGCACAGAAAGAAAAAAAAAAAAAACAGTGCAGTGAACTGAAAAGACTGAAACAAATCCTTAACCTTTGCATCAATTTAAAGTTTCACTCTGGGTCTAAATATCATGGGTTAAACACTTTAAGGTGGTTTGTGAATTGCTTTTGTTTTAAATGTTAGGATTTTCTGCCAAGGAAATTAAAGGGAAATATTGCTGGAAGGACCATTTAACCATTTTCTTACTTACTGAAACAATACATTTTTTTTAATAAGTGATAACTACAGAGAAATTTGTCAACATCTACTGGAGATTTATAGCATGTAAAATTCTCTCCTAATAGATTAAAGGATTCATTTTTAAAAGAGGAAGTGAGAGTTCAATCTTAACGGATGTTCAAAATTGTTTCCTTTTTAGCATTTAACTGTATTACTCATGTATTTGCAGTGTGGAAAAGAAACACAATAATAACTGATGACTTAGGAAAAATATTTCTAAAAAATTTTGGTTTTAATAAGCACAAAATAAAATCCTTGTTTGACCACGTTTGTCTATACAGAAAAGAGAACTAGTTAGGGTGATGAAAGGCAGCCATCATTTATTAAGCACTTTCCATATACCAAATACCAAATATGTGCTTGAACATCACACATGCTTTCTCACTTCATCTTCTCAGCAACTGTGCAAGGCGGGTATGACTAACGTCATTTATGGAAGAGAAGGCAGTAGGTCAATGCAGCTAAGTAACTTTCCCAATGTCACACAAGATATTTCAATTATTTTAAAACTCCAAAAGTATACTCTTTTGGTAGGCATTTCAATTATTTTTGAGGAGATTTTAGACATGTACATGCTTTCTGCTATCGTGAAATTCTAGAAAGAGATACATTGGAATTAAAGAATAGGGGATCTGAGAAAGGACCTTCCATAGCAACTGGTCCAACTCTTTTTGATAAAAGACTAACATCTAGATACCATGTGTGACTGTCTGCTGTCATATAGCTATTCAGTGGGGTGCTGAGACTATAACACTTCCATCATGCTCACAGGTAAGGCTATAAAGAGAAGTGTTTTATATTACAATGAAAGTTTTGAAGTCAAAAAGACCAAGAATCTTTCCTCTGCTATTACTAACCTCAGTTTCTTCAGTGGTATAATAAAAACCTGCACAGTTCCTATAACACTAAATGAAATAATGAAGGTGAATAAGGTGCCTAATGTAATGCCTGACACATAATAGATATTCAACTAAGTGGAATTGTCATTATTATTAAATCAGAAACAAAATACCATGTAAAAAAGGTAAATAGTTAAGCCAGTCTCCAGGCTGAAAATCCAGATTTCAGGAATACCTCATGTAAACTTATTCTGCTTTGATATATGAAATAATAATATGTCTTAAGTACCTTTGTGTCTTAATTATTCTATATGTTTATTTTTAACTTTCATAGAATTAAAGAACAATAGTTAAGGGTAATCCAAAATTTCATTTGAGAAATCATGTCAATCTTCCCTCCTCCCAGCAAACTTCACTGGGTGACTTCACATTCACAAGAGTTTTAAGAAGTAGCAAAATAATCTGTGATTAGGGGCCACAGGGAGATACAAGAAGGATAGGTGTGAACTACACCATCTCTTTTCAACAAAAATACATATTTACAAAATGTACTGTAGTAGTAAGATGAAAGGAGAGGACAATTTTATGTTCTTCTATAAGTCATATCCAATAGTACAATAATAAAGGGAAAATATTAAGTATTACCAATACACATGAACAAAATGTATTAGGCATTGTTCATTTATACTCAGGGGTTTATTTTAAAATATGTCCTTGCTAAGACGATATGCAAAGCCGGTATATGCTGCTAATCTACCAGACTCAGGGAGGCTCAGGAGTAAATCTCAAAATGAAGACTCACTAGTGGAAGCACATTCAGACAAATCTCATGAAAATGATGAGTCTGTGGACTATAAACAAATTCTATGCTTGGTTTAAATAGACTGTGAGATATAAACTAATCAGCAGCATGTCTGATAGTGAACTGAATGCTCACTTGAGAATCTACAGAAGTCCTGTGGGCTATACAATACCAAGAGCAGAGATAGCATTTATAATAGCCAACAATTTATCACACTTTCACTTGTGTGCTCCTGTGCATGAGAGCACCAGGTGCCTGTGAGTGTGGTGAGCCAGCAAGTAAGGGGAGTTCACTCAGCAAAAGCAGACACTCTTAGGTACTAGGTACCTTGGTGATCAGCCACACACTGGCTTCAGGCCACAGGATCGATGACACCGTCTGACTCCTGCTGCTTGCTTCACTGCTTGAGAAACTCCACTTTCCAATGGAAACTGAGGCATGAAGGACAATATTGGGATCTACCTATATCATGAGAAGAAGTATACATTTTTAACTCATAGTCTAAGAGGTAAACTCCTCAACACACTTACCCTAAAAAGTTATCCTAGAATGTTATTTATTCTGATTGATATCTCTTTTTAAAAAGTAGCATTCAATCCCCTTTAATTCAATTCAATCAGTATTTGTTGACCACCGACTCTAATATGCCAGACCCTATGCTGTGTGGTGTGGAACATTATAAAATATTTTTCCTGCCCCAAAGAAATATACAATTTCTCTCTCTCTTCCCACCCACCTTTTATGTTAAGCTCCAAATGAATGATTAAATAGTGTTATTACAGGCATGCAAAAAATGGTATGCTCATTTCTGCTGGAGTAACCTAAAGGTGGAGCATCTTGAAAGAGGTAACACGTAAACCTGGCCTTGAAGGATGGGGACAGTTTGAGAGGAATAATAAAGAATAAAAAGGTATTCCAAGTAAAGGCAAGGAAGTTTAATCAATGTGTCTTAGGATTTGCTGGTAGACTCAAAAGGTAAATTTGTCCAAACTGTAAAAAGTGCCAAGTGTAAAGCTATGGAGTCAGGTGAACAGTAGGGAGCCAGTGAGAGCTTTCAAACTATCCAGCTAGCGGCAGATTTTAGTTAGGTGGATCTGGTAAAGGTAGAGGATAACAGATTGTAGAATGAAGACATCAAAGGCAGGGAAAATATCTGGGAGTTCATACAATCTCCTAAGAATAAAGGAACATGAGCTGAGACTTAAGAGATAGTTGTGGGGAGGGACAGGAAGGTACTGAAGCGGGAGACATTGCACCCACATCTCTTGTGTTCCTTATTAGATTACATATGTCAAAGGTGTTGTGCACCTTCTAGCAGTTCTCACTTAGAACCTGATTGTCAAAGTATTAGGCACTCACAATACCTGTAGGAATTCTATTACTTCATGCTGAATAAATCGTATCTCCTAAATTATATGATCACTTTCACTGAGTAATCATTCTAGGTTTTTTAGTACCAATATTTATTTGTGTATGCTTACAAGAATATGCCAATTTATACTTAAAACCCAATACATGATGTTGCTTTAATACTATCAATTTATTTTCTAACACTAAAACTTCCATGCTATATCTGTGCTAATGCTAGATATTGCTGAGTAGAAAATTATTTTTTAATGCACAAATTCAATGATGATTTAAAAGGAAAATTGTTACAAGTGTGATCAGGCAATATCAAAGGGATAAAACTAATACATGCGGTAATTATTCTATAAGGAAAGTTACTTCTCAAGAGAAGAAAATATCATATTACTCCTATTTGTGAAAATGAAATTTAAAAAAAGACAGCAACACTACCACATAAGTGGATTTGACTTACAGCACTTCTAGTGGCTGGCTGGATTCTGGAGGGGAATCCCCACAGTTTCTGAACAATGATAAACTACATTCTACTAATCCATTCACCACAGGACTCAGCATTTAAAGTAGCACTCTTACTCAACCTCCTAACTCCAAGTTGCCATCACACTCAAAACTCCCCTCTGCAACTGGGCAGAAGATTGTTTTGACTGAAATTAGTCAGACAGAAGAACCATACTGCCAACTGCTTCTTTGTACAGCACCTGCTGCCAGCGCCTACATTCTTGTTATCTCCACAACATGGTTTAATCTTTTAACAGTTGGCTTATTGGTGAAGAGTGAAGGGATCCTTTGTCTCTGCCTTGGGCTGGCACCTAGTATTAACACCATGCTGTTCTGCAAGAGATATTTTGCTGGACAGTTCCCAAGTGATTCTACATAGAGCAGACACAGCAAGGCCCACTAACTCAGCTTTATTTTGTGTTATTTAAAAAAATAAAAATTCTTGCCAAGTCTGGAGTTCTGATGCGCTTAAAACTGACCATGGCCATTAAATTTTTCTTCTGTGACTTCACTTTTTAAATTAATTTGGTAGCTTAGCTTTAGACCAAATGGAATTGGGAAGTTAAGAACTATGAAAGTTAGGATTTAAGAAAAAAAAAGTGCTCTGACAATCTGCAACATAATGTGCCATATGTATGTGTGTGTGCACCCATGTACACACATGCATGTTCATGTGTATAACAGCATTTAGACTGAGACTGGTATGTAAATGAATACTAACATATATGTCACTAAAAACGTTTTTAAGTCTTATTGAGAATCAGAAAACAAATTCTCTTTTATCCTTCTAAATACTTACACACATAGCTCCCTTAAGTGACCATTATGATTTTGCTTGTCTGAATAAACTGTGCTGATGTAGAAGCAGTCAATGATAAAATAATGCATATACATGCTGGGCCAGTTAAACCTTGTTTATTTTTTTTTCCAAATGGCTCATGAAGGTAGAGTAGCCGTCAACATTTTTGTGCAAATTCAAAATAAGAAAAGAATCACTTATGATCATCTCTTGCACATCTACTAAGAAACAAAGCACAAGACAATATAATGTTTCATGAAAGAAGTTCATAGAGCACAACCCTCATTTTGAACAAATTGTTTATTCTATTGCAAAAAAATTTTACATGATGTTCACTTTTGATAATGCATTTAGGGTCAATTTGAATAATTTTACGCATATTAAAATCACAGCTAATTTTTAAAATGTTATAAAATCTCTTTCCTCATGTAATTTCTGTTCTCTGTTATTGCTTCTATGCTTTAACTCTATAGATGATCAGTCCACCCACTTCCAAGGCCAATGAATGGAAAGAGTTATAAGTAGAAAATATCAGCAAGGCAAAATCATGCAGTCAAACAAGGCAAAATATCTAAGATCTAATTGGACTGAAAATAAAGAGAAGGACTTGGGGTTTTAATTCAAGTCCTGTGTCCTATGCTAATGGCAATCTGTTCAGAATTTAAACTGGAATTTTGTATTTGCTTTAGTATATGAATAATTTACAGAAAATATCATTTTTCAATGACTTGCTCTCCAAAGAAGTAGAACAGCAAAGAGTGTTTGTCTTTTCCCAGCCTCCTTTATGACAAAAAGAATAATGCCAGAGTAACACAGTAATTCAGTAATTATGAATGCATTCTACTATCATCCGTAACCGCTGAATTCACAAGCTAAACTTTAACAAGTATACCATGATTCCAAAATTATAACTTGATGTTTCTCTTGCTGTTTCCATACAGAAAGTTGTCACTAATGTCCTGCTGATGTCTGTAAAGCCATGTACTGAAAGCCTAAAATTAAAATAAATTTCCTTTTATTTTGGCAGAACATACGACCTTCCAAACATCAGAGTCCATTTTTCTGCTGTATTTTCCCATAACCAGGCATTCCTCACGCTATTCTTTTCATGAAATATTTTCTTTGATATTAACTACCATGAAGTTTAAATCTCATCCATTTTATGGAGACATCTAATTTGATTGCCCTTAAACTGAGTCAATCTAAAAATGTTGCCAATTAAAGCAACAATAGAGAGATGCTGAAAAATGTATTCACCAAATTGTCAATGTGTAGTAGATTCCAAAACTGTTATTGAAATGGATAAAAGAGCAACAGGTTGTAATGTCAGGGTTATAGCTGACTCCTACATTACAAATGGGGATTATATGTTCCAAATTTTTCTCTGTAGGAAAGGTTCTACTTGTCAATAAGAGATTTAAAAGAACAGTCAGGGGCTGAGCACTGATATCTCTATCTCAAGCCAATTTTAAAACATATGCATCAAGAGTATCGGCTTTTGCCTCCCTTCTCTCAATCCCTGTTGTAATCCTCTTAGTGTGTTCTTTACCTCAATGAGCAGCAAGATTCTACAATAAAATGCCCAACAGATATCCATCACCTCTGCCTGAATCCATCTTTAAAAGTGCTCCTTTTCAGGTTATTAAATTACTATTCCCAATAGACTGATCACCACTCTGTAAGTAATTGGAGACATTTTTCTGAAAGGATTTTAGAGGCTTCACAGCTATGGAAGAGCTGTTTGTCTTTGAAAGTTTCTTTTTACTTTTATCAAATTTTTGCTTTCTTACAATTTTGCTTTCTACTATTTTTGTCGAACTAAAATTTTTAAAGCTAAAAATGCCATAGCATATAAACATTTAGTTAAGATGATTGTTTTCTCATTTTTACTAAATCATTAGAACCATTTAATGATTCTCTCATTCTTCAACATTTTAGAAATTACAGTTATCTTATTATAGTTATCCCACTTTGACATAAAAACAAAGAGAAAAGTCTCCTTTGGGTTCCTTTCTTCTGATATCTCTTTGATATCCAGTTGTTTTTTAGGTTTGAGTTGGTCTCTGTTGAATTAGTCAATTGACTAGTAAATTCAATTCAGGTCAGCTAACTGAACATCTAGATACTGCAGCAGAAACAGAGATGATCAGGATACCCTTTGCCTCTGAGAAATTTTTAATCTAGCAGGGAGGATAAGACAAGGACTTCCTGAGTTATCTTCCCAATATGAAGATCAGATCACATCTTGCCTCTGCTCAAATATTTCCAATGGCTCCTTGCTTTCTACAAAACAACCAGAATTCCCTAATACTGAATTAAGACCTTTCATGATCTGATCCTAACATCCCCAGAAGAACCTCCCATTCTCTCCCATCTACCCTAATGTAACCTGAAATATGCCCAAACTTGGAGCCTAATTGATTTTAAGCCATGCAAAAAGAAGTCGTAAGAGGAACAGCATCTAGTTCAATATCACTGTAAATGGTGTAAAGGGGAATTGTCGTATCTGGTTGGGAAATGGGGTTGGGGTAAAGAAACATTTCATGAAGCACTCACAAATCAGATGGGGTAGAATGATGGGCAGGATTTTAATAGCATTTATTGAATATGCCAAACTCTGTGCCAGGATATGGCACAAGGGTGACAGAGAAGGCTAGGTGTGGTGACACAAAAAGAAGGGTGGAATTCTAGTCAAAGAGGTCCACATGGGCATAACAACAGAAATCAGGGAGTGCTTTCAGAAAACAACAAATAACAATCTGGCTCAGCTATCACCCAAAGACCATATTAGAGAATATTCAGCCTTGCAAGATACGTTATGGCTAAACAAGCAAACAAAAAAATCCATTCACCAAAAATGTATTGTGCATTTGCCCTACATTGAGGACTTTGTCTTAGTGCTTAGGAATACAAAGACGAGTAAGACAATGTCTGCGCCCAAAGAATCCTCAGTTTAGTGGAGAGGAAACATAAAAGCAAATACCTATACCAAAACACAAACTCAACACAACTTTCAAATGAAAATAAGGAGTCCTGAGAATACAAAATAAAGATTAATTTTTCCAGAGTATCTGAGAAGGCTTTATGGAAGAGGTTGTTGAGTAAAGCCTTAAGAAGCAAGGAATGGTAACGGCTGGGGGAATATCCCAGGCAAAGAACAATGCAAGGCATGGCACAAGTATACAAAGGTGGAAAGTATGTCATGGTATACAATTTATTAGCTCTGACTGTATTTAGAGTATATGGAGGAGCAAGAAGAAGAGAAAATCGGAAAGGTAAGTTGGGAGTGAACGTAGATTAGAGGAGAATCATGGAGATCAATGAAGTCCAGATGAAAATTTGGAACTTCAAAAGGCAACAGCCAAGCATACATGCTTTTTGAGCAAGAAAATAGTGCTGCAGCAAAAAAAACCTAACAAGGAATGCCAACAGGATCAGACCTACAGTAAATAAATCCTAATGTCAGATTAAGGTAAAAATACAAAAGACATTAATGAGCACACCATTCTACTTACTTTAATTTTCTAAATTTGCTCAAAACCAGGTAGAATTAGAAATATTTGATTCTATTTTGAAGACTATACTATTTAGATCGATATGCTCCTTGAAATAACCAATATTTTCCGTTTAAATTTTGACATAATTGAGAAACTGAATGGGTAGAAAAAGAAATTTAAAAAGAGCAGGTTGGGGTGATGTGTCTCTTGCATTGACTCTTGGAAATAAAGGACCTAGTTGATAGGAAGTCCTACTTTCTTTGGACTGCTCTATCTCTATGAATGACTTTTGATTTTGATTTCATGTGTTCAAAAACTAAAGCTTATACAGCTAAAATGAATGACAACTGTACACAGAGTTTGCCAGCTAAGAAAAACAATAGAATTATTCCTTGTTTGGAGACAGATTTAAAATACCTCTCATAATTCAGATGGAGGAAAAAATCTTCTTTACTGGAAAGATACATTTCTAAGTGTAAATTGATATGGACCTTCTGGATTGGGTTGCCATGAGTTAGGTTTCCTAAAGAACTGGTGTTCCTTAGATTCATCGACCTATATAGTGAATAGATCAGATCCTAAACTATAGAGATAGCAACCCTCTTAAAGACTTCCTTAAATAACTCCAACTTATTATTATAGCTATTAATAGTACAAATAAAACATGCCAAACAATAGGGCTTAAATAACATGAATCAGGTAGAAGTTTTTCAAGTAGGAATGGTATATATTGTTTCAGTTTTGAAGTGCCTGGTTAATTAACAGGAAGTAAAGAATAACATCTGCCCCAACATTTGTAAAAATAATTTATAGTTTAAAAATCTGTCACAGGCCAGAAGCCATTGCTCACACCTGTAATCACAGCACTTTGAGAGGCCAACGTTTGCAGATCACTTGAAGTCAGGAGTTTGAGACCAGCCTGGCCAACATGGTAAAATCCCATCTCTACCAGAAGTACAAAAATTAGCTGGGCATGGTGGTGCATGCCTATAGTTCCAGCTACTCAGGAGGCTGAGGCAGAAGAGTCCCTTGAACACAGGAGGCGGAGGTTGCAGTGAGTCAAGATCGCCGCACTGCACTCCAGCCTGAATGACAAAGTGAGACTCCAACTCAGGGGGAAAAAACAAAACAAAACAAAAAAAAAAAACTGTCACAAATATCCATCCTACATTGGCTGAATGTCCAAGGCATGAAGCGCACCTTTTAAGGTACAATTACTAAAATCTGACCTTATTCTGTAGGAAATGGTTCTCCAAGTCCACCTTTTCAAACTGGTCAGGTATCTGTTGACTGGTACAGTTGAAATTAATTGGAAATCCCTCACAAACTTCCCAACTAAGAAAAGTAAAATACGTAATTATTTTTATTAGAACACTATGCATTTATTTACAATACTCTTTAATCATAAAACTCTTTGAGGATTACTAATAATTTATACATCTTATACTCTGTTAGTAAAAAAAAAAGTATAGTTTATAATCTTTTTAATACAGATTTGTATAGTGCCTTGCTAGCTATAATTGGTAAAGGGAAGACTTTGTAAGTTTACCTGACAATTATTTATGAGATGGGAGGATTCCATGCCTAATTAGTTATTAGTAGAACAATGAAACAAAAATGACTTTTACCCTTACAAAATTACTTGTGGTGGAGACCATATCCTTGTTAAATTTATATTTCAAATACACTAGATTATGAATAATAAAGAATGTTTTTATACTTATAATGGTTAAACATGCTAGTCTTCTAATTTCAAGAGAGCCTTAGGAGACATTACAGTTTAGTGAGTATATGCAAAAAGCACAAACTTAGACTCTGAGTTTTCTTCTTAGTTCAGCCAAATCATTTATCTTAAAAGTGATCCAATTCTTATCTTAAAAAACACTACCTGGCTCAACACAGATATGTTAGGACATACTATGCAGCATGATATTCAACAGAAACAAGTCCTTGAACTGGTAATAGCAATTTCTGTCAATACTCTGAGAAATACAAATAAGAATATGATTATTAAGATATAAAATAATCCACTTTTAGAGTATAGAAAGAAAATCCAAATGGAGTGTAAAACTTGAGTAAATTATCTAACAAAATTAGTTTGCATTCAGTAAAGGCAGTTTCACATTGTTATACTTTGGGACCTAGAACTAATTTGAATAAATTTAATAAAACAGTATGTATTGCACTTGAGGAAGTGAAATTAAGAAGGACTTTATGAATTAAAAATGTAAACTCCTGGCTAAAAATGCAAGGGAAAGAGTTGAGGCAAGTTTAACAGCTTGGGGAAAGATTATTGCACACAAATTAAATCCTCTTATAAATAGAAAACGTCTGTAAAAAGAATGCTGATGACTTACTTTCTATCTATAATGAAACAGGTTCAAATCTTGCCTGGAAAGTACCAGCAGTCATTGGGAAATAAAGCTATTATTTAAACAATCACCAAAGAGTATGTCCCTCTAGACATATTTAGCAATAGGTTGTTACTGGCTGAACTGAGTGAACTCATCAGACTGCTTTTGGTTCTCTGTATACACCTTCTAGTTCAGCATTTACAACTGCTTATTAAGGAGAGCTATAATTTGTTAAATTATAAGATTGTTAAAGTTAGATGAGACCTTATAGATAGATTACCTAATCCAAAATAGGATCTTCTGCAATGTCCAATATGGTAGTCACTAGCTACCCATTTCTATTTAAATTTAAATCAATTTACTTGAACAAAATTTAAAATTCAGTTTTGCATTCATACTAGTCACATTTCAAATGCTCAATAGTCACAGTGTGTCCGTCATCACAGAAAGTTTTATCAGATGGCACTGAATAGTGGTTAAGCCAGGCATCCCCAAACTTTTTACACCGGGGGCCAGTTCACTGTCCCTCAGACCGTTAGAGGGCCGCCACATACTGTGCTCCTCCTCTCACTGACCACCAATGAAAGAGGTGCCCTTTCCTGAAGTGCGGCGGTGGGGGCCAGATAAATGGCCTCAGGGGCCGCATGCCGCCTGTGGGCCATAGTTTGGGGACGCCTGGTTAAGCACTCAGGTACTTAAGACAAATGATCTGGGTTAGAATTCTGGCTCTACCAGGTACCAGCTGTGCGACTTTGGACAAATTACTTCCCTCCTTGTACCTTGGTTTCTGTCTCTGAAAAATGGAGTTAGAGTAATACAGAATAATAGGATTAAGATAATTGTTGTGAGGATTAAATTGATTCTTACCCAATTAATTTGTAACTGTGCCTGGCCTGCAGTCAACAGTCAGTGAAAGCCAGTTTATATTATTTGCAGATAAGAAACTGACACCAATCTGCTCCTGGACAATCAGGAGCAGAGATGAAGCAAAATGCCTCCTTAGATCTCCTAACTCCTCCTCACTGCCCCAACAAGGCCCCAGAAGGTTGCTTTTGCTCTAAATGTATCATCATCAGATAAGATGTTTGAATATGAACACTCACACAGAGAACATATTTTATATTTTAATAATTCCATTTAAAATGATTAATTTAGAAATAACCACTAAAAACAGCTTTTCCATTCCAAACAAAATTGTTGTTTCTGCAAAGCAGAAACTATACTCTGCTCACGGACCCATACAGTTTTCTAAAATTAAGGGAATAAGCCTTTTAGGCACTACCTCATTATGCCATGAAATAAGTCAATAAAAATTTCCTTTTTAAGACTATTGAAAGAGCATCTTTTAGTGTTTCAAATCTCTCACTCTGAAAAATCCTGAATTAAGTGATTTGGATTACTTTAACCACATCTTTAATAAGATTACTTGTTAATTTACTTGCCACATCCAGGTAGCAGAACAGTATTAGGATCCAAAAAGGTCTTATATGCAACCACGATGTCACCTCTGGCAGATGCACTCACTCGATCAAAGGTCAAACCCAAAGCGAGGTTTAGTGGAGATCTAAAAAAATGGAAAAAAATCAAAACTATCTTCAAAATTACATATACACTGAAATTTGAGCACAAACAATAAAACACACATTATTAGTGTCTAATAAAATTCAGAAATAAGTGAATTTCCTATGATATAACTGATATTCTATATTAACACCTGAAATATATACTTCAGTTTATTTAGCTGTTCTATAATATGTCAAAATAATTTCAACATATGTAATTTAAAAAAATAATTGCAATAATTAAAGCAAAGTAGTTGAGAAAAACAATCATCATTCATATAATGTTCATTTTCCATGATTAACAGTAATCCCATACATCTATAGTAATCTTAGGAGCTGATAATTAAATGAATTCTCAATATTTGGCTATAAACAACCATTTTTTGTGAGCTCAATAAATGCGATGCTGATTTAATTTTCATATTACATATTGTTAAACACATCGTTTTAGATGAATTTGGAAATTAAAATCAAAAACAGATTTTAAATCAAAACAATGGCCACTATTGTCAACTATGAGCCATTTTTCTCTAAATTACTAAAGACTTGCTATTTATCTCTAGAATTAAAAATCCACAGCATTGCCTGTGTAGTCTTGTTACCAAAAATATTTAAACTGAATCTCATCATGAGAAAAAACTCAGACAAACCCAGAATGTGGGACATTCTATAAGAAAAGTGCTTGCACTCTTGAAAATTAAGTTAATGCCATGAAAAACAAAACAAAAGATTAAGAGAATATTCTACATTAAAAAGAACTAAAGAAAATTTAATACAAAGAAGCATATTTGGATACTGGATTACAAAGAGCTCTAAAGCATATTTTGGTTAGCTTGGATATAGAGCGTATATCAGAAGATATTACACTACTGTTGACTGTGTTAGATATTATAATGTGGTGACACATAACTCTTCTTCAGTTATGTGACCTGAAGCACTTAGGAGTGAAATTTTAATGTCTGGAATTGCTTTCAAGCCATGAGAGAGAGAGAGAGAGAGAGAGAGAGAGAGAGCGCAAGCATGCAAGAGAGAGAGATGGAGATATAAAAGAGGAAAACAAAGTGGCAAACTCTTTAAAAGTTTTCTTAGATTTGAAATTTTTCAAATAAAAATTTGAAGGAAAAATAGAGTATTCAAAATAGAAGCAGACATTGGCAAAACTCGTCTTTTACAAATGAGTAGCTTGACCCCTTATATCAACATAAGTTAGACACAGTAGAATTACCTACTGAAAATGAATACTGTTTACTTGGTATATATTTCATATTTTCTCAATATATTTCAAACTAGATGGTGATAACTTTTTAGACATATACATTTTAAACATTCCCATGGTAGCAAAATGCTGTAATGGTTTCCTGGTGCTTTATGTTGGATTGGAAACAACAAAAATACATTACAGTGTTAAAATCACAATAAAATACAAATAAATATATGTACTGGTAAATTTCTCCAACTACAGTTCTCAGATGCCTTTTAGAATATCTCAGATTTTGGGCATTTTACCAGTTATTCCACAAATATGATCCAATTAGCCAATAACAAGTGTTTAAAATTATTAAAATGCTGTATGACAGCAAATGTCATTAAAAGTATCAAAACTAATGTCATTACTTTCATTTTGACAATAATATTAAAAAGAAATAATAATGACACATTTTATGAAAGCCTATCCTTGTAATTAGAAGAGCTTACTAGATTATTCAAGAATTCTTGCCTCTTTAAAATTCATCAGTTTTTATCATTGTAAAAACAATTCTACTTATAATGTAATGAAATTATATTTTGAAATTTATCTATGGACAAAAACTTACCATTCCATTCCTTATAGATTTCTTAATTCTATAAATTACACAGCATAAGAAATCATCAAGTATTTTAATTTTACTGGGGCAGAAGAAATAAAATTTTGTAACATGAGACACACAACTTATTCTAGCCACTTATTCCAAATCCTTCATGGATTTATGAGTACATTTGTTTCAGTATTTGAAATTTTAACTATTTGAACACATAGCAAATCCAATCAGCCCTTGCTTTAGTAAGATTTAGGTTTATTTATGCTATTTTCATTATAGTTAATATATGATTAGTTATACTCTATATGAAAAATTACTTCCCCTCATTCTGTTCTACAGCTAATAAGCTAAAAAAAAATTAAAAATAGGCAGAAAAGTATGTTTAAGTTTTCTGACAAGCAGTTTCAGAGTTCATCTGGATGTGTCCTGTCAAAATATGCATACATTTCCAAGATATTGAACACAACAGCCCAGCTCATCAGTGCCTGTATACTGTAGCCTTTTTCTTTCTTCAGAAACGCAGATAATTTTATGCAGGAATTTACCAATCTACAAAAATTTACACAATGCTCAGCAATAACCAGTAATTATTGTGGGATAATGTAAGTTGCTTTTGAGGAATATAACTTTGATAGGATAGGGCTTACAAGCTTTACCAATTTATCTTTAGCTGTCCTGTTATTGGTGCTTAAAAGGTTAAGACTTTATTTGTGAAAACATAGAGAGATAGAGGGGAATCGTGTTGTCTACAGCTTCATAAATCTTGCTTAAGATCCTTTTCAATTACCATCCATTTCTCCTTTAAAAAGGGACAAAAAAAAATAGAGGAGTGGAAGCAGGTCAGGGCAGTGTGCGACAATGACAGTGTGATGGGCTTGGGCCCCCCGTGGCGTTTCCATCTGCTATCATTAAGGTGACTACTCAGACATGAACAAATCCCTCTTGCTGTGCTGACAGGCAGACTTCAAGAACTATGACAAGGCATTAAGACAGAAAGTCAGAGAGAGAGAGAGAGAGAGAGAGAGAGAGAGAGAGAGAGAGAAAGAGATGTCATATTCCACAAACAATACTGCCTTGCAAAAACACCTCTGAAATTTTATTGGAATTCAAAATTTTTAAAAATGTTTCATAAAGGGTGCTACTTGGCTTCTCAAATCTCCTTTCAAATTAGCTCACCCCTGGAAAGACTGAGAACAGAAAACAAACCCTTTGCTCCTACCTGTATGCTCTACCATAAAAGACCCAAATTTTTTGCTCATTCTTCAGCAAAAGTGGATCCTTAATTTCTTGACCATTCTCATCAAAAAGCCGCATTGAAGAAAAATTGAGGCCTGTTGGGTTGATGGAAGAATCTTGAAGCCTTTGATGAATCTTGAAACGAAACTGGTTGGGGGCGGGTCGGGGCAGAGGGGATAAAGAATAATAAATAACCTAAATGGAAACATCTGTAATAAACTGTCTCTACTCTGTAACAAATGAAGTTCAAATAAATGATAATTAAATTCATATAGAATGTTAAAAGAAGTGTGAAATGACGGCAATGTTTAGCTCAGTGTAAAGTAACAAAATGAGCATGAGCTTTTAACCAGCAGGGGGTGCCACAGGCTTGTGATTGAGCTCTGACCCTTTGGCTCGGGGACTGAAAGCAGATGTGGCAGTTTTACAGAAAGAGCATTTAGCTTCTACACATGGTAACGGTCCTCTTTGATAAGGGTTACACTTTTCTTGTCTGAGCTACATATTTTGTTAGGGGCCTTCCAGACCACGTTCAAGTTTTACAATCACCAGTCTCCCTGTCCCCAACAAATCTCAGGTAACTAATAACAGGAGAATTGCAAAAATTAAAATGACTTTTCATGTAAGTTGGTTCATTTACAAAGGTCTCTTTCTAGATGCATTTTAATTATGAACCCTGAAATAGCTTGTCAACAGCTTCAACAATGGATGTTTTTAACTTGTAAGACATCATTGAAGTGTGAGGTACGGAAAGCTGTCATTTAATATTTAAAATAATAGCATCGTCATTGTTTGCTTCTATCTTGCGTTTAGAATCTCTAAATTATCAAGACATTTCTAATTTAGGGGATGTTTCAAATATAAAGTAAATCTAACAGAAGTGTGCTGTATATGGTATTTTTAAAGGCATTTTTCATTATCTTCTGTCAGCTTTGTTTAAGTGTTTCAGCCTCTGCTCTTTCCTGCTCTGCACGCCACCCTATCCATCACTCTTCCCCTAGCCTTCTGTCATGGGCTTCCTTTTCATCTCTTCCTTGTCAGTTCTTGTGTCTCACGATTTCTTGTTACTCTGTAATCCCTGCAGGGTTGTGGATATAGCTGTGGTCTTTTCTGGCCTAACTGCAGTTCAGGGTCCTTTTTTTTTTCTTTTCTTTTTTGCTCCTCTATTAATTCCCATTGGGGGTATATTGAGAAGTGCTAAATGCTGAGGCTCAGAGGAAAGAAGGGAAAGTTACAGGTCTGCCATGCGTCTCAGGTGTCTCACTGATTGGCTGTAAACTCCTGACTGAGCAAATATTTCCTTTGACCTGCAACTACATGTATAGGACCTAAGAATTAGGCTTTGTCCTAGTTAGAGATACATAACAGTTTCTCCAACTTCAGTGTTTTCATTAGCTGAAGATTTTTAGTCTTGAGCCTTGGAAAGTCTAGAAATGATGACACTTTCTTTCATTAATGTAAATAGTCCTCATCCAGCATAGCCAATTCCTTTGAATTAAAAATGATAATTACTCTCCTCTTTAGGTGTTTAAGAGGCAACGGTGTTAGAACAGTAAAAATCTATATTGTCTTGGTTATTTTTCCATTGAAACTGCAAACATATTTAAAAATCTATAGACTGTATTTCTAAAGCCCTACATTTATTTTTGTGTAGTCTCAGCCCTTGAGCTTAGTTTTGTTGCTTTTCTATTATTTCAGAAAACATGTTATGCTGATCACTTTTCAAATCATAGAGATTTTGCTTTATAGGCATCACCTGTAAGGCATCATTCCTTTTTATAAAGAGGAATGATACAAAAGATTTAAGGCCTGATCCAGGAAAGAAATTGGTGCAGGGATGTGAAGCAGACATGCGATGGGATCACCTGACCACTTAACCAAATTCACTTTCACAGGAGTTGCAATGCAATCTCTATTTTCTCAAGTTGGTGACAGACTGCATTTTAGGTGTTCAAAGATGAGCATTCAATAGTCTATAGGAGGTGAGGGCCTCTGTGCCCTTCATCTTTAGGTCATTGGTTAGGCCTTTGTGGTGACAACCAAACATTGTGATAATTGTCACCCATTTATCTTTAAAGCTATCATCACCAGGCCTTTATAGGATAAGAATTTGTTCAAGAACCTGAAAAGAGTGTGAAACATCTTAGGCTAGTGATTGAAACAAATGTCCACACAAGGGAGCAGTTGTCCATGGGTAGTGTCACAAGGGCTCTCTGAAAGAGCTTTATAATGCCCCTAATTAATGCTTTTGCCCCAGATTTATCACATACAGAAGCACAGCATAGCTCAATTTCTGTGTGCTATAAGTCAATACAAAAAAAGTTTCTGTAGAATAGTATCTTCTTCTTCTTCTTCTTTTTTTTTTTTTTTTTTTTTTTTGAGATCGGGTCTCACTCTGTCGCCAGGCTGGAGTGCAGTGGTGGGATCTTGGCTAACTGCAACCTCGGCATCCCAGGGTCAAGCAATCCTCCCACCTCAGCTCCTGAGTAGCTGAGACTACAGGCACGCACCACGATGCCGGGATAATTTTTTTTTTTATTTTTTGTAGAGATAGGGTTTTGCCATGTTGCCCAAGCTGGTCTCAAAACTCCTGAGCTCGAGAGTTCCATTTGCCTCAGCCTTCCAAAGTGCTCGGATTATAGGCATGAACCACCATGCCCAGCTTAAGATCTTCTTGTATAAGATAACAATTGCCATCTTCAGTTTTAACATGAACTCAGTGGTAAAATATTCTAATGTAAAAAGAGGGGATGACAGGTAAAAAACCCTATGAAGGCCTTTATGTCATAGTGATTTGTATAATCAGTTATGTTATGGTAAAAAGAAACCAGGCAAGGCTCCGGATCCTTCTCTCTCTAATCAAAGCAGCATTTCTTCCTCTCTTCCAGGTCCAGCTAATGATCCAATGAGAGCATCCCAATTCATATGCAACTTTTTTGATTGGCTGTAAAAGCCAGGTAATGGATACCACCAGGAGAGGTAAATCTGAGGGTGCTGAACTAAAGGGAGAAAAAGGGAACAAGTTACTGAACAAAGGCAAGGCAACAGAGCCCAAAACACTGGTGTGCACTCGGGTGCATAACCCCAATTTGTAAACAACAGGCTGTTCAGTGTCCTTTTATGCAAGACAAAGACCCAAAATAAAGACCCTGAACATGTTGGTTCTGCCTGAGAAACATCCCAATTGTCTGGAAAACAGAAAAAGGTAACAGTGCCTAAGATGTGAGCAAAACTAGCTGGACTTGCTCACAATGAGCATGGGAGAAGACCAAGGCTGCATGCTAATTACTCAGAATACAGGGTTTAGGAATACCCTAGACCCAGGGCATACCTTTTACTTCTTTAAAAATTGTAAACAAGAGGGAAATCCTAATGTATCAAAACCAGGGCTCAGTATAGACAGATTCCAAATATAAGCACGATGAATGTTAAGAATCTGTTAGGTACGGAGTCCAGGAGTTAACACTACACTAAAGCCGAAAGCCTAAGAAATTCAGAAGTCAATCTTTGCAATATCAGTCTTTACAGATCAACAAACCATAGATCTTCTGCAAACAACCTTAAGATGTAATTGTCTAAATTAGATACAAGTAACTTGCATGACACTTAAAGGCATAAGTAAATTGTCAGTAAACTCACTCTTTCCATCATGTCATCAGTTTGAATTGGGCTATCAGATCCCAAATCTTTTTTACTGATACAAACAGAGATCTCTCCAGTGTTTTTACCATTTTCAAATACCTGAAAAATAAATACATTCAAAAGTAAAAATAAATACATGCACACAGACATGCATATATTCATACACACAGATAAATTTAGGCAGTCCTCCCTCTTCACGGTACCATGTCAATTGAAAACACTGTACCTGGGAAGTGAGCAAAGAAAGGACAGACTGTATAAACACACGCAAGTAAGTAATTGGCAATGGAAATAAACAGCACTAAAAAGAAGAAGTCTCCTGCTTCTCCTTTTGGCTTCAGTGTCTAATTTGACTGGCATACCCTACAATCTTATAATAGAAGAAAATGTGGACATTAAAGAAGGAATCACTGACCACAGTGGATTCTTAAATCCAAGCAAGTGCTAAAAAAAAAGTCAACTAGCAACCAATTAACTAGCTCATCTTGATCTTCATAAAACCACAAATAATGTGAGGAATATTATACTTTGGTTTATACTTAAATATATCAGTGTTCAGCTCATCTTTTGGCTCACTAAAAGGAAATTTAACCTGACAGATTTATTGCATAACAGTATGATGAAAGTCATCAATTTTGAGTGCATATATCCAACAAGTTGTTGAGAACAGAGATAAAATTCATAACATTGCATTATGTAACACTCGCTGGGGAAAAAAAATGCTAGCAAACGTTCTAGTCAAAAGGATCTGAATAAACCAATCCCGACAGGATGGCTTCACCAGAGTGAACACCACCCCTTCGACCACGCTGAGGATCCATGTGGGGTGTGCCATTCACCAGGCAAGAAAGGAAGCAGCTGAGAGAGGGCCCGATGAATAATTTAAACTCCTGCTTTTTTTTTTTTTTTTTTTTTTCTCAAAAGCTCTTTTCTTCCCTCTCTGATATGCCCATCACATCAGCAGACCCATTTATTTATTTCTAGTGCTATTTCCAGAGAAAATAATTTGGGAGAATACTTATTTAAAAATTCTTAAAACCATCTTTTTAAAAATATTTTTTGAGAAAGTTTGACATTTATTTAATTAGTTTCAACCTGGTTTTGGAAATAATGTGCTTCAGTAACACTTCTACAGCCTTTAGACATAAAAAGAGAAAAATAAAAAGAGTAATAATGTCAAGAATTGTAGGTTTCATTCCAGTCAGTGACGTTCATTGAGCTACTGATAGTCCAGTAGAAACACTACAACTCTCAGCCTTGGTACATTGATATTCCATGCCCTACAGTATCTTTTCTCAGTGGGGATTATTTTTAAGTAATAACCCTGAGTAAAGACACAATTCTGAGTTTAAAAAAATTTCTCTACTTTTCCAAGGAATCTTGTAGACCCAACTTCTGCCTGCCAACTTAAGAAAATCCTGTGGGAAAAGACTTACTGTCCTAATAATCTCTTCAGGGCTCAACTTTGGAATAAAACTCTTAAGCAACAGAGAAATTTAACAATGAAGGTCACAATTCTTAGTGGCATGTATTCTGCAAGGTTAGTGCTGACAAAAGCTCAGTTTGGAGAACTTATTGATGTTCCTTTGTCAAGACTTGCTAGACATGGAGTCAGAGTGCAGCAAATTATATTCTGGAAAATAGCAGTGCCAAGTGCTAACTGCTAAACTGAGAAAGCAGAGAGGTCTTGTCAACACCTAACACCTTCATTAGCTCACTACTTTCTTCACTACTGATAATAAGGCTTCCCTTCTATGTCCAGAAGAGTGTTCTCAAAAATAAAAATAAAAATTGGCTATAACCTCTGCAAATCCTGCAAGGGCATTTTTAAAAAAAGATGTTTTAGTGGTTATATAAATGTTTAGATGTTTAAGTGAAGGGAGGTTGCCCTCCACTAGTCATACATATAATGTGTTTTCACTGTGTGTCCAGAAACCTAAAAATTCTCCAAACTGAAATCTTATGAGATTCTGTTTTTCTTAAAGCTCAGCTCTAGTTTTTAAGCTCTATATTAATATGCCTATTTTAAAATGCAATATATATATATATACACACACACAAATATGTTTATTTACTTATTCCTCCTTTGCATGAGGAGTATTTTTATTTCTAATACTCAATGTTTAAACAAAGAAAGCTCTCTAAAGAGAGAGTTTCTGTAATTGACTTAGATATAGGAAAATAAAAAATAGTCTACCTTTATTTTCCTACTACCCAATTCTTGGCTTAAGAAAATTGGCTGCTGTATTGGCTTCCCAGTAGTTCTCTGCATGGCCTCACCTCCCTACAGCTCTAAAATTAAATTCTCACCCTTAGAGTGGGATGATGCAGAAAGCCAGCTGAGGCTAGCCATGGGTCCCAAAGAATAAGGCAATAGAACCTAAAAAATAATGATACAGATCTTGTTGAAAAACATAGCAGCTAATGACCACTGAAGAAACATCCAGAAATAGGAATTTACTTCTATGCCCTTAGTCACACAAAATACAGCTTCAAGACAGTGTTTTCTATGCACCAGTCTTTTTACTTTCCTTCATGTCAATATTGACTTTTCTTAAGCTAAACTAAATTAGATTAACACCCAAGTTTCATTGTAATGTCAATTCATTCACTCAACAAATATTTACTGAGTGCCTACTCTGTGCCAAGCACTGTTCAGGTACTTAAAAAGCATCAGTCAACTAAGATTCCAGCTCTCAATATGTTTGCCCTCTGCTGGACTAGAGGGAGGCGCCGATGATAAACAATAAGCAGAACACGAACAAATAAGTACATCATATAGCATATTCAGGGTATGCCTGCATCTTGTAAGACCTTAAGTTTATACAATTTGGTGGGTCTTCTTTAACAAAAACAATGCAAAACTACTAATGCAAAACTAGTTATAAACTACTCAGAATAAGAAAACAACTTACACACATTAAAAAGCTGATACATAGCAAAAACATTAAAAATTCAGAAAAAGTCACAAAATATTTTCATTAACTATCCAAAGCACATTTATTTTTACTGCATTGTCTTTGATCGCTTCTTCATATAGTAGTTCTGTAACATTTTCTATAGAGAGAACAGGAAGATAATCTAGCCTTATCTCTAGCATGGTTAATCAAAAATAATTATTTTATTCTTGATTAGAAGTTTCTTTTGGCATTACAACTTTATTGGCCATTTCCATTAAAAGTTTAAGATTTCATGCCAAATTTTGGAAAACCTCAATCAGATTTTGTTAAAATATGAGCTGTAAAATGTGAAAAAATTTTCTAACGATTAATTGGCTCTGTTAATTTCACACCATGTTTCTCTTCCACCACCCACTCACATACATTTGGTGCCAGGCACTTAGTGTACCAATCAGAAGACAGTACACTATTGGGTCAACAGGCAGTAGCTGTCTTCCTGGAAGCTCTTTCAATACTAAAACAGCTAGCACTAACTGAATTTACAGAGAAGTGACAGCAAAACACTAATTAGATTCCTCTACACCCAAACTCAGTGTATCCCTAACTCAATTTCTCTTCAGTCATACCTCAGCAAAAATGTCTGCAGTCATTCAACATGACATGGTACAAGAGAAGGTATGAAAGAAAAGAAATTGAAGTGGAAAGAGACAACGGGGTTAACCCATTAAAGTTAAAATATATTATGTTTCCAAATTTTACAGGAATTATGCAGGGAAGGGGCCATGGAGCTTAGGTTTCATTAGCTCATGGTAAATGCACCCCGTGTAAGGGAAAAGGTGGTGTAAAGGAGAAAAAATACAGCAGGGCAGGAGATATAGGCCTGGGATCAACGAGTGTGATGGGTGTGCTAGTCATCACATGAAATGGGTGATCCAGATAAGCCTCAAAGAGAGACAACATTTGAGCAAAGATTTAGAGGTAAAAGAGTTAGCCCAACAGACAACTGGGAGAAGAGTACTGCATGCAGAGGGAGCTGCCAGAGCAATGAAGTAAGACAGGAACGTGTCCAGTATGTTCCAGGAACTGTAAGGAAGCTGGTGTGACTGGAACAGAGTGATGGGGAGAGAAAGTAAATAAGAAATCAGAGAGATAAGGGATAGAGAATGAATTGTTGCAGGGTTTGGAATAGTGTAGTAAAAGGATCTGACTTATTAACACATTTTTAAAGGATCATTATGGCTGCTGCCTTGAGAGTAGACTGTAGGAGGCAAAGGCAATCCGAAGCCAGGGTGACATTGGCTCAAACCAGAGTGTTAACAATTGACATGGTGAGAAATGGGCAGTTTCTGTTGTCCATTCAGAGTTATGCTATTTGCTATTTTGTTTATTAGCAGGACTGGGAAATAAACTTTGTAGGTAGGCTAATATTTCAGAAACATGTTTGCATTTATGGATGTAAATAAATCAATGTAAATATAACTGTTCATGTGGAGTATTTGTGAAGGCATCAAAATGTCAACAAAGTACTAAAAATATTTTAATTTTAGAGACAGTGACTTAAACTAGATAGGGAAACTTAAACTATATAAAGAAAGCTGACCTGAACGGGCAGTTAGGAGCCAGTGTGGTTCTTTGATGAGCTTGCCTGGAATCACTTGACATCTATCTAAGAACTTGTGCAAGGCCTAGCTCAGTACTATTATCTGGCCTTTAATGCTATAAGTCTGGTTAAGAACTAGCTGTGGGGGAACAGCAGGTTCCCAAACTCTCCATAACCACTGGCAGACCACCCAGGAAGCTCTTCTGTGCGTGAGCAGAAGGCCAAACACCTAAGCTTCAAAATGCCTCAGGATGCAATGCTGTCAAGAGGCAATAATAGAAAAATGACACTGCAGTGTGTTGCCAAACTTGGTTGGCCGTACATACTGTGACAGGATTTATTACTAGAGGTCTGGTGAAGAAAGGAATATAAAATAGCCACACAAAACTATCTGGCATATTTCAGGTGAACATAATTAAACACATAATTAATATATAAGGTTAACTTACACGTTGTCGTGGACTGGGGTTCCCTGAAACTGACTCTGAGACCAAGGTTTGCCTGCAGGAAGTTTACTGAGAACTCTCTCCAAGGCTGGTAAGGGAATAAGTGGAAAAAATGGACAGATGGGCAGATTGAGTTGAACTGTGATGCAGTTGCAGCAAAGGCCTCTGGTGGAAGCTCTAGAGTCGGGAAGGCACTTAAGGTTGTCCAGAATCAAGGGAAGGAGGACATGCCTTTGCATCTGTGTACCAACCAAATGTTGGATGCAGGCTGCCCTGAGAATGGGAGCCTAATCTTGGGAGAAGCAGTTCCTTTACCTGGAGGGCAATTATCTAAGAAGGATGTAGCTGTGGCAGTGGCACAGAGGGGGATGGGTATCAGATTCCCTGAGAGGGAAGCTGGGCAGTATGGCACAGCATCCACTACACACACATATGGTAAGTCAGAGTGCAAGACACACTGTCATCTACATGAACTCGCTCAATACTCAAAGCAACTGGATTTTACAGGTGACTCTCAGAAAGGTTAAGTGACTTCACCAAGGCACATCTATTCATAAGGGGCATGGAAATCTTTAGAAATCAAGTCCAATGACATTTTTAACTACAGATATCAAACTTTACTATTCTATCTAATATTAGAAGTTCTAATATATAAAAATTTTAAAACTTCAATATATAAATCTTAAAGGCATAGAAAAATATTATACAGTTCAGTTTTTACCTAAACCAAAGAACACAAAAATTAAAGTAAAATATTTTTCTTATGTAAGAAGCTAATTAGCCATGAAAAAAAATATTTATACAACCAGAATTCAAAGTCACTTTCAAAGAGAGAAAATCACCTTTAACTCAATTAACATTATATGTACACTAAATAAAATATATGTACTACTTTTTCCATTTTTATAGACTTGCAAGATAGTTTTTACCATATCCATATTTTTATATTTTCTCAAATATATAATATAATATAAATCAAACAGTAAACATCAAATTTTAATATTCAAAGTGACAATCACAAAGCAAATACCAAAATTATGGGATTCTGGCAACGAGAATTTAATTAAAAATTCATACATTTATACTATATATTATATAAGAAAAAGAGTTTCAATACCTAACACAGATATCTTTAAATATTATTTAACAAGTAAGGAGCCACTAAACTAAATTTTGTCCCAGGAAATGAAAATGTACTTAAGTAAAAACAGATTATATAATTCTGTTATTTTTGGGGATGGAGTTTCGCTCCATCACCCAGGCTGGAGTGCAGTGGCACAATCTCGACTCACTGCAACCTCTGCCTCCCGGGTTCAAGTGATTCTCCTGCCTCAGCCTCCTGAGTAGCTGAGATTACAGGCGCCCACTACTACACCTGGCTAATTTTTTGTATTTTTAGTGGAGAGAAGGTTTCACCATCTTAGCGAGCTGGTCTTGAACGCCTGACCTCATGATCCACCCCCGTTGGCCTCCCAAAGTGCTGGGATTATAGGCATGAGCCACTGTACCCAGCCTAGATTATATAATTCCTAAACTTCATCAATCTAAATGGCAACTGGACCAAAAATCAAATATTTTTTTTAAGCCCAAAAAGGTAGACCTAAGAAAATAATTTTTTTGGAAAGAGATATTTTAAATTTCCAATGTAAGGTAAAGCAGAGCCTGCCATTTAAAAGTATGTAAAGTAGGTGGCTGCCTATGGGGTAGGGTTTTAGGAGTGAGCCCAAAGACTCTAACCTCAAAATCTCTCAGCCACCAACTTGCCACTACTTGACATTTCAGTTAGAGATTCACTCCGTTGTTGCAATTAAAATACTACAGCCACATGAGGGGAAACTATATTCAGCCTTACTGGTTATTGATGCTCTAAGGCTGTGATTTTCAATCTCAGCTCCCTGGAATCCCTCAGAGGCCTGGGGTTGGGGCTGAGATTAGGGTGTTGGGCAACAGTGGTTCCACATGAGAAATCAGATCTGATGAGTGACTCTGTGGAAGCAGCTACCATCCTGGCTTCAAACAGGGTAGACCCTACTTTTATCTATTTCACATAGTGGATTCTAAGAACTGATCTCAGAAAAAAAAGAAAAGAAAATTAAACTACTATCTTAACTACTATCTTAGCTCCAAACAAAATATGGCATATCTTTTTCCCAAGAGCAAGTTTTGAACAAAGGGTGGTAATAAGAGTCTGGGTTACCTGCCAGCAGGAATTGAGGGATGGAGCAGAGAAAGGGTGAAAGGAGACTCCTGTAAAATGGCCCTCATCGGCTTCACAGTGACCCTGGGAGTGGGCCCACATTCCTTCTTTGTAAGTATCTAAGTCATTTTCCATTGTTTTCTTATAGCATTTTAAAAAATACTCTTACCCCACTTTTCTGTGACTATTGACAACATTTCCAAAATAAGGCATATGTTTCTGCAAAAAGATTTCAATTTGTATTTAATTGCAATTCTAAATTCAATATATGAAAATGTATACAATTTTCTAGAAGACAGTGGCAAAGGAAATTTGTTTGCGTGTCATGTCCTAAGCCAAGTAATTTCAACAAGCCCTTTATAAATGAGAATATCTCAGGGAGAATTGCAACAAGGATTACACTTTTTCTAAATTAACTTAGTGCCTAAAATTATATTTAATTGGGATTAAAATATCAGGCATGTTGGTCCTTGTCAGTAGCTGAGTATGACGTATTTTGTAAAAAAGAGCTTGGCAAATAAAGGTTTTTGGAGATTCCTGGCTCCAATGTATTTATTTTTATAGAAAGTCTGTCTTTTGATGAGAAAAACATAGTCATGTGCCCCTGAAATTTTATTTTACTAGGATAAATTAACATTGTAGGATTAAATATGAACTAATTCATCAGACTTCTCCCAAATTATCAGCTTAGAGATCATATTCTTACCCTTAGATAGAGTATATGCTTTTACTGCCATTCAGTTTCATTTCTTTATATCAAATATTCCTGTAAACATAATTTTCCTCTAAAGTGAACGGGCATCCTGAAAAGCTAAAAGCTATACTAAAGCTTACTATCTAAAATAAAACATTTATATTTTAAGAAGTAATACATTTTTTTCATCATGAAGCACTATCAAAACTAAGTAGAATCTTAAGTAGGTGTAAATTCATCACTTCATTTTCACTTACTAGAAAATCTGCATTCATTTACGTTCAAATGAAGAGTTTATGCTCGATGACGTTTATGGTGAGTCAGGCTAACATAGATGTCAGTGGGTAATCCAGGGGACGGGAACATATGTAGGAAGGGAATCTAAGCAACTTGAGCATATCAAACACTCTGTGAAAAAGCTAATTGAGAGGTAAAAACAAATTAACTACTATGGAGAAGGACAATCTCCCTGAGAGAGAGAGTGTGTGCCTGCAACAGTAAGGTTCAGTGGTTGCATTTAGACCGAGTAACTGCTGGGACAGTAATACAGCTCTGGCCTGTGGACTTTCCCCGCTGACTGCCCACCTGGCAATTCTCCGGGCACCTTCTAGGATGTCAGGCCTGCACAGGGAAAGCCTGTCTCATTACAACAGGCACTGCATGGGAGCTAATGCCCAGACCAATTGCTCTTCCCTGATTTTGATACAGACGCAGTTTTTCTCTTCAGCAGCTCTAGAAAGGGAAGATTGTATCTTCCTACAGAGATTTACACCTGACTGCAGATGGCTGTCAGAAAATAGGCTAGTGTGAATACACTGGCATGATCCACAAGAAGGAGGAGGAGGAGGACAATGAGGACAGGAGGAAGAAAAAGTGGTGGCAAGATGGAAAGGAGTCCTGCAAAGAAGAGTTGTGAGATTTCAGCACCTGCCGCTATTTAGCTATCACGTGAGATGCGTAAAGGCTCCCCAAGATCTCAGTTTCTTCATCTTTAAAATGGGTGGTCCAGTATTTGTCTACTATTGTGAAACATGCATATGAAGATTGATTATCTTCATTACATTTTTCCCAACCTTTAGTGAGTGTTCTTGAAATCACAATAACCTTGAATATGCCAATGTTGCTACTCTAGCCACAATTCCACTTCAAATGAACACAAACTTGGCTTGTTTTACTACTTGTACTTAGGCCGCATCCTAAATTTGTTTCCCACTGTTTATTCAAATAACTTAGGTGACACAACAGAGTATGCTAGGGGTTATAAATACATGTTTGGGAAAAGTGGTTAGATAAGAAAGGTAAGGATCAAGGAATGTACAATGAAAATAAGAATGCAATACACATGCAGAACAGTGAAAACACAACTGACCTCAGTTATCATTTAATTGTTCCATAGATTCCTAAATATTCAAATAATCTTTCTATTAATACAAATGAATGATTATAAACTTAAAACTTTCTTAAAATGACCACAAAATAGAAGGCAAATCTCAACTGCTTTCATGGTGCTTTTGTGCCATTAAAAGGATAAATTTAAGTATTCAATGCATAGAAAAGTTGTATCTTTTCTGTTATCAACCAAATTAGCCCATTTTCAAAAGATAAAGAGGTCTGGAAACTTAAAATAATGAAATTTTAGTAAAAATTTTTGCTAATCTGTTCATATTGTTGTCATATTGGTCCAAATTGCATGAAAATAATCGTGGGCCAAAAAGGTATTCTATGCTTCTCTGCATCTTCCCACAGTATCTAGCACAATGTCTCTGGACAACGGGTATTTGATAATATGTGGATTTACTGGACTATTCATTTAAAATATTTCTTTCTGTCACTGGCAGAATAAAAATTGTTAGATGCATACTACCTGGACGATGAACTAGATGCTGGATGAGACATCCTTTATAAAAGAAATCTCTGAATTATCCCTTTAACAAAGCTTAAACTTATTTACATTAGAAGAGAACACTATAACTAAAAAATATAAAAATAGAAAGCCTAAAAGAAATATCCATATCAGAGCCCTATGAATCTTGTGATTATCCAGGTTACTAAATTCTACCATATTTCTCTTGCTCATGGTCAGAGTACATTTAAGTGAAGTTAATGAAGATTAAAGACATTCTAGGTCCTAGGAGTTCTGGAAGTTGTCACAGGTGGAAAGGGAAGCTAGATATCAATCAGAAAATTGTTCTATGTAAGTACTGCTGATAAGCCGCCTAAAAAAGACCTCAGAAGAAAGAACCTGAACTGCCAATGTTCCATTTGTTGCTATTTGCTTTCTCATTCTAAGCAAATATTCACTTTCAGACCTAATTTCAAAGATTGCCCCCCATCCCAAGCTGGCTCCCAAGTTTGACAAGCTCTAGCCCACAAAGAAACTGGATCTGCCTCTGCTGGCCCCAGAGAAACTGGATCTGCCTCTACTGGCAGCAAATAGAAAACAACCCTCAGAGCATCACTGACCAAATGTGTGTGAAATGCACTGATTCCAGTGAAAGGATGTGCCTGTACTCATCTTCCTCTCACTCCTCCACGCCTTCTCCCACCTACTCACACATCACACATTCTTCTCCTCATCAATTCTCTGTCACAATTACCCACCTTCCTACTTGATTTCCCACTCACCATCCCCCTACAGATTTGCTAATACCCTTTCCTATCAATCCTTTCTTTCCTGCTCTCCCAAAGAAATGTTAACATTACAGACATTTCCATGGGGATAAAGAGGAGGAGGAGTTGTATGGAAAGAACAGGACTAGAAGGGAGAAGACACTGAGCCATGGCTCTAGCAGATGTTCTCACAGAGACTGAGGGTAGTGGTATTAACAGGGAATAAGGGGTAAGAGAAAGTTTAGAATAGTAAACTATTGTTGCCTGAGGGGCTTTGTAGATGATGGTGCACATTGAGTGAAAACATTGACGGTAAAAACAATAAGAAACTTCATCAGCCTAAAAGATGGTATGACTTGATGGTGAGAAAATGTACCAGAGTATAAATACAAATAAAATGTGGTTGTGACTATATAGGACATACGAGTGCACATAAAAATGATGTGAAAGGTGAGAATAATCATTAGGAACAATGCAATTACAGGTGATACAACTCTTTCCTAAAGTTCCTCAAATGGTGTTTCAATTTTTTTTAAACAAGGAACTTTCCCATGGTAGAAATGAGCATCCACACATAGGCTGTTCTCAGTTCTTTACCTTGTATGCCCATTTAAACTTGTCACTGTATTATGTCACATGATTGCAAAAACAGGAGTGAGGCAATATGGAACACAGAAATGGTGGTCCTTTTAAGTTGATCTTCTAATGTTAAGACCCAACCAAAAGCTGCTATAGTTCACTGATCAATGAAAGATGTGATAAGGATGAAAATCTCAGTGGACAGGTTAAGAACACCAGATACAATATGAAAAAGCAGCCCAGAGGATTTTAAATTGCACCCTGCCTCCAGCCCTTGGTTGAGAACCACTGCTCTAGAAGATGATATTGGCTACAATACATTATTTTGGTTCTTGAAGTTGAGCTCCAAAGTTACACATATATGTAACAGAGTGATAAAAATCATGAAGAAGAATAGGAAGACAATCATCCGCATTTGTAATCAAATACTTTCTAAGATTGAAATGAACAGAAAAGAGGAAAAATGCTTTACTAGAGCTATATAAGTTACAGTAAGTTCAGTTATAAATGGAAAATATATTTGTTTATTGATAGGTCACTTAGCACTCTATGATAGTACATGCCACAAGGTGGGATAAAATTGTTCATAGTAGGAAAAGTTGTGGCCCTTGCCCACAGTGAATCAGAGATAACTGAGTTAGAGATGGTGCCCAAAGGAATGTAGGCCATTCCATATGCACCTATGGGAATTAGAGTTTAGGTAACTGATATGAGTTGATTCTGGAATTAATGCAAGATAGTACACAGTGGCCTTTGCTCCATGTGTCTTCAGTGGGAATTAGTAAATTATCCCCACCTGAGAGGAAATACAAAATTCCCACAATCACCATTACCAATTCCAAGATATTTGTAACTCTGAATATCTAGGGTATACTTTCCTAACTCAGTTTTGTCTCTACTATCTGGCTATTTCAGACATTGAGCTAGTTTTTAAAACTACAGATTTCAGTTGTTTTTCTAACAGTCCAAATATCTACATCCAACAATGATAGCGGGGGTGCGGGGAAGGAATATATTACCACAAATAATACATAATAATTTATTTACAATATTGCATCTAATTTTATGTGAGAAATATGTCAGTCAATTTGGCTTTGACTTCCTTTTGACAAACTTTCTTTTCTAGCCTAACTACTAAAAAGGGTAGTCCTATGTAGCACCTGTCCCTGACCTTTCCCTACCCTCTGGCCATGGGTAGTTAAATTTGCTTTAAGTACCTAGTTAAGACTGGATTGACCCAAACAAATTCTCTCCTTAAATGATTTGAACCAAGAGACAAAACAATTCTAGTCAGTTAATGATGATCATTTAAACCTAAAGGTTAGGGATAGGAGTCCCAATTTTCCTTCACATACATATGAAGAAGCTAAAAAAAAAAAAAACAAGTTTGACTCAAGAAATGAAAAACTCTCAGAGATACAGAGATAAGAGATCATGGGGCATCAAGAAAAAGAGACATGGAAAAGTAGTGACTTTCATAAGAGACTCTGCTATATTTTCTGACATTCATTTGTCTAAGATTTTCTTTATATGTTTTCAACAAATCTTATTTTCATTTGAGATAGCTTAAGAAAGTTTATGTTGCAGGTATAAGACAGTTTTCATGAAAACATGATATCATTAGAGCTGATGGAAAAGGGGGAAGTAATGAGAGGGGAGAGAGAAATCGAAAATTTCACTTACCCTAAGCCCATCCCATTCCGACAGAAGATGGAAAACGCGTGGCTCTGATACAGAAATAGTGCTATTCGTAGGACTCTGAGCTGGATCTCTGAAAATGCCAGTGATCTCTTTATATGCCTGGGACATATTACTGCAATTCATGGTGGCTACAACTAAAGAGTGATGAATAACTGGAAGAGTAGACCAATAATCACAACTTCTTTTATTTAGCAATTTTCTGATGTGAAAAAATTAGTCATAAGCCAGAAAACTTTCCTTTAAAAAAAAAAAAAACTACTGACTTGTGCAATTTTCTAATAAAAAACATAATCATTATTATTAGATTTAAGGAAATTAAAATTCAAGCAGACATAGGTATTCCCATACCTCACATTATCCTTTGCATTATCTTTAACTTGGATATATTTCCTGCCTGCTTTATCTTCAGATGCTATTGTCTCAAATGTCTGAAGGTAGCAATCATTTTAAATCAGACCCCGTATATCAACCTACACAGTGAGACATAGGCAGTTACCTAATCATCAGAAAGAATTTAAACTAACTATAGGACTAAGCACAGTAAACTCCACTGACTTCATTTGTTATACCTATTCAAGTCTGGTCATTCTAGCCACAAAAGTCTTTCTATTTCTTTACTATCGAATTGTCCTTCTAAAAATACATCTTAAAAAGGAAAATTACTAAATAAGACATAAAACTAATCATTTTTTAGCTACGGCTCAAAGGAGAAATTCTCCCTTTCCACAATTTTGGTATAAATGGTTTTACTGCTAGCCTATCCTATTTTACTGATTTAAAAGTATAGAGAAGAGTTTTAGCTAATTAGCAATTTAGAATGAGAATTTCTTTGTGGAGTGCTATTGGTTATAATTAAAAAGCTGCTTTGGTAACCTTGCTATGATTGTCAGTCCAGCCTATACAATAAAATCATTTGAGAGCTTTTGAAAAAATGCCGATACTTGCACCCCAACAGGTAGATTTGGCCTATAGTATGTGGTATTTCAGCACCACTGAAAATATGCTGGTAAATGTTTAGGAATCTGCCTAAGGAAGGAGGTGATTATTATAAATTCTGCTGATGTGAGGACAATATGGCACATAATTTGCAAATAATAGTAAAATATCTAATACTCCTTATTGTAAATTCCACATAGCCAACTCATTCTCACAGAATGGTTTTACGGATTTTTGCCCAGTCTTGTATCCACATCCATCCTATGATTCCAACTGAGAAATGACTGTGGTTCTGACCTGAATGTTGATTAATATTTTCATCCATGTTAATAAGACAAAAATGAAACAAAGAAGACCATATGTAGGACTGCTCTTGTTAGTGGATGACATGAGCAAGTTTTTTGCTGAATCAGATAATGAAAAAATATTTCAATTTTTGTACTATTCACAATGCAACACAGAAATTTTGCGCTTTTAAATTTCATCTGCATTGTGAATATTTTCTGTCACATACTTAAATCTAGACCACATATCAACAAACTTTTCTTTAAAGGGCCAAACAGTAAATACTTTAGGCTTTTCAAGTCATATGGTCTCCACTTTGCCATGGTAATATGAAAGCAGCCAAAGACAATACAAAACAAATAGGTATGGCTATATTCCAGTAAAAATTTATTTACAAAAAAAAAAACAAACAGGCAGATTTGGCCCATAGTATGTGGTATTTCAACTTCCTCATCTAGACAATCAATAAGACATTAAATCAAGCCCTCATGTATAGTATTTGCCAATTTCTACTGTATAAATACTCTCAACTATGGCCAATTTTCAGATGCAATAAGCCATCACTGAAAATAAACTTAGGAAGAAATGCACGGTAGCACACACCATTATACAGTGTTTACACCAAACTAACATAATAGGCATAAATAACTTTAAGAGAATAGTTCATAGTAAAATCTAATTTAAAAATTAGGAAGTGAAGTGTTGACCTGTTTCATTGTAAGCTACATGATTTGTAAATAATGGCTATATAAAACAATCGCTGGCTTACAAAATTCCTGACAACTTAACAATTAGAGCCTGCAAGCTGGTAGAAGTTAGTCATAGCACAGGAAGCCAATTAAGTCAAAATATCTGTGGGTGGGAACATTGGTACCTTTAAAAACAAACAAACATTGGTACCTTTAAAAACAAACAAACAGCCGGGCACGGTGGCTCACGCCTATAATCCCAGCACTTTGGGAGGCCGAGGCGGGTGGATCACGAGATCAAGAGAACGAGACCATCCTGGTCAACATGGTGAAACCCCGTCTCTACTAAAAATACAAAAAATTAGCTGGGCATGGTGGCGCGTGCCTGTAATCCCAGCTACTCAGGAGGCTGAGGCAGGAGAATTGCCTGAACCCAGGAGGCGGAGGTTGCGGTGAGCCGAGATTGCGCCATTGCACTCCAGCTTGGGTAACAAGAGCGAAACTCCATCTCAAAAAAAAAACAAAACAAAACAAAACAAAAAAACAAACAAACAAACAAACAATCAAACAATCAAACAAATACTCCAGAAGATTCTAACATGCAGTCAGTACTGAAAATCATTTTTCTAAGCCTGAGGATGGGGCTGATATCCAGGTTTCTTGAGATGTGGAAGAGAAACTTAATTTCTGAGAGAAACTAGATGTTACAAAGGAAAAATCTGAGGAGAAAGGAAGCAGAAGCAAATGGAGCTGAGTACTTTATAGGGGGGAAAATCATAAAAAAGAATGCCTGGGATGTGGGAGAAAGAATTCTGGAGAAAAGACGAGGGTGACCAACCATCTTGGTTTGCTGGATGCAGGCTTTTTAGTACTAAAATAAGGGAAGTCTCTGGCAAACCACTAGAAAAATAATTTATTTTATTTTAATTAATTAAAATTTAAATGTAAGTAGCCATATGTGACTAGTGGCTACTTTGCTAGACAGCATAGTGAATCTAAACAAACACAAAAACATGGCTTCTTTGCATATGTAAATTTTCTCTTTTGTTTGCTGGTATGGAAAGTATTTTAAAGCACATTAAAAAGGAGTGAATAAGAGTGGTGAGAGAAGGCATCCTTGTCTTGTACCAGTTTTCAAGGCAAATGCTTCCAGCTTTTGCTCATTCAGTATGATATTGGCTATGGGTTTGTCATAACTGGCTCTTATTATTTTGAGGTATGTGCTTTCAATACATAGTTTATTGAGAGTTTTTAACATGAAAGTATGTTGAACTTTATCGAAGGTATTTTCTGCATCTCTTGAGATAATCATGTGGTTTCTGTCTTTAGTTCTGTTTATGTGATGAATTATATTTACTGATTTACATATGTTGAACCAGCCATATTCCCCAAAGCAATTTATACATTCAACTCTATTCCCATTAAATTACCATTGACATTCTTCACAGAATTAGACAAACCATTTTAAAATTCATTTAGAACCAAAAAAAAAAAAAAAAAAAAGCTTGTATGGCCAAGACAATTGTAAGCAGAAAGAATAAAGCTACAGGCATCACACTACCCAACTTCAAACTATACTACAAGGCTACAGTAACCAAAACAGCATAGTACTGGTACAAGAACAGACATGTAGATCAATGGAACAGAATAGAGAACCCAGAAATATGGCTGTAAACCTACAAATATCTGATCTTTGACAAACTTGATCAAGCAATGGGGAAAAGATACCCTATTCAATAAATGATGCTGCTGTGGAAGAAAAACAAAAATGAAATAAAATAGAACAGAGTATAGTTTAAATAATAAGCATAACACAAGTAGTAGGTAACTAAAAATAAAGATCATTTAAGAGTTGTACAGAGGCTAAGAAATTTAAGTAATCGCTCTCTAGTGAAGCTTCAAGCTTATCTTGCATTTGCATTCTTGGCTAGGTTGTAAACTGTATTAAGAAAAAAGTAAAGGCTAGCAAACTAGATACCACCCTTAATTGCACTCCCAGCTATAGATCCCAGGCATAATATGGAGAAATGCTCTCTATTGTTCTCGATCAATTTTGCTCAAACCCCCACCTGGTCATGTACCCTACACCTACTTCATCGATCACAACCCTGTCACTTGTACTTTCTAGAATTGTAAGCCTTTAAAAGGGCTAGGATTTTCTTGGTCCGGGAGCTCATTTCTTGAGACGCAAGTCTACCAATGCGCCCAGCCAAATAAAGCAACTTCCTTCTTTAAATCTGGTGTCCAGGAGGTTTCATCTGCAGCTTGTCCTGCTACACTGTGAGAACTGGTTAACCATACAAGGAAATTAAAACTGGATCCCTTCTTTACACCTTATAACTCAGATGAAATAAAGACTTAAATGTAAAACTCAAAACTATAAAAACCCTAGAAAAAAATCTAGGCAATACCAAGCAGGATACTGGCATGGGCACAGATTTTATAATGAAATCACCAAAAGCAACTGCAACAAAAGCAAAAATTGACAAATGAGATCCAATTAAACTAAAGAGCTTCTGCACAGAAAAAGAAATAATCATCAGCATAAATAGAAAACCTACAGAATGGGAGAAAAGTTTTGCAATCCATCTGACATATGAAAAAAGCTCAACATCACTGATCATTAGAGAAATGCAAATCAAAACCACAATGAGATCCCATCTCACACTAGTCAGAATGGTGATTATTAAAATAATAATAAAAAAAACAGATGCTGGCAAGGTTGCAAAGAAATAGGAACACTTTTACACTGTTGGAGGGAATGTAAATTAGTTCAACCATTGTGGAAGACAGTGTGGTGATTACTCAAGGATTTAGAACTGGAAATACCATTTGATCTAGCATCTCATTCTGGGTATATACCTGAAGGAATATAAATAATTCTGTTATAAAGATACATGTATGTGTATGTTTATTGCAACACTATTTACAATAGCAAAGACATGGAATCAACCCAAATGCACACCAGTGATAGACTGGATAAGGAAAATGTGGCACATATATACCATGGAGTAGTATGCAGCCATTAAAAGGAAGGAGATCATGTCCTTTGAAAGCATATGGATGAAGCTGGATGCCATTATCCTCAGCAAACTAACTGAGGAACAGAGAACCAAACACTGCATGTTCTCAGTTATAAGTGGGAGCTGAACAATGAGAACACATGGACATAGGGATGGGAACAACACACACTGGGGCCCATCAGGGGAGGGTGATGGGGGTAGAGCATTAGGGAAAAGAGCTAATGCATGTTGGCCTTCTTATCTAAGTGATGGGTTGGTAAGTGCAGCAAACCACCATAGCATGTGTTTACCTATGTAACAAACCTGCATATTCTGCACATGTAGCTCAGAACTTAAAAAATAATAATAATTAAAAATAAAAATAAAATGAAAAAAAGGAGTATACATGACAGTGACAATTCCAATCCTAAGGTTAAATATTTGCTATCCAGCTCATGTGTTAATATGTATAAGCAATAGAAATTCTTCAGAAATAAGCAGTGAACTTGTGAGAAAAAAAAAATACTTTTTTTCCAGGTTACACTACAGTTCATATGAATAGTTGCTGATTCAAATGAGTGGGATGAATGTCATTAAGGCAACTACACTCCCCACTCCCTTTTTATATTTTTCTTAGCAGCTGCATCCTTCTAGAAAACAACCATTCTCCCTCACCTGGTTTCTCTCTTAATCGATAGCAAGTACTTTGCAAAATTGCTGAACGGGTTTGTAATCAAGTCAAAAACCTGGAAAAGAACAATGCTACTGCATTATAGAAACCCTTGACCTTGATGTCTTGAACATTACTTTCTAAACCCTTAGCTGACTAGCAGACTATGAGAAATAAATTATCATGTATAACATGGAATTACACTTACCAAAAAGTCTGTTTTTACACTGTAATGTTCTCACTCAAAATACATACATGGGAATGTCATCAAAAGAAATGTTATAGATAGAAAATATAATCTTACTTGCAGAATAAAAGAATATTAAGAAAGGTGAAGGTTGATTAAAATATAATTTACTTCAAATGTTATCACATACCCATAAAAATAATCCAAAGGAAATGACGAGTTGTAGTAACAGTGATTTCTTAAATGGAAAAAGGCCATACTTTGAGTAATTCAAATTTTATTAAGTATAATCTCTTGAAATGTAGAATATGAAATTATAGGACAATGTTAACTTGCCAGACTTAACATGAATAATCTGCTATGAAAAACAAAAGTATTTAAATTCCCTAAGCTTTTTGTACTAAAACCACTTTAGCCAAGTGTAAGTTATTCTTTATCTCTCTCAAAGATGCAATAGCAAAGTAGTGGAGGACATTTAGCGATCTTGTCCTGACAAATAACCAATTCACCTTTTTTCCCAGTATATTCTTAAGTATTGATTTTACCAAGTGAACTCAGACATGTGTCACACTTATCCAATACAGATCCTTTTCCTTGGAAATGTAGTTTGAACATCAATCAGTCACCTGGCCTTTCACCTTCAATTTCTATTGGCACTGTCTGTCAACTATTAAAGCTTGCCCATTTCGCCAAAAGTTAGTTTTAGAAACTGAAATATATCATGACCACTGTGAAAAATTTGTTTCTTGGAAAAGTATGCAAATGTTCACATGATTAAATTGCTTCATTAAAATTACTTATCTGACTTGAAAACTAGTTAAAGCTTATAAATATACATTTCAAAGGTACCTAGGTATTTTCTTTTAAAATCTATTTCCTGAATAATAATATTATGACTTATATTACTACCAACTTGAGGAAGCCAACATTAAAAGAAATTCAAGCTGTGTGGCATTGTTATAAGGGTTTTCAAATAGAGCAGAATGCTTCTGCTCTGGCTGAATCCAATGAGAGGCACAGAATGACACCCACCTTGAGCTGTAGGCCTCCTGGGACAAGCGTGTTTGCTGGAAGGCTTTTAATGTGTTGGTAGACATAAGAGGAGAATTGCTCCTGCTCAGCCTGTAATTGGGGGCCAAGTTTAGAGAGATGACCTCTGTTGCTTTTGATAGCTGTCTGCAATTCATCAATCAGCCTGCTCACCTGAAGGGGTTAATTTACAAGAGTTGTTAGCAAGAAGTAATTGTTGATGTCACACCTATTAGATTTTTGAGTACATGGTTTGATGGGGGGAAAATGACTTCAATACAAGAATTTAAGTACGGCTCTATCCTCAAGTAAAAACAATGGAAGAACTATACATTCCTACATCTACAATTTTTTTTTATGAAAAAATGTGTAACATTTTCATTTTAGTAATATGAAATAGGTAGCCCTTTACAATTGCTGAATGAAAAATATCTCTGGATATGAAAAGAAACATATACATTTGACAAGTTTGCAAATAACTTTTAAACTGCTTAACAAATTAAAACCCTCCTAGGACTTTAAATAATTCAATATATGTAACCTATCACCAAATACTTCATTTCACATTTCACTATATGTACCTTCCTTTTTAGAATATTTTATTATGTATTTCATTTAAATTATATATATATATAAAATTCATTATCATTTTGTTGACCTTTAAAATTAATCTATTGTCTTCCTCCCAAATATTCCAATACCCTTTTCCTAATTTCATAGATACAGTTTTCCAAAATGTCTGTAACTTCAAAAATAATGCTCTGTTCTGGAAAATATTTTAAATACATATTAACGTCAAAATAAAGCATAGTTTTTCCGGAAACACCAAAGACTAAGGATTCTGTAATCTTGATTTTTAAATTTCTAGATTTCTACATGGTATATTTAAGACATACATATGAACTTTATTGGTGGGTTATGAATAGCAGTAGTTAACATTTTAACCCATATAGTTTACAAATTAAGAATCATAACCATTGTTTGACTCTTCACTGTTCATGTGAACATATTCTCTCTACTAGGCTGGATTCTTACATAAAAACTGGTTGATATTATGGTAGTGACCAAAAGAGATAAAGAACAAAAATCTACCTCATCTGTGATTCTTCAAAGTAACCAAATTAGACCCATTTAGAATTATGAATGAGTTTGAATAGAGCATTGGTATTGAAAACTTGGGTTAAAATCCTGGCTCCATCACTTACTGATTGGCAGGTAGTAAAATCCTTGTCCACAAATGAAGAATAACACTGGCTTTACATATTGATAATTAAATGAGATAAAAAAAATGAAGAGCACACTGTCTAACCTACAGTAAGTGCCCAATGCACTGAAATATTTTTATAGTGCTTCTTTTTTAAAATCTAGGTGTTTTCTCCATATCAAATCTTAATTTTTTTGTTTCTTGGTCTATCTTTCCTATCCCTATCACTATTTCACATGAGGAAGACAAAACTTCCAAACTATTTGCTGTATAGATTCTACAGTTCATTTAAATGTTCACAGATAAAATGGGAAATCCTTCTCCAAGAGTCTTTGATGTACTTACAGCTCATCCACTTCTCTATCAGCTAAAAATATATTTGCCCCAGCCTATATTCTAATTCTGATTTTAAATCCATTATTTCTATCCCTTCTACAGAGCTTTCAGGAAAGTCAGTGAAAGCCAGTTTGTACTATTACTGATATAACTTGAATATGTATTATCTACTCTACCTATTTAGTTCAAGTTTATATGTATCTCTATATATACAAATTTTAATTACACTTGACTTTCACCAAGACCTTTGCAAGCATTACACACATAGAAAGAAGTTAAAATGATTCCTATTTTGTTTCCCATATCTCTCTCATTTGTCCCTCTGCAACAAATTGTCTACGCCCTTTAAATAATCCTTTTTTCTAAAGAAAAGGTTAGCAAACTTACTTTAAAAAGGGCCACATACAGGCAGATCACGAGGTCAGGAATTCGAGACCCGACCAACCTGACCAATGTGGTGAAAGTCTGTCTCTACTAAAAACACAAAAATTAGCTGAGTGTGGTGGTGTGCACCTGTAATCCCAGCTACTCAGGAGGCAGAGGAAGGAAAATCATTTGAACCCAGAAGGTGCAGGTTGCAGTACGCCGAGATGGCACCACCACACTCCAGCCTGGGTGACAGAGCAAGACTCCATCCCCCAAAAAAAGAAAAAAAAAAGAGCCACATAGTAAATATTTTTGGCTTTGTAGGTTATAAGGTCTCCGTCAAAATTATTTAATCCTACAGTTGCATTTGGAAAGCAGATACGGACAATATGTAAATGAATGAGCATGGCTGTGTTCAAATAAAACTTTATTTAAAAAAAAAAAAGCTACGGGCTAGACATTTATCCCCAAGGCTGTATTTTGCAGATCCCTCTTCTAAATATGTATCTTTCCTATCCATTCTTTCCTTTCTTATAAGTAATACTTAGGTTCATACCATCAATATCCTCATCCCCCTCTTCAGTTTGGATCTACTAAGTGGTCTCCCTATTCCCATCTCTTCCCCTTCATGCTATCAGGCCACCTCCACCAAATTAATCTACCTTGAAAAGTATATTAAACCACCTATTAAGCTCCCTCAGATTCCTAAGCTTGGTATTCAAGATTCCAAGACCTCTTATAATCTGGTCCCCACCTGGCTTTATGGCTTGTATTCACATCAGGCCCCTCTCCTCTAACCAAATGTCTCTTCTCACTGTCCCGCTGCCCCATCACGCACACACATACACACATCCCTTCCATTTCTAAGTATCATAATAAGTTAGATAATGTTTAACCCAACACTCTGATCTCGCAAATGAGGAAATTCTGTCCCAGAAAAGTTAATTTGCCCAGGATACTCAGATAATTAGTACTGGCAATGAAATAAAAGTATAGGTCCCATGATGCCTAGGTTACAGTTTTATAACTCATTCCTCTCTTATATCCAAGTCCACTCATCAGAAATCCCACTTCCTCCTGCAGACTTTCCAGCACTTAGTACTTGGATATTACTATGTGGCACTTAATCAAAGTCAGCTGTCTATTGTTCATTATTTACTAATAATTCTATTAGAATTATATGTGATATATATGTGACATCAGAATTCCTATGTGATTTGTTTTGGCCAACGAAATATGAACAGAAGTAATATATGCCACTTCTTAGCAGAAGCCTTGAGAACGATTATGCAGTTCTGCCATCGTTCTCTTCCCACCCCCACCCCACCATGAAAACAATATTGTCCCAATGAAAGCTGCTCCTTCTAGCTGTATCCCAGACTGAGAAAGACATACTGGTGAGAGCCACAAACAACCCATAGCCAAGATGTAAGGTGAGCAAAAAATGAATACGTGTTTTTAGTCACTCAGATATTGGGCTCATTGACTTATGCAGCACAATTTACCAAAAGCTGATAAACATATTGTGTTCTACTAAATCCCTACAATTCTATATAATTTATATAGTAGATTATTAAGAGTCAGCCCTTAACTGTAAATTTAATGAGAGTTTCTAAAAATTTACATTATCTATTCATAAGGAAGCCCCCTCATGCCAGTGGAATCTGGACAAAACTTTGGTATCATGGGAATGGAAGGCAGAGGCAATACAGGGAGGTCAGGAGGAATCCTAAGAGAAACTGAAAGAGAAAATGAGATAAGGAAAACAAAATTAATGAAAAGAAAAAGAAAAGAAGAGGCAGGAAGAAGCTAAAAGGATAAAGTGATTGGGGGAAGTAAGGAGGGAAGAAAAAGAAAATAATATTATATATAGGCTATAAAATGCAGTGACAGGATTCTCTCGTGATCCTTCTTTCTTTACCTTTTGGAATGAATTTCTATGCTTTCCATAGTAGTGTTAATCTTATAAGAAAGTTGTGACATTTAAAATATGGAAATGACAGATGATCCAGTATTAGTCAATGCTTTCAGCCTCATCTTCACCATGAGATCATACTACCCTCCAGCAGTATTATCCTCAAAAAAATACTGGGTAATAGTGTATAACATCCTTGAAGCTAAAGACCAATATAGGACAAGTGGCTTGCATATATGGTTACCTGACGAAATTAAAATCCAAAAACCAAAGGCCCTAAATAGAAGGACTCCATTTCCAAAAAATACTGGTCCTCTCTGAATCCATCTCCAGCATTATGTGATTCAGGAAGATATAATGTTATGCAGTCTTGAAAGTCTACTACGTAGCACGCATTGTATTTCTCTAGTCAATTATAATGTTCTCTATAATTTCATATACTGCATCTTGTACTATAGCAAATCATCAAAAAAAGCGGGGGAGGGTAGGAAACTCAAACTTTGATTTGAGGGCATTTTTATACATGACTGATTTTACTGTCACAATCCATAGCCTTTCACTGATAGGGGATTTCATGTGACATCAAAAATCAACCAACCATACAATTGGTGATGTCATTTGCACTCCAAAGGGCTATTGGCTAAAGTCTTAAAAATTTCATCTGAGATAGATTTTTGGTTGCTTCAAAGACCTTCTCTACTATTTCTATTGGCCCCAGGATAACATGTTAACATATGTAAAACATAATCACATCAATTATCACCTGATTTTTAAAAATAACTTAAAACTATCAAGGTATCTAGCAAAGATTAACATATCTTAAGCACAGGAGAAAATATATGAAGAATCCTGCCGCTGACATTTTGATAATGTTTCCATTCAGTTTCACTAAAACTTTATGTTACTTTACACATTCATAAGGTCTTTTATCCTCAAATTGTTACATTTTATTCTGTTATTATGATAGCATGTCATCCTAACAGACAACACTACACTAGAGTGTAACTCATATACTAAAATAACTCATATACAAAAATAACTCCTATACTAAAATCAGTATATGTAATATATACTCATACACTAAACTTATATACTAAAATCAGTATAGGTAATATAATACTTCTGAATTATTTTACATAATATGATTTTTCCCCCAAATCACAGATGTTGCTAAAAGGGGGAAAATGTTCTTTAAAATTCTTCATCATGAATCTGTTTTTTTTTTTTTTCAAATCCTTTTTTTTTCTCTACAAAGGCAATGTGAATAGGGGCAAAAGAAGACAAAACTTGACCTTTTGTGATCCCAGCATTAATGGGTCTGTTCATAATTCAATCTATGTGTGTGTGGGAGCATCCATGTGGAAACATAGAGGCCTGAGAGACATAAAGCCTTTCCCTTTAAACATTATCTGACCCTATCAGTCCCATTCACAAAAGAAGGCTTACGTATGCATATGTTGAAAAAATGCACCATCTCATTGTGCAGCAGAAAGCCTACACATTCTACCCTTCATTCTCCATGGAAATGTAGCACGGAAGTGACACTTGTACAGAATTTGGGAGAGTGACAAATGAGCAGAAGGTAGCAAAAAAATATTGAATCTTCTAGTGAGAAAACAAACCAAACTTCCGAAAGAATACAAATGTGCACATGTCTATAAACATACAGACAGGTTTTTGTATCACATGTATGGCAGTTTGATAATGTTTGTATGATGTATGCATGCAATCTTTGAATTCAATTAAATTCTCAAGATGATTTACAGTCAGAACAAAGTGTTATTCTGTTTATAATCAGTTTTTAAAAGGATACATGTTGAAGCTGTGTATTCCTGAGCCATACATTGTGAATACTGTACATTGGCTATTATTAATGACTCTTTGAGGAGCTCCTCGTTCTTCTAGTGATGAGTTCAGCTGTCAGCCTGAATTCTGTGTGGGCTTGAATCCACCTATGTTATTAAAGAGAACTCCAGAGCACTTTGCACAGAACTGTCACTTGAAATCAGTACAAAGGGTGGCAGCTTCTATGCTAGGAACGTCATCTAGGCATGTAACACATGGCATGGTCTCAAAGCCAGGTCAGTGCTTCAATTTAATATCCAAAAATTTTCTAATTAACAACATATTTAAGATGAATCAGGAAGGAGGCAGGGAAATAAAATGAGTATTTTCAACAGCCTAAAATCTCTTCTTGGTTTCAAAACGAACAATACAGTGTTTTAGAGGCTAAGAAGGAAACAACCCTGATTTATGAAGATTGGAAAAGACATGGAAAGCTGAGAGCAAAGTGAACTATTTCTTGCTTTGGAAGTTGCAGTGGGTGTAAGTAACCAGGAAATCTGAAGTGCATAGCACTTCTTATTGCCAGCACTTTAAATGCTACCAAATTTTTGTTTTTGTTTTTTTTGTTTTCATTTTGGTTTTTTTGTTTTTTGTTTTGTTTTGTTTTTGCTTTTTGTTTGTATTTGACCCAGAGTCTCACTCTGTCGCCCAGAATGGAGTGCAGTGGCATGAACTCAGCTCACTGCAACCTCTGTCTCCCAGGTTCAAGCGATTCTCTTGCCTCAGCCTTCCCAGTAGCTGGGATTACAGGCATGCACCACCATGCCCAGCTAATTTTTGTATTTTTAGTAAACATGGGGTTTCACCATGTTGGTCAGGCTGGTCTCAAACCCCTGGCCTCAAGTGATCTGCCTGCCTCAGCCATCCAAAGTGCTGGGAATACAGGCATGAGCCACCGTGCCCAGCCCAAATACTACCAAATTTTTAATAGCTTCCTAGAACCCTTCTGAGGTGGGAAACATTTTGGAGGTAGATCTAACCTATTTTCAGCCAGAGGCCCCTTGTGTGCTGCTTTTAGGTCTGTTCAACAATCTAACATCCCCATCCATTCATGGGGGATGGTACAATTGAAAACAGACGTCCTCAGTGTCTTCATAACTCTTCTGGCAATGGGGCTATGTTGATGGCAACAAAGATGATGCCAACTATACCTATGGGGACAGCTATGAGACTGTGTCTCGCAGACCTCTAACTACAGGAACATAAGTGACCTTATGTCCCATCGACTGTGCTCTGAAATCCACCAGCAGGTTAGTACCAATATCTGAGGATACTAAGGTAAGTCTATCCCTGAGAGTCACAGGACTCCTCTGATGGCCAAGTTTGGCTCAAAAACACACCAATAGTTTTGCCAAACCTTTAGATTGCACAGTAGTTCAGGATGTTTCCACCCAACCTTCCTTTCCTTTCTCACTTGGAGTGGGCCTGCATTTCAGTCTGCAGATTACTCAGCCTTAACCACTGATGTCTCCATTTTCTCTTATAGCCATTTCTTCTGATAACATTCTTACACATTTAATCTCATCTTTGTACTTACATTATAAAGAACCTAGAATGATGCACTTTTATATTGACAATAATAAGCCATATAGAAATTTCCAAAAGACTTAATGTGGCTGGACACAGTGGCTCACCTCTGTAATCCCAGCACTTTGGGAAGCCAAGGTGAGGAGATCACTTGAGGCCAGGAGTTCAAAACCAGCCTGGGCAACATAGCAAGACCCTATCTCCACAAAAAAAAATTAAAACGAGCTTGGCCTGGTGATATATGCCTAAAGTCTCAGCTACTCAGGAGGCTGAAACAAGAGCTCACTTAAACCCAGGACTTCAATGCTGCGGTAAGCGATGATCACACTGCTGCATTCCAGTATGGGTAACAGAGAGAGATCCTCTTTCTTAAAAAAAAAAAAAAAAAAAAAAAAAAAAAAAAAAAAAAAAGCTTAATATACTTTAACATATATCATCACCTCAAAAGTGGTTTTATGATGCATATATTATTGTTACTTTCAAATTTCATGTGGAAAAATTACGTGAAATAAAATAAGATTTTAAGATAAAACTGCAGGTAGTAGAAGAGGAGCTATAGCTCAAATTTTATGATGTTCAGTTTGGGTTTTGAGAATTGTCTAGGAATGTAGTATTTGTATAAAAATCATAGGAAAAATATTGAAGTAATTTCACACCGAAATTTTTTCTTTGTTTTCCATCAGAATTTCCCTTCTTTGAATGTTGATTAGACTTGATATTTTAGACCTAAAGTTTTAGACTCTTTCTAATCAAAGTTTTTTTAGGCTATTCGATGGTCTAGATTCCCCATCCACTCATGGGGTAAGAAACAACTGAAAATGGTGTCATTTTAAATGCCTTCATAACTCACCTGGCAAGAGAGCTAAGTTAATGGTAACAAGGACTTTTCTAAGGGTCTTAGATTTTTTTCTAACCAAAAATTAGAACTTACACATCCAGGTTAATATAATCACTTTCCAAGTAATCACATAGAAATTATCCTCAGAGGCAGGAGAATTGCCTGAACCCAGGAGGCGGAGGTTGCGGTGAGCTGAGATCGCGCCATTGCACTCCAGCCTGGGTAACAAGCGCGAAACTCCGTCTCAAAAAAAAAAAAAAAAAAAAAAAAAAAAGGAAGAAATTATCCTCAGAGGCTATAGAATATATTTAGAAAGTATCATATGTATATACACACATAAATATACACATAAATGAGTATGTATTCCACTTGCTGTGTATTTGATTTTTGAAGTAAACAAAAGACTTTCTGAGCCAGAGCTGAAAAAGCAAATATATGGCTAAATAAGGCACTGTATAGGAAGAACACTGAAATACATAGTGCTAAAAAAACATAAAGATGATGATAACAAAGAAGAAACACCAACTAAACATAATTTACATTAGATTTTCCAGAAAAGATAATTTTCATTTCCAATGCTGCTAACAAGGTAAGATTTAAAATTATATATTTCGTATACTGATCATTTTCCAAGGCCACTTCAAGTTTTTAGTCCATTGAAATTATAATTTTGCATAAAATATCAAAAGGTAAAATAATTACAGTGTTTAAAAGGAAGAAAAAATCTGTAATTCTTTTAGATTATTTTCTATTTAATCTCTAATAATAATTGGTATGCTATAGATATAATTTTAATTATACTAATTAATCTAGAGAGACTTCTTTGCATTTCCCAAAGTTTACAAAATACATGGTAGATTCGTTTTTAACTTACCGTGAAAATGTAAGTAAATTCTCCAATTCTGGTAAAACATTTTTCAAACACATAGAGAATGACATTTTTCAAATTTATAATTAACAACCTAGACTTGTAACTTGTTAATATTCAGGAGAATGAGTCAGAACTATAACTTAAATCTATATAATAGCTGTTTATTATACTTTAGAAATAGTTTAACTTTATTTTTTCTTGTGAAATATAATCTACTGAGATAGCTAATCAATTTTTACAATGTAGTCTTTAATACCAGACAAATACGTCCCAAATACTAATATGGTCTCTAATGTAAGCTAGAATTTACACAGGAAAATTTGGTGCATTGTACTTTTTCATCTATTACAAAAGACATGGTTAGTAAGAAAGATGTAATCATAATGATAAGAAATATTAAAACCCTGAAGCTTGAATCCATTTCTTTACCAAAATATCAAAAGATATATATATATATAAAGCTTATTTTTTTAAATATTCAAATTATCTTACTTCTGAAATTACTTTGGATTTTTACTGACAGTAGTACAGGGAAACTAGAAAATTCACATTATTTCCTTAGAAAGATTAAATGCTTTTGCATTCCAGGAAACAACATGAAAATCATTTTCCCCTTTTGTCTAACACCAATTTTGTATTATTTCATTTATGGAATATGCTGTCAACTTCACAGCATGAGCTTTGAAGAGAAGAAGGTTTGCTTTAATAATAATATTGTTCTTCATCACAATATTGCCTACAGGATCTTCTGATTAGCTCACTTAGGTTTAAGATTTGTAAACTATAGTTTTTCCTGGATAAAATATGACTTTGTTAGCATTTCTAAAATTCAGAACAATAACTCTGTTCTTAGAAAAGCAGATTTAACAGCAAGATTTGATATTTATCAAAAATTCAACAAAATTTTAATGTTTTTTTTCCCATGTTGGCAGGTTTTATAACTTCCAATTTCAAGTTGTATGTAACAATTTACTAATTGAGGAAATTTATGAGAAAATCTTCATGAGACTTTTTTCAGTAAATTATAATTTGATTTATTCTTTTAAGCATACAGTATTTTTTCATGCTGTCTTTATCAATAAAACAATACCCAGTTGTGATCAGTTTGTTTCTATCATAAGTTGTTTTCAGTTAACAAGAGTTGATTTACTATAAGACCAAAAGTAAAATTTATCTTAATTTTAAAATTAGTGTTCATTGTGGCTTTAAAATACAGTTTACAGTTATTTCCTTACTTCTTCTTGCCCTTTATGGTGTTCCCTTGTTGTCATTGAAAGAATTCCTTTTTCTGTAATTTTCTCCTTTTGTTCATTCATGGCCAGTCTCAACTAGAAAAAATAAATAAATAGCATGAAAGCAGGTATCTATTGACACCTAATAGCAACATTTATTTAAATAACTAGTTAAGCATAATCATGAATGTGATTTGGTATTCATTTTGCTGATATATGATAAACTCTAAATTTCATTTTTATATTTAAAACGTTTAACACACTGAATCTTTTATTTTCAATATTTTATTGTTTTGAGCATTACTAAAGATGACTTAGGGCAAGAGAGTCCTAAACTGCAGATATTAAACACTGATGAGTACTTTTTTAAAGCATTTTATTAAAATGAACATGGCAACTTAAAAAAAAATAGGTAAATATTTCTATTTAAACCTTTCATTACAAGTAGGGAGTGCTGTTATGTCAGGATAAGAAGTCAAGGATGTAAATCAAAAGTGTCAGTTCAGTAGTCTAGAATAGTGCTAAATCATTTATAATATTTCATAACAAAGGATCATGTATCTAAATACATGAACAGTTACCTCGAACCTGCTCCATTTACAAAATTAGATAAAGGTTTTCTACTACTGCTGTTAACCCATGTGCTATAAAAAAGTGAATGTGACCCATTCTATATTTCTTTATAAATAATCCTTGTAGAAACAAATGCTATTTTCATACAAAACATGACATTTTAATGTTTTTTATTAAATACTTATTTTCCAACAAAAGAAAGATGTTAAACTCCCAAATAATAATAATTGCTCAACAGACTGACATTAATAGAAAGAGAACAAGAGCCTGATAGAGAACCCTCTGAATTGGACTATTTAATAATTCTTTAGCAATGGACTTGCCATACCATATTTCCTTATAGGGCATTGGAGTAAAACCAAATAACGAACATATTTTTACATATTGTTTTGTTAGTGTTGTTAAGTAGGCCTTCTCAATTGCATACCTGGAAAATCATGTTTAACATGAATCTTTAATCCATAGCCTACCTGAAGACTTATTCTCATATTTGGCATAAAATAGAGGAAGGGAAGTTCAAAAATATGATCTCTTGAATCTAGATGTGTATTATGCTAGAATCATAGTTTTAAACCTGTAGATACTACATTGATATGAAAAACAGCTCAGTATATCAAAGAATCTGTTTTGGTAGAGAGGAAAGGCCCAGGAATCTTCTGGTGATTCTGATGATCACCCTAGATAAGGAGTTGACAAACATTTCTGTAAAGGGCCAGATCATAAATATTTTAGGCTTTGTGGGAGCAGGGGGAGATTACAACCTACATCTCTGTTGCAGTTACTCCACTCTGCCATTGTAGCATGAAATAGACTGTAAATAAATATATGCACATATATGAGTATGGCTATGCTTCAACAAAATTTTAAAAAACAACCATAACAACATATGGCAGGCTGAATTTGGACAGCAAGCAGTAGTTTTCCAATCCCCCCAACCCGTTGCCCTAGATTGAGAATCAGTAATAGTTTTTGAAAAATCATTATGTGAAACTATTCCCAAGGAATATATTTGTTGCTGTTGTTAAATGATAAAAAAATAAATAAATAAAACTATAATACTAAGAAAACTTAAATATCAAGCTCAACTTTTACACATGGAAGCCTACAGCACATTGGTCTCAAGTGTCTGTTTATTTTAACAGGAGAGTTCTCATCTCTAGAGAAAATGGTTGTAGAAGAGAGGGACTGGAGAATATTTACCAAGTTCATCTATTCTTTACAAATGCAAAATTTTCCAGAGCAGATTTTTTTTTTTTTTTTGAGACAAAGTCTCACTCTATCATCCAGGCTGTAGTGCAGTGGTGCAATCTTGGCTCACTGCAACCTTCACCTCCCGGGTTCAAGCAATTCTCCTGCCTCAGCTTCCTGAGTAGCTGGGATTACAGGTGCATGTCACCACGCCCAGCTAATTTTTTTGTATTATTAGTAGAAACGGGGTTTCATCATGTTATTCAGGCTGTTCTCAAATTCCTGACATTGTGCAGAGCAGATCGTTTTTAAAGGGAAGCAAAACAAAACAAAAACAGAGCTCTGAAACTCTTTGGTGCCACAGCAGGTAATGCCAATTCCGATGAGTTTTCTGGGCCAGGACATTTAGAACTGCTGCCAAGGAACTTTTTATTTAAAAGGTGGGAATTCTTCACCTTTGAAAGCTCTGCATTGGGAAAAACTCACCTCCATTCTAATATTCGACTTCTAAAGAAGCACTAACTAATCTACAAACAGGCCAATGTTACTGAAAAGCATCACATGCATAGTCCCAAAGGGAAGTACAGTAAGATATTAAGAAATAAATGGTCACCAAAATATAAAGATACACACATGGGGCCTTTTCTGGAAATAGATAAAACATTCCAAAAGACACATTTTAATGAAATCATTTAGAGAAAATTATTGAAAATAAAAAGTTAAATTAAGAAAGGGCATTTTCAGCCTGAGGTATTAATAATAGGCAGTGCTAACAGCATCTTTCCCTTAAACCCCATGACATAATAACAATGAAAATCTAACAAGCTAAATAGGAAAATTTCATTCATTATTTTTGTTGATTTTTAAATCGAAAAAAGGCTTTGCTGCTAAGATTTTTTAAACTTGTAACAAACGTTAGCCATACATACTTAGGTTAAAGTTGGGTTCATTCGGTACTAATGGAAACCAGAATAGAACAATCAAGAGACTAGGCAAGAACAGTATCCGAAATGGAAGAAACAAGAAACATAATGGCTCTGTCCAAGAAAACTGAGCAAAACTGTTTCAGGAAAATGGTCTGGTTAAATAAATAGAAGATAAAAAGAAAAAAAATCACATCAAGCAGTTTATTTAGAAACTAAGGGAAAAAAAATCCACAAAGGTGTACCTGAAGTAATAGATTCCAATGAAACAATTTCCATTGGTTGTTACCTTCCAAACTGTATCTATTTTACTCAAAAACTAAGGTTTCAGGCATTGTGGCCTCTCCAAAGCCCTAAGCGGTCATAGTTCAGTAATATATAGTTCTTTTCAAAACATGCAGCGCTTTGTGACCATAGTTAAAAGGGCTCTTAATTTCAAGGAATGCTTCAAGCGTTTGCTGGCCCAGGAAGCTCTGTTATGCACATCCTAGAGGGAAAAACAGGCTCAAGACCTCCTGCTGGAGAAATACAGCCATAACAGCAGTGATCCCATCTTAAGTGCATCACTAACTGCTGATGGATTTTCTTTTTAACTCCTCCTAATATAAAAATCATATAGATTGTGTAAAAATTTTAAAAACATATTAAGATTTTTAAAAATCTATTTTATAGGAGAAAGTTTTATAGTAACACTAGAGTTCAATTATTAGTATCTTTAGAAAAGGTATAGTAATTCAAACCAGCTAGTGTGCTCTGTCTACCAAATTCATATTGATATTCCAGATAGGAACTAGCCAAAGGGAGAAATGCCTTTTAGTCCAACCAAACTCTCATTGCTCTGCACTGTAGTTCTGCGTGTTGTTTTCTCTGTATTCAGACGAATAGTTAATGATATTCAAATGTGAATTATATGAAATGTGTTATATAAAATGTGCTAATAAATCAACATGACCTAACAAGAAAACTGTATCTATTAATATCAAAATTCCAAGGTTTTCATTAGATCAATAGATTAATTGATCTTACTAATATTTGATCCATACTTTACATGCAGATCAATATAGGTAATACTGTTTTAGCAAAAACAACAAGATAATCAGCCTTCATATATATTGACAAGTTTCCCAACGGTTTGTTAATATACAAAAGACTGGGACAAATTACTTATTTATATATACAAAACATGGTTATAAAGGCCAGCTGCAGGTATTTTTTTGGAAAGTGCATTTTAATAAGGTCCTATTCAGTTACAGAACAAATGGGGAAGAAGTAGTTTGCACTACAGAGTTTAGCGCAAGAGCTTTCTCTTTTTCTAACCACGAAATCAATCATTTGTCCAGACTGTGGGAGTCAGAGTTAGTTACTGAAAAGAGCTCCGTATATAAACAAGTCAATAACTCATTGTGTGTTATTGTCGAGCTGAAGAAGTTGGCTTTCAAAAAGCTGCCCCAGCTTCTCTCAGAATGAATGTCACTGTATTCAGGGACTGGGAGAGAGTCCTTTGTTTCTAGCCATTGCTGGCTGCCATTTATGTATGGGAACGGGAGGTGGCTGCTGGGAGAGTGGGGGAAGCCACTATTTGGTATATGGATGTCCAGAAAAAACTCTGAATTTTGTCAACCTAGTTAATTTGCATCTGGAAATGCATTACTGAAATTGATTGAGAGTGCCACACAAAAAATATCTGGTAAGAGAATTAAACAATAAATGAGTCTGTACCCTTTCAAATTGGATAGGAATAATATTTTTGGTTGCCTACCTGTCCACAAAAATGAATCCAAAATTCAGGCAACGGTTTGAAAAGTTCAAATGTATAAAATCAAACTGGTGGAAAGGTCAACATATCAAATAAATGTTCCTGCCATAAATAGTAAGAATGATTCTTGGGACTATCAAATGGAGTTTTTAAAGGGTGTGTGTGTGTGTGTGTGTGTGTGTGTGTGTGAGAGAGAGAGAGAGAGAGAGAGAGAGAGAGAGAGAGAGAGAGAGAGAGACAGAGAGACAGAGAGAGATAGAGAGAGTATACACATATGCACTCATAAGTTTCTTTTATTTATTTCTATTACACATATAAGTTCAAAGAGAAGGTATTATACTTTAGGATAATAGAGTCTCTTTAAAGAATGATTTTATGTGCTCAACATTTGTGATAAATTAAGGATACATTCCAACTATCTTTGACTTAATTTAAATGCTTTTTAAATTCCTAAAATTTGTAAGATATTATAATCTTATTTATTTGATCTTAATAAGTGTTAAATAGCTACCATTAATTCAGAATCAAACTAGGGACCATGAAGAAGCACAAGACCAGGTTTCAAGGTTTATAATTAAGCTGGGTAAGTTTAATAAATGAGTTTTTTTTTTAAATCTTTTAGCCTCTCTAATTTTTACAAAAGCTTAGCTCTTAATCAAAGTTGCAGCCGTGGGCAAGGAAGGAATTGGGAACCTGAGCTGAAACTAATTGATCTCATTTTTCCTCATAATTTAGAAAATCATAGCATTAAATAATATGACATGTTTCCACATGCAACAAATTGTACTAGATATTTTTCCAGATACAAATAGGTTAATAGTAAAGTGCAATACAGTTAAGGAGACAATTAAATAACAACAGAAATTAAGAAACAATATATGGCACAAGGTACATCATAACTGCCAAAGGGAGACATACAATTCATAAGTAAGAAGGACAGAAATATTATTTAGGGATGGAGTGGCTTGAGATGGAGAAGCCTAAATAATAGATAGTATCTGGCTAGAAAAAGACGAGAACTGATAATATGAGACATTATTAATAATTCATATATTTATTATTTTTAATTAATGATTAATTACATGATGAAACTAGTTCCAAGTAAAATTAGGTAAGTGGCTGGACATGGCTTTGGGAGAGGGAGGGGAGAAGGCCAGCCAAGCCTTGAAGAAGCAGCAGAGAGAAAGGGCATGCCTGATCCAATCAGCTAAAGGAGCAGAAGGAATGATTCACATTGGGAAGTAAAGGGCTAGATGGTTAGTGTAAACCCACACTTAATCTATTTCTGAGCTTAAATATAAGTGGAGCATATGTACCAAGAGCCCAGTCTTACAATGCAGGCAGAACTGAAGACTTAATTCTCAGCTCTGCATTGGCTCAATTCCATTTCCTCAAGCTATATGTGCTTAACTCAGTTGCAATCTTAGAGATGCCTTAACTAAGTCCTGACCTCACCCCTACTTTCAGTAGTGTAATCTCACTTAAGTCCCTCTATAAAGAAAGTCAAGACTGCCACTTCTTATCTTGCAGAAGAGATAGAAACCTTTCATTTATAACTCTTTGTGAATTCTGGCTCTGCCAAGAATTAGCTCTAAGACATTGGGCAATAGTGATGGTTAATACAGCCCAATCTTCCAAAGTCAGAGATTTCTCTCCTATCCTTGCTAATTCTTTGAAAGAAGCTAGTTTTACCATAGCCTGTAGCTTCTTGAAGGCAGTTTAAGAGAGAAGGTATGAAAGAAACCATCATAATATTTATAATCAGCAAACCAAAACATAACCATTTTAAAAAAGCATTATTTTAAAAGGTTATAATTTGTCTAAAAGGACAAAAAAGGGAATTCTCCATAATTTACTTAGCACTTAAGGAAACTTAATTATTATTATTATTTTTTGAGACAGAGTCTTGCTCTGCTGTCCAGGCTGGAATGCAGTGGTGCTATCTTGGCTCACCGCGACCTCCACCTCCCAGACTCAAGTGATTGTCCCACGTTCAGCTAGTTTTTTGTATTTTTGGTAGAGATAGAGTTTTTCCATACTCCCCAGGCTGGTCTCAAACTCCCGAGCTCAACTTCGGCCTCCCAGAGTGTTGAGATTACAAGTGTGAGCCATGGTGTGCAGCCTTAAATGGTTTTTAAGATACTTTTTTTCCTGTTTTTGGGGTTTTGTTTAAAGTAATAATAAATTATAGCTCTTACACATTCTGTGGAGAAAGTGGTTCTAAATTAAACCTGACTCAGTAGCCAGATTATAAATTTTTCCTTAGATATTCTGCCATGATCAGAAATGCCATGTGCCCTAACCTGAACTCAGCTTGCCTCTCAAACCGCTTCTCTACTGCATTTCTTCCACTACCACACTCAGTTTTGGAGGAACTATGTTCCTCAATCCAAGAGTTGGGCCCCTAATCCTGGCCAGGCCAATCAGCCTCTCTCTTAAGAGATAGTAATGAAGGGAGCCACTTAGAGGTATAAAGAATTAGAGAAAATCTGTCCCATAAGCAGCACTGTAAAGAGATTTTAGCTCTAGGTGTCTGGAGATTTCCGCTCTCTACAGACCCTTTCCTTGGCCTTCCCTTGAATTCCATGGGCTACCACCTGCCATCCTATAAAATTCTGGTTTTGCCTAAGTTAGCCTGCATAAGCTTCCATTGATTGTAACCAATCAGCCTAATAGATATGTCACATATGTCCTCATAGTAAACGTCCCATGAGTTTAGAAGACCTGAGTGGGTCTCTATTCCTTGTAACCTAAGGTATCCAACTCAAATATCTTAATCATGTCACAAGTTTAAAGAATTCCTTCATATGTTATAATGGGTAATATAACCAGGATAATGATTTTTAAATTATCAACGTGCTTTTCTTTCAGACTTCTGCAAGTACAAAGCTACCAAAACTACCCCACAGGCATCCCTAGAACTTGTCACAATAATACTTTTGCTGGGTGTACAATGGAGTTGTGCAACAAGACAATATCCTTGAAAAAAAAAAAAAAAAAAAAAAAAAAGGCTGTTTCCTTGAGAGAATTTGCCTCTCAAGAAAAACCCTTACTCCTCCCAATTAGCATATACACAGCTAAACTTAGAAGACTCAGTCCATAAATTTCCCCTTTTAAAGTTAAGAGTAAGGACTCTGTCCGTTGTTGAACCTTTGCTGGAGTGAGGAATAAGAAACATACAACATAGAAATAAAATAAAATCTCAGCCCCTTCTGTCCTAGAGAAAATACAGGAAGAAGTCTGAGAAAGGGAAAAGGAAACCAAAATAGCCAAATGAGTAAGTCCTAAGTGCTCCTTCTGCAGGGTGTAGCTTAGGGAGGAAGACAAGTACCAGGTAAATGGAAACAAGTCCTGAGGCAGAAGGGATTTCTGCTCCCCTCCCTTTAATATGAGACACAGGAAGGAGCTGTTCTGTAGCAACCTAGGATACAGCCACCTTGACCAGATGGCATATCAAAGGCAGGCAAAGAGAAACCTGAGATTTAGGTTTCCTGAACCACTCTTGGTTTCTATGTGTCCTAGGACATGGAATTAACTGAGTTAAGCTGGGAAGTTTGTCACAGGATATTGGCATAGTCAAAGAAAGATGGCTCTAGAGTGATGATAGTGATACAGATCAGGTAACCCAAGGTCAAGTGGGTGTTTCGGCCAGATGTTGGAAGGAGTTTCTAATAACACAGAAAGTCAAGTTTAGGTTGGATCATCTAGGAGGCACTACCATAAAAAAATGCCTGAGCCAACCAAGAATGGGCCACAAGTTCATATGCTGCAGGCCATTGGGGCATCCAGCAGCCAAGTGAATATGGGCCATCCTTCCATCAACCAGCAGCTGCCATGCCAATGTGTACATTCCAAAGGGCAGCATGACAACAGAGGCCCCTCCCCCCGATGCTTTCAGGATATGAAGGCCACACAGCCCCTTCTTCCATATTGCACCTTAAGGAAGCCAATGGGGAAAGGAGAGCCTTTCTGAGAGAAATCATGACCTCAAATGACTATTTAAATGACTAAGTCCGGGTGTGGTGGCTCACACCTATATTCCCAGCACTTTGGGAGGCCAAGGTGAGTGGATCGCCTGAGGTCAGGAGTTCAAGACCAGCCTGGCCAACAGGGTGAAACCCCATCTCTATAAAAACACAAAAAAATTAGCTGGGCATGGTGGTGCAAGTCTGTAATCCCAGTTACTCAGAGGCTAAGGTAGGAGAATTCTTGAACCTGGGAGGTGGAGGCTGCAGTGAGCCAGTATCACATCACTGCACTATAGCCTGGTAACAGAGCAAGGTTCCTTCTCAAAAAAAAAAAAAAAAAAAAAAAAAAAAAAAAAAAAAAAAAAAATTGATTAAACTCAGCTTTAAACTGATTTAGACATTCAATTCTTTTGCTCCCACTATCCAGTGGGTGAGAGCTCAGGAAGAAAGTAGTATTAGTGTCAGAATATAACTCAGTCATTTAGTTATTTTGCCGTAAATTGTATACATGCATGTCACATAATAATTTGATAGACTAAGCCAAGAAACAAAGGCAAAAACAAGATTTATAAGACAACGGAGAGAAATAAAAATGCAGCCACATGCACACCTTTAGGGTAATAAGCTTGCACTTACCAAATTGAGAAGGACAATTAAGTATATCAAATAAAACATGGTAAGTTGTTTATGAATTCTCCAAAACATCTTCAGAGTTCAGCTGAGAATCACATGTTATCCATCAATGTATCTAATTTACTACTGTACTCATTCCTTATCATTTAATCTATGTCCACACTTCCTCCTACATAATTGCTTTTCCCCTAATTTCTTCTCAATTTTTAAAAGATCAAATATAATTAAAAAGAAAACCTAAAATTTATAAAAATAGACAAAAGGAGATAAATTAATATCACCTTTGCTTTTAAAATTGCCAACAGTCTAGTAAACTTTTATGATAATTAAAAAAAGAGAGTAGTGTAAATTAATGTAGGACAATGGAAGGTGAATAAATTCTTATTTAAGAACCGCATTAAACTATATTTACTGGTTCTTTAATGTGAATGGAAATGAGAACAAAGATGAGGATGATAAAAGGGTGAGATACTCACTGTCCACTCTGTCACCCTGTTCTGGGGACTGCAGATACACTGTGTCATTCAGTTCCCAAAAGAACTTTAGCAGGTTTGTGAAAATGATGCTTAAAGAGGTTAAGTAGCATGCTTATGAACACAAGGCAAAGAAAATGAAAAACTGGGATTCAAATCCAGGCATGTCTAACTTCAGTGCTTATGATTATTAATTTTGTCTTGGATACAGCAGAAAATATGATAAAAGGAAAAAATAGCTAGATAGTAACAAACTGGCAATTTTTAAATTCATATTGAAGCATAAAATTATGAAAGCTCGGAGTCAAAAATCAGAATTCTATTAATATGATTTTTGATGACATAATGTGAAAATAAATTACATTTGGAGCCTTTAATCTAGGAGAATTTATTTTGGAATATTACACACACACACACACACACACACACACACACACACAAACAGGATAAAGATCCACTGGCTGTCTGCAATTATTAACGAAACTTACCTAACCTCTACTTTGTCTCTAAGATTATCAAAAACAACACCCAATGTCATTATGTTTTCATACTGAAAATCTTCATTAATGCATTGTAATACAAAAATTAGTGAATACTCAGAGGTGCTATTAATGGTTTTGTATTTAATATTTTAGACATTTTCTTAGGCACATGTGTAGAAATACAGGTACGTGTAAAGTGTGTGAATGTTATGTTTACAGAAACAGTATCACATCACCATATTAGTTGACAACTTACTTATTTTGCATAGCAATACCTTCATATGTTCCTTAAAAACATGTTTTTTTTGTTTTGTTTTTGATACAAAGTTTCGCTCTCATTGCCTAGGCTGGAGTGCAATGGCCAATCTCGGCTCACCACAACCTCTGCCTCCCAGGTTCAAGTGATTCTCCTGCCTCACCCTCCTGAGTAACTGGGAGGCTGTGCCATCATGCCAGGCTAACTTTGTGTTTTTAGTAGAGATGGGGTTTCTCCATGTTGGTCAGGCTGGTCTCAAACTCCCGACTTCAGGTGATCCACCCGCCTCAACCTCCCAAAGTGCTGGGATTACAGGCGTGAGCCACTGGGTCCGGCCCCTTAAAAACATCTTAAGCAGACCTATAACTATCTATTCACCTATACTGATTGGTCAAAAGGTACAAAGTTTCCACCCGAAGGAATAAGTTTTAATGATCTATTGCACAGAATGGTGATCATAGTTAATAATACGTTGTATGTATTTCCAAAATGTTAAATGTTCTCACTGCAAAACAGTGTTAATTATGTGGTGATGGATATGTTTATTAGCTTGATGTAATCAATCCACAATGTGTATGTCTCACAGCATCACATCATATGTCATAAACACATATAATTATTATTTGTCAATTAAAAATAAAATTGAATGTAAATAATTTTCATTCAGCCTGGCTCAATTTTTTCATTTCATGCCTAATTGAAAGCTCTCCCCTAATCACAGGGTGAGTTAGACTTGTGACACAAGAAGTTTGGGATACGGAGAGAAGCACATTGTCTTTCTTTTTTCATAATCCTGAACTCTGCCATTATTGGGGACACATCATTTTTGCTTCCATTCCATTGGAGAGAACTTAGTCACATGACCATTTCCAACTGCAAGTTTGGCTGGGAGATAGAGTATGGTTGTATTTCAAAAAAAGAGAGGAATGATTCTAATGGAAAGCTACAAGTCTCCACCACAGTGTTACTCTATAGAGGTTAACCATGCGATCTACTGTTTAAAACAGGACCTGCTTGAGAGTGAAATAATACAGGCAGACATAACAAGTAAATTCTAGGAGTGTTTTAGGAACATTCTCTTCCCCTATTTCCCTGTTTACTAAAGTCCACTCTAATCTCTTTGGGTCACCTTTTCTGAGGCAGTTTGTCATCTCCTTTGTGTTACCAAAACAGTGTATTCACAGCTTGAGCACATCAGCTCACACATTGGTTGAAATTATTTACTGTCTTTCTACTTTGTACTGTCTTGTGGTGTGCCTACACCTCCATTCTACACCCATGGCCATCCAAGAAGTTACCGACTTCCCAATCCATTTGGTCCTAGTAGAGAGACAATAAGCATGGCAAATCCCACCATGATGGGGTGGGCTAATTGGCTCAGTCCTGACTAACCACAGAACAGCATAATTAGTTCAGGAAGGAGCAAAACTGAAACACTCAGGAATCTTTCCACGGGCTTTAACATGTGGGAACTGAGAGAAAGATGGTTTCTTTCTCCATCCACTGGGTCAGCTACTATTCATCTCTACATATTGTTGTCATAAGGGAATACAGACTCTAAAATTTGGATATAGTCTCCATACTGCATCAAAAAATGTTTAAACCTTAAGCAGGCTAAACCATACATATATCTACATTTTGGATTTATCTGGTTTTTGAGCTCTAATGTAAGACAAAAATCTGACAATGTCACTGTCCACTCCAAACTCCTCAGTTACTCCCTACTGCCTACAGGTTAAAAACCCAAGCTCTTGGCCAAGTGTGGGGGCTCACACCTGTAATCCCAGCTCTTTGGGAGGCCAACATGGGCAAATCACAAGGTCAAGAGATTGAGACCATCCTGGCCAACATGGTGAAACCCCATCTCTTCTAAAAATTAGCTGGGCATGGTGGTACATGCCTGTAGTCCCAGCTACTTGGGAGGCTGAGACAGAAAAATAGCTTGAACCTGGGAGGCGGAGGTTGCAGTAAGCCAAGATCACACCACTGCACTCCAGCCTGGTGACAGAGTGAGACTCTGTCTCAAAAAAAAAAAAAAAAAAAAAAAAAATACCCAAGCTCTTTAGCATGGCATTACTATCTGGTTTCTCCCTCCTCACGTGCCTCTTCCCCCAGCCCCTTCCTTAGGTTATGTCACAGTCGTTCTTATGTTATACAACTATTTCATGTCATCAACACCCCTACATTCCTGAAATTATAAGAGAATCTCAAAATCCACCCTTCAAACCCCATCGCATTATGAAGCTCCTTCCCAACTCTGGGAATTCCCACCATAGTTACTTGTTATAACCACAAATTTTATTGTGAGTTGTGGAGAATACAAGGATAAAAGGTAGATTACCGGCTGGTCCTGGTGGCTCATGCCTGTAATCCCAGCATTTTGGGAGGCCAAGGCGGGCTGATCACTTGAGGTCAGGAGCTCCAGACCAGCCTGGCCAACATGCTGAAACCCCATCTCTATTAAAAATACAAAAATTATCCAGATGTGGTGGCATGTGCCTGTAGTCCCAGCTATTCAGGAGGCTGAGGCAAGAGAATTGCTTGAACCCAGGAAACTGAGGTTGCAGAGAGCCGAGATCATGCCACTGCACTGCAGCCTGGGCGATAGAGCCAGACTCAGTCTCAAAACAACAACAACAACAACAACAAAAACAAAAACAAGCAGATTACCATCACTCTATAATGTATTATTCACACAGAGTCACACACACACACACACACACACACACACACACACACACCTGTGCCATTGTTCAAATTGTTGCTCTGCCTGTAATTGTAAGGTTTGGCTCTCTGTCCACACCCAAATCTCATGTTGAATTGTAATCACCAGTATTGGGGAAGGGACCTAGTGGGAGGTTATTAGATCATGGGGACAGATTTGCCCCTTGCCATTCTTGAAATAGCAAGTGAGTTCTCACAAGATCTGATTGTTTAACAGTGTGTAGCACTTCCCTTTCAACCTCTCTCCTGCTCCACCATGTGAAGAAGGTGCCTGCTTCCCCTTCACCTTCCTCCATGATGGTAAGTTTCCTGAGGCCTCCCTGGTCATGCTTATGGTACAGCCTGTGGAACTGTGAGTCAATTAAACCTCTTTTCATCATAAATTACCCAGTCTCAGCTAGTGCTTTATAGCAGTATGAGAGCAGACTAATAAAAATGCCCTCCCTCAACTAACAATCACACAAACACTCAGACTCTGCTCTGGTTTACCTCCAGGAAGCCTGCTCTAACTTCTCAGTCCTAGGCCCAGAAGCCCATCTTTGGTACCCTCTACTGTGCTCCTATATTATTATGCAGGGTGTATCACGGCCCTTAGCAAGGTGGCAAGTGGTGTCCCTTACATGTTGATCTCTCCCACCAGACTGAGCTCTCTTAAGTAGGCTCTTAGTCTGTATTCATCTCTACATCCCTCGAGCCTAGCAAAGAATAGATATTTAGCAAATACCAGTTAACCTGAACAGAGCTATACTGAACATTGTGGCTGGGATATATAAAATTATTAAAAGAAATTCTAGAAAGCCCTGAAGTCTGGTGCAATACATAAATATAAATAAAGGGGGCTAAAGAGTCCATTTTCTGAGGCCATATTCATCATGCAGACTTGGCCTTTTTAAGGTTAGAAAAGCTATTAAAGGGAATCCTGGCACTGGATTTCATTACTGGCTCCGTCCTCTCTGGAGCCCCAAGTGTCCACTCCTGTTGTGAAAGGCTGATATGGATGCCTTACTTTGTGGTTCTTCTTCCCAAGCATTCAGCCTCGTGTTCTGAGGGGGCAGGTATCCCACAACTGCCAGTTACCATTCTGACAAGAAGCATTTTTAGGCAACGAGACACTTACTGTATAAACTTGTAATAAATATATAACCTCGGAAGACTTTTTTTTTAGTTAGTTTTGACTTTCAGAACCTGATTTGGATTCTAAATTTTTACAGTCCTGCATTTCTAATCCCGTTCCTTTTTCAAAAACAGCTAGAACTTTTGTTGTTAAGAGTGGTTTGAATTTGGATGCTAAGGAGGACTCATTTACTTAGTCTCAAATGGATTCCATTTTGCATTCCAAAAAGTCTGACCTCTCAACTTTATCTAGAACCCAGATCCTTTGATATTTTGATGTTTAATATTTGAATTCATCATGGTCATCCATCATTAGAGGTAAGATGATTTCTTGAGGACTTACTATGTGCCAGGCACTGTGCTTGTGCTCGCACTGTCTCACTTATCTTTAAGAAAGTACTGTACTGGGGAAGAGTCAAGTATGTTTGAGCTATTTGTCCCAAAACATGACCCATTTCTCTAGACACAAACTTTGAAATCTCCACAGAAAAAAATAATCTCTTTCCTTGTGTCACAGGTAGAGAATTTTGTATCATCAACATCATTCAAAAATATATTTATGTAATACTCATTATGTGTCAAGGTTAGGAAACAGTGGTTAACGAGTCAGACATTTCCCTTATGGAGCTTAACATCTTAGAAAGAAGAATGCAGAATGGCTAAATTAAGTTCATTAACCCATGCATTATCTCATATATTTATTATTTTTTATGATGAGGACACTTAAAATCTATGCTCTTAGCAATTTTCAAATATACAATCCATAGTTTTTAACTATGGTCACCATGTTGTACATTAGATTTTGTGAACTTAATCTTCCCAACTGAAATATTGTATTCTTTAACCAAAATCTCCTCATTCCTCATTTCCACCACCAGTCATTGGCAACTATCACTCTATTCTCTGCTTCTATACATTTGACTGAAAAATACTCATTTCAAATTTAATCATCTTTCTTGAAATAGTGCTGTATAGCCTTTCAAATTCAGACAAATTAGAGTAGAAAGTACCTGAAACACTGAAATGTTTCATTACAAATGTTTTGAAGTCCCTTTTTTCATATTCAAATATGCACACCAACTGCAACAAGATTAGCAATGTCAATTTTTTCCAACTGTGGTAAGATTTCTTAAAAGACATGAAAAAACTGGTAAGTTTGACTTGTAGTGAGTACTCTGCTTATATCTAAATAAGCCCTTCTGAAGTGTCTGAAAATACTTGAAACAGTTGCTTTCCTATGTTATATATTCCCTCCCAATATCATTCTCATAATTGATAGGGATGCATACCAATAAAAATAATGTATCTACCTACTTTGAGGACTATTAAGAAAATGAAATGCAATAACTTTAGTTAGACCAGAAAAATCTCATCATAAACTACAAAGCACTGTGCAAATATTTTTAGTGTCAAATAATTAAAGATCAACTTTTGTTCTGGTTCCACAGAAAACATCACACATTCCAAAAACAAAAGTCTGAACTGATAGATTACTAAAATAGCTGCTTTCCTCCATCTAAGTTTATTGGCAAAATATTCTCTATTTCCTCTAATCCAAAAAGCCACACTGGTATCTACTCTGGGATTTTTAAGCACAATTTCATAGGGCAAATGCTTCCCACAACTATTTGGATATCCACACTCTAACCCAGACAGATTTGCATTTATAGAGAAAGCAGAGCAGGATATTCCTAGCTCAATGCTACTACTATCTAGTATCAAAGAAATCCCATCTCCATTTTCTAATGCTTAGTCTGTATTTGGAATTCATTTCTGTGGAAGGTCATAGAGTCAAACACTACAACTGAGAAAGGAACTGTTATTCACAATGCAGGCAGTAAGTGTGAGCCAAGATTGCAAGGGCAATCAAATCTCATGCTTCAAGAAAGAAAATCATCATTCGCAAGGTCAGAAAGGAATTTCCTATTCTCTATTAATAGGAAATACAGGCAACTTGACAAATGAATTGTGAGGGATTAATAAAGTACTAATGATATCCCCTTCCACCAAAAAAAAAAAAAAAAAATCAATGGCTTAGCTGTGTAGGTGATGTGATCCTGTGTAAGAAGTCTCTGTCCTGCGTTTTGTATCATTTGAATTGATATACATTTAGTTCATTTCTACCAAGTGTCTTGGTAATAATAACCTCAATTTTTCAGTTGCCACTCATAATAATTAAATTTTATTTTCATTAATTCACTAATTTCTGATTATTTTAACAGCAATGCTTAAGCATTAACTTTATTGAACAATTAACTGCTATTGCTATGTCACTTTAGTTTCCATACAATTTTAGGTTTTTATAATGTAAAAACTTATTAATAGGTGACTATAAGCACTTAGCCATTTAAGTAAGACTTCCCTTCATTACACTGAATATGTAAACTTGAATGTTTTATGAATAAGGTTTCTAAGACTAATAATATATTTTTAAATATATGTACTGAAATATCATTTTTAGTTATGTTAAAATAATTGAATCAACTTAAGATACAAACTTAATATATTTTTCATATTTGTTTTCACTATGATATTCATTACACATTTGGAATTCACACCTCATGGTTTACTAAGTGATATTACTTGATTTGTGACAACCTTGCTTCTAATAACCCTTTATCTTAGCATTTTTATATAAAAACTTTTTTTTTTTTTTTGGAGACAGAGTCTCACTCTGTTGCCCATGCTGGAGTGCAGTGGCGCAATCTTGGCTCACTGTAACCTCCATCTCCTGGGTTCAAGCAATTCTGCCTCAGCCTCCCAAGTAGTTGGGATTACAGGCATGTGCACCACACCTGGCTAATTCTCATAGTTGTAGTAGAGATGGGAGTTTGCTATGTTGGCCAAGCTGGTCTCAAACTCCTGACCTCAGGTGATCCACCCACCTCGGCCTTCTAAAGTGCTGAGATTACAGGAATAAGCCACTGAGCCTGGCCAAAAACTTTATACTATATAAAGGTTACATGCTTCAGCAGTTGACATTCATTGATTGTGGGATTACAGATGTGTTTCTTATGCTAGATCACCTAGAACACAATTATAATGAACAATTTCCTCCCTTTGCCTTAAAAAACAAAAACAAAAACAAAAACAAAAAAATTTACAAGAGTACTCCTGATTTTCTAGTGGGCTGTTGCTGCTGCTATTGCTGTTATTTCTGAATCTGAGTTCCAAATGTCCCAAGAGAGCAGCATCTAAGATGTTAGTACCTGATTCCACCAGCAGGTGCTACTTGTACATCCAGGGTTAGTCCTGTCTCAGAATGACAAAAGAACAGCTTAATGAAGGACATTTCTTTAAAAAGTTACAAATATTGCTGTGAAACATTTTTTAAAATTCTTATCACACAATTTGGCACTGTTAAGAACACCATTTTCTGGACCCATTTCCTTACTCTTTTGAATTAACAAAGCCTCAGCAATGCTAAAATTAACGTTCATTTCTGGCACTAGCTGCATTTTTATTTCTGTAAAAGATTGATTATGAGTAAAAAGTATAAGTACCATCCAATCCTTATGGTTTCTAGGGATTCATTATGTTTGTACACAGCTTAGAAATGAGGAGATTCTATTAAAATTCATTATAGCATTGCAGGAATTTTAAAAAATATTTCCCTCTTTCTTAGCTATTAGCTTTCTTTTTTTCATACTCAGCCTGACCCAGCCTGTGAAGCTGTAAGTTGGCAGCTGTGATTGCAGTACAGATTTCACACAGTGTAATTACTGCAGTGACACTAGGACTGAGAGGCACAAAGAAAAAAAGAGGCCCTACAGGTTATTAGCACTAAACACTGGGAGAAATCAAACGGGGAGTCAATGCGTAATTTCGAGGCCTATCAAGCCTCATCAAGAACAGCAGGGAGGAAAGTGCTTCACTTCATCATCTCACTCTCTGACTTTTGTTGAAAATTACAGTAATTAAAAAAGAGCTAAGTACTTCTCAGGCAAGGGGTCTTTTCTTTACCCATCACCTTTTAGTTGGCTGCTGATTCTGTGTGACCTTTTCCTTGGCTCTGTCTATCGCAGTCAACACAGATCTTTGTTGAATGGCTCTCTGAAACCTAATTACTATCTGCTGGGTGATGCAGTATTGATCAGAAAAGGTGGCACAGCAAAATAAGAGTACCAACACTGTGGCCCCAGCAATCGAAAAGTAATTCCAGCCCCATAGAAACGGCTCTTCCATCCCACTTATTAGAAGCAGCTGTGATGTTGCCAAATCGATACACCACACTGGATTGCTTCTTTGACTAAAAAGCAGTCTTTCTTTTCAGAAGTCATGTACAAGCAGTGGCCTCTGACTTCAAAGGACTTTGCCCTAATGCACTGTGTGAGTGAACAAATTCTATGTTGGCAAACATCTTCAGTACAAGTAGTGGTACTGTTGTTATTTTTCTAAATCACTACTTATATTTAGCACCATAATGGAATATCAATGTGGCCAATCCATCCAATAAAGCTTCAATTGTATTAACAAAAGAGCCATTACACATTTCACTTCATCAGAAAGAAAATGTTCAAATATATTAGAAAGCATAAATTAATCTAAGTAAAATAGTTTAGTACTCAAACATTAAACCATTTTAACAAAAACTTATTTTCTAAAAAGCAATAATAGTTAATCTCATGTTCTGGTATATAAGACAGGTCAAATGTAAGTCATGATTAATAGATTTTTAGTAAGTAAACTATGCATAATTTTATGCAGAGTATTTTTGAATTATTTTATTTCAAATAAAGAATAGCAATGTTCTATGTGCATTCAGCATAAAGATATAAGCAAACAGTCAAATATCTTTAAATTCTAGCCTTTAAAATTGATATGTAGGTAATTATATCTAAGGCATAAGTTATGATTTGCTTGGAATTTGATCAAACCTTATAATATAGAATCGACTTTTGCAGCTGGGGGTGCATAATAACCATTTTAAACTGTTGTCATAACTAAAGCTAAGAAGACAGCTCAGTTTAATTTCTATTTGCAGACATCTATAGTTTGAATAATTAACAATTCATTGGGAAAAGATTTCATCAACAATTATTTTATTTGTTATTCACAATTGCATTATATTTTCAATCCTTCTAGGTCTAATATAACTGAAATATATCACATTTATTTAAAATATCTTCCTGATTAAATCATTGCATGAGAAGTCAGATCATTAACAAAGACCATGGTCTGTGTATTGGGGTTTATTTAAAGATATTTACAGGAACTAGATAAATCAAAACCAGCAATGCATTTTTGAAGAATTTTCCAAACATTGTTTTTACAACTTTCTTTCCAAGGATATCATTCTACAAAACAATTGCTGCATATCATTAATGCTATAAAATTATAGATATATTCCATATCTAATCAGAGAAGTACATTTCATTTACCTATACATGTTTAAGGCAATAATAAAAATTACTATGGCATACAACAATTAGCACAGCTGTGAAATCTGAGTCATGGACCATCCAGCTACATGTGTTATTTTTCAAACAAGCTCTACACCACTGCCTTTGACTCCTAATTACAATTTACTGAAGCTATTCTGCCAAGCCTCAGGTCCAGCACTTCCCACTGTCTAATGTTCCCATGTAAATCCCCAAATTCCCAAACTTCATGAGTTCACAGTGGTCTTAACAAACAAAAATTGAAAATTTCCCATGGTAACCTGGGATTTTGCTGCAGTCCACTGAGGTGCCTTGGTGCACAGTTCAGGAATCAAACTAAAGTCAGTATTTTTTTCAAACCATGTTTTATTTGTAACTTAATTTATAAAACAAAAACAGTATTTCTTTATAAGTTCAAAGATATAACAATGCTTATTCTAACACTAATCAATGTGGTGGGAAGGGCAGTTTATGAACACAGTAAAGGAAATTAGCAGTCATGAATGACCACTGATGTCTTACATAAAAAAATAATAATTTGGATTCCTGAATTTGTTTATTTTTATTTCCCATTCATTTGTTTTGTTCTAATCTTTGATTCCACCATGATGCTAATTCTAAGAGTTTGCATAATGTATATGGTCTAAATAATGTTCATAAATTTTTATTTAGCTTCTGCAGAGCTACATATGTATTAGAATATATTTAACATTTGCTCATTTGCCTTTTACAATGTTAAAATAAGCTAAAAGAGAGCTTGAAATAGTATAAAACCCACACAGAAATCAAAGCTGCAAAAAGGCAACATGTGTTTAAGCATATTGCACTTATCTAATTGTATATATTTGTTAATCTAGCTTATTTTAATGGGAGATGGTATGACTTATAAGAAATATGCTTAGAAATTCTCATCTGGACCCTTTCAGGAACATTAAAACAAAACCAGTGCTTCAGATAACCAAACATTTATGGTAAGGATAATAAGAATTCTCCTAACATTTCATGGGCTTTTTAAGCTTTCTTATTTGTGAGCAAAAGTGTTTCATGACATTCTTTCACTTCTATTTTAGATAGTACTTTTCTTAGATAGTCCTATTTAAAACTGTGCTTTTAAATAACAAAGAGTTATTTTATCCAGTCTTGCTTCTATCTGTAAATAATATAAAGTAACATAACATACTGGATCACTATAGTTATTTTAGGAATGCAGTGGTGGGTCAAAGCAGCCAAGGAAGAGAAACCTTTCTGAGAATGGGCAAAGGAAAAAATCATCAAATCCTATAAATATGATAATTATTTGAGGTTTTAGCCCAAAATCTGAAGTATAGTCATGCCTATATACCAGCATTTTGATCAACAGACCACATGTAAAATGGCGGTCTCATGAGACTATGATGGAGTTGACAAGCTTTTATCTCCTTGTGACATCGTAGCAAATCCATGATGAAAAAAAGAAACAAACCAAGCAAATCCACCAGGGACATATTTCTTAAAAGAGTGACACCTCCTGTAAACTTCTGGCTGGGTTTTCAGGAAGTATTCCAGAAGAAAGCATCATTATGATAAAAGATAGCATGAAAATAGGAGATTCATGTTACTGCCCCTGAAGACCTTCTAGTAAGACAAGGTGTGGAGGTGGAAGACAGCATTATTGATCATCCTGACCCCAAATAGGCCCAGGCGAATGTGTGTGTTTGTGTCAGTCCTTCATTTGTTTATTTATTTTTAACAAAAAGAGTTTAAAAAGTAAAGTAAAAAATAAAAATTAAAAAAAGTTTATAGAAGGATATAAAGACAATATTTTTATACAGTTGTACAATTTGTGCCGTAAGCTAAGTGTTATTACAAAACAGTCAAAAGCTTTTTTATAAAGTAAAAAAGCTATAGAAGCTAAGGTTTATTACTGAAGATAAAGAATTGTTTTAATAAATTTAGTGTAGCCTAAGTGAAAAGTGTTTATAAAGTCCACAGTAGCGCTTAGTAATAACCCCAGGTTTTCACATTTACTCCTCACTCCCTCACTGACTCACTTAGAGCAACTTCCAGTCCTGTAAGTGCCAGCTGCAGTAAGTGCCCTGGCTGTTGTGCCATTTTAAACCTTTTCTACTATGTTTTTACTATATCTTTTCTCAGTTTAGGTACACAAATACTTACCTTTATGTTACAATTGCCTACAGTATTCAGTACAGTAATATGCAGTACAGGTTTGTAGCCTTGGAGCAAATAGGCTATAGACCACATACCCTTGGGCAAGAACAAATTGCCTAATTGTTAACTGAAAAATAATCAAATAGTTCTAGGTATCAAGTTGCCTTCCCAAAACAACAGTACATAAGAGTGCCTGTTTACCCAACCCATTGATGACATAGTATATTATGGATGTTTTTAATTTTTGTCAATGTATTAGGTAAACATTGTAATACATAAGGAATTTCATTGAGCTATATTTTGCATTTCTCATATTATACATGATACTGAATATCTTTTTATATGCTTGAAAGCCTTTTTTTTTTTTTTTTTTTTTTTTTAAGAGACATGGTCTTGCTCTGTCATCTAGACCGGAGTGCAGTGCCATGCAGAGATCATAGCTCACTGCAAACTTGAACACCAGAGGTCAAGCACTCCTCCTACCTCAGCTTCTTGTGCAGCTGGGAATACAGGCACACAGTGCCATGTTCAGCTAGTTCTTTTACTTTTGTAGAGACAGAGTCTCACTATGTTACTCAGGCTGATCTTGAACTCCTGGTCTCCCAAAGTGCTGGGATTACAGGCATGAGACAGTGCACCTGGCCTGGAAGCCATTTTTTAAATGTAATTTTTAGAAGATTTTCTACATGTCTTTGATCATTTTCTATTAGATTATTAGTAATTTTCTTGTTTTGTAGAAACTCTTTATATTAAGGGAATTATCCCTTTGTCTTTCATGTGTAGTGTGCACAGATTTGAATTCCTTTGATTAGGATGTTGTAGTGCTAGAGTGACCTTTAAAATTATTTGGGTTCTTCATGTAAAAATCTCTATAACAAGCTTGATATTTGTTATTCAAGTACGCTGCTCAGTTCAATGCCAGATAAAATTCAGAGAATTAACACAGTTCATGTGCTTACCATAGACAAAAATTCACCTAGTAAAACCTATTAAATAAACAGCCTAACCTGTATAGCAGGCATCCCCAAACTTTTTACACAGGGGGCCAGTTCACTGTCCCTCAGACTGCTGGAGGGCCGCCACATACTGTGCTCCTCTCACTGACCACCAATGAAAGAGGTGCCCTTTCCTGAAGTGCGGAGGGGGGCCGGATAAATGGCCTCAGGGGGCCGCATGCGGCCCGCGGCCCGCAGTTTGGGGACGCCTCCTGTATAGTATGATATAGCAGCAATAAATGCAGTTCCTGTGTTTAACCTATTAATTTCCTATTTGACTAGAATCAATTTAGTATCTACTGTATTGTGTTTAGCTATCAGCATGTAAATACAGGTAATTTCATTGCTTTTTGTAAGTTCTGCTTTTTTTTTTTGGTCTAATGTTAATATTCATGACTAAAAATTTCATCACTTGTTCTATATTATTAGCAATTCAACTTTGAAGCAAAATTTTCCCATTATTTCTCTCTCAAGTTTCTCGATTTATTTTATTGATGAGTATTGTGAAATTATAAGAAAGCTATTTAAAAACCATTACTATTTGCAACTATTTTATGCATGAACCAGTCATTTCAATGCTGTGAAACAAACTGAAATACACAAATAAATTGGATGCTAAATAGATATAAGAATCCATAAAACTTTACAGCAGACAGAATGTACCTTAATATACACAAATTTAAAAACAAAAATATTTACAAGGTTGGGGAAAGTTTCAGAATGTAATGCAAAGCATGACAATGGAATCAAGTGTATTACAAATGCTTGAAACAGCCTCAAAAGAGGGGTTGGAGAGAAATATGCTGACCTAATTAACTAGAAGTGAGTGAAGTATGCATGATATATGTGTGTCTTCTTTTTTCAAAACAAAGAATAAAAGAAAAAGGAAGGAGAGAGAGAAAGAGCAGAATATTATTTGTCTGTGTGATTTTCTCACAAACAGAACCTTATGTAATGTGCCTAGTTGAATCAGTGAATTTCCCAACCTTTTTGCAAATAGAAATGACTAATGAGCTATAAATGTGAACCACAAGACTTCCAGGAAAGCTCTTTATGCCCTACCGTGCTTCTTTCTTCTTACTGCTTGGAATATACATGATTGTTAGAGTTCCAGTAGTTGTCCTTGAACCATGAGAGGAAATCCAGAGAATCTGAAACTATAGCTCTGATATCCTTGGTACCCTGAACTAATGCCAGCAATTGTCTCCCTCTAGACTTCTCATCTACCAATTAAAGCCACAGTTAGTTAGGTTGTCTGTAATACTGTACTCAAATCTAATACTAATACAACCCGTAAAACATATGTCATTAATTTAGATGGAACTATTATGCAACTATATTTCATTCCATTCATGGTAAGAAGAGGCTTGGAAAAGGAGACACAAATTTATTTAAGCACAAATCTAAGAAAATTTGTTGTATGTCCAAGCAAACATGTCAACAGAAAATACTCTTACCACAAGTCAATATGAGATTTCAAAATCATGATAAGTTCATCAATTCTAAATGTTGACTTGTTAAAACTTAAACCCTAGCTGTTCAGTAAAAGTGTTTTTTATGTACCAAACATCACCCTCAAAAAGTTTAATAAAGCAACTTTTCATTTGTCAGGTATTTGCCATTTAATTTCGTCAACTCTTTTTTCTCTTACCCTTTAGATTTTACTAGCAGCAAGCCTTTAGGAAAATTCTCAGATTACACCTTTCTTTTCACTATTCCAGAAAAGCTACCCTAGGCCAGACTTCAACCTCCTAATCCATAATTACTATAATTGCTTTTTAAATGGTTTTTCCCTCTTCTCACCCATCTAGCTCATATAATCTAATCCTTCTATTTCATTACATCATTCTTTCTATAGAGTGCTGACCATAGAATCCTGATCACACTTATTTTATTCTTGTATACCTTATTTTTCTACTAAATGGTAACATCATAGAAGACACTGTACTCAGTGTCTTTTTCATAGATCTCTTCCTGTCTTCTCATTAGAAACATCTGGAGAGCTCTGAAAAAATACTGATGCCTCTAGCCAACTCTTGAAGAATCTGATTCAACTAAAATGGGTGACACTCAGGCCCCCATATCTTTTGAAATGTCAACCCACCATCACCCATCAATGCTGAAGATACAATGGTGAACAAGCAGACAGTATAAATCTTATGCTTCAGTCACTTCACAACGTTAAGCAATGCCCTGGTTGTGTGTGCACTCATACACATACACACATGCATGCACACACCTAACAACCTCTCTCTAATATAACTTATTCATCTTTTGAGTTTGAAATCAAGTCCCACCTCCTTTGTGAATCATGCTTTGATGACAACCATCAACACTGGTCTCCCATTCTTTTAACCCCATTTGATGCATTTAACCCCACACCCTCAATCTCTAATTTAAACTTCTTTGGCTGTTTTATATATATATATATATATATATATATATATATATATATATATATCACATAATTAGCACCTTACTATATGCTGCCAAGCTGTTCAACTGTAAAACAAGTGCAATGACCTAGCTGACCTCAAAAGTTCCTTCCTTTGACTCTAACAATCTATAAATTTATGATTTGTCTGTACTGCCCAATTTAACACTCAATATAGATTATGTTTTCCAGTAATTATATGATATTTGTATATTTTCTGTGGCTAAGTAAATTTCAGGACCCTTAAAGATAAGGAACAGGCCAGGCATGGTGGCTCACGCCTGTAATCCCAGCACTTTGGGAGGCTGAGACAGGTGGATCACCTAAGGTCAGGAGTTTGAGACAAGCCTGGCCAATGTGGCGAAACCCCATCTCTACTAAAAATACAAAACTTAGCCAGGAGTGGTGGCAGGTGCTTGTAATCCCAGCTACTTGGGAGGCTGAGGCAGGAGAATCACTTGAACTCAGGAAACAGAGTTTGCAGTGAGCCGAGATCGCGCCACTGCACTCCAGCCTGGGTGACAAGAGTGAAACTCCACCTCAAAAAAAAAAAAAAAAAAAAAAAAAGGAACATGGTTTTATAGCTCTCTGGTATATTTCTGCCCTTAACATAATGCTTGATGCTTCAACATACATTTACTGATAGGTTAAAACAAATGATGCAGTATAAAAAAATGGGGACAAGTCACTTCTGTGACTTGAGGAAGTAGTTTTCTACAAATAGGGAGAGAAGGTTTTAAGAAAGACTGTGTCAATCTTTCTTAAAAGAGCCCAGCTCCTTCACCTACCTGCTATGCAGCGCTATAACTTAATGGAATTTCTCCATATCATTATGCCTCAGTTTTCTCACTTGTGAGATAGAAATAATAATAGTACCTACTCATAGGTTGTTATAAGGAGTAAATGTGAGTGTGAGTGTGTGTGTGTGAATTAACATACTGCCTGTTACATAATCAGCATTTAATAAATGCTGATTATGTAATTTTTATTTTATTTAATTAGGTTAATTATTGTTTATTAGATAAAGGAAATAAAATAAGATTGAGTATTAAAAGAAGAATAAAACATCAGCAATATTTGTCATAACAAAGACATGGAACCAACCCAATGCCCACAAATGATAGACTGGATAAAGACAATCTGGTACATATACACCATGGAATACTATGCAGCCACAAAAAAGGAATGAGATCACGTCCTTTGCAGGGACATAGATGAGGCTGGAAGCCATCATTGTCAGCAAACTAACACAGGGACAGAAAACCAAACACCACATGTTCTTACCCTTAAGTGGGAGTTGAATAATGAGAACACATGGATACAGGGAGGGAAACAACACACTGGGGCCCATTGGGAGTTGGGGGAAGGGTGAGGGGAGGAAACCTAGATGATGGGTTAATAGGTGCAGCAAACCATCATAGCACACATATAACTATGTAACAAATCTGCATGTTCTGTACATATATCACAGAATATAGAATAAAATTTTTAAAAAAGAATAAAATGAGCAGTTTTATGACTGTGGGAAAATTGGGAATATAGATTCAGATTAGTTTAATAAGTGAAAGAATATAAAGATATTAAGTGGCAGTTCAAATAAAATTAAGCACCTACTCAGAGCAAGGCTCTTTCCTCAGGTTCTATGGCCTGAAATGTAGACAGAGAACTAGACCAGACAATTACTTATACATGCTCCCTCTTTGTTCTCATTTCCCTTTTTGCCATTATCCACATGAAAAGAGCAGTTGAGTGGTTCATTCATTCATTCATTCATTCAAGACATATTATTATTTGCAAGACACTGTAATAGATGCTGAGAGAATTACGAATTCTGCCCTCACGAACCTGTGGTATAGTTAGGTGGTCATAGTTAGGTGCTTTAGAAAGCAGAATGCACAAAGTTGGCTACAGATAAGGGAAACTGGGGCACCATCTAGGAGCAACTGCAATAGTCCAGATGAAAGGTACCAAAGGCCTAGCTTAGGCTGAGCTAGGACAGATTCTACATCACACACAACATATGCCAACATCATTCTGGACCATCCACCTACTCTTCTTGGGTCCAAGTCAGTAGCCCCAAAAAAAAGTTGCCTGTTGGGTTATTTCCAGTTTCTTCTTTCCTCAAAGCTACAATTCCCAAAACTAGACCTGCTGGATCTATTTATTTTTTAAAGAGTTCATATTGATGTGAAAGACTTAGGGATGAGAGAGAAGTATGGAGTAGGTAATAATGACCACATTAATTACAGTTTCAAAATTTAATTAGAACCCCTTGAGCCTTCTGTTTTCCAACCCTTTTGGCAAAACCTACATCTTATTTTTAAAAGAATATTGATATTCCTAAAATAAAACATCTTAAATTCTGTTCACTTGAGGATAAGAACAAAAACGAATTTGCCTTTCACACGTGTAATCTGATGTTTTATCTAGCCACCTCAATCACAGCATCATACCACATACTGTAAAGGCAAATGTTCCTCAGCATCAGAGATGTCTAATGCCTACTATATGTTTATTCTTCATTTGGGCACAAGAGGCTATTGGGATCAATATCTGGGCTTAGATAAGACTGGATAGGAAAATCAGCGTTTTTATGTGACAGTTCTACACCAGAATCTTTATAGCAGAACCTATCAGAACAGGCCACAGGATCCATCACTGGAACAGAAAGAAGGTAGACATTTTCCTTGAAGGACCAGATAACACATGTTTTCAAGTTTGCTGGCCATAGTTTCTGTTGCAGCTACTCAATTCTGGTGTTGTAGCACAAAGGCAGCCATAAACAATATGTTAAAAAAATGTGGCTATGTTTCTTTTAAAGTTTATTTACAAAAACAGGCTACATGCTAGATTTGGCCCACATGCTTCAGTTTGTCAGTCCTTGGATTTTAACAACTAATATTTATGTATCTCAAGCTACATGTCTATTATAGTTTGACTGGATACACCATATCTCTTCACTCACTCAAAGACCCAAACTGATGGAGAAGTCAACATCCCTACCAGTCATAGTGGCAGAAGACAAGAAAGCTTTGAAGTATCTTGAACTGGAAATCAAATACTCCATCTTAGAAGAGAATAATCATTATTTCCTTAATGATTAATGATTTACAGCTTAGAGGCCAGGAGTCATTTATGGCCTACCCAGTCACCAAGAACTTTCTACTATAATTTTACAATGTCTGGAATGAAGACAGCCTAATATTTTGGCAAAGAGAATCAGTAACTACTTGATCAAGCTTAAATTAAAGGTTGTTTCAGGAAAAGTTTTCTTTCATTCAAACAAGTTTCATGTATATAGTACTGACAAATTGTAGCTCATCAAGGTAAGCTTATAGACACTTCAACTGATCAAATAATCATTCTAGAAAGATATGGTTGAAAGACTCATGATCTCTCAAAAGAGTTATTCTTCTGTGAGAAATTCATTTGGCATATTTTACTTGATATAATACATTAGGAAAGAGAAATTGATAGAAGAGAAAACAACTAATTGAATGAAAAAGCTGATGGTAAGAGTGACAGATTTCCATCAGGTAAAAGGTATAAAACAGCTTGGATATGCCTATACACAATTTAATTATCAATCTGTATTATGCTTCTTAATCATAATTTTTAAAAAATTATATATTTCCCTATTATCTAAACTTCAGATCCAAGATGATGCCTTCTAATATCTATCAACCAAATTTTTTCTTTCTTAATATATTTTGAAAAAAGTAATTATCATCTTTAGTGTAAGAATTCTAAGATTATTTAAATATATATATATAGACACTAGAGGTCATATATTAATTTTTAAGAGAATGAGACACATTTCTGAAAAAGCTATTTATTTTTAAATTGATGAGATTAAGTTGAAAATGTTTTCCATCTCTATTACTGCCTGCTTACTGACATCAATATAAAGAAGGTCTATAAAGTAGTACAGTTGACCTTCAAACAACATGAGGGCCAGGGGCACCAACACCCACCCCATGCAGTCAAAAATCCTCATATAATTTTTTACTCCCCTAAAATTTACTAATAGCCTACTTTTGACCAGAAGCTTATCAATAATATAAACAGTTGATTAAGTCATATTTTTGTTTTATGTATTATACACTGTATTCTTACAATAATGTAAGCTAGAGAAAAAAATAGTAAGAAAATTGTAAGAAGGAGAAAATATATTTACTATTTATTCAGTGGACGTGGATCATCATAAAGGTCTTCATCCTCATCCTCCTGTTTAGTAAGCTGAGGAGGAGGAGGAAGAGTCTGGTCTTGTTAACTTAGGAGTGGAGAGGCAGAAGAAAATCTGCATATAAGTGAACTCACGCAGTTCAAACCCATGTTTAAGGATCAACTGTAGTTACAAGAAGGACTCTCCTTGTCACACACTCTAAGAATAAAGGTGATAAAATTCAACGAAATGATGCACGTATAAATAGAGTCATAGATTCATAAGAACTGGAAGAAACCTTAAAAGGAATCAATACAATTACTACACCAGTCAGTTCTCAAAGGGAAAAATAGATGGCCATGAGGATTATGTATCAATGCCTGAAGGATAGAGGCTGATTTACTTTGAAAATCACATTGATATTACAATATAATTTTAAATGTGTTAAAATCTTTTTGTTTTAAAATAAAAAATGATAGAAAGTAAATTTACTCTGCTAAGGAAAACACAAAGATAAAGTGAGGAAGAATTTAGAGTAGGCCAACAATTAATTCAGTGTATGGCATTACATCACCTGAGACCCATTCATACTGGTATAGTATAATTAGGGATATTATTTACATTGTATTTGATTAAAAAAATAGTTTCACATTTTAAGATGAAAATATAAAACTGAAAGTTGATTTTTTTTTTTTTTACTGCAATGCAATCTCCAAAAAGGAATTTCAAGCTATTCAACACTTATTTCAGTAACATCCTCCATTTCATTGAATCAAAGCTATTTTATCTCTGGATTGTATAAATCAGAGACTTTCCAATTCACCCTTAGGCACCATTTCAATTGGAGAATGGTAGACCACTAAAGTAAATGGATAAAAGTAAACAAAAATTTAGGTTACAGGAAACAGGTTTGACTAGATATCTGCAATAGCATCACTTCTCAACAACTGCCATTAACCTTGGTCAAAATATGAACTTACTACAATCAATTCTACAAGATTTCCCCATGCTCCTTTTCACACACACCACACACACACACACACACACACACACACACACACACACACACACTTTAGACGTCTTTTTAGACATCTTTTTGGGGAATCCAAAAAATAAAATGTGGCCAAGTTTTCATCAAGTTAGAATGTGCATATTCTATAAAGGATCTCATTCATGCGCTGTCTGTCTAAATGATTAGAGTGCCATGACGCCAGCTGCAGTCGGGGAGGTGTGGCTGGGGTAGTCTGATCCAAAGAGCTGGTGGGAGTCAGGAATGAGTGGAAGCCCTGCCCCCTTCTGAATTGTCAGGGCAGGAGCCTTGCACTTCCCCAACACAGCTACAGCCACCCAGCTGCAGCTGCAGACTCATGCATCCCTGAGCTCTTGGGAGCCAGGAGCAGGAAGGAGCTCCACTATCTCAGGTGCAACTGCAGCCGCCCAGCTACATCTGTGGACCCAGGCATCTCTGTACTCTTGGAGGCCTGGGAAGGCCCCACCCAACCCTGCAGGCTTGGAGGTGCCTACTCGCTGCCTGGCCTCTCCCAGCTCTGATCTCAGAGCAGAGTTGAGGCTGAGCTCAGGCATTGTCGAAACCTGGCTGGGTGTGAACATGCTGAGGGCAATGCTGACATGCCAGACCCCTGATGCCTTGGCTCCCTCTAGACTTTGGGCACTAACAAGCACAAGACGGGAGCCAAGGGGCATGCTGAGGGCAGCTCAGTGCTGGCCTGCAGGTGCCGCTTGGCATGAACAGCGTGGGTGCCATGTACAGCAGCAGGAGGCAGATAGGCTCCTGGGTAGAAAGGGGTGGGTCCCTAGTGAAGCCCTATCTTCAGGCTCAGGGAAAGCCTAAAGCCTGGGATGCAGGATGCCAGGCTCACGGACTGGAATGGAAATTTGCGGTGATTTTTCCAGGCCTGCCTATAACCACTCATGGATGAATCAGCATGTACTTCTGTGCCTCTGAAGCCCATAAAAACCAAGGACTCAGCCAGACTTCAGAAGACACTGGGACAACCAACTGTGGAAAGGAACTACCCACTCCAGGGTCTCTATTGTTCTGAGAGCTGAACACTCATCAGGACACCCTGGCTGTGGAGGAGCTACTGATGCAAGTCTCCTCTGACCTGTTCTATTGGTCAATAAAGCTCCTCTTCATCTTGCTCACTCTCAACTGGTCCTTGTACCTCATCCTTCTTGGACACAGGACAAGAACTTGGAGGCACCAAATGGTAGAGCTAAAAGAGATGTAACACAAACAGGGCTGAAACATGCACCTCACACACCACATTGCAGTCAACAAGAAGGAGAAATAAAAAAAGGAGAGAGGAGCTGAGGCTCTTCAAGGAGCCCAGACCTAGGAGCTTCCTGAACCAGGGCTGTGACACCCTTTTTGGGGCTCTGCAGTTCCTGACATCTCCAAGCTTCCGGGTGCCACTACATTCCCCATTGCCAGCCATGGAAGCTGCTTGCAGGATGCTTCGTCCAGCCACAGCCTCACAGGAAGCTGGCATCTGTGCCAGTGCCTGGAGCCACCCACCCAGCCACAGCCAGTGTTCCTGGCTGTGTGCAGTGGTCGGACCCCACACTTGCTCGCTCACACACCCTTCACTGCTCTACTCACCCTTGGCAAGCATGGGATCCAGGCCAGTAGAATAGGCCAAGCTCAGCCTCCCAGGCTGAGTGGGCCCAGTGGGCCCAAGCACAACTCAATCAAAGGCATCACTAGCCACAGAGGTTTCCAGCTGGTGAAGTGACACCCCAAGGATCTTGTGACATAAACATACCTTGAAATGTTATTAGGTGGCCCTCTTATTTGAATGACATTTATTTCAAAATTTGACAAGTGTCAATTTTTTAAATAGATATGCAAAGTTTTATTCTTCAAAAATATGATTTCCTGTGCTATGTCAGTTTAGAGAGCTCTGAAATTATTAGCATATAGCCACAAAAGCTGTGAATTTCTTGAGTGAAAGAGCCTTTTGACTCATAAGAAATATACAATAATCCCAGTGCAGAAAAAATTCTCAAGAATTCTTGCCTTTTGGCTGTTTCCAAAACTGCCTGGAGAGAAAATTTTTTTAAGAGTTCCAATATAGACATTTGATAGCTAAAATTATCAAATTTTAACTATTGTTAAAGATCATAGACCTTTACAGCTGTTGTATGTGGTGAATGAAATAATACTTAGATTTGTGCATTGTGGCTAAAGGAACTAGGCCATTTTATCAAGACAGAGAAATATAACAATAGCAGCTGTCTTTGAATTTATAACAAAATTCATTCATTTTCTTAATAAATGTCATTGGTTATCAGTGAAATCCAAGTACCAACCTAGATGCTGAGAACACAGTGGTTTCTGTAGTGAATATTTTTCTTTCTCCTTTATCTTCTTTTTAAAATTATCCAATATCCAAACTGCCTTTTAATTTTAGAATTCCTCAATGAATGCAATATTGGTGAAGGATATTGCTATATTTCCCTCCTTGAAAACCAAAGGGGTAGGGAGAACCCTTCCCTGGGAGCACAAGATATAAACACATGAGTAAGACAGCCCATCAGGTGCTTCCACCTGAACTTTCCATCTGAAGTGAGTAACCCAAAGATATAAAAGAGGGTTATTATCCTCCATTGCCCCCTGGTTTCTGCCCATTTCCAAGCCTGTTCTTTAATTGTCTGTTCTCTATTACTCCAATAATATTTTTATTTTATTTTGTCTTAAGATATCCAGTTGGATTTTGTGTATTATAAACTAATACCCTGATTAATTAAGTCTGTATGAAGCAAATAAACAATCAAGGAGAATTCACAATTAAGATGTATAGAGAAAGGCATGAGGGCTGGGCACAGTTACTCACACCTGTAATCCCAGCACTCTGGGAGGTCAAAGTGGGCAGATCACTTGAGGTCAGCAGTTTGACACCAGTCTGGCCAACATGGTGAAACCCCGTCTCTGCTAAAAGTACAAAAATTAGCTGAGTATGGTGGCATGTGTCTATAACCCTGGCTACTCATGAGGCTGAGACAGGAGAATCATTTGAACCCAGGAGGCAGAGTTTTCAATGAGCCGAGATCACGCCACTGTACTCCAGCCTGGACAACAGAGGGAGACTCCACAAAAAAAAAAAAAAAAAAAAAAAAAAAAAGGAGTGATATCAGCAAGATGGCCAATTAGAGTTATCTGGCACTTGTACCCCCAACAAAAAGGAACCAATAAAATAAAACAATTAATAAAAACTATATTTTGACTAGAGTAATGGGAAAGTACACTATAGAGCACCAGTAGAGCAATAAAACTCTTACATAGCACAAAAGCCCAGGATAGCACCATAGAAAGGGGAATAAGGCATCCTTCCCCTTCCCCACTGTCTCCATCACTAGCATTGGTTTAGAGTCAAGGGAAGCTTCTTTTTATGGGAAAAAGGGTAAGGTTGAGATCACCAGCAGATCCCATTACCACAAATGTCAAGCAATCCTTGCTACAGTACAGTTCCCCAGTATTCACAGGCCCCAAATCTAGCTTGAAGAGGCCAGGAATTTGTGTAGCTGAATTGCCTCAGGCTAGGAAACCACTTGAGACCTTTCCACCCCATAACCTATGGCTTGGTGCCATCTTGAAACCAGGCCCCCTGCTAGGGTATTCCATCCCTGGGGACCAGTAGCAACTGAGTCTCTCCATTCCCAAGTCCCTGCCATCATTCTATCATGTTCAAACAGGTGTCTTCAGCACCATAACCCTGATTGCCCAAAGCCTAGGCCAGATGAAAGGGCCAAGACCCCAGCATCTGAACCCATGTGGCACACCATCCCCCCAAAAAGCAGGGGAACCTGTACAACAGGGCAGATGCTAAAAGCTGGCAGGTGGCTTCACCCACACATACCCCCACTACACAGCTGGCCAATGTACCAAGCATACGTGTGCTCATACTTGACCCAACTGCTAGTGCTTGAGGCATTCTTTGGAAAGGCCATCTTGTACCCAACTGACACCTAACTACAGGAAAAAGTGACTCCTTACAAAGGTCCCTCAAAAAATTGGAAAAGACAACTATTGCACTAGATGCACAGGTATCAATGTAAGGACACAAGATACATGAAAAGGCAAAGAAATATAGTACCCCCAAAGGAATGTAATCAGTCTTCAATGAGAGATCACAAAATAAAGGACATTTATAAAATGCCTAAAAAGAAAATCTAAATAATGATCTTAAGGAAACTGAGCAAGATACAGCAAAACATAAACGATTCAATAAAATTACAAAAACAATTTATGACGTGGGTAAGAAATTCAAGAAATAGATATCATGAAAAAGAACCAAAGTGAAAATCTGAAGATGAAGAATTCAATGAATGAAATAAATAATATAATTGAGACTTTCAATAACAGGCTAGATCAAGCAGAATAAGTAATTTCTGAAATTGAAGACAGGTCTTTTAAAATAACTCAGTCTGAGAAAAAAGTTAAGAATAAAAAAATAAGCAAAGCATTTGAGATTTATAGAACATCACTAAACAAAGAAACATTCACATTATAAAAATAATGGGGGAAAGATATGGAGAAAGGTACAGAAATTCTATGTAGCAAAGTAATAGCTGAAAATATGCCAAGTGATTGAGAGAGATATGAACATCTAGATTCAGGAAACCCAAAGATTCCCAATTATATTCTACCCAAAAAGTTCCTCTGTAAGGCACATTATAATCAAACCATCAAACATCAAAGACAAGGAGATAATTCTAAAAGTGGTAAGAAAAAAGCACCAAGTCACATATAAGGAAATCTCCATTAGACTATTAGCAGACTTCTCAGCAGAAATCTTTCATCTCAGGAGAGAATGGAATAATATATTCAAAGTGCTGAAAGAAAAAAAAATAGCCAAAAACTATATCCACAAAGCTATCCTTAAGAAATGAAGGGGAAATAAAGAACTTACAAGACAGCCAAACACTGAGGGAATTCATCACCACTAGACTGGACTTATAATAAATACTTAAGGCGGATGCTACAACTGGAAACAAAAGAACAATAATAACTGTCGTGAAAACATGTGAAAGTATAAAAAAATTACTAGTGGAGGTAAATTCATAAGTCAAACTAATAATACTCCAGTAATGCAATGGTGCTATGTAAGTCTCCTAATCCTAATCATCTAGCATGAAGGTTTAAAGTAAAAATGTTAAAAAAAAATAATAACAGCTATAATTAATGGCTCAGGAACATATAACATATTAAAAAATAAATTAAGGCAACAAAAACATAAATTGTTGGGAGAAGGGGTGTCTACAGTATTTTTATGAGACCAAAGGTGATTTGCTTTCAGTTTTAAACCATCTGTTATTGGCTACAAGACTCTTGTCTTGGTGCACACCACCATACCTGGCTAATTTTTTTTTTGTATTTTTAGTAGATACAGGGTTTCACCATGTTGGCCAGACTGGTCTCAAACTCCTGACCTGGTCCTCAGCCTCCCAAAGTTCTGGGATTACAGGTGTAAGACACCATGTCCACCCTGACATGATCATATATACAGAAATCCAAAAAGACCCTACCAACACACAGTTAGAATAAACAAAATCAGTAAAGTTTCAGAATACAAAATCAACATTAAAAATTTGTAGCATTTCTGCATGGTAATAATGAACTATCTGAAAAATAAATCAAGGAAACAATTTCACTTACAATAGCTATTTCAAAAAAAGCTAGCTAGAAATAACCAAGAACGTGAAAGATCTTTACACTGCAACTTATAAAACTTTAACAAAAGAAATTGAAAAGGACATAAATAAATGGAAAGCTGTTCTATATTAATGGATTGGAATAATTAATTGTTGTTTAAATGTCCATGCTGCACCAAGCAATCTACATGTTGCAATGCCTATCAATATATCAATGACATTCTACACAGAAATAGAAAAAACAACTTTAAAATTCACATAAAACACAAAAGACTCCAAGTAGCCAATGCAATCGTGAGCAAAAAGAACACAGCTTCTGGAAGCATCACATTTCCTCACTAAAAAATATACTACAAAGCTATAGTACTAAAGTAGCATGGTCCTGACACAAAAACAGACTCATAGACCAGTGAAACAGAGTAGAGAGCCCAGAAATAAATTGATGCACCCATAGCCAGCTGATTTTTTAATATGTTGCCAAGAATAGACGTTGTAAAAAAGACAATTTCCTCAATAAATGGTGCCAAGCAAACCGGATATTCACATGCAGAATAATGAGACTAGACCCTACCTCTCAACATATATAAAAATCAACTCAAATAGATTAAAAACATAAATGTAAAGCCTGAAACTATTAGAAGAAAACAAAGAGGAAATGTTTCATTATACTGGGCTCTGCAAAAAGTTTTTAAAATAAGACATCAAAAGCACAAACAAATAAAAATAAACAAATGGGTTTACATCAAACTAAAAAGCTTTTGCACGGCAAAGGGGAAACTATTAGTAAAATGAAAAGTCAACCTACAGAATAAAGGAAAATATTTTTATACTATACATCTGACAAGTGGTTAAAATCCAGAACATAAAAAGAACTTAAACAACTCAACAATTAAAAATTAAAAAAATAAAATAAAATAAAACTTTTCTTTTTTCCGGATGGAATCTTGCTCTGTCACCCAGGCTGGAGTGCAGTGGCACAATCTCGGCTCACTGCAACCTCCGCCTCCCAGGTTCAAGCAAGTCTCCTGCCTCGGCCTCCCAAGTAGCTGAGATTACAGGCACCTACCACCACACTCAGCTATTTTTTGTGTAGAGACGGGGTTTTGCCTCAGGCTGGTCTTGAACTCCTGACCTTGTGATCTGCCTGCCTCAGCCTCCCAAAATGCTGGAATTACAGGCATGAGCCAGCACACCCAGCCAACCCAATTTTTTTTTAATGGGCAAAAGACCTTAGTAACTATTTCTCAACAGAGAATATAAAAATGGCTGACTGGTATATGAAAAAGAAATGTTCAACACCACTAATCATCAGGTAAATGCAAACCAAACCCACAATGATATATACCACCTGCCTCTGGTTAGAATGACCATTACCAAAAGGAGAAAAGAAAACAAGTGTTAGCTGGGATGTGGAAAAAAGGAAACACCTACATACTGTTGGTGGGATTAAAAACTACTAGCACAGCCATTATGGAAAACACTATGAAGGTTCTTCAAAATATTAAACATAGAATTACCATATGATCCAGTTATCCCATTATTGGATATACAGCCAAAGAGAATGAAATCACTATGCCCAAGAGATATCTGCACTCCCATGTTTATTGTAGCACTATTCACAATAGCAAAAATGCAGAATCAACCTAAGTGTCCAACAACAGATAAATAAAGCAAATGAAATTGACAGGGAAAATGGAACCAAGTTGGAAAATATTCTTCAGGATATTATCGGGGAGAACTTCCCCAACCCAGCAAGACAGGCCAACATCCAAACTCAGGAAATACAGAGAACAGCACAAAGATGTTCCTCAAGAATAGCAACCCCCAGACACTTAATTGTTAGATTCACCACCACTCCTCATCAAATGTAAAAGAATGGAAATCATACAAACAGTCTTTCAGATCACAGTGCAATCAAATTAGAAGTCAGAATTAAGAAACTCACTCAAAACTGCACAAATACATGGAAATTAAACAACTTGCTCCTAAATGACTACTGGGTAAATAACAAAATTAAGGCAGAAATAAATAAGTTATTTAAAACCAATGAGAAAAAAGATGCAATGTACCAGAATCTCTGGGACACAACTAAAGCAGTCTTCAGAGGGAAATTTGTAGCACTAAATGCCCACAGGAGAAAGCAGGAAATATGTAAAATCAACATGCTAACACCACAATTAAAAGAACTAGAGAAGCAAAAGCAAACAAATTCAAAAGCTAGCAGAAGACAAGAAATAACTAAGTTCAGAGCAGAACTGAAGGAGACAGAAGCACAAAACCCCATCAAAAAATCAATGAATCGAGGAGCTGGTTTTTTTTTTTTTTGAAAAGATTAATAAAATAGATAGACTGCTAGCCAGATTAATAAAGAAGAAAAGAAAAGAGAATCAAATAGACACAATAAAAAATGGTAAAGTGGATATCACCACTGATCCCACAGAAATACTAACTACCATCAGAGAATACTATAAACACCTCTACACAAATAAGATAGAAAATCTAGAAGAAATTGATAAATTCCTGGACACACACACCCTCTCAAGACTAAACAAGGAAGAACTCAAATCCCTAAATAGAGCAATAACAAGTTCTGAAATTGAGGCAGTAATTAATAGCCTACTAACCAAAAAAAGCCCAGAAGCAGATGAATTTACAGCAGAATTCTACCAGAGGTACCAAAAGGAGCTAGTACCATTCTCCTGAAACTATTCCAAACAATAAAAAAAGAAGAACTCTCCCTAACTCATTTTATTAGGTTAGCATCTTCCTGATACCAAAACCTGTCAGACAGAACAAAAAAAACAAAATTTCAGACCAATACTCCAGATGAACATCAATGTGAAAATCCTCAATAAAATACTGGCAAACTGAATCCAGCAGCATATCCAAAAGCTTATTCACCATGACCAAGTTGGCTTCATCCTTGGGATGCAAAGTTGGTTCAACATATGCAAATCAATAAATGGAATTAATCACATAAACAGAACCAATGATAAAAGCCACATGATTATCACAATAGATGCAGAAAAGGCCTTTGATAAAATTGATCACCCCAATAAACTAAGTATTGACGGAACATATCTCACAACAGTAAGAGCTATTTATGACAAACCCACAGCCAATATTGTACTGAATGGGCAAAAGTGGGAAGCATTCCCTTTGAAAACCGGCACAAGATAAGGATGACCTCTCTCTCCACTCCTTTTCAACACAGTATTGGAAGTTCTGGCCAGGGCAATCAGGCAAGAAAAAGAAAAAAAGAAAGGGTATTCAAATAGAAGGAGAAGAAGTCAAATTTGTCTCTGTTTGCAGATGACATGATTTTAGATTTAAAAAACCCCATTGTCTCAGCCCAAAATCCCCTTAAACTAATAAGCAACTTCAGCAAAGTCTCAGGATACAACCAACATGCAAAAATCACAAGCATTCCTACATACCAATAATAGACAAACAGAAAGCCAAATCATGAGTAAACTCCCATTCACAATTGCTAGAAAGAGAATAAAATACCTAGGAATACAACTTACAAGGATGTGAAAGACCTTTAAGGAGAACTACAAAGCACTGCACAAAAAAATAAGAGAGGACACAAACAAATGGAAAAACATTCCATACTCATAGACATGAAGAATCAATATTGTGAAAATGGACATACTGCCCAAAGTAATTTAGAGATTCAATGCTATCCCCATCAAGCTACCATTGACTTTATTCACAGATTTAGAAAAGCCTATTTTAAATTTCACATGGAACCATAAAACAGCCCGTATAGCCAAGACAATCCTAAGCAAAAACAACAAGGCTGGAGATATCACACTACCTGACTTCAAACTATATTACAAGGCTACCCTAACCAAAACAGCATGGTGGTACCAAAACAGATATATAGACCAATGGAACAGAATGGAGGCCTCAGAAGTAATGCCACACATCTACAACTATCTGATCTTTGACAAACCTGACAAAAACAAGCAATGGGAAAAGAATTCTCTATTTAATACATGGTGTTGGGAAAACTGGCTAGCCATATGCAGAAAACTAAGACTGGGCCCCTTCTTTACACCTGATACAAAAAATTTACTCAAGATGGATTAAAGATTTAAATGTAAGACCTAAAACCATAAAAACCCTAGAAGAAAACCTAGGCAATATCATTCAGCACATAAGCATGGGCAAAGACTTCATGACTAAAACACCAAAAGCAATGGCAACAAAAGCCAAAATAGATAAATGGGATCTAATTAAACTAAGGAGCTTTTGCACAGCAAAAGAAACTATCATCAGAGTAAACAGGCAACCTACAGAATGGGAGAAAATTTTTGCAATCTACTCATCTGACAAACGGCTAATATCCTATAAAGAACTACAAAAAACTTAAACAAATTTACAAGAAAGAAACCAATCCCATCAAAAAGTGGACAAAGGATATGAACAGACACTTCTCAAAAGAAGACATTTATGCAGCCAACAAACATATGAAAAAAAGCTCATCATCACTAGTCATTAGAGAAATGCAAATCAAAACCATATTGAGATACCATCTCATGCCAGTTAGAATGGTGATCATTAAAAAGTCAGGAAACAACAGATGCTGGGGGCGATGTGGAGAAATAGGAACATTTTTACACTGTTGGTGGGACTGTAAATTAGTTCAACCATTGTAGAAGACAGTGTGACAATTCCTCAAGAATCTAGAACCAGAAATACCATTTAGCCCAGCAATCCCAATACTGGGTATATACCCAAAGGATTATAAATCATTCTACTATAAAGACACATGCACATGTATGTTTATTGCAGTAGTGTTCACAATAGCAAAGGCTTGGAACCAACCCAAATGCCCATCAATTATAGACTGGATAAAGAAAACATGGTACATATATACCATGGAATCCATAAAAAAGAATGAGTTCAGGCCAGGCTTGGTGGCTTAAGCCTGTAATCCCAGCACTTTGGGAGGCTGAGGCGGGTGGATCACGAGGTCAAGAGATTGAGACCATCCTGGTCAACATGGTGAAACTCCGTCTCTACTAAAAATACAAAAAAATTAGCTGGGCATGGTGGTACATGCCTGTAATCCCAGCTACTCAGGAGGCTGGGGCAGGAGAATTGCCTGAACCCAAGAGGCGGAGGTTGCGGTGAGCCGAGATCGCGCCATTGCACTCCAGCCTGGGTAACAAGAGCGAAACTCCATCTCAAAAAAAAAAAAAAAAGAATGAGTTCATGTCCTTTGCAGGGACATGGATGAAGCTGGAAACCACCATTCTCAGCAAACTAACACAAGAACAGAAAACCAAACACTGCATGTTCTCACTCATAAGTGGGAGTTGAACAATGAGAACATATGGACATAGGCAGGGGAACATCACACACCTCGGCCTATCAGGTGGTGGGAGCTAGGGGAGGGATAGCATTAGTAGAAATACCTAACGCAGGTGATGGGTTGATGAATGCAGCAAACCACCATGGCACGTGTATACCTACATAACAAACCTAGATGTTCTGCACATGTATCCGAGAACTTAAATTATTCAAAAAAAAACAAATTGTCCCCGTAAATATGTACAATTGCAATGTGTCCTTTTAAAGAGTAAATAAATAAATATTTAATACGTAAAAAATAATAAAGATTAGCAGAAAAGGGGAAAGACATATAGTTAGAATTAGTGGAGAAATACTCCCATTTTTTAATTTTTTTGCTCATGCACCACCAACTTTAGCTTCCAAAACTCTGCTCAGCAACCTGCAAGAAGATTTCAGACTCACTGTCAGGGCAGTCAATTGTGTGGAAAATAAAATAAAACAACATGTCAAAACCTGGTTTTCTGCCTTGCTTTAAGATTTGGATGCCAATCACAAAGTTATATTCACACCAAGTTTTGTTGGTTGTCAAAGGGAAAGGAGCTTTGCTAGAATTACAGACTGAAGGCTAGAGTTGCCATGCAAAAAATCAGGTGCTTTAAAAAATGGATCACCTAGGAATAGCTTAGAACTTTTAGTAGATAATCTGAGCCTGTCAATACACTGAACCTGAAGCTTCAAGGGACAAGCATCAGACTCACTGGTCATTTAAGTAAGTGTATCAAACATATTAAGCCAAGATACAACTATAAATATAGCAATTGGGTGCTAATATGCCCTTCATTTTCTCACTTAGATGATGCTCTCAAATACGTCCTCACTGCTTTCCCTGCTTCCACTCCTCCATCCATTCTCCCTAGAAAAGCCAGGGAGACCTTCCTGAAATATACATCATCTCATTTAACTCCTTTGTTTAAGGTGCTCAAAGGCTTTCCACTACACTTAAAATAAAATTCAAACTCCTCAAGCTGGCCTGCTGACTTCATATGACCTGGACCTCACTTGTTTCTCAGAACTCAGCCCCTCCACTCTCTCCAACACTCACTTAGCCATACTCTGCTTGTTCCTCCATAAACTCTCCTCACTCATTCTATTTGGGGTCTTTTGCACTAGCTGTTTCCTATTCCTGCAACTTGATTAGACTATCTTTATCTTTCAGGTTTTAGCTGAATTGCCACTTCCTCAGAGAGGGCCTCCTTGATCAGCCACTCACTCACTGTATAACTTAACTGTCCTGGACCCCATTTGTGTCCCACCACAGACCCGTGAGGCCCACCTACCTCTGTCCCTTGCCACCTTGGGTCCTATAGCCTTGCTTTCTTTCCGGAATAGCCTCAGTGGCCACTCATACTAGTTTATCCAGTCATAAAGCCCTGACCACAGCCACCACTGCAGCCCTCAGAGGCCAAAAAGCCCCACAGTGCCAAATAATAAGCAATTTCCACCAGGCCTGTCTACTGGGTTGAATCTGGCTTCACCAGAGGCTGCTTGAAGGAACTTGCAAGGCAGTTTGAATCCTGTGGAAGACTGGAGACGGCAAAGAAGCAGCAGATCAATTTCTCAGCTTTATTACCCTACCCTTCCATGGCATTCTGAGATACACCAGCTTCATAAAGACTCTATGAAAACATTGTTCAAGACTAGCATCCAGCTGTATATGTGGCAGATCTGTGGCCAGTTTGCTAATGCATCTCTTTGAATTGGCTTTCCTACCTCTGCCTCTCCCATTTTCCCCTCACTCTTGCTTCCCTGTTACAGTGCCCCCAGTAAAGCATTATCACGCAAGATTTTATCTCAGGCTCTGTTTTCTAGAGAGCCCAGGGTAAAACAGTGACACTATTTTCATTCACTTCCTGTTATTTTCTTTTTAACTCTTTCTTTATATGACTATCTTATAACTCCAGCCTCACGGGCACCTAGACCACCACACTTCAACATACGTACACAGAATGTAAAAGTTTGGAACTTGTTTGAGCACACTTTATCTGTCTTGTTCACTAGGGCTGTGAACAGTACCTGACACATAGTAGGCACTTAGTAAATACTTGTTGAATGAATAAGAAGACCACAACAGTACAGTATCTAATGCCATCAGTGTGTGCCAGTTTGACAGCAAAGGTAACTGGAGATTTAATGGGACTAAATCTATCCTGTTGACTGCTATGCTGCCAAGCCCTAGCAAGATACCTAGCATAATACCTAGCATACAGCTTCTCTCAAAAAAATAAGTTTAACTGATTCATAAATTGGAAAGCACTGGCAAGATCAATGACTGGAAATCATTGGCAAAAACAAGAAGGAGTCATTAGAAGCTCATAGTCCCAACCTCCTGAAAGAAAAAAAAAAACTTAATTGGAACATCATGAAAAATGATCCTTTAAGGTGAAAAATATACACTGACAAGTGTTTCTATGTTAGAAAACCAAAGAGAAATCAAATAAACTATCTGGATTCCTTGACCATAGACTTCACATAGCAGCACAAAATAAAGCTGATGCCTTTTAAGCAAATTGAAGTCCAACACTAGTCAGGAAATCAAAGGGTGCAGTTACTAACCTTCACAGAGTTGGTTAAAAAAATCCAACAATATTTGTTTCATTGTTTACACAGCTGAGCATTCATAGTCTAATCACTAATCATTCATCGCTAACACAAAGTGATAGGAACCCATTCCTTCTCCAAATAATGCCCCATTTTATTTTTACTAGCTATTTCAAGTAAAGAAGGAAGCATTAATAAAGACTGAGTAACCCATTTATAGTAATAATACCTGATTTTGTTATAATTGCACAGCACTTGCATATAACCTATGCACATCCTCTCATATACATTAAATCATCTCTAGATAACTTATACCTAATTCAATGTAAATGCTATATAAATAGTTGCTATGATCAGGCACTCTTCTAGGAACTGATTGTTATCAGTTATGTTGTGTTTTGGGGGGAATAACGACAAGAAAAAAGATCTGTACATGTTCAGTACAAATTTCAGAAAAAAATGGACGGTTCAGCAACCATCCATTTTTTTCTGAAAATTTTTGATTCAAGTTTGGTTGACTCCATGGATCTGGAATCCATGAATACAGAAAGCCTACTATGTTCATAAATTAGGCCTTTATCTATGTGTTGAAAATTTTGTCTCTGGTCTATCATTTGTCTTTCAATTTTTTTTCTTTCATAATACTTCTAGTAGTATTCCCTTTAGCATGACTTGGCTTATGCCATATATATAAAACCTTGCAGCAAATATTAACAAGGAAGATGGAAGAGAGTCCTTGAGGTCCATAGACAATATCAAAAGGTACAGGAAGGGTGGTAGAGATGAGCAGTATGAACTCTAAAAGGGAAATTTTGTTGATTGATAAGGGTACAAAATCAATGGATAGACTGTAGGTGTCAGTTCTCATTAAATCATGAGTGTGAGTGGTAGACGTGGGAAATAAGAAAAGAACAAATTCAAATAAAGGTCATGAGAAAAAGAGTGATGCCCATGGAGGGTTAGGTTTCAACAGAAACAAAGAGTGAAAAGATAAAAATTAGAAAGGCTGAAGGCTTTGCTCCAGTCCAGTAGGCCTTCTCACAGTATTGAGAATTCACCATATTCATTTCCATCTATCTACCTTTGCTTAGCCATACAATTTCCTTTATCTAACATGCCTCTTACACTCTATTCCACCTATCCAGTATACATTATTGTAAAGAACTGTGTATTACAAATAATCAGAGGCTATATATTAAACTTCATTGTATCTCTTGGCATGTCCAGCACATGGTAGGTTCTCAGTAAGCAGATAGGCTTCCCTACATAGATAAATGGCACAAATCGTATCACACAAACCAGAAACCAAAGAGCCATGCCTTCTCTTTCAGTATCCAGCTAATCACTAAGTCCCACCAACTGTGACTCACCAAAATCTCTCGAATATTTTCCTATCTCTTAATTCTCACTCACACCATTAGGACCCCATCAGTTTTCACTTTATTGGCATAGCATTCTAACTGTTCTTTCTGCTTCCAACATTAGCCCATATTGACTTATCCACTCCTGTATTGACAATATTGTTTTTCCTAAAAGTTCAAATCTAATCCCATCATTTTCTAAATAAAACTTTTCAAGGGAAAATCTCTTTGCATGATACCAAGGACCTATTGACCTGATGTTGGCTGCCTTTCCAACTGTGTGTCCCACCATTCCTCTCCATTGAACTCTGTGATTCAACTGTGTCAACTCAGTATTTAGAAGTCCCTATATGCACCACGGCTCTACGAAGCCACTGCTCTTTGACAAAAGTTGGTTCCTCTGCCCAGAGTTCCCTCCCACCTTCCCTAAGGTCTGGTCATGATTCACGATTTAGTTTAAACATCATATCTTCTAGCAAGACTTCTCTGATGTTATGTATACATACACATATACACATACACACACATAGGGAAAATGTGTCATTCCCTTCTCTTTACTACCATAGTAACTTGTTCAGACCCTATGCTACAGCAATTGTTGTGGCAAATTGAATAATTCATCTATACGACTGTTAAGGTTAGTTTTTATGTGTGCTTGAATGGGCTAAGGGATGCCCAGACAGCTGCTAAAACATTATTTCCGGGTTTATCTAAGATAGTTTCAGGAAGAGATTTGCATTTAAATCAGCAGACTGAGTAAAGAAGATTTGTACTCATCAATGTAAGTGAGTATCATACAACTCCTTGAGAGCCTGGATAGAACAAAAAGTGTAAAAAAGGTGAATTTGTTCTCTTTTCTGGAGCTGGGACACCCAACTTCTCCTACCCTCAGACATTAGAACTCCAGGTTCTCAAGACTTTGGACCCTGGAATTTAAACAAGTGGCCCTAAGTTCTCAGGCCTTTAGTCTTAGAATGTGAGTTATACCATTGGCTCTGCCGGTTCTTAGCCTTTGGACTTAGACGGAATTACATTACTGGCTTTCCTGGTTCTCTAGCTTGCAGATGGTATATCATGGGACTTATTTACCTCCATATTAACATAAGCCAATTCCCATAATAAATCAATCCTCTCAAATATCTCTATATATAAGCTATAGGTTCTGTTTCTCTGAGGAGCCCTACTACTAATATTTCAACTAAATTACAGGCTGAGCATTCCTAATCTGAAAATTTGAAATCTAAAATGCTCCTAAATTTGAAATTCTTTGAGCACCAACATGATGCTCAAAGGAAATGCTCATCAGAGTATTTCATATTTTGGGTTTTCAGATTAGGGATGCTCAATGAGTAAGTATAATCTAAGTATTCAAAAATCTGAAAAAAATTAAAAATGTGAAACACTTTTGATCCCACTTCTGTTTTCTTGATTTTTTATTCTCTGAATAGTTATTGCACAGGGTTTTCAGAAAGCAAGTGCCCAATAAACATAAACAGTGACTGACTTCTTTCACTTGGAAAAATAATAGATGGCTCACAAGTCACCAGGCAAATGCTCCATTGCCCTCTGATTGCCTTCCCTCCTACAGAGAGGACTACCACATCAGACATTGAAAAGCCACTCATTAGGTCTTTGGAGAACAAAGCAAGAGAACTCTTTAATCTGTCAACCATGTTGACTCACAGAGAGTTGCTTACTTGATTCTACCAAGGTCTTATTGGTCAAAATATTTTGCCTAAGTTTATGGTCCAGGACAAAACAAAAATACTTTGAGCAAGTACTCATATCAATTCTTAACACATGTAGCAAGTTGATGGCGGCTGACAGTGGAACTGAAGTGGAGAGAAGTTCAGATTCGGGCCTGCTTTGACTAGCTCTTGACCTTAATATTAATGGGAAAATCGCCGGGTGCGGTGGCTCAAGCCTGTAATCCCAGCACTTTGGGAGGCCGAGGCGGGTGGATCACGAGATCAAGAGATTGAGACCATCCTGGTCAGCATGGTGAAACCCCGTCTCTACTAAAAATACAAAACATTAGCTGGGCATGGTGGCGTGTGCCTGTAATCCCAGCTACTCAGGAGGTTGAGGCAGGAGAATTGCCTGAACCCAGGAGGCAGGGGTTGTGGTGAGCCGAGATCGCACCATTGCACTCCAGCCTGGGTAACAAGAGTGAAACTCCGTCTTAAAATATATATATATATATATATATATATATATATATATATATATATATACATATATATATATATATATATATATATATATAAATGGGAAAATCTACAAGGTCCATCCTTCACAAAATCAATGAGAATAATAAGGAAATAAATACATTGAATTTTTTTTTTTAATTGCATTTTAGGTTTGGGGATACATGTGAAGGACATGCAAGATTGTTGCATAGGTACACACATGGCAGTGTGATTTGCTGCCTTCCTCCCCATCACCCTATATCTGGCATTTCCCCCCATGCTATCTCTCCTCAACTCCCCGCCCTCTGCTGTCCCTCCCCTATTTTCCCCTGACAGACCCCAGTGTGTGATATTCCCCTCCCTGTGTCCATGTGTTCTCATTGTTCAACACCCACCTACATTGAATGTTTTAGCCCCAGCACCACTGCAGTCATTTGGTTACAAAGAGCACTCAAACTAAAGTTTGATTATATCATAATAGGTAAGTTTTTTCAGCATAATAGTAAGTTTTTTCAGCATATCACTAGCCCTTGCCTCTGATTCAGTGTTTAATGTTGACAAGATTTCTTCTTGCTGTACCACATAGGTGCATTATAAACACATGTATAATAGGTAGGGGATTCATTGACCTCACATTTGTCTGTAAGTTTTCTATACTAGAGTTTCTGATGATATTAACTCAACCAAAATGAATTTATTTAAATAACTGTCATATTGAGTTATTTTTTCAGATTACATACTCATTTTGAAAAATTTAGAAAATATGGAAAAAGACAGAAAAAATAAAAGTTACCTATTATTCCACGACTTAGAGAAAAAAATAGCATGTATTTCCCTTTATACATAAAAACATATTTTACATAACTGAGACCATATTTTTATTCTCTTCCATAACTCTACTTATTAGTTAATTTTATATTGTGAGCCTTCTTTGTATTATTAAAATAGCTCTATAGCCATCATTTTAATGGCTCCACAATTCCATCTAATGTATGTACCATAAGTTACTTAATCTTTTCCTTATTGATGGCCATTTACTTCTTTTTTTGGACAATGTAAATAATACTGTGATGGATATTTTTTGCATATAACATCTTCTTCATTTATTATCATTTTCTTAAAACAAATCCCCAAATGTTTAATTGGTATGTCAAAACTTAGAGTGTTAAGGCTTTTGATAAATGTTCCAATGTTAATTCCAGAATATTTGCCCAGATATTTACTGATTATCATGTGTTCCCTAATTAAACTGCAGCAGCCACCACTAGAACAAGATTTTTAAAATCCCACCCTGCAGCTTGTTGAGTCTTTTCCCCTCCAGGCATCTATCTGCCCCCTTACCATACTGTACACTTTGAGAATAAGAAGGAAGTCATCACACTTTGAACTGTCCAGGGTTTTCACAGCCTTCCTCCTACCTTACTTTCTAGTCAAGTGCTTAGAAGAGAGTTGCAACACATGTGTTTCTAAGGTGAAAGAAGTCAAAGCTAGCAGTCTCCTACAAGAACCCCTAAGGGAGGGAGGGAGTAGGAATTGTGATATAGTGAAAAGGAGACTTCAGTTAGAGTGGGTTGGAAGTTGCAGAGGCTAGTCCTGGTTTTTCCACTAACAACTGTGAAATCTTTGACAAAAATTTCACTGCCTTAAGTCTCTTCTAGAAATTAATCGAGAATGACTAAATGATCTCTAACAAATCTTTAAGAGCTAAAATGCAATTATTCTAGTGATTAAGGTTTTCTTCAGGAGACCATGAATCATTGTGTTTGATAGTAGCTCCTATTCCTAAATGTGAGCTTTCATCCTGGAAGCTCAGTGGAATTTTTTGGCAACTGAAGTTGTACTGAATATAATTTGGCTTTCTAATCAAGATCCTTCTTTCCTTACTCCTCGCTCATTCTTCAAGCCTCAAATCAAAGGTTACTTCTTTAAAAAGATTTCACAACCTAAATTAGTACCCCTTGGTTTTTCTTTCATACTGTCTAATTCTTTAGCTTTATAACACTTATCAGTGTTTATAATATATATTTACATGTGTTTATTTGTATAGTGACTTTCCCTACTAGTTTATTAGCTTCTTAAAAGCTGGGACCATAAATGTTTTTGTTTCTTTTACCTTCTTGTACCTAGTGCCTAATAGTTCCTAGATAATAGTTGATTCTCAATAATAAGTGGTATTGAAAATAAATATTGAGAATAAATATTAATAATAATTATTTAGTACCTAGGTAATTTTCACATATATTGTTATTTGACTCTCACAACATTGAAGTTTCAGATAAGGATACTAAGCTTAAAAAAATTAATTCCTCCTTGTTCCCCTCCTTTCATCCAAGATCTTAACATCAAGGCCCTGTCTTAATTCTTGAGTCTGCTTTTTAGACTCTCTTCCACCCTAGACTACCTCAAGAGCCTACAGAGCTCTCTACTTCCCCTCCCTGTTGGATGGAAGCTTCCCTAAATCACACATTTCTTCTTCCCATCTTATTCCATTCACCCTAATCTTTCCTACAACAAATGATGATGAGGGTAGAAAGGGAAAAACACTGTTTCGTTACACTCACACACTTCTGACAGCAAAGATGTGGTGATTTTCCATACACCAACCAATCCTCCCAGTCACTGGACACCAAATGGGTATCCTACAATTTAATTCAATTCTGATACTAACTTCCTGGAGTTAGCACAGATACCACAGGTTAAGGGTTTAGTTGCACAAGACTATCCGCGCCCCCCACAATTCTGCCACGAATCACAAGTAGTGGATCCCCAGGTTACCCACACTTCTGTCTGACTTGGCTACAAACCTAGGGTTCCCATGACCCCCTCCTCAGGTTCAGCAATTTGCTATAATGACTCACAGAACTCAGAAAAAATCATTTATTTACTATTACCAGTTTATTATAAAGGCTACAACTCAGGAACAACCAAATGGAAGACATGTATAGGACCAGGTATGAGAGTGGTGCAAAATTTCTATACCCTTTCCCCATGAACCACCCTCTGAGCACCTGGATGTGTTCACCAACCCAAAACCACTCTGAAGCCATCATTTAGGGTTTTTACAGAGGAGTCTTTATATAAACATGTTGGATCTATTGACCATTGGTAAAGTCAATCTCCAACTTTTCCCCAAAGGTCAAGGGATAAAGCTGAAAGTTCCAATCCTTCTATTATGGTAGCCAGCCCTCATCCAGGGACCCCAGCCGTAAGTCATCTCATTAGCATGTAAAAATATTCTTCTCACTCTAAAGATTTTAAGGATTTTAGAAACTCCTGTTTCAGGAACCTGGGACTAAAGGCAAATATTAAGATTAAGAAAAGATTCTCCTATTACCCCTATCACTCAGGAAATTACAAGGATTTTAGGAACTCTATGTCAGGAAAAGTGACAGGACCAAATAGATACATTCTTAGGTCGCAGGATGGAATAAAGGAAACTGATGTAGTGATATGCAATAAAGGAAACTACCTTAATGAAGTGTAAGTATTTTGAAAATATCCTTGTTTCAAGACAATCTTTCAGAAAGCACTACACATTCAATGTAAAAAAAATCCATAAAATATATTTCTTTATGATCACAACTACTGAGTCTCTTAAAGAAAAGATATTGAAAGTGTTCAGTATTTCTTTGTATAACTGGATATACTAATATCCTAATTCCTTTTTGCAAATGCTAAAAAAAATTGTTAATAAGTGTAGCAATAATGATAATTACAATGACTAAATGTAAACTATAATAGATAATTCATTGCTTTATTAATTATTTTACTTAATCCTAAAACTTATACAAGGTAGGCATTTTTATTCTTACCTCTTAGAAATAGGCTTACAGACATTAAGTGAATTACCTGAAGGTCATATCTGTGCCGGTTTTCAGATGCAGATTTTTCCAATTTGAGTATCTGTACTCTCAACCACCATGCAAACTGAATCCTTCTTTAAGTAATGTCTGCCATCCATTACCACTGGAGTAAAGAGGGAGTTGAGTACTTGGACTTTCCAGCTAACTGATGCTTACAGCTTAATGTGCCTCCAAACTTTTACATTATAATTATACCTAATGTATATCTTCCAAAGTCTATATCGCTCCTTTCCTCTCAAGAACCATTTTGGGAAATGATGATGCAATGAAAAGAGTGTGGAGTTCAATAACAACCACAACACTTACTGGTCAAGTCACCTTGAATATCTTACTTTAGTATTTTGAGGTTATTTCATCACCTCTAACATGGAATCATCTATCTACATCACTGTTGCTATGATAAATGCTTGATATAAGTGCAAGTATTTTATCAAGTATACAGTTGTGATCCTTTTTGATATCATCACCATGAAAATGAACATTAATAAGACCCTGGTGTGGAGGGATAACATGGGGAGAAATGCCAAATATAGGTGATGCGGGAGGCAGCAAACCATCTTGCCATGTATGTACCTATGCAACAGTCCTGCATGATCTGCACATGTACCCCAGAAACTAGAGTACAATAAAGTAAAAATTTTTTAAAAATCCCTTAAACAAACCATCAAAACTAATATAATTATAAATAAATATATGTGTACATGAAAAAAATAAGACCCTTAGCTGTTACTGAGAGACATAGGTTATTATTCTCCACACAGCAAAACTATTCAGTAATCTGCCTCTGTTACTAAAGTATATATGTAAAGGGTTGTCATGGAGAGTAATCATTCACCCTATGATTGCAATTTTAGCCAGTGTTTCATTAAACTCTATCATTGTCTCAATGGTAGATCCAGAATTCTACACAGAAAAATGTCTATGGCAACAACTTCAGGGATCATGGAACTTGTCTTGAAGGGATTTGTCTTGAAGGCAATTTTTCACTAGCAAGTATATATTTTTACTTAATATTATAAAACAATAAAAATATGAATTCTAAAGATACCTTTTTTGCACTCTCAATAATGTGAAAATATCAGCATGCCACATCAAAATATAATATTATTATTTGGGGAAGTCATGGATATAGCAGGGGGCTAAACCTCTGCCACTAAAGCGTGCCACTACTTGCTAGCCTTGTCACTACTTAAAATTCCTGCCCTTAATTCTACAATCATGTTCTCGTCCTCCTCTTTACTTTCTTCCTCTATTTGTTCATTGATATCCTCTACCAAGGTTTTTGGCTTATCATTAGTCAATTAGAGTGACCCCTTTCTACCAGTAGTGAACTGATTAGTTCTATCACAACAGGGACAACTTGGTGTCTTGGCCTTCTCAAATATTTTCATTACTGTTCACACCTTAAAAGACCATCCTTGTCACCAGAAATGCTTTTTAACTTATAGTTTTGATTCTTGAGGTTGCTCCCCAAAGCTGATCTCTGAATTTAAAAAATCATTTTAAATTTTCTACAAAAGAAATGAGTGAAAAAAATCAAAGCAACTTACTACAGGAAGAAACGTAATTTATTAACAACATGTAGTTGTCAATAAAACAGCTTATTTTTATTTTTATTCAGAGGAGGTGATTTTGGTTTAGTGGAGACACAAGCAAAATATAATAGCTGATTTCAAAGAACTTCTTTAAAAATCCCAACAACCAATTTTAATTACTTCATCAACAATTCACATTTATTGAGCATCCACTGGAGCAATTTGGAATGAAACCATGAAAGCTCTCTGTCTGTGAGATATAAAACCCCTGGAAAAGTCTCTTGAGTACTAACAATCACAAACATCCAGAAAGCACGTCACTTTGTATTACATGCACTCAGAAAAGATAAAAATTTGCTTCTATAACAAGCTGGACCCTAGTTTATTAAGTGCATCAACAATTTACCATTTAAGGAAACTTGGAGAGGATCAACAAAACTTAAGGATCCTGGCCAAAAACAGTAAGTCCAAAAGCTTGTGAAATTTTCCATCAAACTTGGGAAAAGACTTTGTGTTTTCAGCATGCCTGGGACTTAACAGAAATATAAGGCAGGGCATCAAGACTGTCACATGGCAGATACTAATTGTTCCGATTAAAGTCTAACAAGCTTGCTTCCCTGCTGCTCAGAGACTGTCTCTGACTTTTGATCCTGACATCTGTGTCTTACAAGAATTTCACTCTGCTCTGACATTCCTTCTGATGTTGATCCAGGAATTAATGGATTGTGAAAAAGCGGCAGGATATCATTTAAAAAATAGAATTCCTAGTGTACAAGTGATGAAAAGGTATCAGAATTCACATACTTTTGTCTGATACCAACACCACTCTCAGGTTTGGGTGTTTTGGTTTTTTAATGCTAATCCAAAATAGGACTAAAAATAAAATTTAGTTATAAAGTTATAACAAAATAGTAATTCAATGTTCTTCCATCATGTAGGAAAAATACATGTTTTTATAAAATACTAAAGTAAATGCCATATGAAATAATCTGGTCTGAATGACTACTTTTATATAGAGTTGATCATAGATATACAGTTGATCAATGTTTATAAGGAATCTGGTAGTTTTATATGAAGAAAATGCTCATATATGCTTAGAAAATTAAACAGCTTTTAAAAAGTGACTTGAAACTTGTCCTGGTAATACTTATGCTATCTTTCTAATAATTTATAATATGTTTGGAGATTTAGGACTCTAGTAAAGTTTGATCAAAAAGGGGAATTTTAATTAAGGAAAGTATCTGTAATTTATAATACAAAGAAACTTTAAATTAAAACTGTCTAAAGATGTGTTTTAAATTAAGGAATTCTCTTCAGGATTGAAATTTTACACATCAGAAGATACTGCCTTGCATTTCATGATTCTGGATAATTACTAGATGCCAGTGGATAACTTAAACATAGCTTAGATTCACTGACATTAATGTGTGACATGCATTACAGAATATATTTAGTAATTTTAAAAGAAAAAGTAAAAGGACTTTTGAAAAACCAGGAAGAAGTGCCAGGTTGGCAATGATATAAATTTTGAGTAAGGAAAAAATTCTCCTTTTTGTCACAATGATCAGAAAGTCAACAATTTAAAAAGGAACACAAGTCAATTGTTAGATCTATAATTAATGTAAAAATTAATAAGGTTAGACATTTTATTCATCTATTCAAGCAAATATCTAATTTTCATATTTAAAAGAATATTATTTTTAAAAGGAACAAATTTCTGTTAACTTTGTTTAAATAGACTGCTTTAGTAATTTTTATATTTCATGTTATTTCCAGAAATAAGGTGACAAGTTCATTAAAATCAATAAAATTTATTGAGAGCATGCTATCATTGGCTACTAATAGCCAACCTATATTGATGGGGTTTTTTTATTATCTTATAATGATATGTAATTATTTAAAACTTTGCATGTTCACTTTTTTTTTTTTTTTTTTTTTTTTTTTTTTTTTTTGAGACGGAGTTTCGCTCGTTACCCAGGCTGGAGTGCAATGGCGCGATCTCGGCTCACCGCAACCTCTGCCTCCTGGGTTCAGGCAATTCTCCTGCCTCAGCCTCCTGAGTAGCTGGGATTACAGGCATGAGCCACCATGCCCAGCTAATTTTTTGTATTTTTAGTAGAGACGGGGTTTCACCATGTTGACAAGGATGGTCTCGATCTCTTGACCTTGTGATCCACCCGCCTTGGCCTCCCAAAGTGCTGGGATTACAGGCTTGAGCCACCGCGCCCGGCTGCATGTTCACATTTTTATGACATGTCAAGCTTCCAAGTATTCCAGAAATATATGAGCACTAGCCAATTGAGTATTACTTGCTCTTAGGAGAAAAAAAAACTTTCTAGCCCCCAAATCTTCTCTAATTGGCTCTTGCTACTTATCCTCTCTTAGAGCACGTTCCACACTTTACAATATCGATGATTGTCAGTCCACTCCATTAGACTTAAAACTTCTTAAGGACAAGGACCAGGCCTATTATCTTTATTGTTATATCCCTGAACTTAGAGGGTATTTATTAAATGAACAATGGATAATGAATGAATGTGACTTACTAGCTTACCTCAGTGGTTTCTTTGTATCTATTATTTTATGTTTCCTTAAATACTCCTTAAATAAGAGAAGGGTATAAAATATGTAATATATCTAATATTATTAAATTAAAATTAAAATTATTAATAAATTTGTGTCACCTGTATACTTTTACTTTGTGGCCATTTTATAGAGTTGAACATCTGTCATATAACAAAATATTCATGCTCAAATATGGCTTGAATATTCTTTAAAAGTATCGACTGTACTTAAAGATAGCAAGCCTAGAAAAGTGCGATATTCAGATCAGGAAGAAAATGCTACAATATCTACAATTACATCTGCACTCAGAATAGCTTCTTAAAAGTCTCTTGACATGTGTCATTTTCACCCAGTACCCTTTTTTTCTCCCACCTTTCATTTCTAAAATAGTCAACCACTAAATAAAAATATATTAATAAGTGGTACCCAAACTAAAATACAAAACAGGGCAAGAGAGAGAGAAAAAAAAAAGACAATGAAATGCAAGATGAAGTGTTAAATCAGAAAGGGGCTGGCTACATTAAGAAAAATAAAATTTTGAAATTTGCAAGAGTTGGACAGGGATTTAAACGTATGATACATGACAGTGGGATAAAAATAAGACGGTTGGGAGGAAAGAAGTGAAAATGAAGAGAACAAATTAGACAAGCCACTCATTGTAAATCCTTAAAAGACTGTAGCTCACCATCAATACACAAGATGTGTGAGAGCTAGCATATCTATTTTTATGCTGCTCGGTTTTTTTTCTCTTGTGTGCTTTTAAAGTATAAAATGGTATTTGCTTTTAAATAAACCAATTTTGTATTTCCAGTTTGCTTCAGTTTGATACAGGCAAGGGTATACAATGTGAATTTTTCATCTTCCTCCATAGCGCATTGCAATGTCAAAAATCTCAAAAGTAGTTTGAATCATGCACCATGAAAAAATACAAGACACATAGACTATGCACCCAGGTACCCTGCAGCATAGGTCTCCACTCCAGTCACCAGTCTGACACGATGGACACTGTGGTTCTCTCAATACTAGCCATTCTCTTTTAACTTTAAAAGACTGAACTTTAAAGCTATACAATTTTATGCCAGGTGCAATGGCTCACACCTCTAATCCCAGCACTTTGGGAGGCAGAGGCAGGTGGATTGCTTGAGTCCAGGTGTTTGAGATCAGCCTGGGTAACATGGCAAAACCTCATCTCTACCAAAAAAAAAAAAAAAAAAAAAAAAAACTGCAAGAATTAGTTAACTGTGGTGGCATCTGCTTGTGGTCCATGCTACTTGGGAGGCTGAGGTGGGAGGATCACTTGAGCCCAGGAGGTGGAGTTGGCAGTGAGCCAAGATTGTGACATTGCACTCCAGCCTAGACAACAGAGCAAGGCCCTGTCTCAAACAAACAAACAACAAAGTTACACAATTTTAGCCAAGACAACTTTGTATTCCTCCAAATTTATAACAATGAGATAAAATCAAAAAAGAATATCAAAAGGACATAACCAGGCTCAGAACCAAGATAACCAACATAAGAGAGAAGAAAGGATTGAAGTTCTTGGACTACTGGTTCCAAAGTGTGGAAACAGATAGAGTCTGTTGAGAGTTTGGTTCCTCTGTTCCACATATGCAGAAGTTCAATGAAGGCATTTCCCAGGAAAAAGGCTAGGAAAAAAACAAGTAAACAAAAACCAGCAGCTAAGCCACCGCTTGGAAAGATGACTTTACGGAAAGCTGAGGGGATGGATGGAGGGCAGTGGAAGGAAATAGAATACATGACTTTGCCGATTAAAAATTCCAACATGCATTGAAAGGCTGGGTTCTGGACTTGCTGGGAGGCAGGGAAAGCAATAAAAAAACTTCTTCTGGACAGTGAAAGGTGAGCACAGAGGAAAGGATGAGAGAAAAAATAACCAAAAATTTCATTTCAATGAGACTGCAAACCAAAATGCCAAAGCAGATAAAAAAAATAAAATGTCATGAAAGACAGCTAAAAAATGTTGAACAATGAAAGATGAATTAATTTAGATGAAATAAGCATTCTAGTATGCTGTAAGAGATAAACAAATTATTCATAAAGAAAATAATAAAAAGGCAAAAATGAACCTGGAGCAAGCGGATACTAAAAAGAATCAATTACAAATAGTGAGAAAACTATAGTGTCCCACTCACCCCCTAGAACTGAGCACTTGCATTCTGACCAGAGAAGCTGAAGCAGAGGCTTGCTCTGTTTCTGAGGTCACAGGGATAGTTTGCAGTCACTCGTTGCAGACTGAGACACCTACATAACGGCTGCTCTAGATTCCCTATGTCATCCATTGTCATGATCTGATACGGCATCATCTCTGAGCCTAACCTAGGCTTCTCACTCCTACCCAGAGGCTTCCCTGTTGATGCTGAGGTGGAGGATGCCATGGGAACATGTTTGGTGTTCTCATATGTACAGTCCAGGAGTGTGGAAGAGTTGATATCTCCTTCCACAAAAGATACCTGTCCCAATAGTTTTATAGGTTATATTTTATAAACCTGTAAGGAATAGATCATTTATATATCCTTGTCCCAATGATAAGAAAAATATAAAAGTTAGCTATCAAAATTCTACAGAAAACATAATTTTGAATAATAAAATTTTAGAAGCACTGATTCTATTAAAGATAAGATATCACAATCACTGCTTCTATTCAACATTACACTGGAATATTGACCCAACACAACAAAACAAAGAAAAAAGAAAATGTCAAGTCAGAAAGCTTTTAAAACTCTCCTTGTATACAAATAATACAAATTCTACAAACGAGAGCATCTACAAGGACCAATAGTAACATTCAAAAAGTGCAGCCTTCTCATATAACATCAATAAGCAACCGGAAATGTACTCATAATTTTAAAATTCCATTTTTAGTGTTTGCAATTTCTGTGGTGCAATTGCTCCTACCATGTCCAATTTCAAGGTATATGACTTGAATATGGTGTTGGGAAGAGATGTACATAATTGGCTCTATAAGTACTATAAGCCAATCATGGCATACCATTGCTAATACATGCCAAATTTGGTTGATGAATAAAGTTTTACTTAGAGGGAAGTGTATAGCATAAGACATGCTTAATCGCATTAAGAATGACTTAAATAATCAATTTATGTGTTCAAGAAGGTAGAAAAAATACAACGCCCCAAATATAAGGTGATACCAAGAAAAACAATAAGATATGCAAGCCCCTTGTATATAAAGTAACAAAATATTATTTAAGGATAAAAAAAGATGGCCTGAAAAAAATATAGAAATATACACACCATATTCCTAGATAGGGAGTTCCAATATCATAGTATTCCATATTAAATGGGATTTGAATAGATTGAAAACTTTTATCGAAACAAACCAAATGGTGGCCAGGAACAGTGACTCACACTTGTAATTCCAGCACTTTGGGAGGCCAAGGCCCATGGATTACTTGAGGTCAGGAGTTCAAGACCTGCCTGGCCAACATAGTGAAACCCCGTCTACACAAATATACAAAAATTAGCCAGGCATGGTGGCAGACGCCTGTAATCCCAGCTGCTCAGGAGGTTGAGGCAGGAGAATCTCTTGGACACGGGACGTAGAGGTTGCAGAGAGCCAAGATTGTGCCACTGCACTCCAGCCTGGGCAACACAGCAAGACTCTGTCTCAAAAACAAAACAAAACAAACAAACAAACAAACTCAGATGGCAAATGGCTTAATAAAAAGGTAAGAGAACCTAACTTTTCTCTCCTTTTGTTGCAGTCCTTCAAATTCAGTCACGCCATTTCCACTCTGTATAAAGTAGAATTGGCACTGACAGCACTCTCAGTAGGCTTTGGATTCTGAGCCAATGGAATATCACCATAGGCACCTTCTTATCTATAAGAGTTTTCTCTTAATTCAGCAAACCCGTCAGTCACACTGTGAAACCTTTGTGCTGGAGGAATTCTAGGTCACAATATATAAGATAATCATATTACTGTTTATCTACAAGAGGCCTGAACAAACTACAACCTAAAGTCCAAATCCAGCCTGTTGTTTTTGTAAATAAAGTTTTATTTACATATTGTCTATGGCTCCTTGTATGGTACAAGGAGCTTAGTAGTTGTAACAGAGATTAATAGTTGTAAGAGAGACTTTATGGTATATAAAGCCAAAAATATTACTATCTAAGCCTTTCCAGAAAAGAATTACAGACCGTTGGCCTAGAATATGACATAACATTGCCTTTTAAAAAAGCATACTGTAAACATATTTAAGAAGTTAGGTTTGGCTATCTAGGATAATAATTGACAGTACTGCTGGGGTGATACTTCCAGAGTTAATGTTATTGGATCACAAAAAGGAAAGGTACTTTGTCTGCTTCTTTTTTTTTTTTTTTTGAGATGGAGTTTCACTCTTATTGCCCAGGCTGGAGTGCAATGGCATGATCTTGGCTCACTGCAACCTCCACCTCCCAGGTTCAAGCAATTCTCCTGCCTCAGCCTCCCAATAGCTAGGATTACAGGCATATGCCACCACGCCCAGCTAATTTTGTATTTTTAATAGAGACAAGGTTTTTCCATGTTGGTTAGGCTGGTCTCAGACTCCCGACCTCAGGTGATCTGCCTGCCTCATCCTCCCAAAGTGCTGGGATTATAGATGTGAGCCAAGGTGACCAGATTATCTGCTTCTTTTAAGCATGATTCTTATTCTTTTGACCAATTAAGAGCAGAAATAGTTCTTACAGATTTCTTGAGTAGATGCCAATATTAATTCCATCACATGAGTTCCAATAGTATTTTAAAATTATTAATAATTTACCCTGGTAAAGTTATACATAGGTATTTCCAATCACTTACATTCACATTAGCCCTCTTAGCCTTAGCAATCTAGAGTTGTCAGATTTGCAAATAATAATGTAAGATACATTTTTTTAAGCCCATTCAAAAATGGGCGAAGGATATGAACAGATACTTTACAAAAGAAGACATACAGGAGGCCAACAAACATATGAAAAAATGCTCATCATCACTGGTCATCAGAAAAATGCAAATCAAAACCACATTGAGATACCATCTCACACCAGTTAGAATGGCGATTATTAAAAAATCAGGAAACAACAGATGCTGGAGAGGATGTGGAGAAATAGGAACACTTTTACACTGTTGGTGGGAATGTAAATTAATTCAACCATTGTGGAAGACAGTGTGGTGATTCCTCAAGGACCTAAAAATAGAAATCCCATTTGACCCAGCAATACCATTATTGGGTATATATCCGAAGGATTATAAATCATTCTACTACAAGGACACGTGCACACGAATGTTCATTGCAGCACTGTTTACAATAGCAAAGACCTGGAACCAACCCAAATGCCCAACGATGATAGACTGGATAGGGAAAATGTGGTACATATACACCATGGAATATTACACAGCCATCAAAAACGATGAGTTCACGTCCTTTGTAGGGACATGGATGAACCTGGAAATCATCATTCTCAGCAAACTGACACAAGAGCAGAAAATCAAACACCGTATATTCTCACTCATAGGCGGGTGTTGAACAATGAGAACACATGGACACAGGGAGGGGAGCACTACACACTGGGGTCCGTTGGTGGAAAATGGGGGAGGGGCGGGGGGATGGGGAGGTGGGAAGAGATAGCATGGGGAGAAATGACAGATACAGGTGAGGGGACGGAAGGCAGCAAACCACACTGCCATGTGTGTACCTATGCAACAATCTTGCATGTTCATCTCATGTACCCCCAAACCTAAAATGCAATAAAAAAAATAAAATTAAAAAAAAGATACATTTTTTAATTTGAACTTTATTTAAACATTTGAATTTTAAAGAAACAATGAATAATTTTCAATATAATTATGTCCCATGAAATACCAGAGACATAGTTATGCTAAAAATTATTTGCTGTTTATCTGAATTTCAAATTTAACTGGTTATCCTATAATTTATATGGCAACCCTACTTCTATCTCAAAAGCTGAACCTTACCTCATATGTATATATATCTACTATGTACCCATAAAAATTAAAAATGAAAAAAATAAAAGCTGAATCTTACTCTCCTATCACTGTCCCCAATGACCATGAACATTCCTGGGACAGATGAATTTTAGATGACTTTAACAGAATTTTTTAAATAAATACTTACCTCATATTCAAGGCCAATGGATAAAAAGAATCATCAATGGATACTAAAACCAGTAGGTTAAAAGTTGTTATGAAAAATGAATATTTGTGGCCGGGCATGGTAGCTCACGCCTGTAATCCGGAAGCAGGAGCAGTGGGGAACAAATGTCTCTAACATCGAACTGAGGAAGGAAGTGGCTTTTTATTCGGCCTGCGGGGAGTGACAGTCTCATTCACCGAGCTCCCCAAGCTGCAGCTTCTCTTCTCTTTTATAGGTTTACAATGCTAAAGGGGAAACTGAGGTGGAACTATGTCATTGTCCATTTGCTGGACGTCCAACCTTACAATCTTTTGGCTTCATTGATTTGCTAATTCAAATGCAGTGTGAGCAGGGAGCGGCAGGGGAGGGGGCTTACAGAGAAAAGACAAAAGCAACAAGTTGTTTGTTGGCAGAGGTGTTTCCAGGAGAGAGCCCGGTCCATGGAGACATGGGAGCGTGAACCAGTGCTGGGCTCTAGCCAGCAGGGATAACATTCATTTGCAGCTTTTTCAAGGTTAACAGATAGCAGAGATGCTGCGAACTAAAAAGGGAGTCATTTTCCCAGCTCTTTGGTATTTTATTTTATTTTATTTTTCTTCTTCACTCTCCTTCCCATTTGGAAGAGGTGGGAGGGAGAAGGTGAAATTGAAGGAGGCGAGGGGGTCTCCCCTCTCAATCCCAGCACTTTGCGAGGCTGAGGTGGGCAGATCACGAGGTCAGGAGTTCAAGACCAGCCAGGCCAATATGGTGAAACCCCATCTCTACTAAAATACAAAAATTAGCTGGGAATGGTGGCGCACACCTGTAATCCCAACTACTCAGGAGACTAAGGCAGGAGAATTGTTTGAACCAGGGAGTTGGAAGTTGCAGTGAGCCAAGATGCCACTACTGCACTCCAGCCTGGCAACAGAGGGAGACACCACGTCAAAGAAAAGCAAAAAGCAAAAATATGAATATTTGCATGCTGCTCACAGATTGTTTGCGGTTAAAAAGGGAAAAGTATAACTTTATACTTTTACCTCAAAGCCCTTTGCTGAGAGTGGAATGAGGATAAGTTCCAATAAGTTCCTGGTGATGTCAGGTACCTGAATCTATCCACGTCCTCAGATAATGAGGTCTGAATCTGAGGTCCATGGATTTCTAAGGCATCTGTGGATAGAATTGTGGTGATTCATGACCTTCAATGGAGAAAAGATGAAGTCTCTATTTATTCTAACTTCTTATTAAAATGTAACATGTCCTTCCATTATAAATGCAGACATCACATTACAGTGTGTTTAGCAATACCTGGGACTTTCAATATGAGAAATCACAGATATTTTGATAAAACGTTACAGTTGTATATTTTTAAATATTGTTTATACTCAACTTTGAAATAGAAACAGGAATAGGAAGCAAAGTTTTGTTTATTATTACTAAAAATGTTGCAAATAACAAAATCCTACATTACAAAGATTCAGTACTGCATACTTTTATATCTTCTTTGATGAAAGCCGGTATAGCATGGCATACCGTGGGAAATTACTTAACCCTTATGTACCTCTTTCCTCATTTCCACAATGAGATAATAATTGAACCTGTAAATGGGGTTGTTTTAAAGATTAAATGAAATAACATATGTAAAAGTGCTCAGGCCTGTGGCTAGTACACAATAAGCAACATGAAATGTTTGTTATTACTAAAACTAAATATTTTTAAGGTGATATTATAAATATTATGCGAAATGTTATAAAGGTAAATTCTGATTATAAAACATAAAAGCTATAAAACCAAGCTAATCAGAAGTGTGTTCATGTATGTCTTCTTTGATTAATTCTTTCTTCCCAACTGGTAATTGTGCCACAAATAAGTATTGAATGAGTTATTCTGTTCCTAGCTAAAACAGGTAACCAAATGAGAACTATATTATCTTCTTTCTACCCATTTTACCAGCACACCTGCATGTGTGCTCACAAATTCCATCCTTTTCCCGTTACATCAGATGAACTGTCTACTCTCCTGCAATTATATGACTGATCTTTTACAACACCAGTTTTTCCTCCTTTATCTGATTATTTCTATTTTGCAAGCAAACATACCTTAATATAATTCACTTTAAGAAACCCTCCCCTGACCACTCAGCCCCTACTCTGCTTACCTCTACTCTGCATACCTTAACATTCTGAAAAAGTTGTCTATATTTCTTCCTCTCTACTTTTTCCCATTTCCCTCAACTTACTCAAATCAGATTTTCATCCTCACCACACCACCCAAAGGGTTCTTCTTAAGGTCACTAAAAACCAACATCTAGTCAAGACCAGTGGTAATTTTCCATTGTCTTCCCACTTTAATCAACAGCAATATCTGACAGGCTTCATCATTCCCTCCTTAAATATTTTCTTCTGTGAGTTTTGTGCCTTAACAACCACCTATTCCTTTTCAGCTTCTTTAGTTGAACCTTCCTTTACTCAGCCACTGGACATTGCAGGGTCCCAACTTCTGTTAGCTTTCTTTTCTTTATCCATCCTCTCACACTTGGTGATGTCAACCATTTCTGTGGGTTTACTTACTATCTATATTAAAATTTACATATTAAACTTGTATCTCTTACCCAGATCTCTTTTCTGTCTGTCCAATTACCTACTCAGCATCTTGGCTTGACTATCTAATGGCAGACAACCTCCCCTGTACCCCAGTCTTCTTCATTCAGTAAATGGAGCCAACGTTCTGGGCTCAGGCTAATGAAGTAGAACACATCTTGCATTCTTGGCTTTCCCTCGCACCCAATATCTAATCCAATGCTAGATTCTTTCAGAACTATTTCCAAAATATATCCTGAGTCTTATAATTCCGCATAATTTTCACTACAGAGTTCATGCAAATCAACTTCTACTGGATAATTCAGCAGCCTCCACTCTTTGGAGGTTTGTCTGCCTCCACGCTTACCCTACAATGCCTCCTCTACATAGGAGTCAGCATTATCTTTTTGATGCACACATTAGATCATGTCACCTCCATGCTTAAAACTCCCCAATACCTCCCAAGCGTGAAAAAGAAACTCCTTATTATGCTCCACAAAGCTCTCCACAATCTGCATGATCCCCACCTCATCCACTCCCAGTCATCATACTACATCCCAATGGCCTTATTCCTCTGCTCTTCAAATGTACCACTCTGTCCTACACCAGGGCCTTTGCACTTACTTTTGCTTCTTCTTAGAAAGCTCTTCCCCCAATAAGTTCACATGACTGGATCTTTCTTATCTCCTCAGAGACTGCCTTATCAACAAAAACCAAACCACTAACCATTCTCCAAAACGATGTCCTATTTCATGTTCTTGAGAGCATCCAACAGCAACTGAAATTAACTTTCTTCATGTTCTGCCCTACCCCTCAGTAAGCTCTTTAAAGCAAGAACTCAGCCTTGTATACATCTACATTTCTCAGTTCCTAGATTGCTTGGCAAATAATAGGTACTCAAATGAATACACGCCATTGAATGTGGAATTTGAGGGGTCAGGGGAACATGATGTTCAACGGCTACTTGGAAATTCAGGGTCTGAGTAGAAATACAAAATTTGTAGTCACTGACACAGAGGTAGGTATATATACACACTACTGAAGCTACCCAGAAAGAAACAGTAGGAAAAGAAGTCAGAAGTGTCCTGGACTTAAATAAGTTAAGTATGTTCCCTCTAAGGAAACATATGTGGCAAAGGCAGGGAGAGGTAGTGATTTTAAAAAAGGAAAACACAATTAATAGTCTGAGAGGAGAAGTAAGACTCAAAAGAGTTCAGAAAAGCCAGGGAGAATATGGCTTTCCAAATCAATTAAATAGTGTCAAATATTACAGAGTGGTTGAAGATGATAGAAAGCCAGTGAATTGAATAACTATGGATCATTATTACCCTTTTCTACCTTTACTTAATTAACTGTATTTTTAAAATTAAAGAAACTCAAATGAAATAAAAAGTTCTGGAACATTTATAATATATGGTTGACATATCTCACAGGGGCAGTTTTCAGGCAGAGCTGATTGAGACAGAGTCTGCAGAGTCTGATTGAGGCAAAAGTCATTTAAAGGGTTGAGCAATGACTGAGTAGTAAGAACAATAAAGCAGAGAAAAAAACTCCTCTTCCGAGTTGTTTAGCAACATAGAGGAATGCTGGAAAGGTATATCAAGAGAATAGAAGAATTGTAGAAAGACCTCTTCAAGCAAGGATAAAGGAATAAGCATGAATGGGAGAGAGGCCAATACATAGAGATAAAGGAAAGTACAAGAAAGAATGACGGTCAGTCCGCCAGACACAATGAGATGATGTGGGACCAGAGAAAACAAACAAACGGGGTTAGCCTTGCAACAAGTAGAGTCATTTCTTCCTCCTTTCATTTTCATTAATTGAATGAGCAAATATAAATGTCTACCAGTGTCTGATACATGGGAGGTGTTTGATAAATCTTAGTTTCTCCCCACACCTATGCCCATATAGTTCTTACCAGAAATTAATCATTCTTCAAGTATATGAAAGAATTTGGTGTGCCAGCTTCTCAGGCTGCCAGAACTTTCTGGTTTTCTCTGCTTTTTTGAGTGAAGCAAGCCAGTGCCCTCCAAAGCAAAGAGAAGGTGGTTCTTTCACAGAAGAACCCTTTACATGGCTGAAGACATTCTATGTAACTGACTACCAATTGTTCCCAGTTCCAGTGAGGTACTATACTCCTGTGTGGTCCCAAAGTAGGTACCTGAGGAAAGTTTATTGATTGAATGACTAATAGCATTTATAGTTAGCATTTACTGGGCTCTTATTGTGGAGTTAAGAATGAGCCAAGCACTATTCCCAGACCTTTTCATATATTAATTCATTAATACTAACCCTAAGATATCTTCATTCAATAAATAAAACCTTGAAGCACAAACAGGATTATCTTACTCACATTCACGTGGTAAGAGGCAGAGTAGGGATTTGATCCCTACTCTTAACCTCTGAATTCTACTGCCTCCCTGTATCCATGAATGGATAAATATCTCTATCCCCCTGGAATCTATTATTTCTCTATCTAGGCAAGGAAGTTTCATAAATTCTCAAGAAGCCTATTTTGCAGAGACAAAACTTACTTGGTTATCTATGGACTACTTCAGAAAACATTTATGACTTTTAAACTTGAGACAAAGGGACTGCTCTCATCTTTACATGATCATCTGTCCTGACTCCATGAGCATATTCAAGACTCCATCTTTAGCAGTCAGACTGAGCTTGGGGATCAGAGTTAGACTGTATTTCTCACATTACATTATTCAAACTATCCTAACCATAAAATCTACCAATATATAATAATTATTATGACAATAAAGCACATATGACGTCTCAACTGACTAGACTAGGATGCACTCAATTTTCTATTTAAGACCATATGTATTTCTCAGAAACAAATATTTATTATTCATAATTGCACAATTGCATCCTCAAAATGAGTGACTACTATCCGCATTCCTACTACCTGAATTGTTTTTCAATTATTTGCCTTATCACCCCATCCCACCTGCACTGTTTTAAGTTGTGAGGCCTAGGGATTTGAGAGTTAATTTCAGTATGAGATGAATCAAACATGCTTCCTGAATTGAGATTACATGAGTTAATTACTTACAGACATGCCTAGATACTTTGTTCTTTAATCAGAAAATATTCAAATGGAATAATCATTTTCAGTATTTTTAAGGTCTCCGGTATATAAGCTGTCAATGGTGCAGTTTTCTTTTTGGTATTTTCTGCTACAGGAATACATAATATAGAGTCCATAAGTAGTTATAGTTTAAGTTCCATGTAAGGTGTCATAGAATATCTCAACCTCCAGGTTAATTTATTGAGCTTTAAAAAAATAGCTAAGTAAGTTAGGTAATACCTTTTAAAGTTTTATAATGTAAATAAATGAATTAATTTTTATAGTAGTAATATAAACTTTTATACTCACAATCACAAACATAAATTCTATATGCATGAAACATTTTATTGTAAAAAATAAATATACTAGAGGACAAATATACTCTTACAATGTGAAAACTTTGTTTTCCTGATTAAAAGAAACAAGAAACTACTTTTTTTTTAAAGTGGCAGAGGTGATTAAGTAGAAATTTAACTGCTATATACCAAAATGTGTAACTCAGAGGACAAACCTAGGGAGAAATGTATTACATTTTTATATAACTGGTCATTTAAACACACTTACCCCATAAGGCATGTTTTCAATTCAGTAAGAAAGATGAACATACCTAACTGGGTAAGGATATGAATGGGTGAATTATTATAAAATACAAGTGAATAATAAACCTCCAGAAATATATTTAACTTCACTAATAATTAACAGATTTTTTTAATGAGATTTAAAAAAAATCTATCAGGCTAACATGGATTAACAAAAGCGAAGATGCAAGTAAATGGCATATTAATTCATCTTTGGATACAATGCAGGCTCAAACTTCTTTTTAGCTATTAGGAAATATCTGGGGGAAAATTAAATCTGTTTCTTTTTTCAATAATTCTAATTCTAGGAGTTCATATTCAGTATTACTAGCAGAAATATGCAAAACTCTGTGTCCAAGAATATTAACTGCAGGGCAGCAATGCTCTTTATAATAGAAATTGGAAGAAACCTAAATATCCATTAGTAGTTACATATAACTATTATGTAAGATGTGGTAAAACTGTACTATGTGAAGAGGAAACTCTTCTGGATGCCTCTGTCCTCCCAGGAAGAAGCTTTTCTCCTTCTCTCTGCCCCTCTTCTGCTCTTCCTTATTAGATGATCAAGACATGGACATGTGCATTGGTGCAACTGTGTAAGGTCATCATCTGTATAAAGCCCAATCTCCTCTCTCTCTCTCTCTCTCGCTCGCTCGCTCTCACTCTCACTCTTGCTCTCTCTCTCTTTCTCTCCTCTCTCTCCCCTCTCTACTTCTGTCTCTCCTCTTTCTTTCTCTCTGTTTGGCTTGCTACTCTTTTTCTACCAGGGCAGTGGTTTGCTGTCCTCCAAGAAAGACATGCAGCTCTTCATTCACTTCACCCAGTCTGGATGGATAATATCAATTCAGGGACTATTTTAGCCTCACGTCAAATGCTCTTCTCAAATTTAGTCTTATCATTAGTAAAGTAGAGGCTGAATTTTAATTCTTCTCAGGTTCCTGAGTCTATTTATCAATTTGTTTAACATCTAAAATAGGAGTATTAAATCCCCAAAGCCTAACAAAGACATTAAAAGTGGTCACCTTCTACGTATTGACATGTAAAGAGGTCCATGACACAGTAGATAATAAAACAAGAATATTACTTATATTACAGACTATTACTTGTTTATAAAAAGGGAGCATGTGTGAGTCATATATTAGAAAAAAAGAAGTATTTATATTGTTAAGTATGTACATATGTACATGTATCTACACACATATATATGAATATGCCTAGAAAATGTTATTAACAGCAATTATCTTTGGGGAATAGTTTTGGTGGGGGAGACTTTCATTTTACACTTTATAAATTTCTGTAATTTTACAAAAGATCATTCATTCATTTATAGGACAATTGCTACATTTAAAAAAGATGGATAAAAATATTATTTCATTGTGAAAATGAAGTTTTTTCATCAAAATAAGGTGAATAGGTGAACACATGGTGCCTTCATTCTTTCTGTTGTACTGTTGCAAACAGTAAGTCTCCATAATTAGAAACGTGTGCATATAAAATCCCCCAGACTATTACAAATTAGTCTTTATTTACCAAGGTGAAAATCCTGGAACAAGGGTTAACACTTTACCTATATGAAACTTTAGTTGATGAGGCATAAAATTATGAACAACAATTTTTAAAAGAACATTTCAAAATGTATAATGTGAAAGTAGATTTAAGCATTTAAAATAACAGTAGAACTTGATTTTAAAAAAATTTTTTTAAGAGTCAAATTCACTCTACTGCACAGTGGCAGGATCTGGAGGAATTATCAGTGGGCCTGAGATAGGTAAAATCCTCAGTGTGGTGGGGAGGGGAGGCACCTCCTGACCAAGACCTCACTGAGCATTATGCAGATTAGAAAGAGCCAAACAGGCTCTGATTCCCCCCAAGGATTGATGAACAAGTACAAAATAATAGGAAGTGACAGGAAACAGACGACTGAGGTCTAATTTAATGTCATTTGTAGAAACAATATACTTTAAATTGGTCTTTAGAAATTACAGGTTACAAATAAGATCACAGAAATGTGTTTTTATCATTTTAGTTCACTAATACAAGTTTCTCTGTGAAGAGAAAGGACTATTTGTTCTATAATACAGATAAATTTCAAATATATGCTAATTTAGGGTAATTTATGCTTCTTACCTTCAATAATTTAACATAAGAAATAAATTATTATAAACACTTCCATAAATATGAAGATGCAAATTAATATTTTCATATGTTTAATATTTTAAAATATTCATGTCATATAAATCTAACCAGGACATTTTAACAGTTACATATTAAACTGATGTATATACACAAATACAAGTGAGTTATTTCATCAAATCTATGTTCGAAATGGGAGAGAAGTCCCACAATTTAAAAATTAAACTTATCCAAAGCAAATTCAAATGTCTGAACAACTAAAAATAGAAATTTCTTAGAAGTGCAGTGGCTCACACCTGTAGTCTCAGCAACTTGGAAGGCTGAGGCAGGATACCTTGAGCCCAGGAGTTTGAGGCCTGCCTGGGCAACATAGTGAGACTCAGTTCTTCAAAAATAAAATAAATAATTCATAAATAAATAAATTTTAAAAGTAAGAAATTTCTGTTGAATACTACTATTATAATTAGAGGTTATGACTTGTGTATTTGTAGATGGGACATATTCATAATATAGATGTGTATGTCATGTGTATATGCAGTTACAAAATTTCCAGTTAACCAAAATTTTAAATCTTTTTTTTAGCCACCACTTAAAACTTGCCAGCTACTTCTTTGCCTAAAAATGGAGGCAGCGGATCTCCTTTAAAATCGGGCCTTTTTCCTTCTAAAATGAAGCTCTTGAGTGGTCCTTGTTTCATAAACATAAAGGAAAAAGTCAGTTAATGCTCTGGGGAAAGAGTGTGACAGATTTTTATTTAAGGCTGCCCATCTCATACCTCTGCCATGCAGAGCCAAGGAGCATTTAGGGCAGAATGTGATGGAGTTCCTGCTCTCTTCCCTTTAGAGCAATTACAGCTGTTAGTGCAGCTTCACTAATGCAATGAGATGGTCCCCACTGAGGTGCGTTAATAGGGAAGGACACCAAGAAACTTCAAAAAGAAGAATCCCAGAAAAACATCGGAATTCCTGCTAATCTGGGCAGAAAGGGGTTGCAACTATTAATATGAATATTAACATTATTTTCCCCTAGTGGCAAGGGATCATAGAAAAGGGATATGACAGACATGGGTAGACAACTGATAGACGCTTAGATATACACTGAAATTTCCTAATGCTTATGAATTGGAATTTATAATACATACACACAAAAACTTTGAGGTAAATTTATGCTGTAAAAGCCTATGGCATTTAAATTCACCTTTCAGAATCTACGGAGGTGCTGAGATATTACTCTGCACTCTTGAGCAGAACTTTGACTTGTTCAGATGAAGTGGCAAACATTTGCAAAAGGGGCAGATCTATACTGTGGAGTCCAAACTACTTAAGAACCCCTACCCATCCATTTAGCCCACTGCAGACCTCAATTCTACTGCAATGACAAGTGGATGTCATAAAATCAAACTAGAGATTTTGGTCTCAGATCAGCTAAGGCATCTGGATGTCATAATCTCAAGGCAGGTACTTCATGCACAGAAACTACCTCCAGCTATCCCAATGCTTACCTAATAGATATGCCTAGACAGTACTAGTTATTCACGGACTTAATTTGCCCAGTATAAGACAGAGATGGTATGTGGCCTTTAATTTTAAAAGATCTACCTCAATTTCCCACCTCTGAACCTACGCTGAAGCCTAGATTCTGTGCTGATTGGGTTTCCTGCTTTTACTCTCAAAACAGCCAGAGCAGTCTTTCTAAAGCATAAATCAATTCCACTCATCCCTCAGTGTTTGGTGTGTAAATCTTTATTTTAAAAATTAACACTACATGTGAATTCTACTTCAATAAATGTTTATTAATTAACATGAAGTCAGATTGCATTTCTCTTAGAAACGACATTACAAATGTGGTGAAAAGGGCAATAAAGAAGAATTCTTCCTGCTGGGGTAAATCTCTCTCCCTCCTCTAAATTGAGCCTACAACAGGGAGAGGGAGGTGAGAGAAAAGATTAAAAAAAAAGGCTATAGAAAAAGGAGAAGCACATTCAACTTTTAACATTTTACAGAAGTGTCAAAAGCAAGCAGTCACTTCACAAAGATAAAGAAATTATGGGAAGAAGTGGGTGTAATGTCATTACTTTTGGTCTGTGCTGATTTGCACATTTGAAAATAGGTAAGTCTATTTGTAGGCATATACAAAATTATTATGTATAATCTGAAATATATGGACTTCAAAATGATTTTAAGTCAATTTTTTTAAAAAAAAAAACTAAGTTTTTAGACTCTCTGATCTGGAGGGCTATAAACAAGTCAATTTTGAAAACTTGCCATAGTAAGTTATATCACAAATGGGTCAAATATATATGGATCCAAAGAATAGCACAAACTAGTCCATATTATACACCTATACAATAGACATAAAATAGAAAACTAGAAGCACCTCTGTAAGAAAAGATCCAAATGTTATCACTGGAAACTATATCTTAGATAGAAAAACAATATACTTCTGTATGTGCCATCTCATTGTTTGTACACTGAAATTATGTTTCAGGCAAGTATACACTCAACTCAAAAAAGAATGAATTACTAAAAGACAGGATATTTTAAAAATAAGAAGCAGTAAAATGTATACTGGTATAAATGATACATTTAATCCCATATGCATGCTAATAGGGTTTTCTTTCTAACTTTAACAAAAGTCACTAAAGTAATATCCCTTCATTTTTATAGAATTGTCAGAGAAATAATATGCAAGTAGAATTCAACTGAGAAAATAGGTTTTTTTCATAATATGTACTCTATCTCTCTGCCCACATCTCCTAAATAAGACAGTGTGTCCAATCTGCTTTGGCTATTGGCTATTGTTTGAAAATCTATGCTACACATTTCAAAGAAATATCAGCATTACAAAATGCAGAAATATCTCCTCTCTAAAGTATGTACCCACTAAGTGGAGAAAACCTTTTTTTCTGCATTTTTATCTTTTACTTTTTATCTTTTGTCATTTGCTCTAAAAACAAAAAAAAGTCATAATAGAAAGATTTCTAAAGCAGAAAATATAATTACAGATTTTTTAAAATAAGAACACTGAAAGAGAATGAAGAGAAAACATTTCTAATGTGTACTGAAGTTCTCAGAAAAGCCAAAACACTAGGAAACTAATGCAGTTGATAATACACATTGGTATCAAATACAAGATGTTATCAACAATTCATCTCAAAAGCTTTTCTCGATACTCTAAGAATAAATGTTTAGAAGGAAAAAAAAATTAAAGCAACGACTTCCTTTTAAAATCCTTTCTATGTTTCCAATTTCAAGTCACTACTTAAATGTAACAAAAAAATCTGTTTTCCTTAAACAGACATCACTTTTTTAAAGCTATTATCATTAGAATGATGTCTTGACTTTTATTTTCCCTGACATCAGGTTATTTGGGTTACATTTATTGCCCAGTGTCTAATGACATTTGCAGAGAGCTTCCAGAACTAAATTTTATCTTTTATGATATCAGCATAAATATACTTTTATAAAAGGAGAAAAGGGTCATAATAAAATGTAACGGCTAAATGTCAAACAGATGATAGGTTGGAGAGGATTAAAAACTCAGAGTCTAACTCTGTGTAACATTAATACTTCAAACCTGTAATTTCTAACTTTCAACTTTAAAGCTGTCTACCTTCACTCTCCTTCACTCACTCCCATTAACTAATATATTAGTTGTGTACCAACACAGGAAAATATCCCAATATTATGGCAAGGTCCTAATTTTTAGTAAAATTTGGTGGGTAGATAAATAATTTTCCTGAAATTGGGTAACACAATATTCTGAGCATATGAGGTGCTGCTATAAAGCAATGAGGCTGATTCTCATGCATGGTTTGAAGAAGCAGTGAAGGAGTGATCCGGCAAGGGCAAGTTTAAACAAGCTTTGACCTGGAAGAACGGAGCTCCAAATGCTGGCCAGACTGTGCCAGAATTGTTGCTAAAGAAACACACACATTCACACACACATATACACACACACAGCCCACATTACAAAGCAAACAATTTAGAGCAAAAAACAATTTACAGTTAAAAAAAAAGTTTAGAGTAAAAATTTTAGAATACATTTACATTTTTAACAAACGTATCTGCAAAACAGTACATGACCCATAAAAAGAAGCTAAGGGGATAAAGTTACATCAAAAAAAATTTTTTTTAACTGATCTCAAAATTTTCACCAAGAAAATAAGACAGACTCTCATAATACTTCAACCTAGCTTCAGTATCAGAATCAACTCTAGAGAATTTTTAGTAAACTAGCTGCCTGGTCCTGCCCCAGGTCTGCTAAATATAAACATGGGCAGAGGTGGGACCTATGTGATTCTGATGCTGTCAGGCTTAGAAACCCCTTACCGCAAGAAAGACAATGTTGAAGATCTGATATTTAGTGTATTCAAATAAATAACTGAAAGAAAGGTGACCAAAGAGTTAAATTTACTCGAAGAATTAGACTTATTCTAAAAAAAACATTTGACAAAGGTTTTCATTCTTTCACTGTTTTATCAACAAATATACCAACTAAGAACAATGCACTGTGCTTGACAAAGACGGCAACTGGTTGGATTTGAGCAGAGAATGATGATATGATGATGGTAATAATAGCTAATATGTATTGCTTTCTATAAGCCAGGTACCATATAAGAACATATAAATTTTACCACTTTTAGGTATTACCTCATTTTTAAGTGTTTACAGGTATAATCCCACAACAATCCTATTAACCCCATTTTACAGATAAGAAACCTGCAAACAGAAGTTAGTTAACTTGTCCAAGATCTCAGAGCTGGTTAAACAGGAAAGCCTGGACTTGAAATGAGGCAATCTGACTTCAGCCTCAACATTCTTAAACAGTATAGGATACTGGACTGGCCAGAAAATTTTTAAAAATTAGTCTGAAGACATGCCATTAATTTCACATGAACAGAAAAGAGAAGACTTAATACCAATAACCTATATTCTAAGAAGTCCATGTCAAAATCACTGGTGAAGATAATTTCTTTGACATAAATGACATTCTTATAAAATTCATACCACGAAATAAAACACTCAGTAAGGATTATTATGTATAATCCCTGAAGCATTTAGAAAAATATCTGAAATGTGTAATGGGCAATATTTACTAGGAATTAGGTCCTAATGAAAATATGTAGCTACGCAGTATATTCTTGATGAAACTATTTTTGATACTTAATACTAAACTTTTTAACAAACTTAACGAAAAATACTTTTTGAATTTCCAAAATTTAAATTCACACTGCAAAGATGCAAACATCATATTGATGATATTAAAAAGAATACAATTAAGGTAAATCCAAATGGTTTTGAGCAACGCAGTATTGCTAAATTAACCTCACAAGACTGAAGTCTGCTTACTGTACTCAGGCTGTGTAATTTCTGATGCATGTTTGTTTTTAAAATCAGATGCATTATGTTATAATTATACTTTATATTTTGTATTAACATTTTATGTAAGACACATCAACTTTTTAAAAATTTAATATATCTGCTTTTTAAATTGATGTTAAGACCGATTTTGAATGTGCAAAGTGCCATTTGAACAAGAAAACTCTATTAGTCAGCTTGAGCTACCATAAGAAAATTCCAATGACTGGATAGCTTAAACAACAGCAACTTATTTTCTCATAGTTCTGGAGGCTGAACGTCCAAGATTAGGGTGCCAGTATGTCAAGTTCTTTTGAGGGCTCCCTTCTTGGGTTGCAAACAACTGCCTTTCCTGCTGTGTCCTCACATGGTATAGAAAGAGAAAAAGATCTCTGGTGCCTCTTTTTATAAAGACACTATTCCTACTAGATAGATCAAGGGCCTATTATTATGACTTCATTTAACCTTAATTACTTCCATGAAGGCCCTATTTCCAAATACAGTGGCATTTGTGGTAAGGGCTGCAATCAGTGAATCTAGTGGGAACCCAAACACCAAGTCCATAATATTCCATACCTGGTCCCCTAAAATTCATGTCCTTCTTGCATGAAAGACACACTCACTCATTTAACTCTAATTGTCCCGAGGTCTTAACTCATCAATTGATGGTAGTTAAGTAGTTCTTGACTGTTCTACTGACAGTCTTCCTTCATTCTGTCCCACTTTCTCTGCCCCCTTTAGTTCAAACTGGTAGTATATCTGCTGATAATCCCATCTCTATGCCTGGTCTCTGCTGACATAGCTAGTTAAGTTTATGAATCACACCTTTGACCTCTTTATCAAAGGGTTGCTCAGCCACACCTTTAGTGTTCTCTTCAGAACAAGCTTCCTCATTTTCTGCAATATGGATGGGCTAAGAATTTTCTAATGCTTTAAGCTCTGGTTCCTTTCTGCTTAACAATTCTTTCAATTCATCTCTCTCCTTTCACATTTTACTGTAAGTACTCAAGAGGCTTTCTCAAAACTTTGCTAAGAAATCTCTTCAGCTGAAAATCCAATATCATCACTTGCAATTTCTACCTTCGGCCAAACACTAGAATACAAGTCAACCAAGTTCTTTGCGACTTTATAAGGATCGCCATTTGTTTTGTTTTTCATTTTTGTTTTGTATTGTTTTGTTTTGTTTTTGAGATACAGTCTCACCCTGTCACCCAGGCTTGGGTGCAGTGGTGCAAAGTTAGCTCACTGCAACCTCCGCCTCCCAGGTTCAAGTGATTCTCCTGCCTCAGCCTCCCAAGTAGCTGAGATTACAGGCATACACCACCACATTCAGCTAATTTTTTGTATTTTTAGTAAAGGCAGGGTTTCACCATGCTGCCCAGGCTGGTCTCAAACTCCTGAGTTCAGGTGATCCGCCCACCTCAGCCTCCCAAAGTGCAAGGATTACAAAGTAAACCACCACACCTGGTCTCCTCTGGTTTCTAATAACATCTTGCTTATTTCCACTGAGACCTCACCAGAATCACTCTTAACATACATATTTCTAGCATCAAATCAAAACTCTCCCAGTCTGTACTTATTATCCAGTTCCAAAGCCACTTCCCCATGTCTAAGTATTTGCTAAAGCAATATCCCACATTCTGGTACCAAAATCTGTCTTATTCAGCTTGGGCTGCTATAACAAACCATCATAGGCTGGGTGATTTAAGCAGGGAAATTTATTTTCTCAGAGTTCTGGAGGCTGGAAGTTTAAAATCAGAGTGTCAGTATGGTCAGGTTCTGGTGAGGGGTCTCCGAGGGCTCCTTTCTGGCTTGAAGATGGCTGTCTTCTGGCAGTGTTTTCATACGGCAGAGAGAGGGTGTGTATGCTCTCTGGTATCTTGCCTAATAATCCTGTTGGATCAGGGCCCTACACTATGACATCGTTTAACATTAACTACTCTATAAAGGCCCTATCCCTAAATATAGTCACATCAGGGGTTTAGGACTTTAATAAATACATTTTGGGAAGATATAAACATTTGGTCCATAGCAAAGAGATTTTGTTAATTAACAGACATATTTATAATGTTTAACCTTGAAAGCAATACAATTAGTGCTAATAAAAACAATAAACTATATATTGAAATATCAAATATTAAAATATTATACATGATTCTGAAATAGTTACATTGGTACAACCCTTTTGAAAGACTTATTAAAATAGTCACACACTTAGACTCAATAATTTTCGAGCACATTATTCTAAATAAATAATTGCAAAGAAGTTGATTTCAGTAAAAGAAAACAACGATGTAATTATATTACAATAGGAGAATGGTTATTAAGTACAATAGGACATAACCATAGTTGACCCCTTCAGCATTGCTCAGACATATCACTATTATTAGATAAATAAGTTACAAAGGGTCTGTATGTGTGTATGTATGTATGTATGTATGCATACATGGAACAATGAGAATCTTATAAATTGCTGATGAAAGTGTAAACTAATACAATAGCCATATAATGTAAACAGACAATAGCCCTCAAAGATATGCATAATATATACTTTTTTGATACCAATTTTACTCTAGATATATACCCTGGATAAATTTTAATACAAGCACGTGAGTTTTATAAAAGGTACACAAATATTTGTAGGAGCATTGTTTGTTAGACACAAAATGTCTATCAACAAGTAATAAGTAGACTGTAGTATATTCACACAATAAAATGAATCAAATACTGTGTGGAAGTTAAAAGTCAATGTATGACATCTTTATATTTCAGCATAAATATATCTTATAAATATGTTGCAAGTGCAGAGTGACGTATATCACTTATATAAACTATAAAAAAGGCAAAACACATATATATGTGTAATATATACATATACATAAACATATATGTTTTAATATAAACATATGCACTTATACATATGATTGGTTTGTCTGTATCCCCACCAAATATCAACTTGAACTGTATCTCCAAGAATTCCCACATGTGGGAAGGACCTAGCGGGAGGTAATTGAATCACGGGAGCCAGTCTTTCCCATGCTAGTCTTGTGACAATGAATAAGTCTCATGACATCTGATGGGTCTATTAGGGGTTTTTGCTTTTGCTTCTTCCTCATTTTCTTTTGCTGCTGCCATGTTAGAAGTGCCTTTAGCCTTCCTCCATGATTCTGAGGGTCCCCCAGCCATGAGGAACTCTAAGTCCAATTAAACTTCTTTTTCTTCCTAGTCTCAGGTATGTCTTTATCAGCAGTGTGAAAACAGACTAACATGACATATATGTAAATATATACATATGCATATATATAAGGACACCCTAGTCAATAAATGGTGCTGGGATAACTAGCAAGCCACAGGTAGAAGAGTAAAACTGGATCCTTATCTCTCACCTTACACAAAAATCAAATCAAGATGGATCAAAGATTAAAAACACCTGAAACCATAAAAATTCTAGAAGACAACATCAGAAAAACTCTTCTAGACATCGGCATAGGCAAAGAATTCATGACTAAGAACCCAAAAGCAAATGCAACAAAAACAAAAACAAATAAATGCAATTTAATTAAACTACAAAGCTTCTGCACAGCAAAAGAAACAATCAGCAGAGTAAACAGACAACCCACAGAGTAGGAGAAAATATTCACAAACTATGCATCAAAGAACTAATATACAGAATCTACAAGGAACTCAAACAAATTAGCAAGAAAAAAAAAATCCCATCAAAGAGTGAGCAAAGGACATAAAGAGACAATTCTCAAAGGAAGATACACAAACAGCCAACAAACCTATGAAAAAAAATGCTCAACATCAGTAATTATCAGGGAAATACAAATTAAAACCACAATGAGATACCATCTTACTCCTGCAAAAATGGCCGTAATTTAAAAATCAAAAAATAATAGATGTTAGCATGGATGTGGTGAAAAGAGAAATCTTTTACTTTGCTTCCGGTAATGTAACTGGTAAGACAACTATGGAAAACAGTATGGAGATTTCTTTCTTTATTATTATTATTATACTTTAAGTTCTGGGACACATGTACAGAACGTGCCGGTTTGTTACATAGATATACACGTGCCATGGTGGTTTGCTGCATCCATCACCCCATCATTTACATTAGGTATTTCTCCCAATGCCATTCCTCCCTATCCCCCATCCCCTGTTATCTCTCCCCTAGCCCCCCACTCCCTGACAGGCCCTGGCGTGTGATGTTCCCCTCCCTGTATCCATGTGTTCTCATTGTTCAACACCCTCTTATGAGTGAGAAGATGTGGTGCTTAGTTTTCTGTTCTTGTGTTAGTTTGCTGAGAATGATAGTTTCCAGCTTCATCCATGCCCCCGCAAAGGACATGAACTCATCCTTTTTTACAGCTGCATAGTATTCCATGGTGTATATGTGCCATATTTTCTTTATCCAGTCTATCATTGATGGGCATTTGGGTTGGTTCCAAGTCTTTGCTTCTGTGGACAGTGCTGCAATAAACACATATGTGCATGTGTTTTTATAGTAGAATGATTTATAATTCTTTGGGTATATACCCAGTAATGGGATTGTTGGATCAAATGGTATTTCAGTTCTAGATCCTTGAGGAATCACCACATTGTCTTCCACAATGGTTGAACTAATTTACAGTCCCATCAACAGTGTAAAAGTGTTCCTATTTCTCTACATCCTCTTCAGTACCTGTTATCTCCTGATTTTTTAATGATCGCCATTCTAAGGGACGTGAGATGCTATTTCAATGTGGTTTTGATATGGATTGCTAAAATGACCAGTGATGATGAGCTTTTCTTCATATGTGTTTTGGCTGCATAAATGTCTTCTTTTGAGAAGTATCTGTTCATATCTTTCTTAAAGAAGTAAAAGTAGAACTACCACTTGATCCAACAATCACACTACTAGGAATCTACCCAAAGGAAAAGAAGTCATTATGTGAGAAAGACACATGCATATGCATGTTTATAGCAGCACAATTCACAACTGCAAAAATATGGAACCAGCCAAAATGCCTGTCAATCAACAAGTGAATAAAGGAAATGTGATATATATACACGATGGAATACTATTCAGCCGTAAAATGGAATGAAATAATGGCCTTTGCAGCAACTTGGATGGAGCTGGAGGTCATTATTCTAAGTGAAGTAACTCAGAAATGGCAAACTAAAAATTGTATGTTCCCACTTATAAGTAGGAGCTAAGCTATGGGATGCAAAAGCATAAGAATGATATAATGGACTTTGGGGACACAGGGGAAAGTTGGGAGGGAGGAAGGGATAAAAGATCATACATTGGGGGCCGGGCGCGGTGGCTCAAGCCTGTAATCCCAGCACTTTGGGAGGCCGAGGCGGGTGGATCACGAGGTCAAGAGATCGAGACCATCCTGGTCAACATGGTGAAACCCCGTCTCTACTAAAAATACAAAAAATTAGCTGGGCATGATGGCGCGTGCCTGTGATCCCAGCTACTCAGGAGGCTGAGGCAGGAGAATTGCCTGAACCCGGGAGGCGGAGGTTGCGGTGAGCCAAGATGGCGCCATTGCACTCCAGCCTGGGTAATGAGCAAAACTCCGCCTCAAAAAAAAAAAAAAAAAAAAGATTATACATTGGGTACAGCATAAACTGCTAAGGTAAGGCATGCATCAAAAATCTCAGAAATTACCACTAAACTTATCCATGTGAACAAAAACAACATTCTCCCCAAAAAACTATTAAAATAAAATAATAACTATATATATACATATATGTGTTAGATATACATATGCATATATACTAATATATACATATACATTTATAATGTATATAATATAAAACATGACTGGAGATTTAGATAATGTTTACCTCTAGAGAGGAGGCACAGGGAAGAAAAATTACAGATAGATAGACAGAAAGATAGATACATGCTTTATTTCCTGAAAAAATCATCTGAAGAAAAGATTTGATAGAGTTGGATTTGGCTTACAGAAATGTCTATTCCAGTCTTTTGTGTCTGGAATATTTCATTATTTTGAAATAAGAAAAAAGAAGAATCATTTTCCTATTTCACATAGGAGAATAGGAAACACAAAGCTAGGAAGGAGTATGGTATGGTTATTGGACAATAATAATACTAGCCTGACTTAGGAAGAGATTCAGTATTAAAGAATGAGGAGAAATAAATATGAACTGATAGGTGAATCTTGATGATGTAACACTTAAGAAACCAGGCTGAGAAGTATAAAAGGAAAGATAGTATTTGTATTTGAAATACAATTTTCTCTTATATTTGAAATTTTGAGACTAAATGCTTTAATTCCAGGCAAGCTACTGTATCTGCAGCTTTCTTCTCTAATGGCTTCTTAAAGAACTGAGGGTGACTCAGGTCCTAGCTCAGCCTGGTAGCTACCATAGAAACAATCCAAAATGACATGGCCAGAGAAAAAAAACTGGAAAAAAAAATGGCAAACTAATATTGTGTAACTAGAGTCCAGAAAAACAGGAAAATGGGTTAGAAACGAAAAAAGTATTTTAAGACATTAAGGCCAAAAATATAACAAATATTAGAGCCACACATATCCAAGAAATTCAACAAATTTAAGAAGTTAAACCCCCCATAAAAATACAAATGGCACATCATTATCAAACTGCCAAAAAAAGTGATCAATATAAATTCTTAAAAGCAATAAAAGAAAAAGTCATTACATAAGGAAGTACTAAGCTAAGAATACTATCCAATGTTACATCAGAAACTTGTGATAAATAGAACAACATCTTTAAAGTCCAGGGAAGAAAACTTATTGACTTGGTCCATACTCAACGGAAAGGAAAGAAGGTCTCAAAAAAGCAAATCTCATTTCTTTTAAAAATAAAGTCTTAACAAAAGATATTAAGAGAAGTTATTTGGGCAAAAGGAAGACAACCTAAGTGGACACTTGAATTTATTAAGTAATAAAGAATATCAAAATTCATAAGTATGTGGGTAAAGAAAAAGAATTTTTTTGACATTTTTAAATCTCTTTAAAAATCTCTGTTTAAATAAAAATGTAACAATATTTTCTGGGGAAAATAACAGATAAAAATAAGATATGACAATAGTGGCACAAAGAATAGGAAGAATAAATAAAAACGTGTTCTTTACATTATAATGAAGTATTATTCAAAGATAGAGTATAAAAAGCTAAATATATAAATAAAACATCCTAGAGCAATTGCACAGACACTCATGCACACAAAACAAGCCAAAAAGATATAGCTAATAAGCTTACGGTAGCTGTGTTAGGCTACTTTCGCATTGCTATAAAGGAATGACAGAGGATGTATAGTTTATAAAGAAAGGAGGTTTAATTAGCTTACAGTTCTGTAGGTTGTACAAGATGGCTCCAACATCTACCTCTGGTGAGGGCCTTAGGAAGCTCATAATCATGGCAGAAAGTGAAGGAAGAATCAGCACATCAAATGGTAAGAGGAGGAGCAAGAGAGAGGAGGGAAGTCCCAGGCTTTTTTAAACAACCAGATCTCATGTGAACCAACTGAGCAAGAACTCACTTATCACAAAGGGGATGGTGCTAAACCATTCAGGAGGGATTTACCCCTATGATTCAATCACATTCTACCAGGCCCCACTTCCAACAATGGGAGTCACATTTCAACATGACATTTGGAGGGGACAAACATACAAATTATATCAGCAGCAATGAAGTGACCAAAAAGAATTATTTTATCCAAAATAAAGCTGTTAAAAAAAGTTAAAATAATGAACAAATGAGACAAATAGAACACAAATGACAAGAAAAAATAATTAAACCCAATCATACTAGTAATTATATTAAATGTAAATGGTCTAAACACTCTAATTACAAGAAATGGTCAGATTGAAGGAAAAAGCAAGGCAAAAATATATTCTTTCTACAAGACAGAATGTAAAGACATAGATAAGTTAAAAGTAAAGGATAGAAAAATAAAAAGGCAGCATTTTATAATAACATTTGTGAAAAGAAAACTGGGGTAGCTTTATTAACATAAAACAAAATGGACATCAGAACAAACAATATTAGCAGTAATAAAGAGGAACATTTTATAAGGATTTTTAAGTCAATTTATTAATAAAATATAGCAATATTAATATGAACCCAGTAACGGCACTTCAAAATATATGTAAAAAATACTGACAGAACTGAAAGAAAAAAGAGACAAATGCACAATTACAAAAGAATAACAGAAGATGTGAACAACATTATCAACCAGCTTAAACAAACTGACATTTAAGAACACTCAAACCAATAAGACAGAACAAACATGGAACATCAACATGGATATAATTTTAGTCATAAAGCAAATCTCAAAATTTGTCAAAAAGTTAAAATTATACACAGTATGTTCTCTGACCACAATGGAAACTAGAAACCAATTCAAAAAGATACACAAAAATTCAAAAATAATTGCAAATTAAACAACATACCTCTAAATAACAGATGTGAAAATCACAAGGAAAACTTTAAAGTCTTTTGAATTAAAGAAAAATGAAAACAGCATACTGAAATTTGATAGGCATAGCTAAAGCAGGGCTTTGAGGGAAATTTGTAGCATTAAATGCTTACATTAGAAAAGTAGAGCGGTCTAAATCAATTATCTAAGCTTTTACTTTATGAAACTAGAAAAAGAAATCTCAACTAAACCCTGCATAAGCAAAAGTAATAAACTAATAAAGCAAAAAAAAATCAATGAAATAAATAGCAGACCAAAAATAGAAAATCAATTAAGTGAAAAGTCATTTCTAGGAAAATATTAATAAAATCGATAAACTGATAGATGAGTTAAGAAAAAAATGAGAGGCTAGAAATTGCCAATATAAGGAATTAAAAAGCAAATTCTACAGGCTTCAAATGATGATGATAAAGTATTATAAATATCTTTATGTCAATAAACTTTTAATTTAGATTAAATGAACAAATTCCTTCAAAGATTATTAAACTAATAAAGATAAAAAAGAATTATGTAGGGGTCGGGCACGGTGGCTCAAGCCTGTAATCCCAGCACTTTGGGAGGCCAAGGCAGGTGGATCACGAGGTCAAGAGATTGAGACCATCCTGGTCAACATGGTGAAACCCCGTCTCTACTAAAAAAATACAAAAAATTAGCTGAGCATGGTGGCACATGCCTGTAATCCCAGCTACTCAGGGGGCTGAGGCAGGAGAATTGCCTGAACCCAGGAGGCGGAGGTTGCGGTGAGCTGAGATCGCGCCATTGCACTCCAGCCTGGGTAACATGAGCAAAAGTCTGTCGCAAAAAAAAAAAGAATTATGTAACATAAATAGCTACATGTTGGACATAAAGATAAGAACACTGAGGAATACTAGATGCGGGAGAGAAGAAGGGTTGAAAAACTGCTTATTGAGTACTATGCTCACTACCTGGGTGATGGAATGATTCATACCCCAAACCACAGTGTCACACAATATACCCATATAACAGACCTGTACATGTACTCTACTGAATGTAAAATAAAAGTTGATATCATAAAAAGGTAAACAAATAAATAGCTATACATCCACTAAAAATTTTTTAATTCATCATTTAAAACCTACCTGTAAACAAAACTCCAGGCTTGGATGGTTTTACTAGTAAATTTCACTAAACATTTAAGAAATAATAGAGGTGATAAACAAACTTGGAAAATAGAAGACGAAGAAGTACATCTCAACTCATCTGATGAAGCCAGCATTACCCTAACGCCAAAATCAGACAAAGATATTAAAATAAACATAAACTATAGGCCAATGCCCCTCAAGATCAGAAATATAAAAATTGCTAATAGCAGCTTGGTGCAGTGGCTCACACCTGTAATCCCAGCACTTTGGGTGTTCAAGGCAGGTGGATCACAAGGTCAGGAGTTTGTGACCAGCCTGGTGAATATGGTGAAACCCTGTCTCTACTAAAAATACAAAAATTAGGTGGCGTACACCTGTAGTCCCAGCTGCTCAGGAGGCTGAGGCAGGAGAACCACTTGAACCCGGGAGGTAAAGTTTGCAGTGAGCCTAGACCATGCCACTGCACTCCAGCCTAGGCGACAGAGCAAGACTCAATCTCAAAGAAAAAAAAATCACTAATAGTATTCAACAAATTCAAATAATACATATAAGGAGGATAATATATAATATATATGTACATACTACATGAACAAGTAATACTTACCTCAGAAACATAAGACTTATTTAACATTTCAAAATGAATCAACATAATTCACTATATTAACAGTAAAAATATGTATATGGAAATCTCAATAATTGCAGTAAAAAGTATTTGACAAAATATGTTATCTAAATTATGACCTGAATAAGCAGAAATGAGATCCACAAATTCTCACATAGTCCCCAGGGAATAAAAAGGTAGCAAAGTTGTAAGCCAGAAAGGCCTCAGATATTAAGAACCAATGACTAATTGGCATTTATACCTGGAATGAAAGGATGGCACAGCATAAGGAAATAAATAAATGTAATTCACCACATTAACAAAATGGAGACTAAAAATCACAATGATGATCTAAATTAATACAGAAAAAGCACTTGGCAAAATTCAATACACTTTATGATAAAAAACAAACAAACAAAGTAAGGATGGACAAAAATAAAAGCCATATATAAGAAGCCCACAGCTAACATCATATTCAACAGTAAAGACTGAAAGCTTTTCCTCTAAAATCAAAAACAAGAAAAGGATGCCCACTCTCATTACTACTATTTAATACAGTACTGAAAGTCCTAGCCAGAACAATTAGACAAGAAAAAGAAATAAAAGGTATTCAAATTGGAAAAGAAGCAGCAAAATTATCTCTGTTCACAGATGACATTATTTCATATATATAAACCCCTAAAAATTCCACACAAAAATCTGTTATAACTAATAATTTCAGCAAAGTTGCAGCATACAAAATTAATGCATAAATATCAGTTGCATTTCTATACACTAACAATGAAAAATCCAAAAAGCAAATTAAGAAAATAATCTCATTTACTATAACATCAAAAAATAAAATACTTAGGAATAAACCTAATGAAGTGAAAGACTTACATAGTGAAAACTACAAAACATTGCTAAAAGAAGATGCATACAAGTGAAATTCATCCCATGTTCATAGATTGGAAGATGTAATATTGTTAAAATGTCCATACTATGCAAAGTTATCTGCTGATTTAATATAATCCCTATAAAAATACTAATAGCATTATTTGCCAAAACAGAAAATAATGCTAAAATTCAGATAGAATCTCAAGGGATGTGAAATAGCCAGAACAATATTAAAAAGAAGCAGAAAGTTGAAGGCCTCACACTTCTTGATTTCAAAACATACTACAAAGCAATAATAATCAATATTATGTAGTACTAGCATAAAGACAGATATATAGACTAATGGAACAGAATAGGGATCTCAGAACTAAACCCTGCATATATGGTCAAATGAACTTCAAAGGGGTGAAAAGACTACACAAGGGGAAAAAGATTATCTCTTTAATAAATGATGCTGGGGAAAGTAGATATCTACATTTACAAGAATGAAGTTGGCCCCATAAGCATATACAAAAAAAAAAATCTCTAAATGGATTAAAAACCTAAATGTAAGACCTAAAGCTATTATATTCCCAGAAGAAAATAAAAAATAGAGAGAAAAAGCTTCAGGACCTTGCATTGGCAATGACTTTTTGTATGTGAAATCAAAAGCCCAGTCAACAAAGGTAAAAACAGACAAATGGAATGACATCAAAATTTTAAACTTCTGCATGTCAAAGGAAACTGTTAAATTGGTTCTTAAAATCCATCCAGTGAGGTTAAATACCAGAGCAGTTTTATATCAATAATTATCAATTTTTTTAAACATGAAAAAATCAACAATCAACAGAGTGAAAAGCAACCCATGGAATGAAAGAAAATATAAGCAAATGATTTATCTAGTAAGGGCTTAATATCCAGATATATAAGAAACTTCTACAACTCAACAACAACAACAACAACAACAAACAGACAATCCTTCAAAGACACATTCAAGTAAACTATAATGAGATATCACCCTCACACTTAGTAAGATAACCACTATGAAATGAACAGAAAATGACAAGTATTGACCAGTATGTGGAGAAATTAGAACTCTCGTACACTGTTAGTGGAAATCTAAAATAATACAGTCATTATGGTAAACAGTATGGAATTTCCTCAAAAAAATTAAAAACAGAATTACCATATGATCCAGCTATCGCACTTCTTGAATATCCAAAAAAAAAACTCAAATCAGGATTTCAAAAAGATAGTGGCACACTCTTGTTCAGCACAGCATTATTCACAACAGCCAAGAGAGGTGGAAGCAACACAAATGTCCGATAACAGATAAATGGATAAAGAAAATGTAGTATGTACATACAAAGGAATTACTCAGCCTTAAAAAGGAAGGAAATGCTGTCACATACTACAACATGGATGACCTGAAAGACATGATACTAAGTGAAAAATGTCAGTCACAAAAGGACAAAAACTGTATGATTTCATTCATATAAAGTATCTCAAGTAACCAAAGTCATAGGAAGAAAGTAAAAAGTTGGTTGCCAAGGACTGAATGTAAGAGAGAGGGGGAATTTGTGTTGAGTGAATATACAGTTTCAGTTTTACAAGACAAAAAAGTTCTAGAGATATGTTTTACAACAATGTAAATATACTTAACACTACTGTACCGTATACTTAAAAATCAGTAAATGTGTGAATGTAATGCTGTGTGTTTTTTTTTACAAGAAAAAATAGTCATAAAAAAAGATAGAAAAACTAAAAAGGAAAAAAATATTAAGGGCCAAAATGCCTATAATGACTACACTGCAGAGGGAGCAGGGTGGCCCACTTAGGCCAAGAGCAAGATGAAAAAACGTACTAACTCAGCAAGAATCAGGCTAAGACTACAGCTTCCAGGGTGGACTCCCACCCACCCGGAGAGCATCCAGCATCAGCTATGGACCTCAGTAAGAGACAAGAGCAATCATCTCTGCAGTCAGACACCACACGGCTCAAAGGACTACCTTTCTCTCCCTTAAACCATGATGACTCCAGAATATTTTACTCACATGCTATCTCAAAGAATTTAGAAAACTGAGTAACCTCTACTTAGAAAACTATGTAGCAACATTTTAAGTTGACATTTAAAATTTTTTTATCACTAGCTTAAAAACAGTTACAAAGTATGAAATTTCTAGCATGTTATAAATATTGCTATTACCAAAGAAAACTGTTAAATTGGTTCTTAAAATCCATCCAGTGAGGTTAAATACCAGAGCAGTCTTATATCAATAATTATCCATTTTTTTAAACATGAAAAAAAATCTCTTCTTTAACAATCAGAAAGTTATGGAACTTTGGTTGGTTTTGTTTGTTTGTTTGTTTGAGACAGGGTTTTGTTCTGTTGCCCAGGCTGGAATGCAGTGGCACAATCACATCTCACTGTAGCCTTAACCCCAAGGCCCAGGCAATCCTCCTATTTCAGCCCCCAAGTAGCTGGTACCACAGGCATGCATGCACCATCACATCTGGCTAAATTTTTTATTTTTGTAGAGATGGTGTCTCCCTATGCTGCCCAGGCTGGTCCTAAAATCCTGGGCTCAAGTGATCCTCCTGCCTCAGCCTTCCAAAGTGCTAAGACAATCAGAAAATTTACATCCTTCCTTTTTCTCCTCAAATTTGTATTTCTATCCCACTTCTTCCTTAACAGGAATACATATATAACAGCAAGGAAAGATTTGGAGCCCTATCACAAGTTTATGACACTAATATTTTCAAAGTGTCCCTCTTTTTGGTGCCTGGAGGTTTTACACCACAGGATGATACACCATAGTAGATTTGGGATGAGGAAGAGGTGTGATTTGCTTTTTTAAAGGGTGATTGGAAGATGGAAAGGAGAAAAGAGATGGCATTCACTTATACTGCAGGCACGTTCTTAAGCAGAATCGTTTTAGTAAAAAGTGCATATGGGAGTTAGGAATCTGGACGTTCATTCTCTTAAAACCACTGTACATCTCCTACTCTTCATATACCTGCAGGGGAACAACCCCAGTTGTTACATGACAAGCCCCTCTCCTCCATAAACACAGATGACTTCTTGGAGGGAACACAGAAAAACGGCGGAAAGATAAACATCTGAGCATCTTTATCTAAAAGACTGAGCACTGCCTAAAAAAACTGGTTAAATTATTTGGTCTAAATCAAATTTAGTTTCACTTGTCTCCCACCACTAAGTGTGAAAGATAAAAGCAGATTTAAACAAAATAAGGAAAACACTTTCTTGGCATGTCTTGTATAATATGAGTAGATTTGCTCTCTTGCAGTGTGTATCTAAATTCAACGCTAGCATATGCTTTCCAAACTCGGTGACTGCCTTTCTCCATCCACACTATCCAACCACTCCAGGATCTCAGACCTTAGACTGAGGAAGGTCATCTGACCTTAGTCTTACATTCAAAATAGGCCTAAAATTTAGCCTTTTTCATTATCTGCAAATAAAGTTACACATACAATCAAAAAGGTACAGTGACATGATACCCTGGAGAAGACAGTCATTTTGAAACCTTTGTCCCATCACCAAACCATGCCCCCAACATGGATTATGAATTTATATTTTTTAGAAATCTTTTAATTATCATGTAAATAGAACAATTATACCACATCATTTTTTGTTAATAGAGTTAATTTTAAGGATAATCATGTAAAATATACTTAATGGTTTTACAATCCTGTTTTGGCATTTCTTCATTATTTAATATGCTGTAGACTTTAAAAAAATATGACCAACCCAGCAATCCTATTACTGGGTATATATCCAAAGGATTATAAATCATTCTACTATAAAGACATGTGCACATGAATGTTCATTGCAGCACTGTTTACAATAGCAAAGACCTGGAACCAACCCAAATGCCCATTGATGATAGACTGGACAGGGAAAATGTGGTACATATACACCATGGAATATTATGCAGCCATCAAAAACAATGAGTTCCTGTCCTTTGTAGGGACATCGATGAACCTGGAAACCATCATTCTCAACAAACTGACACAAGAGCAGAAAATCAAACACCGCATGTTCTCACTCATAGGCGGGTGTTGAACAATGAAAACACATGGACACAGGGAAGGGAGCACTACACACTGGGGTCTGTTGGGGAGAAATGGGGGAGGGACGGGGGTGTGGGGAGGTGGGGAGAGATAGCAGGGGAGAAATGTCAGATATAGGTGAAGGGGAGGAAGGCAGAAAATCACACTGCCATGTGTGTACCTATGCAACAATCTTGCATTTTCTTCACATGTAACCCAAAACATAAAATCCAACAAAAAAAAATAAAGAAAGAAAAATAAATAAGAAAGAAAAAAAATACGACCAATCTCAACCTCTGAGAGGTCCTATCTATACCCACTGCCATTACTTCTTCAATTCCAACTTTTTTCTTTAATTCTATTCACTCTAAGGTTTCATTATCTTCCAAAGACCACTAATATACTTTTTTATGTCTCATATAACCTGTCTGAAATGGTATCTTGTTCACTCCTGATTTCATGCCATGGCCTATCTGAATCTCCTTTTCAAACGCTGCCCATATTTCAGCTAATAAAACATGCCTAGCATTCTCTAATGATGACGGGTTTTCGTGCCATTACAACCCTATCTTGCTGTCTTATCTTAGACAAGAACCTTACTGCCATTGGTCTTAATTACTTTATAATATTAATAATAAAGATGCTGGTGATGATAGCTAATCCCCACTGAGCACTTACTAGGTTCCAAGTACTATTTTTTAAAAGTCTTTGGTGGCTCATGCCTATAATCCTAGCACTTTCGGAGGCCAAGGCGGGTGGACCACCTGGGGTCAGGAGTTTTAGACCAGCCTGGCCAATATGGTGAAATCCCATCTCTACAAAAATACAAAAATTAGCTGGGCATGGTGCTGTGTACCTGCAGCCTCAGCTACTCAGGAGGCTGAGGCAAGAGAATTTCTTGAACCTAGAAGATGGAGGTTGCAGTGAGCCAAGTTTGTTTCACTGTACACCAGCCTAGGTGACAGAGCAAGACTCCATTTCCAAAAAAACAAAAACAGTCTTATATACATTATTTAATCCTCAATGAGGTAAGTATTACTGTTTTATTGTCGATAAAATGAGAGGACTGGATTGTACGGCTTCTAAAGTTCATGTCAACCTTAAAATGTTTTCATTTTATTTTCTTGCTGGTCTTTCTTTTATGTAAGTTCCCATAATACATAGAATCTGAACCACATATTTTAGCACTTATTTTTACACTGATAAGTATATTTCTTAATAGCTTCACGTGGGTATGCCTTATTTCCAAAACAAGAATAAGACCTTCCTAAGGGCGAGGCCGTAGAGAATTCTCCTATCTTTTCAATACTGGTAAATACACAGACAGAGCACGTAAGTGGTACTCAGTACTTCCATCATTTGAGTTTGTCTTCTTTAGTTCTCTAATTACTTTTTTGGGTGGGGAGGTACCCAAATAAGACAAGGTTAAGTCAATGACTGCTAGAATTATAGTCCCTAAAGATGCCACACTATATAGCTCATTTATAAGGATCCTAAGAGACACCGAAGGGCCTAAAGGTGTCAACCTGGTGGCTGGACGGCAAGTAGATTGTGAACTACAAATGTTTTGTTGTGTTTTCAAAGTATTTCCTTGTTTTGCTTTACAGGGACTGGAGCACCTTACCTACCCAACACCAAATTAGATCCTGATCATGTTAAAATATTTGTCAACTTGTTAATCACAGAACAAGGAATCCAATGCCAGAAGTATAACTGGAGTATCTGACCACTCTTTTTTCTTCTAAAAAAGAAATGTCCAGTGGAATTTTCAGTGATGATGTTGCTATTGAGTACTTGAAATGTGGCTAGGGAGACTGAGGAACCCAATTTTCAATTATATTTAATTTTAATTTAAACAGCACAAGGGATAGTGTACTGAACAGTACAGTTCTAAAAGATATAACTCACCTGTGGTTTGCCAAGGCTGAAGCCTTTTCCAGCACCTTTTATTTATGCTATAATTGTTTTCTTTGAAGCTTTCAACATTTACTTCCCAGTCACATATATTAAGTGTTGATAAATGAACTCTTGCCATATCCTTTTTCCAGGCATGACTAGCTATCTTTAGAAACTTCAAATATTTTAGAAATGTAAGAGAATACTGATTATTTTGAGGAGATTATATAAAATTTTCTAACATAGTTGAGAAAATTTTATGGAATAAAGCAATAAATTAATTCTATATTCATTCCCACCTTTTGCAACGTATATAAAATAAGAGCAAAGAATGAATCATATTATTTGAAAATCAGAAGTTTGTTTTAAGATTGATGTTTACTCGAACTAATGCTACTAACAAGAGGTGAGAGGAAGAGGTGAGAGAAAGCCACAATATACGTCTCTGAATCAAATAAAGCAAAGCAATGATTCCCAAGATGTTTACAATTTATCAATTATTAGTCAGACTTCTCAATAATCAAAGATCTTAACTATCAATTATTGACAACACTGATCCACTCCAATAGTAAATAGAAAATACTAGTCAATCCTAGAGAGAGTTGGTTTTCCTCCCCCTAAGAACGTGCATTCAATACTGTTTTAGTTCTTCAAGGAAAAAAAATTCATATTCTTGTCCATTCTCACAAACCTCTCAGTGAGCATTATTGTTTCGGGAGGAGGGGGCAGGAGGCAGGGGGCCCAGGATGTTGACGGAACAGATAGGATGTCAGGTGAAGATAGAATGCTATGCCCTCTCTAACCAGCTGAAGACTCGGCATGATTGTTTTCTTACAAATAATACCTGTGGGTGTTGAAACTGTTCAGGGAATCTATCAAACACACTCTTTCACTTTGCTGCAGTAACTCTATAAAATTTATTCTCATTTCGAAAGAGTCATAGGCAATAATACCTGTAGGTGGTTGAGTAATTTAAAGAACATTTGTCAGGTCTACTTTCAAGTACTTTGCCTGGACAATTCTATCTTTATTTACAGTCTTTAAAATGCAAGATTTCTAATCAATGTGATTAGAAATTTCAACATAGGACATTTTCATCTAATTAAAGAAGGATATCTTCATCTAACTAAAGAATTATCTTAAATATAAATGAAAATATAAATTATGATGTATGAGAATAAATTTTTGGTCAGAAAATGAAAATAAATATATGTTATAATCACTTCCAAATTTTACAATTATATAAGTCATTCACACATAGATATAAAAACCAAATATGCAACAGTATATTAGAAAAATGCATTAACAGTATATTAATGCCAAATTATTCATCTCGGGGAAACTTAAAGGCCTTGCTCTATAATTAAAACAATGGTCCATATTCTGTGAAGGGAAAGTTAAGTTTAAAAAAAAAAAAAAAACCACAACTTTCCCTGTTAAATCAATCTATATCCATAATAAGTTTACCTTATCTGTATTATCATTAAAACAAATTTAGATTTTTATAAAATTTTCTATTCAGTCACAAGTACAGAGGATGTTTAATTTTAAAATATTTCCATATTAGTTCATTCAAAAAGTATTATAAAATAAAACAATTTAAATAATTTTTAATTAATCAAGAAAAGGTGATAAATAATATTTTTAATATGTTGGTAAAGATGGAGACATAGTCCTAGATAATCCCAATGGAATTCACTTTTTGTCAAAAGGTTCGGAATTGCATAAGCAGAAAAATCTATTTTTCCTTCACTAGATGCAGTTTTTAAGTAAAAAATACTTATTTTTAAATACCATTTAAAAGGTAAGTTGGACCTTATTCTTTGAGGGAGGTTTAACATTAATAAAAATAATTTTTCTAATTGAAAGACACTCAACTGAGATGTCAATAAAGCTTTCTGTTTTTATAGAACTGAATTACCATGTAAAAAAGAAAAACTTCTGTTTTTTTCCAAAGTGAGTTATTTAATAAATAGTTTTCATGATAAAAAGTTCAATTTTGAGATAGACATACATATTTGACACTTGGTAGTATAATTCTAAGAGAATTAGAGAAAAATACACATTGGAAAATTTTCTCCTGACCTAAATAGCTTTATGACAAGTCAAATGAAATGCTCCATGAAGATAAACGTGTCATGGATAAATGATGGAAAATAAACAGTATTTCAATATCACTTCTTGTTTTATTTCACTGTTGCTTTCCCCCCTCTCTATAATAATTACCTATGCACAAACTCTAGATGGCAATATTGCACTTACTGTACTTTTGAGAAAATTGTCACAGTCGATCCCCACATATCCTCTTTATCAACATTTTATGTGCCATGGATCTATAGCCTCTTATTATAAGTGTAATGAAGCAGAAGTTATTGAAGCATTTTATTGATTGCTCAGATCACAAGTTTACTGCCATACTGAATTGGCACCTTACTCACTGAAGCAAACTGCTGACACCTTTTTTAAAAAGTGACAACTACATCTATTTCATGACCAGAAATCCATTTTCATCTCTATCAAGACAAGAATGCAATTTTCACTTCATTTAACTGATGTTAGGTCTGCTCAAAGCATGACACTTAGAAAGAGACACAAGTTTAAAGTTCTTAAAATACTTCAAGTAACTAAAACCAGCTTAGTTTCAAGGAAAAAAAAATCAACAATCACTCAAATCTACAAACAACCTAATATTCTAAAAAATTACTTATCAGAACCTTCATAAGTAGTTTTCATCTTGAAATGACTGTCACACTATTTTCATGTTTTTAATAGTATACTATGTTTACATATTATAAATTTCTTTTAAGGTTTCAAAGGATATTAAAAAGTTTGCTAAAAATTAAAATATTTTAAGTGTTGTCCCAGAAAGGCTAAGTCAAGGAAACAGCTCAATTTTTAAAGTATATACAGAAAATGAAATAGAAATAGTTATTCCTTCAATAATGTAGAACCAATAAATTATTTTAATTGACATAGGATCTGAAAAGACAAACTTTAAGCCCTTCTTTTTTGAAAAATTAAAATTAAAATTTTAAAATCCTTTTAAAATACTTTATGCAATCAAAAAATTTTGTCAGTACTAAATATAATTCAAGCACACTTTGAGCTGAATCAATCCTGGACAGAATAATATTATATTGTTGTTTGATACCTAATTACCAAACTTATTGAAAGTGTGGATAAAGTGAGCCAACATTAACTTATACAATTTTTTAAACAAAATCTAAGTGCTTTGGTAGAGCTTAGTTTTAGCACATTAACAAAATACATTTCAATTTTAAATTGCAAAAACAATATATACTGAAGTTAGATGGTTATTTCCTCATCAAATAATATGCCCACAAAATAAATCTGCAATATTGTTCCAATTTAAAAAGTAAAATATAATTTTTGAAATAGAAATTCAGTACCTGAGATTGCTAAACATAATACACCAAATATGGAACTTTTACATAAAGCATATAACAGCATCCAAAAAGTTACCTTGCTTATATTAATAAACAAAAGAGACCATATATATGTAAAAAATTTTAAATCACTCAGGCCAAAAATTATATAGTCTGCAATATTGTTCCAATTTAAAAAGTAAAACCTAATTTTTGAAATAGAAATTCAGTACCTGAGATTGCTAAGCATAATACACCAAATATAGAACTTTTATATACAGCATATAACAGCATCCAAAAAGTTACTTGCTTAAATAAATAAACAAAAGAGACCACATACATGCAAAAAAATTTAGATCACTCAGGCCAAAAATTATATAGTCCTCAATAAACTTTATTCAGTAATGATTTATTACAAATAGCCCAAATACACATTTCCAAATTAAAATTACAGAAATAAAACATTTTCCTGCAGCTTTACACATAAATAGAAATTGCAGTGTTTTTCAATACACTGCCAAAGTTTAGAAAATACTCCAAGAATTTAAGAAATATTAGAGAATACTTTTATTTATTTTTCTTTCAGTAATCAAACCAATTAAAATTTAATCTCAAATTTAGTCATTTTCTTTCAAAGTGCTAAAAACTAGGAGAAGAATTAAAAATTCCTTAAAATTTCTTAAATCGACAGATGCATTTTTTTCATGTATTAATGAATTCAGGGACTATGACTCTTCCTAATTAAGATGGTGCTTATCTTAATATTACAGTTAGATGCTCATTTCCCTTTTTTCTCTCTGAATTTCAAAAATAACTATGCAATTTAGAACAACGGTTACGCCATAATATGAACAGCTTTAAATGATTAAAACTGAAAGTTTATGATGCTTTCAAAAATTTCACTAAAAAAAAAATGAATGCTATGCATTCTTATGTAAAAATCTCCAGGAATTTTGTTGGTTGGGGGGAAAATTCAAAGGAATATCTAACTTGGGAAGACATTTTCAGAAATGAGTGTTTCTCAAAAAATCACGTCTGTACTTAACACTGCCCATCAGACATTCTGAATCATTATTTGTATAGCTGCCTGGCACAGTTCCATGCACGTTTATGCAACTTTACAGTGTTTCTGAACAGACTGCCATATTTTGTTTACTGACAGCAACTAAAAGCTCTATGTAGGATCATAAATAAAGAAGATCATGTTTAAAAATCACTAATATCATTTTAAAAGGTAGTGCAGCCTTGTGTTTTGGCCTCTGCTTAGCTGTGTTAGGCCTATGAGTGACAGCTTCCCTGCTTGAAGCACACAGAAAGCACAGCCTTCCTCATTCACTGACAGGACTGTGGCCTTTTCACACGTTCCTTCCACAGCAGTGTTTGTCCCCAAACACTAGAACTCGACACAATGGCATTCCTACTTCAACACCCCCACCAACAGCACCACTACATAACAAGAATGCTAATGAGATGGAACAGGCCCTGTCACTGAAAGTGTTAACTACATTTCATAGGAATGCATTTATGCAATTGCAAAGATTACCAATTAAATAGATTCTGCTTAGCTCCAAGCAATTTCTAAGATGTTTCCACTTTTAAGGAAATAAATGTGATAAATGTAAGACTAAGTGACTTTATGCTGTTCTAAATATAATATCTCATTTTAATACACACGAATCAGTACATATTTAAGACCACCCTAATGTAGTGTGCTTAATTCAGTTGCATGCTATAATAGCCAAGCTGAAGTTAAAAATTGAAAAATGAGTAAGTTCGTAAACATAAAACCAGTAGCCCTGACTTTTCTTTTAAAGCTGTATTATCGCAATTTATTTAAAAGAAATTTCCTTTAGGAATGACAAAATTTAAAGCCTGTATTGCAAAAGACAGCCAGATAATATTGCTGTTTTATATGTGACATAAAAAGTGGAATAAATGGAGATAATATCAAGAACTAATCTAATCATATAATTTATAAACTTTAATTTGTTAAGGAAATAGGAAATCATCTACCTCCATTTCACCTATCTAAAGATTCTTTAACACAGTCTTATAAAAAAACTAAACAGAAAAGACTATTCTAAAGGTCAAATGAAGTAAGTGCAGTTCAAACAAAGTTCATTAATGCTTAAGGAGAATATTTGCTAAGAAATCTCACTCACAAATAAAGATATTGTCAGGCTTAACATCTAACCAGTGATGGTCTGATAGGGGTATCACTACAGTGACTTTTCTAAAATTCAAATAATTTAAATTAAGTGTTGGTTAAACATTACAGAAGAAGAAAACCTCAAGCATACATAAAATAGAGCATATCTAAAGAAACAGAAATTTACATGGAAATGCATAATGAGCAAATTTCTATTTTTCTTCATTTTTGTATTTTAAAATAAAATTTAAGTATTATATTAAAACTTGAATGTAAAGCTTTGAATTATTACAACTTATGGAAGATAAAAGCTTTAGTAGAAATGGTAAAGAGTATGGGTTTCAAAATAGTCTTAAATTTCACATAATGTTGAAATCTTTAGAGTGGCCAAACAGACAATTACAGAGACACTAAAATGTTAAATTTTGTTCATAATTTAATATTTAATAAAATAAATTTTTCATCAATTTTGAGTCATAAAGAAATTTTTATTCTGAAAGCATTTTTGTCTTACAATGCAACAGAGCTCTTTTAAATTTAGTATAGCAATTTATACTTATTTAAATTTTACATGTTTAAGACAGCAGAAGAAAAAAATGGCATTACTTTCTGGGATGTTTCTTATTTCTAACACCCAAACTTAGAAAATGTTTAAGTTTGTCGTTAGATTTTATTTAAACAGTGCTTTTCTTGAATTGGAGAATTGTCTCATTATTTCTTCTAACATTAAATAACTTTAAATTTCAATAAGTGGAATCAAACCACATAATTCCAAATAAATCACTATAATGCAATTCATCATGATCATCTTACAATATCATATCTTAAAACTTAAATAATATTTTAACCAAAATAATTTAACCTAAATGCGATAAAATATTTTATACTAGGTTTTTATATATAATGGCTTAATAAAGAACATTAGATTTTTATTTCTTTCATTGTATTATTATGAATAGCCTTATTATTAATCCTGTTTCTGGATCTGCTGAAACTACCAAGGCAAACCAAACACATTTTGGAAACAAAAGTTTCATCAAAAGATGTTTTTTGCTGAGTCTGGATACCTTAGCACAACACTTTGTTTCAGTCATGCAAGTTGTTCTTTTCCAAACCAGACAGCAGGAGGTGCTGTGTGAACACTAAGACTGACTTCCCATTCCCACCTCCCCTTCCTCGCTGCAAGCAGAGAATAATAGCATGATGCTTTCACAACACTCATTTTTTTCAGCAGTCTGCGGTCTCAAATAATGAGCCCAATTCTAAACTGGAACCTACCAGTTCAAAATGTAAACCTAGTCCTTATTTAACTTGGTAAAAATATGTGTTTCAATTCTTAAAACCAAGTACAAAAAGGATTTTTTTAAATGTGCTAATTCCATTTTTATGTTATAAATGACATCAGTTATTCTGCTTTACAATGTGAATTCTACTTTAAGATAAATCAAAAGTCCTAATACATGGTTATAAAAATATCAGCCTTTACATACACACATACAAATATGAAATGAATACACAGAAATTAAAGGACAAAATCCAATTTAACCTGACTCAAATAAACTAATTATGTTTCTATACTTATGACTTCTGAAACAGACAAGTTAAATAAGGTTAAATGAAGTTAAGTTACTCTTGACATGAAGTTGATTCATGATTTCATTTTTCAGAATGTGATTTGTTTATTCTAGTCTCCATAAATCTGATTTTATACTGGAAAAAAGATAGAAGGCTAAACATTTAAACCTTCAAATGACTTAGGAGTGATTTATTTTCATAATTAAAGTAATCATCTATAGAATTTCCACATAAAAAGTTGACTTCACTTTGCCCAAGTGAAGTATGTGCTGCAAGAAAAGATGAGACATATGACATCTTACACCAAAAGATAGATACGATTAGCTCCATTATTGCTCGCTTTGAGATTACAGAAGCAGTATTTTTGGCTCCCTAATGGGCACTGAGCTCACAAAATAAATGTCATAGTTCTTCTATCACACAATGCCAATCATTGCCTCTATACAACCAAGTACATTTTTAAAACATATAATAAAGCAATTTTTAAAAAGGGATGACTCACCTGTTTATAATATTTTTTTGCAGACTTTAATCGTTGGTACAGGGCCAAAAGAACTCCTTGGATGTACATCTTAGCTCCTGAGGGGCTGAAACCTTCTCCCTTAGAGACCCAAAGTGGTCCCCGCAAAGGTGTGATAGAATTTTGCAGGCATTTTTCAAGCAGAGGAACTATTCGAGAAAAGAAGGGAAAAAAATTCTTTTGACCCAACTGTAATACACTGCCTGGAACACAGCCCCAATACCAGAGCTAACTCTTAACATCTATTATTTATATCTGACCTGGGTTAAGTCTTAGAGAGGCAATTCCTGCATTACTAGTGGCCACCATGAAGGATGTATTTATATTGAGACACCCCCCATGCAAGACTCATAAGCTTTGTGAGCACACCTGAATAGTTCTGAAGTGTGCCTAACTAGCTGCACAGAGTGTCATGGTGTGCACTGATTGCCTTATCTTCTCATTTATCACAGATGAGTTGGAACCAACCTTGCTGAAATCTACTTGCATTGTCCTGATAAAATTGTAAGATCCATGTTGTTTCTGTATATAGCTTCTTGTAGAGGATATACCTAAAACATCACATCTGGAAATTATTCATAAAATAAAATGCACACCTTTATAAACCAACCTATTTGAGGATTTTCATTGCATTCCTTAAGTAACTCATAAAACAGGATGGCAAGACTGTTTAAAAACAGGGGTGAGAATCTTAAGCAACCATTTTATCATGCCTTTCTTTTTTCAGTTTCTGGAATATAAAACAGTGAAGGATTTAGGAATGCTATTCCAGCATGCATTTTGTAAACAGATAAAAGATATTTACTTATGAATCTGTACTGCCATATCCATAAGGAGTTGACAAACATGTTTATATACTTTTTCACACGATTAGCTTATAAAGTCTTTCTAGTCTAAAATACTCCAATAATAACATGGCAGCTAGCTAACATTTTTCAAGATTTAATTTTCCTCTGAAAATCCAGAAATCAAGAAATAAAAATGGCACACTTGGGAATCCAGAAAAACAAAATGATATTTTTCTTTACTTGGTCATTATTTAAGTATACACATGTGAAACAAACTTAAACACACAAAATAACTACATGTCTTGGCTACCTTATTCTGATACATATTTCTGCTAGAAAAAGGAATTAAATAGATCACCAGCAAAGAAAATAGGTCATGCCGTTAGTTATGTTATATGTTGTATATTTTATGCAGAGAGGCCTAGCATAGCAATCTGAAAATTGAATTACAATTAGGTTCAGCTGAGCTGCTGAGAGGCTGAGTTATGCAAATGGCCTTTACTACTGGTATTCTGCTAAATTTTGCTCTTAGTAAAAAAGTTGTGCATTTTATGACACTAAGTTCCACAACTCTCTACCAAAACATAATTTAAAGTCTGTCTAACATTCAACACTAAGGAGAGTGTTGAATACAAGGTTCAAGATTTTTCTATTAATATAGTATAAATAAAGTTAAGAGGAAATTATGAGCCAATGATTATTAAAACATCTTCTTAGATGTGTGCATAAAATTCACTCATCTAGCTTGATAAACTAATTCCTGAAATTCATCTATCAACCCCATTTTTTACTCTCTTAGAGTAATTGCTCTTCTCTATAAATCTTATCATAATAAACACCTCAATCTTTTTTTTAAAAAAAGCTCACATATAAAGGAATAAAAATTAAAAGAGAAATAAGCTTATATCAGAATTATAACTCTTCAACCTTTAAAATGTATAATATAAACCAATCTTGATTAACTTTTTTAAAGGAAACCTAGCTTAAGAATCATCAGTGCTTTTAGTTTACTGCTACACATTCATATATTACTATGTGTTAGATTTTAATTTACACACCTTTAGTTGATATACTCATTGAACCTGATATAGTTCTGGAACATTGAAAGGCACTACATAAATAGGTATTAAATTGGAATAAAGTTTAATAAATCCAGCAGTAGGTGATAAACTTGAATGATTTACACCCTAGAGTTAATCTTGAATTTAAACATGAGAAAATGTTATCAGATTCTCTATCTATGCTTGTCACAAAATAACTTTCAGATTCTTTATGTCAGCCCAAGGGATTCCAAAAAAAGCACTTACTAGATCTTCTAACAACAAAAATTCTACGTTTTTCGAAGTTTATACTCTCCATAAGAATTTTAGAAAAAAATACAACCTAGAAAAAGAATTAAAATTATACCACAGCATAAGCAGTGTCAGAATTGATACTGGATGGAAAACAGCTCCCATGTTCCACATGATTTATATAATTAGGAATACTATGGAAACCAGAAACGGCAAAGCAAAGAAAGCAGTATTCACAAGCAGGTTTTATAAGGGACTTCAGAATCTGCTCTGAACTTGTTGAATAATCTGTTCAGTATTCCAGAATCTCCCTGCAGGAAGCAGGGTCCTCATTATAACCACTAGAGCACTAATAAAGGTTAGCCTCTGAACTAGGGATTAGAAGGCTCTTTCTTTTTGGAAGCTGCAAACTAGTAACTTTGATGATCTTCTTGAAAAGGAAGACAAAGCACACTCCAAGAACAAACAATGTTTCCACTAACTAGGAAGGTACAGAAAACATAAGAAAATGATACGCCTAAGTACTTGAAAAGGACATATAAATCAGCCTATGTTATACTGGAAAAAATGTATTTACTAAGTAGTTAGAATTAAAGAACTGTCCATTTAAAAAGGAGCCTTGGCCTAAAATGTAGTTTAAAATATTATTGAGTACTTGATTTTTTTTAAAAAAGAAGTCATTTGACTTTTCAACCTCAACTGTAGATTTTAACATGGATGTGAATTATTTATGTAAGTGTTTCAGTGGATATTCCTACTATTCTACATCAAATCATAGCTCATAAGTGCTCTTAACCAATGGTTAATTCTTCACTTTTATGTAGAGTTATCTTTTTCCCTTATTTTTGTGTCCTTCCAATCATGTGCTTCGCTGTCTTCAAACTACTATGTAGAAATATTGCCTCACTTAAGAAGGTGAAAGCCCTTTACTACAGATGTTCTACGTAATTTCTCCTGTTTGCATGATTGTGGTAAGAACTTTTCTATATTTTCATTAAGCTAGCCCTCAGCATTTCATATTAAATAGTTTGGAAGTTAATCATTCCTTAAATTCAGCAATTATGCATACATCAGTCAAATGGAATCATTTCACTGGTGTCATTTCCACCCCTGGAAAGGTGAAAAGCTATGCGGATGATTACTTTTTATTCCTTTTGTTTCATCTCAAGTTATGGCTACAGGACAAAATGAAAATTAATCCAATCATTTCAATGAGTGGACAGTGTTCTGGTAAGTTTTAAGACCATGACTACAACCATCCACAATCATTTAGAAACTGTAACTTTCTATAACCTAAAAAAATTTGATCCAAATTTGATAAAAAAAAAAAACAATATACCAAAATTTCAAACCACAACTAGGATGTGAAATTGTTTTTATTTTAATTTTCCTTATGATTATGAAGAGTAAGGAAGAAAATCAATATAAATAGAAAGTCAGAAGATTTGGGAAGGAAGCATTAGACAGGAGAAGGCCAGAGGCAGGTATTTTTTAAAAGTCATTGGAAGACCCTTATGTACTTTATCCTACTTCGTCATAAATCATGCTTTTATAGGAAAAGGCACATAATAAAATTTAAATGACAGCAATAATATTAGATTAAGGTCAAAATAACTCTTTTAAATAAAAAAGGTAATTTCTTCTAAGAACCTTAAAAATCAGTTCAAAAGCTAAATAAGAAAATAAACTGTCCCGTCTTGCATAAGATCTTATATTAAAACTATTTCATCACTGATAAGAAGCTTGAACTGGCCAGGCGTGGTGGCTCACACCTGTAATCCCAGCACTTTGGAAAGCCGAGGCAGGCAAATCACCTGAGGTCGGGAGTTTGAGACCAGCCTGACCAACATGGAGAAACTCCATCTCTACTAAAAATGTAAAATTAGCCGGGCATGGTGGCACATGCCTGTAATCCCAGCTACTCAAGAGGCTGAGGCAGGAGAATCGCTTGAACCCAGGAGGTGGAGGTTGCAGTGAGCCAAGATTGTACCATTGTACTCCAGCCTAGGCAACAAGAGCAAAACTCCATCTCAAAAAAAAAAATAGAAGCTTTACTTACTTGGATACATGATGGAAACAGTACACGACAAGGAACCAAAAATCTCTCCAAAGAGAAACCACAAAGCTAATCAAATTTGTCTATCAGATTTAGATTGGAATATTCTGCCATGATCTATACCTAGGGAATATATATCCCTCTCCAAAAGCAACATCCTACATTGAAAGTGCCACTTTGCATACTGCATTTCAATGTAATGTTGAAAGCTAAAAAGATCAGGATTTTTTTAATAACATTTCAAGAAGCACAGAGAATAATCAAAGGCTTTAATAACTTGCTTACAATAAAAAAATTAAAAGTCATGCCAATTAAATACCCATAACCATAATTTACATATTGTAATTTTCACATTTTAGTCAGAGTACATGAGACTACGAAAGAAAAGCACACTGCCAGGGGCATAGTTACCTATAAAGAAATTTCTATATACTCTTTGGCAGCAAGCTGCAGATCTCAGCGTCTAAAATACTTGGCTATTGCTAACAAGATATCATTTAGAAATACACCAAGATACTTGGAAATTTCCCACTAATTCAATTGGCATTTGTTTTGGTTTGGCTTTTTGGTTGCTGTTTTTATTGAAGTTGATTTAAAAAGTCTTCTTTGGTCAAAACAAAGTTAAGTTCTTAAAAGATACTAAGATGTGACTGCTTCTCAGTCCAGGAAGTATGCCTGCAGGGAGTTTGAGCTAGTGCCAAGGTATGTGTGTATTATAATGCCTCTTATGCAGCTTTAGGTAATAGTTGGAAATCTCCTGGTCCCACAGCAACCACCAGACACCTGCATGGTCTGCAGGGAAGATTGAATGATGGAGAACATACTGCTTCCTGTGTTGCTTGATGTATATCAGTGTATTTTTTATCCAAACAAAACTAAACTAACAGCTGCTGTGTACTTTTGTTTACATGCTATATGTCAAATCTTATTGTCCCTAAGGTACTTATGAGAAAAGATTTAGCCGCCGTTTTCTTAAATACCGATGCCTACCCAAATTTGGATTTTCCTCCACTGAACAAAATGACAAGCACACGATTGCTGTACTTAGAGCAATCTTTCACAGCTGCTTTAGTTTTTCAGTGATCCTATTAAACTGACGGCATATTGCCTGTGGGGTCTACAGTGTTATAATACTGCTGTAAGAGACATTGATTTGTATGATAGGATCAAACAGAATAGTGGTGCATTGAAGGGAAGAATTTCATAGGTCATATTGTTTTTACCTGAGTAAAATTTAATTTGGACATTATGACCTAAAAAGAACACCTGGTTATTTTAATTGCTGATGTGTGGATGAAATGTTGACATTAAGGCTTAGGAAGTATGAAATCTTAGAAAGTCCTCTCCATTTTGAAAATGCAGCCTGAGTCATGTTTTTTTCTTAAACTGAACGAAGTAGCTGTGCATTAAATATGCTGGCACATCTTCTGCTTGAGCAAGTGGACCGAAATGGTGTGAATTGTTAATGCCTTGCTGCTTTGGTTCACGGCTTGTGATTGATCATTTGTAACTATATCTACTCCTTGTTCCATGAAATCAAGTATGGAGTAATGGGTTCATCAGATTTGGGGGTTAAATTGAGAGTGAAGAGGTACTGTGTGTGGAAATAAGAGTTGCCATGTTCAGGGCTGGCCTTGTAACAGCATGGAATCTAAAGGCGATATTCAAAACCACTTCACTCATCATACGCTTACTGATTCTGAATAGGGCCCATTTGCAGGGGACATTTGGTAGTTTTCCAATACGCTTTATGTCTCTTTCTCCTTCCACCACCATGCACATCTTTTTTTCATACATCCCCAGTAGCACATTGGTAGAACAGGTCAGCATACACAATTCATTTATTTAAATGACTTGATTTATACAAGTAGAAATAAGCTGGGATTCTATTGTCTGATCTTGCTTTTCCCTTCAACAAAAATAATTGTGTGTGTGTGTGTGTGTGTGTGTGTGTGTGTGTGTGTGTGTCTTTGAAAATACAAGGATTTTGTGAACTCAATTTCTTGGACATCTAAAATATTTGATATATAGTAGTAATGTGAAATAACTTAATTGGTTTGGTATACATGCAATTTACAGTTACTTAAAAAAAATTGAGAATTAATTATACCTAGTCTATTTTTATGTGGCCATGGCCTATACCAATACATAAAATTGAATATGCATGACATGGTTTTGTAAACTTTAAAGCTCTGGACAAAAATTTAAAGTATTATCTTAGAGTTACTTTTAGGAATTATAATGCACAGAACTCAACACATAAATCTAACACAAAACAGAAGTAATGGTCTTTAGAAATGTCATTATAAAATTACTTGATCTAATAACTGACGTTTTTATTACTTTAGAGTATTTGTATTTATATTACTATCTCAAAAAGCTTAACCCAAATGGTATTAAATGAGGCACAAATTAACTTTTGACTCAGTCAGAAAATAAGTAATAGAAAACACAGTAAAACTTAGGAATAAAATTAATTATACAAAGCACTTACATATGTAAATAACATTCAAAAGGAAGCTAATTATAAAATGTCTTGAAATTCTGCTGTTACACTGTACAGTCACATTAATACAAACATAAAAATGTAGTTAACCTTTTGTTCTTTTTTCTTTTTTTAAGACTCAAAAATAGGAATATTAATAATAATAATAATACCCAGAACAAACATAACTAATTGAGAGAGACTTGGAAGTCAGCTAATGTGGGTAAAACAGTTTGGTGCCCTTGAATGTAAATGCTAAGTCAACATATTACTTACATTTTAATGATTTATTTAAGATGTAAATATATACATCATGAGAGATTTATACTTTAAATGTGACAGACTAAAAAAAGCCTTAATCATTCAGCAGTGAAAATGGAGGGTTCCCTTTGACATTTACTTCATGTTTGTTTTAGAAAGACAGAATCTTCTATAATTAGTGTTTTATATATTTTTGTCTATATTTCTTCTCTCTTTTAAAAGCTCTTAGAAGAAAGAAAATCTCTGCTGAGTGGTGTTCTTTTACATGACTGTTAAACCTGCTGAGAGCTATGTAAGGCATTGTTTTATAACAGGTAGTAGCAATTAGGCTGTTTGTTTTCATTGGCAATTATACTTATTACAATATATTTTATAATAAACTTCTGAGATCATGGACAAGTCATTAGAGTCAGAATGAAATTTTTAGCTTTAGAGTTCTAAGGCTAAAAAATAAGAGACATTAAAAACCAGAAGACAGACAAACTTAAAGATTTTGACAAAGCAAGGATTTGATTTAAAAATTGCATGAATGACTAAAACAAGTTTACTCAAACAAAACCTAGGAGTGATGGTTATATCTTCATGAATATAAAAGAGGGACTATGTTTTAAAGATTTCAAGAGGGAATTTCTGACAAATATTAAAGAGTCTACAAATAGATTAGACTACTTTCATAATTCTGCCTTCACATATTTAATAAAAGATGACAGTGATCCACTTATAATCAGAGATTTCCAACTGCCACTAAAATATTTTTTTAAAACTCAAGCCTTAGCAAAATTCTTGATAGCCTCTGTAGATCAATAGTAAAAATATAAATCAGTGATTACTTAAGCACATTCTGTTTTTGATATAAGCAACAAGGGTAGATCAAGTCTTATGCTGGGAAGTCACTAGAAGACCCTCAGGACCATGTCTGAGAAATTCTGGAACCAAGGCAAAGTCACAGAGACCACAATTCCAAGGAATAAAGACTTCCTGAGTAGCATCTTTTCTTCACAACAGGCTCTTAACTGGCTGCCTTTGTGTATATATACCAAGTCTTGACCTAGGGAGATTTAAGGACTGATTAATTACTACCAGCACTTGGCACCCTTTTCAGCAAGAGACCTAAATTTTTACATTTCATAAAGTTTGAAAAGTAAAGGTAAACGGTAAGGAACTCAAGAATTGAAGAGAGGCAAATACACTTAAAGAAGAAACTTTATCCATAAGCCTGATCGTAATTCCCTAAAAGTTGTAGAACAGATTATAAAACGGTATGTGAACCCTCAGGAAAACATACAGTAATCATTAAGACCCAACATACAATCATTGGTTACTAAACAAATATTTAATGAACACAGAGAGAAAGACTCTTGTGGAAATCTTCTACATGAAGCTTGAGATTTTCAACACCAGCATATAACCATTATTTCTTCCAGTGGGAAATATATCACAATACACTGTGGCTACCATCTATTTGTATTTATTTGGGTTTTTTTGTTTGTTTGTTTGTTTCTTTTTGAGATGAAGTCTCACTCTTGTCACCCAGGCTAGAGTGCAGTGGCGTGATCTTCACTTACTGCAACCTCCACCTCCCAGGTTCAAGCAATTCTCCTGTTTCAGCCTCCTGAGTAGCTGGAATTACAGGCACCTACCACCATGCCCGGCTAATTTTTGTATTTTTAGTAGAGATGGGCTTCACCATGTTGGCCAGGCTGGTCTCGAACTCCTGACCTCAGGCAATCTGCCTGTCTCGGCCTCCCAAAGTACTGGGATTACAGGTGTGAGCCACCGCAGCCGGCCCATCTATTGTCTTTAAGAAAGGTACTGCCAAATCTGTATGCCCCTTCCTAGATAAATGAGTGTATCTGTAGGAAACAACATAGGAGAACATGTAATGCTTACAAACCTCCTATTTAATTCCTCTATTTAGAATTCTTGATTTCTTGCTTTTAAATGATTCTATTTAGAAGTCAAAGAGAATTATATCACTTAGTATCTAAAACAAGGCAAAAAAAAAAGTTATGAGTGGATGCTATCTTGGCTCACGATGTCTTTCCTGAAAAAAGTTATAAGAGGAATCAGAGTGAATAAATAACCACACACACACACACACACACACACACACACATACACACACACACACACACACACACACACACACACACACCCTGCTTGGGGCTTGACTATAGGCTGCAGTTTATACCATTCTGAGTCACCCCCAACCCCCACCACCAGCAATGCTGTTCCCAGAGCCTAGACTGTCTGGGCTATTGCAGAATTCCACATTTGGGAGAACAAGAGCAGTGCTGGATATGCAATGATAGTACTAGGTATTTTTATAGCATCCAAGAAGGGGGAAGGATTTTGACTAGACCTAGACCCTCTCTCAGTCCCTGAATTTTCTATTTACGTTAGGGAGCATCCCTAATTTTTAAACGATTTTACAATATCTACTCTATTATTTAGCCCTGTGCTAAACACGGGAATACAGAGAAGTTTACAAAATCTTCACCCTCATGTAGTTTACAGTCTAGATCAAAGACATACATTAAACAAATAACTCCCCCAAGAAGTTTTTTTAATTGCAGTTGTGATAACTACTATACACTGGGTGCTATTAATGTAACAGGGATAACCATCTGTAATGCCTACTTTTACGTGCCAAATTGATGGAATCACAGGGTACCCAGATATTTGGCTGAACATTATTCTGAGGGTGTCTGTGAGAATGATTAAATATTTGGATAAGATAAATATTTGAATCAGTAGACTAAGTAAAGCACATTGGCCTCTCTAATGTTGGTGGGCCTCATTTAATCAAATGAGGGCCTGAACAGAACAAAATGACTGAGTAACTTGGACTGCAACTATGCATAGATTCTCCTGGATCTCCAGCTTGCCAACTACAGAGCTTGAGTCTTCTCATCTGCCATAATCACATGAGCCAATTCCTTAAAATAGAGAGAGAGACAGACAGAAACAGAGACAGAGAGAGAGAGAGACTATAAACATGTTCTGTTTCTATGGATAACCCTAACAAATATACCATCCTAGATGAGATAGGTAAGGGGAATAGGAGTAAGAGCGTGTCAAGAAGTTTCTCAGAAGTAATATATAAACAAAGACCTTAACATGAGTAGGCAATAGCCTGCCAGGAGGATAGGGTGAGATAAAATCCAAGCTGAGAAAACATGTGATAAGGTATTGGGGCATGAAGGAGAGTGTTTGGGGAACAGAAACAAAGTGATTTGAGTGCAGAGTGGAAGGAACCAGTAATACTAAGATAGAGAAGTTGGGAACCAAGGGACCAAACCATGAACGCCATTCAGACCATAATACATTAAAGTATTGGTAAAGTATACAAGCTATGAAAGAATGAAATAATTTTTAAAATAGTGTTTGTAGAATGACAAAGTTAAAACACTTGTGTCTAAGTTAGAGACAAGTGAGCTTGCAGACTCCACTAAATAAACAACCATATTCAGCCGGGCGCGGTGGCTCAAGCCTGTAATCCCAGCACTTTGGGAGGCCGAGGCGGGTGGATCACGAGGTCGAGAGATCGAGACCATCCTGGTCAACATGGTGAAACCCTGTCTCTACTAAAAAATACAAAAAAAAAAAAAAAAAAAAAAACTAGCTGGGTGTGGTGGCGCGTGCCTGTAATCCCAGCTACTCAGGAGGCTGAGGCAGGAGAATTGCCTGAGCCCAGGAGGCAGAGGTTGCGGTGAGCCGAGATCGCGCCATTGCACTCCAGCCTGGGTAACAAGAGCAAAACTCCGTCTCAAAATAAATAAATAAACAAACAAATAAATAAATAAATAAATAAATAAATAAACAACCATATTCTTGGAGGATTAATATAATCTGAAGCAAGACTATTAGCATACTGGAAATCTCTGCCCTAATCACAACCTAGCCAACATTTTTATAATAACTTAGACAAGGTCAAGTTGGTATGCTTACTAAATTTAAAACTGAAAATAATGATGGGAGAAGCTATTAACTCCGGGGTGACAGATTAAATATCTGAAATATCTGGACAGTCTAAACTACTAAATAAAAACCTTAGAGGTAGAAGTTTAGTAGGAATTCATATGTAAAGTTCTGTTCTCACGTCTGACTAACTAGCAATACAAGTATAAGATAAGAAAGAAGTAGCTTAAAAGCAAATTGTGAGAATAAATTTGGGGGCTTTTATTGGCTCCAAGTTCAATGCAGATCAATTATATAATGCATCTAATAGTAATAATAATGCAATTTTAGGTCACATAATGACCCGGAAAAAAAAAAAAAGAGAGGGTAGGGCTGTTTAACTCTGCATTGATTGACCTGGAAAATTGCGTACAATTTAGGACCCCACAAGGAGGAATACTGAAATAACTAAATGGAACAGAGAATAGTTAGCAGGATGATGAGGGCCAGATAAACAGTTGAAGAGACTTGGGATATTTAACTTCAAAACACTTAAGTGAAACATATTCAAATATATGAAAGGCAATCACAGACTAAAAATTAATTTCAAGACCAATGATAAATATCTAAAAGACTAGATTTCAGTTAGATATAAAACAGAGTTTTAGAGAAAGTATAGCTGTCAGAAATGGAACAAGTGTGACAGCATGGATACTTGTTGCAGACAATTTAGAGGAGATTCATAAACAAAATGAGATTTTGGTGATCACCAAAGGCCCTTCTGATGCTGAGAGCAAAAGTAAATCAATCAACAACATTGTTCTGAAGCAGATATTGAAAAAGAATTGTCATTATCATTTGTTTTTATAATGCATTGGGCATCAAAAATGAGAATCTTCTAGCTTTAAAGTTCTGTAGAATATAGCAAAATACTAGTCAGAGTGGTCAGTGAATCATTAAGTACCAGAACTACCAACAAAAAGCAGTTAATAGTGAGTAATTCATTGCAAATTTAATTCAACAAAGAAAATTTTGAAATTCTAATTAACTCATCACCTAAAAGTATTTTCATCTCTTACTATTGTAAGCACTGTAACATAGACTATGCTTAATAATTGTTTATTTTGAATATTAATATTTTTGCAGATCTACCATATGCCCAGTTTCATCAGATATTTGGAGAGTTTTGGAGATTTTTTTAAAAGTAAAAAACAAAAATTTCTTTTTAGTTAAAGAGATAAGTACCATCCACAAAACAGAAATATTATCTATATAAACAATGTTGTGGTTTACAATACAGATAAAATCAAAAGAAGTTATGAAAAGGAAGTATTAGTAAACAAACTAAATAAGGTAGGATTTAAATAGTATTTTTAAACTTTGAAGGCTGATCTGCCTTGTGAAAGACTCAGAGAACCCAGCTAAGCCATCCCTGAATTCCTGACCAACAAAAATTGAGAAATAATATGTGTTTTTTTCTTTAATCTGCTAAATTTTGGGACAATTTGTCATGCAGCAATATATAACTAATACCGATTTTAGAAAAGAGCTAATATAGTGTCTTCCATTATTATTCAAAGTATTTGCTGCTCTTCTCTGAAAGAAAAGTGCACTTTCCCACCTTATTCATGCTAGGTTTAGCTGTGTCACTTGCAATGCTCTTCCCCGAGGAAGCGCCATACATCCTCACACTGTTGAATTAAGAAGATGGCATGTAACTTGCTTTGACATATGCAAGTGTCGCAGCAGTCAACCCACACCAACGTGTAGCATGAGTGAAAAATAATACTTTTGTATAAGCCACTGAGAGTTATGTGGCAAAATAATACACTGAAAGTTGTGAAGTCATTTGTTACCATATAATAACATGATATATCCTAACTGATGCAACTTGCTGAACTTTGAATAGATGGAGAAGAGGAAGATTATTCCAAGTGGGCATAAAATAGCATAAACAAGGATAAGGAAGCTGGGCATCTCACAACTAAACTGTCTGGAACATTAAAGAGACTGATCTAACTACAACTCAAGGTCCATATTGGGTACTTGTGAGTTGTGGGTGATTAAGTTGGATGACTGAGCAAGATCACATAGTGAAGTTTCTTGAATGTCAAAATCGAGAATGTGAAGATTGTTCTGATATGTCACATTTTGAACAACAAAAAAATTGAGGGATATTTAGGGAGATTACTCTGACAATACAAAGGATTAAGATTTAGAAACAGAATTTAGCTGTCTAACTAGTGGGTAAGATTATGTGATAACATTTAAGAAGTACAAATAGCTAACTATATTTGGTACCTCTTGCCACAGTAATGTTGCACAACAAACCACTACAAAACTCAGTGGCATTAAACAATAAGCATTTACTTAGCTCATGAGTCTGCAGATTAGCAGGGTTGTTCTGCTGGTCTTGGCTGGACATGCTCACATGTCTTGGAATCAGCTAGCTGTCAGCTGAGCTAGGGTGACCTTGGCTGGAACAAGTGGGGCAAATCGGTTCTGCTCCACTTGCTTTTTTTTTTTTTTTAATAATTTATGGAGGTGAAATTCACATAACATAAAATCAACCATTTTAAAGTGAACAGCTCAGTGGCATTTAGTAGATTCAAAATGTGCAACCACCACCTCCATACAGTTCCAAAACATTTCCATCATTTCAAAGTAAAACCACTTATACATTAAGCAGCCTCTCCCTAGCCTCCTTTTCCCTCAGGCCATGACAAACACCAATCTGCATTCTGTCTCTATGGATTCATTCACTCTGGATGTTTCAAATAAATGGAATCATACAATATGTTACCTTTTGTGTCTGCTTCTTTCCCTGAGCATAATGTTTTCGAAGTTCACCCATGCTGTAGCATTATCAGCACTTCATTCCTTTTCATAGCTGAATAACATTCCACTGTATGTATATACTACAATTTGTTCCTACAGTCATAGAACATTTGGCTTCTTGGACTTTCGTGGACATTTGGCTTCCACTTTTTGACTATTATGTATAGTGCTGCTATAAACATGCATGTACAGATACTGGTTTGAGTACCCACTTTTAATTTTTTTTGCATAAATATCTAGGAGTGGAATTACAGGGCCATGTAGTAATTCTGTGTTTTTCTTTTGGAAGACTCATCAAATTGTTTTTCAAATTAGCTGCACCATTTTCCACTTCCACAAGCAATGTATGAGGTTGCCTTCCAATTTCTTCACATCCTCAATAACACTTGTTATTCATTCTCTCTCTCTCTCTCTCTCTCTCTCTCTCTCTCTCTCTCTCTCTCTCTCTCCCCTCTCTGTGTGTGTGTGTGTTTTGTTATAGCCATCCCAGTGTATGTGAAGTAGTACTTCATTGTAGTTTTTGACTGGCACTTCCCTAATGACTAAGTATGCTGAGCATCTTTTCACGTGCTTATTGCCATTTGTATACCTTCTTTGGAAAAACGTTGATTCAAGTCTTTTGCCCATTTTTTAATTCACTTGTTTGTTTTTTGTTGTTGAGCATGAGTTCTTTATATATTCTGGATTTTAAACCCTTTTCAGATATATAATTTACAAATTTTTCCCATTCCATGGTTTGTCTTTTCACTTTCTTGGTAATGTCCTTAGATGCACAAAAATTTCAAATTTAATGAAGTCCAATTTGCTATTTTTTCTTTTTCTTTCCTTCTTTTTTTTGCTCATGATTTGGATGGAAATAACTTATGGAGGTAAAATTCACATAACAATGTCTAAGAATTGACTGCCAGATCCAAAGTCATGAAAATGTGCTCCTACGTTTTCTTCTGAGTTTAATGGTTTTTGCTCTTTTCGATTGTTGATCCATTTTGAGTTAATTGATGTTTATGGTGTGAAGTATGGGTCCAACTTTATTCTTTTGCATGTGGACCAGTTCTACCAGCACCACTGGTTGAAGACACTATTCTTTCCAATGAATGGTCGTGACACTTTTGTCAAAAGTCAACTGGCCATATATGTACTGGTTTATTTCTGGACTCTGAATTCTATTCCATTGGTCTATATGCCTATCCTCATGCCAGTACCACACTCTATGAATTACTGTAGTTTTACTTGTAGTAAGTTTTGAAATTGGGAAGTGTGAGCCTGCTGCAAGTGGTCTTCAAGGTTAAGAGTACAGTACAGACCTCCATAAGACTGTCTACTTAAGACAACAGCCACCTGTTTGGGGATCCTCATGCCACTCTCACTTCTGACCAGCTAGCTACAAATTTTGGGATTTATACTACTCCTTCAGGTTAAATAATTTCCAGATGTCTGACAAAACTCAGGAAAGTGCTATACTTATGGGGTCAAATTGGTCTGAAACCTTGAGAAATACAGAAATGATACTGGAGAGCAAATAACAAAAAAGTTTGAGACTTACAAAGGGGCTTTGACTGAGTGGTGTCATGTTTTGATGGTGCTTTAATATGCAAGTGCTATGTAGAGCCTTAAGATTTGCTTGTGTGCCTTTAATTCAATGGTGTCTAGCTGCCTATATTGTGTTATGTGGTTGAATATACAGTTTTGTAGTTGCATTTTTACTAATGGGCCTGTATATAGAGAATAGGGAAACAGGCCTTAAATTTTATACTAAGCAAGGACTACACAGAATTTGACCTTGATGGGTCAAAGCAACTAAATGCAGCTGGGATTATTTTCCAATAGACTTGAACTTCAGAAAATGCTGGGATTGAATATGACTTTAGTATATTCAGGTGGGCTGTGGAGGGCTTAGCTCTGTTAGCTGATCATGCCTTCCTTGCTGTTCAGGCTACTACTGCTTACTTAACTCAGTTGTGAACTTCACCTGAAAATTCAGGCAAGTCTGAGATTGGGATTGGATCATTTTAGGTATTGCAAAGTGAAAAATATTTGCTGTTTTTCTGTGTCTTGAAGGCAAATCTATAGGCCAGCACTTTCAAGGATAATGGCAACTGAGTCCTACATGCATGACAGTGAGGTTTTGTCTTTAAATTATTAATATTGGGCCTAGATAGGTAGCATTACATCTGCTGTCTTCAATTCTATTCTTCATTATGTTACATCAAACTGTATTCTGAGCCAAAAAGGAAATGTGGATGAGCTAACATTAAATTCATATGACTTGTTGATAAACTTTTAAAGTAACCTCCACTAATCAAATTTGGCTCTAAATTTGTTTATCGCATAAATTTTAACCATAGTTCAAAATTTCATAAACCCAAACTGTGGCTTCACCTACAGAAAGGTGACAGATTTTTTTTCAATAAAAGGAGCACTCCCATTTTCTTCAGTTAAGACAGAGAAACTACTCAAAGAAAGTATTACAAATCTAGAAATCAAATTTGCTAAAGGAATCAAGGAGAAAGTAAAGTGTCTTGAAAATATGCCTAATTATTATGATCAGAATAGAACAGTGGATGCAAGAAAATAAAAATTAAAAAGGATAAGCTGATTTTGCTGTAGGAGATCAGAGGTTTCCCTACAAAAACGGTAAACATCTGACCCAAGCACATATAGTTGACAGACTGGAAAACACACACACACACGCACACCCCTGAGATCTTAAATGCTAGGTGAAGGAGATTCATTCAAGTCCCATTACTCTTAAAGAGGTTATTATAAAAGGGTAAATTATTTTATTTGTTACAAAATCAGAAACAGTAACTGGGACCCAGTGAAACCTAATAGAAGAATAAATATAAGATCTTGCAGAGCAGACTGAGAACAATCACCCAGAGGAGACAGGATCTCAAATACTTCGAAGAGTTGGTATTTACATTACAGATAAATTTATAGTAAGAGCAACTGGGGAATCTCTTTTGAGGATAGGGCAATTATACAGAGTGCACATAAAATCTGGACAAATTGGAGAGAAAGATTGGTATAAAATGTCACAAAAAGGTGCTGGGCGAACTCTAAAAATAGATAGGCCTGAGATTAAGGAAAGACAAAGACAAGATTAATTATATTACAGTGAATCCAGGCAGAACAATAATTGATCAAAGACTCCGGATCCAAGCTAGATGTTAGAGTGTGGAAGAAATACTTCTGGGGTACGATTATTGAACTCACGGAAGTGAAAATAGATAAGACTGGTTTGAACAAAGGATGCTATTGACAAAACTTCGAACTGATTGACTTCATATCTCTCACCATGAGACACTCTGCAAGAAAAATATCTAGAGGCATATGTTAGAAAAACATGAGTATAGACCAGAAAGCAAAAGAAAAGTAGTAGTAAAAGAAAAGAAGGTACTCAATTTCGGCAAACAATGCTAACCCCAAGCCTGTTAGAAAAGGGAACTTTCTGAAAGGAACAAGTGTATAGTAGAGACAAACCTTAAACATTGCAGAAAAAGAAGCACCTGATGGAAACATTAACTCAAGACCAGGAGCATTTAAAAACTGAGGAAAGGCCATGTCTTTAGGAGGAAATGGCAGTAATGTGGTCCTCATTGGGACCCATAACACATAAGCCTCAGAAACACGAATAGCTGCTTCTATCTGGAAATCTGCCAAAAGTTATTCTACAATTGGAACTGATGTGGACACGAAGGGGAAGCTGTGCCCATGAAGTAAGTTTCTTAGGCTTAAATAATTCCATAGGCAGAGGCCGTTATAGCAACTACTGTGACTAAGATGCTACTCCTAAGACAAGATGGATGCTATGCCGTTAGACAGTGATCACCCCCAGTTGAGCATGAGGTTTAGAAGAACTGACTCAGTAAAAAAAAAAAAAAAGATGTTTGGAATTATTTAAAAGGGGGAAAAAATACCTTAAATAAGGCTTTATGATTGGTGCTCCCACCAATGCAAACTTCCGGACATTGCAAGAATGGAACACTCTCAGTTTCCTTTTTAGAGCACAGTGACTCACGCCTATAATCCCAACACTTTGGGACGCTGAGGTGGCCGGATCACCTGAGGTCAGGAGTTTGACCAGCCTGACCAAGACGGTGAAACCCCGTCTCTACTAAAAATACACACACACACACACAAATAGCCAGGTGTGGCACCAGGTACCTGTAATCTCCGCTACTCAGGAGGCTGAGGCAGGAGAATCACTGGAATCCAGGAGGCGGAGGTTGCAGTGAGCCAAGATTGTGCCACTGTACTCCATCCAGCCTGGGCAACTAGAGCAAGACTCCACTTCAAAAAAAAAAAAAAAAAAAAGAGTAACAGCAATAATGATAAGATGATGAGATGATGGAAGCTAATTTTATACTACTGAAACATTGTACCTTACAATGTTAACCAAGTGTCAGGCACTTGTTCTAAGAACTTTACATAAAATTCACCTAATGTTTGCAATATTATTACAGTAAATATTATAATTCCTATTTTATAGATAAGGAAACTGACTCTCAGAGAAGCTAAGTAACCTGTCCAAGGTCACGTAGTAAGTGGCATACCTGGGATTTGAATTCTGGCTCCAAAATCAGAGAAGTTAACCAACATTTTGTGCAGCCTCTTTGAGAGAGAAGGCAGTGTGCACTCGTCAATTTTTCCCTCAAGATACTGTAAACATAATGCCATAACTAATGCCTTAATGGGAGATTGCTTCCCAAGAAGTTAGGTCACAAGTTATAGAACCTGGTCAACAGTATGGGCCAACTGGCATCTTAGAAAGACTGACGATAATATTTTCTCTTCTCTGCCTTCCCTCAGTCTCTGTTATGGTCTTTGGCAACAGTCAATGTGGATCTGAATTATGCCAAACATAGGGTCCTGGAAACATCATTTTGCATGCAATGGGCACATTTTCTGGGAGTGGCTTCTGTTCTGAATGTGCTGGGTATGGTGCTGATGTTGTGATAATCATTTTGTTTGGTTGGAAACAAGGCATATGAAAATGTTAGTGTAGACCTAATTCAACTTCTGATGTCCTAAGGGATGACACCCACTCCAGGAGTCCAGACGGTAGCTGCTGGAGACATTCCAGCTCCAATCAGGCATCCAGAAGCCATCTGGCTGATACTGGGAAGAATAAAAATTAGGACTTTGATTTCTTTGCACTTTAACTTGAAGAGCTTGAAATTTTATTGGATTTTAACTCAAAAAGGTAAGATAATTTGATTTTGAAATTTGCTTCTGTGTAAACTTTAAAACTTCAGATTTTAATTTAAAATTTTATTCTTTTAATTTTACTGTCTCCACAAAAAGTTGATAATGGGCAAGAGCTAACATTCAAATTCATCTCTATGTTATTGGAATTTTATGATGAAATATATTAATCCTGTACTTCATCTCATTTCAGAATCTCCAAAAAAAATTATCAGAGAATATGCAACTATTCTGGACAGTATTGCTGGGCATAATTTGGGGTGGGAAATGAAATAGAAAGTGAACATTCAGTATGTCCAGAATGGCCTTGGAATCAATTGAATTAATGTAGTATTCTAACTCAGTTCAGAACCACTAGGGTAAACTTAACAATACTCATTATGATCCAGAAGGATCCACAAAGAACGAGGGTATGATTATTGGAAAGGATGCTTCATGGAAGTCCTAACAGACTAAGGATCTCCTCCCTTGAGAGAAAGAGTGACTCCTCTGGTTCACCATCATATAATAATTAAGCCAAAGAAGTTAAGAGATCAAAAAGTTTGGAACTGTTAGGAGGAAAGTGTGTGTTATTTAAAACCTCCCTCAAAATCAGACACTGTCCATATCTGTCTGCCCTTTGAAGTGTTTGTATAACATCAAACAGCTCATATATAATTAGTAAATAGGAGAATGATGTCAGAATGATACAGAAATTTGGTTTATGAATATGTGCTTTGTCCTAAACAAAGGAAGCCAAAAGGGTAGAAATAGAATTCTATCATTTATCAGGAATGAAAAAAAAGTATCTTAGCTTGGCTAATGTACTTACCACCCCAAAAACGTGCACTCTTGGCCTTATATAACTCTCTAATTGTGGGAATTTCATTTCTTCCTGTGCCTTCCTTAAAGGAAGCCCCACTGACCCAAATCTCCACTTCACTTCCATTTGCATTGTCTCACAATGCAGCTTTAATACCTTCTAAAGCAGCGCTCTGAGATGCCTACCCGGGCTATTTACATTATCTCCTAAGTTAATCATTATTATTTTAGATAGTATGATGGTTTTAAAGGTTAATAGATTTCAAATGGGGGTTTTTCCCAACCCTAGTTTCCCCATATACTGTTATTTTGGTGGGCATGATTTTGCAGAATGCATTTCTATGTGCCCTCCATCTTATTGGGTTCCACATCCCTGGATTCAACCAAGTATAAATGGAAAATATTTCTTTAAAAATAAAAATAATACAAGTTTAAAAACAATACAATGTAACAACTATTTATGTAACATTTACACAGTATTAGGTATTGTAAGTAAACTAGAGATTATGCAAAGTATAGAGGATGATGTGCATAGGCTATATGCAAATACTATTCCATTTTATTTAAAGACTTGAGCAACTGTGGATGTTAGTATGGGGGAGGCTTCCAGTAACCAATCCCCCACAGACAACAAGGAATAACTGTATTATGTACCAGAATGTTGACCATCTGTAGGAATATGGTATCTGTATACAGCAGGCATACTCTTTTCTACTGTAGAAAGGATAGATCTATACAAGAACCATAACAAAATAGCTTTTTCACATGTAACAAAAAAAAATTTCTTTATTAAAATCTTCTGGCCGGGTGCGATGGCTCACGCCTATAATCCCAGCACTTTGGGAGGCCAAGGTGGGTGGATCACGAGGTCAAAAGATCGAGACCATCCTGGTCAACAAGGTGAAACCCCGTCTCTACCAAAAATACAAAAATTAGCTGGGCATGGTGGCGTGTGCCTGTAGTCCCAGCTACTCGGGAGGCTGAGGCAGGAGAATTGCTTGAACCCAGGAGGCGGAGGTTGCGGTGAGCCGAGATCGTGCCATTGCACTTCAGTCTGGGTAACAACAGTGAAACTATGTCTCAAAAAAAAAAAAAAAATCTTCTAGGGTAGAGGTTAAATTGAGTAATGACTCCTTCCATGTGGCTGGCCTCACATCAATTAAACTCTCTCTTTACTGGAAAAAAAGAAAAAAAAAAAAAAGGCTGTTTTTTTTGGGGGGGTTCAATCAGTCCTCCTACCTTGGCCTCCCAAAGTGCTGGTGACCCTATAGGGTCACGCCTATAATACCAGCACTTTGGGAGGCCAAGGTAGGAGGACTGATTGAACCCAAAAGTTCAAGACCAGCCTGAGCAACAGAGGGACACTCCATCACTAAAAAAAAAAAATTTTTTAAGTAGGCACAGTGGCCTGCACCTGTAATCCCAGCGACTTGGGAGGCTGAGGTGGGAGGATTGCTTGAGCTTGAGAGCTCAAGGATGCAATGAGCTGTGGTTGTGCCACTGCACTCCAGCCTGGGCAATAGAGCAAAACCTTGTCTCAGGGAAAAAAAAATTGTCTACGGTTTAGAATAAAATCTAGAAACAAGCAATTTGCCAATCTCTTGGTCTTTCCAAAGATTTACTTGACAAAGTAAAAGTAGTTTAATATTATATCAAATGTGCTTATTTCTCATAGCATAGAAGGAAAATTTGAAATTATACCTAATTCTAAAAAAAAAAAAGCAATAGGGGAAAATTTTTATTTTGTGTATCTGTTGCTTTGGTACAATTACACTTCTAATCTGCACTTATAGTAAAAAGTAATTGCTATGATCTTAACATTAGACATTATTAAAAGGTATTTTTCTGATATGATACAAAGCAAGTAAAAAAAAATAGTCATACATCAAATCAAAAGAGTATCTGCATTCGTTTAAATTAAAAGATAACTTTCACATAAAACTTGACCTTTCTCAAGTTGAAGTTTAGAAGACCATCAAACACAAATGTTTAGGGACCTCAATCATTTGATGTACAACATCATAGAAATAAATAAAGAAGTTCAAAAACCTAATGTTAAGTGATCAAGGTGCTACAGACTGGAAGTTCCTCCAACAGGATTAGCTTCTTTACATATTTTAAGTCCAGTGAACTTGTAATGCTTCCACGTTAGTGGTTGCATAGGCTAATTTCACCTGGCATAAGCTTTTATAAGGATGCAAAAACAGAGGGCAAGGCATGCATTAAAATGTGATAATAGCATACTTCTGGGATATGTGAAGCATGAGGCATGAATCCGAATGCCTCTGGCATCCATGAAGTATCACATCTCAGAATCAGTGCTTTTCTGTTTTGATAAGTAATTCTGTTATGCCATATTTGGGAGGAGGGAAATCAACTTTCTAAATATGTATCTTTCATCTTTTTTCTTATTTATAAATCTTTCATCTTAACCAAAATTCCTTAGAGTTTCAATTCCAGCAGTTTATTCAAAGCTGATGTTTTAATTCCAGGTGAACTGGAAATAATTCAAGTCTAGTTAGGGTCTTAAGAAAATATGTTGTTTATTTTTATTAATGTAAGTTTAAGAGTAATTTCAAAATATTGTTGATCATAAAGAATATCTTAGGCAGAGTGATGGAAAAGGGACGAAAATGCAAGAAAGGAAGAAATCAACTTTAATAATGACGCTCATTACCCCCAAAAAACAAAGAAAGGATTCTTTGAGTTACATATTCTGTAGGCAAATAACCTTATCTAATACTTCTAAATAATGAGTAGGTATCTACAGGAGATTTGAAATCTTCAGAAAAAAAAACACATAATAAAATGAAAAATAGTTATGATATCTAATACAAACATTTTTTTAAAAGATCAAGAAAAACAAATTTACTTTCTGAATACACATATATATAATCCTTGGCCAAAAAAAATTGAGTTAGAAACAAGTATCAAAATATCACAGTTAATATTCAGTAAGTATTAATTAAGGGTGACAAATTAAGGAAATAATCTTCCTTTTTTTTTTTTTTTTTTGAGACCCTCCTGGGTTCAAGCGATTTCCCTGCCTCAGCCTCCTGAATAGCTGGGACTACAGGCGTGCGCCACCACGTCAGGCTAATTTTTTTTATTTTTAGTTGAGATGGGGTTTCACCATGTTAGCCAGGATGGTCGCGATCTCCTGACCCCGTGATCCACCTGCCTTGGCCTCACAAAGTGCTGGGATTACAGGCATGGGCCACCGTACCCAGACAATAGTCTTCTTTTATATAGTACAAGTCAGAAAATGGGAAATAAATGGAAGTATCCACTGTAGCCACATCCCAAAATCACTTCAGTTGTCTGGACCTAGCCTTGCAGTTAAAGGCATATTATTTAATATCTTGGCCCTCCTCAAGCATGAAGTTCAAGTTTGGATGAAGTGATAGAACCATGTCAATGACACATTTAAACTCACTAATGTGGTATTTCTTTTCAGAGGTTAGCAAAACAAAACAGTACTTTTAGAGATATTATATGGCTAATCTCTTTTGACAAAGACAATGAAATTATTTTAAAGCACATTTCATAACTTTTTTTTCTTGGCCAAAGATGAACTACTTTTAATAGTAGCTATTAAGATTGCCTGGTACAATTACTAGTAGCTATTAAAAGTATTTTAGAAAACAGTGTATTAAAAAAATAACAGCGGAACCAACTAAATGTCCAAAAGTAGACAGTTTCATTCATTCATGCCACATTTATGAGTGTCACCTATGTCCCAGGCACTGTGCTAATTACCGGTATTACAACAAAGATAGTCTCTGTTCTTGCCCTCTTTTATGTTATATTGTGGTAGAAACAGATCATGTGGGAGAGTCATCCGAGATTCATTTATTGAGTGCCTGTTCCCAGGAAGTCTGTAGTCTGGTAGGAATGGTGCATATACCAAAAAAAAGTAACAAAACAATAAACTAATTACACCCTGTAGGTAAAGTACTAGGAAAACAAATGTAGTTCTGACATAGATGAGACGGTGATGTGAAAAGACAGAGGGAAGCAGAAAGAGAGAGAGAGGACAGAGTACAATGGTTAAAAGTGCTGCTACTGGAGCCAGCCTGCTAAACTTTGAATCCCAACTCCACCACTTGCTAGTTGTGTGATGCTGAATAAATTACCTAACTTCTCTGCACCTCAGTTAATACAATAAATAGAAATTCTAGTTTCTCTGAGAACTAAATGAGTTAACATTTGTGATGAGCTTAGAACAGTGCCTGGTCCAGAATAAGTACTATGTAGTAGTAGAGTTAATAATGCAAGGACCTAATGCGTGAATTTTTCTATTGTCAAATTAATTCCTAATCTGTCAATTCTGTAACACGATATATATATATACTTTGAGGGACAATGATGTGCTACAGCCAACTTGTACTAGTCTGCAAAAAGTAACTGTTCTCCTCTCTTCTCCAAATTCTTTATTCAGTGACTTAAAACCCTTCCCTCTGAACTCAGTGGTATTCAGTGGTAGCCTGAGATTGGCCATGGTAGGAGCACCTACACCATGCAGTTGCTAAATGCTACAAATCAGGGCTTTTATTTTTTTTCAGAGTCAATTGTTAACATTTATCAGGATACCACTGACAGACACATTTAGTAGAGAGTTCTTCCTAGTGGCTCCAAACTGAACTACATCTAGAGTGGTATACCATTTGGTAACTTTTGAATAAGCTCTAGAAGTTTTAAATGTTTTCCAAAACATTTAACACCTTTATCTGATCATACAGTAATGCAATTTCTCTAATTTGTCTTTGGAAAGCTGTATCCTATATAAATTGGTTGTTACATTATAACATTTATTAATTATTTTTATTTAATTATGGTTTACTAAAGTTAAAATACCCATCAATTTTTTAAACATTCCAAACTTGTGCTGAAATAAAAGATTCCTAAAATCTTAATGTCCTTTTACAATTTCCCTTTGCATAAGAGTATTTATCCATGCTATAATTAAACTATGTTTTAGTATATGTTTTTCTTTTAAATGTCTAAAGCAAAAGCAAGATATAAATGTCTTTCAAAATATTATCAAATGGTTTACAAAAATCTTTGCCACTTACCTTTTGAAATATCTTCAATTTTTCTGCCATACAAATCATAAAAATATCTGGCTGGTAAATTTAGATTCATTCTCATTGTGCAAGTATCTAAAATCTGTGCAGAAAAATAAAAAAACTGTAAATAATTTAGTAAAGTAAACTCTGGTTAAAGGGAATACACATTTAAACTCCTTTCTATACTACACAGCTACTAAAAATTACATTGTAACATAAAATTTAATGATTTATAAAATGTTCTAATATATGAAATTTAAAAGCAGTTAAAATTGTTAGATCCCAATTGTACTTTAAAAAACACACACACACACTCAAGCATTAGTAAAAAAGAAAGAAACAAAATGCAACGAGTATTAAATAGTGGCTATCTATTATTTAATAAATGGTAGATCTTTAGAACTCTGAGGGATTTTTATGTTATTTGTGTAACTTTCTGTATGTTCCATTTATTTTACAATGAGAGAATACTACCTTTTAAATTAGATTTTAAGTACCTACTTTCTTTAGCTTTTAAATGTTTTCCAAGTGTCTTAAAATAAATTATAGTCTGATCACAGTTCACCTTGATAACTTACATGGTTTGCACACTAAAAACTGAACTTAATAATCACATTTCAGGTTTTTCATGAATATGAGTCTCAAAGACTTCAATGGTTTTTAATACACACTTTTTTAATATTATTATATTGTGTTGTTGTTATTTTACATGTAGCCCTTGAACCCAATGTGGCAATCATCTTTCCAACTTGAAGATTTTAAAATGCTTCAGCTAGAGAAAAAGTTCTACTCACAAGCTGAGGAAAATTAAGGAAACAGAAGGGGCTTGGGGAGTGTTAGGTAACCTGAGGCAGGTTACTAGGTTTTCAGAAGTAACTTCCAAAACATGAAACTCACCATATGTCATTTAAAAGTGCGAAATACATTCCAAATCAAAACTGAAAGTACTCTGCCATCCATTTTTACTATACCCAGCTATAATATTACTTTTCCATAACCAAGAACTACTACTGAAGGATAATGTTTTTGTTTTGTTTTGTTTTGTTTTGTTTTGTTTTGAAACGGAGTTTCACTCTTGTTACCCAGGCTAGAGTGCAATGGCGCGATCTCGGCTCACTGCAACCTCCGCCTCGTTGGTTCAAGCAATTCTCCTGCCTCAGCCTCCTGAGTAGCTGGGATTACAGGCACGCACCACCATGCCCAGCTAATGTTTTGTATTTTTAGTAGAGATGGGGTTTCACCATGTTGACCAGGATGGTCTCAATCTCTTGACCTCGTGATCCACCTGCCTCGGCCTCCCAAAGTACTGGGATTACAGGCTTGAGCCACCGCCCCCAACCTCAGATAATGTTGATTATATTAATATGCTTATAGTAAACAGAATATCTTTTAACTGCTCAAGCCATCTTTCAGATGCTGATACTGTCTCTTTTTGCTTACTTCTGTCCCTACTTTATTATTGGAGCCCATAATCTAGTCCTTACCCCACCACTTCATTAGCTTTGTGAAAATGTATGTATTTCAATAGCTTAGTGTTTATATAGAGGCAAAGTTGTAGTTTCCTTTCATCCTGAAGAACAGCTTTCAAACATTGTGACTGATTTGGTTTATCTAGTGGCTCTATCAAATGACAGGTTGAATTTTAAAGGCAAATATTAAACTAAAAAATTAATTTGACAGACTGGTCTTTCTTGCTATATATACCAGAGGTTCTCAGCCCCTAATCTACTCCTATACATGACTAATCATGTCCCCATGTGTCACGTGCTCCCATGGCATTCACAGGGTTGTATATTCACAGGTTCTTGCACACTAGCTGCAATGCAGAGCACTGAGCAATTCAGAGCAATGTATTGCTGCTGTTTCTCTCACAATCAAGAATGCATACCTGCTCATTATTAGGAATAATGTTACAGGAATATTCTTAAACTGTCTCATTTATGAGGAAGAGATCATTCACAACATCAATGCTTTACCTAGTTAAATAACAAAGCACTTGTAAAGAACGTTAACAACCCTAGTGATTCTCTAAATGCTATTCTTCCTGCCTTCTTTTTCACTCTTGTGGGTCAATTTCTTCAGTGACTACTGCCCACAAGCTCACCTAGGACCCCCATCCCATGGACTGAAATCTTTACTAAAGATGCTGGGAGCCAGGCACGGTGGCTCAAGCCTGTAATCCCAGCACTTTGGGAGGCCGAGGCGGGCAGATCACGAGGTCAAGAGATGGAGACCATCCTGGTCAACATGGTGAAACCCCATCTCTACTAAAAATACAAAAAATTAGCTGGGCATGGTGGCGTGCGCCTGTAGTCCCAGCTACTTGGGAGGCTGAGGCAGAAGAATTGCTTGAACCCAGGAGGTGGAGCTTGCAGTGAGCCAAGATTGTGCCACTGCACTCCAGCCTGGTGTCTGGTGACAGAGTGAGACTCTGTCTCAAAAAATAAAAATAAAAAAAGATGCTGGGAAAGCAATGTTCAAAATATAAGAGAGAAGTATCAGGAAAAGAAACTGGAGTTTTGTCTGTGGCTTGAAACAAAAAGAAGAGTAGAACGTACTGACTGACACTGACATGGGATCCATGCTTGTTTTTATTTTAATAGTCTAATTAACACAGTTGGTGTCCGACTGGCAAAATTCTCCTGTCACTGGAGTGAAAGCGAAAATGGATCACTTTCACCACTACCCTCATTGACAGAAATACTCGAGGGAGATAATTCAGTACAAATTGCTCCTTAGCCAATCATGTCTGAATACTGTTAAAGATCTACAGTTGGTCTCATACACCCTAAGCAAGACACAATCTCCTCTTTACAACCTCACATTCTTTCTCTTTCCATTCCTTATGTTCAGTTCTCAAATTAAGTTATTACTGTATTTAAAAGTATAATGATATTCTTTGGTACAATTTATATTTCCTAGTTATGAGTGAAGGTTCAAATATCTAAATATCCTCTAAAGTTATAATTTACCAATTAAACTAAGTAAAAATATAATCTACTTGAAGATGGTCCCATTTATTTCAACCAAAATTCCAATAATTTTAAAAAATTATTTTAAATATTGCTGCCTTAATAAAATCAGTCCCTCCTTCCCTCACCTTGTAGTAGTTCACAATGTCTATTGTTCTCACCTTTATGTTCGTGAGTACTCACCTAAAAGTGAGAACGTATGGTATTTGGTGTTCTGTTTTTACATTAATTTGCTTAGGATAATAGGCTTCCAGCTGTATCCATGTTACTGCAAAGGACATAATTTCATTCTTTTTTATGGCTGCATAGTATTCCATGGTCTATATGTATCACATTTTCTTTATTCAATCCACTGCTGATGGTGATGGGCACCTAGGATGATTCCATGTCTATGCTATTGAGGACTATGCTGTGATGAACATATGAGTGCATGTGTCATTTTGGTAGAATGATTTTTCTTTTGGATATATACCCGGTAATGGGATTGCTGTGTCAAATGATAGTTCTAAGTTCTTTGAGAAAACTCTATACTGCTTTCCACTGTAGCTGAACTAATTTACATTCCCACCAACAGTGTATAAGCATTCCCTTTCTCTTGCCAGCATCTGTTGTTTTTTGACTTTTTCATAATAGTCATTCTGACTGGTTATACCACTTTCTAACTCAAAGATTCCCCCTTTCATTGAGCTAAAACATCAGTAAAAATGTTTGTGCAAACCAAACCTTTGTGCAAGTTTTAAGAGTTAACTGAGTTTTAAGACTAGCATTAGAAAATCAAACACTGAAATTTATTAATGCATGAGCAACACTGTCATTCCTTCCTACTTGCAGAAGGAACAATCTTTGCAGTGTTTAAGCAATGTTTGTCTTCAGTAATTATTTTCTCAGAGTAAATTATCAGTGGTAAGAATTAGTATCACTAGTATCACTATAAGTTTCTGTCAAAAGCCCTGAAATGAAGCTTCTACTCTAAGGTCATTCTTATAATTTACAATTGAAACATTATGGTGTCATCTTGCCATAATATTAAGGTTAATTAAAATAGCATTTTTACTAATCTGTACCTGTTAAGCTTGTTAAAATATTACTTTTACAAATTTGCATTTTGTTATTTCTTTTTTTTTTTTTTTTTTTTTTTTGAGACAGAGTCTTGCTCTGTAACACAGGCTGTAGTGCAGTGACATGATCATGGCTCACTGCGTCCTCAACTTTTCAGGGTCAGGCAATCCTACCACTTCAGTCTTCTAAGCAGCTAGGACCACAGGTGTACCCCACCACACTCAGCTAATTTTTAAATTTTTGTAGAGATGGGATCTACTTATGTTGCTCAGGCTGGTCTTGAGCCCCCTGGGCTCAAGCAATCCTCCTGCCTCAGCCTCCCAAAGTGCTAAGATTACAGGCATGAACCACTGCACCTGGCCTGTTAATTCCATACAGCTTAAGTTTTAGAAACTCTTCTGATACTAAAATTTTAAATCATCATGCTGTAAAACCAGAATCTTCTTGAAAAGCACCTGGGAAGAAATATTCCACAATCTTTTCAGTTTAATCTACTTGTTTATGATCTGGGAGTCACCTCCACCTCCAAACATATCTGGTACAGAGTTTGCAGCTCCTGGAATGGCCAGTACCTGTGGGTTGCCACTACCCCGATGAGAGAATATACTTAGACCGACATCACCGCAGGTCATATGAACCAGGTCAATAAGCCATCAGACTCAACAATGTCAGTTTTCCTCAAAGACAGAGAACTTTGAAACGTTTTAATATGGTTTTATGAGTTAATGCCTGGAAGCATAAGCCCCAACTTATACTTCCCCAACACACTCTTTTCAAAGGATTCTCTACTGCAGGAGTTAGCAAACTATAGTCCAAAAGCCAATTCCTATCCATAGTCTGTTTCTGTGTGGCCTATAGGCTAAGAATGGCTTCTATATTTTTAATTCTTAAAAAAGAAATCGAAAGATGAATTATATTTTATGATAGGTATATTATGAAATTCAAATTTAAGTACTTAAGAAAGTTTAAGTTTTCTTGTAAAACAGCCACACTTGATCATTTATGTATTTTCTATGGCTGCTTTCATGCTATAACAGCAAGGCTGAGATAGTTGCTACAGAGACCTTATGGCTTACAAGACCGAAATTACTTTCTGTTTGCCTTTTATGGAAAAACATTTCCTACTCTGGTATACTGCATCAACATTCACATGAAGCTCTATATTTTCCTGTTCTGTATAAATCAGCCTGAACTCCTTTATCCATTTCTAAAACCCTTCCATTGCATACTCTGAAGATATCTCCCTGATCAACAAATTTGAGTAGATCCACAACCTCTTTTAAAAGAAACTAGGTTTTCCTGAGGTTAACTTCTTCAAAGCCCTCCCAAGTGGTGAGATTTCATTCTTTCATATCACACAGTCTCAAGTTTGAAAAGTAGTATTACAATGCTATTTCAAGATAATTTTTTGTCAACCCTCTTATTAAACAAAAATGAACAAGCTCTGTCCCCAACCCTCCAGGATCATGATGTTAAAGCATACCATCTTCCCTAACTCTAGTCATTCTTCCTCATTCATATAACTTTTACCACACATAGCTAGCAATATCCTAACTCTGGGTGACTTTCACTTTCCACTTTCTGTGTGCATGCTGAGAGGCCTGATGCTGCTGGAGAAAGTCACACAACTGAACACATCAACATTATCATCATTCATAATCACCAACATCCATGGTCCCTCAGTACTGCCCAGTGACTTCTATTTTCATTTCTTTAGTCAATCTCTCTCCCACTTTCCACAAGGTATTTCCAATCATCTCTAATCAGCTTATCTCCATCTAGACTTTCCTTCCCTAATTGCCTCTTCATTTTCAGCAGACGACATGATCTACATCAGAGAACAATCTGAAGTCTCATCTTACTGCTATCAAAGCTATAAGCCTATTTATTTCTACAGCCATCACTCTTTTTCCTTCTAGTTATATTACAAGAGTCCCTGCTCCTAAGGCCAATATTCCACTATGCTTTAAATTATGTGTGCTCTCAGCTTTTAAAGCAGTTTATATTATCTATCATTTCTTCTCTATCATGTATAATATTCAACTACTGCTTCTCAACTAACCTGTTACAACTGACACTGAAACATAAGTCTCTCCTATCTTGAAAATTAAATCCCCCCATACCTACCTGGTATCTCCCTCTAGCTACTCCTCAACTTTACAGATAAATGTCTTAGATTTGTCCATGATCTCTGTTTCCTTTCCTTTCTTCCCATTCATTCTCAGCCTGTTCCAGTTTGGCTTTTTTATCATTACTTTACTGAAATAATTCTCACAATGACTAACAATGACTACTATATTGAAAAATTCAAAGGATATTTAAAAATTCTCACTTATTTTGAGCATTGTATTAGTTCATTATCACACTCTTATTAAAGACGTACCTGAGACTGGGCAATTTAAAAAAGAAAGATGTTTAGTGGAACTACAGTTTCACATGGCTGAGAGACCTCACAATCATTGTGGAAAGCAAGGAGAAGCAAATCACATCTTCCATGGATGGCAGCAGGCAGAGAGAGAGAGCTTGTGCAGAGAAACTTCTCCTTATAAAACCATCAGACCTCAGGCCAGGCACAGTGGCTTATGCTTGTAATCTCGGCACTTTGGGAGACTGAGGCAGGCAGATCATGAGGACATGAGTTAGATATCAGCCTGGCCAACATGGTGAAACCCCATCTCTACTAAAAATACAAAAATTAGCTGGACGTGGTGGCAGCCACCTGTAATCCCAGCTACTTGGGAGGCTGAAGCAGGAGAATAATTTGAACCCAGGAGGTGGAGGTTGCAGTGAGCTGTGATCATGCCATTGCACATCAGCCTGGGCAACACAGCAAGACTCTGTCTTAAAATAAAATAAAATAAAATAATATCAGATCTCATAAGACTTAACACTATCACGAGAACAGCATGGGAAAGACCCGCCCCCACGACTCAATTACCTCCTACCAGGTCCCTCCCACAACATATGGAAATTCAATATGACATTTGGGTGGGATCATAGCCAAACCATATCATTCCACCTCATGTCCTCACATTTTGAAACCAATCATGCCTTCCCAACAGTCCCCTAAAGTCTTAACTCGTTTCAGCATTAACTCAAAGTCCACAGTCCAAAGTTTCATCTGAGACAAAGAAAGACACTGCCACACCTATGAGCCAGTAAAATAAAATAAAAATCAAGTTAATTACTTTCTAGATAAAATAGGGGTACAGGCATTGGATAAAGACAGCTGTTCAAATGGGAGAAATAGTCCAAAACAAAGGGGCTACAGGCCCCATGCAAGTCCAAAATCCAGCAGGATGGTCACATCTTAGAGCTCCAGAATGATCTCCTTTGACTTCATGTCTCACATACAGGTCATGATGATGCAAGAAGTGGGTTCCATGGTCTTGGGCAGCTCTACTCCTGTGGTTTTGCAGGGTACAGCCTTCCTCCTGGCTGCTTTCACAGGCTGGCATTGAGTATCTGTGACATTTCCAGGCGCACAGTACAAGTTGTCAATGGATCTACTATTCTGGTGTCTGGAGGATGGTGGCCCTTGTCTCACAGGTCCTCTAGGCAGTGCCCCAGTAGGAACTCTGTGGGGGCTCCAACCCCACATTTCCCTTCCACATTGCCCTAGCAGAGGTTCTCCAGGAGGGCCCCACCCCTGCAGCAAACTTCTGCCTGTGCGTGAGGCGTTTTCATACATCCTCTGAAATCTAGGTGGAAGTTCCCAAACCCCAATTCTTGACTTCTGTGCACTTGCAGGCTCAACACCACATGGAAGCTGCAGGGCCTGCACCCTCTGAAGCCATGGCCTGAGTTCTACATTGGTCCTTTTCAACCATGGCTGGAGATGCTGGGATGCAGAGCACCAAGTCTCTAGGCTGCATGCAGCACGGAACCCTGGGCCCAGCCCAGGAAACCATTTTTTCCTCCTAGGCCTCCAGGCTTGTGATGGAAGGTATTACTGTGAAGACCTCTGACATGCTCTGGAGACATTTTCCTCATTGTCTTGGGGATTAACATTTGACTCCTCATTAATTATGCAAATTTCTGCAGCTGGCTTGAATTTCTCCTTGGAATATGGGATTTTCTTTTTTATCAAATTGTCAGACTGCAAATTTTCCAAACTTTTATACTCCGCTTCCTTTATAAAACTGAATGCCTTTAACAGCACTCAAGTCACATTGAATGCTTTGCTGCTTAGAAATTTATTCCACCAGATATCCTAAATCATCTCTCTCAAGTTCAAAGTTTCACAAATATCTAGGGCAGGGGCAAAATGCTACAAGTCTCTTTGCTAAAACATAACAAGTCACCTTTGCTCCAGTTCCCAATAAGTCCCTCATCTCCATCTGAGACCACCTCAGCCTGGACTTCACTGTCCATATCACTATCAGCATTTTGGTCAAAACCATTCAACAAGTTTCTAGGGAGCTGCAAACTTTTTCACATTGTCCTATCTTCTTCTGAGCGCTCTAAACTGTTCCAACCCTGAACTATTACTCAGTTCCAAAACTGCTTCCACATTTTCAGGTATCTACCACAGCACCCCACTCTTGGTACCAATTTACTGTATTAGTTCATTTTCACACTGCTGCTAAAGACATATCCAAGGTTGGGCAATTTATAAAAGAAAAAGGTTTCGTGAACTTACAGTTCCACATTTCTGGGGAGGCCTCACAATCATAGCAGAAAGCAAGCTGGAGCAAATCATGTCTTACATGAATGGCAGCAGGAAGAGAGATAGCTTGTGCAGGTAAACTCCTGCTTATAAAACCATCAGATCATGTGAGACTTACTATCACACAAACAACATGGGAAAGACCTGCCCCCGTGACTCAATTATCTCCTACTGGGTCTCTCCCACAACATGTGGGAATTAAAGATGAGATTTGGGTGGGGACGGAGCCAAACCGTATTAAGCATAAACAAATATTGAGATATAATAATCCACTATTTTGTCTCCTACTTTCTTCCTAGGGTCATGCCTATTCATTCAGTGGGGTTTATCAAGATAAGTCCTAGACTTCTTTCTGCCTCTCTCTTAAGGTAATCTAAATGGTACCCCAACATTTCATCTTCCATCATCTATATACTAACAACTCCCAAATTGATATGTTTCTTTTAATTACTCATTCAAAATATTTTTTGACTACTAATATCTTCTAAGTGCCTGGATATGGCAGTGCGCAAAAACAGCCAGGTTCTTGTTCTCATGGAGCTTTTAGTCTAGTGGTGGTCAAAGACAGTTGTAAAATAATAATATCATTAAATGTAGAGTAGGTAGCATAAAGAAGTCCTCTGAGAAGAGATAAATTAGATTTATCTGGAAACATGGAGAATATTGAGACTGGGGAACCATTTCAGAGAACATAGCATATGAAAAGGCTCCATGGCAGAGCAAGCAGGATGTAATCCAGGAATCAAAACGTCACCATATAAATGGGGAGAGTAGCCTCGTAAGAAAGGAAAGAAGCCTTCCTTATTCCACCTACTCACATTTAATGACATGATCATTTTACAAATGTCTTTTTTTTTTTTTTAAGATAATGTCTCACTCTGCAACCCAGGCTGGAGTGCAATGGCATGGTCTTGGTTCACTGCAACCTCTGCCTCCCAAGTTAAAGTGATTCTCCTGTCTCAGCCTCCTGAATAGCTGGGACTACAGGTGCATGCCACCACACCTAGCTAATTTTGTATTTTTTAGTAAAGATACAGTTTCACTATGTTGGCCAGGTTGGTCTAGAACTCCTGACCCTGTGATCCACCCACCTTGGCCTCCCAAAGTGCTGGGATTACAGGTGTGAGCCACCATACCCAGCCTTATTTTAAAAATGTCTTTGTCCACCACTAGACTTAAAGCTCCATGAAAACAAGGCCATGGCTGGTTTTGCTCACCACCATATCCAGGCACTTGACAGACATTAGTAGTCAAAAAATATTATGAATTAATGAATAAAAGTGTTAATACATATTATTTCTAATTTAAACTCATTTTATCATAAACATTATTTGATCAAGATTCTGATAAGCTAGGACAAATTTCTTACTGATTTTATACAATTATGCTATAAAGTATGCATAATTCCAGAAGATTTTTTTTCAAATAAAACCAATTCTTCTTAGCACCAAAGCACTCATATTTTGCAAGTCTTAAGAAATAAAATAAGAAAACCTCTTCATGTGTGTAGTAATACTGTTAGCTGCCTATCCAATATCCATTCTCTACCCTCATCCTTACTATAATGATTTTGTTTAAGTATTCATACTTCTCCCTTTTGACTCAAGGAAGGCTAAATTATCTTGATGTGTCTAAATTACCTATTACAGACTCACACCCCTTGTTAGTGAAAGGCTTGAGATACAGACACATAACCCAGTTCTGGCCAATGAGACATAAGAAGAGGCTTCTGGGAACTTAATCATTCATAGAGAAGAGATGGTCCTTTTCTGCCTCTGTATAGTTGTACCTGGCTGTGCAGCCATCTTGCTACCAACATATGAAAGGGCAGAAACTCCAGAAAACTGTAGAGATCATAGCTGGAATCCTGTTATACTATGCTTGGAGCTGCCCTGCCTCTGGATTTCTTGCTTCCTTTTTTGCTTAAGTCTGTTTGAATTAGGAATCTGTTATTTGCAGCTAAATTCATCCTAACTAATAGAAAAATAAATATTTTTGTCCCATGTTTCTTAAGTGATGAAAATTTATTCAGCTAATTCAGTGAGAATTTGTATGCCAAATACATTACAACAGTATTCACTATATAAACCTAAAAAGCAAACCATTTAATTAAAAATCTAGGGAATAATTTTAGAAGAAAATTTTCAAGCTGAAAATTATGAAAACGAATGGATAATTATGAAAGTAATTATTTGGATTACTAAAAATACTTCACCTTTGGCAATTAATTGTACTTGCTCAGTAGAAGAGAACTACCATTTATTATCATTATTTTGAGAAAGGGAATCTGTTTTTACAGAATTTTTTTTTCCTAACTGAAAGGCTGTCTAATACGAATTTTCAAGGAATTAAGATGTAATAAAATGCCATAGCATAAGTCTCTGCTAAGGCCAACATTTTAAAAAAGTGACTTATAATCGAAACTATTATCATTATGTTAACCAGAAAATGCAAGAAGATTGTGCTAAATTTGTACCCATCTTATTAATTACCTTAAAAGGTGCTTATCTGAATAAATCCTAGAGCTAAATTCGCTGGCCTGTTATTTGTCCTATTCTCATAAAGGTAAGGGAAAGAATTCACACCAGATCTATTTATTTGCTCTCACTGGCAATGAACACAAATATGATTTAAAAACACAATTATTGCTTGTGTATTTGTGTTCTGTGGTGTTTTGGCATTTTATTTTTAGAATGTGAATGACAGGTACATAACCATAGGAAATTTTCTTAAGAATAATTAAATGGCCCAAATTACAATTATAATCATATTATTATTTTTGTTTGTTTTTAAAATCTATATGTCATTTCTCCCCATGTACCCCCAAACCTAAAATGCAATAAAAAAAAATTTTTTAAAAATCTATATGGATTTATAATTTACATGAAATAAACTGTGTCTATTTTAAGTAGGTGTGGTTGATGCAGATAGAACAACGTATATTCATGTGTAACTATCACAATGAATATATAGAATATTCATTGTGGTAGTTACAGCTTCCACAATTACCTATATTCTTTTTCAATTACAACTCAATATCCTAGCCCCAAGCAACCAATTATCTGTTTTTTTTTTTTTTTATCACTAGAGAATACTTTATCTATTCTACAATGTCATTGCATCTAATATTTTGTACCTGGTTTCATTCATTTACCACAATGCTCGTTCTTTTTTATTGTTGAAAAATAGTCCTTAGCATAAATATATCATAATTTTTAATCCATTCACAGGTATATGGACTTTTGGATTGTCTGTAGTTTAGCTAATTGCAAATAAAACAACTATGAACTTTCACTTAGAAGTCTTTGTATTTACAGATGTTATTCATCTTGGTATGCATCTAAAAATGGAATTGCTAGATTGTATTTAAGTGTAAGTTTAATTTTATATGAAACTATCAAACTGTTTTGCCAAGTGGCAATATTATTTTGCATTCTTATCAGTTAAATATAGGATTTGCCATTGCTCCACATTTTCACCAGCACTTGGTATTTTCAGTCTTTTAGATATTAGTCATTCTAATGTGTATATAGTGGTAACTCATCAGGGATTTAATTTGCATTTCCTTGATGATGAATAATACTGAGAATCTTTTCATGTACTAATGGTTGATTTCTATATTTCTTTAGTAAAATGTCTCATTCACATCTTTTGACCTATTTTTATATTGAGTTGTTTGTTTTGTTACCGTTGAGGTTTCAGAAATGTTTATATATTCTGAACCAATGTTTTTATTAAATATGTGTTTTCTGGATATTTTCTCTTATTCTGTGGCTTGCCTTTTCATTTTGATAATGCTGTATTTACAAAAGCAAAAGTTTTTTTGATTCAGATAAAGCATAATCATTTTCTGTTCATATTTTTTGTGTCCTAAAAAGTATTAGCCTACTCAAGGTTACAAAGATTTTCTCCCATGTTTTCTCTAAGAACTATTACAGTTTTACTCTTTATAATCAGATCTGTGATCGATTTAAATCAATTTTCATTAATGGTTTTGAAGTTCTCATTACCCAGAAATATCCAACTGTTTCAGCAATATTTATCAAAAACACTGTCTTTCCCCCCACTGAATTACTTTATCAAGAATGATTTGCTCATGTATGTGTAGGTCTATTTCTGAATGCTCCATTTTGCTTCTTTGCTCTTTATGTGTATTTTTATTCCCATATTATCCTGTTTTGATTATTTTAGTTTTATAATAGCTGTTGAAAACAAGTAGTGTAAATGGAATAGTATTCAGCCTTTAAAAAGAGGAAACTCTTGTCATTTGCAACAACATCAGTGAAACTGGAGGGCATTATCTTAAGTGAAATAAGCCAGATGCAGAAACACAAATACCACATAATTTCACTTATATGTGAAATCTAAAAAATGAAACTCAAAGAAGCAGAGAGTAGAATGGTGGTCACCAGAGGCTGCAGGAGGAGTGGGAGGACTGGGAAGATGTTCGCTAAAGCACACGAAATATAAGCCAGACTGAAGGTATATTATATATTATGGTGGCTATAGTTAATAACAGTATATTGTATACTTGAAAACTGCTAAGAAAGTAGATTTTATGTGTTTTTATGACCAAAAAAAGGTAAGTATCTAAAGTAATTCACCTATCAATCAGCTTGGTGTAGCCAGTCCACAATGTAGGCATATTTCAAATCATCATGTAGTATACCACAAATATATACAATTTTTGTCAATTTAAAAAATAAATAAGCCAGGCATGGTGGCTCAAGCCTGTAATCCCAGCACTTTGGGAGGCCGAGGCGGGTGGATCACAAGGTCAAGAGATCGAGACCATCCTGGTCAACATGGTGAAACCCCGTCTCTACTAAAAACACAAAAAATTAGCTGGGCATCGTGGTGCATGCCTGTAATCCCAGCTACTCAGGAGGCTGAGGCAGGAGAATTGCCTGAACCCAGGAGGCGGAGGTTGCAGTGAGCCGAGATCCTGTCATTGCACTCCAGCCTGGGTAACAAGAGGGAAACTCCGTCTCAAAAAATAAATAAATAAATAAATAACAATAATTAATAATAAATAAATATCAAAATACAATTTTTTAAAAGAAATCAGGTAGTATAAATCCTTCAAACTTGTTCTTGTTTAAAACTGATTTGTCTCTCTAATTCCTTTGCATTTCTGGCATTTCCACACATACTTTAGAAATATCTTGCCAATTTATGCCCTTTCCCTCAAAGAGACGGCCAGCTGGAATTTTGATGAGTATTGTGTTAACTATATAGCTAAATTTGCAGGAAATTGGCATCACAATAATTTTGAGGTTTCCAATCCATGAACATGGTATATCTCTTGGATTTCTTTCATTTCTCTCAGCAATTATTTGTTGTTTTTACTGTATAGGTCTTGCATGTATTGTGTTAAACAAATAGCTAAGTATTTCATGTGTTTGAATGTTGTGGTATTTGATTTTTAAATTTCACTTTCTTTTTTGCCTTTTTTTTTTTGTAACTCTCGTCTACTTTAATCCTTTCAAGTTGGCAAAAGCATCACTCTCAATCACAAACATACAGCAGTCAATTAGTTTTATATTTCTGAATGGCTGGTTAAAAGACAATCCTAAATTATAACTTAGTTTGACTTAGATTGTAAATAATTCAAGAGTGAAGTTTAACTTGCTACTATTTTAAACACATGTGACCTTAAAGATCATCTATAAAATGTGAGAAGTGCTAAGTAATCTTTGATATTACACATAATCTTTGATATTACACATAACCTTTCAATAACTAAAAGGAACCATTTCAAATACAGAGAATTCTAATTAGATTGGCATAGTTAAGGCCAAAAATATAAAGCAGACATTGCTACCTTATTTATCTTCAACCCTTGCCTTTAAGAGGCAAATGAATACAAAACACAGGTGAATCTTGCTTAGTTCTGAGTCAGTGAAGGAATTTCCCCAGTAATTAAATATATTCACATAACCAGTTATATAAATCTAAATATAAAACCAATCTCCAGTAAGTTTTAAAATGGCACTCACCAGCTTTGTGAAAATTTGAACATTACTAACAAAGTCTAATCATGTCTTTAGAAGGGGTGAACAGGGATAGCATTTACTGAATTGGAATTACTGTTGAAATTCAAAAACTGAACATACCCATTTAACCACAAGCCAGTCTTAGTTTTAAATCAGGACTATCCAACAAAATATTCTGTCAGTCATTCATGATCTGAATTCTGGTGTATGAGATCTATTAAAGTATGGTACACATTAAAAAGTCATGTTTTTGTTTTGTAATAAATAAGGCAGTGGCCAATTATTACTCATTAGTAGCTTTTTTGAGATAAGCTATCAAATCTGCCCTTTCTGCTTTCTTCTTAATGGCAGCAAAGATCATTTTTGTTCCAGGGATACACTTCTTGGGATTCTCCCAATACTTCATCAATGTATCCTTTCCTCATGTGACACCTTTGTTCTTATTGGAGTCTGTGTAAGAGAATAAAATGGACTGACCTGTCTTCTGCCCAAGGAGACCATGGAGATTAGTCCCAGTCTTGTGCTTGCCTCCCTTTTCAATGATGTGGCACTGGGCACACTTCTGGAAAAAAAATCTTCTTGCCTTTCTCAACATCACCCATATTTAATCTCTTTTTCAACACTGGCGCAATGAAGGTTCCCACTCTGAAGTCAGACATCCTACTCTCCTTAATTTTCTAACTGTCACTAGCATACAGAATTACGCTGACCCTGTATCCTGCAAACTTGCTGAATGTATTCCTTAGTTCTACTAGCTTTTATAAAGATTCTTTAGGGTATTTTGTGTTCTTATCATGTTGTCTACAAATAAAACAGTTTTATTTCTTCCTTTCAAATCTATACACTTTTTACTACTTTTTTCTTGCCTTATCACAGGTTAGGGCTCCCAACCGCATGTTAAGCTGAAATGAAAAGAGAGGTTATCTTTGCCTTGTTCCTGATCTTAGGGGAAAATAGTTCAGTCTTTCATCATTAAGTATGCAGTTAAATCAGTGTTTAGTAGACATTCTTGGCCAGATTGAAGAAATTCCCTTCTATTTCAAGTTTCCTATGAAAAAATTTTTTAATAAGTGAATATTAAATTTTGTCAAATTCTTCTCTGATACCTACTGAAATGAGCATATTTATTTTTCTTCATATTCTCTTAAGGTGGTAAACTACATTTTCTGTTGTTAAACCAAATGATATGATTTGGCTCTGTGTCCCCACCCATATCTCATCTTTAATTGTACTCCCATAATTCCTACGTTTTGTGGGAAAGATCCAGCGAGAGATAATTAAATCATGGGGGTGATTTCCCCCATATTTTTCTCATAGTTTTCAATAAGTCTCACAAGACCTGATGGTTTGATAAGGGGAAACCGTTTCACTTGGCCTTCAATCTCTCTCTTGCCACCAAAATGTGAGACGTGCCTTTCACCTTGCACTACAATTGTGAGGCAACCTCAGCCATGTGAAACTGTAAGTCCAATAAACCTCTTTCTTTTGTAAATTGCCCAGTCTCAAGTATATCTTTATCAGCAACATGGAAACAGACTAATACATCAACTTTACATTCCTGAAATAAAACTCACTTGATCATGATGTATTGTTGGATTTGATTTGTTAATACTTTATGAAGGAATTTTGCATCTATGATCAGGAGGATATTGATATGGATTTTCTTTTCCAGTACTGTCTCTGTAATGCTAGTCTCAACATATGAGAGGGGAAGTCTTCCTGTTTTCTCCGTTTTCTAAAAGGTTTATGTATAACTGATATTATTTCTTCATGAAATGTTGATGAAATTCACCAAGATCATTTGGTCTTGGAATTTTGTTTTTTAAAAAGTTTTTAATTATAAATTTGATTTTTTAATACATACAGAGATTTTGAGATATAAATTTTCTTCTCTCTCAGTTTTGGTAATTTATGTTGTATTAGAGTTCTCTAGAAGGACAAAACTAATAGGATAGATGTATACATGAAAGGGAGTTTAATGTCTATTAAAGATAGACTATCTATATATATATAATAAAGATAATCTATTAAGATGTATATATGAAGCGGAGTTTAATGTCTACATTAAACAACTCTCCACAGCTAGAGAGTGACCTGCTATCTTTTGTTATTTATTTCTAATTTAATGCTTTTGTAGTCAGAAAACATACTTAACATAATTTCAGTCCTTTTAAATGTACTGGGAATAGTTTAATAAGCAGCAAAGGGTCTATAACACTAAATGTATCATGTACATTTAAAAGAATTTCTTTGTGGATACCCAAATTTGTTTCTGGTATTATTTTCTTCCAGTGAAAAATATCCTTTAATATTTCTCATAGTATAGATCTGTTGGACACAAGGGCTTTATATTCTGTTTGACTGAGAATGCTTTTACCTTGCTTTCATTTTCGAAAGGTATTTCCACTGTAATATAAAATAATAAGATGATCGTTTTTTTCTTTCAGCACTTTAAACATATTATTTCTCTCCATAGAAGATCTGCTATCTTCTGTCTTGCATTAGTTCTGAAGAGATGTCAGCTTTTATTCTTACATCTGTATCCCTGTAATTAATGTGTTTCCTCCCCTCTGGTGGCTTTTAAGCTTTTCTCTTTATCATTGTTTACAGCAATGTGATTTATGTCTTTAATCTGGTTATCTTCCTACTAGAGGTTCACTGAGCTTTTTAGATATGCGGCTTGTTCTCCATGAACTCAGGAAAAATTCTGGCCACGATTATTTCAAATATTCACATCCTTCTCATTCTTTCTAGGGCTCCAGTTATACATTTATTAGAGTGATTGATATCTCACAAGTTACTGACACTCAGTCCTTATTTCCAGCCTTTTCCTTTTGCTTCTCTACACTGCAATTTGGATAGCTTTAATGGTCTGTCATGAAGTTAATTTATCTTTTCTTCTCTAATATCTAACCTGCTGTTAAACCCACTCAGTTTTTGTTGTTGTTGTTGTTGCTTTTTGTTGTTGTTGTTGTTTTTGCAGTTGAGATATTGTATTTTTTAGAACTAGAAGTCCCATTGTTTCTATTTTAAGTTTCTAGTTCTCTTCACATTATATTGATATTTTTCTTGAATTACATGAGCATATTTATAATAGCTGTTTAAATGTCTTTTTCTGTTAACTCTTTTGTGGTCTGTTTCTATTGATTGACTTTTCTTCTGGATATAAATTACCTTTTCTGGAATCTTTATCAATCTGACACTAATTATTCCAAATGGAAACAGATGTCTTGTGTCTTTGTTTTTATTGATTATGTTACATCATTTTTAAGAGCGGGCACATTAGAAGTTTTCTAACAAGTTCAATAAGACCTCTCCTGTCCAACTGGTCTTAAGGCAAATGTCTCCTTACCCTGCACATACTCCCATACTTCTTTCCCTTATACATACTGATTAGTTGTTTTTTTTTCCTGGCAGGCCTTGTGGAGTTCACCCTATGTATAAGCACCTTAATACTCAGCCAAAGACATGAGGCAATGCTTACACAAAATTTGAGAACTATTCTACAAATAGCTCCCTCTAATGGCATTGCTCTGCAAATTTCAGCCACCTAGAACTCTGATGTCTTTCTCTTCAGTTTATGGGGAACCATTGTGTTTTTCTTAGATTCTTCCCTTCTCCTCCCTTCTCTTCCCCTTTCTTCCCCTCTCCTTCCCTCTCTTCCCCTCTCCTCCTCTCTCTTCCCCTCTCTTCCTTTCTCTTGCCCTCTTCTCCTTCCATCTCTCTCTGTCTCTCTCTCCCTCTCTTTTTCTCCCCCTCTTCCCCTTCTCATTCCCTCCCTCTCTCTCCACTACGATCTATAAATTGCCTCCAGATATAAAGACATAGTGAACTTTAGGACGCACTTCAACTTTTACCCTGCTCTTAGGCATTACAGCTGATACTTCCTGTTGTCTCATACCTAAAAATAGTTGTCATACAGTTTGTCCAGTTTTTCAGTTGTTTCGAATGGATTGACTAGTCTGATACTAATGACTCCAACTGGAAACAAATGTCTTATGTTTTTATTTTTAATGGTTATATTAAATAATTTTTAAGAGACAACACATTAGAAATTAAAATTTAAGAAAAAGTAACATTAAGGGAAGCTTTAAATAATAAATAATATTGCTGTAAAAATCAAAAAATGAATTATAGTACTGGCTACTTCACTTGATCCACTTTGGATATGGCAGTTTGCTTGTCTAAGTTTCAGTTTTTTGAGTAGCGTGACTAGATGACTTCATAAAATCCTGTGATTCTAATGTCCAGAAACTCAATATAGGTCATCAAAGATACTTTAATGATCAGGTATGCATGGACATTAATCTAATAAATGCTTCAATGTAACCATTATTGTTATATGTTCTTAACAATTAAAATGTATTAAAATATAAAATATGCATATAAAAACTATAAAACAATTTTAATAAAAAAACAAAAATACATTTTACCTTTTCAAATTTAATATGTTTATGCCTTTACTGCCCCTAAATAATATTAAGGACTATCTTGAACTACCATAAGTAAAGTAAATGAATGTTTAGACTGATAATTCTCATTTGGTTTTATTTCCACTAAATATACTCTATTCTTTTGGCATGTTTTAGGATTTCATTTAGGAAAAAAAATTCTGACTATAAATGATTATAATATTCTAAAATAACTTAACTTGTATAATCCTTGAAATTCACATTAAATAATGAGAAGACAACTGGCTATTCATAGCCTCTTGAGAATAAACCATATTACTAAATTCCATTATTTTTTTAAATCTGCTTTTGTGCTTTTAATCAGATATTAATCTCTGGCTTAAAAAACTAGACTAATTTTAAATAACAATAATATCAAATAGTAGCAATGGACTTTTCCTCATATTTCATAAAAAGCTCTTTAAAGAAGTTCCAAGATACACGACCTCCTTTGTCAGAATCCATGTTGAGCATCCTTATTCAAATTTTGCTACCCCAGGTACTTCTTTTTGAATCTCTTAAGATATTCTCTAAATTAGTTTACCCACACTATTGGGAAAATCTCCGCTGCTATAGTTACAAATTTGTGTGTCAACATTCCACAATCATACCATTATATTGTGTTATTTTAATTGAATTAGATCTTTCTTAAGCTTGAAATTTTTATTAATTTTGGTTTAAGCTTACTAAGTTATTTTTTAAATTAATAAATGGCAAACAACATAGAAATATAAATTTATCCTGGCTTAAAGGCATCTGATATAGTTTATTGCTTATTTATAACTTGACATTCATATAGGAGCAATTCCCTCAATACTCATGTTTTTCAGTAATAACAGGAAAAAGTAATTACAATGAAATGTTTACATATAAATGTAAAGGGAGCATTATTTTCTTAAGCTAGACTTGCTACACATAACTACTCCCTTTCTGTCAACTTGTAGATGTTTTCTGCTTCCTGACTTCTGAACTCCCTTCACTCATTCTGATCTAACAACTAGTTATCTAATTTCCCCCAACATCTTTTTATTCTGTCTAACAAGTTATTCTTCTCTCTTAAATCACATGAGAAGTACAGGAGAACAAGCAAAAGGGAAGTCTATGAAAAGTTCTATCAATTAGTAAGTTTGAAGTTTTAGAACAATGGAACAAGAATTGTCAAACTTTAGAGTGGCTACGAATCATCTGGAGACATTTGTTGAAATATCAGAGTCCCAGGACCCACAGTCAAGAATTCTTAACCCAACAGGATTGAAGTTGGATGTAGGAGTCTGAATTTTGAACAGAAAAGCCAGACAATTCTGGTGCAAGTGTTCTGCAGACCATATTTTGAGAAAAACTGCAGGCCTTTTGCCTGCAGTCAGTATATGATGCCTCCAAGTGACAGGGGAACTATTCTGTTTTTGTTGAAGTAAGCTAACACTATATTTGCCAAATGATGCTGTAAAAACCCCAAGAAACTGGGCAAAACAATCAACTGGGATAGTATGAAAATATTAGAATTATTCATTATCTATAAAAATCAGTAATTAATTATTGATCAATTATTGTCAATATTAAATAAAAGATTGACACTTAATAATTATTTTCCAAAAAATGCAGAACATCAGAAAGGCTCAGAAATTTGAGACATCAGGTACCTCTAAAAGTAGGGCTGAAAACAGGTTGACTAGATAGAAAACAGATAAACCTCCAGAACCCTTCCCTCACACCAATCAGTCAGGCAACTATACTTTTGCTATCAGAAGAGAAGACAGAAGATTTGTTCTCTGGAGAGATTAATCCAGAGGAACTGGGAATTGGAGACACCAGGCAGAGCTCAGAGTGAAGGCAGCTTACTGAAAAGAGGAGAATTAAATGAAAGTCTACATATTGAAAGTGAAACTTTTAGCTCCCTTCTCCACTTGGCTACTAGATTGCTCAAATTAGCAGATTTGCTTTGGTGAAATTGATTAGCTCCAGAGAAAAGACACTGACACAGGAATGCAACCCCAATGAAAGAAGAAGCCTAGTCAAAATACTCTCCAATGAAATCCATCTGTCAATAAAGTAAGACAAACCTATGCTCACCTTTTCTTTCTTTTCTTCTTTTTTTTTTCCTTTCTTTTCTTTTCTTTTTCTTTTTTTGACAGAGTCTCACTCTGTTGCCAGGCTGGAGTAAAGTGGCCCAATCTTGGCTCACTGCAACCTCCGCCTCCCAGGTTCAGGCAATTCTCCTGCCTCAGCCTCCTGAGTAGCTGGGACTACAGGCACAAGCTACCACGTCCAGCTAATTTTTGTATTTTTAGTAGACACAGGGTTTCACCATGTTGGTCAGGATGGTCTTCATCTGTTGACCTCATGATCCACCCGCCTCTGCCTCCCAAAGTGCTGGGATTACAGACCTGAGCTACCGCGCCCGACCCTGCTCACAACTTTTCAACCAGCTTTTCAGTTCTTCACTTTTAAATACTGATGGAGGAGTAACTCATATTTAAAGTAAGTCTGTAACATTAAAGACCAAAACCAAATAAAACAAAAACCCCAAAATAAACAAACAAAAACCAAGTACTTAGAGAAAACACAGACTGTACAGGAAGAAGCAAAATATTTATTGGTTTGGGAGGCAAAGATAAGCAAATCTCCCAGATAAGAATATTAGAAGTTCAGTTCATAAGATTCAACATATAAAAGTAGGAGTTCCATAAAATCATAACAGAAAAAATATAGTTAAAGGATATTGTCAAATATATATATAATTCAATAGAACATCTAAAAGAAAAGGATGAGACTTTTCAAACTGAAAAGACAACGTGAGTATCCAGCACATCCTGAAAAAAAGTTGAATACTATCAATAAAGAGATGGTTCTAAATGTTTTCATCTTTTGTGTTTCCTACAAAGGATGATGAATCAGTATGATATCAGACTTCTCAACAACAACACTGGAAACAAAAATCAATGGGGCAATACTTTCAATAATTGGCAGAAAAAAATATGTCCCACAATTTTAAAAAATTCACTATCCATCTTCTCTTTTTTGGAGAGCCACTGGAATATGCACACAATAGAGTAAATGAGGTGCAGGAAAAGTAGGAAACCAGGGAAAAGAAATCCAACACAGGAGAGAGTGAACAGTAATTCCCATGTTGATAGTGAAGAGAGATCCCAGGAGCAGTTCAAATTGGATCAAGAGGATGGCAATTTTTTTAAATTGTTTCATTAATTTCATTATCTTTTTCATCATTTTCTTCACCACTGTAATTTCATGCTATTGGTGATAGTAGCAAAACAAGCAGAAAATCCAAATGAGTAAGATATAATTATTAACTACTGGAAAAAAACTTAATCACCATGATGCCAACCTCAAAGTTGTGTATCCATCGTAGCCATATTTCATTTCCCATTAAATAGGCATCTTATGCCTGCAAATTTTTCTAAATATCTTTTAAACCCAAGGATATGTATGTTTAGCCTGAATCCTATAGCAGCATGTGCAGTGTGCTTACTGAAACCATATCAAGCAATTATAAAATCATCAGATTCAAATCACAAAGAGATGTGCTATGGTTCTTGTATTCCAGAGTTTAGTAAAGAAATACACCTTTCTGGCCCTCATTTCAAACTTCTTAATTATTTACTAAAGTAAATAAATGGATTTTCTTTTGACTTTCCACTTATAATTAAAATGTAGTCATTTTCCCTGGACTCAATTCTGTGCTCATAGAGGACTTTTATGCTTTAATTATCTTATTGTATCACCCATCCTCAATAATTCTCTTTTTATCCCACTGCAATAAACTTCACCATATTAGAATCCTTTACATTCTACTTCAGTTTTATATTATTAGTAGTAATCTAAAAATAGCTAACATTCCTAATATTTTACCATAAAAGAGAAAATAATGTATTTTTCTCTTAAGACTATGCCACTTCCCTATTTCTATTACTGATTTAGTGTTTCATGTATAAATAGAGCATTATCCTATGATTATCAGCAACACTTTCAAAATTTTATTTACAAAATAATTAGCAAGCCTTATTTTTCCCTTCTAAAAAGTTCTTATTGACACCCAAGATCATCATTTTGTTGCCTCCTCTCCTTTAACTCATTCTTAAATGCGATACTGAGGCTAATATTTACAAATACATTTGTTACTAAATCATGTTCTATCATGAGTTCTATCATGAATTTGTGAAAATGCTTTAAATTCTACAAATTGTAAAAGAAAAGTAAGCAAAAGACTTCCTTGATCAGTTTTAAATAAATTGCTCTCTAGAGACAAAAAACAAAATAGCAGAGACATTTTTATTTATACTCAACCTTTCATCTAAGAACATATAATCTGTGAAAGTGACTATTACTCCAATTTTACCACCAAGGCATAGAATTACAGAGATTGAACTGAAGTGAACTCAAGAGGTTCTCTAATATACCTTCTATCTCCAAGAATGACTGTATTTTAACAGTCCAAGAGATACATCCATCTTCTCTATTTTTTCAAAATCTCCAGGGAAGATGTTAAAACTTGCCTTAGCAATTTGCTCAGTTGTGTAATATCTCTTGTTTTACTCATAATCCAAATCTATAGATAAGAAGGAAATAAAACTCAAGTTTCCCAGCTCCTCGATAAACGCTCTTAACCAGTTGTGGTTGTAAAACAACCACAAAAATAAATAAATAATGAAGTAGATATTTTGATTAAAATTTCCAGTATCTAGTGAACTATTCAACTGTTCCAAGCAACATTCCATTTGAAAAAGACTTATTTAACAAAATTATCATGATTTAATAATAAAAATTTTCCATTAGAAAGAAAAATAATTTCTGTTAGGTGTATATTATGAGTCCCAAAGGCGATACTAGAAAAGATTTAATGGGGTTCAACTCAAAGATGGCCGAATAGAAACAGCTCTGCAGTGCAGTTCCCAGCGAGAGCAATGCAGAAGGCAAGTGATCTTTGCACTTCCAACCAAAGCACCAGGCTCCCCACCTTCAGCCCCCTTTCTCTCAGGTGTATGGATGACTCTATCTTGCAGGTGCCAGTCAAAATGGCTGCTCAGAATAACTAGCTTAGAGAAGAGCATAAATGACTTGATGAAACTGAAAAACATAGCATGAGAACTTTGTGAATGTATACAAGTTTCAATAATCAAATCAATCAAGAAGAAAAGATATCAGAGATTGAAGATCAACTCAATGAAATAAAATGAGAAGAGTCAAGATTTGAGAAAAAAGACTGAAAAGAAATAAACAAAGCCTCCAAGAAATATGGGATCATGTGAAAAGACCTAATCTATGTTTGATAGGTATGCCTGAATGTGACAGAGAGAATGGATCCAAGCTGGAAAACACTCTTCAGAATATTATTCAGGACAACTTCCCCAACCTTTAGCAATGCAGGCCAAAATTCAAATACAGGAAATACAGAGAACACCACAAAGATATTCCTCAAGAAGAGCACCCTAAGGTACACAATCATCAGATTCACCAGGGTTGAAATGAAGGAAAAAATACTAAGGGCAGCCAGAGAGAAAGGTCAGGTTACCCACAAAGGGAAGCCCATCAGACTCACAGCAGATCTCTCAGCAGAAACCCTACAAGCCAGAAGAGAGCAGGAGGCCAATATTCAACATCCTTAAATAAAAGAACTTTCAACCCAGAATGTCATATCCAGCCAAACTAAGCGTCATAAGTGAAGGAGAAATAAAATCCTTTATGGACAAGCAATTGCTGAGAGATTTTATCACCACCCGGCCTGCCTTACAAGAGCTCCTGAAAGAAGCACTAAACATGGAAAGGAACAACCAGTAGCAGCCACTGCAAAAAATGTACCAAATGATAAAGACTATTGATACAATGAAAAATCTGTGTCAACTAATAGGCAAAACAACCAGCTAGAATCAAAATGGCAGGATCAAATTTACACCTAACAATATTAACCTTAAATGTAAATGGGCTAAATGCCCCAATCAAAAGGCACAGACTGGTAAACTGGATAAAAAGTCAAGACCCATCAGTGTGCTATATTCTACAGACTCATCTCATGTGAAAAGACACACATAGACTCAAAATAAAGGGATGGAGGAAGATTTACCAAGCAAATGGGGAAAAAAAAAAAAAAGCAAGGGTTACAATTCTAGTCTCTAATAAAACAGACTTTAAACCAACAAAGATCAAAAGAGACAAAGAAGGGCATTAAATAATGGTAAAGGGATCAATGCACCAAGAAGAGCTAACGATCCTAAATATATACGCACCAATACAGGAGCACCCAGATACATAAAGCAAATTCTTTTTTTTTTTTTGCTATTAATCATGCCACATGATTTTTAATTATGCATAAAGATCTATCATATCACCCAGGGACCATTTCACCCACTGCTCTGTTTGGCTGCCAGTCTTTTGTCTCTCTCTTCAGCAATGGTGAGGCGGATACCCTTTCCTCGGGGAAGAGAAATCCATGGTTTGTTGCCCTTGCCAATAACAAAAATATTGGAAAGTCGAGTGGCAAAGCTGTTGCCATTGGCATCTTTCACATGAACCACATTGAAAGATCCAGGGTGCCTCTCTCTGTTGGTAATCACACCAATTCTTCCCAGGTTAGCACCCCCAGTCACCATACACAGGTTACCAGTGTCAAACTTCATGAAATCAGTAATCTTGCCAGTCTCCAAATCAATCTGAATGGTATCATTCACCTTGATGAGGGGATCAGGGTAGCGGATGGTGCGAGCATCATGAGTCACCAGATAAGGGATTCCTTTTGTGCCCACAAAGATTTTTCGTACTTTGCACAATTTGTACTTGGCCTCTTCAGGTGTAATACGATGTACAGCAAAGCGACCCTTGGTGTCATAGATCAGACGGAAATTCTCTTCCGTCTTGTCAATGCTGATGACATCCATGAAACCAGCAGGGTAGGTTATATCAGTTCGGACCTTGCCATCGATCTTAATGAACCGCTGCATGCAAATCTTTACTTCATCTCCTGTCAGGGTATACTTAAGTCTGTTCCTTAGGAAAATGATGAGGGGGAGACATTCTCTCAACTTGTGAGGACCGGTGGATGGACAAGCAGCAAACACACCAGTCAATTTATCCAGCATCCAATGTTTTGGAGCTGCCACCCACTTCAGATGCTTCTTGGGACCACGAGCCATGGCTGTGTTAGGCAAGGAAAGAGGACCCATAAAGCAAATTCTTAATGACCTACAAAAGAGACTTAGACTCCCAGACAATAATAGTGGGAAACTTTAACCCTCCACTGCCAATATTAGTCAGATCAATGAGACAGAAAATTAACAAGGATATCCAGCACATGAACTCAGATCTGGACCAAGCAAACCTAATAGACATCTACAGAACTCTTCACCCCAAATCCACAGAACATGAATTTTTCTCAGCACCACATCAAACTTACTCTAAAATTAACCACATAATTGGAAGTAAATCACTCTTCAGCAAATACAAAAAAACGGAAATCATAACAACCAGTATCTCAGACTGCAGTACAATCAAATTAGAACTCAGGATTAAGAAACTCACTCAAAATCACAAAACTACATGGACACTGAACAACCTGCTCCTGAATGACTATTGGACAAATAATGAAATGAAGGCAGAAATAAAGATGTTCTTCGAAACCAATGAGAATGTAGACAACAACGTATAAGAATCGCTGGGACACATTTAAAGCAATGTCTAGAGTGAAATTTATAGCACTAAATACCCACATGAGAAGCGAAGAAAGTTCTAAAATCAACATCCTATTGTCAAAATTAAAAAAAAAAAAAAAACTAGAAGAGCAAGACCAAACAATTTCAAAAGCTGACAGAAAACAAGAAAGAACTAAGATCACCCTGGTGTGAGTCCGTCCTGAGTGGCTGTTCTTTTGAGCAGTCGTCGTTTGTCTCCGTCCGCCTTCTCTTCCACCTAAGTGCGTGTCGCCACCCGATGGAAGATTCGATGGACATGGACATGAGCCCCCTGAGGCCCCAGAACTATCTTTTCGGTTGTGAACTAAAGGCCGACAAAGATTATCACTTTAAGGTGGATAATGATGAAAATGAGCACCAGTTATCTTTAAGAACGGTCAGTTTAGGGGCTGGTGCAAAGGATGAGTTGCACATTGTTGAAGCAGAGGCAATGAATTACGAAGGCAGTCCAATTAAAGTAACACTGGCGACTTTGAAAATGTCTGTGCAGCCAACGGTTTCCCTTGGGGGCTTTGAAATAACACCACCAGTGGTCTTACGATTAAAGTGTGGTTCAGGGCCAGTGCATATCAGTGGACAGCACTTAGTAGCTGTGGAGGAAGATGCAGAGTCAGAAGATGAGGAGGAGGAGGATGTGAAACTCTTAAGTATGTCTGGAAAGCGATCTGCCCCTGGAGGTGGTAGCAAGGTTCCACAGAAAAAAGTAAAACTTGCTGCTGATGAAGATGATGATGATGAAGATGATGATGATGATGATGAAGATGATGATGATGATGATTTCGATGATGAGGAAACTGAAGAAAAAGTGCCAGTGAAGAAATCTATACGCGATACTCCAGCCAAAAATGCACAAAAGTCAAATCAGAATGGAAAAGACTCAAAACCATCATCAACACCAAGATCAAAAGGACAAGAATCCTTCAAAAAACAGGAAAAAACTCCTAAAACACCAAAAGGACCTAGTTCTGTAGAGGACATTAAAGCAAAAATGCAAGCAAGTATAGAAAAAGGTGGTTCTCTTCCCAAAGTGGAAGCCAAGTTCATCAATTATGTGAAGAATTGCTTCCGGATGACTGACCAGGAGGCTATTCAAGATCTCTGGCAGTGGAGGAAGTCTCTTTAAGAAAATAGTTTAAACAATTTGTTAAAAATTTTCCGTCTTATTTCATTTCTGTAACAGTTGCTATCTGGCTGTCCTTTTTATAATGCAGAGTGAGAATTTTCCCTACCGTGTTTGATAAATGTTGTCCAGATACCATTGCCAAGAATGTGTTGTCCAAAATGCCTGTAGTTTTTAAAGATGGAACTCCACCCTTTGCTTGGTTTTAAGTATGTACGGAATGTTATGATAGGACACAGTAGTGGTGGTCAGACATGGAAATGGTGGGGAGACAAAAATATACATGTGAAATAAAACTCAGTATTTAAAAAAAAAAAAAAAAAAAAAAGAACTAAGATCAGAGCAGAACTGAAGGAGATAGACACACACACACACACACACACACACAAAACCCTTCCAAAAAAAAAAATCAATAAATCCAGGAGCTGGATTTTTGAAAGGATTGATAAAATAGGTAGACCACTAGCCAGATTAAGAAAAAAGAAAAGAGAGAAGAATCAAACAGATGCAACAAAAAATGGCAAAGGAGATATCACCACCCATTCCACAGAAATATAAACTACTATCAGAGATTACAACAGACAACTAGATGTACATAAACCAGTAAATCTAGAAGAAATGGATAAATTTCTGGACACTTACACCTTCCCAAGACTAAACCAGGAAGAAATTGAATCCCTGAACAGAATAATAACAAGATCTGAAGTTGAGTCAGCAATTAATAACCTACCAACCACAAAAAGATCCAGGTCCAGACAGGTTCACAGACAAATTCTACCAGATATACAAAGAAGAGCTGGTACCCCTCCTTCTGAAGCTATTCCAAACAACATATATAAAAAAGGAATACTCCCTAATTCACTTTCTGATACCAAAATCTGGCAGAGACACAACTAAAAAAGAAAATTTCAGGCCAATATCCATGATGAACATTGATGCAAAAATCTTCAATAAAATACTGGCAAACCAAATGTAACAACACATCAAAAAGATTATCCATCACGATCAAGTAGGCTTCATCCTGGGGATGCAAGACTGGTCAAAATATGCAAATCTGGCCGGGCGCGGTGGCTCAAGCCTGTAATCCCAGCACTTTGGGAGGCCGAGGCAGGTGGATCACGAGGTCAAGAGATCGAGACCATCCTGGTCAACATGGTGAAACCCCGTCTCTACTAAAAATACTAAAAATTAGCTGGGCATGGTGGCGTGTGCCTGTAATCCCAGCTACTCAGGAGGCTGAGGTAGGAGAATTGCCTGAACCCAGGAGGCGGAGGTTGCGGTGAGCCGAGATCGCGCCATTGCACTCCAGCCTGGGTAACAAGAGTGAAACTCTGTCTCAAAAAAAAAAAAAAAAATGCAAATCTATAAACATAATCCATCACATAAACAGAACCAAAGACAAAAACCACATGATTATCTCAATAGATGCAGAGAAGGCCTTTGACAAAATTCAACAGCTCTTTAGGCTAAAAATTCTCAATAAACTAGGTATTGATGGAATGTATCTCAAAATAATAAAAGTTATCTATGACCAACCCACAACCAATATTATACTGAATGGACAAAAACTGAAAGCATTCCCTTTGAAAACTGGCACTAGACAAGGGTGCCCTTTCTCACCATTTCTATTCAGCATAATATCAGAAGTTCTAGCCAGAGCAATCGTGCAAGGAAAGGAAATGAAGGGTATTCAATTAGAAAAAGAGGAAGTCAAATTGTCTCTACTTGCATATGACATAGCATCTCAGCCCAAAATCTCCTTAAGATGATAAACAACTTCAGCAAAGTCTCAGGATAAAAAATCAATGTACAAAAATCACAAGCATTCCTATACACGAATAACAGGCAAAAAGAGAGCCAAATCATGAGCTAACTCCCATTCACAATTGCTATAAAGAGAATAAAATACCTAGAAATACAAGTAACAAAGGACATGAAGGACCTCTTAAAGGAGAACTACAAAACCACTGCTCAAGGAAATAACAGGGAACACAAACAGATGGAAAAACATTCCATGCTCATGGTTAGGAAGAATCAATATCATGAAAATGACCATACTGCCCAAAGCAATTTATAGATTCATCCTATCCCCATCAAGCTACCATTGACCTTCTTCACAGAAATGGAAAAACCCACTTTAAACTTCATATGGAACCAAAAGAGAGCCTGCATAGCCAAGACAATCCTAAGCAAAAAGAGCAAAGCTGGAGGCATCATACTACCTGACTTCAAACTATACTATAAAGCTATAGTAATCAAAACAGCATGGTATTGGTACTAAAACAGAGATATAGACCAATGGAACAGAACAGATGCCTCAGAGGTAACACCACACATCTAAAACCATCTGATCTTTGACAAATCTGACAAAAACGAGCAATGGGGAAAGGATTCCCTGTTTAATAAATGGTGTTGGGATAACTGGCTAACCATGGGTAGAAAGCTGAAACTGGACCCATTCCTTACAACTCATACAAAAATTAACTCCAGATGGATTAAAGATTTGAACATAAGACCTAACACAGTAAAACCCTTAGAAGAAAACAGAGGCAAAACCATTTAGGACATAGGCATAGGCAAGGATTTCATGACTAAAACACCAAAAGCAATGGCAACAAAAGCCAAAATAAATAAATGGGATCTAATTAAACTCCAGAGCTTCTGCAAAAGAAAAGAAACAATCATTAGAGTGAAACGGCAGCCAACACAATGGGAAAAAATTTTTGCAATCTACCCATCTGACAAAGGGAATATCCAGAATCTACAAATAATTAAAACAAATTTACAAGAAAAAATTAAACAACCCCATCAAAAAGTGGGTGAAGGATATGAACAGGCACTTTTCAAAAGAAGACATTTATGTGGCCAACAAAAGTGAAAAAGTGCTCATCATCACTGGTCATTAGAGAAATGCAAATCAGAACCACATTGAGATACCATCTCATGCCAGTTATAATGGCAACCATTAAAAAATCTGGAGACAACACATGTTGGAGAGGATTTGGAGAAACAGAAACACTTTGACACTGTTGGAGGGAGTGTAAACTAGTTCAACCCTTGTGGAAGACAGTGTGACAGTTCCTCAAGAATCTAGAAATAGACATACCATTTGACCCAGCAATCCCATTACTGAGTATATATCCAAAGGATTATAAATCGGTCTATTATAAAGACACATGCATATGTACATTCATTGTGGCAATGTTTACAATGGCAAAGACCTGGAACCAACCCAAATGCCCATCAAGGATAGACTGGATAAAGAAAATGTGGCACATATGCACCATGGAATACTATGCAACCATAAAAAAGGATGAGTTCATGCCCTTTGAAGGGACATGGATGAATCTGGAAACCATCATTCTCAGCAAACTGACATAGGACAGAAAATCAAACACCACATGTTCTCACTGATATGTGGATGTTGAACAATGAGAACACATGGATACAGGGAGGGGAAGATCACACACTGGGGTCTGTTGGAGGGTAGGGTCTAGGGGAGTGGTAGCAGGGGGTGGGGAGGTTGGGGAGGGATAACATTAGGAGAAATACCTAATTTAGGTAAAGCGGGGATGGAGGCAGCAAACCACCATGGCATGTGTATACCTATGTAACAATCTTACAAGATCTGTACACGTATCCCAGAACTTAAAAGTATAAAAAGAAAAGAAAAGATTTAATAGTAACTTTCTGGGTACCAGGCATTGTACTCCATGCATAACATCATATTAAATCCTTGCAACAACTCTGTGAAGTAGGGACTGCTGTTATCTCCACTTTGTACATGAAGAAACTGAGGCTCAGGGAAACAAAGGTGTCCAAGTTCTCACAGCTAGCGAATGGTGAAGCCAAGATTCAAGTCTAGGCATTTGGTTATGTTTTACTGTCTCTCATACATTCTTAAGACATTTCAGTTACTATATTATTATTAGGTTGCTTTAAAATTGGTTGAAAAATCCTTATAGGTATAAAAATTTGTGTGTGTTTCAAATTCCCATTAGCTCCTCTGTATTTTTTTCATATCAAAGACGTTCTAGGAAGTACCAGTACCTTCTAAAAATCATGCATTTGTATGACAAGTAACACTTTAAATTTTGTTTTTTAAAGTTTGCTTGATTGTTTCATAATTTTTCTTAGTTCCCTTAGATTTATTTTTAAAAACTTACATGAATACTTTCAAACTGCATTTTAGTGATTTGGGGCTTTGCTAATTCTTCAGAGGATCAAAAATGCTTTTAGGTCTTACTACTATTCTAAGTGAAAAGAGGCAGATTTGAGACTGGAAGTTAGGTTGGACTGGCTTCAATCTAACTAGCTTATAAAATATTTTAACTAATTAGAATGTTTTCTCTAGTATAAATACAACATTTTAACTAGGTAAATGGCCAACTATGTTATGCAAACAATTTCCTGAAATATTATTTCTTTGCTAAGGTAATTTATGGTAGTAGTATAATAAGCAGACATATGAACAGGTTTATATATGATTTTTTAGTTCTATATAATGTCTTCTAATATTGCAGGTATTTGTTGACATTGATACTTAGAAAAAACAACACATTTCAAAAGCCACAAAACTTTGAAATTGAATTCATAGTTCAATATTTAATACAAAATTACCTTTTCCATTGTTTCTTTTCCCACTGTAATCTCATGTCCATCCTGCCCCATGCCATTCTTAAAGAACAGAATTCGGACTGAGGTCCTCTCAGTAAGTTTCTTCATTCTAACAGAAAGAACAGGCTTGGTTTTCCGTCTTTTGACATCAGTAGGAAGCATCAACCCATTCATTGTCCAAGTTACTTTCTTCATTAATAACAGATGGTCTAGAAGATAATTTTTTAAGTCAAGTAAATATTTGGCTTCAAAATTAAAAATGGACACATCATACTTCCCTCCCTCTATTACCTGTGTAATATACACTGTCCAGTCTCCATTTAGATGCTGGTTGTCTGAAATGCTACCACCAGCTTCCTACTAACCATGACATAAGCTGTAGCAAGCTGTCTGCTCTGATAGCCTGCATAAATCATCATTTCTGAAGGGAACAGATGTTCAGGGTATGAAAGAGTAATACCACAATTTAGTTCTAATTAAAATTCACCTTAGCATGCCTCTATTACTGATTAGATGCACCCAGCTGAAAGGGACCACTGAAAAGGTCCAATGTCCTTTGCTTACTATAAAACAACATAGATCCTGAACTTTTAATGTCTTTAGGGTTGGGAAACATGTATTTTCTCTTGAATATTATTTCTTATCCATGATGCTTTAAAGATGATGACCTCCAAATAGTAACATTATACTATAATTCTTCTTCTGTGACTATAAGGAAGGTGCCTTCTAGGACATCCTTGGTGAGAGATTTAAACTATTTGATTGAAAATGAGTAACAGTTTTTCATTAACAGTTTACTTTGACCTATATAGTTTCAATGATGTGCGTAGAAATTTAAGTTTCAAAATTCCCACTAATATAAATGGGAGTGCAACTAAATTATTACGTATGACTTTGAAAATGTAAGGGTAAGAACAGGAGTGCAGTATATTGCAAACTAAGTTGCTGTCAGCATTCTCTTTTCAAGAGGTTTTGTTTCATAAATAAATAATTTGCACCTGAGTTACTTATTTGTGCATTCAATTTATTTTAATCATATTTTCTTCTTATATAAATTACAAAAATACAATGATCCCTCCCTCATCTGCTCTTATTTGTTCTGAGAGAAACATAATTTTATTTATAGATAACTGAAAGTAGCTGCATTTATTGCTATTTTGCATTGAAATTTGCCGAAATTTTCAAAAGATATTTCTCTGTTAGCACTTACCTTGAAAGAAGCTTGACCTCTATGACTTACAAATGTTATTTTACATAAAATCTGCTAATATTCTTATGAAAAACAAGCCAGTGTTGTAAATAACCTTCAAGTCTCAGAATGGCTATATTAAATGTTCAACAACAACAACAACAAAAATCCCTCTATTCTTTCACCCCTCCTCTTTCTCTCTCTGTTACCCACACACATATACACATATAAAAACAAATATACTGGGCCGGGCGCGGTGGCTCACGCCTGTAATCCCAACACTTTGGGAGGCCAAGATGGGTGGATCACGAGGTCAAGAGATCGAGACCATCCTGGTCAACATGGTGAAACCCCGTCTCTACTAAAAATACAAAAAATTAGCTGGGCATGGTGGCACATGCCTGTAATCCCAGCTACTCAGGAGGCTGAGGCAGGAGAATTGCCTGAACCCAGGAGGCGGAGGTTGCGGTGAGCCAAGATTGTGCCATTGCACTCCAGCCTGGGTAACAAAAGTGAAACTCCATTTCAAAAAAAAAAAAAAAACAAATATACTGTGGCAGATAGATAAACAAAACTTGCATATTAAATTAAAACTAAATTATAAGACTATAGACGTAAGCCTTCAAAAAAAGAAAAAACATTTTAACAGAAATTTGTATTTTCATTTTGTAAACTGAAAGTAATAGGAATTAGAAATTACAACAGAAAAATGAGCTATAAGTTAATGAGTTCATAAATAGCCAAAAAATTGAAAACAGATACTCAAGTAAATACATGTACACACATGTTCATAGGAGCACTATTCACAATAGCCAACATGTGGTAACCAAATATCCATCAATAGATGAATGGATAAACAAACTGTGGTACAATGTATATACATAAATAGAGTATTATTCAGCTGTAAAAAAGAATAAAGTACTGATACTTGCTACAATATGGACAAACCTCGAAAATATTATGCTACATCAAGGAAGCCAGATATAAAAAAGGTGACATATTGTATGATTCCATTTACATGAAATATCAGAATAGGTAAATCTATAAAAGCAGAACATAGAGTGATGGTTGCCAGTGGCAGGGAAGAGAGGGGGTTGAAGAGAAGCTTAATGGGTAATGGGTTTTATTTTGAAATGATGGAAATATTTTGGAACTAGATAGAGATGTTACATAACAGTGTGACTAAATGCTACTAAATTACTCACTTTAAAATTATTAATTTTGCATTATATGAATTGTGTTATGTGACCTCAATAAAAAAGAAGAAAGATAAAGAGGAGGAGGAGGTCCTATAGGTGCCAGTCATTGTCAGTCAGTATTCACCTAGGAGAAAAAAAAAATATCTCACGAGGGGGACAAAAAAGAACAAATTATTGTAGTTTAACAGGCATTCACCCACAATCTGGATGCCCTTAGAGGCTCTGCATGGTGAAGAGGTATTAACTCTACCTTCAAACTACATTTGAAGCCTAGCTCTGTTTCTTAGTGACACTAGATGCATTATACCTCCCTGAATCTCAGATTTCTCATTGACAAAGTATCTAGTGAGCATCACTCCACTACCTGATAGGAATTAAATATCTTATATGTAAAATTACCTAACATACTGAAGTGACTCCATAAATGTTAGCTTATTCCCTCACCTCCCTGAAATCCTATTGGTTATTAAGGAGCTCTGGAGTATATAAATTGTTACATCAGTCACGGTCCAATCAGGAAAACAGAATCCACTCAGACTATTTGAGCAGAGGGAACTGACTCCAGAGAATTAGTTATGTAAGTGATAGAAAAGGGTGAGAAGCAAGCAAAGGACAGTTAGGCAATGCAGAGATTAGAAAGAGCAAGAAACCACTCCCACTAAGGCGAGAGACAGGAAATGTTACAGGTGCCCAGATTTAGAGAATCTTGCTGATAAAGTGTTTTCCCTTTGATTACTTTGATCAAGGCCAGGACTAGGGTGAGGGGAGTGAAGGTCCTTGAGGCAAAGTTTAAGGAAGACTGTGCAGGTCCCTCACACAACCCTCAGAGTGAGTGCCTCCTCAAATTGTATCTCATTAGTGCTTCACTCACCCAACTCTAGTCTCAGCCCCGGCTTAACCTGTCTCTTTTACATACAGAACTCCTTAAATTCCATGAAAAATAATGCAATAGCCAGACTCTATTTATATAATTTATAGATATTAATTTAGTTCTCTCAACAACTTTATGAGATAGGTAATATTATTATCCTTATTTACGGTTGAGGAAACTGAAGCACAGAGGCATTAACTTGACCAAGATCTTACAGCTGGGATGTGGTGGCACTGGGATATGAATTTAGTTCAAGAAGCTGTGCTCCTAATCACTGCACTCTTCTGCCTCTACCATCTCTCTCAAATTCAACGTCTAAAGCAAAATCTCATATCTTTCTGCACAAACTGACTCACCCTTCACAGTTCTTATTTCTGTCAGTGTTTCCACTTCTTTCACAGTTATCCAATCTCTCAACTAGACCTTGAACCCATACTGCTTATTCATTTCTCTCCAACTATTTTCTTATTCATTCAACAATATATATTGGGTGTCTACATGCCAAGGCACCAGGGTGACAACTGGAAGAAAGACAGAGCTGCTTGTGCAGTTCACAGCCTCTGCCTGAGAAACTGACAGTGGAAGGTCTGTTTGAACAGAGAGGCCCATATAATGAGAAGTTAGCTGTGAAAATCTGGGGAATAGTATTCCAGGCAGAGTGAAAACCAGGCACAGAGGCTCCAAGTGAGAATAGGCTTGGCATGTCTAAGAAAGAAAAATAAAGTTTGAATACAGAGAGAATGTATATGGTTAAAGCCGAAAAGACAGAAAGATAAAGGATTTGGATTTTATTCCAGATGTGATGGAAGCTGTTGGAAGATTCTCAGCAGGGTGGTGCTATGTGAAGAAAATACAGTTATCCCTGGGTATCCATGGAGGCTTGGTTTCAAGACCCCTAGAATACCAAAATCTGTAGCTGCTCAAGTCCTATATATAAAATGCAGTAGTATTTGTATTCAAGCTACACACACCCCTGTGTACTTTAAATCACCTCTAGATTATTTATACTACCTAATACAATGTGAATGCTAAGTAAATAGTTATATGCATTTTGTTTGTATTAGTTTTCATTGTTGTATTTTTATTTTTTATAGGCCTTTTTTCCTGAATATTTTTGATTCATAGTTGGTTGAACACACAGATGCAGAGCCCATGGATACAAAGGGTCGATTATAGCGCTGAGTGTAGTAGACACTGTTGGTGCCCCACCAAGGTGCCTTTTACCAGGCTAGTGCACTCAAACTCCAGCTGCTGTGAGTCCTGTCTGTGACTATCCCACAGTTGCACCCTTCTGAGAATTGCCTTTGACTGCAAGAAACCTAGTGAGGAAATGTGTGCAAGGTTGTGCTCTCCTCCCTCTGACCTAGGGAGACAGCCCACAGCCAATGATTGACTGAATCTGGGACAAAGTAGCCAATCCCCTTGCCTCAAAGTGGGGCATCTCTCTAGTGTCTTTCACATTTCAGACTGGGGCTAGATTTCTAGTGAACACATGGCTTGGCTGTGCTTCTTCCTCTGCTCTAGGCTCCTTCTCTCACTCCCTTACATGGTTCAACTGAGAGTATTCCCTCAACAAGTCTCTTGCACCAAAATCCTCACCTCAGGCTCTGCTTCTAGGGAATCTGACCTGAGATACAGTAAAGGAAGGGAGACCTCTCAGCTATTCTTTCTTCACAGTAACTCTTAAAAGCATCATTTTTTTTCCCATTTTCAACCAGACATATTTGTCCATTTCTCTCTCAGCCTCCTAAAATCTGCAAGAGCTTTCTAATCATATATGATTCTCCTCCATCACATCTGACATTCTATACTCCAATCACTGCTGAATTTTCCTAAAACATCAATTTTATCATTACCTAAAGAGAAAACTCTTGGAGCTAATTTTTGAAGTTTACTACTAGCCAGTCAGCCAGCCAACCAGCCAATCGGGGGCAGTCAACAAATACCTGTTGAGCGTATCCTATGTGCCAGATCCTGTACAAGGAATATGAAAAAAGACCCAGTCCTTTTTCCTAAGCTTATGTCTAACAGAAGAGCTTACGGATAATCAATGCAATTAAGACAACTGATGCCATTCAAACTTTCTGTTCTTGTCTTTCCCTAGTTTGAAGCATTATTTTACCTAAGCAAATCTGTTCATTATCCCTGTTCACTTTTAACCCTATACTTCACCTATCAGACTCAAGTCCTTCTCAAGATCCAGTTTAAGATCTTCCCTTATTGCTCCAGCCAACAATGGCTTTATTGGTCAAAGCCATTCAACAAGTCTCTAGGACAGGCATCCCCAAACTTTTTACACAGGGGGCCAGTTCACTGTCCCTCAGACCACTGGAGGGCCGCCACATACTATGCTCCTCTCACTGACCACCAATGAAAGAGGTGCCCCTTCCTGAAGTGTGGCGGAGGGCCGGATAAATGGCCTCAGGGGGCCGCATGCGGCCTGCAGGCCGTAGTTTGGGGATGCCTGCTCTAGGATGTTCCAAACTTTCCCACATCTTTCAGTCTTCTTCTGAGCCCTTCAAACTATTCCAACCTCTGCCCATTACCTAGTTCCAAAGTTACTTCAATTTTGGGTAATTTATAAAGGAAAGAGGTTTAATTGACTTACAGTTTGGCATGGCTAGTGAGGGCTCAGGAAACTTAAATCATGGTGGAAGGAGAAGCAAACACATCCCTCTTCACAGTGTGGCAGGAAGGAGAAGTTCAGAAGGAAGAGGCAAAAAGGCCCTTATAAAGCCATCAGATCTTGTGAGAACCCACTCACTATCATGAAAACAGCATGGGTGAACCACCCTCATGATCTAATTACCTCCCACGAGATCCCTCCCTCAACATGAAGGGATTGCATATCAGATTATAATTCAATATGAGATTTCCATGGGGACACAGAGCCAGACCATGTCAACCCAGAAACCCTCCTATTTTAGCAACAGAAAGTGATTCTTCTGTATATCACCAACTCCCAGGACATGTTTTCATATCAAGAAATGTGGCTGGAGGGCTGACAGCCAGGGTAAGCATTATTACATCCAGAGATAAGAAGAAAAACAGAATCTGACTCTTCCATGCCAACACAGAGAAACTGAAGATGGTCAGCAAAGACTTCGCAAGGCTTCAGCCCTGGTGAGGAAGAGGCTATTCTTAAAGTGTGGGGGTGAGTGGAGTGAAAGCAACAAAATAATGAGGGGACTGTAGGGTATGTGGGGCAGGGAGCCAAGCAATTCAGACAAGATCCTTAATACCATCTAAATCTACCTTGAATTTCTAGGAAAATATACTAGCCATTATTAACTAATGCTTCCTACATTTCTTTCATTAACTTTCTCATCTCCAAAAATTCCAAACGTTTCAATTCCTAGGGCTGAGACTATCTGGTACTTTTATAAGAATCAAGTGCCAGGCATGGTGGCTCATGCCTGTAATCCCAGCACTTTGGGAGGCCAAGGCAGGTGGATCACCTGAGGTCAGGAGTTCGAGACTAGCCTGACCAACATGGAGAAACCCCATTTCTACTAAAAATACAAAATTAGCCAAGCATGGTGGTGCATGCCTATAATAGCTACTTGAGAGGCTAAGGCAGGAGAATTGCTTGAACCTGGGAGGGGGAGGTTGTGGTGAGCCGAGATCATGCCATTGTACCCCAACCTGGGCAACAAGAGCAAAACTCCATCTCAAAAAAAAAAAAAAAAAAGACTCAGGAAACAGCTCCCCTATTACCCCATCCCTCACCCCATATTGGAAGTAGAAAAACATGAGTATGGCCCCACATATCATTTAGCAATGAGCAATGACTCTGAACCTTTCCAAAGGTGGCATCATCTCCTCTTTCTCACTTCTGCACCTACTTTATACAAGGTACTAAGAAAATTACAGAGAAGTGTTAAGTGAACATGAGAGCTTCTTTCTTCTTCTCCCTTCCCTGCAAAAAAAGTCTCAGGGGATAGAATGCTCAAGAAAGAGCATTCCTGACAGAATGTAGGAAAGCTGAAAATCTTACATCTCCTTCATCTCTAGGTCCCTCAGAGAGTCATTTATCCCAGTGTTCTACCTCTGACCACTGTCTGGTTTCAGACAAACATTAGCATAACTGTTAGCCTCTCTGCCATGTAATTACTCTTGGGCCAGATTACTTTGGCTTGTGCCAAGCAAAATGAATACTGCCTTCTTTTACTTCCAGAATAAAAAGCAGCAAACTTACAACTTCAAATACATAAGCTTATTAAAAGTCTTCTTAATTTTAAAAATTCATTCTCTTGCAGTTGGGCAATAAATTTGAAAACACAATGCCCTGTCAAGTAGGTATAGATAATGACATTAAATATGAACAAGCACATCACTTCATCAGTGTAAGATGAGTTTCTAAAATACAAGTGCTCTGACAGTAAGAAAACATACTGCTATATTCAATTATATCATCTGCCCAAAATACAATTGCTTGTATGTTTGGTAAATAGATTAAATCCAGGTCACATTCCTGTGTTCAACTGAGTTTCTAGTCACTCCCTTTTCTCTAAATACTTGCGCTCTTTGTTTCTGCATGTTCTTAAGTGTCATCATGTATTGCTATAGGCATGATGGCTATATTTAACTAATAATGACAGTGGTTGTCATTAGATTTTAACTCAGTAACACTAGTCTGACATATCATTTGAAGTATGTCTTCAATTTACATTTGATTAAAATTACAAACATCCCATCTATTGTGCCAATCAAAATGCTGTCACCTTTTCCCTGAACTTTTCTATGAACTTTTTAAAAACAAATTATGGCAGCTTAAAGCTAAGGCTAGCCCTGGGTCATGAACATATTTTAAAATACGACTTTTGGAACAGAGCAGAGTAAGGCCACTTGGGGCTCCTTTTATAAAAGGCCTTGATTTTGACTTGTACCCTATATATTAAGAGTTCAAAGCCTTTAACTCAGATTCTCTTATCATACTGGGATGGGAATACATAACTGCTTGGCAGGTATTTTAATTTGGTTGTATTTATTTCAAAATGCAGACCTAGCAAATACCTTTGTTAGTAAAATCAAATACTTGTGACAACTTGTATGAAAAGCTTGTGAAACGTACCTTGAAAGGATGGAGCAAAAGAAGGAAAATAAATGAGGGCAGGTAAAAAAATAATATTTTAGGTAATTATCATCTGCCAGGTTTTTATATCATCTTATTTACTTCTCATAATACATCTGTGAGGTATAAACTTTTTTTTTTAAGATGGAGTCTCCCTCTGTTACCAGGCTGTAGTACAGTGGCATGAGCTGGGCTCACTGCAACCTCTGCCTCCCAGGTTCAACTGATTCTCCTGCCTCAGCCTCCCTAGCAGCTGGGACTACAGGCACGTACCACCAAACCCAGCTAATTTTTGTATTTTTAGTAGAGACAGGGTTTCATCATGTTCGCCAGGATGGTCTCGATATTTTGACCTCGTGATTCACTCACATTGGCTCCCAAAGTGCTGGGATTACAGGCATGAGCCACGGCACCCAGCTGAGTTATAAACTATTATGCTCAATTTATAATAAGGAAACTCAGGCTTAGTGAGATTAAGTGACCGGTTTGCTTTCCTAGCAGTAATGAAGAAAGTAGAAACAAATTTTGTTGTTGTTATTTTCCTGAACTAGTCAGCTATTCTAGGAAGGTAAAAGTGGTCACAGGGTTCTGACTATAGCCTTGAAGTCTTAAGTTATGTTTATAAGATGGTATTCTCAGTTTTTGGTTTAGACTAGGGGTTTATAGACACTTAATTTTCAAATAACTTATCTTTTTTTTTTTTTTTTTTTTTGAGACGGAGTTTCGCTCTTGTTACCCAGGCTGGACAGGCTGGAGTGCAATGGCGCGATCTCAGCTCACCGCAACCTCCGCCTCCTGGGTTCAGGCAATTCTCCTGCCTCAGCCTCCTGAGTAGCTGGGATTATAGGCACGCGCCACCATGCCCAGCTAATTTTTTTATTTTTAGTAGAGACGGGGTTTCACCATGTTGACCAGGTTGGTCTCGATCTCTCGACCTTGTGATCCACCCGCCTCGGCCTCCCAAAGTGCTGGGATTACAGGCTTGAGCCACCGCGCCCGGCCCAAATAACTTATCTTTATTAGAAATATCCAATAGTCATTTCAATTATTATTTCCCCTCTATTACAGATAAGGACATTGAAGTACAGACCAGTTTGTCCAAGACCATACACAGGGAGTAGAATCTTGCAACATTATCTGACTTCAAGTCTATTGTCCATTAAAATAAACAATAATGCATTTCTCAAAACTCTCCTAACAGATGTCTAAACCCTTCAAAAGTGACAGTTTGAAAAAAACCACTCTGAAAGAACTATAGAATATACAAATGAATTCACAGGTAAAGTAACAAGTACAGTAGGCAGAAAACTAAGAGATTTGATTTAAAGGTAACTGTTTCATTTTCAATTTTGTAAATGAAAATTAAAACAGGTGTTTTATTTTCAAAATTCCCTCTTCCTTTTGTCTCCATGACATTATTTGTTATTATGCCACCCCTTTTATTGCCTTTATAACACTTACACTGTCAATAAATGCCTTATTTAGTTGTTTCCACATTTATTGTCTATTTCTTTTTCCACCTCATTAGAACCTAAGCTTCATGAGATCTCCATCTTGTTCATACTACATCCTTAAGGACTGGGGCAGTCCCTTGCACATTGTAGGGTCTCAGTAAATTTTGTTGAATGGATAACTGGATAAATAAATGGTCTTCCTTAGACAAGGAACCATAGTTTTTATTACCTGCCACACACTGTCTCAACACTAGTCAGTGACTTATTCTTCTGTCCACTGTCATCTATGTACCCAACTTGAGGTGATAAGGACAATAGTAATAACCCTTCTCAGTTAATATCCTAGTGAAAATGAATATCAGAATTCTTTGCAGTTGTAACAGAAAGTCTTTATCTAAACCCTTAAGGTCAGGTATGATTTTATGTCTAGGTATTTTAATACATCAAAATGTTAATATGGTGCTTATATCATAATCATGCATACATCAAATATTATGTATATGATACAGGTCAAGAATAGTAGCCCACAATCAAATACACTAATCATTTTCAACAATATGATTGACAAGTTACACTAAGTAAGGCTCTGCTACCAAATGAGTTACGAAAAAACTATTTGGTCTTTTATAGTCTTGGATTTTGGAATGAAGGATGAGATTACAGACATGCAGCACTAACTCAAGGGTTGTGAAGAGTAAATGTAATACATTTAAAGCATATAACTGTGTGCATAAAGCATTCAAGTTAACAGGACAGTACAGCTTTGCAAGTATCTGTAGTAAACAAATGTAGTCTCTGTATATGAATATAATTCAACATTTCATGATTATGTCAATAATCTACCATCTCACACCAGTTAGAATGGCGATCATTAAAAAATCTGGAGACAACAGATGCTGGAGAGGATGTGGAGAAATAGGAACACTTTTACACTGTTGGTGGGAGTGTAAATTAGTTCGACCATTGTGGAAGACAGTGTGGCGATTCCTCAAGGACCTAGAAATAGAAATTCCATTTGACCCAGCAATCCCATTACTGGGTATATATCCAAAGGATTATAAATCATTCTACTATAACAGGAGTCCCCAAACTTTTTACACAGGGGGCCAGTTCACTGTCCCTCAGACCGTTGGAGGGCCACCACATACTGTGTTCCTCTCACTGACCACCAATGAAAGAGGTGCCCCTTCCTGAAGTGTGGCGGGGGGCCGGATAAATGGCCTCAGGGTGCCACATGTGGCCCGTGGGCCGTAGTTTGGGGACACCTGTATTATAAGGACACATGCACACGAATGTTCATTGCAGCACGGTTTACAAGAGCAAAGACCTGGAACCAACCCAAGTGCCCATTGATGATAGACTGGACAGGGAAAATGTGGCACATATACACCATGGAATATTATGCAGCCATCAAAAACGATGAGTTCGTGTCCTTTGTAGGGACATGGATGAACCTGGAAACCATCATTCTCAGCAAACTGACACAAGAGCAGAAAATCAAACACCGCATGCTCTCACTCATAGGTGGGTGTTGAACAATGAGAACACATGGACAAAGGGAGGGGAGCATCACACACTAGGATCTGTTGGGGGAAAACAGGGGAGGGACAGAGGTGGGTGGGGAGTTGGGGAGAGATACCATGGGGAGAAATGCCAGATATAGGTGAGGGGGAGGAAGGCAGCAAATCACACTGCCATGTGTGTACCTATGTAACAATCTTGCATGTTCTTCACATGTACCCCCAAACCTAAAATGCAATAAAAAAATTAATAATTTGGTGTTTTTTTAATGATCTGATATTTGACAATATAAGGAGATGCTGCCAACCACATGCAAGCTACAGATTTTCCTACTGGCTAAGAACACATTTTTGGTCCATCTCTTATAATTGTCTTCCAATCCACGTCCATTTTATAAGTAAGGATATTCTAGTCTCTCATTTGCAGATTTAAAACTTTGGAATAGAAAATACATAAAATATTTTCCTATAGTTTTGCCCTCACTTATAGAAATGTAAGAATCATATGCGATCTCAGAAGAAAATGGTAGTATTTTTCTCCATATAATGCCATCTTCCTCCTTTTGAATATATACAGAGAAGTGAAAGTTAAAATGTACAAATGATCTCACCTAATAAATATACTCTTTAAACTAAAAGATAAAACGGAATTTGGGAAAACCAGTCCTCACAACTGTAGCTGATGAATTAAGTAGTGGTTGCCCTACAGATGAGTATCACACAGGCTGGTATCAGCTTTGGCAAGACTAAAGCAGCCATTGGTGTAGGTAGCACTTTAGCATTCTGTCTTGAGATCTAGCAGCAGAAATATTAAGATATGATGTGATGTGAGTAGTGGGTCACTTACTGAAACTTGTGCTTTTAACATAACAATTTAAAAATCAACAAATTCAGTAGACATATAATGGAAGACAATATAATGCATGAATCCAGGTTCATTAAACTAATGTCTTTGTTTTTTGAAAAACAAAATATGACAGAACATTTCATTGTTGACGCAGATATGAGAAAAAGTGTTATGCTGCTATTTAGAATGTGTCTTGTATGTCATGGAATTGAAGTATTTCCAAATCATCAATAATTAAAATGATGAGAATCCATCATTTCACTGACACTTCTACATGAAAAGATGGCCTATTTTAAACGTGCTCACACATATCCTTGTCAATCACAAGCTGTCACAGCAAATTATTTCATTTTGTAGATCACATGGCAGTTAGTAGAAAATCTCCGGGCTTAAATTTAGTATTAGGTGTAATATCAAGAACTCCTTTCACACATTTTTTTTTTTTGTGACTACATATTCACAATACAGGATATAAAAGATTTACAATTTTATTCATAACATCAAGTTTCACTTCTGGTTAACAAAGCTCAGGACTGAAATGAATCACTGCAAATGATAATTCTGAAAGCCCAGTAATAGAATAGGACATATTGGAGAGAGTGGAAATACAAAACTAAAAAATTCTAAAGACAGTATGATAGAACTTGGACCTAATGAATCAGGTCTAAACAGTGTTTTCCCTCATCTTATTTAAGATATTCAGGCAATCACGGGACCCAAACCATTTATTATGCTATGTTTGCATTACTTACAGCTCCTAGCAGTTATAAAGGAGCTGAATTCTTATAAACCCCATGGATCTGATCCAAGAATTTTCACTGTGTCGTAATTAAGCAGAAGATTCAGGAAATTGTGAATAAAAGCTAAACCACATGGTCATGAATGAGAAAACTAATATGCCTTTTCAAACAATTCATAATTTCAATGAATTATTAACAAATGTTAGAAACTTTAAATGCCAGAAGTACAATACCTCTTAAGGCATCATTATCAACAGTATTTATATGAAATATTTATATTTTCCTGATCTTTTCCATATACAATTAATGTTTCTGATTAGGTATTCAACTTTAAAATGTAAGAATTATTCTAATACTGCATTTCAACAAGGAATGCTTCATGTCAGGCTTGACCTTGGCCTGACCTCCATATGAAAGCTTTGTGTTTCAAGGTATGTGATGAATAGCTCTCTGGCTTTCTATTAGATTCAATGCCACTGGTTGTCAACAGTGATGCTCAAAAGGCATGGAAAAATAGTTAAAATATCAGAGATGTTCTGTAGGATTTTTTCTCTCTTAGTAAATCTGGAAATAGTTCCTAGGCAATTTTCTCTATCTACATTGCTTTTCCAGTGAAAAAGAAAAACCAATGAAGTATTGAAAGGTAATTGCCAAAATATATACTGACTTGTTTAGCCTTCCAATACCAGAAATAAAATAAGAACCATTTGATTTATGTTGTAAAATAGTGTTCTCAGTTTGAAGGATTTATAACTTATCTACTGAGTTTAAGTTCCGTAAAGGCCAGGACTTCTATCCCTACTCTGGGGCACACATAGTAGGTACCAAATAACTATGTATTGATTTAAATTTTGATTGAATTGCATTAAATTGAATTTAAATCAGAGTTGAAGAAATAATGATAAAAAAAGAAATCAGACTATGAGCTCCTGCTTTTCTCTTTCTCTGACCTGGTCTAGTATCTAGCACATATAGACTCTCAATAAATGTTTGTTGAATGAATAAAAACCTGCAAATTAAAATAATGACCAGTTACCAATTGTATACAAAATATTCATGCTCATTTAGAAAGATACATCAGTAACACTCAATTCTGCCAACTGATTTTCCCATTTACCTTTAACATGTTCAATTTTCCACTTCTGATCATGTCTCTTTAAGTTCATCTACCACTTTCAAAGTTATTAATATATGTTTTTATTTTAATGGTACACTTGTAGCTAGTTGAAAAACTATCGATTTATCTATAAAACAGATGACAGAAAGGTAGTCTTCAAGCTGATTTAGGTGGTTTGAAAAAGTGTATGTGAGTATGTGAGTGATACGTAATATATCATATTAAGTTAAATATTACCTTTCATATATAAATATATATATATATTTACATTGATATTCTTAACATTGTGAAAGAAACCAAATATAGTTGTTTACGCTTATCTATAAGCTTAACTTAAATAAATGGCTTTTCCCCATTATACTTATCCTAACTCTTTTTAATGGACATGCGATATGCTAGTCTGTGTCCAAGCTCACCTACAATTTCTTTTCTCAAAAGACAAGGCACATCTGCCACCTGCTCTACTCCGTGTCCCAGCAACAACTGTCGAGCAGCATAAAGATTGATTATCAGTCAAAAACCATTGCACAACACCAGATTTTGGTGGGTTAAGCTTGCTGATCCAGCAAGAGATGGTGTGAAATTTTCAGGAGTGTGTGCCAACATTTTGGTGCTAAAAGAACAGCAGTGCATGTCACAATGAAACACAGCCAAAGATATGCAGACAAAGCAGAGAAGTTTTTTGTTCTGGACTTGGCTTTTGAAAAGGATAAAAGAGAAAACAAAAAGTAGGAGGAAATTAGTTCGTACATTTAAAAATCATCCACCAAGCTCAGTCATGTGTGTGACATTATTATTTTAGGCCTACATGTCCAGGAGATTTTCATCGTAGCTTAGCTATAAATAATTTTTATATGTCTCTTCTACAATACCATTATGAAAGGCAAGCATTTCTTAGTAATAACAATAATCAAAGATCTTAATGAAGCAATATTTACATATATATATATATGAATTTTTTTAAAGTCACAGAAAAGTATTTGCCAACTAAGACTCATGTTTTTATATAAGCAAGTGATTCGATGAATATAAAATTAAGGCAGCCAGCCATATTTTAAACTTAAAGCAAAATGTGAAAAATACACGAGTCTACACGATCACATAGGTAATTTTCAATGAGCATTACAGCAACAAGTTTCTTTACAAGAACCAAATTATCTTATATTTTCTACTGAATTCAAGAAATTGCTTATTTCCTGAAGATCAAATATTATTAAAAAGATACAAATCCTAGTACGATTTTATACAATAACATTAACAGAAGAAAGATTTTCATCACCTCATCTGTAATGAACTCCAGAATTACTTTCCTTCTACTTATGCAATTACTGCCTAGACTTGCCTTTGATTCACTAGCTTTAGAGAAGTTGCAGAAAAAATTACTTCTAATAAAGTATAAAAAGCATAGGAAAGTACAGCAGTTAGACATACTGAATTTTTATGGCAAAATCCTTATTCCTCATGTTATTTAAATGCGATTACCATATATAGCACTTGATATCAAACTCCGGCTACAACATGCTTGGGAGAATATTCTTAGAGAGTAGTGCTTTTATTTCACTCTTAAAATGTATTCCTTTCCACTGAAGAAAGAAAAATGCTATTTTGTTTTAAATTTTAGAAAATCTCCACATTTCTGAAATGTTGGAAGCAATTAACTTTTTGGAAAACCTTATCTGAAAATGTGTGTAGGATTATATTTTAAGGTAAAAAATAAATAAGCTGGAACATTTATTATGATAAATGTTATTAGGAGAATCATATGTATGTAAGAAATATATGTTCATTATTGGCCACATTTTCATAATCATGTTGATACCATCTGAAAAAAGATCAAGAGTGTAAATGAATAAATGATAGTTGAAACTTTGAACTATTTTCTGAGATAAGTCTAATGAATTATGTCTGTTGAGTGTCACAGAAACTAAACAGTAAATTCAATAATCTCTGATTTAATTTATTATATTTTCACCATTTAACCTCCTGCAGGCTCCCTAATGTCTATTCAGATCTATATTAAATTAAGCACCAATGCTAATGAAGGGCAATAAACGTGGCTGTCAGTGGATTTTTCTTTCATTAAGCACATTATCCTCTTACTGAGCTGTAAATGCGTAAACATTAGTTTTGTTAAACCATGCAAAAAAGACAGGATGAAAATCATTTTTTAATTGCATCCCTTAAGCAATTTACTATGTATTGGGGTAGGGTCTTTTTAAAATCTTTTTTACCTTTAATTTTTTTGAATGGATCTAAAAAGGGCTCTCCCGTTGAAACATAAACATCGGCTTCATGGGGTATGTCTTCAGGTTTGAGGGCTTCCTTGCCGTCTGCCAAGAACACTCGTCTTGCAGCCATGTTCAGATTCAGCTTTTCTGTGCACTCTTTCAGCAGCTAGAGGAAAGCAAGAAGTAAGACAAAGTGATTTATGACAAAGAAAGTAATATATTTCCCTCAAAACAAAACATTCTAATGATCAGAACAGAAACCCAATTGAGTCACTTGCCAAGTTTAGTAACTTGACCAATACAGTTATTTTCTAGCAGTTGAAAATACAGAAATAAAAGGTAAGTCACAGCATGAAGCATATCTTATTACTGACTAATTTTAATCTTTAAGTGATCTGTCATTTTAATAAAGGTATAATGCCATTGTATTTGTTTAATTAAATACACTATATATTAAATTTGTTTTAAAAAAGGAGTAAAATTCCTATGGAATCTATGTATATATAAGCAATCTGCAGATTCAGATTCTTAAAAAGAAAATATTAACAATAAGTTTATCACTTTTTATATTTTAAAGAGAGGAGGGAAAAAAATAAAGCACAGAAAACTTTGGAACACTAGTTACCAAGGTGATGGTTGGTACAGTAACTTTGGCAAAGACTGTTCTAGATCCATTTTTGTAAGCTGTTACTTTAATCACTCTTGGTTGAAGTTTGTGTCTTTGAGGCAATCTCTGCCAATTCTCGGCTGACCGAAATTTTAAAGAAGAGAATTCTGCAACCCTGAAGAAAAAGAAAAACAGAAAAATTGATACATGTAAAACTTTTAAATAAATTTTATCCTGGATTTTTTTAAACAGATATAAGAATTAAAGATTGTTGCTATGTATATAAGTATTCCCAACAAAACTGTTTATAGGATAAGATTGTCGTTACAGAGTAACACTGTCACTATTTAAATATTCAAAAAAATTTAAAACAGTGCTTGCCTAAACTGCTTACATAAAACATATATATCAGAATAAATGAATTTTTATCATTTTACTTATAAACCACAACACTCCTTTAAAAATATATATATATATGTAAAATATACAACTAAAAATTCTATACACATGTTATGTTCTGATAGCAAAAAATAGTAATATGGTCTTAACATCATGAAACAGCAAATGGCTAAGATTCTACCCAAGTTTTCATGTTGATCAAAGTTCTTTAATATTTTGAAAAATGATTTGAAATTCAAAAAGATTTTATTTTAAAATTTTATTCCAAGGTTAATTGTATTGCTCTAATTTCAAATTGTTTGGAAGTAGTAAAAGTGCAGATTTCTAAGTTTCATATTTGCACAAAACTAATTTTTGATCTTTATGATTTTTCTCAGCAAAAGTATGTGGTAAACTGACTAACACATCAAATTTTCTTCATAATTCTCTAACCAAGTTAATTCATAATGACACAGAAGCAAAGTAAACATTTTAAAATAAAAATGTCACATAAATTAAAAACACAACATATCCACATATTCAAACATCTGAAAATAGTGAGGTATTAGTTTCTTGGCTTTATTTTTGTTTTTACCAATGTTTTCTTCTGTCTATGAACTCTTTTGTTAACAGTTTATGATAACAATCCTGATGTGAAAACATATTTACAAAACAGTTTTATAATAATTTCATTTTACTCGATTCTGTTTCAAACTATTGGTTAAATATCAAAAGAAAGTATTTTTATCTTTAAATAAGTATCGTGTAAGCAAAAAGATTTCATGATCCTAGTCTGATTCTGCTTCAAATATTCTTTTCAGAGTTTCTGATTACTGAGGTTGAAGTGTATCTCGTATTTCCCATAGTGTAATTAACAACACTCTACTCTGGTGCTTTCAAAGAAAAAAACAAAACAAAACAAAAAACTCTAGAGCTGTGTTATATTTTAATGTCTGAGATAGTCAATTGAAATATTATAAATTCTATTCAAAGGAAAGAACTTCAACAGCAGGTTAAAAAGAACAGAGAATAGCTTTGATTACCTCAATTGACCCACTGGAGCACTGACAGGTCTGTTTCTCTTGGATGCTGATATAAAACAAGAATTGTTTTTACTGTTTGATTTGTAGCTCTGTAGGTCTGATATTTCATCATGGCTGTGATCTGATGCTGTTTGATGTGTAGAGCAGTCTTGAAGTCCTGACCCTTCTGATACTGCTGCTGAATGCACAAGTCTGTTGGGGCCAAACTGAGGCTGCAAATAATCATCAGTAGTTTTAATAACTGCTTTTTCCTGGGATGACATAAACTCTCTGGAAGAAACAATGCATGGAAGAATACAATTAATTGATTTGTAATCATTTATTAACAAATACCACATAATAACAAGTTGTATGCTATGTGCTACACAAAATACTACACATTTAGCCATTATTTTGTTTAATGCCTACAATATTCCTGGGAGTGTGTATTATTTTTATTCCCATTTTACACATTTAAGAAATTGAGGCTCAGTGAGATTAATTAATTTGCCCAATGTCACATAATCAATAACTGTCAGGGTGGGAATTTGAACCCAAGCCTATCCCAAAACAAAACCCACATTCATAACCATTAAGGTTCATTGCTTGACTTAATTCAACCCAAAGGAAGCTTGCATAATGTTTAAAACAATTTAAGTAAATTTTTAAAATTCTTAGGTCCACTTTATTTCCTAATAATTAACACTCTGCTGTTAAAAAGATGTGGGTCCTAGTCTAAAGAAACTTGCAAACCATCTCCCAATAAAGAATATTTTTTTTCCTTTTTTTTTAAATTGCATTTTTAGGTTTGGGGGTACATGTGAAGAACATGCAAGATAGTTGCATAGGTACACACATGGCAGTGTGATTTGCTGCCTTCCTCCCCCTCACCTATATCTGGCATTTCTCCCCAACTCCCCACCCCTCACTCCCCAACTCCCCACCCCTATATCCCTCCCCAACTCCCCACCCCTCACTGTCCCTCCCCTATTTCCCCCCAACAGACCCCAATGTGTAGTGCTCCCCTCCCTGTGTCCATGTGTTCTCATTGTTCAACACCCGCCTATGAATGAGAACATGCAGTGTTTGATTTTCTGCTCTTGTGTTAAATAAACTGAAACTGAGTAGGTATTAACTTTAAGATAAAAAGAATTCTTGAAGGCCATTTTAGGATGGGTGGGAATAAAGTTGGTAAGGCTTCACAGCAGCCTGGAGATTAGCATCACTAACTCATCTTGGTTTCTTCAGGACTGTCCCGGTCACTGATGGTCACACATTCCAGGAAATCCCTCAGTCTCAGACAAACTAGGATAGTTGGTCACCCTACTGGTATTTAGGCTGTAAGAGTAGTATCTGGATGAACTATGATATGTGAACAGGGGACCACATGACCTGGAATAATATATTAATCTATGCAGACACAAAGTTAGGCAGATGGATTGGTATAGAATGTACTGATATGATAAAAATAATACATGTTTCAACATATTTGCAAATATTGAGCTGTGTGATGATCAGGCATAGAGGATAGTCAGGTTCCATGTATTACTGTAATTAGAAGTATCTTTGCACAAACCAAATCTGCTTCTTTCCAATTTGTTCATTCCTTAACAGTTATTGCATAATATAACCCCCCAAACACACCCCCAATTGTAAATTAACATATGTTCAGTGTCAAAAGCTCAGCAGAGACAGCCTCTCCTCCAAATCTTTGACATCCACAAATGTCATTATAATCACAATTGTTTCTTCTGGCCTATCCTCTTTATGCTCACAAAAGAGTAAAATGGTCAATTATTTCCTTTGAAAAAATGAATGGTAGTCACATGTCACAGGGAAAATAGATGTTCGTGTGTGTGTGTGTGTGTGTGTGTGTGTGTGTGTGTGTGTGTGTGTGTATGTGCACGCGTATATGTGTGTTGATGCAGCAGACCAAGGAGAACTACGCAGGAATTCAAGCAGTTGTATTCTGCTGTTGTTGTTTTCACATGCTTCTATCCAAGTCTGCCCTAGACTGAGTATAGTACTGGGGAGAGGAGTGGCCTTCCCTACACTCTGAAGTTCCAACCAGGTTCAAAACTGTGGCAAACAGAGCCTTGAAAGGGTCTTTGGACTCTAGCTCTGGGAAAGGTGGGACCTCCCTTCGGACCCCCTAAGTTACTCAGATTTTGGTAACAGTGGTGAGTGATGGCTTATGGTAGCAGTTATTTCAAACTGGCAGTGTTTCTGCAGTAACAGTAATGGAGCTTCACATGGTCATCAAGCTCTTCAACCTGAGGGAAGAACAGTAAACAGCCAAGTGAAAGAATCACAGCTCTCATATAGTTCCCAGTTTCCAATAAACAGTTACTTGAAGAGAAGATTCCCATATTTTTTTAAATGGAATTCCCTACTTAAAAGCAGAATAAGTTGTCTTTTAAATGAAGTATTTTGTTCATTGTAAAATATTCTTATAAATATGCTAATGATTTTAATATAATACATTATTCCACCATCATAAGGCAAAAAGTTTTTTATTTTTTGATATTCTGAAGTTTTAATCATGTTATATCTTCAACCCCATTGCCTTCTGACTTAACACTGTTTTGTAACAGTATTTTGTAATATTATTCATGTTGCTCTATCATCTTTAGGGATTTTGCTGGAATGTAATATTTTATCAACTATATTGATATAGCCCTCTTCTACCTAGTTATGCATATGTTATATATCATTTTTGTTACACATATCTTGCTGGTCTTCTGGTAACAGCACTTGCATTATTTCAGGAATGCAAATTCTTCCAAACTCCACATGATCCTGATTGGGTTAGGACAATAGATTATAGGAGACAGGAGATTTACCCAGTGAATGGTAGAAATAATTACATTTAAATATATGGTTCAACTATGTATTTATTTATTATCTAGTTTTCTCTAGTAATTTATATTTAAAAGTGGGAGAAGGGTTAGTTTTTCATGTTAAACAGTTAATATTGCTGGGCACTGTGGCAATGCCTATAATCCAAACACTTTGGGAGGCTAAGGAAGGCAGATCACCTGAGGTCAGGAGTTCGAGATCAGCTTTGTGAACATACAAAATACACAAAAATTAGCCTGGCATGGTGGCAGATGCCTGTAATCCCAGATACTCTGGAGGCTGAGGCAGGAGAATCGCTTGAACCTGGGAGGCGGAGGTTGCATTGAGCCCAGATTGCACCACTGCACACTCCAGGCCGGGTAGCAGAGCAAGACTCCATGTCAAAAAAAAAAAAAAATGCTAATATTATTCATCCACTATAAATAGTCTTCAGCTTTGATTTGTTTTCCAACATTGATGACGGATTTTCAGTATTTTTTTTTTTAAGACAGAGTCTCACTCTGTTACCCAGGCTAGAGTGCAGTGGTGTGATCTCAGCTCACTGCAACCTCTGCCTCCCAGGTTCAAGCAATTCTCCTGCCTCAGCCTCCCGAGTAGCTGGGACTACAGGCATGTACTACCACATCCAGCTAATTTTTATTGTATTCTTAGTAAGAGATGGAGTTTCACTGTTAGCCAGGATGGTCTCCATCTCTTGATCTCATGACCTGCCTGCCTTGGCCTCCCAAAGTGCTGGTATTACAGGTGTGAGCCACCGCACCTGGCCTCAGTAGTTCTTACACACTCTCAAACTCACCTTTTTAATAACAATTGACATGTGTTTCATAGCTGTTAGGTGTTGGAGAGGATGATCACATACCCTTGCAAAGCCAACTTGTCCCACATGAGAATTAAACCCACATAGTTGGTTTATGAAATTGGTGCTGGAACGAAGGGAGTTAGGTTCATTTAGCTTTGAAGAAACAGAGAGGCACACTTAGGTTTCAAGTGATAAGGCTTAGTATGAAGATATATAGAAAGTTAAAAAAGTAAATAAAACCACTCCTGCACGGCACAAAGAGAGCTGGAAGGCCATTCATGGCTGAAGATACACTAGTGACTTAATTCAAGCAGACTCCATGGTTTTTGACTCAGCACCTCCTATCTCCTGTATCGACCTGCCTCTTCATACATCATTATTTTCTGATTTACCTCTAAACCTCCTCCTCTTTCCTCATGACTTCTGCTAACTTCCTCTATGTCTCTTCATTTCTATGCTAAATTGCTTTCTTCAGTCTCTGTCTACTAGATGACTTACATTCAAATTCCTCAAAGAGTTTAATTTCATCACTACCCAGGATAGGACACCCCTGTTGGGTAGAACTCTTATGCCAGGCAATCTCATGTTACTGGCAAGCCTGCATATGGGAAAGTACCCATCAGTGGCCCAGCTAGAGATAGGACAGCAGGATACACCCTGGAGGTACACAGGAGGTAGGGTAATATGGGCTCTCAGTGCCTCCCAAACAAGGAAAACATAATTGGCAGGGAACTTGCATGGTCTGTCTGGTATATTAAGATGAGTAGAGACACTATGTACTGATTGATTTAAAAAGTATTCACTAAAATACATAATATAATTTAAATTTCTGCCAGTTTCAATGAAACAACTGCTGAAATAGTGCTCTGATTCTTGTCATTATTTTAACATTAGTCGTTCATTTCTAATCACAGATGACTATAAGAATATAGTACCATGATTGCAAGCCCAGTCTCTGGACCATCTGGCTCAATAGTCTATTGTCAATGTTGCCCCAAAGGGATGTGGGTCAAAAGGAAGGATCAGGTTCCTTGACAGCCCTAAAGATGGCAATCTTGAGGGTGAAGAATTTAACATAAACAACTGCCAGCATGATAACCTGATCATCATATTACACGACTTTATTACATCCTCGAAATCCACCCCATTTATTTCCGAGAGTCCTCAAAGTGGTACATTATAAATTTATAAAAGTATCTCCTACATCCCTAAAAAAATATGTTGGTATATTTAGAAGACCCCATCATCTCAGCCCAAAACCTCCTTAAACTGAAAAGCAACTTCAGCAAAGTCTGAGGATATGAAATCAATGTACAAAAATCACAAGCATTCCTATACACCAATAACAGACTTAAAGAGCCAAATCAAGAGTGAATTCCCATTCACAATTGCTACAAAGAGAATAAAATACCTAGGAACACAATTAACAAAGAATGTAAAGGACCTCTTCAAGGAGAACTACAAACCACTGCTCAACGAAATAAGAGAAGACACAAACAGATGGAAAAACATTCCATGTTCATGGTTAGGAAGAATCAATATGATGAAAATGGCCGTACTGCTCAAAGTAATTTACAGATTCAATGCTGTCCCCATTAAGCTACCAATGATCTTCATAGAACTGGAAAAAACACCTTAAACTTCGTATGAAACCAAAATAGAGCCCACATAGCCAAGACAATCCTAAGCAAAAAGAACAGAGCTGGAGGCATCAGGCTACCGGACTTCAAACTATACTACAAGGCTACAGTAATCAAAACAGCATGGTACTGGTACCAAAACAGAGATATAAACCAATGGAACAGAACAGATGCCTCAGAGGCAACGGCACACATCTACAACCATCCAATCTTTGACAAACCTGACAAAAACAAGCAATGGGGAAAGGATTCCCTGTGCAATAAATGGTATGGGGAAAACTGGCTAGCAGTGTGCAGAAAGCAGAAACTGGACCCCTTCCTGACACCTTACACCAAAATTAACTCCAGATGGATTAAAGATTTAAACGTAAGACCTAACACCATAAAAACCCTAGAGGAAAACCTAGACAAAACCATTCAGGACATAGGCATAGGCAAGGACTTCATGACTAAAACACCAAAAGCATTGGCAACAGAAGCCAAAATAGACAAATAGGATATCATTAAACTCCAGAGCTTCTGTACAGCAAAAGAAACAATCATTAGAATGAACCAGCAACCAATAGAATGGGAAAAAATTTTTGCAATCTACCCATCTGACAAAGGGCGTATATCCAGAATCTACAAAGAACTAAAACAGATTTACAAGAAAAAATCAAACAAACCCATTCAAAAGTGGGTGAAGGATATGAACAGACACTTTTCAAAAGAAGACATATAGGAGGCCAACAAACATATGACAAAAATGCTTATCCTCACTGGCCATTAGAGAAATGCAAATCAAAACCACATTGAGATACCATCTCATGCCAGTTAGAATGGCAATTATTAAAAAATCTGGAGACAACAGGTTGGGGAGAGATAACATGGGGAGAAATGCCAGATATAGGTAATGGGGGGATGGAGGTAGCAAACCACCTTGCCATGTATGTGCCTATGCAACAATCCTGCATGATGTGCACATGTACCCCAGAACCTAAAGTACAATTAAAAAAATGTTGGTAAGAGTCATAGCTGTTTCCACTCTTTCCTCACTGCCTCTTGCTGCCACTGCATGTCACAAGAACAATGAGGTCTATGCCAAGGTGATAACTCAGAGTGTTCACAAAGACTCCAGTGCTTGTGGCCAGAACAGTCTAGTACAGGAATAATGAAAAGAAACTCCTCTCCAACCCTGTCCTAGTAAGTTACCTAAACTCTGAAGCAGCTCAACTTGTGGGTAGAGCCCCAAGGAGTCTTCTTTGAACAGTTCCATTAGCTTTGGCCCTTACTTGCCCAATTACAGGGACTCTCATCCAGGCCAGGCAAGTTATAAATTGTATATCATGCCCTCCATATTGATAATGATAGTAACAATATTAATAGCTAATGCCTATATAGCATTTATGCCAGTCACTGTTCTAAGTACTTTATATATATTTATCATTTAATTTTCACAACAGCCCTATATTATCATTCCCCTTTTATAGATGAGTAAACCAAGGACTTACGGTGTTTGAACTTATATCTACAATCTTACTGTGATGGTTAATTTTATGTATCAACTTAACTAGGCAATAGGATGTCCATATATCTGAGGAAACATTATTTCCGGGTGTGTCTGTGAGGATGTTTCCAGAAGAGATTAGCATTTGAACTGGTAGATCAAGTAAAGCAGATGGCTCTCCCCAGGGCAAGTAGGCATCATTCAATCTGTTGAGGGCCTGATTAAACCAAAAAGGCAAAGAAGGTTGGAATCTGGCTTCCTCTGCCTTACTGCTTCAGCTGGGACATAAATCTTCTCCTGTTCTGGTCACTCTTGTTTCTCAGGCCTTCAGACTCAGATTGGAAACTACACGAATACTCCTCTGTCTCTCAGGCCTCTGAACCACACCACTGGTTTTCCTGGGTCTCCAGCTTGTAGATGGCTAATCATGGGACTTCACAGCCTCCAAAATTGAGTGACCCAATATCATAGCCTATGTATATATAATATGCAGTATATGGGCTGGGCATGGTGGCTTATGCTTGTAATCCCAGCACCTTGGGAAGCTGAGGTGAGAAGATTGCTTGAAATAGGGAGTTTGAGATCAGCCTGGGTAAAATAGCGAGACCTCATCTCTAAAAAAAATTACAATAAATCTTAAAATCAAATAAATTTTTTAAAGTATAAATTTCAAAATAAAATAAAGTATTATAACCTATTGATTCTGTTTTTCTGGAGAACCCTAATACATTTGCTATTTGTTTTCTGTTTTACCTATCTGTTCTATGTTCCTTTTCACTTCTTTCTTATCTTCGTTTAGACTAAAAAATAATTTTCCATTATTTCATTTCCCCCTCTATTAGGTTGTACATTATACATTTAACTTTATTTTTTACTGGTTACACTACCCATTACAATATGAATACTTGTCCTATTAAAGTTTAACATAATTACTTATTATTTTCTAGATAATGCACAAGCCTTAGAACACATTATATCTGTTTATTATTGCTTCCTAGGGCTGATGAACAATACCTTTATTCCAATTTTCATGAATAGATGTATCTGTCTTTCAGGGGTCCTGGCTTTATGCAGGGAACCCAGCTCCAAAATCTTCCTCGCTTGAGCTTGAGGTTTTGCATCCTGTCCTTCCCGTGCTTCTTAAGAACAATTAATTATATACCATTTACATTATAATTTCTTTTAAGATCTACATTTTTAAAATCTACATTAAGATCTATACAGCTATCTTTTCTAAAATTCAGTAGGTTGTATGATTGTTTTGCTGAATTCTGTCTTTTTCAACTGATACTCAACTTAATTTAGTGCTGGGATCACTTTCATTTATTGGCCCATTATGTAGTCTCCATGAACAGGTATAGTTCCTTTCCATGTGGATTCCTAAACTAATTGTTACAGAAAATGGCCTTTTGACCTGGAACCAACCCAAACACCCATTGACGATAGACTGGACAGGGAAAATGTGGCACATATACACCATGAAATATTATGCAGCCATCAAAAACGATGAGTTCGTGTCCTTTGTAGGGATATGGATGAACCTGGAAACCATCATTCTCAGCAAACTGACACAAGTAACAGAAAATCAAACACCGCATGTTCTCACTCATAGGTGGGTGTTGAACAATGAGAACACATGGACACAGGGAGGGGAGCATCACACACTGAGGTCTGTTGGGGAGTAAAAGGGGAGGGTCAGCGTGGGGTGGGGAGTTGGGGAGAGATAGCATGGGAGAAATGCCAGATATAGGTGAGAGGGAGGAAGGCAGCAAATCACACTGCCATGTGGGTACCTATGCAAAAATCTTGCATGTTCTTCACATGTACCCCCAAACCTAAAATGCAATTAAAAAAAAAAAAGAAAATGGTCTTTTGTCCAAAAACAAAAAAGAAAAACCCCTCACCTTCTCCTCACCTACTATTGAGATTTTCTTTTTTTTTTTTTTTGAGACGGAGTTTCGCTCTTGGTAACCAGGCTGGAGTGCAATGGCGCAATCTCGGCTCACCGCAACCTCCGCCTCCTGGGTTCAGGCAATTCTCCTGCCTCAGCCTCCTGAGTAGCTGGGATTACAGGCACACACCACCATGCCCAGCTAATTTTTTAGATTTTTAGTAGAGACAGGGTTTCACTATGTTGACCAGGATGGTCTCGATCTCTTGACCTCGTGATCCACCCGCCTCGGCCTCCCAAAGTGCTGGGATTACAGGCTTGAGCCACCGCGCCCGGCACGAGATTTTCTATAATATTCTGGAACCTGGGCTAGTTGTATAACATAATTTTTCTTTTAAATATTTCTTTGTCAGTCTGATCATCTTGTCCTGGAAGTGCGTATGGAGACTGCAAATTTTCCATTACACCTGTAAATAACTCACATATAAACAGACAAAGTAACTCCTTCTTCAGTACGATTTCTATGCCAACCCCATATGAAGGAATGTGTCTCTTCCCTGTGCATCCACACCTGCCCTGGAATGTCTGATAGCTGGAATTACTATATCTCATCGGTTATTTCCTATCATATAAAATGCTAGCTCTTAATTTCTGTCAAATATTTCAGTTTATCATTGTATTATTTAAGCTTTTGCCATGATATAGAAACATTCTTTTTAAGCCTGAAGTTTAAATTCCACTGAATTGGATTAATACAAGAACATTAATCATATTACTTCATAAGTATACTTCCTTTAAAAATCTATTTATATATCTACCTATCTACCTACCACTTACTTCTCCATCCATTATTAGTTTTCTGTTAATGTACAACAAACTACCACAAACTTAGTGGCTTAAAATAACATCTGTTTATTACCACACTATTTCTGTAGGTCCAGAGTCTGAGGAAAGCTTAGCTGGATCCTCTGTTCAGGATATCACAGAGCTGAAATCAAGGAATCAGCTGGGGCTGCAGTCTCAGCTGATGCTCAGGGTCCTCTTCCAAGCTCATTCAGGTTGTTGCCAGAATTCAGTTCTTAAACAGCTATAGAACTCATACTAACTATCATATTTTTTTGAGGCCAGCAATAGCTTAGCTTTCTAAGTTCTCTATAATCTCTATCATTTAAGAGTTCATCTGATTAGGTCAGGCACATCCAGAATAATCTCACTTTTAATTAACTTAAAGATAACTGATTATGTGGCTTAACAACATCTGCAAAAATCTTTTCTCTTTAGCCATATAATGAAACCTAACCTGATGGTGATATTACATTATATTTACAGTTCCTACAGATCTTAAACATCGTGGGATTCACAACCCCCTTGATATTTCAGGGTAGCATGTAATTACACTTACTCTCTGAAATTTTCATTAAATCTAGTTTACAAATTTTTGCTTCATAAAGCAACAACTAAGTAATCTTTAAGGCCTAAAAATATAAGAAAATATTATTAGGAAGGCGTACAGGAAAAAAAAGGTAAGTTAGACCATAAGAATTAAGGAGATGACTACAGATTAGACAAGAACAATTTTCTCGTCATTGCCTCTTTTTAATGTCATTAGTAAACCTTAGTGACTTTTTATAGGAATTTGAAGAAAACTCCTAGTAAAATCATACTTCTTGGTCTCACATTCAACAATTTTTACCAGTGGTGCTGCTCATTACTTCCCTGTATTATCTCTCAGGTATAACTGCACCGCATTGCCTTCCACAGTTCTTATCTGCATACCTTTTTACCAATAGTGTTCACTCAGCTAATCTGTACCTATTACTGTATTCCTTTCAAGAAGTAAATATTTAATAAATGTTAATCTCAATTTAAAACTCAATTTTCTAGAATCACTTTCACAATAACATTAACTGTCAGGTGAAAGAACTACTAAATAGTTTCACATATAAATTTATAATTACTGATCATGATTAACTGCAAAGGAAAAGCCATGGTTACTGAAGGAAAAAATTCCAAGAGTTAGGGTCATAGAAAAGGCCTCACCAAAACTGTTCAGGATGACAAGACACATGAGAGAAGTTAATCCCACCAGATCCTAGTTATTCCTTATTCCAAATCATTTCCCCAGGCCCTGTGAATAAACCGATGTCCTGTTTTGCATATTGTCATGTTTGCTTTGTTATCTGTTATGTGGTATCAGATGATTTCAGATCCCACTCTGCAAGAGTAAGATCCTTGTTTTACATCTGCTACATTTCCACAGGAACTCAACCAGTGGTCGATACACAAGAATTATTCTTTGGTAATTATGACATTATGCAAAAATGTATCAAAAATGCCCCTGAAAAGAAACAAACACTATTTAAGAAATAAAATATAAGAAAGCTGAAGCCAAGAGTTATGTCAGGTAATGTTGATTATTTATGTAAGTCATTTCCCCCATTTCTTCTTAGATAAAGTATCAGTTATTTTTAAGAATTCATCTTCCTTACATGCCCATGGAAAGTATCCTATGAGTAATCCTATCAGCTCCACCAAGTATATCTTCAATGGTCTAAAGCCAATGATGGTAATTTCATTTTCCTTTACCTTGGCAGGTTAAGTAATCAGCTTGTGATCTAATTTTGGCCAATGAGACATGAGAAGTCTTTTAGAGAAAGGTTTTTTGCCCTAATGAAAAAGAGATATACGTGATCAAACATCTATCTTCTTTACTCGGACATTGTAGAGTGAACATGTGATGAGCCATCTTGCAAGCAGGAGGGGTCAAGCCAAAGGATCTAGCCAATATTCTGAGGATGGCAGAGGGAAAGACACAATGAGCCAGACTTTTTGATAACACTGCTGAACTGCTGAATTTAACCCTAAAACTGCTCTGTCTCTGAATTCTTCTTATGTGAGATAATGAATGTTCCTCATTTTTAAAGTCACTTTCAGTTGAATTTTGTTACTTTTCACTGATAGTGGCCTAACTTACACGATCAACTTTCCACTACTGCACTAAATATAATGGACATGTAATATAATCAATAATCTGAATTACTTTTGCTTTTAGCTTTATTGAACACCTTTACTAATATTGAATTAACTTCATAATAACATAAAATATAAACTATCTGCTATTTTCTAAAAATTCTATTTTAATCAGAAATATTTCACCAGAAATTTCAGCATAAGCATAAAATGACACGGAATTTTTACTTTCCCTCTTGTTGAAACACAAAACATCCTTGCTAAGTTTAGATTTCTATGGCATAAATTTGCATGTGGCTAATAATTCTATTCTTAAGCAGGAAATGTGGCTACTTTGACAGACTGTGGCTCAAAAACAAACATGCAGGTCTAAGTTATCACACAATTTGGATATGAATTCAACAGCAGGATAATGAAATGACAGTTGCCAGAAATTTGTACTTGCTGTCATTTCATACCAGTGTTACCTGTCAAAATGTCTCTTTTTCTTATACAGAAGCCATAGAATTTTTATAGATAGCAATTACTTACAATATGAAATGCAGTACATCAAATCTAACAACCACTCTTTAGCCCTTCATTATTTGGTAGTCTCTTTGTTAAATGTAGTCAACCATTTTCTTCTAAATTATTTATTTATACTGTATATTTGACAAGCATATATTTCTTGCCTTATATTTTTATGGCATTTAAACCTTCCTAAAGAGTTTTATTTAATATTATCATTTGTAAAACTTATCTTTATTATAGTACCATTTTAATGGTAATTAAGCTCTCTAATTGAAATATATACAAATAAAATATAAACATAAAGGAGAATGGCCATAAGTATGTTGAATAATGAATCATCAGTTTAAAATACTGGAAAGCAACCAATAAAAGAAATAACCCCACTTAGGTTTGGTGAATGTAAGCTTTTATAAAATCTCTTGAGTACAAAATGCACAAAGATTTTATAAAACTTCATCTTGCCCTTTCCCCAACTTGCCTAAACTTCCAAAGATACAAATAACTTTCTCTAATTGCTAGATTCTCTGATAAAATATAATTTAAACATCATAGAAAATTAATAATAATAGTAAGAAATTCCCCGCAGGTTTTATTTCCAATTCCAGAAGAAAGCGTAATTCTAATTTGGCCTAAAAATATTTATAAGGGTTTTCCAATTGCAGAGCAATTTCAGGGTATTTTATTTTCAGGATACATTATTACAACACATAACAAATTTTCATGTGCAACTCAATGATTGAATAATAACCAAAATGTTATGTTCAGACTACATATATACTACCTAGAAGATATTCAACAAATGTTTATTAAGTTAAACTTACTTACTTTTGCAGAAGAAAAACTTCTAAAGAACAATTTCCAAGATTTGTAAAGACACATCTCAGCATAGCACTGAGGGTATAAATTATTTCACCCAAAAGGAAAAAGTGGGGTTTTTTTTTTTTTTGCTTGTGTAGAAGTATACAGAAATAAAAATAAGGCACATGTAAAATTTAAAATGGGGGGGGGTTATAAATATTATATACAACTTTTCCAGAAGAAAGTTAAATTTTCAGAAAGAAACAATGATCTAGTTTTTTAATATTTTATAAATAAAATATTATATTTATGTGTAGATCTGCAGAGATTTTTAAAGACTTGAAGGAAAAAAATCTGGAAAAAATTTTGAACTGAATAAAGTATAATTTGTGGGGTAGCAGGCATCTAAAACAGTAAAGGTGTTACCATGCTTCATTCCCTGCTGCTGTTTCCTTCTCACTCCCTTCTGCCACCTGTTCCATGGTGGGAAGCAACAGTTCATTTTTGGAATGATGAAGTTGCTAAACTTAAACTGTCCATAGAAAAGGCAATATATCTACATGTTTACCTTTCAAAAAGGATCTAAGATTCATTCGAAGCAAAAGGTACCCAAGATAAATGACATTAAAAAGTGACTGAATACATTAGGTGGTTGTTAGTATCCTCAAAAGCAAAATTTGTCTGTGACAAAGTAGCCTAGATTACGTGCAACAAAAAACTGGTTAGCATTTGCTTTTTAAAAACCAATTTCAGTTCTCATTTAATTTACTAAAAGTAATTTTCCTCCTCAGGGAATTGTAAGAGTTGGTAATGTGCTGGGTTGCCAGCAGGATAAAAAATACTCTAACTTTCCACTATAAAAATCATTAAATCACATTCCTTAGATGATCATTGGCTGAAAATCATTAAAACAATATATTTTACATGTGAGATGGAAAAAATATATTCATTGTTTACAACATTCTCCTCATGTAAAAATGCAATTGTAATTTGGAGATCTTCCACTTCAGCACATGGAGTGCTGGATATGAATATGGTGAAATTGTGCTTGGATATCTGTTACTAATAAATAACTGATTCTGTTATCCATGTCTCCAAGGCTATTGCCCTATTCTGGGTCACCTGGGAATACATCAGACTACAGCTGGGCAAGACAAATTTACTATTGTACTACTTTCCTGGAAGTAGCCACAGAAATGAGGCTACACTTTTTTCAGTCACATGACCTCCAATTGGTGAATCATAAAATGTGAAGATGAAACCTTTGGTATAATAAGCTGAAAACATTTATAATGTTGTTGCTGATTTTCTTGTGAAGAGGCATGTCCTGGCACAGAGGTTGTCACTCTGTTACAAGCAAATGCAGCATGGAGTGACCGCAGAGGAAACACATGAACAGAGGGGAAAAGACTGGATAAGGTAAATATAATAAAAGTAAACTAACAGCATCAGATAATAACAAGAAAATAAAGTGGTCACTGTATGGCTACTTTGAATGGATTTAATATATATACACATATATATGTGTAGGCATATTTTGTAAAAAGTACAATGTATTAATTAATGAAGAAAAGCACAATCTCTGTGATATAAGTAGGAAAAATAAATTGACTTTAATAATCGTTTCTCATAAAAAGACCATAAAGATGGTAGAAGAAAGGTGGCAAGGAAAACAAGAAAGAGACAAAAGAAGTTTTAACCTCAATCAGGGGGAAAATATATTTACTCAAAGAGAAAATTGCCTCTCTCTGATAATCATATTAATACCAATAGCTCTTAGATTACCATTAGCCTTTATGAACTTGACCCCTTTCAGGTTGAAACTCATCATTTTCTTTTTCATGAAGGTAAAAGACCTCTGAGCACTGTCTACAGCTTTCCATTCGATGGCCAAGAAGAGGGTTACTTCATTTTCATGGTTTATCATAATCAAAGTTGATGGTAACAGGTAATACTGATAGAAAAGAAGTTAGGATTCAAACAAAGAAACAAAAGAAGCACATTGAAACAAAAACTATAAAAAACAGGCAGTAGAAAGTGCCACATGGGAAGAAAGACTAACATATGATGAAGAGGACAAATAAAGCCAGTATTAACCAGACTAACAAAGAAAGCAAATAAGAAAAAAGCAGGAACAGATTGAATAAATGAAAATATATTTAGCTTTACCAGAAAAAAAATTGAGTAGCCAAAAATGCACAAAAATAGTTAGAATAAAAAGTGAATGTATTACCATTTTGAAGTAGAAAATTGGAAAAAAAAAACTAAAGGCAAAAAATATACGTGCAAGAACACATTACATTATAATTGGCATTTGTATAAAGGAACATTTAATCCTATTTAGAAATTTTTTTTCTAATAAGTCTAATGAGTGACTTGTGTACCTACAATATAACACACAGGGAATTCATTTTTTAAAAAAGCTACACTGTATAAAGGATCTCAGACACTGCTAATATGCACTTATAGCTGAGAGGAATAAGGCAAAACAAAGATGAGCTGAAAGTCAAAGTTTCACTTTCATCTTAACCTAGTGACACACACACAAAAATAAACACTCAAAGTGGTCTAGGAAAGAAGTATAATCTAGCATTTCTATAAGGAGATTAACATAATCCTTAATTTATGAATAATTTGTTGATTTTCTTACAGTCTGTTTTCTATTTAACATAAAGACTATGGCATCACACTTAGCCAGTCAATAGTTTATCAATGTATAAAAAATACCTTTTAGTACTTTCACTTTTTTTGTTTTTGAGACAGTGTCTCACTCTGTTGCCCGAAAGCTGGAGTGCACTGGTGTGATCTCAGCTCACTGCAACCTCTGCCTTCTGAGTTCAAGTAATTCTTCTATCTCAGCCTCCCAAGTAGCTGGGACTACAGGTACGTGCCACCACACCCAGCTAATTTTTTTGTATTTTTAGTAAAGATGGGGTTTCACCATATTGGCCAGGCAGGTCTCAAACTCCTGACCTTGTGATCTGCCCACTTTAGCCTCCCAAAGTGCTGGGATTATAGGTGTGAGCCACTGTATCTAGACAGTTCTTTCACTTTCTAACAGAGTAAAAGTACAGAAATAATATCCCTGTCTCCTCTGCTTTATATTTCTGATAAATGCTGTAGTGTTAGATCCACTTGAGTTCATACCATACTTTCTTTACTTAATAGCTGTGTGAGCTTAGTCAAGTTAATAAACCTCTCTCTGCCTTTTCTTCCTCTTGGTAAAATGAAGATATTTAGACTACCATCTGTTTTATATTCCTGCTAGTGCTGTTTTGAGAGCAAAATTGATATAACGCAGGTTAAGTGCTCAGCATGGTGACTGGCACTTAACAAGTACTACCTGCCATTATCCTTATCATCATTATGCTACCTGTTCAAGTCAGATCCCAGAGATAATTTATGTTTATTGCATCATCTATATTTTTTTCTTCCGAAAAAGGAGAAAAAATGGAAGAGCTGTACCCTAAGCAACAACCTCCATGACTCAACACATCTCAAAATTACTTATTTATGTCACCTCTACTTGAACTTTCTGAGACAGAGTCTCACTCTGTCACCCAGGCTACAGCCAAGTAGCATAATCTCAGCTCACTGCAACCTCTGCCTTCCTGTATTCAACCATTTCTCCTGCCTCAGTCTCCTGAGTAGCTGGGATTACAGGTACCCATCACTATGGCCAGCTAATTTTTTTGTATTTTTAGTAGAGACGGGGGTTCACCATCGTTGGCCAAGCTGATCTCCAACTCCTGACCTCAAGTGATCCACCTTCCTTGGCATTCCCAAAGTGATGGGATTACAGGCAGGACCCACCTCACCCAGCCAAGACTGATTGAACATCTAAACTACTTTCTCTAAACACTTTGATCCCCTTCAGTATTCAGTTTAAGCTGCTGAAATAAGGTTCTTACCTTGGTAAATCATTGAAAATATATTTGTAAATTGGGTTTCTAGTATTCTCATCCAAGGTGCCTTCAGGGCTACTTCGCTGTAATACTTCCATTGTTTTAGTTCAGGGAGATAAAGAAGACTGAGAGTGCTTCTCTGTGATCTTCTGCTTCTATTTTTGCCATTTTCAGCTAAAAATGATAAAGAATGTTATTTAATTTTAAATGTAAAATCCTACATAGATTACAAATAGAGGCTGGGCATTAATCACAACTTACTTGTCATCATGTTATTCTAGACCATATAGCAATTATTAAATGTGAAATTCCCTTAGAAATTAACAGACAAGAGCCTAAAGAAAGAAAAATATATGAATCTAAGTCTATAATTGGTATAATACTGTTAATGTTTGCTATTTACTGGAAAACTGCTTACATAAATTACAAGTAGAATTACTGAAAAAGCACACCACAATTTTTTTTTGGTCTGTCCTTCATTCCTCTTTTTTGGAACTTACCTTCCTCCTGATTCTGTCTGTCAATTATGTGGCCTTGCCTTCAGACATGGAAATGAATGTCTACAAGGCTGGCCAATCAAAATTCCCTATTCTCCCACACACAGAGATTGGTAAATCAGAGTCCTGATGAAAAAAGCAAGCAGGGGTCTATTCTCCTGGATTGCTAACTTTCAGAAAAATGTAAACCTCCACCATTGAGATAAAGCCAAAAGAGATGAAAACAGACATAAGAAATGGAGAGAGATAGAAAGTGAGATTCCTGATGACAATATTTGAATCCCTGAAACTGGCTATTAAAAACAACCACCTCTTTAGTTTCTTATGTACATAAGTCAACAATTTCCTTGCTTTGTTTAAGCTAGTTTGAGTTGGGATTTTCTTATTTGCAATCTAGAAATATTGAGTAACACAGACAATCTAAACTTTATGACCAAAACAATATGCCCATAAGAAATCGTGTCAAAGAATGTTATTTATAGCAGCAGTCCCCAACCTTTTTAGCACTAAGGAACCAGTTTCATGGAAAACAATTTTTCCACAGAGCAAAGAGTAGGGGATCAGTACTTGGGGTTTGGAGGTCCCTGACCTTTCTAGAGTGTAATCACGGACTCACAATGCTGATTAAAATGGCTACAAAATCTCATCTCTGAAGTATCCCACTAAGACAATAAAGAGGAGTCAAAAATTAAGATGACATGCCAGGCCTAAGGAAAATATTTTACTTTTAGGGTAAAAAAAATTACATTTACTTTTTTACTGTTGTTCTGAAATAAATGCTTTCATTCATTCACACGTTATTCATTGAGCACCTACAATATATCTGATATTGTTCTAGGCACTTAATACTTTTCAGTGAACAAAGTTGGTTGCTTGAAATTAAGAATGAATTTTTCTATGTACTATGGCCAGAATGTTTGTGCCCTCACTGCCCCCAACTGCCACCATATTTCTATGTCGAAACTTAATCCCCAATGTGATATTATTATGAGGCAGGGCCTTCAGGAAGGTAACTAAGTCATAAAGCTGGACTCTTTTTAAAATGCAAGGGCACATTATCAATAAGGAAGTAGATACTCGCCAGACACTGCTAGTGCCTTGATTTTAGACATCTCAGCTTCCAGAACTCTGAGGAATAAATTTCTATTGTTTGTATGTTATTCAGTCTGAGGTATTTTGTTATAGCAGCCCAGAGTAAGATACTATGGAAATAAATATATACATCGAACAGTTTCCTTGCCTCATCCAATATATGCTAGTGATACCTGAAGTAACTCTCCAATAAAATTATAGTTTAAAAAAATTTATGAGAACTGAGACTAGTCTATCCTGTTCACTTTGCATTCACAGTGCTTAATTCAGTGCCTAGTACATAGTAGCTATGCAATAAACATTTGTTAAAGAAATATTGGAAATCGTGTACTTCCGATGCCAGAAACACATTTATCCACAACAGCAACATATAATCACAGGAGAAAGGATCCCTTACGGGATTAAAGTATAGTTTTGACAAATTTTCAATGTTAATTTTTTCTATCTACCCTAGCCAAATAATTTATTATCCAAACTGGGCCTGTCTCAGGCAAATCAAGATGTCTAGGTTCTACCTATCTATACTTAAATAATAGCCTCCTTTTTGAAATGAGAAAGTACCAACCCATATCTCCATGGTTGCATATGTACCCATGGGACTCACCAAAGATTTACTGTTTGCTGCTTTTTAAAGAAGGCACCAAAAAGTCTGTTTTTATCTTGATGAAAATAATGTTTTACTCTTTAAGCAAGAACAGAAAGCATTTCCTCCTCACTAGCTCCATTCCCAGTAGTGAGTAGGATTTCCTACCTCAGCTATCTGGTTTTCCTTTACCTAGGGGTGATACATGGGGCCTTTTTGCATTTTTTATATCTGGTCCTAAAAGGCCTTTAAGTTAAATTGCTGGATTTCCCAGAATATAAAAAAGATGAGCAAGAATTGCTCTGCAGCAGACAAATTTACCCCAGCACAACTATTCTGGGGCAGTGAGACCCTGGAAGAAAATGACTCTGTGGAGTGTATGTGGTTCTGTAAGAGAGAAGGAGAGGAGCAGGAGTGAGGGAGAAAAGGAGAGAGAGAAGTGGATTTGAAAGGCTAGGTAATGTGAACTGTGATCTGGGGGAACCAGTGAAGGGTACTCTCAGCACAATACTGAAGGAATTGTGTTAGCCACTATGATGGTTAATCTTGTGGGCCAACTTGGCAGGGCCACGGTGACCAGCTATTTGATCAACCATTGTTCTGGGTGTTCTGTGAAGGTGGTTTTTTGACGAGATTAACATATAAATGTGTAGACTCCGAGTAAAGCAATTTACCCTCCATAATGTGGGTGGGCCTCATCCAATCAGTTTAAAGCTTTTATAGAAAAAAGACTGACTTCCCCTGGGTAAGACGGAATTCTTCCAGCAGATTGTCTTTGAACTTTAATTGTACCCCTTCCCTAAGTCTCTAGCCTGGCAGCCTACCCCATCAGATTTTGGATTCACTTAGCCTCTGCAATCTCAGGAGCCAATTCTTAAAAATCAATCAATTAATCTCTCTCTCTCTCTCTCTCTCTCTCTCTCTCTCTCTCTCTCTCTTCATATATACATATTGATTAAAGAATGAGTAGAGAAGGAAAAGGAGAAAACAAGGTGGAAGAGAAATTGGTGGAGGGTAAGAGAACGAATTTTGTTTTGGACCCATGGAATTTGAAGTCTCTGGCAAGCAGGTAAGGACACCACTGGTTGACTGATGAGTAAGAGATGTCCAACATGAAAGCCTCCCGTGAATCTGCTGGAGTTTGGTGGAGCTGGTCTTTCCACATCTTGGGAGGAGAGCTAGTAAGGAGGAGCTTTTCTGCAGGTGACTCTGGCTTCCAGAAGGGGGCAGCGGAAAGGATGCTTTAGAAGAAAGAACTTGGCTAAGTATGTGCATTTCAAGCCAAAGGTCTCTAGAAACTTCTTTCACAGGTAGGGAATTCAACAACAGCGCCCAGTGCAGTGAAGCACTGTATTGGTCCAAGAAGAAAGTGATGACAAAATAACACTGAGGCCAATTCACCCTGCAAGTAGAATCTCTGAGCTATGTTTGGTTTGGTTAAGAATGGAAATTCCACTTTCATATATGTATGTATAGATAGATAGATAGATAGACAGATAGATAGATAGATAGATAAATAGATAGACAGACAGACAGATAGATAGACAGACAGATAAATAGATAGTCATGCATTGCTTAACAACGGGGATACATTCTGAGAAATCCATTATTACATAATTTCATTGGGCAAATATCATACAGTGTACTTACACAAACCTAGATGGCATACTACACATCTAGGCTCTATGGTATAGCTGGTTGCTCCTAGGCTACAAACCTGTATAGCATGTTACCATGCAGAATACCATGGGCAATTTTAATGCTATAGTAAGTATTTGTGTATCTAAACATAGAAAAAGTAATGCATTGCACTACAACATTACAATAGCTATGTCACTTGGTGATAGAAATTTTTCAGTTCCATTATAATCTCATGAGTACCACTGCAAATGTAGTGTATCCTTAAGCAAAACATTCTTATGCAATGCATAACTACACACACACACGCACACATGCATGCACGCACGCACGCATGCATACACACATTTTTTTGGTCCTGTTTCTCTGGAGAACCCTGACTAACATATCCTCTTTCAAAGACCATGTTGACTTGCAAGGCTGAGGTGGAACTGGTGCCAGAAAGACTTTCCTGAAGCAAGGACCAGTAGAGCCAGTCAGATGATGGATCAGTTATGGTGACGTGGGTCAGCAAGAAGCTATGGCAATGACAGCACCACCAATAGTACTGGCAGCACCAACAGACAAACTAACTGACATTAGGGGTCATACTCATTCTGGAAGGGGCAGCTGGAGAATCTTCATTTTGAACAGCAATTAACACCTAAGGTTCATAGATAATCTACAGGAGATGGGAAGCTCAAAGATCATGAGGCTACACTGCTATTAAGTAAGCATATGGAGGAGTAAAAGGAATATAACAATTTATACCCAAAATATTATGGACGAGTTGACACAAGACATCATAGTTTTCTCTGGTACTTTCTAACTATGTGACCTATTGACATAAGACATCATGTCTTTCTCTGGCACTTTCTAACTATGTGACCTTCATTAGAGAAATGCAAATCAAAACCACATTGAGATACCATCTCACACCAGTTAGAATGGCGATCATTAAAAAATCTGGAAACAACTGATGCTGGAGAGGATGTGGAGAAATAGGAACACTTTTACACTGTTGGTGGGAATGTAAATTAATTCAACCATTGTGGAAGACAGTGTGGCGATTCCTCAAGGACCTAAAAATAGAAATCCCATTTGACCCAGCAATCCCATTACTGGGTATATATCCAAAGGATTATAAATCATTGTACTATAAGGACACGTGCACACGAATGTTCATTGCAGCACTGTTTACAATAGCAAAGACCTGGAACCAACCCAAATGCCCAACGATGATAGACTGGATAGGGAAAATGTGGTACATATACACCATGGAATATTACGTAGCCATCAAAAACGATGAGTTCACGTCCTTTGTAGGGACATGGATGAACCTGGAAACCATCATTCTCAGCAAACTGACACAAGAGCAGAAAATCAAACACTGCATATTCTCACTCATAGGCGGGTGCTGAACAATGAGAACACATGGACACAGGGAGGGGAGCACTACACACTAGGGTCTGTTGGGGGGAAATGGGGGAGGGACGGGGGGTGGGGAGGTGGGAAGAGATAGCATGGGGATAAATGACAGATACAGGTGAGGGGACGGAAGGCAGCAAACCACACTGCCATGTGTGTACCTATGCAACAATCTTGCATGTTCTTCACATGTAACCCAAAACCTAAAATGCAATTAAAAAAAAAAGTCTAACTATGTGACCTTAAGTATCATGAATTTTTTTCAGCCTCAGTCTTCTCATGTGCAAAACAGGGTAACTATGTGGTTATGAGGAATAAATGAAATGGTGAACTTGAAAGCATTTGGCACAGGGCTTGGCACATGGTAAACTTTGAATAAATGTCTGAATCTACATGAAATAAGAAAAAGTATCGCTCTATACATAGTTTAGTGAGAGAGGGTGGTGTTTTCTCCACCCAGCACTCCTCTGTTGGCCCTCTTACTCTCCCTCCCCCTTTAAATGTTTCATGATAGGGTGGGTGAAGCTCTCTTCTAAAGCATCTTTAACAACCATTGCCTGTTGAATTCTTTCATAGGTTCAGTCCTAATTGGGAAATGCTTGTGAGTGAAAATCTAGCTGTGTGTAGCAAATCAAAAGCATATGATTAAAAAGAAAGCCCCTTGCAGAACAAAATCCACTAACTGTTCTGGTGTGTTTACCATATAATCCAATTATTAAAACATAAAATTTGCATCTAACTATTCAAAATAACCTGAAAAAAACAGCAATAGTTTTATTTTTCACTTATGCACAATTATAATCCTAACTTTCAGTGAAAGAGGTAATTATTTTAGTGGTAGGTGTAGTTTGTTTGTTTATTTCCCATAAAATAGTTCCGGAGTCAAAGCTAGATGCAGTGGCTCATGCTTATAATCCCAGAATTTTCAGAGGCCAAGGTGGGAAGATCTCTTGAGCCCAGTAGTTCAAGACCAGTTTGAACAACACAGTAAGACCCCATCTCTACAAACAAATTTTTCTTAAAAATTAGCCAGGTAGAGTGGTGCATGCCTGTAGTCTTAGCTACTTGGTAGACTGAGGCAAGAGGATCACTTGAACCCAGGAGTTTCAAGGTTGCAGTGAGTAACATTGTGCCACTGCACTCTAACCTGGGTGTCAGAGTAAGATCCTGTCTTTTTTTATTTATTTATTTAATTTTGAGACGGAGTTTCACTCTTGTTGCACAGGCAGGAGTAAAATGGTGCAATCTTGGCTTAACACAACCTCCACCTCCCAGGTTCAAGCAATTCTCCTGCCTCAGCCTCCCAAGTAGCTGGGATTACAGACGTGCCACCACATCTGGCTAATTTTTATATTCTTAGTAGAGATGGGGTTTCTCCATGTTGGTCATGCTGGTCTTGAACTCCCAACCTCAGGTGATCCACCAGCCTTGGCCTCCCAAAGTGCTGGGATTACAGGAGTGAGCCACCATGCCTGGCCTAACCTTGTCTCTTAAAAAAAATAAATAGAGGTTGGGCACAGTGGCTCATGTTTCTAATCCCAGTACTTTGGGAGGCCGAGGTGGGCAGATCACTTGAGGTCAGGAATTTAAGAACAGTCTAGCCAACATGGTGAAACCCTATCTCTACTAAAAATAAAAAATTAGCTGGGTGTGGTGGTGGGTACCTGTAATCCTAGCTACTCAGAAGGCTGAGGTAGGAGAATGGCTTGAACCCAGGAGGAGGAGATTGCAGTGAGCCAAGATTATACCACTGTACTCCAGCCTGAGCAACAGAGTGAGACTCCATCTCAAAATCAATCAATCAATCAATCAATCAATCAATCAATAAAATGAAAAATACTTTCAAGATACTTTCAGTGGGATTAGTTATATAAATGTGAAATCATTACCATTATTAAATGAAATATTTCTTCTGTAATGTATCTATAAACAGTGTCATCCTCACTAGAACATATTCACAGACTAAGTAGAATATGCAAAAATACAACTATAACAGGGTTTCAGATAACACCCCTGCACCTCATTTAATTGCTAATTAAATGAGAACTAATTGTTCATTAGAAATTAAAGAAATAAGAATGTGTTAATTTCAATTTGACTGACACTAAAAACTATGGTATTTTAACAGAACACAGATAAAGGCATTGCCTTATGTTTTATTAACACATGCATAGTTTATTCACTGACACACAGAAAAACCAACCACAATTTTGCTTTACTTCCTATTTCTCAACAATTTTAGATCATTATGTGTTCCCTTCTGATGCCCTCTCCTAGGGTAATCTTCTATCCCTTTTCACAAAAGACATTCATGTCCACAGTGGTTGAGTCTGGACTCTGGAGCCACAGTAACTGGGTTTGCCTCCCTGCTTGCCACTTTGGACAAGTCCTATAGCATCTTTGTGCTTCAGTTTCTTCATCTGCAAAATGGGGATAAAAATAGTAACCATCTTACAAAGTTGCTGTGTTTGGTACATAGTAGGTACCATGTGTCAGCTGTTAGAGAACAGAGTACTAGTGGTCCTCAAGTTGGAACACTGAGTACCAATAACAGTTCATGTAGATTTTCCAAAAGGCATGCAAATGCGGATAATTTTAAGAAAATCACTTTCTTTTTTTTTTTTTTTTTTTTTTTTGAGATGGAGTTTCGCTCTTGCTACCCAGGCTGGAGTGCAATGGAGCAATCTCGGCTCACCACAACCTCTGCCTCCTGGGTTCAGGCAATTCTGCCTCAGCCTCCTGAGTAGCTGGGACTACAGGCACGCACCACCATGCCCAGCTAATTTATTTATTTATTTATTTTTTAATTTTTAGTAGAGACGGGGTTTCACTATGTTGACCAAGATGGTCTCAATCTCTTGACCTCATGAACCACCCACCTCAGCCTCCCAAAGTGCTGGGATTACAGGCTTGAGCCACCGCGCCCGGCAAGAAAATCACTTTCTAGATTCTTTCCTTCTATATATATGTACTTTAAAAAAAATACATCTGCCTAAGAAGCTGCCTATCCTCACTAAAGTTTAATCTTGGACAGTCTCTATTTCTCATTTTACAAAAGAAAAGCACTTTCTTTTGGCCCATTCCAAGGTTTCAAACCAAGGAATAACTCCACAATTCCTTTAATCAAGAAATTATGCATGCTCTCACTAACTTGTATTATTAATATATTTTTTCATAAATTTTCTTTTTATGGTTTGATAAATATCAGAAATGGTAATATAGTCATACTGTTTTGAATAATTGCATGGTACTAGTAATTATAATAAAAAAACAATCCTGACAAAATTTTTCTACACTCATAACCTTATGGTCAAATGTCATTTTAAAAAAACCTTGTTATAGTGTGTTATTACATATAAAACCTGTTATGTAAGACAGAGTAGACTACAAAAAGCTTTAAATTATAAATGATAAAATTCTATGAGAAATGGAATAAATACGTAAGTTTAAGGAAAAATAGAAATGTAAAATTTCCAACTGTTGAAGAAGATCTTGTTAATGTGTCTAATGTTTTAAAATCACTGTAGTATTCAGGTCTGGGGCTAAAAACATATGTGTATGTGTGACACCTTGTCATATTTAATAAAAGAAGAAATTCTATCGCCATCATCTATATTCACACACACCCTGTTGGTTCTCTGTTTCTCTAAAGAGCTCTACTACACATTCTTTCAGATGGAGCATGTCAAAAGCACACAGGAGTCAACTTAAAGGCAATTCCACTGGCCAAAAATAGGACACTCTGAAGAGTAAAAAAATAAATAAATAAAAGAGGGAAACATCAAACATATAAATCCATGAGTATCTAATAACACTAAAATTAAAATTTATACTTTCTCATCATTCACCTTTGGAGATTGCTAGAGGACCAATTTATTGTTCTGGAAAAGAAATGTACTTTTCCTTCTTTCCTGAGTTGGCTACAATTCAGAAGCAGCAAATATATGATGAAATAAAATTCTTCTTAATAGAAAAATCACAGCAAATAAATATAGATCTAATAAAATAATTAGAAAATCACCATTGCATAAAGTCTAATGAAATAACAGATCCAGATAATGTTTATCCAGGTAATGTCTGCCATCATGAGATGAAAAGACAAAGGGAAATTTACAACAGATGAATCTGACTGATAACACTTATACTATTGATTCATATTAACGTCACTAAAATAGTACAACTAGAAATTGTTTCTTCTTGTGTAAATCCACAGAAATTATAAACACAGGAATACCTGTGAAGCATTCTTGCCATAAACACTGAATCTAACCAAGTTGCTAGGTCTAATTTCTGGTTGTTGTTGTTTTTCAGAAATACGTGAAGTACAGCAACATGTTAAAAAGTCATGGCAGAGAAAACAGACAAAGGAGAAATGTTACAAATGAAGAGATTTAAGAATCATTTCAACTAAATGCAATGCATAAATATCATTTAGTTCCTGATTTGAACAAACCTTCATAAAACATACATTTTTGAGACAATTGGTGACACATGAATATACACTGCTTACTGCTTAATATTAAGAAAATTACTTTCTTGAATATGAATAGTACTACCATGATAAATCTTATTTGTTAGACATGTAAACAAAAGCATACATGAGTACAATATGTTTGGAGTTAGCTTTAAAATACTCCAATAGAAAAGAGTAAGAGAGTAAAGCTAAGAATGTCAGAAAGCTGATGATTGTTTAACTTGGGTGAAGAGTACATGGAGGTTTGTTTTACTGTTTTTCCTTTTGTATGTGTTTGCAAATGTTCATTAAAAATATTTTAAGCAAACCATATAGAATTTATAGTCTATTAGATATATTTAAAATACACATAATGGTTTTATTTATTTATTTAATTTTTTTGAGACAGAGTCTCACACTGTCACCAGGGTGGAGTGCAGTGGTGCTATCTTGGCTCACTGCAACCTCTGCCACCTGGGTTCAAGCGATTCTCCTGCCTCAGCCTCCAGAGTAGCTGGCATTACAGGCGACTGCCACTATGCCCAGCTAATTTGTATAGTTTTTAGTAGAGATGGGGTTCCACCATGTTGGCCAGGCTGGTCTTAAACTCCTGATCTCATGATCTACCCACCTGGGCTTCCCAAAGTGCTGGGATTACAGGTGTGAGCCACCACGCTTGGCCAATAGTTTTATTTTTAACATAGCATACCAGAAATCACATATTTTCCAACTATTTAAGCTTATAACAAGAAATGTTAAGTGTCAACTTAAAATGTACAAGAGATTATATGCTTTTCAAAATTGTATTAGAGAGTACATGAGCAAAAATAGTTGAAGGTGTTGTTCTAAAGAATAACTACCTCCAGCCTCAGCAGTAAGGAGAGAAAGGAGAGAATTCAAGTGGGACAGAGCTGACAAACAACTTCCTAATCCTATTCCCCAGGTAAATTGGGACCTGCTTAGCTCTCCTGCATTTCCCTAGAGGAAGGATGAGAAACAGGTTCTCACAGTTCCTTCACAGTGAACTACGTGCTTAAGATTGCCATAGAATCACCATAATTTAACACTCCTTTTGTAGCTTGGTCTAGCTCCCTAAACCAGATAGTGATGATCAATGCATTAGTTCAAAATCCAAATTGTGAGGGAAGGTTAGTAAAGTTCAAAGTAAAGCATACTGTCAAGTGAGAAATTACCTTCATGTAATGGTAGCCACCAAATACATTACGAGGCAGGCTAAATCCGAGGGCTCACAGAACAAATTAACATGTTCATTTCATATAATTTACTAAATAAATTTAAAACAAAAGCAAGAGGAAAACAATGAAATAGGTTGACACTCTTAGATAGGATGTGAGTGGCAGGGCCACCGAGTATGTATCCTGGGTTATATGCTAGTCACATGTTCTGCTTTCTCTGTGCCATGTCAGCCTTCCCTATAATAATGTGTTATAAGAACCAAGGTTCAGATTTGAGTCAGGTGTCCTAGACAGAAGGTGCCAGGGGTCAAAGGCACATACTTGATAATGAGAGACAAAGGGGCAAGTATACTAAAGGGTTTTATTTGCATTTCTTGGGCATAGTACTGTGGGCCAATATAGGACCTTACTGGATGTCATAAGTGAGTGGCATGGCACAGCTGTCAGCCCAGAAGTGACAAGATCATAAACGGGTCTTTCTACCTTTCTATCAAGTAAATACATACTTGTCTATTCTACCATATCTCATTTATTTTATTTGTCTTGGCAAGTTTTACAGGTTGCTAACTTGCTTACTATGTATATTTAATACATCTTTTAACTTCTGCTTTTCTTAAACTACTTTCTTACTCATATCTATATTAATACATGCTAGGAGTTTCACCTGTATCTTATAACAAACTAGCTGACTTCCTATCTATTGTCAAGATTTCTTATAAATGTCATCATCTAATTTGTTTTCTTCTACAGCAGTATTGAATATTCAAACTCACATTTTCTAGCGGAATAGAGATGACACAGAGCAGAGAAAAGCATGCATATGGAAGAAAGACACAAGTGAAGACAAGAAATGGAATTACCATCATCTTCAAAGATTCAGGTCTCTTTTCTCTAGCTTCCAACACAGCTAGTAAACAGATTTTACCTCTGAAAGGCCAGTCCTAATGAACATTGGAAACACTTAGGTAGAGTTTTAGGTCATATTCCACGAAGCAAGAGTTTGTATCTGTGCCTTGAAAACTGCTGCAGCATTCCAGCAGCAAATACCTTATTTTCTGCCACTCAACATGGCCTCAACTATTTAATTGCCACTTACCTCCACCAATGATGAAACGGCATTCCCATACTACCGTGGAAGCCATTATACACTGTGGTATGAACTTTAGGCGTGTTAAAATATTGGCAAGGTAGCTAATGACTGTTGGTGCAGAAGATATAAGTGGCTGCCACACTCAACCTTACTAGGAGTCATGGAGATCTCATTTGCAAAGGCCCATCTCCAACAGAGCTGGTCCAGAAAGTTAACCATTAAATTGAATTAAGAAAGACATTTGATTTCTTCATTAAATCTACCTTTGTGGTATTGTGTAAACATGTAAATCACATATATACACCTGCATTGCCAAATTATTCTTTTTAAAATCAATTTTACAACAATTAAAATACAGTTTACTGTGAAACAGTCTATTCTTCTAGTGTAATAGTTATTTCCCTGAGTAAACTTGCATTATCAAAACTCATTTTATAATAGTTTATTTTTTTTTAAGTGAGAAGGTTAAGAACTAGAGTTCCAGACTCTCAAACAAGTTATTTTTCCTGTTTAAATTTCAGTGACAAAGATTTTTGCTTGTTTCATTTTAATAGCTGTAATTGTACAACTAGACAAACTAAATGTCTTAGGATAAATCTAGCTATCTAGCTTTTGCCTTAATCTACACTACCAGACTATGTTTAGCAAAGCAGTTCTTGCATATTCTTATCACTTTATTATCTTGTCATCTATTGTTATGATGAACAAACCAATTTTACGTAAACATAAACAAGGTACCTTGTGGCCCTCCAAATGTGTTTCCCCTAAAACCACTTTGCTAATTTTCCTGACCCCATCATCTATCCATTCAATCAACAAATTATTGAATACCAACTATTTCTAGACTTTGAAAACAAGACAATGAATTCAATGTTGACAAGACAATATTGTTCCCGCAACTGGTTGAATTTTCATTATAATGAATGTAAACACAATTTTAATTAACTTGTCTTATTAAAAACAAATTGAATGATTATAACTGAAGTTATTATAGAAATGCTCATTAAGGCCAGGCGAGGTGGCTCAAGCCTGTAATCCCAGCACTTTGGGAGGCCGAGGCGGGTGGATCACCAGGTCAAGAGATCGAGACCATCCTGGTCAACATGGTGAAACCCCGTCTCTACTAAAAATGCTAAAAATTAGCTGGGTGTGGTGGCGCGTGCCTGTAATCCCAGCCACTCGGGAGGCTGAGGCAGGAGAATTGCTTGAACCCAGGAGGCGGAGGTTGCGGTGAGCCGAGATTGCGCCATTGCACTCCAGCCTGGGTAACAAGAGCGAAACTCCGTCTCAAAAAAAAAAAAAAGAAAGAAAAAGAAATGCTCATTAATATTAAAAAAAGTGTATTTAAAAAATCTATTCTCGGAATTAGCAATCATAATTTTTTTGTTTTTAGTATTTAATCTATGATTTTTCAGATTTTTTTTAAACAAAGATGTGGCCATATTAAATATACAGTTCATATACAAGGCTGTTTGGGAGGCTGAGGCAGGAGGACTGCTTGACACCAAGGCTGTTTAGGAGGCTGAGGCAGTAGGATTGCTATATTGCTAAGCAACATAGCAAGACCCAGTCTCCAAAAAAAATAAAATGAAATGCATATAGCTGGGATCACTGAATGAGAATATTCCTGTGTTACTAAATATTCATTGAGAACATGATTTTTTATTACCTATTTAATATCCTAGTTAGTGGCGCCAAATGTTTCTTATTGTAATTAAAGCTATGATTCTTGTATATATACCTTTGACCACACCACTAGAAGTTAAATCCCTGGATCAAAATACACGCACATTTTTAAGGCTGTTGTGTATCTCCAAAATGAGTTATTTTTTGATAATGAATCAATTTCTAAAATTACCAGAAGTATTATATGAAAGCCCATCTAACAGTACCGATTAGTGGAGCAAAATATTATTTCTTAATTTTGCCAATTTTAGAAAAATGTTATGACTGATAGTGAACATTTAATTTTTAAATTTTAATTATTCAATTTTCAAAAATTACATCAATACTCAAGGAGGAATATCAAGGGATTATCAGTGAGATTTTATAAATTAAAAATTATTTTAGTTCTACTTAGGAAAATATTTAATTAATGGTAGAAATTCCTAAAATATAGAATATGTATGTTAAGCTCCTAGATACTTTAACAATAACTAAGTTCAAAATATCTAATTAGCCCAGTGTCCCCTTTCTCATATACTTAGGAGAACATATCCAATTATCTTGAAAAAGGCAATTAAAATTACTATTAATAATCTTGATACTAAGACATGTTATAATTCATTTGATAATTACATTTCCCACAAAGATACTGTCAACATAAACTGTGAAACTGTAGATCTATCCTGTTTACAAGTATCAGAAACAATATGCTCATTGTTCTGTTGTACTTAAATGCTGCATTGCAGTTTTTCTTAACAGGTAATATGTGACATGAAACATGTCTGATTTTATGCTTCATAATTTCCATTCTGTTGTTTAACACTTAAAAAATTATATTTATGTATCACACATGTCAGAAAATGATTTAAATAATTAAAGAAAAGTAATAGCAACCATGCCCTTCATTTCAAATGCAAAATAGAAATCTTTTGTTCCTAGATGTTAAAAATCAACTTTAATCAGAAATGCAAAGATTTATATTTTTTAATTTATGTAGCCAGTATTAAATACTTGGTTGAATTGTTTATGTTTTATATTTTCAGAAATTTATTATGAATCAAAATATTAAGTCATAAAAACTGGAGACGTAAAAAAAATGCATCTCAAGATTGACTTATGAATTTCAAAAATTCATATTTCTATTCATTATTATGGTTTTTTTATAAGAAGGAAAAGAAAGAAGTATAAATGTAATTATTTTAATTTTAAAAGCACTACAGGAAAAGGTATTAATTTAAGCCAGACTGAAGTTTACATTATTTATTGCTATTTTTCTTCAAAAATATGCATTAGAATAAATATTTTTCTAAATACTAAGGTAAATACAATGCACTGTTCTGGCATATTTATTTCTTTGAAAAGGTGTTCTGAATTTTAGACAACATAAATACTAGGCACTGTGGTGGTTGCCATAGTAACAAATAAATAGGAGCATAAAAATACATGCAATTTTTCAAATGTATCCACTTTTTTTCATAAATATTCATATGTTATAGGTAAAAGATTATTCAACTCTTGCTTTAGCTCCTATTTCAGGGGAAGATACATGCAAATCTATAGAAATAGAAGATTATCATGTAGCAATGGAGCAGGCTCAAAAAAGTTTTTAAATATTATGTGGGAAATCTTAAGATCTTTTAATGTACATTTTCCAAAATGAAGGCAGAAAAAAACTTCTTTTACTCTATCTTTTTTTTTTTTTTTTTTTTTTTTTTTTGAGACGGAGTTTCACTCTTGTTACCCAGGCTGGAGTGCAATGGCGCGATCTCGGCTCACCGCAACCTCCGCCTCCTGGGTTCAGGCAATTCTCCTGCCTCAGCCTCCTGAGTAGCTGGGATTACAGGAACATGCCACCATGCCCAGCTAATTTTTTGTATTTTTAGTAGAGACGGGGTTTCACCAAGTTGACCAGGATGGTCTCGATCTCTTGACCTCGTGATCCACCCGCCTCGGCCTCCCAAAGTGCTGGGATTACAGGCTTGAGCCACCGCGCCCGGCCTCTATCTTACTTTAATGGACAGTGTTCTTTAGGTAAGGGTAAAGCTCATAAACTTTTTCTCCCAAGCAAGAACTTTCCTTTTATTTTGCATAAGTTTATTATTCACATGCATAAATGCAGCACATCACCTTGGAAAGCTGAAAGCCCTGTTGATCCCAAAGAAGAAGTTGTTTAATGCTCATCCAGGAACTACTGCTTGAATAAATGATCTTCTCTTTTTCCACTCCCCTGATTAAAACACAGTCTTCCTATTTACAGGTATCTGAAGTGACATGGTACTTATAAAGTCTTCTGAATTTTACACTTATAGTTTAAAGGGATGCAGAGGGAAGCAATTCCACAAGCCATCCTGTGAAGTTTGTTACCTATTAAAAGGTATTGGTAAGCCAACCACAACAGAACAGAAAAATTGCTCAACTATTATTGAGAAACAAATCCTTCAAACCTGATTACAAAAATTTGGACCTCTAATTTGCTTCAGCAACAATTATTATGTAATGTTCTCCTGAGGTGAAATTTAAAACTTTGTAAAGATCACCATCTGAGCAGAGTGCCAAAGGTAAGGTGACAAAACAGTGCTCTAGGGCTCACCTTATGCTCACTTTATAAAGAAACCATGTGCTGTCATGGCTAAGGACTGACTAGTCTATTAGAGGAAAAACAATGAGAAACATCCTTATCATGTGTATGCACAATACTATTTACTTTTATGGAAGAGAAATCATTTATTTAAATAATGATATACAACAATAATTATCATTATGTTTTTACTAAACAAGTTCAACATAATTCAACATGAACATAATAAAAACATGATAGAAAAAGGCACTGCCCTCAGTGAGCTCATACTTAGATACTGTAGCAACATAAGAACTTTCAACTATTGTATTAAACTTTCAACACAACAACTTCATAATTTGACTAGTCTAGACACTCCAAATACTAAGAAAGTATGACTTAATTTCCCATCTAAAATGTACAGCTTAATCTCAAAACAAAGATAACAGCTTTTGAGTTAACTTGAGAGTTCACCTAATAATAACATGACAATAAATCTCTGGAGAAATATCACATCCACCTAAATTCACATAACTACATTCTGCTACCTTTAGTATTCTAAAACAACTACTCAGAATTTGGGATGACCCAAAATGAAAGAGAAAAGATTATGCAGCCCTCTAGGAGTAAAGAATAAATTGTCTCATCCTTATTGCCATTTGGCATTTAGATTAGATCAGATTTAACTCAGATTACAGTTTTCATTTTGCCAGTTGGGAGATACAATTAGAATGACTATTTTATTCACATTGCATTCCCTGACATAAAGGCCTCGGTTTACTGTCTCTTTTTTTATACACTATAGCACATGTACCAGTGTGTGCATACACACATACACAATACACATTCATATGTACTTACAAACATATATGCTTAATATATTGTTTCTTTGACAATACACATAATTTCCATGTTGAATTTTCTAACTTCAGTAAATTTGACTTGCAAACTGAGGCGATGACTACCTCTTCACAATTTTCACAATCTCAACAAGGTCTTCTAGATTCAGCTGGAAGCAACATAAGAGAACCTAATACTTTGTGAAATTCTTCATACAAGTTGGTGCAAAGCATGACCTTTTCTATACCTGAGCTATCTAGCAGCATAGCCTGAAGCAGCCTGCCACAAATAGGACATTTCTTTGGAATCTAATACTTTATCTTAAATATTCAAAAAGTGAAATATCCAATTTACTTGATAAATTATTAGTTAATTTTAATATAAAATGGTTCCAACAGATGGCTTCCATTTGATAATAAACCACATCAAGAAAATAAACACAAAGCATTTATTACCCACAACATTGGTGACATTGCCTAAATAATGTGGTCCACTATCTTCAGTGTTCTTCAGAGTGCAGAAACATCTAGAACTTGATGATTTTCACAAAACCAACTGTCAGTTACAGCTTTAGATAATATTTTCTTAAACGCCTTATTCTTAAAGATAAGTTATAGCTTCAAGTCTGATGCTCGATATTTACTTAAAATTATTTGATTATAATGCCAACACCCACTCATCAGTAACGCTAAACTTCGAAGCATGAACAGAATTAAGTACAGTGAAGTATCCAACCACCTTTGATTACTGGATAGTAGCAAGAAAATTCTTCAGTTTACAGAGTCTAGTATAAATAGAAATGTCCATGACTGAGAGTTATGGAATTAGATAATCAGTCTCTAAGAAGTACATTGTAAGCTTTTTTTTTTTCCTTGAAGGGATAATTAGTTCAAACTTTATAAGTCCAAAAGTAAATTAAAATATTAGTGAAGGGCTGGGCTCACGCTTGTAATCCCAGCACTTTGGGAGGCTGAGGTGGGCAGATCACGAGGTCAAGAGATTGAGACCATCCTGGCCAACATGGTGAAATTCTGTCTCTACTAAAAATAGAAAAATTAGATGGGCATGGTTGTGTGTGCCTATAATCCCAGCTACTCAGGAGGCTGGGAGGCAGAGGTTGCAGTGAGCCAAGATCATGCCACTGCACTCTAGCCTGGTGACAGAGTGAGGCTGTGTCTCAAAATAAGAGCCAAATATTTATGACTGTCAACAAAGAATAGGTCACATGGATGTGACTACTACAAAAGGAAAGAAAAATACCTTTTTATTCTCTTCTCTCCCACTCTTTTTAACTAAATCTCTCTGCTTTCACCATCACAAAATGATGGAAAGATGTCAATGGAGACTGGAAAAGGGAAAACCTATCCATTTTGAAAGCAAAGGGGAAATTATTTTGGTAATTAGACAGCTTAGTTTAACTGGAGACATGAATATAGAATCAAAAGAGCCAAATATGCCAGATGAACTTTCTATGATAGAATGACAGGTCACATCAAGCAAGAAGTGAACAGTGTAATCTATTTCAATGTCATAAACCTTTTTATTCCCTTTTCCAATTCAGTAGGATAGAAAAAAATGGTTTAGGAAAAAAGGAATTTTAAAATTGACTTCAACACTCAACCAATGGCTACTGACACATCTCCCTTTCAAGGATCTGTTTCAGAATAAAGTCAGCTTTTTTATTGATGACTGACAGTAAGGAATCTTAACCTACTTTACATTTTGGCCCCATCACATCAGATCTCTGAGAGTTGTAAAATTTTAAAGCAGGTATTTCCTTTTATTTTTTGTTTTTCCCTCAACGTTTGTCCTTTTTTTCCCTGTAGAGCTCTTATATGACTTGTTAATTCAACTAAGTGGTGTTACTGAGACAGCAGTGCAACACCACTGTAAATACAAACCCAAATTAGGTAGAAATTTTGAGAGGGAACAAGAAAGCACTTTGTGAATGAATTGAAAGGATTTTCTATGGCTAGAGAGGGTAATCATTGTTAGAGTGGTGCTTAAAATATAAGTGCTGGGAAAAACACTTGAAACTTGCAGAGTGTGAAGAATAGCTGTTATTTGGTTAGAGGAGAAATAATGCAAAGATCAAGTGTGTGGCATCGAGGGATGAACTCACTTTTCATGAAGAGAAATCTCTGTCATGAGACAAGCTGGCTGACTACCTGAGAGGTCTGGAAACATGACTATGCTGGAAAGAAGTCTCTCACTGGGGAAAGGAAGTCAAACATTTGGCTTATATTAGAGAATCAGGCAAGAGCCAATAGTATGTTGAATTGAGCTGCCTGTGAACCAGGAGAATTGTTGCTCTTCATGTAATTGACATACCTACTTTCCCAGTCTTTGTTACCATTTAAACCAGGCGTCCTCAAACTACGGCCCTGCGGGCCACATGCGGCCCCCTGAGGCCATTTATCTGGCCCCCCACCGCACTTCAGGAAGGGGCACCTCTTTCATTGGTGGTCAGTGAGAGGAGCACAGTATGTGGCGGCCCTCCAACGATCTGAGGGACAGTGAACCGGCCCACTGTATAAAAAGTTTGGGGATGCCTGATTTAAATATTTAAAATAATAATTTAGATATTGTAGGAAAAGTTTGATTACTGAGTTATTATTTGATCTTAACTTTCTTCCTTTCTTTCTTTTTAAGTCAGAGTCTCACTCTGTTGCCCAGGCTGGAGTGAAGTGGAATGACCTCTGCTCACTGCAACCTCTGCCTCCTAGGTTCAAGTGATTCTCTAGCCTCAGCCTCCCAAGTAGCTGGGATTACTGGTACCCAACACCGCACCTGGCTAATTTTTTGTATTTTTAGTAGAGACGGGGTTCACCATGTTGACCAGGCCAGTCTTGAGCTCCTCATCTCAACTAATCTGCCTGCCTCCACGTCCCAAAGTGCTGGGATTACTGATGTGAGCCACCATACCTGGCTGATGATCTTCACTTTCTTTCTAAGCCTCCATACCAGGGAACAATCAATCAGGGATGCTCCCAGGCTAGAAACGGAAGAGTGCCCCAAGGCATTATTTGTACCTTTACACCCAGAAAGACATGGGAATGAGTAACTAAGTAACTACCCCCAATTGCTCTTCTCTCAGCTCTCTTAACACCAGTCACACTCTTTTCTTCCCCTCTTACCTTAGGACATTCCAAAATGTTTAGGGGAGCTACCTACCACATAAACAAGCTATGCCAGATAAAAGGGACTTTATTTTGTAACTAAAAATAAAAGGGGGGATTATTAATATCTACCAAGCCAAGACTCTAACAAATAATTTATTTAAGTTAATAACTGAAGAAAATATAGCTAAAGAGAATGGCCCTGTAGCTTCAGGAAACATGAAAGTAGTGCACTGTAATGCAAAGACCACTGGGACTAGGTCATGGAGTTCTGAGTTCTGGTCCTAGTTTGAGGCCAGACCTGTGGTAAATCCTAAACTCTTTTCTGTACATTTTCCCTGCCTGTCTGAAAAATGAGGGTGTGAGATACTGACAAAAGGGAGAAACTCAAAAGTTCTCTGTCTCTAAAATTTTAGTCATTTAATAGAAGAGCTTTTACATATAAAAGTTAACGTGGTATGACAGAAAATGCCACAGATCTGGACTCAACTGACTTGGGTTTGAATTTTTGCCTCTGTCCCTTCCCAGTCTCATTGCTTTATGTGCATGATAATAGTATCTGCCTTACCTACCTCACAGGACTGTTGCAAGGATCAGTGAAAACATACACAATATGTAAAAGTGCTTATTAATTATAAATGTTAGCTCCTATTTTTGTATTTAGGTCTGTCTCCTGAATTGCCCAAGAAACAATGTCTAGACATGGTAGAAAGTATTCCAGAGACTCTTTGCTATCAGAGAAGATACAGTTATTTACAATTTACAACTTCAGATTGTTTGCTGCCTCAGCTACTGGTTTGCTAACAATAACACAGTTGGACAGCCCAGGTTTCTATTAATACATACTGAGGTATGGAGAGCTGTTCCCTGTCATGGGAAAAATATGTAAGTTTTCCAAACCAATTCCTCTAAAGAAAGAAGTGGGGACTTTGGCCAAAAGTCAAGCACAGTATTCCTCCCTCTGCTTATCTGCAAGGGATATGATCCAAGACCCCCAGTGGATGCCTGAAAGTGTATACAGTAATGTATTAGACCCTATTTATAGTATGTTTTTTCTATCGTATATATGATAAAGTTTAACTTATAAATTAGGCACAGTAAGAGATTAGCAGCAAAGAACTAATAATAAAATAGAACATTTATAAGAATATACTGTAATCAAGTTAGGTGTCTGTGTTCTCTCTCTGTCTCAAAATATCTCATTTTACAGTACTTACCTATTTTTGGACTGCAGTTAACCATGGTTAACTAAAACCACTGATAAGGGGAAACTACTGTAGCTATGTTGGTTAGTGGTATGTTAGAAGTGTAAAGAGGAGCAAAGGATCATTGGTTGGGCTGTAGAAAGGATCGACTTAAAAGTCTAGATTAACACTAAGGTAAGGAATACCATCAGAAAAGAGTTGAGGGGATTTGGAATCAGCATTGTGATTCCATAAGGTGTATGTTAGTTGGACCTACTCTATAGATAAAGGAGGTCCCTGTGATGCAAAACCTTGGGAGGTCACCAGATACAGAGAGTAATTAATACATTTGGAAATCTTACCCACTACAAAGATTATTAAATAGGGCTACCAAATGCTAGAGACGAAATGCTTTTTACTGATAACTTGCTTTTATATTATAATACCTAACTTTTCCCTCAGTAAATATGAAATTAATTTTAGAAGGTTCTCAACTTTCCAAAATACAAAAAGTTCATCTGTGAAGGCCTAACACTTTTACTTTAAGTATATAAAACGCAAACACACACAATTGAATATAAAATAAAAAGAATGGTTTGAAAGCAGCATGTAAAAATCCATTTTATTAATTTATAATCATATAACCTTCTTCATAAATAAAGATCCATAAAGATGGATCCAAGATGGCATGCAACTGCAAAGGGATGGAATTTCAAAGACCAAACCAGAGCAAAAGGTTCAAAGGGAGGACTTAATGGAGACACAGCCTCATTAGCATAAAGAAATTCAACTCAACTCATTACATATCAATTACTAACTAATATCTTTAGAGGGACAGTAACATATAAACTAATTTATGTTAGTAAAGTTGAACCAAATATATTTCTAATCTTTTTTTTTTTTAAGACAAGAGGCTTGCTCTGTCACCCAGCTGGAATACAGTGGCACTATCTCAGCCCACTACAACCACTGCCTCCAAGGTTCAAGAGATTCTCCTGCCTCAGCCTCCTGAGTAGCTGGGACTACAGGCATGCACTACCACACCCAACTAATTTTTGTATTTTTAGTAGATACAGGGTTTTACCATGTTGACCAGGCTGGTCTTGAACTCCTGACCTCGAGTGATCCACCTGCCTCACCCTTCCAAAGTGCTGAGATTACAGGTGTGAGCCACTGCACCCAGCCTGTAATAATTTCAAGTGCTCTAGGTTTGGTAATTCTTACTGTATCTAATTCCTTGACCAGCACTTGCTCCAAATCCAAGGCAGGAAACAAGTAACAACAGCACTTGCATCCTGATGACAATCTTAGCCCCCTCTACTACCTGAGGCAAGAAACTGGAAAAACAGGATATATTGTGGGCTAAGATCAAAAGAACTGTTACAGAGGACCTAGAAATATCTCATTTTACATTTGGCTACACTTCCTTACCACATCTTTTGCAGGATTACCTGACTTTAACCAAAGACTAACTTATGACCTATTTCTAAGAGTATCTTTCTCTATACTGAAATTTCTGAATATTATATATATATATATATAAAATATATAAATCAACAAAATTCAGATTTTTAAGATCCTAAATTTAAATACATATAGGTTCATTGTACTATGGAATAATCTTTCCTTTTCTTGTATTCAAATAAGAAAACTTCAGTTGCGGCTGGGCGCAGTGGCTCATGCCTGTAATCCTAGCACTTTGGGAGGCCTAGGTGGGCGGATCAGAAGGTCAGAAGTTTGAGACCAGCCTGGCAAATATGGTTAAAACCCGTCTCTACTAAAAATACAAAAGTTAGCCCAGCGTGGTGGTGGATGCCTGTAGTATCATCTACTCAGGAGGCTGAGGCAGGAGAATTGCTTGAACCTGGGAGGCAGAGGTTGCAGTGAGCTGAGACCACCAGCGCACCTGTACTTTGTCTTAGCAACAGAGCGAGATTCCGTCTCAAAAAGAAAAAAAGAAAGAAAACTTCAGTTGCCCCAAATATAATAGAAACTAAAAATAGTTAATAGTGATAGAGGAATATTCATAGAAACTAACATTGCAGACTAGGATTTATAGTACAAAGATTTTATAAAAATATTAGTCTTTCGAATTAATATATCTGACTGCCTTTCTCTAATGCTCCTGCTTCACCTGCAGCACATCAGACAAGGTAATAATTTATGATAATCATATGAAAATATATAATTAATATTCACCACCTCTCATTCCTCATCACTTTAGATGATCAGTAATGCAGAGTGAAAATGCTGTCAGATTTCTAATTGCTTTGTAATGGGCTTGAAACAGGGAAATCATTAAAGGCAAACAATCTGTCATTTGTCTGTTACTTTAACTATCTATCACACCAAAAAACTCATTAAAGAAATTGCTAATGAGCTACAACAGACTAGATTCATGGTGCTTGTATAGCAGATTAAAAAGTAATACTATGAATTGCTTAAAGTATTTTAAAAATATGACATTTTTGTGAAATTCATCAGAAAAAACATCTATTCTTCAGTATATTTTTTAAGATATGTGGTTTCATTATTTTGGCATTTAATCCATCATTGCAGAAATCCCTTTAGCATACAAGACTTGTTTTTCTCGGTCTCTAAATAATTAAACTGAAAGGTTTCAAGAAGCTGAAATGCTAAATGTGTTTATTACTAGTAAACTGACATAAGTAATAAAAAAATATAGTAACTCTAATGCTAAGTGAAAAATGTATTTTTAAATGTGATTTTTACTCTCATATCTCTTGTGGATTTAAACTAGTGAAGTTGCAATGCTTTATTCATCTTAAATAATGCTATCATCATACAAAAATTAGATTTGATGACTGAATTTGAGCATAATAATATTAAACTGTGTATAATAACATTAAGTATTTTGAAATCTTTGAAAATATTCACCAACACTAAAACGTTTCATGGTTTTACTTCATATAATTTTAGGGGAGGAAATAAATCATTTCTTTAAGTGAGCAGACAAAATTTCATATGTCTTTTTGAATTCTACCTTTCCATATGACATACTTAGCATTTAAAAACCTAAAAAATAACACTAATCTTATTTTAAAAGTCATTGCCTTATATTTTTGAAAAATATTCAAGTAACAAAGATAACAACGATACTAATTATGTTTTCCATTGCTAATGATGAATGAAGTCATGAGTTTAATTTCCTATAACAAAAGATGAGGCTCATTAATAAAGTCAAACTTCTATATATGGTGACCTATTCATATCTATTAGAATTCACACAAATTTAAAAACCTGAATGCAACAGCATGTTTAGCCAGGTGCCATAGTTAATATACACTAGTGAATTCCACACTAACTTCAAAAGGTTCCGTAACACCCTGGAAGCATCTTCATTATACTCTCTAATTGACTTAAACAAATTTCAAATCAACTGTTTAACACATTTTAACCCACAAATTAACACCCCTTGATCATTCAGATTAACCTTTCTTCCCTGAGTCAATTACATGCCAAAAATAAACTTTTCAAAAAAAATTCAGTATTAAAAAAATAAAGTAGAGAAAGTAGCATGCTTTAACAAACAGTATAGCCAGTCCCTCACTTAGGATGGTTTGACTAACAATTTTTCAACTTTACATGGTGTGTATTCTACTAAAACATGTTCAGTAGAAACTGTACTTTGACTTTTCCCAGGCTAGTGATGTAGTAAAATAATCCCTCATGATGCTGGGCAGTGGCAGGGAGCAGCAGCTGCCAGTTAGCCATGCAATCTCTGAGGGTAAACAACCAATACTCTATGGAATACTGTGTGCTAGATGATTTTACCCAACTGTAGGCTAAAGTAAGTGTTCTGAGCACAATTAAAGGAGGCTAGCTTAAGCTATGATGTTCGGTAGGTTAGGTGTATTAAGGCACTAATAGTATTTTCAGCCTAAAATGGGCTTATCAGACATAACCCCGTCACACGTCAAGGAGCATCTGTATATAAACGCATATCCCCACGTGACTGGAAGAGATCACCACAAACTTCAGGGTAATTCGAAAGTGCACAGAAAAACCAGAGTAGTCATAAGAGAAAAGGGTAAAGAAGTGAATGGGGGAAAAACAAGTTGGTATTTGTATGATTATTAAAGATAAACAGAAGATGGATTACAGACAATATCTTTAATAGGCTCATGGAATGATTAAAACATCAGATGTGCAGATAGGAAAACAGGACCAAACATCCTAGATAAGATAAAGACCTATAAGAGATCTGAAAAAAGTTAGAAATAACTGACACATAATGCTAAAATACAAGAAAAACACAGTAACAAGTGTGGTTCCACAAAAAAGTATTTACCTCTTCCTATTTCTCTCCTGCTTAGTCCACTGCCTTGCACAAACTCAACGAAAGTTCATCAATTATGACTATTGTTGAAATGGCAAAGGAGAGAACAGACTGAGTTAAGACAACCAACAAAGGGAAAAATGCAAAAATGAAAACCATTTCTAAAAGATGAGCTAGGATTGTTCATTAGAGCTGATTCTCAAAACTAGCTAAAGCTTTATGCTAATCTGCCAAAAAAAGAAGACAGGACGTTTTTCATTCTAGTCATTCACCTCTCCATTCCTTCAAAGCACTATTTAAAACTTAACACTTTATACATCTTCCTGGATTAGCTTCATCTTGATTCAAGGATTTCAATCATTCAAGTAATCTATTCTACGTGTTGGTGCATCTAAAAGTTATTAATCAATGCCACAGCACCTGGTATTTCCTCTGGCACAGCACTTCCTATAGTTATTTCAGTTCCTGTTTAAATGTCTGTTTACCCAGATAAACTAAGATTTTGAGATGACTACAGTCAACTTTGTTTTATGTCTCTTGTAACTAACAGAGTGTGGGGTACATAAGAGACACTCAACAAATATGTGTTGTGTGAACAGATGAATGAAGGCTGTATATCAGGCGTCCCCAAACCACGGCCCGCGGGCCACATGCGGCCCCCTGAGGCCATTTATCCGCCCCCGCGCCGCACTTCAGGAAGGGGCACCTCTTTCATTGGTGGTCAGTGAGAGGAGCATAGTATGCAACGGCCCTCCAACGGTCTGAGGGACAGTGAACTGGCCCCCTGTATAAAAAGTTTGGGGACGCCTGCTATATATATATCATCTAGCTAATTCTTGGTGGTTTTTCTATTTCCCAGTAGATTCTAAGTTGCTCTAGATAGAATCATTCAATTTCAGAACATAACCATAATGTCCCGTAGTACTTAAATACAGCTTAGTTCACTGGTATAAAAATCCTAAAATTCGCCGGGCGCGGTGGCTCAAGCCTGTAATCCCAGCACTTTGGGAGGCCGAGGCGGGTGGATCACGAGGTCAAGAGGTTGAGACCAACGTGGTCAACATGGTGAAACCCCGTCTCTACTAAAAATAGAAAAAATTAGCTGGGCATGGTGGCGCGTGCCTGTAATCCCAGCTACTCAGGAGGCTGAGAGAGGAGAATTGCCTGAACCCAGGAGGTGGAGGTTGCGGTGAGCCGAGATTGCGCCATTGCACTCCAGCCTGGGTAAGGAGAGTGAAACTCTGTCCCAAAAAAAAAAAAAAAAAAAAAAATCCTAAAATTCAGAAATAAAAATCAAGGAAATGAAAGAATTGGTGATGGAACTACCAAAAGAGCAAAGTAAATATAATCCTAGGATAGGAAATAATTAGCAGAATTACACTAATATATATATATATATATATATATATATATATATATATATATATATATTTCAAGTGTTATCCAGCAATGAGAAGCACAATTGACTAATATGACACATAAAATTAAAAATCTGTAAACGTCTGATGGACATTAACTTATGGGCAGGCATGTACTAAAGTGATAGATTTAATAACAGATATCATTTTTTGCTATCACCATGGCAAAGGATCTTAAACTCCTGATACATCTATCTACATCTATAGTACTTGATCAATCATTTTGGAATCAAATATTTAATGTATGCCTACCTTGGTTACGTCAGATGCTGATGACACAAATTAAAGTTTTATGTATACTTTTAATTTATCCTGAAGTCCAACCAAATGTATATTTCAACAAATACTTCAGTTCGATTTTATTTTTCCAATTTAATTGTGTCTTGCTTTCATTTCCTCTCTGAAAATTCCTAAAATATTGCTATGAAATGTCTAATATTCTAATATATCAAAACTGATCAACAAATATTATTAATTAATAACAACAACAATAGCTAACCTTTACTGAGTACTTACTACCTTCAGGCACAACTATCTCACTTAATTAGCACAACAAATATATAAGGGAAATACTATTTACTCCCATATTAGAGGAAGAAACCAAAGCACAAAGATGAATTAAATTCATATAGCCAGTAAGAGGAAAAGCCTTTATTAAACATATATATTCTGACCCCAGAGTTCATGCCCTTAACCATGATACTAACACAGTTTATGTTTCTGCTATATTAGTTTTACATAAAATGCATAAATTGCCTTCTGAAAGTAAGATACTGAGAAACAAACCTATTAAAGCTATGTATCATTAGAACTTCAGAGAAAGAGGCAAGATAGTTGGTTCTTAGTGTCTCTGAAGAGAGGTGTTCTTGCTCTCAGAAAGTTTGCAACCCAACTGGGGAATCCGAATACAGTCTAAGGAAAACAATATACTGTGATATACAAAGGACTTGCTATGAAAGTTGAGAGGCGGTAGTAATTTCTAAGGACCAGGCCATCATAAAAGGCTTGATGGAAGAGATAGGCCTTAAAGGAGGAATTAGTCTGATAGGAAGAAGAAAAGAATTAGGGTGTTATAAGTAAGAAGAACCATTTGAACACAATGATTGATGAAACACTGTTACCAAAACACCAGCAATTCCAACTAGGTATTGCTGCTTGGCACCCAGAAAGCCAATCACTGAGACAATGATTATTGCTAAAGAAGGCTTTAATCAGATACTGCAGCCTAGGAAATGGGACATCAGTGTCAAATTCATCTCCCTCACTGATTAAAATTAGGGGTTTATATAGCAAGAAAGAAATGTTAACTATGTATGAGAAAACATGAACTACGGAGGGGTAAAGAAGCAATAATGAGGAATGAAGAGTCTGGCATCTCATTGTCTAGATGCAGTAATCTGGTTTCAGTTCGTTGATACTTTTGGAGAGGTCTGGGCATCCTTTCTTGAGTAAAGAACTCAGATAAAAATAAACCAAATGTGGCTGGGAGCAGTGGCACATGCCTGTAATCTCAGCACTTTGGGAGGCTGAGGCAGGCAGATTACTGCTCAGGAGTTCCAGACCAGACTGGCCAGCATGGTGAAACGCCATCTCTACCAAAAAAAATACAAACATTAGCGAGGCATGGTGGCACACACCTGTAGTCCCAACTACTTGGGAAGCTGACTTAGCAGATGGCTTGAGCCTGGGAGGTAGAGGCTGCAATGAGCTGAGACTGTGCCACTGCACTCCAGACTGGATACCAGGGCAAGACCCTGTCTCAAACAAACAAACAAATAAAAAGATAAAACAAATGCAAGTTTCAAGCTTTCAGATGGGAAATATCCATTTCTATGTTTATTCAAAACAAAACAAAAAACCTATTTATGGGACTATTGGGTTGGTTTCAGTACCATTAAAAGATCCAATTGTTTGAATGTTTCATGTATGGAGATAATAGGTGAGGCTGGAAAAGCAAAGATCATATTGAAGAGGAAACCTGAATGCCCGGTTAAGGAGTTAGGACTTTATTCTCTAGACCTTCCCTGCTTAATACAGCAGCCACTCGTCACATGTGGCTACTGAGCATTTGAAATGTGGCTAGTTCAAACTGAGGTGTCTTCCAGCACAGTACACACCAGCTTTTGAAGACTTAGTAGGAGAAGAGAATGTAAAGTTTCTCCTTAATAATTTTTATATTGATGAATTTTAAAGTAATATTCTGGATATACTGGATTGAATAAAATATATTGTTAAAATTAATTTTACCCGTTTCTTATGTGTCTAATGTGACTACTAAAAAATTTAAAATCACATAGGTAGCTTGCTTTCGTGGCTTACATTATTTTCGTATTGGAAAAATTACTACTCTAGAAAGTGAAAAATGAAAGAAGATTAATGATCAGAAATTTATGTAAAACTTTTGGTACAAACAGATAGACGGAGTATGAGACAGTTGGTCTCACTCAGTAAGCCAATGGCAAGAAAAGAAAAAAAACAAGGCTGTAGTGAAGAAGTGGGACTGTTACAGTTTAAAAGACATTTAAGAGAACAGTTAAATAGAAAGTGTGAATTTTGTCTGGATTCTGATTCAAGCAAACCAACCAGAAAAATACATTTTGAATTAACTGTGGAAATGTAAGTAAGGTCTACATATTGCATGACAGTCAAATAATGACATTATGGAGATAAAAGAAAAATTTGGTACATTTTAGGGATGCAAACTAAAGCATGTAGAGATGAAATGAGAAATTATTTGGGAATGCTGGGAAAAAAATCTATTCCTTATTTCCAAACCTCAATAAGTAAATGAGGTAACACAATAAACTAACTGAATAGTAAATCAAAATAAAGTGCTTTTGCTGAAAAAAAAAAAAAAAAAAGAAAACAGAAAAAAACCAGAGCATATCTACCTATACAGGGAAGACCTATGCAAGCAGTGGATAGAGGGGAGTTTGAGGGCTAGAGATGTTCAAGGGAGCATCATTCTGACAGTACTGTTTAGGAAAGCATTCACGATACCACTTAATTCCATTGTTTCAGGTATTTCCATGTAACAACCCAAGAAAGTATGATGGAGCCAGGACTAAAACCAGATGCTCTTTGTATGTGTTCAAACATGACATAATTCTGTGGAGAACCTAATCTATACTTTCATCTTTAGATTTTTTTAACTTGCTTGTTTCATTCAGTTATTCTTTATAGTTCACAACATCATTAAATAATTGATCATATTAAATTATTTTATTTATTCTGCTTAACTTTATCTTAACTGCTTCTCAAACTCAGATTGGTAGAAGAAGGATAAAAAAGAAGGAAAGCAAAATCTAAGCAGTTAACAACAAAACTACTTTAACATCTCCAAGTGAAATGTATGTGATGCTGGCCAAAAATAAGATGTAGTTTTCATCGCCAGGTACAATGCAAGGAAGAGTTGTTAATGTAAACAGCACAAAGAAGAAATAATAAAAGGAAACACAGGAATCAAGAAAGGGAAAAGAGGGGAGAGAAGAACACCACCAGCAGCAGCAGCAGCAACAACAACAACAAACCCCAACAGTGCCTATTTGTAGTGGCCCCCAACTGCTTCAAAGAAGAGCAGTTCATTCTGCTTTTTTCGGTAAAGTTGAAAGATAGCATAGCTGCCCTGGGAATGGGTAGACTTGCTGAGTCCTTGTTCTGCTGCTAGCTGTTTGGCCTTGAGCCTTAATTTCTTTCCTCATCTATAAAGTCGGAATAAATAGCACCTGTCTTACTTTTCTCACTGGGTTGAAGTGAAAGCGAAGTGAAAGCAAACGTGAAAGAATTTTGGAACGTTTTTTATGTTGTAGGTTGGTTACTAAGGTCTAAAAGGAATATTAATAATTACATCGACTATCTTTTGGAGAAAAAAAATTAAACCGACCTCATCCTCCGCAAATCTAGCCATACCCGGCATAGGATTTAATTCTCTTAATTTTCGAATGAGAACATTATAAAGGAACTGCAGGGACGAGGGTGGCATGAGATCTCTTCATCCTTCTCACATTTTTGCCCCCGCATACCTCTCAGAGTTCAAGCACCAACCGAAACAATTGAGAGTAGCTCAGGGTAGGGTAAACGGAGGACGCTTTGAAGAACGGAGGGAAAGCCTGGGATGGCGGGGTCGGGGGGTGCTCTCTGAGGAGGAGGAGAGAAGCGACAGTCGCGGAGCCAGGACAAGAGAGACTTAGAGCAAAGCCAGAGGCACCTTTCTTCAACGCTCGGGAACTTACTGCTAGTAAACGCCACTCCATAGAAGCGGTGACTGGTTACCATAGCGACCGCGTCACGGCGGCTGGAGCGTCGCTTCTGAGTGGTGCCACGGCCACAGCTGCTCGACTAGAAACGCTTACACATCGGAGCAGTGACTTCCGGCGGAAGAAGAAGCCGGTTCCGAGTTCTGGCCGACCGCAGGCCGGGAGTGGTCAGCAGCGCCTGTGTGAACTTAGGTAGGTTTGATCTTCTATGAAGCGCGGAGAGGGTGCCCGCCAATGTCTGGGTGGGTAAAGCCGACGGTGAATGAAGATGATTTCCAAGTCCCGAGCTTGAGGAGGCCCCGGCTGCTTCTTTTAAGTGTATATAGCTGTGGGAAGAGTTGCCTGATTTCTGGGGCTCCTGGTAGGGTCTCTTCTCGAGTGTGGGAAAACTGGGGCATCCTAGCGTGGAGTTTTCCTCTCTCTTCGTGAAGTCTCAGCGCCTCTCCATTAACAGGGGTCTCTCGTTCTCTGCCGGCCGGTGCTGACGTTATTTCTCATATCATGCTCTCCAGGCAATCTGGAGGAAAAGCAAACGAGAAACATTCAGAAGGAATGCCCCCAAATTCATTTTAATTCTTTGGTGTTTTATTTGTTTAATTCGTTCATTTTGTAAATATTCATTAAGCTCCTTCAGCGTGTTTAGTGAGTGCTTACTTGTGTGCCAGCTTTACCATAAGGCTAGTGGAAATACCTTAAAGGTTGATACACCATCTGGTTCATTATCAAATTCTTTTTTTTTTAATGCTGCTGTATATTCATTAATTAATGTATAAATCGTGAAAGACCTAAAACGTGTTTTATACTTGTCGGTACACTTATACATGGAATTATTGGGGCGTTTTACATGAAAATATATGCTTCCTCAGGTTTGCCTTATAATCATGATTTACTCAACCGAATATTAAAGAACTTACAAAAGCACTACTTAATTTTTTCTTAGATACATGACAGACCGTAATGAATTGTCTTTAATATTTCAATTCAGCTGATCTGAGAAGGCCTACTTCTGGTTCCATGAATGATGACGGTTGAGCAGATGCCCATAAAGGATTGGTACAGCATCCTCGGGGCAGACCCATCTGCAAATGTGTCAGACCTAAAACAAAAGTATCAAAAACTCGTATTAATGGTAAGTCTTTTCTTTCGAATTTTAAATCATGAGGGGGGGAAATCAATTTTTATATGAAACCCACAAATTTAGGTTTCAGAAATATATAGGATACCAGTGGCAGGAATCCAGGTATTAATTTGATTTAATTGGATGTTTCAGTAATATTGCTGAAAAACTTGATTTGAGGTAGGAAAGCATGATGGTTAGGAGCTGGAGATCTGAGCCAGGCTGCTTGAGTTAGAATCCTGAGTCCATCTCCAGCTGTGAGAATGTGGACAAGTTACTTTTTCTTGTCTGTACCCAGGAAGGATTAATGAAATAATCCATGTAAAATATTTAGAAATGTTGTTACATAATAAACAACAGTAGCCACTAGTCGCATCTGGCTGCTGAGCACCTGAATAGCTACTGTGATTTGAGATGGACCATAAGGGTAAAATATACATTAAATTTTAAAGACAGCATTTAAAAAAGAGTTAAAACAATCTAATAGTTTTTAATGTTTATGTTGGTTAAAGTTTACTGGTTTTATTTTTCCTCTACTGTGTCCATCAGCTGATAAACTTATTAAAATAATTCTTGATCTCTTATCTAATTTTCATATCTAGCATTTCTACTGGCTCTTTTTTTAAAGTTTCCATCTCTTTCCCATCTTTTTACATATATTGCCCACTGTTTCTACTATATCTTTTAATAAACTTATCACAGTTAAAGTCCCTGTCTGATAATTCTTTGTAGTTAATAATTGAACAGTTTTTATGTGGATTATATGTTGAAATGATAATATTTGGAATTACTGGCTATTTTGTGTTTTATGTACATAATATGCATGCATGTATTTGCACATATTACAGTTTGTTTCTCTTGCATTTTACTTTTTTTTTTTTTTTTTTTCCGAGACCGAGTTTTCGCTCTTGTTACCCAGGCTGGAGTGCAATGGCCCGATCTCGGCTCACCACAACCTCCACCTCCTGGGTTCAGGCAATTCCCCTGCCTCAGCCTCCTGGGTAGCTGGGATTACAGGCACGCGCCACCATGCCCAGCTAATTTTTTGTATTTTTAGTAGAGACGGGGTTTCACCATGTTGACCAGGATGGTCTCGATCTCTTGACCTCGTGATCCACCCGCCTCGGCCTCCCAAAGTGCTGGGATTACAGGCGTGAGCCACTGTGCCCGGCCCTTTGCATTTTACTTTTTTAACATTGTATATGTAGCCTGCATTTATAGCTTACGTTTTATTTCTGTTGGGTAATACTGATTTAGGCCATTTATACACTAATTATCAGTTGACTCAGTTTTTTGAAATGAATTGTAGTATTTGTAAATATGTAATATCTTTCTGAACTTTTATATTCGTTTTTTCAATCTATATTGTGGTGCTGCTTAAGCCAATGTCTGTAATTCTATACTGAAGTCCAGTTTACTCAGTTTATAAAGAGAGAAAAGAACCATTATTTATATAGAATTTGTAGCCTTTTTAGTTTATACCAATTACATCAATGATGTTTTGCCAAAACTGTTAATGTTCATTGTTAGAGACATTAGCTACTTCATCATCAGGAATGTACTAATATTCTTGTTTTAGGTAGTATGTTGAACTAAATGATCTTAAGTTACCTTTTTCCTCAGAATTTTTAAAATTTCTGTCAGCAAAATCAACTTTACTGAAAAATATCCTAGTATCAAATCATTTTTGTACCTCAGTTAATTGGGAGATGAGGCTGGAAAAGTAGACTGGATCTCGATCATGCAGGTTCTTGTAGGCCATGTTGGCCTTTAATTGGCCAATGGGAAGCAGTCTGCACATAATGTGTAGCATCTGTCAAACACAAAAGTGAATAAACCAATTTGCATATGCACTAACAATGTATCAGAGAGTTCTGGCTGCTCTACATCTTTGCCATATATTTGATGCTATTAGTCTCTTTCATTTTGGCTATTGGAGTTTTCACAGTTTGGCCACCATTGACATTTTGGGCAGGATAATTCTTTGTTATTTGGGCTGTCCTGTGCTTTGTAAGATGTGTGGCAGGATCCTAGATGCCAGTAACAACGAAAAATGTCTCCTGGTTGTCAAAATTGCCACCTTTCATGAAAATCACTGGAGTACTCTACAGTGTCTGTAGTAATACCCTATTGTGGGGTTGTTGCTTTTTAAAAATTTCTCTGATTACTAATGATGTTGAGCCCTTTTTAATGTGATAATTGGACATTTGTATAATTTTCTTTCATGAAGTATATTTAAAATACATATATATACATAATTGATTCTGTATATATGTTGTGAATATTTTCTCCTAGTCTGTGATTTACCAGGTCATTTTCTTAATGGTGTCTTTTGATGCACAGAGTTTTTTGTTTTGACAAAATATAATTTATCAAATGTGTGTTTTATACTTAATGGTTTCCGTCTTCGCTAAAGTTATGAGAATGTTCTTCGATGTTTTCTTCTAGAAGTAGTCATTTGCTTTTGCCTTTAGACTTATGATTTCTGTGTATAGCATAAGATCTGAAGTCATGTTTTTATTTTCCTCAGTATGGATATTCAGTTGTTCCAGCATCATTTGTTGAAAACTTTTTTCTCCATTGGACTGCCTTGGCAATATGAGTCTATTACTAGACTCTATTCTGTTTTATGTATTTGTTTACCCTTTTACTAATACCTCCATCTTGATTACTGTAGATTTATAGTAAGTCTCAAAGTCATTATGAAGTTAATACTCTAATATTATCCTTCTTTTCCAGTTTATTTTAGTTATCCTACTTTGATTTGCACGGAAATTTTAGAATCAGCTTGTAAATGTCTACCAAAAAAATCTTGCTTGAGTTTTAAACTGAGATTGCATTAATATATATCCACTCTGGTAGAATGGGCATCTTAATAATATTGAGTCTTTGAATCCATGAACATGTATCCTTCTCCTTCCTTAAGCTATCTTTCATTTCTGTCATCAATATTTTATAATTTTCAGTGTAGAGGTCTTACATATCTTTTTTTGAATTTATTTCTAGTAATTTGTTTTTGGTTCCATTGTAAATGGTATTTTGAAAAATATTTCGTTTTTCAGTTGTTGATTGATAGTATATAAAATTATAGCTTATTTTTATATACTGGTCTTGTATCCTACAATCTAGGTAAATTTGCCTTTTAATTTTTATAGCTATTTTTTGTCGATTTCTTAGAATTTTCTACCAGTACAATTGTGTCATTTGCAAATAATGAGAGCTTCAATTCTGTCTTGTCAATCTCTATGTCTTTTATTTCCTTTTCTTGCCTTAATGCACTAGCTGCTTGCTTCTGTTGAAATGTTCAGTTGAAATGTTAAGAGCAGATATCCTTGCCTTGTTTCTGATTTTAGGAGCAAAACCTTCACTATTTTACCAGTAAGTGTACTGTTAGCTGTATGTTTTTTAAAATGCCCTTTATCAGCTTGGGGAAATTATTTTAATTAATACTTTGCTAAGAGTTTTTATAATAAATAGGTATTTAAAATTTTTAGATCCTTTTTTTTGCATTTATTGAATTTTACATTTATTTATTTTCCTAATTTAATTTGTTAATGTGGTGAATTACATAGATTTTTCTTAAGCCTACTTCTCATTCCGAGGATAAACAAACTTCACTTATCATGAAGCATTATTATATTTAAATATTGAGAGAGATTCTAGTTGCTATATTTTGTTAAGGATTTTTATGTTTAAGTTCATGCTGTATATCTGTAATTTTCTTTTCTCGTAATGTTTATGTCTAAATTTATTATCATAGTTATCCTAGCCCCCAAAAATGAGTTGTGCTTTCATTTTCTTTCTTTTCTGAAAGAGTTTGTATAATACTGCTATTTTTTTTCTTAGTTAAATGATTAATAGAATTTACTAGGGAAGTCATCTGGGCTTGGAGGTTTCTTTTTTTTTTTTTTTTTTTCTTGAGGCAGAGTCTTCCTCTTGTTGCCCAGGCTGGAGTGCAATGGCACAGTCTTGGCTCATTGCAACCTCCACCTTCGGGATTCAAGCAATTCTCCTGCCTTAGACTCCCAAGTAGCTGGGATTACAGGTGCTTACCACTATGCCCAACTAATTTTTTGTACTTTTAGTGGAGACAGGATTTCACCATTTTGGCTAGGCTGGTGTTGAACTCCTGACCTCAGGTGATCTACCTGCCTCGGCCTCCTAATGTGCTGAGATTACAGGAGTGAGCTACCAGACTTGCCCAGAGGTTTCTTTGTGGGAAATGTTGTAGTTATTTATTTATTTAAAGATAAAGTGCTTTTAACCTGTCTGTATATTATATTTGAAGTATATGTTTTTGTGTATAGCTCATAATTGAGACTTAAGAAACATTCCAATCTGTCAGTCTCTTTTTTTGGGAAGTATTTAGTTTATTTACATTTAATGCAGTTATTAACAATGCTTGGATTTAAATGTGTTCTTTCTTTCTCTCTTTTCTTCCTTCCTTCCTTCCTCCTTACTTCTTTCCTTCATTCCTTTCATATTTGTCCTGTCTGCTCTTTGTCCCTCTGTTCTTCCTATCATCTTTTGGGCGTATCAAGTATTTTTAGTATTTCATTTTATTTCCTCTGTTGAATTTTTGGCTATAACCTTTTTGTGTTTTTTAGTGATTGTTCTAGTGATTACAATATCCATCTTTAAATTATCACACTTTACTTTCAAAATACATCTTATTACTAAACAGCTTAAGAAAGTTACAACAGTATTCTTCCAATTATTTCCCTCTTTCTCTTTTGTTTTTAGATATATTTTGCCTCTATATATGCTATCAACGCTATAGTATAATTATGATTTTAAATATTTCTACTCTGTTCTTTTAAATAAATTTTGTGTGTTTATGTGTTTGTATCATTTTTGCCCTTTCTGATGTTTCTGTCTGGTAGTATTTTCCCTTGGCCTATGATGTATTTTGCCTGTTTTCTTTTTTTTGAGATGGAGCCTCACCTTGTTGCCCAGGCTGGAGTGCAGTAGCACAATCTCAGCTCACTGGAACCTCTGCCTCCCAGGTTCAAGTGGTTCTCCTGCCTCAGCCTCTCAAGTAGGTGGCACAGGGTGTGCCACCATGCCTGGCTAATTTTTGTTTTTTTTTTGAAACGGAGTTTCGCTCTTGTTACCCAGGCTGGAGTGCAATGGCGCGATCTCGGCTCACCACAACCTCCGCCTCCTGGGCTCAGGCAATTCTCCTGCCTCAGCCTTCTAAGTAGCTGGGATTACAGGCATGCGCCACCACGCCCAGCTAGTTCTTTTTTTTTTTTGTATTTTTAGTAGAGACGGGGTTTCACCATGTTGACCAGGATGGTCTCGATCTCTCGACCTCGTGATCCACCCGCCTGGGCCTCCCAAAGTGCTGGGATTACAGGCTTGAGCCACCACGCCTGGCCTAATTTTTGTATTTTTAGTAGAGACAGGGTTTCACCATGTTGGCCATGCTGGTCTCAAACTCCTGCCTTCAAGTGATCTGCTCACCTTGGCCTCCCAAAGTGCTAGGATTACAAGTGTGAGCCACCATGCCCAGCCTTGCCAAGACCAGCTCGGTTGAAGAAACCCCAACCCAGGCGGCACTGAGGGAATTAAGAAACAGACACATGGCCGGGCGCCGGTGGCTCAAGCCTGTAATCCCAGCACTTTGGGAGGCCAAGGCGGGTGGATCACGAGGTCGAGAGATCGAGACAATCCTGGTCAACGTGGTGAAACCCCGTCTCTACTAAAAATACAAAAAATTAGCTGGGCATGGTGGTGTGTGCCTGTAGTCCCAACTACTCAGGAGGCTGAGGCAGGAGAATTGCTTGAACCCAGGAGGCGGAGGTTGCGGTGAGCCGAGATCGTGCCATTGCACTCCAGTCTGGGTAACAAGAGCGACACTCTGTCTCAAAAAAAAAAAAAAAGAAAAAAAGAAAAAAAGAAACAGACACAGAGGTAAGACTGCAAAGTGGAAATATCAGAGGGCTAACAGCCTTCCGAGCTTAGAGCCTCAGGGGCTAAGAAGCCTTCAGAACTGAGAGCCTTGAACAGATTCTGACCCACAAATTTATTCTCTCTAAACAGGTGATTATTAACAACCAGGTGTTCTGTGTTTTCTCATAGAACAAAAATAAACCAAGCAGGCAGCTAGTGCCTGCATGACACTGATCGAAGACAGACTAGGAAGTATTCTCCATGAGGGAGCCACAGGGGCAGGGTCACATATCCCATGCTTAAAGAATTGTTTTAACTGGTATATGACATACATACACAGTTTTGCTACTCTAAAATGTTCCAAGCAGTTTTCCGCTTGGGGTGCTGGCTCAGTTTTTCTTGCCGTCGTTCTTAGCAAATGATATAATTTATCATGTTAGGACTTGTCCCACACAGCCCTTTCTTTTTGAAAGCTATTCTCTATTTTTATTAGCTTGAGGATTCTAGAGTGAAAGGTTTTTTTTGTTTGTTTGTTTGTTTGTTTCTTTAAAAGTACCTGTATTGTTTCCTCTCTTCTCCTTTTGGGTTTCTAATTATATGTGTATTTGATTGTCTCATGGCTACTGAATGCTCTGGTTTTTTTTCTAGTCTTTTTTTTTTCCCAGTCTTTTTTTCCCCATTTGTGTTTCAGTTTGCGTAATTTCTATTTAATTGTGGTAAAGTTCACTGGTTTTATTTTTCCTCTACTGTGTCTGTCTGCTGATAATCTTCTTAAAGGAAGTCTTGATTTCTTGTCTAATCTTCATATCTCACATTTCTACTGGGTCCTTTTTAATAATAGCTTCCATCTCTTTCCCATCTTTTTACATGTATTGTCTACTGTTTACACAGGGTCCTTTAATAAACTTATCACGTTAAGTTTTGCCTTATTGATTGAATTTTCATTTTAGGGAAGTCTGTTATATTTTAGAAATATAATATCTTTTTAAGATTAGTAAAGTTTTCTCCTTTTTCTTCTTTTAAGGTCCTTTTTTTCCCCCACTTTTGCTTCTTCCTCCTTCCCCCACCCCCTCTCTTTTATTATAGAGGTGCTTTTCATATATCTGGTGGACTTTGGTTTTCTGTTTCTATTTTAGAATGAAATATTACAAGCGGATTTGGAAATTCACGTGCATGACTGGGGCTTTCATCAAGCAATGGCTATCATTTTGTTGGATAACCTTAAATGTCAGCATCTGAATCCATTTCCCAGAGAAGAATTCTCAAATCGTCTGCTGGGAGATTTGGTGGGAACTTGGGCTCCCAATGCTCTGTATGTCCATGCTTTTGTTGTTGCTGTTTGTTTGTTTTTAATGTACTGCTGTGACTTAGTCATCAGCGCCATGCCTCATGTTCCTGAATCCAGAACATCTCTGGTCTTTCTCTCACAAGGTAGACCTGTAGCTTTCTGCTGTGGATGCCTGGCTTTATATTGAGGAAGAGAGATGGAGGTCTAACCATTTCTTTGGTCTTAACCAGTCTTTCTCTTTTTTCGCTTTGCCCCTCAACCCCATTCTTAAAGGTACTTAATGCTTTCCATTCCCCAGTTTCTCCAGCCTCTGTGAATGAACTCACTTCTTTCTCTCTTTCACTTTAGATTTAGCTTTCAGTTTTTGCAGATACACTGAATTTGTTATCATTTATTGATGGATTTTACATCTCTTCAAATATTGACATTTTTCACCTGTTTTTTAATCTTCTCTCCTGTTTATTCTTACACATTTCCCTCCTGTTTCTTCTTACACATTTATGCTTTTTAAAAAAATTATTATTTCTTTGCTGTTATTAGTAAGGAATTTTGGAAGGGATAACAGTGTGAGCGAGTTGCTGTGGCTCACACTTGTAATCTTAGCTACTCAGGAAGCTGAAGCAGGAGGATTGCTTGAGCCCAGGAGTTCAAGGCTATAGGGATATATGATTCAGTCACTGTGCTCCAGCCTGGGCGACAGAGCAAGATCCTATCTCAAATTAATTTGTCGTTTAATGGAAGCCCTGAACTATTTTCTTTTCCTTTTAGAGGCCAGGTACCCTTCTGTGGCCATATGCCTTTGCATTTGCGCTCTGTCCATCCACTGCCTCACCTGATTCTCACTCATTGTTTCAAAATGATCTTAGTTGTAATCTTGCCTCCCCAGCTCCCTGCCATGCCTCTCTTCCCTGTGGTTACCCTCCCCTACTCGTATTGTATTTTATGGTATTTCTCTAGGACAGGGACGGTATAGCTGTTAGATAAGGAGAATGAGGGTAGGTGGACTGTGATAAAAGGTTGGATTTGTTTTTCCCCTGCTTTTCTTTTACAAGATGAGAGAGACTTGAACATGTTTACATTGTATGGGAAGTAGCCACAGAAAAGCTTGGGATTGAAGTTACAGGAGAGATTGAATAATTAACAAAGGCAGAAGGGGATGGGATCTTAATCCTAGGTAAAAGGATTAGCTTTAGGTAAGAGACAGGAGAGACCTGTCTTCATTGTTACAGGGAGGAAGGAAGAAAAGATGGTTGCAATAGCCAGTTTGCTTGTAGGTTTGGTAGCAGAAAGTTGATGAGCTCTCATTTGGTATCTTTTTTTAATTCTCTGTAAAGTAGAAGACAGTTATCTGTCGAGGAGGGCGAGAGATGAAGTGAAGCAGCAAATTACAGGAGACAGAATTTCAACTAGCATTATTCTGGGAAGGCTTCTTGTAGGTAGCTATGTATACTATGGCAGCAAGAAGTCTTACCTAACAACCTGGCAGCAGGCAACAAGAGACAATAAATCTGATATGGTTTGGCTGTGTCTCCACCCAAATCTCATGTTGAACTGTAGCTCCGTAGTTCTCATGTTTTATGGGAGGGACCTGGTGGGAGATAATTGAATCATGGTGGGGGTTGGGGGGTGTCCCATACTGTTCTCCTCATGGTAGTGAGTAAGTCTCACAAGATCTGATGGTTTTATAAGGGGTTTCCCATTTCACTTGATTCTCATTCTCTCTTGCCTACTGCCAGGATTGTGAGGCCTCCCCAGCCATGTGGAACTATGAATCCATTAAACCTCTTTTTCTTTATAAATTGTCCAGTCCCTGGTATATCTTTATCAGCAGTGTGAAAATGGATTAATACACTATCTCATAGCATTTTGCCCTTCTTTAGCCTGAGTTGATGTATTAGTGGTTCTTATATTACAGTTTAGTACAATAATTTATCATCTTACTTACGGCCATGGGTTATTTTCAGTTTATTCTGTTTAAGAATGAAAAGAAGTATAGAGTAGTAAGTGTGTAATTAGTAGCATGCGTATTGTACTTAGCAGGTTACAAATGCTTTAGCCTCTTATCTGGTTTTACCCTCTGTAAGGTAGGTTTTATTATCCCTATGTTTGTGTTTGAGAAAATGAAGGCTTAGTTACAGTTAAGTGGTTTGTCAGAAACACAGAATTAGTAAGGGTTATGGTCTAGGCTTCATCACGTGTTCTCTGACTCTAGATTCTCTTCCATTATATCACACTTCTCATAATTGACATCTAAAAGGGTTTACTGTTGTTTGAAGGCATAATTTTTATTTTTTCTGGATTTCCATGGAACTTCATTTGTGCATAGTTAATTAAGTATTATGGAAGGTCAGACATAATTACTACTTTCTTGTAATTTTGAAAAGATCTAGATTTTTTTATGGCTTATAAAGTAAAAGTTATTTTTCTTACTCCTTTTGCATGATAAGTTCAGACTTTCTAATAGACTTAAGGAGAAAATTATAAGGGAAAATCATATTATTTATCATGTTTGTCAGACTTTTTGAAATAAAAAGAGGCTTCTAAAGTTCATATTCTTGTTTTCCAGTTAGAATTACCACATTTTGTTAGTCTGTGTTTTTCAACAATGTCACAAAACAGTTGGGGAATAAAATTACAGTTGACTAACAGCATTCTCTAATTTTGTAAAAGAAAAGCACATGTATTACATGTACTTTTTCAAGTTCAGAAGACTTTGAATTTAATACCTCCTACACAATTAGTTGTTTTGATAAAATATTGCTAGATTGTAGGCTGCTTAGTTTACAATACATGTTGATTTAGGAAATACTGTTTCTTTATTTCAGTTTTTGTAAATGTAATGCTTATTCAGGGTCCTGATTCTGAAAAAATGCTTACAAATTGAGATATTTTAGAATACTTTAAAGATATATCTATATGTAAAGTGCAGAATTAGCTTTAAAGACATTATTCACATACCATACATATTACTTATTAGAGATATACATGTTAGCCTGCTGTGTAATAATTTACTATATAAAAAACAAAAGTAACTGAATCAACATTTTTCAGCACTGTTTTATTAATAGGGACTTATCAGTAAATCAGTTGTGAATTGATTTTTAAAATATTTTTTAGTTTTCTGTTAAAAACGATTTAAATAATAATCCGTTGTTTTGAAATGATCTAAGGTCCAGAATGATTAGTTATGTTATTCCCATATTTTTTGCAGTTATGCATGTGAAAATTGCTATTTACTGAAGAGAAAGCTTCATCTCAAAAGCTTTGTTAAATTGAGAACTGGGGGTCTTTTCCCATTGATGCTGATAATATTACAGGATACTTTTCAATTGGAAAAGAGTTACTGTGTTGGAAAATTATATGCCACTGTTATATGTTCTATAATCATAAAGAAAATCTGTGTAATTAGAGTCAGGAGTGTCTTATTCTTAATGTTGGAAGGGTGTAAAATACCACTTAATACTTAGGTGGGCATTCAGAGGGTCTCATTTGATTAGAAATGGTTATATATAGATTAGCTTTAAGCTAGTTATGTAATCCATTTTAGTGTCTTGAAAAAGAAAGTAGAAAGGGTACCCGTACTACAGTCAGAAGAAAATTACCACATTGGAAAAGAAGGGAGTTAAGAACAATTCTTTAAATAGGTCTTTTGAGTACACTACAAAGCAAAAGTGATCTTGATTACAGGAAAGGTACTTAGGCATTAAGGGAAATTTTGTGAAAAAAATCTAGAAATGTTATAAGTAAAAATCAGGAAAATATAACTTGTCTTGTAGTCTACTTTATAATTTCCGTTACCATAGTTAACTGTTTTGCTGTCATTTAGATATTAATATATATAATGCACGATGCGTAACAATAGAGTTGTCTCATAGAGACTATTATAAACAATTCTTTTTTGTGATAAAAATGATAGGAATAACATTTTAAATGGTAAGTAATAACTTTAATATGTAGCACTGTGTATAAGACACTCTTGTAATCACTTCATGCGAATTAACTCATTTAACTCTGCAAAGTAAAATATCATTATTATTCCTAATGCATAGATGAGTAAACCAAGACTCAGAGATTAAGTAACATACTGACTAGTAGCAAGAAATTATGACACACTCTATATATACTTTGAAAACTGTATGAAAAAAGCAGGCAGTCAGTTACCTTTCCAGTGTTTTTGTTTTTGTTTTAATTTTTCTACTGTGTAAATGCAGCAATAATAGATTGTATCTTTAGAGAAAAGGTAGTATTTATAAATGGCACAGTGTTTTCTTGTTAACCCATCTGGAGGTCACTGAACTCCATCCATTTTAATGAAGGCTTTATTAGCTAGGCATACTTGATTAAATCAGTGATCAGCTCAACCATCAACCCCTCTCCTCTCCCTGGAGATTGAGGGCTGGAACTGATAGTCCCAACCCTCCAATCATGCTTTGGTCTTTTTGGTCACCAGCCCGGCTCCTGAAGCTGCCTAGGTGCCTCCAGCCACTAGGCATTTCATTAGCATACCAAAGATCCTCTTCACTTCAGAGATTCCAAGGGATTTAGGAGCTGTTTGCCAGGAACCAGGGGATTCTCATATTACAATATTGTAGGTATTCATGACTATTTCATAGTCATGAAACTTCAGATACTGTACTTAATGGACAATTTAAAGATTTTCTACAAGTAGTTTTGATTGCATGTAATTTTCACATTGCCTTTGGATATGGACACCTATAAAAATTGTTCTTCCTTTGTAAGTGTTCAAGTTGCATGTTGGCCTTTGTAAGTGTTCAAGTTGCATGTTGGGGAGTTAATGCTATTACCAGTTGGTGGAATTGGAAAGCAAGGTTGCACAGCAAGTTTTGCTTGTAGTTTATGGAAAAGAAATGCCCCCCAGGTTGCTGTATTGTAAGGAAGGAAGGGCAAGGACCAGCAAATGCTGTTAGTGTGGGAATATATCCTCCCCATACCTGACGCAGCCTTTCATCCCAATGTTGCAGAATATATCTCTTCTGCACAGTTAGGTGTGGGACCCAGTTTCAGCCTTTTGTTTTCTGCTCTAATATCTTGTCCTTTCTTCAGGCAGTTCTTATTTGATATATGCAATTATCTTAAGCCAAATAGGGCTATCAAAACAAAAGTTCATTTCCAGAATAATTTCCAGAATAGGCAAAATACTCTCAGGGCAAAAACACCTTCAGTTCTTTGATTGTTTTTCCTTCAGTTTTGGCCTTACTATCTTGTCAATTTTTTGATGCTTTTACATTGTTTTATAATATAGTTCATCTTCATTTTGTAGTTCTAAATGAAAAGGTTGGAACAAATAGACTGACACTACCCCATTGTAAACAAAAAGCCCTCTTCCCATTTCTTCCTATTCAGTGGAGGAAGTCCACCATCCATTAAAGTACAACTCAAAGAACTTTTTGAACATTTCCTTATAGTTACTCAAGGAGTCTCCCCACTTCTTAGGTGTTCCATTGATAGTCATAACTCTGTTGTTCCACTGTCCACATCCTATTTTTACTCTAATTGCTTATGCCTGTAGCTGCCTCTCAGCTAAAAGTGAAGTCCTTGGAGGCAGGGATCCTGTCTCAGTTATTTTTGTGTCCTTGGTAGCACCAATTTCATGAACTCAATGTAATAGATTCTTAGTACATGTTTTGGTTGAATTGTACTGGATTTTGCTGAAGTAGAATAGAAGGGTTAAGAAGGAAGTTGGCTCTGTTCATTTGGTTTCTCTGTATGAGTTGCAGTATTGTTCTCCCTTTTCTGTTACTCCTTACAGGTTCAGTGGTGATGTTAGATAGCCCTTGACCCATGTGAACTGATGACAGAATAGAGCCACAGCATGTGAAGTGATTTGACCTATAACAATCTGAACCAGTGTTTTGTCCACACCTGTCCTCAGAGGCTATCTAGCTGCTAGATTTCATTTTTAATAATTCAGCTAAGAGTGTGGAACATTTTTCTCTTGAGGTTCTCAATAGCTAGTCTGAAGACATGTTTTTGAGAGCTTTAACTACTGTTCCAGAAGAGAATGTTGGAATCAGGAAGAATAAGCATATTAGGTAGTTAAAGGAAAATATCTGAAAAAGAAAATAGAGAATATAAGCATGTAATTTTCAGTTTACTAAAGAATACTGTTTTTAGGAATAATAGTCATGAAAATTATAAGGGAAAAGAGTTTTTGAAAAGCCTTTGTTGACACAGTTTAATGCATCTTTTAGTTTAGACATGATTGCTTCACAATCAGTGATTTTTGCACACAATCTTATAATTTTTAAAGGGTTTTAAACATATATCACAAATTATTCTAGATTCTTTATATGAGGTTTTTAGAAAGTAAATATTAAAAGTAACTTCAAGTGGTGAAGCATTCAATTGGAGCAATTTATTATTACATAATATAAAAGGCCTAAAAAGCTGGTTATTCCAACAATGTTTTGTCTGAGCCATGATCTTCCCAGATACATAAGTAGATTTTAGAATCTACTCTTACAGTGACCTTTTTGCTTGTACACCTCCCTTAAACTTTGGTGACTCTCTAGATGTCCCTGTTTAGTGAATTTCATCTTATGCATGTACTACAGTAATGTGTCACAAAAGCATTTGATATAAATTATATATTAGATGATATTTGTTGGTTTGTTTTGTGTTAAACTGTATGAAGATATTAGAAATGTAAAAATTCAGTCACTTACTTGGAGGCCATATGATTGCCTCCAATCCCCATGGGGCTTAAGTAAGATAAATATTGTAAATTAAATTACCATTTAAAGAGTTGTTTCTTTTCTAAGTTAACTAAACTAACACAAAGATCACTAAAAATATAAGGCTTCTTGAATGTTCTTTTTTCCCTCCCTCTTTTGACAAGATTGTGAAAAGGTGACAGTAATAATGTAATATTAATAAGGCCTACTCCTGGGGAGGAAGCAGAATAAGATGGCCAAGTAGAAGCCTCCAGTGATCATCCCTTCTGCAGGAACATCAAATTAGACAACTATATTAAGAAAGGAGGCCTGGAGTAGGATAGGAAGGACAGTCTTTAATCACCTACACCATCCCTCCCTCATCCCTCTACAGTGGCACGTGGCATGGAAAGAGAATCCATGTGCTCAGGGAAGGGAGAGCACCATGCTTGTAGGATGTTGCATTCACAGTGCTGCTGTGTCACAGTGGAAAGCAGGCAGAATTCAGCCAGCACCCACAAAGAGAGCATTTAGACCAGCCCTAGATGGTAAGTTGTCCATCCCAGAGGTCTGAACCTGAGTTCCAGCAAGCCCTCCACCATGAGCTAAAGTCATCTGGGGTTATAAATTAACTTGAAAGGCAGTCTAGGCCACACGGATTCTAATTCCTGGACAGGTGTTATGCTGGGCTCAGAGTCAGTTCACTTGGGGTGCACATGACTTGATGAGACACCAGCTAGGGTGACCAAGGTAGTACTTGCATCAACCTTCCCCCAACCCTAGGCAGCACAGCTAAAACTCTGGGAGAGACTCCTTCCTTCTGCTTGAGGTAAAGATAGTAGAGAGTAAAGACAACTGTGTCTTGCAACTTGGATACCAGCTTAGCCACAGTAGAATAGGATATCAGGCAGAGTCCTGAGCCAGCACCCCCATTCTAGGCTCTGTCTCCTGGATGACATTTCTAGACATACCCTGGGCCAGAGGGGAACCTTCTGCTTTGAAGGGAAGGACACAGTTCTAGCAGAATTCATTACTTACTGACTAAAAAAACCTTCGATTTTGACATCACTTGTACCCAGGCAGTACTTGCCGGGGGCCGTGGGTAAGACTCAGGGCTGTGCTGGCTTTAGATGTGACCCAGCGCATTCCCAGCTATGGTGGCCATGGAGAGAGATTCCTGCTGAGGAAAGGAGAAAGAAGAGTAAAGGGACTTTGTTTTTCACCTTGGATACCAGCATGGCTACAGTGGGGTAGAACACCAAGTGGGTTCCTGGCATACCCAGTTCCAGACTGGCTCCTGAACAGCATCTTTGGACCTTCCCTGGGCCAGAGGGAGCCCACTGCCCTAGAGAGACTCAGGGCTGGCAGCATTCACCACAAGCTGACTGAAGAGTCTTTAGACCTTGAATGAACATCAGTGGTAGCCAGGCAGTACTTGCTGCAGGCCTGGAGTGGTGGTAACCATAGGGGAGAAACTCCTTCTGCATGAGGAAAAGAGAGGAAAAAGTGGGACATTGTCTTGTGGTTTGGGTGCCAGCTCAGCCACTGTAGAATAGAGCACCAGGTAGACTATGATTCCAACTCCAAGTCCTGGCTCCCAGCTAGCATCTCTGGGTTTGCCCAGGGCCAGGGGGAGCTCACTGCCTTAAAGGGAAGGACTCAAGCTTGGCTGAATTCAACACCTGGTAGTTATAGAGCCCTGGGACCTTGAGTGAACATAGATAGGTAGCCAGGTAGTGGTCACAGTGGGCTTTGAGCAAACCCAGTGTGGTGGTGACTTCAAATCTGAACCACCACAGTTTCAGTGGTGATGACCACATAGGTGCTTGCGTTACCTCTTCCCCAGCTCCAGGCAGCTCAGCAAAGAGAGAGAGAGAGAGAAAGAGAGAGAGATGGAGGAGGAGAGGGAGAGGGAGGGAGAGAGACAGAGTACAAAAGCCTGCCTAGTAATCCAGGGAATTCTCCCAGATCTTACACAAGATCACCAAGGCAGTAACTACAAGTCTGTAAGAGCCACATTACTGAGGTTGGGATGCCCTCTAAATGAAGATATAGAGGCAGTGACCAAAGAGTTAGATTACAACACACAAGTTTCTCTGAATAATTGGAATGCCTTCCCAAGAAGGACAGACACTTGGAATGCCTTCCCAAGAAGGACAAACAACCACAGACTACGAAGACTACAATAAATACTGTACCTAATTCTTCAATGCCCAGGCACCAGTGAACATCCACAAGTATCAAGACCATCCAGGAAAACATAACCTCACCAAACAAACTAAATAAGGCAACAGTGGCCAATCCTGGAGAGAGAGAGAGAGAGAGAGATATGACCTTATAAATAGAGAATTCAAAATAGGTGTTCTGAGGAAGCTCAGTGAAATTCAAGATAACACAGAGAAACATTTCAAAATCCTATCAAATAAATTTAAGAAAGAGATTGAAATAATTAAAATGAATCAAGAAGAAATTTTGGAGCTGACAAATGCAATTAATATCCTGAAGAATTCATCAGCATATCCTAACAGCAGAATTGATCAAGCAGAATAAAGAATTAGAGAGCTTGAAGACAGGCTCCTTGAAAATACACAGTCACAAGGGACAAAAGAAAGAAGAATAAAAAAAGAAGGAAGCATGCCTACAACACCTAGAAAGTAACCTCAGTAGGGAAAATCTAAGAATTATTGAACTTAAAGTGGAGGTAGAGAGAGAAGTAGAAAGTTTATTCAGAGGGTTAATAACAGAGAACTTCTTAAACCTGGAGAAAGATACTAATATTCAAGTACAAGAAGGTTATAGAAAACCAAGCAGATTTAACCCAAATAAGACTACCTCAAGATATTTAATAATCAAACTCTCAAAGTTCAAAGATAAAGAGAGGATCCTAAAAGCAGCAAGAGAAAATAATCAAATAGCATGCAAAGGAGCTCTAATATATCTGGCAGCAGACTTCCCAGTAGAAACCTTACAGGCCAGGAAAGAGTGGCATGACATATTTCAAGTGCTGACAGGAAAAAAAAAAACTTATTCTAGAATAGTATATCCAGCGAAAATATCCTTCACATATGAAGGAGAAATAAAAGACTTTCCCAAACACAAGCTAAGGGAGGTCATCAACAACAGACCTGTCCTACAAGAATACTAGAGAGAGTTCTTCCATCTGAAAGAAAAGTACATTAATAAGCAGTAAGAAACCATCTGAAGGTACAGAATTCACTGGTAACAGTAAGTAAACAGAAAAACTCAGACTATTATAACATGGTAATTGAGGTATGTAAGTTACTTGTATCCTGAGAAGAAAGAGTAAAAGATGAACCTATAAAAAGTAATTGCGCCGGGCGCGGTGGCTCAAGCCTGTAATCCCAGCACTTTGGGAGGCCGAGGCGGGTGGATCACGAGGTCGAGAGATCGAGACCATCCTGGTCAACATGGTGAAACCCCGTCTCTACTAAAAATACAAAAAATGAGCTGGGCGTGGTGGCACATGCCTGTAATCCCAGCTACTCAGGAGGCTGAGGCAGGAGAATTGCCTGAACCCAGGAGGCGGAGGTTGCAGTGAGCCGAGATCGCGCCATTGCACTCCAGCCTGGGTAACAAGAGCGAAACTCCATCTCAAAAAAAAAAAAAAAAAAAAAAAGTAATTGCAACAATAACTTTTCAAGACCTAGACAGTATAATAAGATATAAAACAGAAACAATAAACACCTGAAAAGTGGGGGGACAAGAGCACATAAATGTCTTCTTTTGAAAAGTGCCTGTTCATATCCTTTACCCACTTTTTGATGGGGTTGTTTATTTTTTTCTTGTAAATTTGTTTTAGTTTTTTATAGATTCTGCATATTAGCCCTTTGTCAGATGGGTAGATTGCAAACATTTTTTCCCATTCTATTGGTTGCCAGTTCACTCTAATTGTTTCTTTACTATGCAGAAGCTCTGGAGTTTAATTAGATCCCGTTTGTCTATTTTGGCTTTTGTTGCCAATGCTTTTGGTGTTTTAGTCATGAAGTCCTTACCTATGCCTATGTCCTGAATGGTTTTGCCTAGGTTTTCTTCTAGGGATTTTATGGTGTTAGGTCTTATTAAGTCTTTATTCCATCTGGAGTTAATTTTAGTGCAAGGTGTCAGGAAGGGGTCCAGTTTCTGCCTTCTGCACATGGCTAGCCAGTTTCACCAACACCGTTTATTAAACAGAGACTCCTTTCCCCATTGCTTGTTTTTGTCAGGTTTGTCAAAGAACAGATGGTTGTAGATGTGTGGCGTTGCCTCTGAGGCCTCTGTTCTGTTCCATTGGTCTATATCTCTGTTTTGGTACCAGTGCTGTGCTGTTTTGATTACTGTAGCCTTCTAGTATAGTGAAGCCAGGTAGGGTGATACCTCCAACTTTGTTCTTTTTGCTTAGAATTGACTTGGCTCTTCGGGCACTCTTTTGGTTCCATATGAAGTTTAAGGTGGTTTTTTCCAGTTCTGTGAAGAGGGTCATAAGTAGCTTGATGAGGATAGCATTGAATCTATAAATTACTTTGGGCAGTATGGCCATTTTCACGATACTGATTCTTCCTAACTGTGAGCATGGAATGTTTTTTATCTGTTTGTGTCCTCTCTTATCTCCTTGAGCAGTGGTTTGTAGTTCTCCTTGAAGATGGCCTTTACATCCTTTGTTAGTTGTATTCCTAGGTATTTTATTCTCTTTGTGGCAATTGTGGATGGCAGTCCATTCTTGATTTGGCTCTCTGTTAGTCTGTTATTGGTGTATAGAAATGCTTGTGATTTCTGCCCATTGATTTTATATCCTGAGACTTTGGTGAAGTTACTTATCAGTTTCAAGAGACTTTGGGCTGAGACAATGGGGTCTTCTAAATATACAATCATGTCGTCTGCAAATAGAGACAATTTGACATCCTCCTTTTCTAACCGAATACTCTTTATTTCTTTTTCATGCCTGATTCCTCTGGCTAGAACTTCCAATACTGTATTAAATAGGAGTGGTGAGAGAGGGCATCTTTGTCTAGTGCCAGATTTCAAAGGGAATGCTTCTAGTTTTTGCCCATTCAGTATGATATTGGCTGTGGGTTTGTTGTAAATAGCTTTTAATATTTTGAGATCCGTTCCATCAATACTTAGTTTTTTGAGAGTTTTTAGAATAAAGGGCTGTTGAATTTAGTCAAAGGCATTCTCTGCATCTGTTGAAATGATCCTGTGGTTTTTGTCTTTGGTTCTGTTTATGTGGTGAATTACATTTATTGACTTGCATAAGTTGAACCAGCCTTGCATACCTGGGATCAAGCCTACTTGATCATGATTTAAGCTTTTTGATGTGCTGTTGCAATCGGTTTGCCAGTATTTTACTGAAGATTTTTGCATCTATGTTCATCCTGGATATTGGCCTGAAGTTTTCTTTTCTTGTTGAGTCTCTGCCAGCTTTTGATATCAGGATGATGTTGGTCTCATAAAACGATTTGGGAAGGATTCCCTCTTTTTGGATTGTTTGGAATAGTTTCAGAAGGAGTGGTACCAGCTCCTCTTTGTAGATCCGATAGAATTCAGCTGTGAAACCCATCTGGACCTGGACTTTTTTTCGTTGGTAAGCTATTAATTGCTACCTCAACTTCAGCCCTTGTTATTGGTCTATTCAGGGTTTCAACTTCTTCCTGGTTTAGTCTTGGGAGGGTGCAAGTGTCTATAAATTTATCCATTTCTTCCAGGTTTACTGGTTTATGTGCACAGAGTTGTTTGTAGTAATCGCTGATGGTAGTTTGTATTTCTGTGGAATCAGTGGTGATATCCCCTTTATCATTTTTTATTGTATCTGTTTGATTCTTTCTCTGTGTCTCTCTCTCTCTCTCTCTCTCTCTCTCTCTCTCTCTCTCTCTTTGTTTTTTTAGATTAATCTGGCTAGTGGCCCATTTTGTTGATCTTTTCAAAAAACCAGATCCTGGATTTACTGATTTTTTTTTGAAGGGTTTTTTTTTTGTGTCTCTGTCTTTTTCAGTTCTGCTCTTATCTTAGTTATTTCTTGCCTTCTGCTAGATTTTGAGTTTTTTTGATCTTGCTTCTCTCGCTCTTTCAATTTTGATGATAAGGTGTCGATTTTAGATCTTTCCTTACTTCTCTTGTGCGCATTTATTGCTATAAATTTCCCTGTAGACCAGGCGTCCCCAAACTTTTTACACAGGGGGCCAGTTCACTGTCCCTCAGACCGTTGGAAGGCCGCCACATACTGTGCTCCTCTCACTGACCACCAATGAAAGAGGTGCCCCTTCCTGAAGTGCGACAGGGGGCTGGATAAATGGCCTCCGGGCCGCATGTGGCCGGCGGGCCGTAGTTTGGGGACACTTGCTCTAGACACTACTTTAAATGTGTCCCAGAGATTCTGCTACATTGTTTCTTTGTTCTCATTGGTTTCACAGAACATCTTTATTCCTGCCTTCATTTCATTGTTTATCCAGTCAACATTCAAGAGCCAGTTGTTCAGTTTCCATGAAGTTGTGCAGTTCTGAGTTAGTTTCTTAATCTTGAGTTCTAATTTGATTGCATTGTGCTCTGAGAGACTGTTTGTTATGATTTCTGTTTTTTTGCACTTGCTGAGGAGTGATTTACTTCCACTTATGTGATCAGTTTTAGAGTAGGTGTGATGTGGTTTTGAGAAGAATGTATATTCTGTGGAGTTGGGGTGGAGAGTTCTGTAAATGTCTGTTTGGTGTGCTTGGTCCAGATATGAGTTCAAGTCCTGGATATCCTTGTTAATTTTCTGTCTTGTTGATCTGTCTAATATTGACAGTGGAGTTGTAAAGTCTCCCACTATTATTGTGTGAGAGTCTAAGTCTCTTTGTATGTTGTTAAGAACTTGCTTTATGTGTCTGGGTGCTCCTGTATTGCGTGTGTATATATTTAGGATCATTAGCTCTTCTTGTTGCATTGATCCTTTTACCATCATGTAATGCCCTTCTTTGTCTGTTCTGATCTTTGTTGGTTTACAGTCTATTTTATCAGAGACTAGGATTGCAACTCCTGCTTTTTTTTTGCACTCCATTTCCTTTGTAAATTCTTCCTCCTTCCCTTTATTTTGAGCCTATGTGTGCTCTTGCACATGAGATGGGTTTCCTGGATACAGCACACCAATGGGTTTTGACTTTTTATCCAATTAGCCAGTCTGTGTCTTTAGAGTGGGGCATTTAGCCCATTTACATTTAAGGTTAATATTGTTATGTGTGAATTTGATCCTGCCATTTTGATTCTAGCTGGTTGTTTTGCCCATTAGTTGATGCAGTTTCTTCATTGTGTTGATGCTCTTTACCATTTGGTAGGTTTTTGAAGTAGCTGGTACTGGTTGTTCCTTTCTATGTTCAGTGCTTCTTTCAGGAGCTCTGGTAAGGCAGGCCTGGTGGTGATGAAATCTCTCAGCAATTGCTTGTTCATAAAGGATTTTATTTCTCCTTTGCTTATGAAGCTTAATTTGGCTGGATATGAAATTCTAGATTGAAAGTTCCTTCCTTTAAGGATGTTGAATATTGGTCCCCACTCTCTTCTGGCTTGTAGGGTTTCTGCTGAGAAATCTGCTGTGAGTCTGATGCGCTTCCCTTCGTGGGTAACCTGACCTTTCTCTCTGGCTGCCCTTTCTATTTTTTCCTTCATTTCAACCCTGGTGAATCTGTTGATTATGTGCCTTGGGGTTGCTCTTCTTGAGGAATATCTTTGTGGTGTTCTTTGTATTTCCTGGAATTGAATATTGACCTGCCTTGCTAGATTGGGGAAGTTCTCTTAGGTAATATCCTGAAGAGTGTTTTCCAGCCTGGATTTATTCTCTCTGTCACATTCAGGTACACCTATTAAACATAGATTAGGTCTTTTTCACATAATCCCATATTTCTCAGAGGCTTTGTTCATTTCTTTTTACTCTTTTTTTCTTCTAATCTTGCCTTCTCATTTTATTTCATTGAGTTGATCTTCAGTTTCTGATATCTTTACTTCTGTTTGATTGATTCAGCTATTGAAACTGGTATATGCTTTGCGAAGTTCTCGTGTTGTGTTTTTCAGCTCCTTCAATTCATTTATATTCTTCTCTAAGCTGTTTATTCTCATTAGCATGTTGTCAAATCCTTTTTCACAGTTCTTAGTTTATTTATATTGGGTTAGGACATGTTCTTTTAGCTCAGAGGAGTTTGTTATTACCCACTTTCTGAAGCCTGTTTGTGTCAATTCATCAGATTCATTCTCCATTCAGCTTTGTTCCCTTGCTCGTGAGGAGTTGTGATCCCTTGGAGGAGGAGAGGCATTCTTGTTTTGGGTGTTTTCATTCTTTTTACACTGGATTCTTCCATCTTTGTGTATTTATGTACCTGTGGTCTTTGTCCTTTTTTTTGATGATGAAGTTATTTCTTTCTGTTTTTTAGTTTTCCTTCTAACAGTCAGGCCCGACTGCTGGAGGTGCAGTCCATACCCTACTTGCCTGGGGATCACCTGCAGTGGCTGCAGAATAGTAAGGGTTGTTGCCATTTTCTTCTTCTGTTATCTTTGTCCCAGAAGGATACCTGCCAGATGTCAGCCTGAGCTCTCCTTCATGCGGTGTCTTTTTGGATATACAGGGGTCAGGAGCTGCTTTAGGAGACAGTCTGTCCCTTATAGGAGCCGAAGTGCTGAGCTGTGAGCTCCATTGTTCTGTTTAGAGCTTCTGGGCAGGTACATTTAAGTCTGCTGCAGCAGAACTCATAACTGCCTTTTTTTCCTAAGTGCTCTGTCCTGGGAAGGTGGGCTTTATTTATAAGTTCCTCAACTGCTATTTCCTTTTTTCAGAGATGCCCTGCCCAGCGAGGAGGTAGCCTAGTCACAGTCTGCCAGCAGAGGCACTGCTGAGCTGCCGTGGGCTCTGCCCGGCTGCTGTGAGAACTTCCTTGTGGTTTTGTTTATAGAGGTATGGTTAGAACTGCCTCAATAATGGCAGTCTGCCTCAATAATGGCGAACTGCCTCTGTAATGGCAGACTGCCTCATTAATGGCAGACTGCCTTGGTAATGGTGGGCTGCCTCAGTAATGGTGGACTGTCTCGGTAGTGGTGGACTGCCTTGGTAATGGCGGACGCCCTTCCCCCGACAGAGGTGAAGTGTCCTGGGTCCAGCTGTGCTTGCTGTGAAATTCTCAATCCAGAGCATTTCAGATTGCAGGCCTTTGTAGGGGTGGGACCCACCAAACCGGATCACCTGGCTTCCTCTTTTAGCCCCCTTTATTTTCAGTTCAATGGGCAACTCTGTCTCCCAGGCTTTCCAGGTGCCAGTTGCAACAGCCGCACAGATTTGTGTCAGTTTTTGTGCAGAGACCCGCTGTGCCGGCTGAAACAGCCATACTGGAAACTTGTGGTGCTTTTCCATCCAGGAATCTCCTGGTCTGTGGGCAGTAAAAACTCATTTGGAAATGCGATAATCACTTACCCTCTGTGTTCTCGCTGAGAACTGCACTCCAGAGCAGTTCATAATTGGCCATCTTCTACTATCTTATCAGTTCCTTTTTTTTACTATTGTGAATAGTGCTGTAATGAACATACACATCCATGTTCCATGTGTCTTTGTTGTAGAAGGATTTATAATCCCTTAGGATTTATACATATAAGGATTTATAATCCATTATACCCAATAATAGGATATTCCCAATAATGGGATATACCCAATAATGGGATTGCTGGGTCGAATGGTACTTCTGTTTTAAGTTCTTTAAGGAACCACCAAACTGCTTTCCACACTGACTGAACTCATTTGTACTCCCACTAGAAGTATATAAGTGTTCCCTTTTATCTGTAGCCTCGCCAACATTGTTTTTTTAATTTTTAAAAGATAGTCATTCTAACTATACACCACTTTATTTTATTTTATTTTATTTTATTTATTTTATTTTTTTTTTGAGACGGAGTTTCGCTCTTGTTACCCAGGCTGGAGTGCAATGGCGCGATCACGTCTCACCGCAACCTCCACCTCCTGGGCTCAGGCAATTCTCCTGCCTCAGCCTCCTAAGTAACTGGGATTACAGGCACGTGCCACCACGCCCAGCTAGTTTTTTGTATTTTTAGTAGAGACGGGGTTTCACCATGTTGACCAGGATGGTCTCGATCTCTTGATCTCATGATCCACCCGCCTGGGCCTCCCAAAGTGCTGGGATTACAGGCTTGGGCCACCGCGCCTGGCCACTATACACCACTTTTAAAGATCTTAAATGGGGTATATAGTCAGCCATGTAAAAAATTAAAAGCTAAAAATTTAAATTTTGTTCAAAATATATTTACTCATACTGTGTCATTTGATTTTTACAAAACATTGTGAAGTGTGTGGTCATATTTTTAACTCATTGTCTGAATATTAACTGTCTTTTATGTGTCAGGCACTGTGATAGGTGCTATGGATTTAATGGTGAATGTGGACAAAGGTCCTTGTTCTCATGAGTAGCTTATAGTTTAGCTAACAGTCTTTTCATTTTTCTTTTCTTTTTTTTTTTTTTTTTTTTTGTTGTTGTTGTTTTAATTGTACTTTAGGTTCTGGGGTACATGTGCAGATCATGCAGGGTTGTTGCCATTTTTCAAATAAGGAAATTTTATGCAGTTGAATAACTTTTCTAGGGTCACAAGATTTGTAATAACAGAACCAGAATCAAAACTTAGTTTTTAATATTTTAAAAATCAGTTTTGCTCCAGTTATCTCTTGTATCTTTAATTTTCCCTTTCCGTTAGTTTTTTCCAGTCATCCAATAAAGTTTCTTCAAAAAAATTCTTCATTGACCTTGGTTCTTAGAACTGTCACTCCTTTCTTCTTGCCAAACATTACTTGACTCCTATCCATTGGCTTCTCAGCCCACTCTCTTTCACCACTGTCAGTCTTTTAAACAGTGACTACTAAAGTGGCCAGTGTTCCTTATTTGCCAAACATAGTGGATTTATTGTGTCATCTGATACTGTCATAAGTCTTGAACCTTGCAACTTCTTCCTCTCTGGGTAGGAGCCTGTCTTTCCTGATTATCTTCTTGCCTGTCTGACCACTGCTCTGTTTTCTTTTCCAGCATCTATTCCTCCATGTGATATAAATGTCACTGTCTTCAGAGTTTATTTGATCCTCTTCACTTACAACCAAATCAAGGATTCTTCATCTGAGGCTCAGGGGACTTCAGAGGTCTGTTAACCCCTCAATTATATGCAAATTTTTGTCAGATTCTTAGAGGAGTTCATCACTCAAAAAAGTTGAGACGGACTGCTCTCTGTGTATTCCTTTAAGCTTTATCTGCTGCATAAGTGACTTCCAAATTTATGCGCCCTGCTTCATACGTTTCCCTTTTCTGACTCCTGCCTTTGATCTTCAGCAGCTTTAGCACAGTAGTTTTTTTATTGCCAGTCTCCTTATCTATCCTCTTACCCATTCCATCCTATTAGATGTTAATGTCTTTGTCTTTGAAACAAAAATATGATTATGTCCCTATCATGATAATAATGTGGAGTTTTAATTAGGGGCAAATCCACATTTCTTAGCATACTAAAAAACTCCCTATGATCTGACCCCAGTCTAGCTTTTCAACTTCATCTCCCTTACTTTTCCCTGTCCAGCCATTCTTTCACTCATTCTCAGTCTGACTTACAGTTCTCCTTTTTATAACTCTAATACCCATTTTAGTACTTTCTTGTTTTATATTTGCTACTATATTTGCTCGTTCTCTCTCCCTGGAATATCCTTTCCTTCCCAATCCTCCACAGTTTCTCCATAGCCAACTCTTACGCATCCTTCAAAACCTAGTCAAATACCACCTTTGTAATAAAACCTTCCCTGACTTACTCCAAGTGAACATCTTTTTCATGCTCCTATCTTATTCATCTTTCCCAATGCATCATAATAAATTGTTGTCATGCTTTTTTTTTTTTTTTACCACTAGGACAGGGATCAAGGAGAGTGATCTCTGTTTATCTATCATGGTATCTCCATCAGTCGGCACAATATCTGGCTTGTTGTAAGGTGGTAAATAAGTATTTTTTGATGGATAAACGTATTTTTAGGATGCCAGTCTTACATGTGGGTTATATTTTCTCTAAATCACAAAACCTTAAAAGTTTAAAAAGTTTTAAAAAGCATGTTTCATTTATTAACTTGTGTAAAAGATAAATGAATTGTTTACTGCTTCTTTAGGCAATATTTTACTAAGCAATAGGTGGCAGTAGTGTGTTGTACTTGGCTTTGCCTTTGTGATTTTTTTTTTTTTTTTTTTTTTTTTTTTTGGCTTTCATAATCTTAAGGTGGTATCAAAGTGTAAAGGACACACTTGCAGTACTCTGTTACCTAACTTTTTGTAACATGATCTTATTTTAAGCAAGTGAGCATCTCTTAGAAAATAAAGCAAACCAAAACAATAACAAAACACAGTCAATGTCAGTCAATGTATATCTCTCTCTTGCCTGTCTAAACTATATTCAGATTCAGTAGAGAATTGTAGACTGCATGGTCTTACAGCACTTCCTCACCAACTGTTTAATGGTTGCTTCATAATCACAGTGATTTGCAATAATGAAAACCAAAAATTAACTCAGAGAATATGTGTTTCTTGATATGCTAAGAAGCCTACTTAGGCCTTTATCTAAAAAATAGTATATTAAGTTCATTGACTTTAACTACAGTTATTAAATGCTTTGTTTTCTTCTTTTCTTCTTTTTTTTTTTTCTGTCGGTATTGAGGTCACCTATCTTGTTTACTGAGCTTCATTAGGTGATGTTCTTTCATCATTAGGTAGTTAGAATTAAGGATTGTTACAACTTCTCCTGTCTTACACATGTAATCCCATTGTTAATTTTGAACACCTATATATGAGAATGTTACATACCTGTATACATATTTATGTGGGCATATAGTTCATTTCAGTTGTTATTTTCTATAGCTTATAATATTAAATCAGTTAAAGTTTTATTTAAAAAACAGTTGTACATTTTAGGTCCACAGAAGGTTTTCTGCAGATAAAAGAAATAGATAACTTTTATAGGAAACAGTTTCAGCATTGATTCACATAAGAGATAGGTAAAAATAATCATATCTTCTTTACTGTTTTTTTCCTATCTCAGGAGTAAAGCACTAAAGGGAATTCAAAGCCACTGTACTAGTATCATTAATATGGCAGAATGATCAATTAATAGAATAAAAACATGAAAGCATTGACAGAACATACTACTTAATTAGTAGTACCTGATGGCCTTGGTGGCCACAGCAAGAGCTCTGAGTTGTAGGAGAGCCCCTCTGTAGGATCTTTGTTGTGTGTGCATTGCCACTCTTATTTAGCAGGGATGACTTTAGTTTGACATCAGTTTCTTGAGTCCTTAACTCTGTATACAAAAAACTTTTCCCTGAACCCAGAGAATAGGTGAAGTCAGCAAATACCCTCCCTCCTGTTAATTGTCATTGGGGGAAATTGGAGATAAAGTTTCGATATCAGAATTCTCTCTGTAGCTCATGTTGAATATATCATCGAAGACTTTGTTGATTTGATTTGGGGGAATGGAGATGTCTGGGCTTATACTTATATTGGCTACTACATAACCCACTGCACAAGATTTAAAATTGTTTTCATATCTTATGTGCAATCATACAGGAACAGGGATTATGCTACACTTGCATATATTCGAAAGAGAAAAAAGTCAGGTTACTAACAAAAGGAATTGGTGCAAGATTTGCAAGATTCTATTTTAGAGTTTGTAAATCTCACAGTTTAAGGTATATTATAGAGGTTTTTTTTTTTTTTTTTTTTTTTTTGAGACGGAGTTTCGCTCTTGTTACCCAGGCTGGAGTGCAATGGCGCGATCTCGACTCACCGCAACCTCCGCCCCCTGGGTTCAAGCAATTCTCCTGCCTCAACCTCCTGAGTAGCTGGGATTACAGGCACGCGCCACCATGCCCAGCTAATTTTTAGTGTTTTTAGTAGAGACGGGGTTTCATCATGTTGACCAGGATGGTCTCGATCTCTTGACCTCGTGATCCACCCGCCTCCCAAAGTGCTGGAATTGCAGGCTTGAGCCACCGCACCCGGCCCATAGAGGTTTTAAAAAAAGATTTTGCCATAAATTGCCATGGATTCAATAATTCAACCACGTATCTTAACGTTTTACATTTCTTTATCTTTATTTTGGTGAATTCAGTTTCTGCAGATCTATCTCTTAATTCTTTTTTTAAAGGTTTTCTTTTCTTTTTCTTTTTTACTTTAAGTTCCAGGATACATGTGCAGAACCTGCAGATTTGTTACATAGGTATACATGTGTTGTGGTGGTTTGCTGCACCTATCAACTCATCATCTAGGTTTTAAGCCCTTCATGCATTAGATATTTGTCCTGATCCTCTCCCTCCCCTTGTCTCCCACCCCTCGTCAGGCCTTGGTATGTATTGCTCCCCTTGCTGTGTCCCTGTGTTCTCATTGTTCAACTCCCATTTATAAGTGAGAACATGTGATGTTTGGTATTCTCTTCCTGTGTTAGTTTCCTGAGAATGATGGCTTCCAGCTTCATCTATGTCCCTGCAAGGGACGTGATCTTGTCCTTTTTTATGGCTACATAGTATTTCTTGGTGTATATGTGCCACATTTTCTTTATCCAGTCTATCATTGATGGGCATTTGGGTTGGTTCCAAGTCTTTGCTGTTGTAATTGTGCTACATAAACATATGTGTGCATGTGTGTTTATAGCATGCAATTTATAATCTGTTGGGCATGTGTCCAGTAATGAGATTGCTGGGTCAAATGGTATTTCTGGTTCTAGGTCCTTGAGGAATTACCACACTTTTTTCTACAATGTTTCTCTGATTGTTCAGAGAATTAGAAAAAAAAAAAAAAAACTACTTTAAATTTTGTTTGGAACCAAAAAAGAGCCTATATAGCCAAGGCAATCCTAAGCAAAAAGAACAAATCTGGAGGTATCATGCTACCTGACTTCAAACTATACTACAAGGCTACTGTATCCAAAACAGCATGGATCTAGTACCAAAATAGATATATAGGCCAATGGAACAGAACAGAGGCCTCAGAAATAACACCACAGATCTACAACCATCTGATCTTTGACAAACCTGACAAAAACAAGCAATGGGGAAAGGATTTCCTGTTTAATAAATGGTGCTGGGAAAACTGGCTAGCCATATACAAAAACCTAAAACTGGACCCCTTCCTTACATCTTACACAAGAGTTAACTCAAGATGAATTAAAGACTTAACTGTAAAACCCAAAACCATAAAAACCCTTGAAGAAACCCTAGACAATACCAGTCAGGACATAGGCATGGGCAACGACTTCATAACTAAAACACCAAAAGCAATGGCAACAAAAGCCAAAACAGACAAGTGGGATCTAATTATACTAAAGAGCTACTGCACAGCAAAAGAAACTATCATCAGAATGAACAGGCAACCTACAGAATGGGAGAAAATTTTTGCAATCTACCCATCTGACAAAGGGCTAATATCCAGAATCTACAAGGAACTTAAACAAATTTACAAGAAAAAATGAACAGCCCCATCAAAAAGTGGACAAAGGATGTGAACAGACACTTCTCAAAAGAAGATATTTATGCAGCCAAGAAACATATGAAGAAAAGCTCATCATCATTGGTCATTAGAGAAATGCAAATCAAAACCATAGGATACCATCTCACACCAGTCAGAATGGCAATTATGAAAAAGTCAGGAAACAATAGATGCTGGTGAGGCTGAGGACAAGTAGGAATGCTTCTGTACTGTTGGTGTGATTGTAAATTAGTTATCTGAATTCTTTATTTGAAAAACACCAATACTGGCGGGGGTGGGGGGAGGGGAGGTGGGGAACATTAAAAAAAAAAAAAAAAAAGAAAGAAAAACACCAATAGCTACCTCAAATATTGCACAGCTTTTTTGTCTTTCGTTGTTCTTTAGTCTCTTTTCTCTCTTTTTCAACACACTATCCTTCTGTTTCCTTTCTTCCTCCTTCTCTTCTATTTTCTTATTCCCTTTCTCCTGCTGTCTCCCCTTTCTTCACTACCTTCTCCTCTTCCCCTTCCTCTGCCTGCCTCTCCCACCTTCCTGCTTCCCTCTCTTTCTCACTTCCCCCTCTGTTCTTCTCTCTCTTGCTCCTGCTTCTTAGAGCTACCAGAAATCTCAGAATTAATCTCCCAGTTTTTTCTCAAAGGCAGTCAGTGATATAGTGATATTTGGCAAAAGTTTTAAAAAACATGTTCAGAAGACCAAGAGGTCTATTTAAAAATGTTAATGGTATTAAAATGGTTCTTCTGGAGAATGGAGGCAATCCTTAGAGATTTGGGTGTACATTTCTTCATATTGTTCTGTCAGTGTGTCTGGCCACATAATCACACTGAACCATCACTTTAAGGCTCTCTCTGAGAACCAAGAGGCTATCTATGTTAAATGTAAGATTCCGTTACAGGATTATTCACAAAGATTCTATAGTAAGGGCTGCTATTACATTATGGAGCCAAATTGTGAGCTGTAGGAAAGCATACTGTTTTTGACTGCATGTAGTCTTGTGTCACTTCAAGATTAAGAAATGTGTTGTTAGGCAATTTCATCCTGTGAGAACATCACAGAGTGTACTTACATAAGCCATCCACATATAAATGGTGTAGCCTGCTACACATTAGCCTTTATGGTATAGCCTTTTACTCCTAGGCTACAAACCTATACAATATGTTACTATACTGAAGATTATATGCAGTTGTAATGTAGTAGTATTTGTGTATCTAAATGTAACCATAGAATAGATATAGTAAAAATATGCTATAAAAGATTAAAAATGGTACACACCTGTGTAGGGTCCATACCATAAGTAGAGCTTATAGAACTGGAAGTTGCTCTGGGTATCAGTGAGTGGTAAGTAAATGTGAAGGCCTAGGATATCACTGTACACTATTGTAGACTTTATAAACATTGTACACTCAGGCTAAGCTAAATTTATACAAAAATATTTTTAAAATAATAAATTAACCTTAGCTTATTGTAACATTTTTACTTTACAATTTTTTTTTAATTACAGAAACAGGATCTTGCTCTGTCACCCACGTTAGAGGGCAGTGGTGCGAGCATAGCTAACGGCAGCCTCAACCTCCTGGGCTCAAGTGATCCTCCCACCTCAGCCTCCTGGGTAGCTAGGACTGCAGGCCGGTGCCACCATGCCTGGCTTATTTTGTAATTATTTTGTAGAGATGAGGTCTCACTACCTTGTTCAGGCTGGTCCTGAACTTCTGGCCTCAAGTGATCCTCCTGCCTTAGCCTCCCAAAGTGCTGGGGTTATAGGCATGAGCTGCCACACCCAGCTCCACTTTATAAAGTAGGTTCGTTTACAACAGCATTTCCACAAACATGTGAGTAATGCATTGTACTGTGACTTCATAACAGCTATGGTGTCACTGGGCGGTAGGAATTTTTCAGCTCCATTATAATCTTATGGGGCTGCCATTGTATATGTAGTACATCATTGACTGCAACATCATCATCTGGCACATGACTGTACTCTCCTTTAAATTCTTAGCTGTTCACTAGCTTTCCCAAAGGAACTGAGAAAGGTAATTTTTTATAGACACTTAAAAATCACAAATATTCTTTTCAGTTAATTAATATGCATATATGTATATATATATGTCTGTGTGTGTGTTATGTGTGTGTGTGTGCATGTGTGTATCATCCTTCTTCATGAAGAAAAATGTTGGGAATGCTCTTCTAGTTGTGTTACTGAACTGAACTTGGGTCTGCACATCAGGGTCACCAAAGCCACGCACTTACATCGAAATTTGCGGTGAGAGAAAGTGAGACATTTATTTCAGGGTGCCAAGCAAGGAGAATTGGGCAGGTCATGCTGAAGACTCAACCTCCTCTATGGCTTACATATAAGAGTTTTTAAAGGTGGGGAAACAGGTTACAGGCAATGGCATATATCAACATATGAAGTATATACATTGATTTGGCCTAAAAAGGCAGGACATCTTGAAGCAAGGGCTTTGGAATCGTAGGTGGATTCAAAGATTTTTTGATTTGCATTTGGTTAAGGAAAGAGAGCTTTGTGTAAAGACTTGGGGTCAGCAGAAAAGAATATTAGATCTGTCCCATGGGCATGACTTCTCCAGGCCACTCTGGAAGAAATTTTAAACAAAGAAATATGGTCAGAGTTCAGTCTCCAGTTTCTTCTTATCTGAAGTCTGTGTACCAGCAGATCCATTTGGTGGGGGTCCAGGTTTCTGAAAAACAGCTCAGAGGCATATGTTAAGATGTTTCTTTAGTTTCCATAGGTGTTACTGGAAAGGAGTCCCTAGTCCAGACCCCAAGAGAGGGTTCTTGGATCTCATGCAAGAAAGAAGTCAGGGTGAGTACATAAAGTGAAAGCAAGTTTATTAAGAAAGTAAGGAAATAAAAGAATGGCTGCTCCTTAGACAGAACAGCCCTAAGGGCTGCTGGTTGCCCATTTTTTATGGTTATTTCTTGATTGTGTGTTAAACTGGGTGGATTATTCCTGCCTCCCCTTTTTAGACCATATAGGGTAACTTCCTGATGTTGCCATGGCATTTGTAAACTGTCATGTCACTAGTGGGAATGTAGCAGTGAGGACCACCAGAGGTCACTCTCGTGGCCATCTTGGCTTTTAGCTGGCTTCTTTACTGCAACCTGTTTTATCAGTAAGGTCTTTATGACCTGTATCTTGTGTCAACCTCCTGTCTCATCCTGTGACTTTAAAATGCCTTAACCATCTGGGAATGCAGCCCAGTAGGTCTTAGTCTCATTTTACCCAGCTCCTATTCAAGATGAGTTGCTGTGGTTCACACCCCTCCGAAATAAGGAGGAAAACATTTTGTAACTTTAACTTTCTTCGCCATGATTTTAAGCTGTTATTACCTTTTGCTTATCAAGTTGCTCATTTACTTCTCAAGGCTAGCTGAGTGCGTTGAATTTTCCTTGAGGGAACTTAAGATTTTCCTTTATTTCCCTGCTTGTGGTGGAAAGCAGCAGACCCCGTTGAGGAATCCCTGTGCTGTCTCAGTTGTCAGATATTATGTGCAGATTTATTAATGCCTTATTACTTATATAATTCTCTAAAATTGACCTTTTCGATTTTATTTCACCACAGATATCTGAAGAAATGAGTTTTTATTATCTTTAGAGGTGCAGAGTACCTCAAGCTATCGTGATTATTAGACTCATAAATGTATGCAAACTCTAAATAAAAATGACCTATAATAAGCTTTTAGTCAGTGTTTATGTGTATGCTGCTCTTTGAAATTCCTCAGTGATAATCTGTTTGGAATGTGTATCTACTGTAATGTCATGGAAATTCAACAGTGGTCATATTGGGGCTTTGCAAGACAGTACTTGAGTGGGACCTTCCCCAGAATCATTGGCAAAAAAACATAAAAAAAACACACACGCAAACACCAACCAAGTCTCTTTGGTGAGATTCTGATAAGATCTATTGTTGTTTTGACACTTACTCCCTTTTTGTAGTACAGCATTGGTATGTGAAACATTAACAGTATGTACTTTCTGTTCTTGTTTCTTTTACTTAACATATGTTTTAGATATTCATTTATATTATTGAGTGTGTCATAATTTGTTCTTTTTAATTACTGAGTAATACTTCTTTTCTGTAGTTTTAATAAAATGTATTTACCTATACTGCAGTTGATAAACATTTGTGGTTCCAGTTTTTGAATAAGACTGTTATGAATAAGACTGTTAATTCATTCTTTAATGAGTCTTTTTGTGGATGTGTATTTTTCATTTTTGTTGATCGTGAAGTTGATATATATGTAACTTTATGAGCAATTGCCAAATCGTTTCCTGTGAGCAGTGTATGAGAATTCTGGTTATTTCATATCAACACTTGGTGTTATCAATTTTTTTTTTCTTTTTTTTGAGACAGAGGCTTCCTCTGTCATTCAGACTGGAGTGCAGTGGCACGATCTCCACTCATTGCAATCTCTATCTCTCCAGTTCAAGCAATTCTTGTGCCTCTGCCTCCCGGTTAGCTGGGACTACAGGTGTTTGCCACCATGCCTGACTAATTTTTTTTTTTTTTTTTTTTTTTTTTTTTTAGACGGAGTCTCGCTCTTTTTACCCAGGCTGGAGTGCAATGGCACGATCTTGGCTCACCGCAACCTCCGCCTCCTAGGTTCAGTCAATTCTCCTGTCTCAGCCTCCTGAGTAGCTGGAATTACAGGCACGAGCCACCATGCCCAGCTAATTTTTTGTATTTTTAGTAGAGACGGGGTTTCACCATGTTGACCAGGATGGTCTCGATCTCTTGACCTCGTGATCCACCCGCCTCGGCCTCCCAAAGTGCTGGGATTACAGGCTTGAGCCACTGCGCCCGGCCTTAATTTTTGTATATTTAATAGAGACAGGGTTTTACCATGTTGATCAGGCTGATCTCAAACTCCTGACCTTAGGTGATCTGCCTGCCTTGGCCTCCTGAAGTGTTGATATTAAAGGTGTGAGCTACAACACCTGGCCAGTCATTTTTATTTTAGCCATTCTATTATGGCTAAAATAAAATAGTAATATCTCATTGTGATTTTAATTTATATTTTCCTGATAACTAATAAAAAAGTTTAAGCACAAGTTTATATGTACACATTGTTTGTTTATCTTCTTTTAAAGAGTATCAGTTCAAGCTTATTCATCTGGTTTTTGATTCGTTTGTCTTTTTATTATTTACTTATAGGTTTTATTCTTGGATTCTGATACAAATCCTTTGTTAGAAATATATGAAGCCAGTATTTTCTCGCAGCCTGTAGCTTCTTTATTTATTTTCTTAGTGGTATCTTTGATGAGTGGAAAGTTTTAAGATTCGATGAAGTTCAGTTTATCGATTTTGCATCATACAGTTTATGCTTTTTATTTTCTGTCAAAGCTCTCTGTGCCTACCTTAAGCAGCAAAGATATTCTCTTGTGTGGCCTTTATAGATTACTTTTGTGTGTATGATTAATTCTGAATTAATTATGGTTTATGGAATAAGATAGGGATTGAAATTATTTTTTTCCCCACAGGGATGTCCAGTTGCTTCAAAACTATTTGCTATGTAAATACTTTCCTTTCCTCATTGAATTGCTGTGGCAGCTTTGTTGAAAGTCAGTTGACCATATATGTATGGTCTGTTTCGAGGCTATCTTTAGGCCAGTACTACAGTTTTGATTACTGCTGAAATATTGATAGAGATTGTATTAATATATCAGTTTAGGGAAAATGGAAAAGCAGCTTCTTATCCATGAACATGTTGTTTCTTCCATTTATTGCGCCTTTGATTTCTCTTAGTGCTACTTTGTGCTTCTCGGTGTAGAAATCTTACATATATTCTCTCTGGCTTATTCCAAAGCATTTTTTGTGCTGTTGTTAATGGTAATTTCTTAAAATTTTATTCTCTTGTTTGTTGCAAGATTTGCCAATTTGTTAATTTTGAGTCTGTTGCTCCCAAGTCATTAATTTTTTTCAACTCCAGCAAAGTGCATTTCAGTTTAGTACTGAAAGAATATGGAAGTCAGTTAAAATAAATAAACTTTGCAAAATTAAACTTAGAACATACCTATTCTGTTAATTAAGGGGTATCAGTATTTTGTCTACTTGATTGATAAATGCTGTCTTCAGAGGTCCCTGTTTGATTCAGCTGGCATTTTTTGAGACTATAAGGAAGTTCGTGGTTTTTTTTGTTTTTGTTTTTATATGGCTGTTTCTGGTTTCTTCATTAGGTAATAACCCCTAGAATACACAATGCTTTAGCTTACATCTGTCTTTTATTTGATAAGTGAATCAATGAAATGGTACTAGCGTGGGCTCTCAAGAGTAGGAAAGTCTTTGGCTAGTGAGGATTAAAAAAAAAGAGCAAGATATAAAATAATACTTGACAACAGAAGGAAAATGACTGTGATCTTTTGGGGTCATAATGAGTCTGCCTCCCACATGATATCTCAGATTTAGAAATAGTAGAAACAAAATTAACATACGCTTTAGGATCAGAAAGTCTTTAAACCTAGGATTAGGGGCTTGTTTTCCCATTAGCAATAAAAAAAAAAAATTTAGTATTTTATGTGTAGCCCTTTTAATTGAAACTTCTTAAAACATTTAGTGCATTCCAATTTTAACTCATAGATATATTTGGACTGGGTTTTAATTTCTCATGGCTGTAAAACAAACTATCACAAACTTGGTGGTTTCAAATATTTATTCTTCTGTAGTTCTGCAGAATTCCAAAATAATTATGACTGAGCCGAGATCAAAGTGTTGGCAGCACTGCACTCCCTCTGGAGGATCTGGTGGAGAATCCATTGCTTGTCTCTTCCAGCTTCTGGAGGGTGCAGGCATTCCTTGGCTTGTGGCTACCTCACTCCAGTCTTCAAGGGAGGCATTTCAGATCTCTCTCTGCACTGTCATCAAATCACCCTCTCTCCTGTGTGTCATATTTCTCTCTGCCTCTTTCCATAAGAACACTTTGAATACATTTAGGGCCCAACCAGATAATCTAGCAAAATTCTTCCCATTTCATGAACTACAACATAATCACATCTATGCACTCCCTTTTTCCAGATAAAATAACATTTGCAGGTACTGGATATTGGGACTTGATATATTTGGGAGCCGTTATCAGCCTACCACAGACAATTATTCGTGTTCTTAGACCTTCACTTTGCTCTGAAAGTTACTGTTAGAACAGATTGGATGGAGCTTTAAGCATCCCAAATGATAATACTTATTTTCTTGCTATAATTGCCATTTTTTAATGAAATGTACCCATTTAATAAATGTTATAGAATCTGAATAGACTTAAAGCCTCAGATGGTAAGCCACTTATTTCAATTAATCAGGAAAATACCAAATTAGAGAAAGGGATTGAATTGTACTTTGACTATCACAGAACTGTATTTGACTCGTAATTAAGTTTAGTAATATTTTTTTAGTTTAAGGCAGCCAGTAGTTAATTCCTGGTTTTGTAGGGCTTTCTTAGTCAGATTGGTGCATGATCAGGCCTAATCTGTTCTATTCTTTGTTACCAAGTAGACTTCCTATATTGGCCCTTGAGAAATTACCTACCTTTTGATCTTTACCCCTAGTCTATAGCTACAAATTTAGAACAAGTTCTCCAGGGCCTTAATGCATGTGACATACTGATATTAAGAGTTTTCCCATGTAAATGTGTCATAAATGTATCCTGGCATATTTGAATATGTTATATGTAATAACATTTAGTCATACTAAGCTTGTTAGACAAATCTTCCCTTAGTGTTAGAGGAATGGGTCAGCTAGAGAACTTCAATGCAGCCAATTCCACTTTGGCTTAGGGATATTGCTTGAATATCCCAATTTATGGATTGCCAAAACCTTAGTATAGAAATAACTTTTATGTGCATCATTTGATAAATCATGGGCAAAGAAGATTAATCAATAAAGCCTTAGTTTCCTTTTCTTCAGTCCTTAATTAGTTTAAATATTTGGTAACTGATAGATTTAATAGGAAGGGAGATAGTTTGCCAAAGGAAAAATGGAAGCCTAATTGTCATTGTATGCCCTAGAATCTCTCACAGTCTATGTGATGCTTACCAGGTTCTTCTGTGTAACCAAATACCAGAATAGCATTTACTATGCTAGAGAGGATCTTCAGCAGTATGGAGAAATTCATCGTGAAAATGAATCTATTATTAAGGTAGGCTGTGTTTTAATTAAAACTTACATATCTTACCAATTCTAAATTGAGAATTGAAATCATTTTGCTTCATGGTACTTGACACAACTTACTGAGTGACTGGCCTTAGGAATTTAGATAATAATCAGCATGATACTTGCAAATTTTTGGTGCTCCTGATAATGTGCGTAAGGCAGTCAATGAAAGAATTTAAATGATTGTACCATTAATTGAAGAATATATCAACCATCCACCTTGGATGGGTCATGAAATGTGCATCTCTGGTTATTTGCCTTTTTTTATTGTAAAAACTTGGGGGAAAAAAGTAAGAAATTAAAAAAAAAAACTATTCTACATTAAAAGGACATTCCTAAGTTGACTTTTTGAAATTAAAAAATGAAACTGTCAAAGTGATTATTGGATAAATACTATCTTTTGATGATAGATTCATTTTCTTGATGAACTTCCCACTGCTGAAGGTCCTCTAGCACAGCAAACGCTATTTCTGGTATTTGATTACATAGAAGAACCTGGTAAGCATCACACCGGGTGGGAATTCCTTATTTACTTAAGGGTAAGAAAATTTACATATCTGAATTAGTGCTATTGTTATCCCCAGAGTGTTTCAGTGAAGTGTCTCTAAATTTAGATAATCGTTTCCCATTTGTTGAGAGATTTCTGAAAAGCAAATGACATATTGATCTTTTCAGAACTGTTAGATAAAAAGAGGAGGGAAAATCACAGAGAACATAGACGAAAAGGAGGGAAGGAGATAGGATAAGTGATAGTAGAAGTGATACTTATTGGATAACTAGTGAGCTACATGTACATGAGCATTTGAGAATTTATGAATTGGCATAAAACTTTCAGGTTTTGACCCAATAGTGTAAAGAACTTAACTGCATGTTGAAAACAAACATTTTTAGACTTTTTAGAAAATTCCCATAAGAAAGGTTCTTTAATGAATTGATTTATATCCAAATATTTCAGTTCTTTAAGTTATTTCTTACAAATTTGGCCTAGAATAACCAGTTTTCAATAAAAATGTATGCTTGGGGATTTATAACTTTAAAATCTTCAGGGTTGGGGAAGAAGATGAAAGTTGTCATGTTTATAATTAGATATATGTTTATTTAAAATTATGATTGTATAATCTAATTTCATCAGGAAAAACTAGTAGTCAATTTTATAATGCTATCTATAACCAAGCACATTGTATAAGGAAAGCTTCATTCTCTGCCTAGTTTGTGCTCTTCCTGTTTCATGTCCTGCTCCTCTGCACGTACCTATTTCTATTTGTGTTAGTCATCCTCTCTAGGTAAATTGTCCATGAGACCAATGATTCCGTGAGCAAATTATCCAGAAAATGCTGTCTTTGCACGTTGTGACAGATCATGTCACTGGTGGATTTATAGCTACTCCAGTGGTCTAATTAACCTGGCAGTTGTCTCCTGTACCCAACACTGTTGTTTCATTGCCTTGGCATTTAGTTTTCATCTTCTCATTACCTTCGTAACTAAAGCTAAGATTTATATATTTTTTTTTAATCTCAGCTCTCCCCTACCCTTATTTTTGATTGGCAGTATCATCCAGATAAACAAAGTACAGATGTACCAGCAGGAACAGTGGAGGAACGTGTACAGAAGTTCATCGAAATTGATCAGGCATGGAAAATTCTAGGGAATGAAGAGACAAAAAGAGAGTATGATCTGCAGCGGTGTGGTAGGTACTTGTGTTGAGGAGCCACAGCATATTGGCAGCTCTTAGAAGCACAGTCTGCAGCCATTCCCGGGAAGCATTTTCCAGCATTTGCACCAGGCATTATTGTTGCCTTTATTCCTCCCCTCCATCACTGTTTTTAATTATGCCCTATTCTTAGCAGTGATTATTGTGTATCCATTGAGAAGTTAAAACTACTAGGATGTGCCTTCTTGTGAAGCCTTGAAAGCTACTTTTTATAACATTTGAAAAATGTTTGATTACACATTCTAATTAATATGCTTGATATGTTTAAAAATTTTTTTATTAAATGCATATGGATTAAAATTTTAGTTACTTTTAAGACTATACAGTATAAATGACAATCCAAATGAAGACACTATAGATAGGATGACATCATAAAGCACTCTGCTGCCTTTCAGCTCATTTTAGACTGGGTTTCATGATTATCTTCAGGATAAACTATTCCTTATGATTGGTATAAATGATATTTTAGGAATGCACATTACCTAAGCAATTTAAAAAGTCATTTCTGTTATGCTTTTTAGAAAACAGCTTCTTAAAACAGTGACAAGCTGTTGTGAGAAAGAGAGAGAGAAATGTAGGTCAGGTTTGTCACACATGGACTGCAGTTACACGAAGTGATAGGCTGTCTCTCAGCACTGGCCTAGGGACAGGAGTCCCTCAGCCTTGTGTTTGAACCTTCAATATGTACCCCACATGCTAATGGGAGGAGTCAATAATCAGTTACAGCCCGTGGGGAAAACACTCAGTCGTTCTCTCCAATAGCACATCAGGCTCAGCATCGACTAGGATGTGTTGATAAAATCTGACTGCCTCTGTAGTTGCTTATTGAATCCCCTCCCATGCCCTACAGTGGCACACCATCAAACCTCACAAAATGATTTTGAGGCTTTGTTACTACTAAGGTTATGAAAATTTGATTTGAGAAAGCGAGACTTCATTTTTAAAACACAGCATTATAAGATAAAGCCAGCGATATTTGTAAGACTTCCCTATTTATTTTCAGAGGGATTTCCGCAAACAAAAGTGTTTCTTATAGGCTGTGTGTGATACTATTGTGTGGAAAGACTTGAACTATTTATGTACTGGAGTATTTGTTTATAAGAGTGACTTATTTGTAGTACTAATCAACTCTAAGGCCTTACTACTTTTTAAAAGACTGATGAGCTTAATATTTTCTTAAATATAAGAAACTGATGGACTGCAGTTTCATTAAGTGATAGGCTGTCTTTCAGCACTGGCCTATGGACAGGAGTTCTTCAGCCTTGCAAATAATTTGGATTAATTTTCAAATACAGCTTGAATATTGAGTTCTGCTTTTGCTGGGTGCATAATGAGCATCTGTCTAATGCATTTATTTTTTAAATATGTTTGTATTTCTTGCAAAAGAATGTAGAGGTGGCTTCATTTGATAAGTTCTACCCATAGGTGTATACTTTTAACCTTGGGTCACATAATTTCTATAAAAGAATTGAAACTGATGCACATAAATGTGTTGTGTTTTAGAAGAAATCTATGTTCCTAAAGCCACTACGGTCTACTGGAGATGATGATTCTTTCATGTGTTTTTGCACATCCTACCATGTAGGATGCCAGTTTGCTTATGATAAGAATAATTCACACAATGTTAACCCTAAAGAATATAGGGTATATACTTTCAGTGTTGCTGTACCTTTATGCCACTACACAGCCTATGTACTGTTAAGAACATATTAGTGAAGTTGACTAGAAGCCTGCTCTCTAAAGAGAAAGAGGTAGGAGGGTGTCAGGAATCATAAAAATATTCTCTCGAGAAGCTCCAGGGAGGGCTAGGCCAGAAACAGAAAGAAATAGGAAACCAAGTTAAAAGTGAGCATAGAATTGCATGAAGGAAGGTTTAAGAGATGTCAGAAGACAAATAATCAACATATTCATGCCTTTTTCTTTGTCTTTGAAAGGTCCTTGGAACTGTGAATTTCTTTTGAACTTTGAGTCCTAGTTTTAAGCTCTTAATAGAAGTGCCTGTGGCCTACTGTGTCACAGAGTACTCCTGTAGGTCATAGATGAGGTCACAATGAAGTTTAGACAAACCAAATACTGTGAGAGTTGGACCTGATTCATGATTCAGATAAATAGTTTGGAATTTATACAGTATCAGTTTACCCTTCAAGCTTTTCAGGCAGCATATTACTGAATTCAGCTGTTTTAGAAGGACAACTTTTCATGACACTTGAGTACCTCAGATTTAAGTACTAAATATTTCCTCCTTTACCAGAGGCTACAAATACTGAGACTTCTTTGTTTCCATTTTAAATGGAGGTTGACCTGTTTAAGTAAGAAGAGTATCCAAATATAACTTGCATTTTTAAACCTTTCATACAAGAGCTATTTTTCAAAGCCCGTATAATAAACCTACTTTCATATTGTTATTTCTTTTGAATATCATTATTAAGTTTTTCTTCTTGACTCATCTTCAGTAAAATGGCTCCCAAAAGAAGGGAAATGAACTTGAACTTCTCTAACTAAGGATTTAGGTTTGCTAGAAGGAAAACCTTTGAGAGTAATAATTTGTTAAAGAACAGGATAGGTTACCAAGAGAGAGAGAGTTTTTTATAACCAGGTCAAAGCACTCTTTTTTTCTGGGTCATCCCCTGGGGACATGGAAATAGCTTTGTTACACAGAACTTTTTCTACATGTGGTGACAGTTCATTGTAAACCTTTCTTTTCATAGAGTGCACTTTAAATATGTTTGTTTCCTGCCCACCATTAACTTGCAGTGTAAAATAAAATTGAGCTGTGCAATACTTGGAAAGAAGGTAGGAAATGCTTTATTGGCTGGTCTTGAATGCTTTCTCGTGTTTAACAGCTCCATATTGGTGCTCTGTCTTAAGGAAAGCCTCATCAATATTGCCCACAGCCAGATATTTATCTAAAAGATAATTTAAAGGAGCACTTGACATCCATAGTTTTTTGCTTCTCAAAAGAAATGATCAAATGTATTCTTTCCAATAAAGAAAAGATAATACTCCAGGGCAGATAACCTAAAGTATTGCACATATGTTTGTTTCTCCCTCCTTTCTACTTCCGTATGCTTAGTTGACATTTTAGGACAATGTGGGCCAGGCTAAAGAAAAGTAAATTTAAGAAAAGGATGAGTAATAATTAGTTCCTAGAGATTATACATTTTGAAAGCAATGTTAACTAGTGAATTTAATCAATTAGTTCCAGTTGGGATATTTACCTTATTGTCTCTGAGGATGCTTCCAAAGGCTGCTTCCAGTGTTCCCTTGAAAGGCATGTAGTTATTTAAGATGAGGCTTTGCATTTCAACCAGATGAGCACTTTGGAAAACCCTTTCAGGATTTATAAAATGTTCACATGAATAATATCTGTTGAATAGATTTTGGTGCCTTTATAAATCTTGTGGGGAGTTGTCCTTATATATTAAGCACACTAAAAACACATCAGAAGTATATCATGGGAAAATAACAGTTGTCATGATTCAGTGGCTTTGTAATGTGAAAGTCACACAGATCTCTGATGTCTTAGTGGCTCTATAGAGTGACACAGCTTATGAGTGAAGATACTTCTCTGTGATCTAGAGAGTAACAAACCTTCAAATAAAGTTACTCAGATTAAATAGTGTTTTTTAAAAAATAGATTGTGTTTGGAATCCTTGCTGATACATTATTTTATATTAAGATATATCTTGGTTCTCTGTTAGTGAATTATTTTGGTAATGTGGAACCTTCACTCTACATAAGGATACCCAAAAAGCCTGGCTCGGAGGGGGTTGGGCCAGACACTGTAAAGTGAGTGTGCCTTTGCTCAAAGCTAATCAGTTACTCTGCTTAGGTAGATACAAGAGGTCATTTCTAGTTTGTATTACACAGTTTATGCCATCCTTTTATTAGGGTAAATATTTGGGAAGATAAGCAAATAAATGGAAGCAAATGAATGGAATGGAAGATAAGTAAATCTGAAAACAAATGAAGAACATACCTTAAACCTCACCAACATGTGTCAGATAAATCAACATGTAATTTCTTAAACTCAAAATAAGAATCCTTCCTGTAAAGCATGTTAATGTTATAGAAGCTCTGTAAGAGAGAAGGATGTAGATGATATGAATTTTGGTTAACTGTTAGGAATAATGACTTAAGGCTAGTAGATATTTGTGTAATTATGTCCTAAAGCTGACCTTTACAAAATACTTGAATTAGTGAGATTAGGGTTTCCATTTACGGTCATAATATTTCCATTTGATTTTAGGAATTTCAAACTTGGTTGTAAAAATTTGCTTCAGGTAAAACTTGGGAGATAAGCATCAGGGTTTTTTTTTTTTTTTTTTTTTTTTTTTTTTGGTGAGCGTTTCTGAGAAAAGTAATAATGTGAAATGATGCAGAAAATTCATCTAGACAGTGGGGAACTGGCTTTATCTTGAGTGGGAGAAGAGAGTATATAGATAAAACTTTTTTGCAGGTTCCCTGGCCCCAGCTTACTTGTAAGAAGATGACTACTCACATTACTTGCTACTTTTACTTGAATGCAAATAACTGTTCTTGCAATGAAAATGTATTTTAAGATCATTTCTCATTGGTTTTGAATAAAAATTTGGCTAGATTCAAATAATGCTATAGAAAACTATGGGCAAGATTATACTTACAATTCTGTGACATTTGAACACACTTGGGAGTTCTGATTTAATAATGGAGAAGTGTAAGATTTTAGGAAGTTTTTGTTTCCAACTTTAACCTCTCTCCCAACTTCCACTTGGTTACTTGACCCAATTGAAATCAGTGTGTCCAAAATCAAGACTGACTGAGTCACCTTTCTTATTTTTTCTTCAACCTTGGTTTCATATTACACTCTGGTTACTTCTACTTTGCTCCATTTACAGTCAATGAATCAGAAATACGAGTTGACATTTGTTCTTTTTAAATGTTGTTTCCCCTGTGTGAGCTTTTTATTATCACCGCTACCACAGTAGTCCATCCCCAGATTATAACACATACCCAGATTATTTCCATCACTGCTAATTGGCCTTCCATTCTCTGTTGTGCCTTCTCCCACAGTACTTTACATTTTGATTGATCTAGCAGCTTTCTTTATTCTCACTCCTCTAAGAACATTTATAACCCTATACCCTCCGAAAACAACACCTACCCATTCATCTGGAATTTAAATGGGACAGAAGCTTTTAAGCTTGTCCCTGCTACTTTTTCCGACTTCATTACCTGTTTCAAACTTTATATGAATTTTGTCCTCTGGTCCATTTAGGGGCTCCCAGGCACACATCTGTTTATACTATTTGTTATTAATCAGAACCACTCTCCTGTTCTGATTCTTATTCTTTGTTCGAAGTCCAACTTAGGTCTTAGCATCTCCCCTATCCCTAACTCCCTGCCACCCACCGGAGCCTGCTGGTATTCTAGTCCATCATCATTTGTGCCCTCTGAACTAAAGCCACATAATTATTTTGAACTTTTTTCCTCTGGTTCCTGTCATTTGGTTAATGTTTGATATTTTGGAAGGACTGAAAAATTATATAGACTGTGACTTTGATAAAAATGTGTCCATTTTATTGGGACCTACAATAAGAAAGTACATCAGACTTCAACACTTTTATCAATGTAAAATCAAGAGTTGCTGCTTTCCTCCACTGTGGTACTTGAGGCATTTTTCTCCTACCAATAATGGATTGGATTTTAGTCATTTTCTTATGGTCTGGTGTAGATGCCAACACAAACACTGAGAGATAACAGCAGTTTTAAAATAACTGTCATTTTATTAAGCACTGGAATTGTGGTAATTCTTTTAAACATTGTTTAACAACCTTGTAAGGAAGGTATTAATATCTGTTTTTCAGAGACTGAATCTAAGACTCAGGTTAAGTAATTTGACTAAGGTCACATAAAGTAGTTGATGTGTGGGGGGATTTCAAAGCCATTTTTTTCTTCAATCACTGTGCTAGGCTTCCAAGTTTTATATGAGTTGTGTATAATCCACTATTTGTAGTTCCAAATAGCCATGTATGAGGGATATTTGAGGGTCAGAACAAGAGACCAGGACTACTTCTGCTGGTCTTTTACCTGTTTTGTATTGAAGCAAAAAAAAAAAAAAATCAGTTTCTGGTTTTCATTTGGTGCCTTCAATGACCACTGGATTTACATACAGTTTATAAAAGCTCCACAGTTACTCAAGTTCATAATCAGGTCCCAAGTTTGTATTTTTTCTTCAGTGTGGAAAGCCTTGTAATCATAACTCTTCAGTTTCATCTGGGAAAGGATTGTAAGGTTTATGACTTAAAAGAACAGGCTTCAAATTAAATATTGCCTGTTTCTCAATCTCTTATCAAGCAAGGTACAGAATTTTTCAAGAACAGAGGCATGTTAAAGACAAGGAAACTGATTATGTTCCGGTTAGTTCTTACATAAAAAATTTAATTATGTATATTGAAGTGTTTTTCTAAGAATGAGGTGATGGTTTAAAATTAAACTACTTGGTTTTAAGATAGTAAGATACTGAGACCTAAAGGAGAAAAACTGCTGTTTATTTGTAACTTACACACAGATGTCTTTAGTTTGAAATAAACTTTAAACATTTGAAATGGCATAAAAATAAACACAGTGGGCTAATTTTAAATGAGAGCATTGTGGGTTTGTGATGATCATGTGAATAACCTGACATTGCCTCACATGAATAATATGGACAGAGCTGCAGGTGGACTTGATCTTTTGGTCACTAAGGGGTTGAATGAGACTTCGAAATGTCTCAGCCATAATGAATAAAGTTAAATTCCTCTCCCCTGTAGCTTTTTGTTGCTGTTATTTTTTATTTTTACTTTATTTTTCAAATTGTAGCTACAGATAGAAAAGGTTTCCTGGGATTAGGAAGTGTAATTATTTAGGCATGAAACAAAGAGTTGTTTTAGAAATTTTACTATCATTAGGAGGAAGCTTAAAAAGACAGGAATTCCATTGTCTTGTAAGAAGTAAGAAATATTTATTGATTCCCAAATGGAGCTGAAAAAAAAACCTTTCCTCTTTTAGAAAGTTGTGAATGACCCAGCGAGAGCTCTAGTAAGCTTTACTGAACCAAGCTGCTAATAGTTATTTAATGTTATTCTTCAGTGTGAAAGAATCTCCGTAGATTTTCCTTTTAATCTCTTTGAATTGCAGGCTCATAAACCTCTCTGATGAGTCCTGCCAGTGTTTTCTTAGATCCCACTGTTGAGACAATGGAGCCACAGAATTCTTTCACCTCTTGTTGTCAGACAAATCCAATAGAACACAAGGTCAGAAGGGCCTGTACTTCTAAAGGTTGAAAGATTCTTTTTCAAGTAACCACATACATTATTTGATTTTTAACATTATATTTCTCAAGAACCTCTCTTTATAATGTACTGACTTCTGTATGTAAATAGATTTGGAAGTTTTTCTTGTCTCCATAGTTGGCTAAGCTTATGAGCACAGCACATGTTATGAACAGACCTTAGTGTTCCTAGATACCTTAGAAAAAGTTGAACCCATTTACTTCAAAAGAATAAGGAATCATTTAGTATCATTGGAGTCACTGTAATAGTACACCATATGCCAGACAATGCTTTTTCTTTCCAAATGGCTGTGTTTAAAAAAAAAAAAAAATGCTTATTACCATTATGTATCAAAAATTCCAGATTTAATGTCTTGGATCTGTTCGTTTAATTAAATCACTCTCTAAATCAGTTTATGTTTTCCCAACGCTTTTAGTAGTGTCATGTTAATAGGGGAATTTTAAGAGATAGGATTTACCTTTCTAGATACCTATTAAAATGTTTTATTACCAGAGAAAAATATTTATAATATGTAATACTACAAAAGAATACTAATTTATCTGTTTTGAAAATGCCATGCCTGATTAGTAGACAATTATTAAAGCTAATTACAGGTTCCTGTAAGTTACTTTAGAGGATGGGAAGAATTAAGTTTTTTAATTATAACCACAATGGTAGACAAGCAGAGATCATTGTTTAAAAAGAAAAAAAAAAAAAAACATTGATTTGTTTGTGCTCCTTCTTTGTAATTGTAGTGGGGTTTGAGGAGAGGGAATTTGCTGTTGCCCCATTCCTGGACACCTGCCTCTCAACAAAGGATCTTGGTCACCCCCCACCGCCCACATTTAGATTCACCTTTCACTTGTGTGTACCACGTCTGCTCATTATACAGTTCTCCAGGGATCCAATTTTCCCCTGAGTTAATCACCCCTAGCCTTTTTCAGAAATTGTTAGATTACCAACCTTTTAAAGAATACTCACTTTATCAGTCTATTCTTTTTATCCTTTTATTTTCTTATTTCAATTTAAAGTGTAGCCATAAATAGAGTCTCAACACACTATCTTTAAAACTTAAAAATATATAATCCATACAGAGAAGTGCATAAATCTAAGTGTGTAGCTTGATAGATTTGCACAGTGAACACACCCATTTAACCAGAAAGCCTGTTTGTTTGTTCATTTGTTTGTTTGTTTGTTTGTTTGTTTTTGAGACAGAGTCTTGCTCTGTCACCCAGGCTGGAGTGCGGTGGCAGGATCTTGGCTCACTGCAGCCCCCACCTCCTGGGTTCAAGCACTTCTCCTGCCTCAGCCTCCCGAGCAGCTGGGACTACAGGTGCATGCCACCAAGCCTGGCTAATTTTTGTATTTTTATTAGAGATGGGGTTTCACCATATTGGTCAGGCTGGTCTCAAACTCCCTACCTCAGGTGATCCACTCACCTCGACCTCCCAAAGTGTTGGGATTACAGGCATGAGCCATGGTGCCCAACCCAGAAAGCCTTTTATGACTTTTTCCAGTTACCACTGACTCCCCATTTCCCCCAACATCATAGGGTAGTTTTGCCAGTTACATCTCATGTAACGGAAATCATACAGTATGTTACCTTTTTCATCTGATACTAGTTTTTCAAAACCAGAATCCCTAAAGGAACTTGGACTGTTTGTGCCCATGGTATAGAATAATCAGGTCAACATACAGATATTTAGACAGCCACAGAATATGAAAATATTTTAATATACTCCTTGTAACTCTGACCTCGGGCAAGGTACTAACCCTTTTTGTGTATTCTCTTTTCCTATTTACCATGAGATATGGTCTAAGCTAATCTTTTAACCAAGAAATAGATAGCTACTCTAAAGTTCCTATGCATAGAGATGAAGAAAAAATAGTAATAAAACTGTGAAAGCCACTTTTTGAGTAGGTGGAATAATAGCAATGGTTGCACATGAAATAGTAACAATGTGAGAATAACAACAGTTTCCCAGTAGATTGGCAGTTATATTTGCAAGTAATTTCTAATTTATTATTTTTAAATAAAAATGGCATCATGGATCTATTTGAATAGGTTGTCTTTTTGTACAATTAATATATTACAGGTGTTCAAGATAGGTAAGATTAAGAAAGCTGATTCATCTTGTCATTATTTCTGCCTTGTCTGATTTGCTTTGATTGATTTAAAAATTCTTAAACTATCTATAAGATACCCTGGAATACAGGTAACTCCATTATAAATTTATTATACCTGTTTTTCCCCTAAATAGGATTTAAGTGTCAATTATTACCCCCATTCCTTAAATCCGAAACAGTGTTTAATCTTTCAATGCTAGCAAACAACCCTGGTCCTTCTGAGTAAGACATTAAAATGTGATTAAAATTTTTGTCCCCATTCATGAGAATTTTAGACAATTTTTTTTTTAATTAGGAATATCTGAATAGCATATAGCCTACTATACTTTACATAGAATGTGGAAATTAAATTGTTTTGTTCAGAAATTACTTAGCATACAGATAGATTCTGCATAAGCTATCCAGTAGACATGCAGAGATAGAGGAAGGATCTCTGACCACTGGGCCTTAAGATCCTTATCTTTGGATCTTAAGGACAGTCTAATAGACTACTGGTACCCAATAAATATGAACTGGTATAATATCTGATATACTTTAATAGAAAACCATGGTGAGTTCAAAATATTGTATAACCTTTTTATCTACTTTAAAATTATGTAACTCACTAATAAATTTTGAACAGGCAGTTATTAAATATAATTAAATTTCGGGCATTCACATCACAGAACAAAGGGAAGCACTCTCAGCAGGTGAACAAGAGACTAGTAAGACAGCTAAAGGAAATTTTACTGGGGTGTGGAGTGGATTTTAGTAGGGTTTTTTTGTTTGTTTTTTGTTTTCTTCTTAAAAATTATTTACTTCTAGAAAAACAGTACAAGTATACAGGAAATATAACATGCCTTTAAAAACAAAGGCAAATGCTTCCCATCTTTGGTTGCCGTCTTTGACCCAAAGAACACTTGGTTTAAACAATAGAGTAGATGCTCCTGTTACAAATTTAGGTGGAATTCCAGGCTTCCTTGGACCTTCCATCTGCAGCAAAAACTTAGGTCCAGGAAACAGCAATGGAACATCAACACAATACATTTGTGTTGTGGGGTTACTGAAATACTGAAATAATTACTACTTTAAGTTACTTAATCTCTTGCAAACAATCAAATGTAAAAATGATTAATAGCCTTTACAATTGCATAGAGCTTTATTTTTTAAAGCACTTTTAGTGTGGTCTCATTTGATATGGAGAACACCTTTTTATTAGTCTGCCTCAGCTGCCATAACAAAATACCATAGACTGGGTGGCTTAAACAAAATTTAATTCTCATGGTTCTGGAGGCTAGCAAGTCCAAGATCAAGGTACTGGTTGACTCAGTTTCTGATGAGGGCTCTTTTCCTGGCTTGCAGACAGCCTCCTCCTTACTGTGCCTTCATAAGGCCTTCCTCTGTGTATGGGTGCATGTGTAAAGAGATTGGTCTCTCTTCCTTCCCTTTAAGGCCGCTAGTCCTATTGGATTAGAACCCCACTTTTATGGCTCCATTTAACCTTAATTACCTCCTAAAAGCCCCATGTCCAAGAACAGTCAAATTAGAGAAATGCTGTATAAAAACCACAATGAGATACCATCTCACACCAGTTAGAATGGGGATCATTAAATAGTCCGGAAACGTCAGATGCTGGAGAGGATGTGGAGAAATACGAATGCTTTTACACTGTTATTGGGAACGTAAATTAGTTCAGCCATTGTGGAAGACACTGTGACAATTCCTCAATGATCTAGAATCAGAAATACCATTTGACCAAGCAATCCCATTCCTGGGTATATACCCAAAGGATTATAAATCATTCTACTATAAAGACACATGCATACATATGTTTACTGCAGCACTGTTCACAATAGCAAAGACTTGGAATCAACCCAAATGCCCATCAGTGATAGACTGGATAAAGAAAATGTGGCACATATACACCATGGAGTACTGTGCAACCATAAAAAAGGATGAGTTCCTGTCCTTTGCGGGGACATGGATTAAGCTGGAAACCATCATTCTTAGCAAACTAACGCAAAAACAGAAAACCAAACACCATATGTTCTCTCATAAGTAGGAGTTGAACAATGAGAACATATGGACATAGGAAGGGGAACATCACACACTGGGGCCTGTCAAGCGGTGAGGGGCTTAGGGCAAGATAGCATTAGGGGAAATACCTAGATGATGGGTTAATGGGTGCAGCAAACCACCATGGCAGGTGCATACCTATTTAACAAACCTGCATGTTTTGCACATATATCCCAGAACTTAAAGTATAATAGTTACACACACACACACACACACACACACACACACATTTTTTTTTTAAAAAAAAGAACAAATTATGGGCTAGGGCTTCAACATATGAATTTGAGGGGGACACAATTCAGTCAACAGCAACCCTCCTGAAGCAGATAAGGAAGACATAACTACTGTTTTAGAGATGAACAAACTGATACACCTACTGTTAGAAAGTTAGTAACATATTGTAATTAAGGTTCAGATATTTATTTTTATCCAACTCCACACTGCTTTCTTAGTTACATAATATCTGACAAAAAAAACAAACACACAAAAAACATTGCCCTATTGCTTACAAAATAGAGGTCACTAGTAGATTGCAGAGAATCATCAAAATTAACTTTACGCTTTTCCATGTTGCATGGTTGTGAAAAATGGGATTGATTTTGACTTAAAATTTATAAGAAATGTTATGCTCTAGATTTTTCAGTCAGCTGAAGTCAGGTTGCTTTAACACTGCTGTCGAGTACTATTGCTGTCAGTGTACTAAGTGAAGTTTTTTTTTTTTCCTTTTTTTAATTACACTTTAGGTTCTGGGATACATGTGCAGATCATGCAGGATTGTTGCATAGGTACATACATGGCAAGGTGGTTTGCCGCCTCCATCCCCTCCGTCACCTGTATCTGGCATTTCTCCACATGCTCTCTCTCTCCAACCTCCCCACCCACTGCTATCCCTCCCCTAGCCCCCACCGACAGACCCCAGTGTATGATGCTCCCCTCCCTGTGTTCATGTGTTTTCATTATTCAACACCTGCCTATGAGTGAGAATATGCAGTGTTTGATTTTCTGTTTTTATGTCAATTTGCTGAGAATGACGGTTTCCAGATTTATCCATGTCCCTACAAAGGATACAAACTCATCATTTTTTATGGTTGCATAGTATTCCATCGTGTATATGTGCCACATTTTCCTTGTCCAGTCTATCATTGATTGGCATTTGGGTTGGTTCCAGTAAGTGATAAGTAAGTTAGAATTGTAGTGACCAGGCTGGGGTTGTCTTTTTAGCATTCTTCATGGTTCCAGTTAAAGTATCATGTTTTATAATTAAGTGTCATGTTTTATGTTTTACAGAAGATGATCTAAGAAGTATAGGACCAGTAGATGCTCAAGTATATCTTGAAGAAATGTCTTGGAATGAAGGTTGGAAATTTTTTTTCTCTTGACAACATTAAAAAGCATAGGAATTTTCTCTAAGGAGAAAAACTCATCGGGTATTTGGAATCTTATGAAGAAATAATAGTGTAACTTTCCATATATATGTGATGAGTGTTTCTGTTTGGAGTGTTTCTGTTTAATTGTAAACTTTATTTATACTGATTGATGTCCTCCTGTGTGACTAATTTCCAGTTATTTTTATATTCTAATTAGATGTTAGGATAAAGTTTCATAAAGGTTGTTTCGTTTTTTACTTTAGTTTTTGTATTAGTTGTCTGTGTAGTATGATAAATAATGTCAAACAAGATATTTTATTTTCATTCCTTTTAATGTTGACAAGATGAATTCCTATTAGAATTTTTTATTTTCTCTTTATGTAAAATCATAAACTGTCAGGGCAGGGCTTTTAAGTTATACTTGGAGGCTTGATTTTTTTTTTTTTTTTTTTTTTTTTTTTAACTCTCACATACTGATTGTCTTGTAGGAAGAAAGAGTATCTGTCATTCCCCTTGATGCAACATGAAGTCATGTATTTTTGCTTTTCTGTTACTAAAATTTTAGAACTTAAATCCAGTATAGTTTCCCCATTCTTCTGATAGCTCCTTGATTGTTCTGGTTAGACATCATTAAACTGGGAAAACACACTTTACTAAATGGAAGCCTTAAGTACCATACTTAATTATCTGTGCAAATGAAGAAAATCTTACTATTTGCTTGAATCTTTATATACTTTTAACCCTTAACCTTATTGTTCAGCATGAAGTTCAGATTCCCTCAAGGTTTATAAAAACCTGCAAAATGAGTGTGGATAGGAAGAAGATAAAAATAGAGCCATCTGAAACCAAAATTACTTTTTAAACGGCAAATTCTTAACTTTGTGCCCCTATGAAGTGGGTCATAAGCCTTATTAACTTAGAAAGGAAGTCATGTGTTTGCCTCTGGGACCATTCTGCCCCCAACCCCTAAAGTGAAATCCTAGAGTAGAAATTCGGTGTATAGTTAGAAAAGTTGAGGTTTTGTGTAACTGGAGCTCCTTTTTTGTGTAAGTGGTGGTCTCATCAGAGTAAACAGGAAGAAATGCTACTGTGAAAACAATACACTAGTGACATAGACTTTTCACTACTAGTTTGTGGTAGGGACACTCTAGAACATGTCATTTATCAAGGAGACTTACCCAACTGAAAAAATATAAATGCACATATGTATTATATACACACATGTACTTTTTATTTTTTTTGCCAAATACACAGACTTCAAGGGACTAAATATGTTTTGAATTAATAGTTTGTACATGTATCCCAGAACTTACAGAATTTGAAGATACAGTTTGTCTCTTTATCAACTGGTATGTATATGTATGTTTATATGTGTTTAATCTCAAATTAGTTCTTGCTATAGTTGATATGGGTAATATATTTTGTTTATAGTAAGTGTGAAAATAGTGATAACTGGTTTTTATAATTTTTTTACCTTTTAAAAATAATATAATGTTAATATCTTAATTTCAAATGAGAATATGGGGCTGGGTGCCTGTAATCCCAGCACTTTGAGAGGCTGAGTTTGGAGAAATGCAGAGGTCAAGAGTTTGAGACCAGCCTGGGCAACATGGGAAGACTCTCAGAACAGACTGTGAGAATAGAAAACAACCAACCAACCATAGCAGGACTGCATCTCTACAAAAAAAAAAAAAAAAATTAGAAATATATAAAAATAGTTTAAAAAGAAAAAAAAGAAACATAATATGGATAAGTGTCTTAAGCATCTGTTCAATCAGTAAATACATGGACTTTCTGATACAGTGAAAATGCTAACATATGGAAGGAAATATACAAGAAAAAAAATCATGAAGCATTACCATCAATGTGTTATTTGTCCCTGGAACTCCCTAAGGAAACTTGACAGTAAAGAAGATATAGAAGAATCCCATCCATAGCCAATGAATTAGTAATAAGCAGATAGTTAATCTTAAAAGTATATGACACCATTAGATGCTCATTTAAATTAAGGGTTTTTATAACTGTAAAGATGGAAATGATTTTTATCTTCATGAGAGAAAATACTGAGCAATAGCTACATGAAACTATTATTCTTGTAGGAATATTTAAAAATGAATCATAGAACTTTTGAGCCAAAATTTTTTTTCCAATTGAAAAGAGCAGTTTTAGCAGATGAAATTAAATAAAAAGTGTGATCAACTAGGAAAGGAAAATTTGTTTAAAGATCCCTTTAGGATCATTTTCAGAATAGCCATCGAAGGTGAAGCCAGAACAGAAGAAAAGTTCATCAAACCCTATAGGATAAACATAGCCATACTATGGGTTGTCCGATCAAAGGACAGTATGAAATGATGCATTTTATTGTGCTTAAAAGGCATATGTGAGCTGTTCAAATACTGAAGCTAACCTTTACCCTTACAGTTAGTCTGTTACATCGTTTGGTCATTTTGTTGGCCTTCATTCAGAGTATGTAAAATGATTTCTGTAAAAATTATCACCTGGTTAAAAAGCTTGATGGTAAAATAATAATATAAACAGAAATTTTAAAAAGATGGGAATTTTTTAGTGAACATTTAACATTTGGAGTCATCTATTACAAAACTCCCCAGTAGCCCATGGTGTCCTCTGTGTCATTTACCAAGCATATGTCAACTCAAATTTTTTCTCATTGTTCACTGAGGTGATAAAAAAAAACAAGGGACTAGGGGATATTTCACTTAGGAAAATCAATAGTTAGAATATGTACATTTTAAGATAATTTAATAATAAAAATCACTTTGAAAACATGCTCTAGTATATACATGTTGGTTTAGATAGGGAAGATGTTTGCATTTTGAATTCAAGATTAAATTATGTTTCTCTATGGAGAACAAAGGCATTGCAAAGAATAAAAAGCTGGATTAGGTGAATGAATTCGTTTTCCTTACTGATTTAAAAAAACACATAAAGTTGGCTTATTTGTCAGTTTTTCTAAGGCTGAACTTGATAGGGTGCAGGTATAAGACAGTTGAATTTTTCTGTTTTTTAAACTACATATGATGTCATCTAACTATTAATCAAATTTGATAATTGAATGAAGATATCTGATTGTATGAAATCAGTAGTCCTTTGAGACTTATTTAGCTTTAATAATCAATTATGATAGTGGTAAAATAATGTGATTGATAGGTTTTCTTTGAAAGTTACTTCTCAGAGACAGTAAAATGGAATGACCAGTAGATCAGAGATTCTTTAAGTCAAAGGGCACAAGAATTTCAACTTCCCAGGAAAATGATACACTTAAAATTTCCATGATTAGGAGCCTAAGTATTGCAATGTACTGCCTCCTTTGGGCATCTCACCTCAGCATTTTGTTGATTCATGTATCATTTGTAAACACCAAACAGAAACACACACATACCCCCACAGGATTGGGTAAAAAGAAAAACACGCATGGTGTTGTGTTTATAGACTTAAGTCAGGATTCTTGTACTAGGGTGACACTAGAAGAGAAAGTATCCAGATCTTGCACTTGATAAACAGTCTAGTTTTCTTTAAAGGATAGATTTCATGCAAAAGCATCATGCTCCTTAACAGTGAGACAGATGGGGCTGTTTTTCTTTTTCCTTCATTGTTCTATTTTAGACAAATACATTGTTGAAAATAATGTAAACTTATGAATTTTAAGAAAACTTCAAGTAATTTTCATGGGTTGCTTCTGAGCATGCCCTCTCCTCCCCAAATCCTTGGACTTCTATTTAATTCATAGCTTCAATCCATCTCCTGTACAGAGAAAGATTCTTTGGTAGATAATTTTTAGAAACACTGCCCTTTTCAAGAAACTTTTCCCAGTTCTCCTTTAAATAGACGTTATCTTTACTGAGCTTCTTTCTTTTGTTTTACAATCGCTGTTGAATAAACTCTGCACTTAGGGGTATTAGTGATATAGTTACTTAGTAGCCTTTGAAACACTATTTTGTTTTATTTTGCAGATGATCAATCTTTTTATTTGAGTTGCAGATGTGGTGGAAAATACAGTGTTTCCAAGGATGAAGCAGAAGAAGTTAACCTGATTTCTTGTGATACATGTTCACTAATTATAGAACTCCTTCATCATAACTAAAATTGTTCACAACTTGAAATACTTTAGCTGTGGTATTTAGACATGATGAGAAGCCACTGAGCGTTGTCCATTCAAGGAAATGGATTTTTTTTTTTTTTTTTTTTTTTTTGGTCAACCCTATTATTTGCAAAGAAAATATACAATTATCAAGCAGAGACCACCTCAGATTAATAGAGAATGATTGTAATTATTTATGTATAAGTTGTATTCATAAGTTGTCACAAAAAAAGACTTGGATTGTATTTGGTGAATTCCCATCTGAGAACTTTATTATTTCATTTTTTTCCTTGACACAAAGTAAGAATTTTTCTCTTTCCTAATATTAGCATGTCTCCTCTTTTAAGTGGGTAACAGTATCGTATTTCTTTATAGTTACTAAGTTTCTGATCTAACAGATAATGTTTCTAGTTGCTAAAATTATAGGCATGTTGTACACCTAGAATCTTTGTGAATAACATAACCAGTTCTCCCATAAGCAAGGGCTGGTTATGGATATTCATGAAGTTATTATTTCAAAGGTAATAAAGACAAAATGGCAAGTATAGAAAGTGTTGACTCCAATCTTGGCCCTTTATTTCCAAAGCTTGTAAACACTGCCATCTTTAAATTTAAATGTAATTTAGGAAATGGAAGTTTTTTTTATTTTAATTTTTATTTCTTTTTCTAAGACGGCTTCTCACGCTGTCAACCCAGCTGGAGTACAGTGCATGATCTCGGCTCACTGTAACCTCCGTCTCCTGGGTTCAAGTGATTCTCTGGCCTCAGCCTCCCAAGTAGCTGGGATTACAGGCGCCCACCACCATGCCCAGCTAAATTTTGTATTTTTAGTAGTACAGATGGGGTTTCACCATGTTGGTCAGGCTGGTCTCGAACTCTTGACCTCAGGTGATCTACCTGCCTTGGCCTCCCAAATTGCTGGGATTACATGTGTGAGCCACTGCGCCTGGCATAATTTTTGTTTAGTAGAGACGGGGTTTCATCATGTTAGCCAGGCCGGTCTCGAACTCCTGACCTCAAATGATCTGCCCACCTCAAACTCCCAAAGTGCTGGGATTGCAGGCGTGAGCCACCGTGCCCAGCCAGTTTTAAAAAGAATTATTTGAAATTGGTGTATTATTTTCCTTTTTATTTGGGGTATTAAGATATAGTACTGGGGCCAGGCATGATGGCTTATACCTGTAATCCCAGCAGTTTGCGAGGCTAAGGCAGGCAGATCACCTTTGGTCAGGAGTTCAAGACCAGCCTGGCCAACATGGTGAAACTTCATCTCCACTAAAAATAATTCTTTAAAAAATTAGCCAGCCATGTTGTTGTGTGCCTGTGGTCCCAGCTACTCGGGAGGCTGAGGCACGAGAATCGCTTGAACCCACAAGGCAGACATTGCAGTGAGCTGAGACTGCACCACTGCACTTCAGCCTGGGCTACAGAGCAAGACTCTGTCTCAAAAAAAAAAAAAAAAAAAAAAAAAAATTTAATGCTTATATTTATGAAGAAGGAGCCATTGCACTGCTGCTACGATGAAATGAGCTTTTATAAAGTATTACTGACTATAGCCGACTATAGATGGCATATGCTTTTAAAGATGTATTTTTCTGTGGATTTAATATTCTGTATAGAGTATAAGTCAGAACTCATTTAAATAACTTTAAGGGATTTTACCTAATTTCAAATGAGTGGGATGAGCATGTAGCTTAGCAGCTTTTTATCAATCCTGGCATTGTTAGATTGAACTTAAGAATAGTTACTATTCTGACTTGTAAATGTAGCTGCTAAAGTATGAAGCATATTTAAGAAGAGCAGAAGAACAAGAATTCAAAAGTCAGATAGTCATTTAGGTTCCTCCTCCCAAAGTATTTTTGCATCATAAAATTTAGATGACTTTTGGATTACATTTTTATTCATATATATTGAACAGAACCTGCAGAGTGTGGGTTGATTATTCATTACATTTAACAATTAAAAACAACTAAAACTGAATAGCAAATAGTTTATTGGTAAGTACATGGTTTCAACAGGAGTAATAAATTCACATTAACAGGAGACAAGTCAAAAGAATAAATGCTTACTAATTATCAGAAAATCTGTGGCTATTAGGGCTGGCACGTAAAAATCCAAAATCACTCAGAGGCCAAATCTGTAAAATCAAAATGAGGTTGAAGACAATTAGTGAAAGTAATGTCACAGTATCATCATATTCCCATTTGCTATCTGTCCCTTTTCTCTGTGCCAGATAAACACTTCTCCTTACTCATCAATCAAGAATAAAATTTTCTACATCAAAGACTTGAGAAAATAAACTTATATGTATGTATGGTTAAACTCCAAAGTTTGGAACATTCAAATATTATACATAAAATTATATGTGTGTGGTGTGTGAATACATATGTATGAATATATGGTCTGTGTTTTCTTTTACTGCTTTCAAATAAGAGTTAACTGTACACTTTCAACCTAAGGGGTTGAAAGTATTTCAATATGGCATCCGTTTAAATGTAAGGAATCCTGTAAATTATCCAACAGCTCCACGTATTCATGTGTTTTTCTCCTTACTGCCTTTGATAAAAAGGAGGGGCCAGTGAAACCAATCTTCCCTAACAATAATAAATTCACGGTAAATCTATGACTCACAGTACTCAACTGGGATATCCACACATTATAGGTAGTTTGAACCTAGGCCACTCTTCTGTACACGCTTATTAAAATATGCCCAGGATGCGATCATGGTTTTAAAGAGTTGTACAAGAGAAATTTGAATTTTTGGAAATTTAAATTAAAATTTTCTTAGGCTATAGCTAAAGTAGTATGGATTTTATTATTATGTCTATAGGAGCAGGGGCAATGGGGGAATAATAGTTTGCATATAGCTATTAAGGCCAACAGGTTCATAAAATGTATTCAATGCAACAGTTAAGTATACTGACAGCCTGAAGATTTTCAGAGATCATTTTGAGAGAAACTTTTTTTCTAGCTCAGAAAATAAACCTTACATTTTAAGCAGAAAATGGTACCTTAAAGAAGATTCGTCCTCTTATTAGTCCGTACGGAATAGGTCCATAGTACCTGGAATCTGTAGAATTCTGTAGATTATCACCTTCTAACCAAACATGACCCATTGGCACCTAGAATTAGAGAAGAAATGCAGCCCTTTAAAAAAATAAAACCTAAGTTGGGTACTATAATTTAAAAGCATGTTCTAAGGTTCTCTTTTATAGAATAGATAGAAATCCTAATATTGCATGTTTGCTTTTCTTTCTTTCACAATAAAATAACTTTTACTAAACATCAAAGCTTTCAACTTTTTAAAAGACCTATCTTTTTTTGTCATATGGTTCCCAAATATTAATTTGTTATACAAACCCCAAACCGAGGTTATAAGAGATCAAAACAGTGTGACAGGGTCATTAATTTAATAGACTTCAAAAGAGGTCATTAGGATGCTGACTGAAAATGTGCCCTTATGTCTCAATAACAGCATAAGCAGGGCACCACTCACTCAGCAACATCCTGGGGCCAATACGAAGGCCAGACCTATTAGAATGCTCATGATAAACTAAATGGTAATTGATTGTGACATCAATTACAAATAATCTCATCATTTTATTGGAGTGGGCTTGTCAGAATTCTAATTAAGATCCCTGTTCTGCCTTTGTACAGACCATATCTTCAATGCATTATACTTCCATAATGACCATGAAGAACCAGAAGGACCTATTATAAAATCATCAGTTGTAAAATTAATGATGGTGACCTTCTCCTAAATGAAAAGACTATCTCCTATAATGTTCTATGTATAAACTGGTAACAAGATTTTTACTGAGTGACAATCATAAGCATATTTAGAACAGCACACTGCTTCTTTTTTAAAAGCTGCCTGCAATATGAGACATTTGCTTATTACTATCTGTTCAATATAAACTTAAAAACTTAATTTTCCATCAACAATCTTTAAAATTGCTTTTTAAAAGTTTTTGTTTTACAGTTTTGTTATCTAAGACAGTTGAGTTACTGACCAGATCAAAATGATCTCTGTATGGGGAAGGAATTTATTTTCACTATTCTTTTGAGCAGTTTTATTTATAAACCTTACATGAAGAAAAATATCACTGCTGGGTTTAACAAGACTTTTTTAAATCTCACAAATTACCTTTTGAAAAGTAAATGTATACAAGAATGTAAAATTTGAATTTCACTTAATTAAGCGATTTTAAGATTCTGGAAGGTCTTATGTACAAATATTTGCCAAAAACCTTCAAATTAACTCTGTATTTTGATACATTTAAATGTTAAATTTATTTGTAGAAAAAGGACGTAAGTTTACTGAAGGAATATCAGAAAGTATATGATCATTCACTTTATTAGTGGAACTAGTTTGTCCAAGGGCCAATAGCAAGGCCACTTCCTCGCTGTCTAATAAAATAGACATATGTGCAGTGAAGCATAAGACTGCTCTAGTAGAAAAATGTGTACATCACAGTCATCGAAAAAGGAACAAAACAGTGAATCTGGAAAAGCGAAATGTTCTTAAGTGTTACTTTGATACAGCTATAAGGTGAACATCTTTCATGTTTAAATTTCCACAGTTTCTCCCTCAAATGTGCTTTTTTCTGAGTTCTAAAAACAGGTTATGCATATGAATAAATAAAGCCATGTAGTTATGGATACTAATAAAAGAAAAATATTCTACAAACTAATAAGGCAACATACTAACAATCTAGGGATACCTTTGTCTGACCATCCCATTGATGGTAAACCAAGACCTGTGATGATCTCTTCATGAAGCTTTCCCTAAACTACCCTGCCCATACCAACTTGATTCTTTCCAGCACTTAACATAAAGTCAGCCTTGCTTGGGGCCCTATGTTATAACCTTTAACATTATTATTTTTAACCTGCTTGGCTTTTCTGTCCGTTTTTACTATTTTATAACAGAATAAACCAACAGACAGTAATGCTTTGATTTTAATTTTTTGAGTGTTAATGACTTTTATTACATTATAGTTTGGTGCAAAAGTAACTTCAGTTTTCGCTGAAAAATACATGTAATGATAAAAACCGCAATTACTTTTGCACCAATCTAATAGATTTTTGCCAATCTGCCTGGTGAAAAATACTATCTTTGTCTTATGAGTTAGGCTGAATCTCTTTTCATGTTTAAGAGGCATTTTAAATACCAGCCCTTTGTGGTACAAGTGGCAAATATTCCCAGTTTGTCATTTCTTTTATCAGCCTTTGGTTTCATGTCTTCCGAATTTTGATTCTTTGTTAGAAAGGTTTCTTTTTTTACATTTAACTATTTTTTTCTTTGGGAGTACGTCCTGACAAATGGCTATAAGGCTTGGATGAATGTTTTTAATTTTGTAGAAAAACGACCTAAGTTTACTGAAGGAATATCAGTAAATATTCCTCATTTTTGTAAATAATGACTGATTTAGCACCTTGGTAATATTTTTCAGTGCATTTATTTGATTGTTGGCAATGTAGAATATTTTTGTGTGTTTTCTGATTGTATTTAATATCCAGTGAATAGTCTGTGCCTACTTTATATGTCTTATCTATGTGAATTATATAACGCAGACAGCATTCATACATTTATTGCAAATATTTTTTCCAATCTATTTTTTGTCTTTTTATACTTACTATATTCCACAACGTTTTTAGTATTTTATACAGTATTTACTTTTATATCCATATGCTTTCTTAAAAAATGATTTTAATTATTTACAGCACCTAAACCAAAAGTGGAATTCAAATATTTGCTGGTGGTTAAATACTTGTAAATACAAATTATTTGAAAAAACAATGATAACTGCCATTAGCTAGGTCACTTTTGTAGCAGTTACGACCTGAGTTTCTTTAAAATTAGCAATATACAATGAAGTATCATCTCTGGAGTAATTTTTTTTTTTTTTTTTTTTTTTTTGAGACAGTCTTGCTCTGTTGCCCAGGCTGCAGTGGCATAATCTTGGCTCACTGCAACCTCTGCCTCCTGGGTTCAAGCAATTCTCCTGCCTCAGCCTCCCAAGTAGCTGGGATTACAGGCACCCCACCACCACACCCAGCTAATTTTTATATTTTAGTAGAGACAGGGTTTCACCATGTTGGCCAGGCTGGTTTTGTACTCCTGACCTCGAGCAGTCCACCCAACTCCGCCTCCCGAAGTGCTGGGATTACAGGCATGAGCCAACGCACTCGGCCATTTCAGGAGTAATATAACTGCAGAAAGGAATCTTCTAAAAGAAACCTAGAACATATCACCAGTAGCCTTTCATTTGATAATTAGCCTGTACTAAGTTAGAAGTACTAAATTTGATATTTAGTCAAGGAAAAAGAAAGAGGTTCAAATATGAGACATGCTAACTCCTCAGTACCTAAAATCCATACATGTTAATGACCATTCATCCATTTACAGTAAAGGAATAATGCCTACATCTTACAGACTTAACATTTCATGTACCATACACAAATCAAGGAAACAGCTTTATCACTGATGTTACCTTTAATCTAACAAGATCTCTATAAACAAGAAAACCTCTTAAGTATAGATCTTTTAAAATCAAAGCAGTCACCTTTGCTGATCCACCTCTCTATAGATTACAGGTTGAGTATCTCTTATCTGAAATGCTAGAGACCAGAAATGTTTCAGATTTAGATTTTGGAATATTTGCATATACATGAGATATCCTGGTGAAGAGACCCAAGTCTAAACACAAAATTCATTTTTCATATATACCTTATACATATAGCCTGAAGGTAATATTATACAAAATTTTTAATTTGTGCAAGGAACAAAGTTTTGATTATGACTTATCATGTGAAATCAGATGTGGAATTTTCCACTTGTAACAGAAAGCAGATCACTAGTTGACTGGGTCTAGGATTGGCAATAGAAAATTGACTACAAAGGGACAGAAGGGAACTTGCCAGCATGGAAGAAATATCCTGTATTATTGTAGTTGTGGTTAGATAAGTGTGTACATTTTTCAAAATGTCTGTCTTGTGGCATCACACAGATGCTCAAAAAGCGTCGTGGCATTACACAGACACTCAAAAAGTTTCTGATTTTGGAGCATACTGGATTTCATATTTTTGGATTAGGGATACTCAACCCATACTCAGTCTACCAGTAAAAAAACATGTTCGAAATTACTCCCCCTTTAAAATATATGATTGTTGGTATAGGAGAAAAGAGTGAATACTTTCTTTCACTTTTAAAATCAACTTTATAGAGGTTATTTCATATAAAGTAAAATTCACCTATTTTGACACGTTTTGAAAAATGTACACACTCATCTAACCACAACTACAATAATACAGGATATTTCTTCCATGCTGGCAAGTTCCCTTCTGTCCCCTCATAGTCAATTTCCTATTGCCAATCCTAGACCCAGTCAACTAGTGATCTGCTTTCTGTTACTAGAGACAGTTAGGCCTGTTGCTGAATTTCATATAAATGGAATTAAAAAGTACCTGTTTTGTGTCTGCCTTATTTATTTTGTAAATTTTTATGATGAATCTATCTTGTATGTAAAAGTCACTCATTTTTTACTGCTGAGAATTATTCCATTGTAAACCAGAGTGTTTATCTATGAACTTGGTGATGGGTTGTTTGCAGTTTGGTGCTAGTAAAAACAAAGCACTATGAACATTCACGGACAAGTCTTATTTCTTTTCAGTAAATATCTAAGGGTTGAATTTTGGGTCATCAGTAAGTCTTTGTTTAACATTAAAGAAACTACCAAACTTTTTCAAAGTGATAATATTTTTACTCCCAACAACCAATGTATGACTGTGCTCCTGCTGTTCCACAACCTCTCCAGCACTTGGTAGTATCAGTTTTTAAATGTTTTGCCATTCTAGTAGGTGACGGATATTAAGTTGTGGTTTTAATTTGCACTTCTCTGATGAAAGCATTTTTTCCATTGTGCATACTAGTAGTATCTTTCATGAAGCATCTATTATTAAAATATTTTGGCCATTTTAAAAATGGGTTATCTTCTTAATCGTTGTACCAGTCCTTTATTTACCATGGGTACAAGTCCTTTGATGGAACTGCATATATTTTCTCCCAGTCTGCATTTTTTAAAAGATGTTTTGAAAAACAAAAGTGTTTAATGTTATCAAGGACTAATTCATAATTTTTTTCCTATTGTATTTTGTGCTTTTGGTGTCCTAAGAAATCTTTATTTGCCTCTAAATTATGAATATATTAGACTATATTGTAGAAGTTTTATAGCTTTAGCTTTGATTAGGTATTTTGAGATAACTTCTGTGCATGAGGTAAAGTATTCATTATATCTATTTTTTTTCTTTTTTTCCCCTTTCTACTGGATTATGTTTTGATTTCCATTTTGTTTCTTCAGTTGCAATATTCAATATAGATCTTATTCTTGCAGTTGTTACTCTAGGGTTTACAATATGCATCATTATCACAGTCCACCTTTTCTTAAGGTATAGCTATCTTCACATACCACTTCATGTAAGATAAGAAAGAAAAGAATTTTGCAACAATATGTTTTTCATCCTTATCAGTGAATAAAGAATTCTGGATTGACAGTGTTTCCCCACCTAACACTTTAAAATTTCCATTTTATTGCCTTCTTGCTGTTTCTTATAATGGATCAGCAGAAATTCCTTGTTCTCAGTTGTAATATGTTTTTCTCTGGTTGTTTTTAAGATTTTCTCTGTCTACCCTGGTTTGATTGTCTTTGTATTTATTTGGCGAGAACTTCTTCCTGTACCTCTTGGATCTTTATCATTTTGATCAAAATTGGGGAACATAAATGTATAAATCACCTTCTTTTCTACCCACTATCCTGGGGCTTCCACAGCCTTCATGTTAATCTGCTTAACCTGTCCTATGGGTTATTCATTGTTTTTCCTCCAGACTTTCTCCTTTCCTCAGTTTGTATAATTTTCATTGATGCGTCTTCAAAGTCCCTGATCTTTTGTAGTTTCTAACCTACTACTGTAAAGACCATCAAATGTATTAAGCTCTAGAAATTTCATTTGGTTCTTTCTTATACAATTTATTTCCTCAATATATTCATCTCTAGCTCTTCAAAAATAGTTATAATTAGTGTTTTAGAGTGTTTCTGTGATTTCTGGGTCTATTTAACTGATTTACCTTTGATTATGAGTTACATTTTCCTGCATCTTCACATATCTGGTAATTTCTCATTAAACTGGACGTTCATTTGCTGAGTAGATTTTGTTGTCTGTTTTTATAGAGTGTCAAATGTTGAGGGGTCTGGTTTCTGTGAAGTAGTTAAGTTAATGGCAGTCACCTTTTTCCTTTCAAGCCTTGTTTATAAGCCTGCTAGGTTGGGTCTCTATCTTATATTTTATTCTAAGGGCTATTCTAGCCCTACTACTAAGGCTTGATTTTTTCCAGAATCTCTACTGAATGTTCTGGATATCAACAAGATCTATCCACACTGGCTGGTAAGAACACAAATGTCTCTCAGCTCTGGGTGAACTCTCAGAGTTTTTTTGGCTTACAGCTCGCCAGTAGTCATACATTGCTCAGTCTCTTAAGTTCCACCATAAGCAGGCACAATTTAGTATGGAGCCCAAAAGCCAAGGGAATATCTACATAGATTTCTGGAGATCTTTCTGTTGCTCTTTCCTCCATGATAGTTGAATCCATAAATCTCAACCATTTAAGCATCTCCAATCTTTACAACCCCAAACTTTGTCTCCTGAACTCAGCAAGACCACCTGTGCTTTGCTTGAATTTCTCTTCCTTGCACTGTTATCTGAAAACTGCTTTAAGACAGAAGTTGGGGCAAGTAAAGGCTTATTTCGTTGGCCAGTTATTATGTCAGTGCCAGAAGCGTATGTTCAAAATTACCTAATTCAAAAAATTTTTTTGTTCTTTGACACAAAATCTCACTCTGTCACCCAGGCTGGAGTGCAGTGGTGCAATCTTGGCTTACTGCAACCTCCGCCTCCTGGATTCAAGTGATTCTCCTCCCTCAGCCCCCTGAGTAGCTGGGATTATAGGCATGCACCACCATGCCAGGCTAATTTTTATATTTTTAGTAGAGATGGAGTTTCACCATGTTGGCCAGGCTGATCTTAAAGTCCTGGCCTCAGTTGATTTGCCTGCCTCGGCCTCCCCATGTACTGGGATTACAAGCGTGAGCCACTGCATCAGGCCCTAAAATATTTTTTTTAGCATACTTTGTAATTTTGTATATAAAGAAAATTATCTCAGTGAAGATTAAAATTTTTGATGTGTGAAGTGTGCTTTGGCATCTCCATCTTGCATCCCCTTCAATGGAGTCTTCCCTTTCCCTATCAAAATCTCTGGAAAAAGATTTGCCAAACTTAGCATGCAATTACATACAGACAAGGAAGTTCACTATGGTATTGTCTGCATCTCAAGATTGGCAATGGTATAAATGTTCCTCGGTAGGCAGAGGTTAAATAAAATATCTTTCATTTATATATTAGTAAATAGCCAGTAAAAATAAATACATAAAACTAATGAAAAGATTTCCATAAGACACCCAGTGAAATAAAATAAGTTATAGGGCAATGTGTATAAATGCAAAATATTTAAAATATATATTACATATTTCAAAATATACATTTTTTATGGCCAATGCATACTATTTAGGTAATTTAAAGTATATATGTGTATACATACACAGAGTTTTGTGTGTATGTGTGTCTTAAAATGCAAAATGCTTAACCCTTTCGGTGGTGTAATTTTAAAAAAGGAAACATCATCCTTTATGATGCAGGATAGGGGGAGCTTGTTGAATTTTTTTTAAAAGGTGGTTTTGGGTTGGGGTTTTTTTTTGTTTTTGTTTTTGTTTTTTTTTTTGGTCTTTGGTAGTCTGGAAAGAGAGTGACCTAACTTCTAATCTATATAGTAGGATATGCTTCTTTGTATAGTTCAAGTCACTCGTACTACACAATTAGCAGTACTGTCATCAAATCTACAGATGACAAAAATATTAGATGACAAAAATATTAGTCTAGCCAAGAACACATTTAAACAAACATACAGTAAAACATTTATGGTTTGGGTCTGAAACATAACACCTGATTTTTCTGGTATGGAATGAGGCAAGGAACAGAATAAACATTTCCTTTCTAACTTTAAACACAGTCATTTTCTGTTACATTAACCTACTAGTTGTCAGTAAGCCGAAAATTCAAACCAGATAATGGAAAAAGAATTATATATCAATATAATAAATATGAACAGGATAAAATGGTAGATTAACGTATTTTTCTTTCCTTTTTTATGCTCACAGAGAATAAAATGTGTTTTTTCTTAAGCTTTGATAACTTTACAACTAAGGCTGAAAAGCACTCTAATAAACTCATTTATATTAAATGTTTTGCAAATGGTCCAAAATGGAAATCCCTAATTCTGTCTTTGTTCATTACTTCTCATAATCAAAACTTTTAAGTTGGATTAATTTTGTACTCTTCTAAATATGCTATGCCATTTTGAATGAATGCATAAGACTGAATAATGTATGAATATGTGTTTTCATGAATGCCATAAACTGTTTTTACTTTTGCCCAAAGCTGAATTATCCACGTGTCTCAGATACAGCTAACTTCACAGCTAAATTTTAAGGCATTAAAGGGCCTTTAAATCATTCTTGTTTTTCCTTTCTACGTCAGAGGTTTACTTCCTAAGCCATGATAAAACCTAATCTCAGGGCTGGACAAAAGAAGCCTCCAGTTCTCAGCTATATTTACTGAGGTCTAGTTAGGTGCCTCCTTTTTAGTACAAGCAACAAATGTAATTGCCTCATGACCTGTGGGTGTCCATTTAACAAAAGAGGTTTTTGTGAGGCAATCCACAGGTGTTACCTTTCTTGATTCAAGTGAACTATGATGAAAGAGTCTACAATCTCAAATAACACATTTTCTAAACTGCAATCAAATTCATTTATTTGATTAGGCAAATAACATCTAATTAAGAAAAGTTCTGGCTAAAAAATATATATTTGACCTTCAAAAGTTTCAAAAACCATAATATCCTAAGAACAGACTGATTTTTATTTATTTTTATTATTTATTTATTTATTTATTTTTAAGACAGGGTTTCACCATGTTGGTCAGGCTGGTCTTGAACTCCTGACCTCAGGTGATCTGCCCGCCTTGGCCTCCAAAGTGCTTGGATTACAGGCATGAGCCATTACGCCCGGCCAGAACAGACTGATTTTTTAATTAACACTTTATTTGCCATACATTTTATAATTTGTAACCAGCAATGGTAGGGTTTGCATTGACCCTACCTATTGATCGTACTTCTTTAATGGTTCTTCTAAAATGACTGCAAAGAAAAGTAAACAATAGTCATTAAAGAAACAAACATAAATTATGAGGCAAGGTGAGGAACAAAGTTTTTAAATTTTTTTAAATGATTTTTTCATTTTCCTGTAACGTACAGGAAAAAGAGAGCACACACATTTTATGAAAGCCATCAGATCAAAGTCTTTTTTGCTTGTTTTTGCTAAAAACAAATGAGAGTGACAGATCAATGATACTCTGGTCTCAAACGTATTTCATTTTGCATACATTTCAAATATTTTGTGTCTAATGAGATAATGAGTGAGCTATAAAATGCATAATTCCCTTGACTATGAAAAAAGTGTATACGATGAATGCACATTCAAAAGATGTCATTTTAGACCAAAAATTAATACTATGTAATTGTTTTTTAGCTTATTATCTTAAAAGAACACAGTATCAAGTCAAGTTACTATACCTACTATGTGGCCAATCTATATTCTGCTTAATCATGACTTACATAACCAAAGTGTGGCCGTAGTAAGATCCTATGCACACAAAGTACTAGAGATATTATTTGAAAATGAAATAATTGATTAATATTGTACTAAAAAGATCTCATAAAACCCAGTTTGACTCATGTAACAGCAAAATTAGAAGCACCATCAGTAAATCATTGTTGGCGTTTACCCTTCCTATAATGCCAGCAGAAGCTATAAACAAAAACACATATAAAAAAGTGAAGAATTAAATGTCCTGAGATATAATAAATACAAGAGGCTTTTAGAACACAAAGGTAAGAAAACATTAATCTTTAATTTTTAAAAATGGGAGTGTCTCAATTATTGTCAATTATGTGTATCTACTCAAGAAACAGTCTTACTTATGTTCTGTTTTCATTGTCATTCTCCTCACCCTAACTACTTGCCCACATTCTGTCTACCTGAGCTAATTAAGGCAGAGGAGTATCTGGAGTCCTGATAGAAGTGCTTCCAAATGCTAGATGCATGATAAGGGATGACATTTATAAGGACCAGGCACAGAATAGTTAATACACTGATTATTTTAATACATACTATTTCTATGTGGTTCTGCTTCCTTTTCTCCCTTTTAAAATTCAGCCTCATTACTATCCTATCTACATCACCGCTGGAGTATATTATTGCCATTCCCTCCTTAAAAATAGCGCCACCTAACATTCATAGCCAGTGATCACCAAAGAGGAATTTACACAAAAGTTTCAGTAGGCTACACCTATAGCATTGGGGTTTGAGTAAGGGGTATGCTTTTTACTAACAGGTTCTTGTTCGTTACTGAACTTATTCCTGCTGAGTAGGTTTAAAGCTTAGTGTAACGCTTGACTTGCTCATTCTCGTAGGGACTGCACTTTCATCTTCTCCCTAAGCTCTCAATACCTCCATCTAGCCTGAATAGTAACCTCTGGTGGGTTGTTTAGGATAGTGGTTAAAAATACAGTCCACACCATCACACATAGTCCTGACTTCCAAATATAGCTCTGCATACTAGTTAAGCACCTTGAGCAAGTTATTTAAACCTCATCTATACAACTGAGACTAATAAATACCCTACAGAAATACTATGAGAACGAAATGAGATAAGACTCCTGGCACCCAGGAAGCAGTCAGTAGGAGCACTTACTCGCAGTTGCCATGTTTGCCATTGTGAACGATGTCTACTGGGCTTTCTTTGTCCCTAGTTTCCTAGGCAGTCTACCCAGATCTCTGCAAAGTTAACTGTGCTTTGCTATTTTAATTATGAGTAAGTACCATATCAATTATGCCACCTGATTTAATGAAATTCAGCTTTTAAGATAAAATCTTCCTAGATTAGCAGTTAAAAACTAACATTTCTTCCCCCCCCATCCCCCCCCCCCCGCCCCAGATGGAGTCTTGCTCTGTTGCCCAGACTGGAGTGTAATGCCATGATCTTAGCTCACTGCAACCTCAGCCTCCCAGATTCAAGCTATTCTCCTGCCTCAACCTCCCCAGTAGCTGGGATTACAGGACGAGCCACCACACCCAGCTAGTTTTTGTATTTTTAGTAGAGATGGAGTTTCACCATTTTAGCCAGGGTGGTCTCGAACTTAAATGTGCATGTTCATAAAGCAATGTTTATTAAATATTGAATGCTTAGGCCCTTCAAGTATCCACTTCTTCAGAACCATTTACCAACTAGTCAGAATATAGGGGATGGAGAAGAGGGTTGGGACTGAAGGCAGTTTATAGGCCTTTCTATCCACGCCTCTCAATGCTATTGTTCCAGTCTTTTACTTCTTTCTCTCTGTAAATAGAATGTTACCTGCTATTTTGGGATCTGTATTTAAAAGAAGCATTTTTATATTCTCATTCACTTTAATACAGCTTGATCTACATAGTTGCTCTGCTTCCAGAGGATGAGCCCAACTTAATTCAACACAGGGTATTTCAGAGTAGTAGAAAATGGTGTTAAGTATTACAATAATAAGTTTGCTCTAAACAGTAATCAGATGCATACTGCACACAATATATACTAACATGTTTCCACCAGAAGTTTTATTCCTGGCACTCCACTTAATTCTTCCCAAAATCCAAACTCATCCTTTATGGATTTTTTTGCTACAGATGAATCTCTGTAGCTCTTTTCAATCTCCTGTTGTTGCTATGCATAGCTGCTTCACATAGAGATTGGCTAGAAAAACAGATTTGTATCTGAAAGGGTATTAGAAATAGATTATCAGTAGAAAAGTTGCCATACTTCAAAAAAGAAATGATTAAAATTAAATATGTAGGTCTTTTTGTACTTGATGTTACTGATGCAGTTTTTTAAAATATATAAAATATATCTGATGCAGTTTTTTAAAATATATAAAATATATCTGAGAGACACTTCTGCTTGTGTTTTACTCATCAAAACACAACTCTAACGTACCAAACCCAGCAGATTATTTAGAATAAAATCTAGCTTTGTGAATACAAAATTGCAAAATAGGCAGGTGGATGACAGATGACATTTTTTAGCGATGATGCATGATACAAAGAGAAGCTGAAGCTCTTTAAGAAGTAAGAGTGATCTAGGGGCTAAGCGCATTGAAACATTGTTTTGACTAAGAAAAATAGACTGTGGACATAAAGGAGGGAATAGCAAAGCATCCAGATGTCATTTGGGGAAAGCAATGCTTTTTTGCTACTTATTATAAAATTTAATTGCCACAGTATTAATGTAAAATATAATCTACCTTAAGATTATTAGACTTCTGCACTTGTCCAAAATTGTATATATCTTCTTTCCATTTCCCAAATTAACATCTCCCCAACAACCCTATTTTCTTGTGCTACCTACTCTGTGGCAAGCAAGAACTAACAACTTGGGTGTCATTTTTAAGTCCTTCAATTCCCTTTCTTCCAGGATCCAATCTTGTCTAGATTATTTCCTTAATCTTTCTGCAATCTTTGTGCTTCTTTTTATTCTCAATGTTATTATCTCAGTTATGCCTCCCTCACAGCCTATTAACTGGTCTCTGCCTCCAGGCTCTTCTACGCCTAGCCATCCTCTGTTTAAATCTACACTAACATGAGAATGGACTCACAGAAACTAAGTAATAACTAAGCCTGATCATGTTATCCCCTTGCTTGAAACATAAATCCCCTTGCTTGAAACATAAAAGGTACTGAGCCTTGTTTACTTTTATTTTTAAGGATGGGGTCTTGCAATATTGCCCAGGTCAACCTTGAGTTCCTGGGTTTAAGACATCCTCCCACATAACCGACTAACAGCTTGGCATCTACCTTTAATTTTTATCTCTTCTTACTACTCATCCCTCCTACTCTATGTATCATACACTGGAACTCTTACTTTTGGCAGCTCCCCAAAAGCACAATGCTATAGTCACTTCTAGGCCTTCAGAATATGCTGCTTGCTTTGACTAACTCTGACTTACTCTTTAAAACTTCAACTCAGATTTCACCTTCCCATTCTGGAATAATCCCATCTACCCTAGTCTGGATAAATATCCTTGTGTCTTATTAAAGCATCTTGTGCATAATTCTATTACATCATACTGTAATTCTTTGTCTGCTCCTCCAATTTAACTATAACCTCCTAAAGTTACACTGTCCAATATGGCAGCCACTAGTCATATATGTGGCTACCTAAATTTTAAAATTACCTAAAATTAAGAATTCAGTTCCTCAGGCACACTAGCCATCCATGCTTCATGTGTTTAACAGCCAGATGTGCTAGTGGCTACCATATCAGACAGCACAGATACAAAATATTTCCATTATTTCAGAAAGTTCTATTGGTGTTGCTGGGGGCAAAGATGACTACCCTAACGTGTACTGGCCCTCAATTAAGTGCTCAGTAAGTGTCTGTGGAATTAATGAATGCACACATAAAAAAAAAGAAAGTTGAAAGGTTAATGTCTGGAAAATTGTGCATACTCCTATAGCCTCCTGAAAGCTGTTTAAGTCTGCTCTCCCAGTCTACCCTTAGATGTCCCCGCTCCCAAGTCAGTGGTCTGGCCACTTGGAAGGCAGCTCATTAAGGAAGATGTGTGTTGGGACTGGTCTGGGGTCAGAAGTCCATTGTCATTATCAGTTTGTGTCCCTAGACCTACTTTGACTTTACTTACATTGGGAAGTCAGGTCAAATTTCAAGTCTCTAGACAACAGAAGGTTTCTTTAATCCTTCTTGCTTTCAAGATCCATACATAATGTACACAAAGTAGATGAGAATCTTAAGTTGCATCCAAGAATTTTAAATTACCTATAATTGTAAGTACTTTGTTAAATACTGCTTAGTCTATTTGTATTTAGCTGGATGCAGGTACTAGCTCTGCCATACTAAGTGATTTATACGTTTTCCTAAAGTAATTATGAAAATTCTATCCCAGGAGGAAAACACTCTCATGTCTAGGTTGGCAGTGCAACAACTTGCAATGCCAATATTTTCTTGCTAATTTAATAACTTTAGCCATTTTATAATATGCTTACCTGCTTTTTATATCTGTTTCTCCTCTTTTTCATTCTTGTTTTAGGTAGAAAATCATTTGGTTTGGTGAGAATATTTTTATGGGCTGAGATTAAGTTGTTCACAAAAATCTGTCAAATTTTAATTACCCAAAGTTACTAATATCAAAACTTCATTTAGTTGCTCACTCCAAAAGACAGTTGAATATATTTCACCTAGTCAACAGCAGCTTTTCTAGCAGACCTAGATTTTTTTAGCAGCCGGGCGCAGTGGCTCACGCCTGTAATCCCAGCATTTTGGGAGGCCAAGGCAGGCGGATCACTTAAGGTCAGGAGTTTGAGACCATCCTGGCCAATATGGTGAAATCCTGTCTCTACTAAAAATACAAAAATTAACCAGGCATGGTGGCAGGCACCTGTAGTCCCGCTACTCAGGAGGCTGAGGCAGGAGAATTACCTGAACCTGGGAAGCAGAGGTTGCAGTGACCCTAGATTGTGCACTGCACTCCAGCCTGGGCGACAGAGTGAGACTAAGCCTCAAAAAAAAAAAAAAAAAAAAAAAATTGTTTTAGATTACAAAGCCACATAACACTTGGAATATATTTTCCTTACTACCAACAGAGTTTGGAGTCTGGCTCAGAAGCTTACACTGAACACCAGTGTTACAATTTTGGTCTTTAATTTTTGCAAAGGACTTTTAAGCAACTTTAAAGAACAGAACAACTTTAAACATCCAGATAACTTGCAGATAAAAATACATATAGTGTTTTCCTTTTATTCAACTGTATCCTGCCTCTCTAGACTCATAGCAATGGCACCGACTTTCTAACTTTACAGAAGTTAAAATATTTCTAGGCGAGCAACACATACAAATTTCAGGACAACCTGCTACTCTTTCAGTAGAAATGCTGATCTTCATATATACATCTTTTCAAACATATAAAAATAAAATATACTACAACAAAATAATATTCTTGTAAATTACATATTACTGTTAAACTGAGCTCAAATTTATTCTGAAAACGTTTAGAGAACACATCAGAAAACACTTAAGTCGAGGAGCCTCAAAGATCACTCTTTAGTGTTGACATCTGAACAAAAACACTTCAGACTTGTAAACAATGAATGAAATTTATCTTCAGAATTGTGTTAGCTATAGGATGAAAAAGTCACGTCACCTCCGCAGTGAACTTCACTTTAGCAAAAGAGTAAACATATTTCCTCCACATCAGCTGCAATCAAGGCATTAGCAGTATGCCATGATTGATTGTCTTAGGAGCCGTTGCTGAGAAATGGATGTGTAGCACAGGTTTTTATCACTATGGTCTGCAAAAAACAAGTCCCTTGTTTAGATACCCTAGTTGTAATAAGTAACATTATTAGGTAGTTCTTCTATTTAAATGACATAAGGATTTCGTATATCAGCAGCTTATAATACACAAGCCCTTTCAATCTGATGATTCCTCTCTCTACAGAGAAGTACTTTTTTGTGTTGATAATGCAAGTGGCAATAGAAGACCAGATGGTTGACTTTTAGCTAAGGGAAATGACATTTAAACAAACAGAAAGACAGCATTTAGAATATTCAGGGATTCGAACTATACCCTAAATATATAGTACACATTAAAGGACTATTAATGTTAACTATATAATGTGATCATTTTGTAATGCTAATTAGTAAGATTGTTTCTTGGGTTGTTCATCAGTTGTATTTAAATATTTTCTAATATACTGTAAAACAGCTTTATTACTGCCATATTGTTATATTTCCAAGTTCTCCTTTTAATACATTATACCACCACTGCATCTGAGATCATTTAATCATTTCATTCTGAAATGTATAACTTTCTCTACTTCTTACATTTAAGCCAGTAATAATATACTCTACAATTTACAAAGGAAAACATAAGAAATAACTACATTCCTCATTCACCTCCCATCACTCTGCTATGGCAGTGGCTTATTATTTGGTGAACAATGTTTCACCTTTTGTGTATAATGCTGACATTTATGGTATTGAAGACAACCAAAAACCTTTACATAGCCAGATATTTTTGGCAGCCCTCAGATAAAAGTAAAAACATGATATTTCTAATAAGAACAGATTTGTTTCCTGTAACAATAGCAAAAGACTGCTATGCACAAACCATAGGAAAATACTGAAATTTCCATAATTATGTCCTATTAATATATCTATTCGTAATACAATGATTAAGATACAAAAATTCAATAAATAAGGCTTTAACTGATATTTTAAAAATGAGTCTTCATTTTACAATGAACAACCAGAGAAAAGCAGCAGTGTACACATTTATAAACTCCAGGTAACAATTTTACCCATCCTTAGGCTGTCAACCAATAAAAGGACTAAAAGAAGAAAATATCTGTATAGTAGTTAAATATGTTCAAAAGGCACATGTTTCTCTACAGAAATGCAGAAACTCTTATTGCCACACAACCTAATTAGTAGGCAATCAGTGTTGCAAGGGTAACAGCCTTCATTGCAATAAAAACCACCATAGCATTTCAGGGTCACCAAAGCTTCCTTCAAAATGAGAATAAGGTAAGCCCAGAATAGCTCAATTCCCCTAATACATTAAGAAACTTAATCTTAACTAAATTCAGTATTCTATGGTGATAAGTCAATTCAGAGCCTGGTGAATTTTTATTCTGCTTAATGAAAGGCCTGAAAAATATGCCATCCTAAATACAAGTTACTTAGGAAAAGAAACATTTAACCAGCACTGTGCTCTCCAGGTACACAGTAAGAGGAACATTCCAACATTTTCTACAATTTTCACCTGCCACTGTGTAAGGTGGTCATGTAGTCTTACCATTGGAAATAGCTTAGCTTTGAAGTCTATGAAGACTAGAATGACCACAGATTGGCCAGTTCAGCAGTGTGGTAGGCTCCAGGAACATCTTCTGAGAAGTCATAACATCATGCATTTACTTGGGAGCAAGTTTGCAATAGAAACTAGTAGAAAAAACGAGTAGAAGTAGAAAAGAAACTAGCACCCTATTCATATATATCTAGATCTGTCTACCCTTCAAGTATTTAAAAAATAACTAATAGCTGCCAAATCACAGATAAAATGATAGGAAATCAACCGCGATCAAAATGAGTCCCTGTCACCAAGATCAAGGGGTCAGCAAACTTTTTCTGTAAAGGTCCAGATAGGAAATAGTCCAGGTGTTGCAAGCCATATAGTTTCTGTCACAACTACTCAACTCTGACATTTTAAAGAAAGCAAACACAGACAACAGATAAATGAATGGGCATGATTGTGTTCCAATGACACAATAATTACAAGAAATGCAGCAGGGAAAATGATTGTGCAGGGTCTTGCAGGCCACCGTAAGACCGATGGCTTTTATTATGAGATGGGGAACCACTGGAGTCTTTGAGCAGAAGAGTGACATCATTGCTCTTAAAAAGCATCATCATCAAAAAGGATGACCTTAGTTGCTCTGTGGAGAATATCAATGGAAGGGTTAGAGAAGCAAGAAAAGGGGGAGGGTATGAGCAAAGAAAGCAGTTCAGAAACTACTGCAACAACATGAGAGAGACTAATTTACTTTGCAAACTAATGGAGGGTAGCAGTGACAGTGGCAAAATGTGGTTTGATTCTGATTATATATAAAAGATATAATCATGATTTGCTAAGGGACTGGATGTAGAGTGAAAGAGAAAGAGAGTAATTCTTTACTGTGATTGGGAAGTGTATGGAAAGAGCCAGTTAGGGAAAGAAAATCAGGATTTTAGTTTTGGATACAGTAAGTTTGAGATGACCATTATTCATTGAAGTGAAGATCCTAGACAATTAGACGTGATTCTGGAGTTCAGGGAAAAGGTTATAGTTAATATAAATTTGAGAGTAAATTTAAAAGTACCTACTGTACTTAAAACTGAGACAGGATGAGGTCAACTAAAGTGTAAGTGTATATAAATAACAGAAATTTAAAATATGAACCTTTAGTTAACTCCAAGATTTGAAGAACATTCCAATGTTTGGATATGAGGAGGAACCAATAAAGTAAATTCAGAAGCAGCAGTCAGAAAGATAAGGAAAAAACCTAGAAAGAGCAGTGTTCTAAAAAATAAGTGACAGCAGGTTTTGAGAATAATTATTTCAAATACTAACAATAGGTTAAGTATGATGAGGACTGAGAGCTGATCACTGGAGAGACAAGAGAAGTCATTGGGGACTTTGACAAAAACCATCAATGAAGTGGTAGAGACCAAAGCCTAATTGGAATGAGTTCAAAAAAATAATAGGAAGCTCTGAGTGGAGTAACTACACACAACTCTTCCCTATAGGAGGATGTGGTATTAAGGGAGTTTGTTTCATTGTAGATTTTATAACATGTTTGTTGATAGGAATTTACTATACAGGTATTGATCGACTTACGACCAATGCAACTTATGACCATTCGACTTTACGACCACAATCGCTAGCCATGACTGCTCTGTGTCTGGCAGTGCAAACGTTGCCCAGCTGGGCGTACGACAGTGCGGACCAGCTTCTAGCAGCACTACCATCTCCGCGTGCACCATTTCAACTGTTATCCCAGACTCAGTACGGCAATTTGTGTTTTGGGTCTTGGATATTTTTCATCAAACCCCTCCCAAGATGTCTACCAAGAGGAAACTGTCTTTGTCTACGCCTCAGCCTGCCAAGAAGGAAAGAAAGGCCATCGATCTCAACATGAAAATGAAGGTAATTAAGCAGTACGAAGGAGGAAAGAAAGTGAATGTGATCTCACGTGATACAAAGTTATCACACTCAACTGTGTCAACGATTTTGAAAGATAAAGAAAGAATTCATGAAGCTGTGAAAAGTTCTGCACCCATGCGATCAACAGTTATAACAGAGCAATGAAGTGGACCCATCCACGAAATGAAGAAATTGCTATATATTTGGATGGAAGATCAAATTCAAAAATGGACACCATTAAGTCTTTTTACTGTGCAGATGAAGGCGAGAAGTCTATTTCAGACTCTGAAGGAGCATGCTGGAGAAGATTACAGTCAAGAATTTGTAGCAAGCACTGGCTGGTTCTAGAGATTCAAGAAAAGATTCCAGATGCATAGTTTTCGAGCGACTGGAGAAGCAGCAAGTGCAGATGAGGAAGGAGCATGTAAGTTTGTTGATAGTCTGGATGAATTAATTACAGATGAGGGATATCTAGCAGAACAGATTTTCAATGTTGATGAACTTACAAATGAAGAGCTAATCGAACTGGAAGAAGAAAGAGTGGCGGAAGAAGAAAGAAGAGAAGCAGAGAAAGAAGAGGAGGAGCCAGAAAGAAAGCTCACCACTAAGGGATTATCAGATGGTTTGTCTTTACTGAATAAACTTCATATACATTTCAAAGCAATGGACCCATCGAACGATTTGCAAGGACTGAACTGATGGCGCACGATGTGTTTCGTCCATATCGTGAAATTTATGAAGAAAAAATGAAACATACAATTCAGACAAAGCTCACCATGTTTATGAAAAAACCAACTCCGGTAACCCCAACTGCTGCCTCAGATGACATCAACGATCCGCAGCCAAGCACCAGCGGCCAATAAAATGTTTTGTACATGTTTATATATTTTGATATGTTTTGTAACTGGGAAAATGTTTCCTGTGGTATTTTTTACACCTGTATTTGGTATTTTTGTATGCACCTGTATTTTGTAATTTTGTATGTTTTGCAAATATTAAACCAGTTGTACTGGTAATGCAGTGTTTTACTTAAACCTGATGAATGTAAAAATACAGTAAGAAACAAAATAGTGTAGAGATGATACAAATGGCATATAATGAAAGAAAATTATGATAAAATATGACTTAAAGATTTTTATAACATCATTTCACAGTACTGTACATATAGCCTACTCAACTTAGGACCAAATCGTGTTATGACCAGTCTGTCGGAACCAATCGTGGTTGTAAGTCAAGCACTAGCTGTATTTCAAAATGCCTAACTATTCCAATTACCCTATGGATTAAAAGCATAGTCCTGGATTATCATACAATATTATTCTAATAAACATTATGAAGTACTTTTCTTCTTAATTGGCTTTATAACAAAATTTTAGTTTATTTCTGAGTCCTAGCCCTATATTCCCTAAGGGATTGAAGACTAAATTAGAGGTTTACTTTGCATTTTGCCTGCTGTGCAAACTGATATGAGAATGCCAATTCATTCTGTTTATTTCTTATTTGCTACATGCTACTATTTCCAACTAAATTATTTTTTCTGATAAAGTAGTGGCTTCTGGCAGGAAACTGAGAAATTCCTGTAGCATACACAGAAAGGCAAGGTACTCAAGATGTTTGAGTTCATGACAATTTGTTTCTTTTGAGAGTTACAAATTAATTTCATATCCTTACAGTAGCCAGTGCTCAGTTCATAACCCCAGGAAAGATTTATTGGCTTCAGTACCCTCACAATAAGCAAAACCCACAGCAATAGCATCTTAATAGGGACCGCTTAGCTTCCAAATACCTAATAGTAAAGAATAAAGCTGAATTATAAGATTGCTTGCCATGTGGTCTTTTAAAACTCTGGAATGGAAAACAAACAAAAAAGAACTCTGGAATGAATAAAATGATCCCACATCACTGTATCACTTAACCAATGGTTTGTTTATATTCTTTTCTACCAACCTACCAACAATGCTATTTTTTTGATATGCTAAACTCTACAGGCTAGGTTCCAATGAACAATTTAGTACTTTGCTTTCTGAAGCATGTACATACAAGAATAAACTTTTTTTGCCTAGAATTCAAAACCTATTTTAATATTCATTTTATTAAGCAGCTCAATCAAGATATGAATAGTAATATCTTCATCTTATAAACAAGAATGAATTTTCTAAGAGGATGCAGAAGTAAGGGGAAGACACTCATTTCATAAAATAGCATCAGTGTGCTTCTGAGATAGCTGAAAAAAAGGACACACAGACAAGAAGGGTAGACCCTACAAACATTTTGGCTATCTTTTCAAAGCACTCCAAATTTGGATGATATATTGTTATAAATCACCTTGATTAACAGAACGCATTTGCTAAAGTGGTTCTCTAATAGCTACACAATTCTTATGACTTGAATAACCCAGCCTAGAAAAACTGGCAAGGGAGAAACTCTCAAAAACACTGGCCTCTTTCAGAACCAGTACTGCCCCTGATCAGAAATACTTCCCTTTGTTTCTTTATTTTTTTTTAAATAATAAAGACAAATACATTTTAAAGTAAGTATAATTTGATTAGATGGGAACAGAAATAGATAGGCAGAGGGTATTCTGAAAGTAGTAGTAGTGGCATGGTGAGGATAACAGATTCTAAAGCCACTATTTGTATTTCAATTCTCATTCTTCCTCTGTTTGAAATTGGGCAATTTATTTAGCCTCTTTTTAAAAATTACCTATCAGTAAAATATTAGTATTACCTACCTCACTGAGTTGCTGTTGTAATAATTAAATAAGTTAACCTTTGAAAAGATTCTCAATGTATGGTGGAAGTATAAAATAAGTGCTAACCAAAATTATTAGAATGATGTATTGTAAACTTACAAAGGTGTCCAACAAAAAGTGAATGGGATATACCCGGAACAAAATGGCAATGTTATCTAATTTGTACGTTTATCAAACATATAAAAACTCAGTAACAGAACACCCTACTAGTGTTCTACTGCACAGTAGGGTAATTATGGTTAACAATATTGTATTGTATATTTCAAAACAAGTGAAAGAGCAACTCAGAAGGCCGATGTGGGAGGAGCATCTGAGCCCTGTAGGAGGAGGTTGCAGTGAGCTGAGATTGTTCCACTGCACTCCAGCTTGGGCAACAGAGCAAGACCCTGTCAAAAAAAAAAAAAAAAAAAAAAAAAAAAAAGGCTGAAAGAAAGGATTTTGAATGTTCTCACTATAAGCAAACAAAAAATGTATGAGGTAATGGATATGCTAAATGTCCTAATTTCATTTGTATACAATGTATATACATATTGAAACATCATACTATTCCCCATAAATAATGTACAACCATTATGTGTTAATTAAAAACAAAAACAAAAAACTCAAAGAATATTTTCCTCTAATAGAACTTTAAAAAATTTACATCTTACAGTGCTGGTTATATTCTCTGGTAACTTAGCAGAGACTTTATCTGAATTCTTTTGTACTGACATCCACCTCTAATAACTCTTAAAAAAAAAAATCAACAGTAACAATGATACGGTATTAAGTACCTAGAGGATGTTATTTATTTGTTCTGTTGTTCTGTCTGTCGATACCATTTCTGGTTTCAAGTACATACATGTTGCTACAGCAATTTAGAAGTGACTAGAATATCTCAGGAAAAGCTAATAGTCATATGAAGGTGAAACTATATGGAAAATCTAACATTATTTAAGGAGAACAGGATACAGTGTCCATGATGAAAGCAACGGTAGAAAAATGATACCTGACAGCACACTATCATCTTTAACACTGTTATCATCATAAGCTAACAATTACTGTGTATTTAGCATTGTAGTAATAAACATCAAAAACACTTGTACAGTTGAACCATAGTCGATTACAGATGGTAAATAAATAACTGACGACTTAACAGTCTATTGGTCAAACTTACTTATAGGACAATCAGAGGCTACTATGGTTCAAAATAAATTTACACTGGCAATGCAATTATTCAATTATGTTTACATTGAGGATGAATACAGAGATAATGTTAGTTAACAAACAGCTGCATTAATAATTTGATAGCGACACAGAAGAGTTACAGTAAGGTAGAAAATTAAGCTGTAATTATTAAAGTAAGAAGAATATAAGCTGAGTATACAAAAGGCCACCTCTTCCAAGCTGTTACAGAAGCCACGTGATTGGTGAAAGGAGCTAATGCATTTTATCTACTCTTCATTCTTCCATTTTACTGTCCTTGCACTTTTTCTAGCTGTAAAGGCAAGGTGGTTGTATATGATTTTGATATATATACAATTTTGATTCTCAAAATTTAAATATGATGCTAAAAAAAAACATAGGCTTTATTTGATTTTGTCAGATTTCCAACTAACAGTTAGTGGACAATCTAAGCCAGGATCCCAAATGCATTTAGTTATCATATCTCCTCTGTCTGCTCCAATAACACTCCCTTGATCTTTCCATGATTTTCATGACCTTGACAGTTTTGAAGAGCACTGGTCAGTTATATTGTAGAATGATCCTAAATTTGGGTTTGTCTTACATTTTCTCATGATTAGACTAAGGCTGTAACATTTTTGTCTTGCAGGTGCCCTTCTTGGCGCTTCAATCCAGAGGCTGCATTATATTGATAATGTCGTGTTACTGATGAAGTTAACTCAGTTAAAGTAGTGCCTGACAGGTTTCACCTCTAAGGTTTTTCCCTTTGTAATAAGTATCTTGGGAGAGATACTTTAAGTTTATGCAAGCCAGGTGAGGTGGCTCATGCCTGTAATCCCAGCAATTTGGGAGGCTGAGGCGGGTGGATGATCTGAGGTCCAGAGTTCGAGACCAGCCTGACCAACATGGAGAAACTCCGTCTCTACTAACAATACAAAATTAGCTGGGCGTGGTGGCACATGCCTGTAATCCCAGCTACACAGGAGACTGAGGCAGGAGAACTGCTTCAACCCAGGAGGGAAGAGGTTGCAGTGAACCGAGATTCCACCATTGCATGCCAGACTGGACTAGAGTGAAACTACATCTCAAAAAAAAAAAAAAAAAAAAAAAAAAAAAATTATGCATAAATTGTATTTCTCCTCAAACCTCTGTCCAATAATTTTAGCATCCACTGGTAAATCTTGCCTGTAACAATATTACTAAGATGTTTTTGTAGGGTTTTAACTAAATATATGTGAATAAATAAAGTAACTAAAATATATGAAATATAATAGCTGAATTGTTCTTGATGTAAACATATTAAAATTCTACTGGATGCATTTTTTCCTACATTTGAAATATGAGTAAACATTATTTTCTTTTGTCAGCATTCAGTTAATGTTAATCAATTATGACACCAAAGAATAACATAATTGAAATATTACTTACATAACTATGGCTTTTAAAGAAATTTGATGGACTAGTGGTGAGGATTTTGTCTCCTTCCAAACCAATTACTCTTTTACAAATATTTGATTTTGGATCACTTGGGCTTTTTGCAATCACAATGTCACCTCTGAGGGGGAAAAAGTCAAAGAAATATCAGTATTATTTATTAAGAATAAACACATGCATGCCCCTGCTTTAATACTTTTATAAGGCAACTTGAACAAAGCCATACCCTTTATCCTCTCATATACTGACTCTTTGATAGATTTACTGCCTTTGAGAAGCTTTGTGACTGACTACTTTAGGTGAGAATCCAACAATAAGAGTGATGAAAAAGCTATCTAACATTTCTGATAATTTCAGAAGATTCTAAATTTTCAGATAATTCTACAAAAATTATCTTTTTGCATTGTATCCACTATGCTTTGCTCCTGTGTCCAAATTTCCAAATTCTTAGAACCAAAACTGTGGAAAACCAATTCTATATAGGCTGGGTACAGTGACTCACAACTATAATCCCAGTGCTTTGGAGGCTAAGGCAACAGGACTGCTTGAAGCCAGGAGTTCATGGCTGCAGTGAGCTGTGATCTTGCTACCCTAAGCAACAGACTGAGACTGTCTAAAAAAAAAAAAACCTCCACACAATTCCATATAAATACTAACAAATTAAGTAAATTTTGCTGTCCAGCCAGTAGCACTGATTGACTCTAGAGCATACCTAAAAAGGTAAAAACATCATCCATGTTTCCCTAGAGCTCAAATAATTGAGAAATGATAGCATTTAAATCCTATAACCCATATAATTTATAGTACAGCCAAAAGAACTTATATTTGAGAAAAAAATCAAAAGATAAAACAAAATAAAATGCTAAAGGCTGCCCAAACATACACTCTGAAAAATAAAATGAGATCTCAAACATATAAAACCAATAAAGATCTGATTACATACAGAAGACATGATTTACACAGGGAGTGACTATCTGGTAATAAAATATACGAAAGATCCTTAAAAGTAGAAAGGAAGGAGACAAAGAATGTAGGACCAATGACCACAGTCAAACAGAACACAATGCTATTTCTGCATAAAACAAGCAATATGTGAATTCTGTTGACTAACACATTTAAAAGGATTTAACATATTTGCTTATTAATTGTACCAAGTTCCAGAAATAATTTAATGTTACTTATAATAAAACATGCATATGTCAAAATAATATTAAAAGCCATAAAAGTAAAAGGAAAATGATGATGAAATCTGAAACCTAATAACTGCTCTATAGAAGCATTAAAAACGGGTTCGAAACTCTTTGGGAGCCAAGTCAGAAGAAATTAAGACCAGTTACATGGAAATCACTAATTTTAAAATAACGTTTATTTTGGGAGGCAAGACAAAATTTTCCCTAATAACTAAATCAAAGAGAAATTCACAAGAAGCATTTTTATGTGAGAATAAGATACCATCTTTATCAGAAAATTTACAGAAAATGCATAAACAGTATTTACAATGATGATTTCTTGAGGCTCTTCTTGGTAAGAGTTGAAAGGTAGCAAATCATTAAATTCTGTAATTTAGAGGCAACGCAGTATTGCTTTTTGAAAATAGAATAAACTATTTTCTTTCTAACCAACTAGAACCATGTCAGTGGATCTGTTCAGATAAACAAATTTGCAAAGATTGTAACATACCATCAAAGTTGATTTTGGATAGCTTTGGAGGAAGAGACTTTTTCCATGGGTGTTTAATGAAGCTTAAGTTATTTGATCAAATAATCAATATGACTCTTAAAACAAACTTTGCATTTGAATGGCAACATAGAAATCATACTTCAATCATGCTGTTTCATAGAAAGCATATAAACTATATTTCTGGTAGTCTAACTAGATATATGTATAGTGTTTAGATCAAAACAGATAGCCCTTGGATTCTTAACTCCTTCAAATAGTTTTAAAAGGAAGCTTATTAAAAAATTTCTCATTTATATTTATAAACATACTTATTATTCTATTGCACAGTAAGCTTTTGAAAACCAGTGTCAACATCTCATTAATCTTAACATTCTCTATACTGTATAGTACATCTTAAAAATTAGGTGCTCACTACTATTTGTTTAAAGAGTAAGTAGTAGTAAAAATTTGACTGTCTCAAGGTTGAGTGTTCTGTGCAGCTGACTGAAGAGAAATCCATGTGCTTTAGATACCAGATATGCAAATTTTTATTCTTTTGCCTAAATGGGAGGTTATTTTACATTTAGAAACAGGCAGCCAACAACAAAGGACCCCTTGCCAGGGTCAAAGATTCCCCTAAAATCTTGAATTCTATGCTGTAGGTAAAAGAAAGAGAATACTTAGGACAGTAATATTTTTGAAGTAGAAGTTACCAGCTAGCTATCTTGGCTCTAAAAGTTACTTTGGTATATATCTCATAAATGCCAGATTTTGAGCTGTCCTGAAATCTGGATGAATAGAGTACATAATGAGATCTTCAAAATTTCTGAATTCATTTACTGAATGTAGTTGTTTCCCTTATCTGAATAAAATGAGTAATTTTTAAAAAAATAAAAACTATCCAGCTCGGTATTCAAAAACTATTCAGCCAACAGGTTCAGCTCCTCATTCAGGATGCCCAAATATTATTGTGAATATCGAAAGTCACTGGCATGGAACATAGAAGCTTGTCTTCATGCTACAGTGAGGCCAGGTCTCCAGTTAATTCAAAGGCTATATAAGGATAATTTGATATAAGTTAAAAAGAAAAGGGAGCAACACACACCTATTATACAAGTATTTATTTTATAAATTCTGTATCTACAGTTAATTATCTAGAAGTTGTATGGGTAAAGGATTTGAAGAAGAATTACCTATGGAGCATGCCAAACCATAAAGCTTGACCAAGAGTTTCTATCTGCAGAATCTAAGGCTGGTGAAAGATCAGTAAATGTAAAGACCAGTTTATACACTATTGTTCATGATTTTTAATAATGTGAAATAGGTTATAGCAAAGGTGAATAGTGAAAGAGAAGTGCCTAAACTTACTTATTATGCCATAAACTAAATACTAGCTCAAGGGAATTAAATTTGTAGCTTACTGAAATGAAAGCTGGCATAGATTTTTTTCAGAATTATAAAAAACAAATGGACTCAAAATTTTAGGATGTCACAGAGGTGCTCTTGAGAAAATATATTAAATTATTAATACTTGATATTCATTTGGAAGAAATCATTCTCATGGATTTAATTAGAATAATGGGTATCACAAGGATTGGAACCACCATTTGAAACAGGATTTTAAAAGGTTTAGTGATTATTTGCCCAGGAATTATTCAACTTAATATAATTAATCAGGAGACTCATAATATATAAAATTCCTGGTTGTCAGCCATATACAATAATGCAATCTGAAAATCATCAAATGGGATGGGCACAGTGGCTCACACCTGTAATACCAACACTTTGGGAGGCTGAGGTGAGTTGACTGATTGCTTGAGCTCAGGGGTTCGAGACCAGCCTGGGCAAAATGGCTCTACAAAAACTACAAAAATTAGCTGTGCGCAGTGGTATACATGTGTAGTCACAGCTACTTGGGAGGCTGAGGGGGAGGGTCACTGGAGCCCAGGAGATTCAGGCTGCAGGGAACTGAGATCATACCACTGCACTCCAGTCTGGGAGCCAAAGCAAGATCCCATCTCAAGAAATGTGTATCAGAAAATTAAAAAAAAATTAAAATAATCAAATGCTCATCATAGGCCATATATAGAGAATAAGTAGGACAGCAATCAATAGAACTACAGGATTATTTTTAAAATTAAAGAACAAAAACACTGGATATGTAATATAATCCCTAAATTCCTAATGCTTAACTCAAAACATTCTAAAACCCAATAAAAAAAAGTCAACAAAGCTCACATGTATATTGTAAGGGACTGCTAATTAGTTTTTACAATGATACAAGAAATACAATGACCCAAGAGATTGTACATGTTTGAGAAACTATTAACCATTTCTCAAACTGAAAGAAAATACTTGACTCAAAATTTTATCAAGCTGGTCATTAATGTGGTTATTTATAAAAGAGTTTTTAAAGATAAACTTAAGGAACTGGAGAAAAGGTATCATGTGTATGTGTATTTTCACTGTAAATTTAATACATCCATGACTGGAATTTACCTTTGGATACCATAAAAATGTCGACTAAGGTTTTCTGCAAAGACAATATCTGAATTTTGAATTGTAGGCTCCATTGATGGTCCAGAACACTGAAAAGAGAGGTAATTTGTAATCTGAGTTCAAAATGCCTTTTAAATTTAATATAAATCATTTAAACAGGCTTAAAAGAAAGAAAATCAAGCAAATGTTCTTAAAGCTTAGGGGATGATTCATAAAAATTAGCCAGTTCTCAAATAAGTTCAACTCCAGAGTAACCAATAAGTCTGAAAACATAGACAAACACAGAATAAATGGTTTATTGATTTCACATTATAATGCTTGAATAAAATAACATTATGTATGTTTCCAAATTTAGGCACCCTATAGAATGTCAGTTCCATGAAGGCAGAGATCTTCTCCCTGATGTTCCCAGCTATATAACCAAAGCCAAGAACACTGTCTGGTACAAAACTGATAAACCATACATATTGGTTGAATGAATGAGGGGATGATTCATTTTCTTATTATTATTAGATATGATCCAGTGAACATGATAACTTATTAAATGGTATTATACTATTCTCAATGAGTTTATGCCCGTCTTCCTCTTCCAAGAGAATTACTTACTCATTTCATGGGGCTGCAACTTAAATTTTCTTCTGAAAAATACTAGCATGATGAGATGGACTTTAAAGATTTTCATGGCCAGGTATGGTGGCTCACACGTGTAATCCCAAAATTTTGGAAGAATCACTTGAAGCCAGGAGTTCAAGACCAGACCTGGCATCCTAGAGAGACCCCATCTTTACAATGAAGCAATTAAAGATTTTCCTATTTGTATGTCTCAAAACAATAATATTGATATATACAGGTTGAGCACCCCTAATAAAAAGCCTGAAATCTTAAATGCTCTAAAATCTAAAATGTTCTGAGTGTCTACATGATGCTATAAATGGTAAATTCCATATCTGACTCATGTGATGTATCACAGCCAAAATACAGTCCAGATTTTTGTTTCATGTACAAAATTCTTTCAAGTATTGTATAACATTACCTTCAGGCTATGCACACAAGGTACATATGAAATATAAATGAATTTTGTGTTGAGACTTAGGTCCCATCCCAAAAATATCTCATTATGAATACAAATATTTCAAAATCAAAAAAAAAATCTAAAATCCATAACACTTCTGGTCCCAAGCATTTCAGATATGGGATACTCAACCTCTACCTCAGAATCGGAAAAAATTATCATAGCCACTTAAAAATCTAAATACAACAGTCTCTATTTATTTGTAAATAAAACTTTTTACTCAAAAGTTCCTACTCAGGCAGAAATAACAAGAAATGCAATGAAAGTTTGTTTGCTACCTTTGGAAGTACCAATCTAACTTACAAAAAAATCAAGACAAGTTTCGGCCAGGTGCGGTGGCTCATAGCTGTAATCCCAGAACTTTGGGAGGCTAAGGTGGGTACATCACTTGAGGCCAGGAGTTCATGATCAACCTGGCCAACATGGTGAAACCCCATCACTACTAAAAATACAAAAATTAGCCAGGCATAGTGATGCATGCCTGTAGTCTCATCATGGAGACTCATTCAGGAGACCAAGGCACAAGAATTGTTTGAGGCTGGTAGGCGGAGGCTGCAGTGAACTGAGATCACACCATTCCACTCCAGCCCAGGCAACAGAGTACAACCATCTCAAAAAAAAAAAAAACAAAAAAAGAAAAAAAAGAAGGGAAGGTTCAGTTAAATATATACATTTCCAGCTTAACTTGAGGTTAAGACTGCTAATCTAATAAAGTAAACCTAATTTAAAAAAAAAAAACAGTAATAATTTAAAAAACCATTGACTGGCTGGTCAATCAACTTATTCTTTCATTTACATGGCAAAAGGCTTGAATCAACAGCCATGGTTCATAGTTTCCTCATACAATGTTAAGAAAAAGTATTAGTTGGGGATAGGGAGCAGCTTTAACATTTTAATATAGACATTAGGCAGAATAATCAGTCTTAATTAGATTAATAATCTGTCTTATGTGATTAAATTTGTTTTAATTATAGTTAAATATTGTGGTCATGAGGTATAATTTTGAAAACTAGACTAATATGTGTTGAAATTTCAAGTCTCCTACTGACTAACTGTGGGACCTGGAACAAGTAAATTACTTAAGCTTTCTCAGTTCATTTCCTCATGTGTATAATGGATTACTTATAAGTATCTCACAGAGGTGTAAAAGATTAAATGAGTTAATAAGTGTAAAACATCGAATATATCCTGAAACACAGTAAACAGGATTCAATAAATGGTAACAACTATTATTTGTATACTATTCAAAAGGACCTTTTGTGCCCATTAGAAAGAGAACACAGAAAATATTTAAGTAATGGTCCTTATACCTTATATCAGTGCCAATTTAAACACACTCTCTCATTATCCCAATATTTTAAAAAATTTATGTTTTAACTTTCACATTTTATTCACTAATAACTTCAACTATCGTAAAAGGAAAAACAAATTTTCCTTCTATTTGAAAAAAAGTATATATTTAAGATGAATATTCTTGAACATAAAAACTTACCATGACAACACCACCAACGTATTCAAAAGCACAATGAGCTATACAGCCATACTGAATAGTATAGCCAACAAGTCGAAACGTTTTCCCCAGAACACCACGAAGCATAGTTCTATGTAGACTCTGCCACCATTGGCCTGATGGTAAATTTCAAAAAGTTTCATGATCAATACTATTTAAAAACACTTAAGAAATAGCTCTATTGTAAAAATATTTTACAATCACCCCAAATGTAGAAAGTGCATAATACAATTTGGTGCAAGAAGGCAAGAGTTTATTATCAGTTCTACTAATGATATTTTAAATGGCAAATGATAGCCACTAAAGATTTTGATTTATCAAAGTTTATATTCAAACGTCACTGGGTCTATATATGAATTATATAATTAGTAGATTCTGAACTAGTCTGTCCCCTTTCATGTCTTACTTATTTCTTCTACAAGGCCGATGCTTAGGAAAAGATACTAACTCTTTCAAAGGACTAATAGCAGTTTTTCCACAGTTGTTCCTTGCTATGTATTTTTCTTGCCATGTAATAGGAAATAATGGAGAAATCACTAGAATAGGTATACGGAGATTCAAGTTTCACATTGGTTATTTTACTAACTTGTATAATCTTGAACAAATTGCTTAACCTTTCTGGAGCCTAGTAGAAATAATATCTCAGAATGATTCTTAGAATCAAATTTAGCAACATATGTCAAAGTACTTCATAAATTATAAAGTTACATTCATTTGTGAGCTATTAACTACTGACATAACAAAAGGAACACATAAATACTATGAAACAACAGCATAAAAAACCATTTCAAAATTTTTAAAGCTACATAAAATTTTAAAATCTTCATCTATAATGTTTCTGTCCTTTCCTATTTAACTCTATAAAGTATGTGTCTTTTCCTGTTTAACTGTTACAACTATGTATGGTGCATTTCTCAACTAATAGCCTAACTCTTAGGCCTATGCTACATTATTCTATTCTCAAATTTATTAAAATACATCAATAATAATATGTAGCTTCTGCTTAACATGTCAAGCTTCACATGTAATACCTGCATAAGACAGATATTATTACCATCCTCAATTTATAGATAAGAAAATAAAAAGCCTAAGAGTAGTAAAGTAACTTGCTTATTATTGCTCATTATCATCACAAAGTTGGTAAAGGATGAAACCAGTAATAAAAAGTCTCCCAACAAAGAAAAGCCCAGCATCAGATGACTTCCTCTGAATTCTACCAAACATATACAAGAACTAACACCAATTCTTCTCAAACTACTCTAAAAAACTGGAAGTTGAGAGAATTCTTCCTAATTGATTCTACCAGGTCAGCATTGGCCTAATGCCCAAACCAGACACACCAAAAGAGCAACTACAGGCCAAAATCCCCAGTGAACTCAGAGGCAAAAGTTGTCAATAAAATACTAGCAAACTGAACCCAACAACACATTAAAAAGATAATACACCATGATCAGGTGGGATTTATCCCAGGCATGCAAGGATGGTTCAACACATGCCAGTCAATCAGTGTGATATAGAATAAAGAACAAAACCCATACAATGATCTCAATAGATGCAGAAAAAGCATTTGATAAATGTCAACATCACTTCATGATACAAACTCTCAGGAAATTAGGCACAGAAGAAACATACCTCAAAACAATAAAAGGCAATATATGACAAACCCACAGCTAATATCATACTTAATGGGGGAAAAGCTGAAAGTCTGTCCTCTAAGATCTGGAACAAGACACAAATACTTACTTCCACCACTGTTATTCAACATACTAATGGAAATCCCAGCCATAGCAATTAGGCAAAATAAAGGAATAAAGGGCATCTGAATTGGAAAAGAGGAAGTCACTATCCTCGTTATGGATGTCATGATCTTATATATAAAGAAAAACCCAACGACTTCACCAAAAATACTTTTAGAACTGATAAATGAATTCAGTAAAGTTGCAGGATACAAAGTCAGCATGCAAAAATTAGTAGCACTTTATACACCAAGAATGATCTAGCTGAATAAAAATTCAGTGGGATCAATAAAGCATTCCCATTTAAAATAGCTATAAAATATTTAAAATATAGCTAGGAATAAATTTACCCAAGAAGGTGAAAGACCCCTACAATTAAAACTATAAAAACACTGATTAAGGAATTGAAGAGGACACAAAAAATAAAAATAGCCCATACTAATGAATTGGAAGAATTAATATTGTTAAAATGACCACACTACACAATGTGATCTAAAAATTCAATGCAATCCCTATCAATATACCAAAGTCATTTTTCACAGAATTAGAAAACAATCCTAAAATTCATACAGAACCACAAAAGACCCAAAATAACCAAAGCAATATTGAACAAAACGAATAAGGCTGGAAGTATTACAGTACCTGACTTTAAAATACACTACAAAGTTATAGTAGCCAAAACAACATGGTATTGGCATAAAGACACACAGACCAATGGGACAGAATAGAACTCAGAAATAAATCCATGCTTTTAGAGCCAACTGATTTTTGACAAGGTGCCAGGAACATATACTGGACAAAGAACATCTCTTCAATAAACGTACTAGAATATTTGGATATCCACATGCAGAGGACAAAACTAGTCCCCATATCTCTCAACATATATAAAAATCAACTTAAAATAAATTACACACTTATAAATAAGACCAAAACTATAGGGGAAACACTTCAAGACATTGATCTAGGCAAAGATTTTATGGCTAAGAAATCAAAAGAACAGGCAAGAAAAAACAAAAATAGACAAATGGGACTTAAACTGAAAAGCTTTTTGCACAGCAATAAAAACAACAAAGTAAAGAGACAACATGTTGAATGGAAGAAAATATTTGCAAACTATGCATCTGACATGAACTAATATCCAAAATATACAAGGAACTCAAATAGCAAAAAACCCAAATAACCCAATTAAAAAGTGGGCAAATGATCTCAATAGACATTTTTCAAAAGAAAACATACAAATGGCCAACAAATCTATATACAGAGAGACCTTAATGTCACTATCTTCAGGGAGATGCAAGTCAAAACCACAATCATATATCATCTTACCCCAGTTAGACTGATTATTATCAAAAAAGACAAAGTAAGTGCTGGCAAAAATGCAGAGAAAAGAAAATTCACACACCCTGTTCGTAGGAATATAAATTAGTACAGTCACTAAGGAAAACAGTGTGGAGGTTTCTTTAAAAACTCAAAACAGAATCACAAAATAATTCCAGCAATCCCACTGCTGGGCATTATTCTAAAAGAAAGGAAATCAGTATCTCAAAAGGATACCTGTATCCCCATGTTTATTGCAGCTGAGCTACTATTCACAACAGCTAAGACACAAAATCAACCAAAATATCCATCAACAGATGAATGGATAAATAAAACATGCTATATATACACAATGGAATACTATTCAGCCACAAAGAGAATGGAATCCTGTCATTCAAAGCAACATGAATTACCCTGGGGCACATTATGTTAAGAGAAATAAATCTGGCAAAGAAAAATATCTTATGTTCTCACTCATCTGTGGGTGCTTAAAAAAAATTAAGCCTATGGAAGTATAGTGTACAATTATGGGTATCAGAGGCTTGAAAGGGGAGGTGGGAGGAAAAATGAGAAATTGGTTAATGGATACAAAATTATAGCTAGATAGGAGAAATGAGTTCCTGCCTTCTGTAGCACTGTTGGGTGAACACAGTTAGCCATAATTTATTGAATATTTTCTTTTTTTTTTCTTGAGACAGTCTTGCTCTGTCACCTAGGCTAGTGTGCAATGGTTTCATCTCTGCTCACTGCAATCACCACCTACTGGGGTTCAAGTGATACTCCTGTCTCAGCCTCCTGAGTAGCTGGGATTACAGGCATGCACCACCACACCTGGCTAATTTTTTGTATTTTTAGTAGAGACAGGGTTTCACCATGTTGGCAAGGTTGGTCTCAAACTCCTGACCTCATGATCCGCCTACCTCAGCCTCCTAAAGTGCTGAGATTACAGGTGTGAGCTACCATGCCTGGTTAATGTACTGCATATTTTCAAAAAGCTACAAGAAGATCTTTAATGTTCACAACATAAAGAAATGATAAGTATTTGAGATGACGGATATGCTTATTACCCTGATTTGATCATTATACACTGTATACATGTAACAAAATCACTGTATTCCATTAATACATACAATTATTACATATTAACTAAACATAAAAGAAAAAAATAGAAGCAAATCTAGAATGTATCTTAGTAGGTTTGTTGTTACTTGTAGTATTATACGTATACTTCAGATGGTAAAAGTGAGCAAACATTTAAGTTGTTGAGTATTAGGTCTCTCACTGTGAGAAAAAGAAGCAACGAATACGGAATGGGAGATTAAGAATGAACTTCAGTTATCAAAACGAATGTATCTAAATAAATAAATATATATATTTGTCTGACTGCCTATAAAAAATATGTCATCCTAGCTCTATCCACTTTGAAAAGGCCATGCAGGAAGCAATGACACTGCAGTAATTATTAGCACACTTAGTGCCCACATTTTTAGTTTCTAAGTATCATTCTCCACCAGACCAGAACAGTCAGTGCTCAAAGACTGATGAAAACAAAGGAACCATTACGAGGAGTTATACAATGGGCAAATTTGGGACAATTATGAGCCTAAGAATAATAACAGTAAAAAATAATACATTAAATTAAAAATGAAAATTTTAAAAAGATGCACATGTTGGGGACAGGAAAGTTCTTTACCAAAACATGACAGCTAATAAATGTAAAAGGAATGATAAAATGATCACCAGTGTAATAATTGATTCAGACAAGGGCCATTAATACATATTAAAATACACTGGGTGAAATATTGTTGATCAACAGGATATCTGAAAAGTATCAAAGTAGATAATTTTTTTTTACAGAGGTAACAATGTATCTTTACAATAAGAAGAACTGGCAAATACTATCTTAACTAAATAACCAAATTTAGCAGCATACTGATATCATGCAGCCTCTTGCCAATGGAATGACAAGTACATCATCATCTGTGTGCTATTCTTGCCCAAAATGTGTAACCCAAATCCAATCAAGAACAATAAAGACACATCCATATTGCAGACATTTGACAAGACAGCCAGCTCGAACACTTAAAAAGTATAAATTTAATGAAAGGAAAAATCATACTAAGAGTATTGTTTTCAACTACAAGAAAATAGAAAGCCATGACACCAAATACAATATGAAATCTTGAACTGGATCCCAGAGCAAAAGAAAACAGAAAGCTATAAAAGACCAGGGGACAACTGGGTAAATATGAATACTGTACATAAAAATATATCACTGTTTCAGTGTTAAATTTCTTAACAATATCATAGTATGCAGGAGAATGATCTTGTCCATAGGAGATAAACATGGAATTATTTTGAGAAAAATGCTATGACTGCAACTTCCTTTCATATGGTTCACTTCTGCTAATAATCATGTATACAAAGAGATGAAGACAAATTGATACACACATATATACATACATACGCTTACTATATATGGAAGAAGACAAAGCTAATGTGGAAAATGCTCATTGTTAAATCCAAGTGAAGTGTACATAAATGTATACTGCACTACCTTTTTTGTAGAATAAAACTTCTAAGAAACAAATAGTTGGGAAAAAAAGGGTGACTTCATTCATTCAATAACTATTACTTGAGCCCAGCAGGTTAAGCCTGTCGTGGGCCATGATCTTACCATTGCACTCCAGCCTGGGCAACAGAGCAAGACCCAGTCTCAAAAAAATTTAGAAAAAAACACCAAACCTGTTTATTTTGTTTCATTAGCAGAGGAAATAACTGCCATTACTTTAAGGTTCAAAGCAGTGAATACTGCTTCAAATGCGACTGCAGCATCAAAACAACATGGAAACCTACTAACAACCAAAATTTAAAATTAAAAATCCAAATTCCCAGGCTCCCTGCGATTCCTATGATTCTCATCCTGCATCACAGAGCTAATGAATGAGACTCTCTGGGAACACAGCTGCAGAGTCTATAGTTTTAATAAGCTCCAGGAAGGAAGTCCAGTAAAGGACTTTATCCTGTCCTTTAAGAGCACTGACACATACTCAGTATTTTCAGAGACTTGACAAAATTTACTCATTCATTATCCTTAAAGTAAATGTTAACTTTAGGATAATTCTATAAATTTTCATCAGGTAAACATTATAATGCTAATATTTCAAAGTATTTCATTAGTCCAGTGGTATTTTCCAAAGTTCACATTTTTACATATACCCCAAATCGAAACTCACCTCATATTTATAAAAAGAGTAAGAAGTTGATCATTTTATTGTAACAAAGCATCACCTTCCAAAAAGTAAAATACCAAAACCACCACATTTATTCACCAATAATCCCCCAACTACTAAATGATCTATTTCAAAACAACATAGCAGTTATATGAACAACAGAAGAATAATATTAATTTAAAAAGAATATCACTTAGCATTATCATAGGCTAACCCTCACAGTGCCACAGTTCTTAAATGGCTCTTAGAGACATAAGTTTTATAAATCACCAACAAAGAAAAAAAAGTTTATCTCTTAAATAATCAAGAACTCATATGATTCTTATCCTATTCTTTTTCTTTTTAAGACAGTCTCCCTTTGTCCCCTCGACTGAGGTGCATATGGCACAATCAGAGCTCACTGTAGCCTCCAACTCTTGGGCTCAGAGAATTCTCCCACTGCAGCCTCCCAAGTATCTGGGACCAGAGGCAGACGCCGCAATGCCCAGGCCCATCCTATTCTTTGTTACACCTGACTTATCATCCTTTCTAAAAAATGTCTTCTCATTTCATCCTATATCCCACTCTCTTACCTCCAAAAATACTTCCCTTAAGTCTTACTGACAACATGAGTTGCCTTGCTACAAATTAAATTAGTATCTAGCATTTTAAGATAAGCCAAATTTCTTCTAAGTTATCAACAGATATTAAAATTCAAATAATCTATATTTTTATGAAATGAATACATGACATTGAGAAAATCTTATATGTTTTATGTTAAATTTACTTCAGATGAGTTTATTTGGGACTTTCAAAAGAAAATAACCATCTCTAATCAAATCAGAATGACACCCAGAATGGAGAAGGAAAAAATACTAACTCTCAAGAGCTGTTCAGTAAATACCTGAATAAAAAGTGAGAAAGTAAATACTGATTAGGTTTAATAAAAGCTTCCAAATTCTGTTTTGAATGCAAAACTACTTTAAAAAATAAATATATAATATTACAAACTACCACAGAAAATTATGCTGAGGTAATAGCCTACCTGGCAAAGTAATGTGAAATTACACATAAACCAAATATTTTAGATTTAAAATAAGTGATTTTATTTTAAAAATAAAAAAAAGATTTCAGTTCATTTATTTCATGAGTAACTCTTTCATCATAAAATAAAAATGTTTTCAAACAGCAAAAATACAAATACAAGGCAAAAGTCGTCCTTTTTAAAGTAACATAATGCAGTTCACTAGAAATACTGGCAAGCTTTCTGAACATTCATTCATTTAAAATGTGGTAAAAGTTATGAAACACAATTTGAAATACGATAGGTTAGAACCAATTAAAACAAACTTGTGAACTCTGTATAAATTTATTATATTTGCTGACTTTTCTAGTAAAGACGTTATATGGAAAAGAATAAGGGTACTACATATAAACAGAGGTGGTAGTACATTAATGGCATGCATCAGGTATAAAATTGATATTTTCATTATTTTTATAATTTTAAGAAATTACTTTAGTCACTTACATTTAGTTAAAATTTTAAAGTTTAAAAACATTTAGACTGAGGCTGTATAATTTATTATTTTTAAAGACAAAGCTACTTAACAAAAAAGCTATGAGATAAAAATCAAGTTCTATGAATAAATATTTTAAAATTAAGTACTCTAAGATCATAACACTGACAACACTAATTATCTTTTCTAGTCTTGGCATACTGTTTGGGTGACTGATGGGATAATTTCACTTCATTTTCTCTCAGTCTATACTGGATCGTGTTAGAGAAAAACATTAAAATAATTAACACTCCTAACCAAAGTACTTCATAAAGTTTTTAGATGAAATAAAAGCTAAAAAAAATCCATTAACTAATGCGCTGATTTTTAAAGCAAACACCTAAACCCTCATCTAAAGGAAAAGTTACCTAAGAACCATCGATTTTTAAAAATAAGTTATTCAGTATTCATATTTACTCTATACTTTTATATACCAAAAGCACATACTTTCACCAAAAGCCCTTTCATTAGCAGTTTCAGCTAGCATTACTTTCATTATAAAAAATACAGATGTCTATATATTTTATATTAAGTTTATTTATCAAAAACATTTCATCAATAGCAACTGAAGCAGTCAAAAACAGGTAAAACATGACAAAACAAATTATTTCAATTCCTTACAGCTAGACATTTTGATTAATTTCATAGTAGCTCTATAGCCAAAAGAATATAAAAGTATTTAATATTTGATCTCGTATATGAATTTCTACCAAGAGTAATCTGTCACTCAACTAAAAAAAACAAGATATCAGTAATCAACTTTTCTATTTGGAATAGTTTAATAAATTCTGAATCATATAGCTTACAGTTTGTATACGTCTTGCATAATTTTTAAGTCATATAGCTTAAAATAATATTATATATTATAAATAATAAAGAGAATATTCTTTGCCTTGATCACCTGATTTTTTTTTTGTTGTTGTTGTTTATAAAATTAATCATAGTTAGCAGGGGAGAAATAGCTTTGAGCTTCATGAATGACATCCAAGAGATGGGAAAGGATTAGTTCTCAGTTGCTGCCAGTTATAGCGCCAGGTGGCTTTTTCTGCAGTGAAGGTGTTACCGATAATCCCATTACACTGGTACTAAATCTTGCAGACATCAAAATTATCACCAAGGTTCCTTTTCATCCCATCCTTTCCAAATGACTGGAAGTCGCTTCACCTGAAAGAAGTCAAATCCACATGCAGCTGCTGTTTTAGCAGGCAGCAAACTCCCTGAGAATGTCAGTCGTGATTCAATTTTGCTGTGTTGGTGGCCCCCTATTCCCTGTCCAATAATACATCTGTTAAAAAATCCTACAGCTACAAATCAAGTTTAATCCTACCAGGGACCTCATGTTGGTCTTGTCTTCCAAAAAGGCAGCAGGTTCTGCTGTCTATCTCTGCTAGTATCTGGGGAATACCCTTTAAATCCCAGTCCTACTTAGAAGAATAAGCTAAGGATCACAAAACATGACCTCAAAAACCCTGATATGACTATATTCTGACCCAGAGGCATTCATTCTAGGTGAAGATTAGAACTTTGCATAATAAGATTACACAGCAAGTGAATGATATCAAGGGACTATCCATATGCAGCCGCCTGGTTTTGTATAGACAGCCTGTGCTCTGCAATATGCAGGGCAGACGAAAAAGAGCTTGGTCTTTCTAGCTGAAATAAAATAGATTCACATAAATTAGTTGGCCATTTCCAGATTCCTAAATCCCCTATTACATCTTTTATTGACAGCTCCTGTGAGGATAGCACAAATGTTATTCCTTTTTATTCTGTGCTTCTATAACAATCATGCTCTGTAATTGAAATGTACATAGATTATGTCTAGAAATTAACATCTTGTTTGCTGTAATCTTGGATTACAATTGACTGTGTACATAATAAAATTAGGAAATCAATGGACGGATTTATCATCTCCAAGAAACCAGAGGTATTGTTTAAAGAATAGTTTAACATTTTGTGCCAACACTTTAAATGCAGGAGTCACAGGGAGTAGTCAATAAAAATGTCAGTGAGTCAAAGAATACAGCAGGCACTGACTAATAACTAAAAATGATATTACATAAAATTAGGTAATATCCCTCAAAATGTAGCTAATGTGAAAAACTTAAGAGATTTCATAAATATAGTTTTCTCTAAGTCATACTTGAGTAAGGTCAATTATATGTGACCGTTTTTGATAAAATATATATGCCTACAGGATTTTATATAAATTTCCTTAATCATTTTATAATACTTTAAAATATTTGAATCAATTCAAATCAATTATAATTCAAGGTTTTATAATTCTTAACTGTAAGTTTTTAAAATAGTTATCAGTGAAGAAATCTCTCCTCACATTTAAATATGTACATAACATTTCAAATGCATAGAATCCTAGAGAAATTAAAAAATATTATTTTATGATCAGTGTCTTCCACCCATGACATTGACAGCTATACCAGCTTCTCTCAGCAAATGTATATGAAAACAGAGATTCATATACATTTACAAAAACATCTGTCCAGAATAACTCTATGGATGTGAAGAGAGGACATCGTAAGCTTTATATTTAAAAAAGTACTAAGATTTGACATGGAATCTTGTAAAACTAAGCTCCTTGGTGTACTTGCAATATGGCTTACTTGAGCAGTTCAATTTGCCCACAAGGTTTGAGGAACACTCCACATTTATTACATTAGTGATTACTGACTCATCATCACAATCTCTTTAAACATATCTATATAATGTTTGATAGATACTCAGAAGTCAGGTGACACAATTAGACTTTATGTATCATATAGAAAGACATAAGCCAATGGTATCAGTGGTATAAAAAGAACTTTATGTAATTTTGACTACATAGCATATGAATATTCTTTGGTTACCTTGACTAGGGTATTACTAGAAAAATAATGGGATATGTAAAAATTACATATTTTTGTTATGGCATTTTGTTATAATCATGTAATTACTTTAGAACTATACTATCCAATAAGGGACTAGCCTTATGTGGCCTCTTGAAAGATGACTAGTCCAAATTGAGATGTGCTATAAGTATTAAATACACATTGGACTTAGAAGACTTAATACAAAAAAGGGAAAGTATTTTGTTAATGCTTATATTGATTATGTATTGAAATATAATATTTTGGATACAGTTAAATAAATACATCTGATTCATATTATATTTCTAACGGAAAGCACCACTTCAGCAGGTCTTATATTTTCAATAATATGTTCCTAAGCCAAATGAAATGATGCAACTAATAAAAATACTGAAGCAGAGGGTTAATTATGGAAGAACAAACATTCCAGTGTCAAATCTGGTAGATAAACTTAGCATAGAAGGTATAAAATCCTATCATTTTAGCTCCTATTTTATACTTTCGGTTTAAGGACAGTGGTGGGAGAAGAGAAGACCTGCCAAACTGCTGACCATCAACGTATAAAAAAAGAATGATGTGATGTAGTTACAAAATGCTTTAGTCCAACAAACATAGGTTTAAAAAAAATTGTCTCTTGAGCAATTTCATAAAAGACGACTGAGGTCTGTGTTACTCCCTCATGGAGCTCAATAGATAGCAACTCCAAAAAACATGTTTGGATCTTGAAAGGCATAAACTTTTATCTATGGTGTTATTACAACTGTTTATAGTCAAATTTTTAAAATACATTTAAGTAATAACTATAGAGATTTGAGGCATTTAGTATACTTCAGAATATTCACAAAATAAAAAGATCAACATTATAAATTATTAGTAGGCTGTTTTTTATTAGTCTTTTCATCATATCATCAATAAAATTCCTTTAAAAATCCTCTAATAAAAAGGGTTTTATAGAAATAAAACTGAAAATAATTTAATTCAAGAAAGGTAATAATTCATTTATAATGACCAGACAATTGATACAATTAAAACACAAAGTCTATTTTTGTCACACATTGGAATATGATTTTAATATAAACATGTTCTTAAGGTACTAACTCATTTTAAATGTTGTTTTTCATAATTATTCCCTTATAATATCTATCTGAAACACTGACGCTAAAGATGAAATTGAAATATATCAATCAGATGAATAAAATTTAAATCAATTTTTAATGACATAGTCATGCTACTATTTTTAGCCTTTTGCAATTATGTAGGTTTATTCCTTTTCTGGTTACAAGTATCACACAGAAATTACACATACACACACACAAAAGCAAAATAATAATAACAAAAAACTTTCTAACCATCAATAGATGAGTGCAATGATATTCAGTCTGAGTTAATCTCCAGACATCCAAATTCATGAATAAAAATTCATCAGTTTTAAATACACTGAGCCTATTAAGCAAGAACAAAAGCATATGCACAAAAGAGCTTTTAATATATTTCAAAGCCCACAAGAGCCATGGTCTCATTAAAATTATAAATTACACAAACATGGAATGAAGATTCAAACTGCAGTGCAGCTAAGCAGATTACAGAAAACCCCGCGTTCCATATGATAACACACCATGGCCCTCCCAGATGGGGGCTTGGAACAAAAAGGCCATCACCACAGCTAGGGAAAACCTCCTTGTGATCTCTGGTTTCTGTTCAGCAGATGACAGCCAAATAATATGTTGATTATTCTGTTTGCGCTGCTAAGCTTGTAAGATGGAATAAAGCGATATGATCTATTGTGAACCCAATGCTAATGTGTTGCTCCACTCATAAATAATATACTGAATTTATTTTCAAACTATCTCTTATCTGAATTTCGGTTTTTAAATGCATGAATTAAAATAAAAGCCAGGATAAAATAATACTTAATTTGATGCTTTAAATTAAAAAATGCAATTGACAATTGAAAAATATCTAAATGCTTAGTGAGGAGTTACTACAATCACTTTTCTTTAATTTCAGCACTGTAATGGGAGACAAAAAAAAAAAACACTTTTAAACAGGCAATTACTTTCATTATGAAATATAAATATAAAATTAAGTAATACAATCATGAAGTTAATAATATACTTTATGGGCAAGATAAAAACTAAAATATCAGGGTATGCAAAAACACTTTTCTACAATATCATAGCCCATAATCAGAACATACAGTGAAAGCATTTTTGAACAATAAAAATAAATGAAGGCCTCATAAATGTTCATAAGTTGCACAATAAATCTTAGTCAAAATTTAAAAGAACTTTATAAAAATAATTTTCAAATAGCTAGCATTCTATTTTATTTGGTAACAAAAGTTAAAACCTAATTTTTCCCTCAATTTAAAAAAAAAGGTATATTTAAAATCCTAAGCTTTACCAGATTATGGCCAAATAAAGTAATGGGGATTGTTTTATAAAACTACGTATTTCATCATATTTATGAATACTATCATTGTTTAAACTATTGAAAACCATAACATTTACCTCTTCATCCCCAAATTCCTCCCTTAATACTCTAGTAGACTCTCCTTAAAGGCAAACTAACAAATAAAGTAATATATAAAAACTGCATTTAAGGTGAGCATGAATAAACACACTATTTTCTTAAGGAAGTATTTTGTAGCAAGTACATCATTATGGTCATTGGGCTAAATCCACCTCATTTTTCTGTCTCCAGATAGTCCAAAAGCACTGCAAAACTGCATAATATGGAAATACAGACTAAAGTTTTAAATCCAAAAGGTAAAGCAAAATTAGTGAAAAACCAAAAAAAAAAAAAACATTCTTGAAGCAGATAAATTTTACTTAAACAAAAATGAAAAAGCACTAAACATACATGATAAACCAGATTACTTTAAAGACAAAAACTTCTGTTCATTAAAAGCACTATTAAGAGAGCCAAAATACAAACTCATACAAGAAGAATTGGTTGCAATACCTATCATCAATGAAGGACTCATATTTTGAATATATAAAGAACTCCTACAAATCAAAGGAAATGACAGATAGGCTAACAGAAAAGTGGGCCAAAGAAGTGAACAGGAACTTCACAGAAGAAAACAATCAAACAGCCAATATACATATGAAAAGGTACTCAACTTCATTAATCATTGAGGAAATATAAAGTAAAATCATTAGGGATTACTAATTTATACACACCAGAACTGGAAAAATGAAAAAGATGGGGGTAAAAAAACTAGTGTTGGAAATGTGGAGCAACTAGAACTCTCTGACAACTATAAATATAACCTGATACAAACATTTTAGAAAACTGTTTGGCATTGTTGCTTAAAGCTGAACATATACATACCGCTGATTCAGTAATTTTGCTCCTAGATATATCATCAAAAGAAATGTGTAGATATATAAGAAATATGTACCAGAAGATTCATAATAGCATTATATAAAAACTATGTAAATGTCCACTAATAGTAGAATGGATAAATAACAGTTACATATTCACAGCTATATGCAGCAATAAAAACAAACTACAACTATGTGGATAAATCTTAAGACACAATGTTGAACAAAGGAAATCAGACACAAAAAATTATACTGTTTAATTTTCTATATATAATAAAAAAATAAGAAAAATGAATCTCTGCTATTAAAAGTCAAGGCAGTGATTCTCCTTGTTGGGGAGGAGACACAGTGACTAGAAGAAAGCATGAAGGTGTCTTCTGGAGTGGTAATAATGTTCTTTTACTTTATCTGGGTGTTGGTTATATTGGTATATTTGGTTTATGAAAAATTCATTAAGCTATCCACTTACAAAGTGTGCACTTTTCTGTACGTGTAGCTTTCTTTAAAGAAGGCACTTTTACATAAAAACACACAGATATACAAAGGTAGTCAAAATTCTTGTCATAAGAAATTTAGAAACTGACATGTATATAATCTAAGAGAGAAAACTGAGGGTTCTTACCATATCTATTTGAATAACCAAATTTTCAACTAAATAGCTAACTTCTTGGATGTTTATAAACGGAAGACATTTATAACAGTCATTCACCCTATTATCTTACCCTGATTCCAATCATGTATTCAGAGATATCTAGTGTTCCTGTTGGGAGTAACTGATACTGCTATTATAACAGAGCTTTTAAAATAGTCTCAGGACTGAAAATTTGCCCTTATATGTAGGAAACTAAAGTGGTACAGAAGATAAGGCAGTATACAAAGTATATGCTTGCCGTTTTCACTCTTGCTCCCAAATGCATAAGGTTTAGTTTGTTAATCATGAATGTATATTACTTAATAGCAATTCCTTGAAAACTTTCGTTTTAATTTTTCAGTGAAATTTTAGAAAATATAATTTACTCTTTAATATCAATGCCATACAAATTAAATAAAGCCTCATGACAATCTGATAATAAACTATACATCTCATATCTACCACTTATATATTTCCCTTGTTTCTATGCTAGAATCAGCATATGATTTATAATACTTTTTTCTAATATTTAAAAGATGCTTTAAGAGATAAGCTAGGAAGGATCATCCAAAGATTATTTTAGTTGTTTCGTTTGTATAACAAATATTTATTTATTCACTGCTTACTATCTGCCAGGCTCTAGTGAAAATAGAATACAAAATAGCTAAGTTTACAGTAAATACAGCAGGCTTACCCCTTTCTTTTAGTCTCATTTGATTTACAAATAAAATTATTTTCAACCACTAACATATTAACATATTCAAAAGTTAAAATGAATTTAAAAGAAATATAATAAAAGTCCCATTTTCCCTGTTTTCTTCTTAATCCCCACAAAGATTTAGATTTTGTATACACCTCCAGATTTTTTAATGTAAAAATAAGCAAATACGAATATATAGTTTTACTCCCCTCCCAATTTACACCAAAAATGGTTGAGTATACATTATGTTTTGAATTCTGCTTTTTCCAAATAACAACGGTATATGAAAAACTTTCCAAATGTGCATATAGAAAAAAATCCTCTTTTTTTTTTAACAGCTGTAGAGTATTTCATTGTATAGTTATGTCTTAGCTCTTTTAACCAACACCTTACCAATAGACACCAATGGATTTCCAATCTTTTGCTACCACATAAAAAGCTACAATGAAAACTCCTGTACATGTTATTATGTAAGTATACACAAGAATTTCTGTAATAAATTCCCAAAACTGGTACTGAGATGAGGTAAATGCATTGGTCTTTTTCTAGAAATTAACAATTTGTATTTCACAGGAGTTGCATCATTTTGCACTTCCACAACATATACATCTCAGATTTATCCTGAAAAAAGTCTCTCTTCAGGCCTCTAAAATAGTTTGTTCATGAGGCAATTTCAAAAGACAAGCTCACTGCAATAAACTCCATAAAGCTCTTGGTTAATTTTTTCCCAGATGCAAATGTAAAATTTGTTGACTTAGTAAGTTTAAAAGCAAATAAATTTTCAAATTTAAAAACAAACCTTACATAAACTCAGTAAATCAGCATATTAATGCCTAAATGTGCTGGGATAGCAACTATTTGTCTTTCCAGTATTTCCTGTGGTCTAAAAACAAATATATTCCCTACTCCAGTTTTTTAAAAACTTCACATTCAGTACTTTATAAATGGATAAGAAGTCAAATGCATTTTACTTCTAAATGAATGTTTTCCTAAAACACTTAAATGTTTTCATGAAGTCAAATCTGTGTTACTTGTATTATATTTTTTAAGCCATAATTTCAAAGGTGATCTAATCTTTATGATCACCATTTTTAATAGGCACTATCATCTAATGTGTTATTTTTATTTCAATGTCTATCCTATCAAATGTTTAATAATTAGAAAACAAACACTTAAGTCCACTGAAATTCCTATTTGATTTCATCCTTAAGTAAATCAGTTTCAATAGCCTACAACTGTTTTGCTAGAAAACATGTAAAGGATCATTTTTATTCCCCAAATAAAGATAGGCAAACTATGTTGCATATACATCAGGCAGAAATCAGCCAGACAGAAATCAGTCTGAGATCTCAATATCCTGTAAAAACAAAGTGGCTAAACTAGTTGCTGATACTAAAATGAATTTTAAAATGCTAGCACAAATTCTCTGCTCTTATAGTCAGCAGATGTGACAGAACCATACTTAAGCTCTGACATAAGTAATACATAATGTTAGGCAAATGTGTTGATTTTAAATATGAGTCAAACAGAATGCACTGACAACAAAAAGTAAGAATTACCTAGGAAATGTAAAATAAAACAAATGAGGAAACACATCACAGTGGCTCTGAGGACATAAAAGCTTATCAGGCTAGGATAATTTAGAAGAAAACAGTCCAACATAGCATATGATTCTGAGGAAATAATTTTATTTTAATTCTATAAAATGACTGATGTTCACAATAACAACTCAGAGCCATTAAAAAAATTTTAAATGTATTCTGTTAAGAAAACAAAGATGTTCATTTTTCTAATGAATGAAGTACTCAAAGTAAAATGTCTCTATTAAAATCAGAATATACAGTGGCTGGTCTTTAGAAGATGAACTGTGATAATGTAAAATAACATTATGGGGGCTTTAGACAGGAACATTTTTTCCCCGTTTTTTTTTTTTTTTTTTTTTTTTTTGTAATGATTTCTCCTTGCCATAGACATGCAACTTTCTACGCTAAGTCAGTTTTTAGTCAACAGTCAAAAGAATACCTGATTTTTTCTGCAAGTTATGTAGGCAAATTTTCACTCAAGGAAATGTCCTGATTTCATTTTACTTTAAGTTGTAACTGCCAAAGTAGATATGTTAGTCTGGTTTCCTAGCTCCAATTTGCTATATGACCTTGTTCAAGTGACTCTGTCTCTCTAGTCCTCCTTAGTTTCTTCATCAGTAAAGTGAAGGAGTTATAGAAGGCATAACTTGTTACTAAATAGAATGAGTGTGCTAACAAAGTGAAACAGAGTGACTGCAGTAGGTCCTGTATCTACATCAATGCTATAACTAGATCTATCTGTATGTACTCTATATTTAAACTATCTCAAACTACTATATGTCATTTTACTATATATATAAGGCCTACAATAAAAGAAATGATAATCATTTTAGAATCTTCCCCAACATTTAATATTGTTACAGTCAGGATATAACAAATTTTTCATTAACTCACTTAAAATACCACTATAATCAATTACCCTGTGATACTGAATTAAATATCTTCTAGCCAAAATAAATTACTCACCTGACAGATTAAAAACACAAAAACACATGATATGCAACCAGGATATTTTTTAAAAAACATTCTCAGCAATGTCATCAAATACTAAAATCAACACAATGATCTACCAACAGTAGAATAGATGAATAAATTCTGGCACATTTAATTCAAAGGGATAGTACATAGTAACAAAAATGAATGAAGTAAAACTACAAATAACTACATGGATAACTCTTCAAAACATAATGCTGAGTAAAGGAAGAAAGAATACACAATTCCATAAAAAAAGAGGCAAAAAAGTAAACATATTGCTTGGGAATACGTATAAAGTAACAAAATTATATTGAAAGTTGTATAAATAATTACCATAAAAGTCATGATACTAGTTACCTCTAAAGAAAATAAAGAGTGGCCAGGTGCGGTGGCTCACGCCTGTAATCCCAGCACTTTGGGAGGCCGAGGCGGGTGGATCACGAGGTCAAGAGATCGAGACCATCCTGATCAACATGGTGAAACCCCGTCTCTACTAAAAATATAAAAAATCAAAAAATTCGCTGGGCATGGTGGCGCGTGCCTGTAATCCCAGCTACTCAGGAGGCTGAGGCAGGAGAATTGTCTGAACCCAGAAGGCGGAGGTAGTGGTGAGCTGAGATCGTGCCATTGCACTCCAGCCTGGGTAACAAGAGCAAAACTCCGTCTCAAAAAAAAAAGAAAGAAAGAAAGAGTATACCAAGGGTCTCTGGGATGCCAGTAAAACTCTGTGGTTACATAGATGTTTGCTGTATGTTTAATTTATAATTATTCATTGTTATACCTTTATATTACTGTATCACTACATTTTACAACAAAAAATTATAATTATATATTTTCTAAAATAACACTAATATATTTTTATAAAAAAGGAAGGACTCCTTTCTGCTATCAACAATTTCTTTGCTCTACATTTCTATTTTTTATTGCAATATTTTAATAATAAATCAGTTACTATGCCTAATTCTCCACAATCCTAATTAAAAGTGGATTTCAGAGGCTTACTCAATGGCTACAAAATACTACCAGGCCTTTAAATAATATAAGATCAGTTATCCTGCTAGATCTTGGCTTAGCAGCTCCATGTTGTATCTGTCACTCTACCTTCTTTTCAAGAAAATGTATGCTTATTTAAAAAAAATTCCAAATGATAATTCAGGTAATAATTTGAGGCATGCTGAATTCCAAAAAATGCAATAGTTTAGTTTTAAGGTAGGAAGAAATACACTTTTAATTTTCACACATTTAAAAATAATTCTGGGAGCACTTGTGTATGCACACAACATGAAGGCCCATGACTTAACGGTAGGTCACAGTCTCTACAGATGAAACCCACACTGTGAGTACTAGAAAACATGATAGCAGGATTATAGCATAGATATACAATGTCTAATGTAAATTACACTGGGGAAGTTTTTATATTTTCTTTGGAAAAACAAAAGTAAAGGGAATGGAAATTACTACAGAAGATATAATAATAGTAAATTAATCTACATTACCAAAAAACCACACGATTTACAAAATCCTCAAAGTCCACCACCTAGAAGCATCCCTCAATGTGAACAGTTATTACAAGTTTTAGATACTGCTCAACGGGAAGCAGACGATGAAATTTTTAAACAAGACTATCAGTACTTTCATCAGGCTCCAGGTAACAATATGATGGCAATAGTATAGCACCTTTATAATAATAGTTGCTTTTGTTGAATACTATTGTTTTTTGTGAATGCAGCCAAGGATTCCTTTCCTTAGTGGGTCCAACTAACTAGTTATTTGCCCGTCTATTAAATGCCAACTTGACAAAATTACATTGTGTCCAGCAGGGAGCCGTATTACAACAGTCATAAGTGTTAAGTTGAACATGAAACTGACAGAAAAAAAAGGAGGGAAAAGCTCACTTACCGTAAATCTGTTCTATAATTCATTCAATTTTTAGGGAAGTCACAGGGCTTCCAGTAAAAAAAAAATGAAGCATGTCTCAAAGCGTATGTGGGTGATCCATGATTTCAGGAATCCTAAAGCAGGAAATCAAAATTATATTAGGTGAAAGCTTTTTTCAACCATATTGAATTGAATTCGCATATACTATGACTGAATGACAACTGCAAAGGTGCATCTTCCCCTTAATGGGTCCATGAGATCTTGAATTCAGGAATTTGATGACACTTTGGAAAAAATAACTTAAAAAAAGAGTATATTAATGTCCTTTATCCACCAGAGAATTTAGGTCAAAGAAGAAAGTAATAGCTAATAGATTATATGATATCAACCTAGAAAGAACTATGGTCCAAGAGTTAAATGAGTTGACAAAGCAACCATCAACAGTTCACTAAACTCTTCTAAAGTGAGATATAGAGAGGATACAAACATTAACTTCTACGGGTTACCATGAACAACTGAGGTTAACTTTAAAGAAAAAAAAGGAGCAGAAAAGCAGACTGCAATGCTGGTGATATAAGACTAATTAGATATGCACTGAATATGAGGAATGTGGTGATACTGTAAAAAAACCTCATGACCAGTTATGACAAAGGCAAAACAATATTTTTGATACAGACTTGGATGTCAAAACCTGCCTCATTGTCAACTATAATAATTCTAGGTCAGTTCTTATGACTGAGAAAAAAAATTCATTTTCATTTGAAATGTTCAAGTTTGCTTGTAGTGGGTTTACATGTGACCTTTCAGTGTCTACCAGGAAAAGCAAATTTTTGTCTTTAAAACAAGATAATGTATGCATATTCACTATTAAATATATATAATTACATATACAATATCATATATCAATATGTTATTAATATATAAATAATAAAACATTTACTTGAAATTTAAAGAATATGTAAAATACTTCCTATTTTCTGGCAAAATGACACAGCAGTTTGACTTGGGCGAATGATACAAGGAATATGGTTACACTCTAATAATTACCATTAATTTGACTGAAGCTGCAAGAAACACTGATATATTAACCTTCTACTCTTTAGTAGTAAACTATTCATTGCATTACTTACCATCTTTTGCTCTCCTTAGTCTTCTCATCCTATCTCTTGCCTTTGCCTTTACACATTTCACTTTTCTGGTAACTCCTCATTTCTGCCAATCTATCTTCCTTCTCTTTTGTAATGCATTTCTGTATTAATCCAAAATTTTAATGCAATCTCCTCTCTTTATGACCCTACCACTTTTTTTCTTTTATCCCAGTACCTTTAAAAATGAGTTTTTTCCTATAACAATAGTCTGTTTAAATATATCCTTTCATTCACCTACAAGCACCACGCTTGATCTTAACAATCTTAAAAATCTCACATAATTGGAAGACACAAGTAAATATACTTAAATTATATGTTATTCATAACAGTTTTCCTCTGAGTTATTTAATTAAAGAAACTGCTTTAAATTCTATCTTGAAACGTGAAAATTTCAAGGAAATTTAATCTCACACACTCGTTATAAAAAACTTGAGAGACAACCACTTTCTAATAGTTAATTTAGGTAACTTAGGATCTTACTACATTGATGTGAATAAATACTGAGTAACCACCTTCTCTAAATCAATAGAATTTTATCGCAATTTATTCATAAGTGTGTACATGTAATGTGCAATATCCACATTAAAAAGCCAAAGTACGTTAAATAACCCCCTATTTCTAATATATATTATAAAGTCTGAGAATAAAAGTGATCTTCCTGTTCAGCACTAAGTATTAACATTAAAGGTATTAATATGCTGTAAAATAATTTCATAATAATTACTCACAAGACTTGAAATTTTTAAAATTTGTACATAGATTATATAATACCATTTATAATATAATAACCTAAAAAGAGACTATAGTAAGTTGAGAAATGTTCACCCTTCCTGCCTCCCCTACCCAAATTCATGTTCACCTGGAACCTCAGAATATGATCTTATTTGGAAAAAGGATCTTCACAGATGTAATTAAGGTAAGGACCAATGTGAGATCCTACTACAATTAGAAAGGACCCTAAATCCAATGACAATGTCCTCATTAAAGACAGAAAAGGACACAGGAAGACACAGAGAAAAGAACAATGTAAAAATGAAGGCAGCCTGGAGTCACACTGACTCAGGGCAAGGAATAACATGCCACCACAAGCTGTAGAAGTAAAGAAGGATTCTCCCTTAGTTTTCAAAATAAACATGGCATTGCTGACGCCTGTCTTCGTGTTTTTGACCTCCAAAATTGTGAGAAAATTAATCTCTGTATGTTAAGCCACCAAGATTTTGTTCATTTGTTATGGTAATTTTAGAGAACTCACATAGATTTTCAAACCAAAAAATGGAGTGCTGCTGCAATAGATACCTAAAAATAGAAAAAGCCTAGACTGCATTGAAGACATTTTTGGTAGAAAAATAAATCTTAAGAGAATTCTGCTAAGGGCTCAGAAGGAAAAGAAGTAAAGAAAGCTTCTATTACCTTAAAGAATACATACATTATCATGAACAGAATGTTGGTAGAAACAGGAACATTAAAAAGGTTTCTGATGAAGTCTGAAGAAGGAAATGAAGAACATTAAATTGGAAAGAAAAAGCAGTCCTGATTGTAAAGTGGCTTTGAAAACTTGACTGAAATGTGTCCTATATGGCGGAAATTAGAACTTGGTAAGCAATTAACTTGAATATGTAGTTGAGGAGATTTCCAAGCAAAGTATTAAAGTGTACACTGTTTTCTCCTAGCTGCTTACAGTAAAATGTGAGAGAAAAGAAATGAACTGAGGAAGAAATTGTTAAGCAAAGAAAAGTCCATGATTTGGAAAATTCTTAGCCTATCTAAATTGTAAAAGTTGATAAAGCATGCGCTGGAGAAGGACCAAGGATGTGGCTGAAAACCCTTTTCTGAAGAGATTAGGTGTGTGACTAACAGGTCCAATCAATCTTTTCAGCAGAGGCTAGGAACAGAAATGAGGTTATCCAGGAAGGATCTTTGAAGAATTCTTATAATGGTAGAGATCCTCTAAACATGCATGGGAGACCCACATTAAATATTTAGTAAACCATGCTATAAACAGATGTGCTGTCACCCAGACTTTATTGTTCTGTCTACAGAGAACAGGTAGAGTAGATTTAGTATAATTCTTAAGGGCATTGGGATTTTCATAATGGTAAATAAGCCCTGGCTTCAACTTAATAGTTTCCATTATCCTCTTAGAAGAGTGAGCTTGTCCTGTGAGGCTTCAAAGCCAGGCATTGACTTCTCTCCAGCTATGAAAAGTTCTAGGTAGCACCTTCTTCCAACAGAAGGCTGTTTTCATCTACACTGAAAATTTGTTATTTCATGTACCCACCTATATCAACTATCTTTGCTAGATATAGACAACTTGCTACAGCTCACCATACACTGCTATGTTATGGCTTCTTACCTTAAACCTCATTAATACAACCTCTGCTATCTTCCAAATGTTCGCCTGTAGCTTCCTCACCTCTCTCAGCCTTCACAGAATTGAAAAGAAACAGGATCTTACTCTTGATTAGGCTGTGACTTGAAGGAAGGTTGTCGCTGATTTCATCTACCCAGACAACTAAAACTTTCTCCATATCAGCAATAAGGTTGCTTCTCTTTCTTATCATTCATGAGTTCACAAATTTTTCCACTGCATTCATAGCTTAACTGTTTGCAAGAGGCCTACCTCCTGGCTTGTCTCAGGTTTCAACAGGCCTTCCTCAGTAAGCTTAATCATTTTCTAGTTTTTTATTTAAGGTGACAAATATGCAATGCTTTCTTTCACTTGAACACTTAAAGACCACTGTATGGTTAATTGTCCTAATTTCAAAATTATCGTGTCTCAGAAACACAATGAAGTGAATAGGGAGTAAATAGGGAGGTCAGAGAAGGAGAGATGGAGGAACAGCTGGCTGATAGAACAGTCAGCATGCATACATTTATTAGGTTAACCATCTTATAAGGGCACAGATTCTGGTACTCAAAATAATTACAATAGCAACGTCAAAGACCCTGATCACAGATAACCACTGCAGATATAATAATGTTGAAAAAGTTTGAAATACTGAAATATTGCAAGAATTATCAAAATGTGACACAGATACACAAAGTGAGCATGCACTGTTGGAAAAATAGGACCAACAAACTTGCTCATTGCAGGGTTGTCACAAATCTTCAATTTGTAAAAAATGTCATGTCTTCAAAATTTGGTAAAGTGAAACACAAGTAAGATCATGCATGCCTGTAGTTTTTCTATAAAAAATATTAAGGGACCCTGAAAAGCCAAAATAATTGTATTACTCTGTTCTCACACTGCTGTAAAGAAGTGCCCAAGACTGGGTAATCGATAAAGAAAAGAGGTTTAATTGACTCACAGTTCTGCAGGAAGGGGGAAGCCTCAGGAAACTTACCATCATGGTAGAAGGAGAAGTAAACATGTCCTTCACATGATGACAAGAAGGAGAAGTGCCAAGCAAAGAGGGGAAAGCCCTTTATGAAACCATCGGATCTCATGAGAACTCACTCACTATAATGAGAACAGTATGGGGGTAACCACCCCGATGATTCAATTACCTCCTACCGGTTCCCTCACATAATATGTGGGGATTATGGAAACTATAATTCAAGATGACATTTGGGTAGGGGAATAGTCAAACCATATCATTTCACCTCAAACCCCACCAAAATTTCATGTCCTCACATTTCAAAACACAATCATGCCTTTCTAATAGTTCCCTTGAATCTTAGCTCACTCCAGAATTAACCCAAAAGTCCAAGTCCAAAGTCTCATCTGAGATAAAGCAAGTCCCTTCCACCTATAAGCCTATAAAATCAAAAGCAAGTTAGTTACTTCCTAGATACAACAAGGGTACAAGCATTGGGTAAATATATCCATTCCAAATGGGAGAAATTGGCCAAAAAAAGGGGGCTATGGGACCTATGCAAGTCCAAAATCCAATAGGGAAGTCTTTAAACCTTAACGTTCCAAAAGGATCTCCTCTGACTCCACATCTTATATCCAGGTCACACTGATGCAAGAGGTGGGTTCCCAAGGCCTTGGGCAACTCTGCCTCTATGGCTTTGCATGGTACAGCCCCCTCCTGCCTGCTTTCATGGGCTGGCTTTGAGTGTCTGCAGCTTTTTCACATGCATGGTGCAAGCTGTCAGTGGATCTACCATTCTGGGGTCTGGAAGACCATGGCCCTCTTCTCACAGCTCCACTAGGCAGTGCCCCAGTAGGGATTCTGTGGGCGCTTCAACTCCACATTTCCCTTCCACATTGCTCTAGCAGAGGTTTTCCGTGAGGGCTCTGCCCCTATAGCAGACTTCTGCTTAGACATCTAGGCATTTCCATATATCCTATGAAATCTATGAGGAAATTCCCACACCTCAATTCTTGACTTCTGTGCACCCACAGGCCCAATACCACGTGGAAGTCACCAAGCCTCTGGACTTGCACCCTCTGAAGCAACGGCCTGAGCTGCACCTTTGCCCCTTTAAGCCATCACTGGAGCTGACACAACTGGGACGCAGGACACCATGGCCCAGGACTACACAGAACAGGGGGAACTCAAGGCCCTGCCTAGAAAACCATCTTTTCCTCCTAGAAGCCTGTAATGGAAGGGACTGCTGTGAAGGCCTCCAACATTTCCTGGAGGCATTTTCCCCATTGTCTTGGTGATTAACACTGGGTTTTGTTACTTATGCAAATTTCTGTAGCTGTCTTGAATTAGTCCCCAGAAAATGGCATAGTCAGGCAAAATGTCACCAGTCTCCTTGCTAAAGCATACCAAGAGTTACCTTTGCTCCAGTTCCTAGTAAGTTGCTCATCTCCACCTGAGACCACCTCAGCCTGGACTTAATTGTCCATATCACTATCAGCATTTTGATCAAAGCCATTCAACAAGTCTCTAGGAAGTTCCAAACTTTCCTACATTTCCCTGTCTTCTTCTGAGGCCTCCAAACTGTTCCAACCTCCGCCTGTTACCCAGTTCCAAAGTCGCTTCCACATTTTCAGGTATCCATACAGCAGTGCCCCACTCCCTCAGTACCAATTTACTATTACATTAGTTCATTCTCAGGCCAGTCTCGGGCATGCATAAACAACTGCCTGAGACTGGGTAATTTTTTTGTTTTGTTTTGTTTTTTTCAAAAAAGGGATTTAATTGACTTACAGTTCTACAGCGCTAGGAAGCCCTCAGGAAACTTAAAGTCACGGCAGAAGGACTTACACACAGTGGTTTCAAATGTTGTTATTATTATTTTAAGCCCTGAGACAAAATTTAGTACAAAGTTGTAATAATCAAAAGAATGTGGTACTGGCATAATGACAGATCTATAAACCAGTAAAATAGAATGAATAGCACAGAAATAATGCTGACATAAATGGCCAAATGATTTTTGACAAGGGTAGCAAGACCATTCAATGGTGGAAAGGCAGTCTTTTCAACACATGGCATTGAGAAAACTAGGTATCAACATAAAAAAAAAAAGAAGTTGGGCTTTTGTCTTATACCATATAAAATTAACTCAAAATAGATCAAAAACCTAAATGTAAGAGCTAAAACTATATAAATCTTGATTGGCCATGATTCATTGGATACAGCAACAAAAACAGGCCACAAAAGAAATAAAAATATATAAACTGGACTTCCTCAAATTAAAACCTTTTGAGCATCAAAAAATACCATCACAGGGAGAAAGTATTTGCCTATCACATATCTAAGGGTCAAGGTCCAGAATATATAAAAAATACATAACTCAACAACAACCGCAAAAAAACAAAACAAAGCCATCACAATTCAAAATCGGCAAAGGTTTTCAAAAGGCATCTCTCCAGACAAGGCATACAAATGGCCAATAAGCACATGAAAAGATGTTAAACATCCCTAGGCATTAGGGAAATGCAAATCAAAACCACAATACTACATCATATGCATTAGGATGACTATTATAAAAAATAAATAAATAAATAACAAATGTTGGTAAGGATGTGGTGAAACTGTAACCCTTGTGCACTAATGGTGGGGATGCAAAATGGTATAGCCAATGTGGAAAACAGGTTGGTGGTACCTTAAAGAGTTAATCATAGAATTTCTTTATAATCCAGCAATTTCACTGTAATGCGTACACCCAAAGGAGATGAAAACAGAGATTCAAACATACTTGTATGCCAATGTTCACTGTAGCACTATTTAAAATAGACAAAGGTAAAACAACCATGAGGTCTATCAACAGATGAATGGATAAACAAACTCTGGTGTGTGTGTGTGTGTGTGTGTGTGTGTGTGTGTGTGATCTTATATATAAGTTATAATTTACGTATGCAATCTTATATATAATAATCTTACATACAATCATATATATGATTGTATATATATTATACACACACACACACACACACACACACAGATTGTCCCTTATTTAACAACGGTTTCACTTATGATTTTTCAACCTCATAATGGGTTTATCAGGGTATTAAATGCATTTTCAACTTACGGTATTTTCAACTTAAAATGCGCTAATCAGGACATAACTCCATCCTAAGTCAAACAGCATCTGCAATAGATTTTTCAGCAATAAAAAAATGAAGTTCCAACACATGATACAAAATATGTGAACTCTGAAAAACATTATGCTAAGTAAAAATTATGCAAATATTAACAAAAGAATATTGTATGATTCCACTTATATGAGGTGCTTATAGTAAGTTGGCAAATTCATAGAGAGTAGAATACAGGTTATCAGGGGTTAAAACAAAGGAGAATAACAAGTTAGTTTTTTGGGTACAATATTTCTTTTTCGAATGATGAAAAAGTTTTGGAAATAGTGGCAATGATTACACAACATAGTAAGTATTCTTAATGTCACTTAATTGTATACTTAAAAATGATGAAAGTGATGAATTTTATGTTATGGTATATTTTTATCACACATAAAAAAATTTTTGTAGAAAGCTCAAGACCTTGAGCCAGTTCAGAGAGCAGACATGGACACTAATACTTCAATTAGACAATCAAAACTTGGCTACTGATAAGCAGTAAAGTGAACATATTCTAATGCTCAGTGAGAGAAAAATCATCATCACATATGATGATAATCTATTAATTTTCATGTGAGTTGACTCAGGAAATGTTAGTAGAAAAAACGTAATTTGCTTTACATTAAAAAAAATTCAACCTTAGAATACCAAATAGACTATAAAATTATTTTCAAATTTTTCGTTTTGACTAATTGAAAATTGTAATACCAAATGACCTTTAATATTATTCTTTAAACCTTTCCCTTTGGGGAATAAAAAAATACAGAAAGCAAAACTATAAAATTAAAATTCTAAATATTTTAAGAAGCAAATATTTTATTACAAAGGAATCTGTTTCAGCACTGGATAACACTGTTATAAAATCCTTTAATCTGAGTTGAAAGTGAAATTTCTATGTCCTGGAGAAACAAAGAGTTCTAATTTTTTTTTTTTACAAGATTAAAACAGGTCTTATGAAACTTCAAATCTTTTACCTCCCAGCTACCTATGTCCCACTTACTACCTCAATCAGTTTCTCATCACTTTTCCTCACCCTTTTAATCACTATGAATATATACCCATTTTATCAGGGCAAATATGCTTCATGTTTTATGTTAATATCCATAAATTGGCTACATATAAAGCTACCTTGAGGAGGAAACTAAGGCTATATTTGGACTGAAGTGGAAAATAGTGGATAAGAGTATGAATTCTGGAGTCAGACAGCCTAACTCTATTGTGAATCCTCGATCTTCTACTTACAAGCTTTCTGACCTAAATAGAACAAGTTACTTATCCTTTATGTGACACCATTAATATAAAGCATTCAAAACATTCCAGAAACTACAATAAGCATTCAATAAAAACATTACTTAGTATAATTAATTACTGTACGTTCATGGATAGAGAAGTGGAGATAGTAAAGAAAATACTGAAGATACTTAACATTTCAGCTCTACCATGTGCCTTTTGTTTCAAATATCATGCCTAAATGGGACTGTGGTTCAAAACAGCAGATTTACTGCTACTCTCTTCAAAAACTGCACTGAAAAGATAGTATGTTTTAAAAAATAAATAGAAATAAACAATGAGAAAAGGAGTGAAAGGCATCAACATACTAGAGATTTTGAAGAATTTCTGGAGGACCAGGCATATAAAAAACCATAGTGATAGGTTGAAAAGAACGGAGTGAATAACAGTCAAGACATAGCTGGCAAAGTATGGTTCACAGGGCAAATCTCCCAGCCCATCACATGCTTTTGCATTTTTAAATGGCTGAAAGAATAAAGAAGAAGCATATTTTCTAACATGTGAAAACTACACAAAATTCAAATTTCAGTGTACACAAAGTGTTACTAAAACACAGCCATGCTCATTTGTTAATGTTATCTCCAGCTACTTTCCCATGGCAGAGTTAAGAGATCATATTACCTGCAAAACCTAAAATATTTACTAACTGGTCCCAGAAAATGTATGTCCACCTCTAGTCAAGCACAAACACACGAAAATGCTTCAGGAAGATGGGATGCTTCATCCTGTGGCTCCAAAGGGGTTCAGAGCTAAATCAGCAGTTCTGGAGGCTAAAATAAATAAATAAGTAAAAAAGGTATGATCTGCCTGAGAAGAATTTGGTGTCTAAGTATAGAGATTGGAGAGCCAGTATAGGGGCATCTTTATTTGGCTATTTGAGAAGGACTGGATCAGTGTACTTGCTCCTTAATTACACACTTTGAAGCAAAGCACACCAATAAATTAAGGCACACCAATACATTAAGTCCTACCAACCTACAAGAAAATTGGTCAGACTGTTTTTTTCCATTTAAGCTAAAGATTTGTTGGAAAAACAAAGACAGAGAAAACCTACTCCAGTTATCTATATTATTCAACTCTTCCTTTATTTATGAACATGAATAAATAGCCTACATTTAAGGAAACCACAAGCATAAGAAAGAAGGTCCGTAATGAAAATAACTAATCTGAATAAGCAACCCTAGAGAAATCAGGTAATTCAGGGAGAAAAAAAAGGAAAGGAAATCTATTTAATGTTGGCAGAGATACTGAAAAGATACTGCATCTGTAAAAGGAAAGGCAGAGAATTAAAAGAATGGAGTATAAACATAAAACATATGCCTGTCTGCCATCACCTTCTCCCATTCACAAAAAATAGAAAAGGCGGAGAAAAAGTCAGAGGAACAATCCAAAGGAGTGTAATGTTCCTAAACTTTCAGGAAAAGTCACTCCTCTCTCCCCTCCAAAAATCTATTCCACATACACACACACACACACACACACACACACACACAGACACACATACACACACTCTCTCTCCCCTCTGCTCTCCCCACCCCTACCCCACCAAAGTGGGGTCTTGAAAGGACTCAGGGAACACAGGGCAAATGAAATAAAAATACATAGAGCTGTAGACACTTTTTTTTTTTTTTTTTTTTTTTTTTAAATCTAGAGCAGAGGTTGCCAAATGAGGGCACATGGGTCAAATTCAGCAGACTCTATTTCAGCAAATAAAGTTTTACTGGGACAAATTCTTGCTCATGCAGTTACATGTTATCTGTGACTGCTTTTGTGCTCCCACAGCAGTTGAATAGTTGCAATAGAGACCATATGGACCACAAAGCCTAAAATATTTACTATTTGGTCTTTTATAGGAAAAGCTTGCCAAATCTTGATCTAAAGCTGTGTGATTTAATATAGTACAAACTAGCCACATGTAGCTGTTTAAATAAATAACCTAAAATAATTAAAATTAAATAAGATTAAAATTCAGTTCCTCTGTCATATCACTCAAATTTTAAGTACTCTATAATCATATATGTTTAATGACCATTATACTGGACAGTGTAGATACAGAACATTTCCATCAACACAGGAGGTTCTACTGGACTGGGCTCATCTGGATATTATCACGATAGATTACTTAACTGCATTTTAATTATTGCTTTAACAATTCCTACACTGAAAAAACATACGTAAGTGCTACAGTCTGAATGTGTCCCCAAAAAGCACCTGTTGGAAATTTAATTCCCAGTGCAATTTGAGAGGTGAGGTCAATTGAGAGGTGTTTAGGTCTGAGTGCTCCAAAATCATGAATGGATTAATGCAAACTATAAATGGGATTGAGGCAGAGAGTTCACTCTCTTTTTTTCTCTTGCCCTCTCTTGGGCCCTTCCACCATGTAATGACACAGCAAGGACACCCTCACCAGACACCAGCCCCTCAATCTTGGACCTTTCAGTTTCCTGAACTGTGAGCCAAAAAATTTCTGTTCATTATAAATTAACCAATCTCAGGTATTTTGATACAGCAGCACAGAATGGCAAAAGACACTCAGAGAAGCAGGAAGAATAAATACATTTAGAAAAACACAGAAATTCGGGGTTTTAGAAATAAAAATAATGGCTGGGCATGGTGGCTCATGCCTGTAATCCCAGCATTTTGGGAGGCTGAAGGAGGTGGATCACTTGCGCCCAGGAGTTTGAGCCCAGCCTGGCCAATATAGTAAAACCCCCACCTCTACTAAAAAAAAATAATAATAATAATACAAAAATTAGCTGGGCACAGTAACATATACTTGTAATCCTCGCTACTTGGGAGGCTGAGGCATGAGAATTAACTTAAAACTGGGATGCAGAGGTTACAATGAGCCAAGATCATGCCACTGCAATTCACCCTGGGCAACAGAGTGAAACTCTGTCTCAAAAAAAAAAAAAAAAGAAAATAATTAATGCATAAATCTAAGACATCGTTGTATGAAAATATCACTGAAATAGATATTTCTAAAATCCTTCAAAGTCAGGGAGAAAAAATGTAAATTGAGAGAAAATTCAAAGATATAATACTACAAATGAGAAACTAAATATGATCATAGATATGGAAGAGATTATAAAATAATTCAAGATTGAGAATGTAATGAATGATATCAAATTTGAAAGTAATAATAAAAAAAGTTTCCTAAGAAAACAGAATTCAAAATGAGGTAGAATAATTATATAGAACAAGAGCCATTAGCAATGTTTTAAACTGTGGTAATAAATGGATCCAATTTGGTTCTGAGTTAATGAAAACAATGGTTGCTAGGATATCTAACTTTGATCTTATCCTGCAAGAAACTCATCAAAACATACTTCATATCCAGACTCTTAAACTGAGAAACAGTAGTCAAAATAATAAATTTCACTCTAATACTACCCATTGGTCCAGGAATTATATATTTCTTTAGAGAGGAGCTTTAGGAGCCTGGGGTTCCCTTCATGCAAAATCAGTAGATGTGATTTAAGAAGCTTCATATGGAATAGTTTAAATATTTGGCCTACTCCCGGGCTTCCACAATTATTCAAACTGAAAGGAAACTGTTCAAATGTCAGCCAAAATGTCCATGATAATTAGAACATCACACATGCTTTAACACAGTAGATTAATGCCTATGAGACTCTGGTTGACATGTAAGAGGAACACCAATCAGCCGTTATTTAATTCCTCATGTTGGCTACATGCAAATATGAAGAAAAGTCCCAGACTGAATAATATACAAACGTTGGACCATTCTCTGAAATGTCTTTTTCTTTTTTTGCTAAAAATTTTAATGCTTTTGTGTTGACCATTAAAAACATCTTGTTTGCCTTTATTTTTTCTTGTAGATAGATTTATTTGATGAATCTTGAACTAAAACATGTTCACCCTTGGGCGCATTTACCCTATTACACTGCACATTCTTAGACATGACTATACAATGGCTTTTTAAATTTTTATTTAAATTCCCCAGTTTTCTGTTTATACCTTAAAATCTACTAAAATTATGATGACTATAAGTACTCTTTTGACCTGGTCAGTTCCAGCTTATTTCTGCTTTCCTAGCATCCAATATAATTCAGTATTTCAGCACTTTCAAATATGTCCTAAATAATCCACGGACCAAAGAGAAAATCAAAACAAAAATTAGTAAATATTTTGAAATAAATGATTAAAACATAAAATGCCATAGTTGTAGGAACAGCTAGAGCACACCCTAACTATATATGATCTATCAGAAAACACAGAAAATCAATAAATGAAGTTTTTAGTATAAGAAGGGAGAACAAACAAAACCTCAGCAAATCAAAACTAAGGAATGCAGAAAGAAACAAAGAGTAGTAATCAATTCAATAGTAGAAAGTAAACACTGAGAAAACCAATAAAGCCAAATTTGGGTTTTTTTAAAAAAAAAGATTAAGTGAAAACTCCCCAGCAAAATTTAACAGTGAAGAAAAAAAGAAAAGAAACTCATTATCAATTGCTGATATTTATTTATCAGCAATAAATAAAAGAATAAATTACTACAGTCACAAAAGGATAGTAAGAGCTCATTCCAGCATAGCAAAGTAAGCTTATAACAGACCAATCCTACCATAGATAACAACCATAAACTCTGAACAAAAGACAAAAATCAATTACATGAAGGCTCTACAGTTGTATTTTTGTTTTGTTTTGTTTTGAGATGGAGTCTCGGCTCTACAGAAACAAACATGCTGGGTAGTCAGACTTAGGTAAGACAAAATTGCCACAGGGTGAGTTTCCTGTTCTTACTAATTTAACCTGAGGTCAGCACAGCACAGTGTGGCTAAAATTCTGAAAGGAAGCCAGCTTCCTGAAGAACCTGAAGACACACACTAACCAATGGAAAGTTCAAAATGAAATCTGCCTAATTTATGTGTGACTTTATTTATTAATAAAGTGATGATGCAGCCGGGTGCAGTAGCTCACGCCTGTAATCCCAACACTTTGGGAGTCCAAGGCAGGCAAATTACAAGGTCAGGAGTTCAAGACCAGCCTGGTCAACATGGTGAAACCCTGTCTCTACTAAAAATACAAAAATTAGCTGAGTGTGGTGGCACGCACCTGTAGTCCCAGCTACTCAGGAGGCTGAGGCAGGAGAATCGCTTAACCCCAAGAGGCGGAGGTTGTAGTGAGCTGAGATCATGCCAGTGCACTCCAGCCTGGGCGACAGAGGAAGACTCTGCCTCAAAAAAAAAGATGAGTAAACATAGCAAGGAAAGATCTTTCTTTTAATAAATGGTGCTAGGTCAATAGGATACCAATATAGGAAACACAAACGCATCTTTACCACTACCTCACACCAAACACACACAAGTCAATTCCAATGAAGTGCAGACACAAATATTAAAAGTAAAACATCAGGGCTTTTAGAAAAAGAAAACATGGAGATAATCTTCAAAATTTTGGAGTAGCAAACACAGCCACAAAGCACTAGCCAAAAAGACAAAATTGACAAGTCAAAATATATATTGACTAAAATCAAAAGACAGGAAAATGAAAAGACAAGCCACAGACTGACAGAAGATACTTGTAATGAATTTATTTGAAAATGAACTTATCCAAAATGTAAAAGAACTCATACAAATCCATGGGAGAGAGGCAGACAATCCAAATTTGTAAAATTAAAAAACATGAATAGACCCTTTGAATAGACCCTTTCACAAAAGCGTTTACCCAAATGGCCAATAAGCATATAAACAGGTGCTCAACTTCATCAGTCCTAATTCAAATGACAAGGCCATACCACAACCCTCTTTCTTTTCATGAAAAGAAAGAAAAATGTTGTGATGGTAAGGATAAGAAGTAACAAAAATTCTCAATTGCTCCTGGTAAGAGTATAAACTGGTATGATTGCATTGAAAAAATGGCCACAAATGGGAAACTATCCAAATCCCTTTTAATAGCAGAACAGATAATGAATTGTAATACATTTATATAATACCATACAGCAATAAGAATAGATCAGCCATAATACACACTAACAAGAATCATTTCACAAAAATAATGTTAAGCAAAAGAAGTCAAACACGGACTCTAACAGTGGATCTAATGGAATCTAATAGTTGATCTCAAAGAAGCAGAGTATAATAAAAGTAGAAAAGTACAAAAACAGTGAAAGAAATCTGTGGTGCTATAACTCAGGACTATAGTTTCTCTTTGCGAATATAATGATACGAAGGGGGCAAAAAAAAAAAACCTACCACAGGTTGAGGAATTCCCTTTGTGTAGGTATGACTTTAGTATTCATTCCTTCAATCATGCAGCTGGAATACCAGCAGGTCCAGGAGAGCCTTCACAGTATCTCTGCTATACACTTTACCTGCACAGACACAAAAGTGATATGGACTGCTGGGCCAGAGAAGTCATTGAAAAACCAACTGAAGAGGTGTCCACTTGTATCAGAGGGTGCTAATTGCCTATCATGTTCATTGTATGTTTTCTATTTATCTCAAATTGGTTTCCTGCAGGATTTACAACAGTCAATCAAGGAAGTCATGGGGAAGACTGTGGATATTGCCAAAAAAAAAAAAAAGAAGTTGGGAGGGAACAGTTTAAGATACAGATATTGGAGAAATTCAAGAGCCAAAAGAAACCACACCAGAGGAATTAACAGAAGATGACTTGACGGAGATGAATGCTTCCAAACAGTGCCAGATGATAAGAAGTAGAAGAAGCAGTGCCAGAAAACAAGCTGATATTAGGCAATCTGGCAGAAGTGTTGTTCCAGTTATTCAAGACTGCTTTGACTTTTCCTGACATGGATGCCTACTATAACACAGACATTGAAAATAAAGCAAACAACAGAATAAGAATTGATACTGTACAGAAACATTTTTAGAGAGCTGAAAAAGCAAAACAGACAAATTAGGATGAACTTCCATAAAGCTATATTGAGTGCACCTACCTCTCCTGCCTCCCCTTCTACCTTCTGGTTCTCTGCCACCCTTGAGATTGCAAGACCAACCCTTCTCTTCCTCCTTCTCCTCAGCCTACTCAACATGAAGAAGATAAGAATGAAGACCTGTATCATGATCCACTTCCACTTAATGCATGGCAAATATATTTTCTTCCTATGATTTGCTTAACATTTTCTTTTCTCTAGCTTACTTCATGGTAAGAATGCAGTACATAATACATATAACATACAAATTATATGTTAATCCACAGATGTTATTGGTACAGGTTCCAGTAGTCAAAAGTAGACTATTAGCAGTTAAGTTTGGGAAGAGTCAAAAGTTACATGTGCGTTTTCGACTACATGGGTGTAGGGGTCGGCACCCTGATCCTCACATTGTTCATGGGTTGACTGTACTTTATAAGCCTATTTACCCATCTATCTTCCCAAGCTGTGAACTCAAGAAGTAAGAAGACAGTATATTTTTCTCCTGTAACCTGAGCTCTGATGGACTTCCTGGAATTTAGTATGTCTTTCATAAAGAATTAATTAATAACACACCTAAACATGTAAGTTTTAACTCTTCCTTTCCACGAATACTTCATTTATGCCCATGTTTTAGAGTCAACTCTACAACTTTTAACTCTTCCTTTCCATGAAAACTTCATTTATTCCCATGTTTTATAGTTAACTCTACTGTATGCTGGTAAGTTCAAGAATCTGAGCTTATTTGGGAGCAAAGGTTTTATCTCTGTAAAAAAAAAAAAAAAAAGCAGATTTATTCTATGATAAGTGCTATACCAGAGATATATCCTAAATTCATGCATGCTTTGGTGTGTACGTAGATCATCTTTCCAGAATTATAGATGAAGTTGGAAAATGATTCTTCAGTTCTAGTAATGAGGCAAAAGCACCACTATCATCATCTTCGGAAAACTAAAGCATTAAGTAAATACAGTAGGAAACAAAGGAATATGTAGTACAGAAGCCTATAAAAACTAATTATACCATTATGTTAAGTGAAATCACCAGGCACAGAAAGACAAATAGCACATGATCTCACTCATAGGTGGAATCTAATAGTTAATCTCATAGAAGTAGAAAGCATAATGGTGTTTACCAGAGGCCAGGATGGTTGGAGCGGGGATGGAGAGACCTTGGTGAGGGATACATAATTACAATTAGATAGGAGGAATAAATTTCAAAAAATCTATTTTATAGCAACTTGACTATAATGATGATACATTGTATTCTTTAAAAAATGCAAAGAGTGTAGATGTTATGTACTCTTACCATAAAAATGATAACTATCTGAGGTAATGCATTGCTAATGAGCTAGATTTAACCATTCCAAAATGTACATATATTTCATAGCATCATGTGGTACACAATACAAACAATGCTATCTGTCAAAAAATAATAATTATCTGTAGTATTTCAAAAATTTCAGAGCATCAAAAATATTTGTGTGGGTGGAGGAACAGAGAGCCTCAGGAAGAATAGCTAATGGATGCTGGGCTTAATGCCTAGATGATGGGTTGACCTGTGCAGCAAACCACCACAGCACACCTTTACCTATGTAACAAAGCCGCACATCCTGCACATGAAGCTCAGAACCTAAAATAAAGTTAAAGAAAAAAAATATTCAAGAAGTTTCTGATATTGGACTGTTTTGTCACTTTTTGCTTTGGTCTTAGTGCTTATTTACTACGGGATAAAATTAGCACATACTATTTAATGTGTTTGTGTTAAGTAATATGTTGCTTTCTATGTGTTAATTTTATCTTCTCCAGATTTTTATTACCATAGATCTAAAATGACAAGATTAAGTCCAAGCAGACAGTAATCACTCAACAGTTATTTATTGAGTAACTTAGATTTAAGATTCAATATGAAAGCAACCTTGATCAAAGCTTTCCAGTTCATATAGTGTGAAATAGTTTTTTCCTAAATATGGTTCTAAAAAACAAGCAAACAAAAATCCTCCCCAAATGAAAAACTCCAGTCGCTATTTAGCAATACTACCTTCAATTTATCAAATAGAATCAGCCCAAAAATTTCAACAGGTCAGTGAGATTTAAAACAGTTCAGTGGCAAGAATTTTCAATGAAGTCTGAGTCTAATTAAAAGGTATCACAGATCGCTGTCAAAGTCAGTAACTCAGCAGTGCAGGAATGATTTGGGAGTCCTTTTTAATTTAGACATTTGTCAATCATGATTGCCTTTAAACATCACTTACCCACTGAGCAGGGGGATCCCTGCTAAATTTTCAGAAAAAAATCAAACACAAAAATACGACTCAAAATACATGGTTTTTTCCCCACATATAAAATTCCTATTTTAATAATAAACTCTAGATTCAAGGTTCACAAAATAAAGTAAGTACATTCCTAATTCTTTCTAACAGTTTTTTGGGGAAAGATACTCAAAGTATTTTCTGTTATTTGCAGCGGCTTTAACAGCAAACGACAATTAAATGTGTGAACAAGGTTGTCAGAGTAACACTTGTCATTTACACCGCTGAGGAAAGACATCCACGACTTCCAGAAGCACTAATTAAAATTAACGAAAGCTCCTTATCGGAACTTATCAGAGAGGTATATTTTGTCAGACGCAGGAAAACCAGAAAGCCTCAAAGTTCAAGAGTTTTCGCTCTAAGGTCTAAATCCAAATCACCTACCACTAGGCACAAGCGAACTAAGCCCGGACGTTCAGCAAGCAACTCATTAAGGTTAAGAGGCCCCATCCTTTCCTTATAACACAAAATTAAGAAAAAGACATCGTGGGGAAGGCGGAGTGAATTTTCTCTCAGAAATCAACAGAGAAATGAGCAGGAAAAAAAGTCCCTCCTCAAACACAGGAGAGAAAGGTGCAAGCTACTAACAATTGCTTGATAAGCCCTAAGCCCTAAGGTTTATCGGTTCACCAACCCTTTCTTTAACTCAGTGTGAACGAAGGCACTCAAAAGGAGAAGAACGTTACGTGATACTACCTACCTCTGGCCCCAAAGAACCCTGAAGACCCTCAACCAGGACACAGGTGGGCCTTTCTCACCTGGGCTCCACGGAAGTCGAACGTCCTTACGTAAGAGCACTTTTCAGCAATACGCCTTCCTATTGGTTGGCTCGGGAGGGACGTCTCAGTCCTATTGGTTACGAGAGCCGTGGTAGGGGCGAGGAGGCGGGAGTTTGGGAACGGCTCTGACAGGCCGGAGGTTTGCGTTCCCAGAGTTCCTATTGGGTTAACCTGGGAGGCTTCAAAATGGCGGCAGTGGCAACCTGCGGCGGTGACGCCGGGAGTGTTGGATCTGCGGTGGCGACAGCCAGCAAGAGCAACGTCACGAGTTTCCAGAGGAGGGGTCCTAGAGCCAGCGGGACCAACGACAGCAGCCCTCGACTGGTGTCCATTACGGGCACGCGACCGTCGGTGCGGAATGGACAGCTGCTGGTATCAACCGGGCTCCCAGCCCTGGACCAGCTCTTAGGTCGGTTCAGAGTGGAGATCTGGGCTTAGCCCAGGGGAAACAGGGAGGGGACCTGTCGGGGAATCCGACAGGATTTTTGACCCCATATCTCTCTCTGACCCCTAAACCTTCGGCCGTGGAGAGACTAGCCTGGTCTGATTGAGATGGAGGGGAATACGGGTTGTGTGGAGACTTTTGAGCGCTGTTAACTAAACATGTTTTAAGTGCCCCCGCTCTCTATTCTCGTTCCCTGCCCACTAACCCCTTTTCATATTACGGCGGAATTCGTACATGCTTTTTAACCTGACATGCTTTCTAGTCAAGGGAAAACATTAATTTATGGAGATGGTTTAGCTATTCATTGAGGATACCTCGCTTCTGCTGTCTCCCGGCAGCTCACGATTTAGACCAACCTACGAAAGTTTTTATAATTGGGGGAGACAACCTTCGTTAGAAAATGCTGGGAAAAAAAGGATTTCCCTTTTTTGACCTTCAGACTGCCTATTCTCTGGGTCTAAATTTTAAAACATTTTGACTTTAAGAGAGCGTGTTTGTTAAAGGTTTATGTTGACTCATAATCCTTATAAACTAATTAGAGCCTGTCGTTGATATTTCGTCACACTCGTGTCTGCGTTAAATCTGTGTGTATATTTTTTCGGTTTTTTTTAAATATTCATTTTGCTTCCCAGAATTGATTGCTGCTGCATTCCAAACGACATCTTTAAATTTAATTCACATTTTAACAAGAAAAGGATGTCTAGTTCTTAGGCTTTCTTTTAAAATCTCTGGAATTTTATGAGAAGTCTGCTGAAGAATATGCTTGTTTCGTAACTGTTACATGGAAAGGATTGACCAGATTAGGTTGGTAGGACAGATTTGCTGTGTTAATAAAGCTTCTATATTAATTTCTGTCTGAATGCTGCTTCATTAAAACCCCATCTGTGTTTACATTTCGTAACTTTTTTCATAGTGTGTGGTATATGTCTGTTAAATCTTGTACACGTTCATAAAATATCACTGTCATTGCTTGTTCTTGTACTTTGCTTGACATTTCTCTCGGTTATCTCCTCAAAGTAGGCTTTTCATAGGTTTAGTGCAGAGAAAGTAAGAAGACAAGCAACCAATGAGAAAGAGTATGGCTTCCTGATTCTGTCATTTCATTTCCTGGTTATTTCTACATAAGTTTAAGTATTTTTCACTTAATTGTTTCAAGTATATTTTCTTTGAGTTGCATGGTACTCTTGTTTCAAGTATATTTTCTTTGAGTTGCATGGTACTCTTGTTTCAAGTATATTTTCTGTGAGTTGCATGGTACTGTAAACAGAAGTGATTCAAAATATCTAGTTAGCAAATATTTAGTTCATCGTTTTTGCCTTGTGAGCCTCAATAGATATCCCCTTATGTTTGAACTTTAAGTTTGGAAGCTATTTCTAGGCCTTAGGTATTTTTTAATTCCATAGGATATGTAACTTCATTCACTTGATACTAAAACCTTCCAAACGAAAAGGTTATGTTTCTATTTATAATGTCTTCACTTCCTCATTAGAATAACAAAACCTGCCTAGCATAGTTCCTGGCACTTAGTAGGTTCTCACTAAGTTGTTGATTACAAGAAAAATAATGTGTAGAAAAAATCTGAGACAAGAAATGATGGAATATGTAGGATGGAGTTTCGTGTTTGAGCTCTGAAAACAAATTAAGTGATATGATCAGTCTCAAAAAACCACTGACCATGTGTGCTGATCTTGGCTTCAAATTTAGTGCTCTCCACTAGGCTACAGCTGTCTGAAATTTTTAAGAATTCTTTACAGGGGCTTTTGGCCATTTATTGAACCTCAGATTAATGATTTAACTATCATCTCTTAAAGTACCTATCAAAAAGAGAACCCAAAGCACCTTCTATATACGTTTCTTCAGAGATACAAACTTGAACAGTAATTTTTAAATTTTCCATATTAGCTTGGAATGGGGGACTTTAGTAGTGTATTTAACTGTAACAAGCTTATGCTAAATATTGCTGTTCATTAAGATAATGGAAACAGTATTGGTTGTTGAATACTTTGAAATATATTTTTCATACATGCAGTTAATTCTCAAAATGCAAAGTTGAAGAAGTCTTAATAGAATTGACTACATCTTGAAAAATAAATATGTCCAGAAGTATTTTAGCTTTATCCTCTTAGTGACATTTTTGTATTCCGATTTTCTGTATAAGCAATTTAGACTATGTTGTTATTTAACTCAAGTTGTGACAAGCCCAATATGACCATATTGTGACAAAACATGATAATAGGGTGTTATGGTATTAGAATGGTAAGACTATACTGTGATATTATGATTAATGGCTAAAATATATTATGTGGTTACTGTGTAACAAGTAAATATTATAGCTTCCATGTAGTACAGTGACATTTTACTACTGCCACTATGACATCATTGTGATTTTAAACATAGATGCAAAATATATTTGAAAGGCATCTTACATGCTAGTTGTTACTCATTTGATGATACACTATTTCCATTACTTATTCCAAAATGTTTCAGAAATTTGAAAATTCCTAACATCTGCATCTTTCAAATGTGACCTAATTATATTAAATGTTTTTGTTCTGACAACCTAATTTTATTATGAGATATTGAAATACATTTCACAAGTTAGCTACATTTAAATTTTTAGAATTCTCAGCTTATCTAACCCATGTTCTCAACTTTGCCCTTCTAGGATATTTATATTGTTATTTGAGGACATTATATGTAAATAACACTTATATTTTGGAAAAGGGAAGATAGATGTTCCATCGATTGAATAAATACTTCATTTCTTTTTCAGGGGTTTCCAAAGAAAGATTATAGCAGGAAAAGAATTCTGGTAGAATTCCCCTCTGCCACCCCCATTCCCCATAAAAGTGTACTCCGTGTTAGGACCATATGTCTAACCTAGGAGAATTATCCATAATTTCATCCTCCAGAAAGATGCTTAAAGAAAGGGTAACTGCAGATTTGACCTCTGTGCTGTTAAATTTTGATCGTCAAATAGGGATTTGATGTAAATAATAGTCTAGGAAGAGTACTCTGAAAGGAGTGTGATGGTAGCAGCCATTTTTTAACACCGATGTCAAAAAGTAAACACTAATGGGCTTATTTGCTTTACTATATGTTAATGTGTAGCATGGGATAATATACATTGAGCTTGGACTACACATTTAACACAATCTTGGTTAGGATATTTTAGCAACGAATAAGCTGTACATTTAAGAAAAATGCACTCTTTTATTGCTATGTAAAATTGTTTCCTGTGACTTAATCTACAGAACTATTTTTATGATTCCTAGCTTTATTTTGATTCTCATGTTTACCCAACCAATAATTGTATCATAATGAAGAGTAGTCACGATATTTTATCATGCTCAGGGAAGAAAAAGTAGACTTGTTATCAAAATAACTGCAATTTAATTTGAGGTCCAGCATTATTTCAGTAGTTAAGGCTATTACTGTGAACCAAGGAAACAATATGAACTATGTTGAAACAATATGAACATTTTCCCAGAAATACTTTTTTATAATTTTAAGCAAAATTATTCCTTTATATAGAGCTCTGAACAGACTGGCATAAATCACTGTTACCTTTCCTGACTTTCATTTCTTTTCCCTTTTACTTTCTCTAACATTGAAGAAAGGCTTTCATATTCTAGTGTACTAATTTGACTTCATTTACTCAAAATTATAGCTTAATCTGAGGTTTGTGTTGGGGACAGTGTGGGGATTGAATGCTCTCCTTATTAATACAGTTGTCTTACTACTGTGTGAATTGAAACAACAAAAGCCCCTTTGGTTGTCTTATGATTTTAAAAATCATAAGATAGGAAGATCCTGGCATTTACAAGATCTTAAATTTTCTGATATTATTTCCTAGGTATTAAATACTGTTTCTGGTTTTAAGAAAAAAGCCTGTTTTTAAAGGATGTAAAATCTGGATGAAATTAATTCTTTAAAATGTCAAGCTTGCTGATTATCTTTAGCATTTAAACTCCTGTATTCTTTTGTGTACATGAAGTCCTCTACTTGTATTTTTAGTAAGCTGGAAATAAATACACATCTTAAAGAGGTCCAGAAGTAACACCAAGAGATTATTTCCTGGCCAAGTGTGGTTGCTCACACCTATAATCCCAGCACTTTGGGAAGTCAAGATGGGTGGATTACTTGAGCCCAGGAGTTTGAGACAAGCCTGGGCAACATAGATAAATCCTGGCTCTTCAGAAAATACAAAAATTACCCAAGCTTGGTGGTGCACACCTGCAGTCCCAGCTACTCGGGAGGCTGACAGGGGCAGGATCCCTGATCCTGGGAAGTCAAGGCTGCAGTAAGCAGTGATCACACCACTCCCCCTAGCCTAAGTGACGGTGAGACCCTGTCTCAAAAAAAGAAGAGTTTATTTTCCTTAGTGACTTAGAAAGTGTGTTGGTAATTTTTCTAAGTTAGGCTGAAAGGGGAGAGGAAGTGGTAAATAAGGCCATTTTACTCCTTTTTGTTTGTTTTCATTACAGAAATAAGGTGATTGCTTCGTTGCCCTATTATCTGTAATACATTTTAGTGGACTGTTGGGAAAAGGTATTTCAATTTTAATTGGGAACTATTAGTGTGAAGTCTATGTTGCTTTTGGAATTAGATAAAATTACTAATGGATTACTAAATTTAAAAGTAAATTAAAAGCTAGCTTTCAAAGAATACATCAGGGTATGCTATTGTGGTTGGTTGTTTTGGCTTTTCATTTATTTATTTTTTGATGGGAGCATGACTACAAACATTCCAACTTTTAAGTTAAAATGCAGCTAGACCTTCCATTTATTAAGTAAGAGACATCAAAATACCTTATACAGAGGTAGCTTGTGGATATGCTTTGAGATCGTGTCTCACTAACTCAAGTTTAGAAGAATAGAGAAATATTGCTGCTGTATGCATGTATATATATGTATAGGTCAAAATTATCTTAGTACACATAGAAAAAAAGCTTGATTTTTTTAAACCTTTAGTTAATTTAAACAACAAAAGCCCTTTGGTTGTCTTATGATTTTAAAAATCATAAGATAGGAAGATCCTGGCATTTACAATATCTTCTAAATTAACGCATTAAATTAGTTAATGAGTTACATCTTATTCCCCATAACTAACATTCGCAGTGACCAAACTTTACTAGAACCAACCTAAATGTGAATCTAGTGAATTTACATAATAGAGCCTTCTTATGTTTTTGTAAAAGAAGTTTGAGAAGATATTTGGTTGACAAAAATGATTTTAATATGTCCCCATTATGTCTTAATGTCCAAATTTTCTAAACATTAGAATTTTAATACACATGAGATTTTTAGGCCAGCATGGTCACTCATGCCTATAAACTCAACACTTGGGGAGGCCAAGGTGGGAGGCTAGTTTGAGCCCAGGAGTTCAAAACCAGCCTGGGCAATATAGTGAGACCCCATCTCTACAAAGAAAGAAAGAATTAAAAGAAAAAAAAAAAAAAGAATTAGCCAGTCATGGTTACATGTGTGTATAATCCCAGCTCTTTCAGTGGCTGAGGTAGGAGAATCCCTTGAGCCTGGGAGGTTGAAGCTGCAGTGAACCATGATTGTACCACTGCACTCCAATCTGGGCAACACAATAACACCCAGTCATCTCCCTACCCACCAAAAAAAGAATTACCAGAATGGTAAAGGACGCTCTTTCTGAGTACCTCCCTGTTCCAGGCACTTGTGCTTGGTAATCACTTCTTTTAATTGGAAAACTGTTTCGTGATCTGTTCTCATTGTCCCATAGTGAATGTTAAAAAAATCTTTACTTCGCTCTCTGTCCCAGTGGAGGCCTTATATAAATTCCTTATTTGAGGAGGCATAAATGTAACTCAAGAGGTTAGATAAGAAAACTAAATACTCCCTATAGGAAATAGGTTTAAGTAATAAACTTTGTAATAGTACCTGCTCTAGCTTAGATACCATAATGTCTCTTGTTTGCTTACGTTACTTCATCTCTTATATGGACGCAAAATGGCTGTTAGTAATTGTTTATTTTTGCATTTAAGGGAAAGTAAGGAAGTGTGATGTAAGATGTTCAAATGGATTAAAACATTAGTACGTCATTATGAAATTAAACATTAGTCTAATCTTATCCCAAAGCAAACCCTTTATTCTGATCCTTTTGTTTGTTTGTGACTGGGTCTCACCTTGTTACCCAGGCTGGAGTGCGGTGGCGCAAACACTGCTCACTGCAGCCAAAACTTCCCATGCTCAAATGATCCTCCTGCCACAGCCCCCCAGCATGCCTCACTACTAAAAATACAAAAAAATTAGCTGGGCATGGTGGTGCGTGCCTGTAATCCTAGCTACTCAGGAGGCTGAAGCAGGAGAATTGCCTGAACCCAGGAGGTGGAAGTTGCAGTGAGCCGAGATCGCTCCATTGCACTCCAGCCTGGGTAACAAGAGCGAAACTCCGTCTCAAAAAAAAACATTAAGACATTTTAAAACAATAGATTTTCTTCATTAATTCCTTCACCAAGAGTCTGAAATGTTCTACATATTGTCATACAATTGATTTTTAGCCTCACTGTAAATCACTTAGCATAAGTCACATGTTACATTTTATTCTAGGTACATCTATGTTACCAGATTTCAAACCGTTTGAAATATAACTGTTATACTTATTTGCAAGGCAAAAAATAAACACTATCAAAGGAACTTTTTTTGTTTTGAGGCAAAGTCTTGCTCTATGGCCCAGGCTGGAGTACAGTGGTGTGATCTCGGCTCAGTGCAATCTCCACCTCCCAGGTTCAAGCGATTCTCATGCCTCAGCCTCCCGAGTCCCGAGTAGCTGGGATTGCAGGAGCAGACCACCCCACGTGGCTAACAGGATTTCACCATGTTAGCCAGGATGATCTCGAAGGGCTCCTGAGTTTATGTGATCTGCCCGCTTTGGCCTCCCAAAGTGCTGGGATTGCAGGCATGAGCCACCGTGCCTGGCCTGTCAAAGGAACTTTTGTTACTAACTGTGACTACAAAACTTTTTGCAGAAAGTTCTTTATTGGTGTTCTAAATGTTTCTTTCATAGCTTTGTATGGAAAAAAAAAAAAAAAAAACCAAACTATTAATATCGTCTCCAGTTGTCCAACAACTTTGAGTATTTTTAAATTATACTTTAAGTGCATTTCTATTCATTCTTTGATATTCATTTTTTAAATTTTTAAGTGAATTTGTGTTTGAGACATTAATCAAATTGGTAATAGTTTTATAAACTCAGTAGTTTGAGTACTGAAGAGCAAAGTATCAGTACTCAAATGTTTTAGTGTAGTTCTAATTTTTTTTAATTACTATTTTTTTCTTTTTTTGAGATAGAGTTTTGCTCTTGTTGCTCATTCTCGAGTGCATTGGCTCAATCTCAGCTCACCGCAAGCCCTGCCTTCTGGGTTCAAGTGATTCTCCTGCCTTAGCCTCCTGAGTAACTGGGATTACAGGCATAAGCCACCACACCCAGCTAATTTTGTATTTTTAGTAGGGAAGGGGTTTCTCCATATGTTGGTCAAGCAGGTCTCAAACTCCCTACCTCAGGTGATCAACCCGCCTCGGCCTCCCAAAGTGCTGGGATTACAAATGTGAGCCACTGCACCCAGCTCTAAAATTATTAAATTGACTTTTAATGATTCACCATTTGAATTATATATTTCATGATTATATTGCCTTAATTTTTTTTTTTTTTTTTGAGACAAATTCTCGCTCTGCCACCCAGACTCTAGTGCAGTGATGTGATCTCAATTCACTGCAACCTCTGCCTCCCAGGTTCAAAAAATTCTCGTCTTAGGCAGGACGCATTGGCTCACGCCAGTAATCCCAACACTTAGGAAGGCCGAGGCAGACGAATCATGAGATCAGGAGTTCGAGACCATCCTGGCCAGCATGGTGAAACCCCGTCTCTACTAAAAATACAAAAATTAGCTGGGCATAGTGGCGGTTGCCTACAATCCCAGCCACTCCAGAGGCTGAGGCAGGAGAATCTCTTGAACCCTGGAAGCAGAGGTTTCAGTAAGCCAAGATTGCGCCACTGCACTCCAGCCTAGGCAATAGAGTGAGACTATATCTCAAAAAAAAAAAAAAAAAATTCTCGTGTCTCAGCCTCCTGAGTAGCTGGACTTACAGGCATGTGCCACCACATGCAGCTAATTTTTTTGTAGTTTTAGTAGCGACAGGATTTCACCATGTTTTTCAGGCTGGTTTTGAACTGCAGGCCTCAAGCAATCCACCCACTTCGACCTCCCAAAGTGCTGGGATTACAGGCCTGAGCCACTGTGCCTGGCCTAATTCACATATTTAAAATAACACTGTCCAGTAATATTGAAAATGTATTTTTGTGGTGATCTTTTTTTGTTTGAAATGGCAAATGTGTTCCTTTTAAATTGTAAATATATTTAGAGCATATCCAGACTTTGTGTATATTAGTCATAATAAAAAAGAATTAGCTTTAATCATGAGTTTTTTTTTACTCAAAGGCTTACTAAATTTGAAGATAAATATTAATGTAGAATTTCTATAATCTTATCTATGTTGTACTTCTATAGTAGTTAAGTTACTGAGCACATTTAAGTCTTGGGCATTGAGTTAATTTATTAACAAGTGTTAAATATAACATTGGAGTGTTTAAGCACAGTTACGTTGAATGCTGAATGGTTCTGTCATAGGAGAAAGATGGATAGTACAGTAAATTATGAAAGTAATTGTAGGCCAGGCACAGTGGCTCATGCCTGTAATTCCAGCACTTTGGGAGTCCCAGGTGGGTGGATCACCTGAGGTCAGGAGTTTGAGACCAACCTGACCAACATGGTGAAATCCTGTCTCTACTAAAAATACAAAAATTAGCTGGATGTGGTGGCAGGTGCCTGTAATCCCAGTTACTCAAGAGACTGAGGCAGGAGAATCAATTGAACCCAGGAGGGGGAGGTTACAGTGAGCTAAGCGGAGATCCTGCCACTGCACTCCAGTCTGGGCAATAGAACAAGACTCCATCTCAAAAAAAAAAAGTAAGTAATTGTAATGTGTACTGTGTAATTACATATAACATGTAATTATTTCATAATAGCACCTTGAGCAAAGTATTGCAAAGGTAATTAAAATGTTGTTTGCAACTGTAGTTTTAAAGTTACTGAAGTACCTTTCTTTCATAAAGCCTAACTTTTATGATAAAGATAATGGAAAATGTAGATTAATTTTCGTCTGGTTTGTTTCACTTCTAGGTGGAGGTTTAGCCGTTGGAACAGTTCTTCTAATTGGTTAGTACAAAATACATGCTTTGTTCTCCTCTATTATTGTTTTCTCTTGTGCATAATCATCGTGTGCATTTCCTATTCCAAAATTAAGTATTTAAATCATTAACACTACAGAAGTTAAGAGAAATTAGAGAGGAATTGACTTAAGTTCTATTTTAAATTCTAATATTGATCTGAACTTGAAATAAATTCAGCAAATATATCTGAACATATAGCTCTTATAGCTTAAAAATGTTCATGGTGCATTGTGCTCCATTTTTTTAAAAGACTAAAATTAAAATTAGTGTGAATTGAAATTTTTGGAAAATTTCAGTATTAAAGTAGAATTATTACAGGGATCAATTCGAGAAATTGAAATACTAAGTCCATTGTATATGTCACATAATTTTGTCATTGTCTTTTTATTGAAACAAAAGTAGCAAAGTAGTAAATCATAGTTTCGTTCATCTTTAAAGTGACAAGAGTTTTTATTTAAGTGTATAACCATAATTGCACCTTCTAGTCTGGCATTCTTTGTCTCTTGAACCATATCCAGACTTAAATACAACAATCCAAATGTACTGTGACCTGAAATCACCATACTAGGACTATAAAATAAATGTGTTAATCTAGACAAGTTATTAGTACTAGGTACCAAATATTTATTGACCCCTAGGGTAACAAAAAAACGTGGTAACTATTTTGGATGAATTTGCCCCAAGAGTGAGTGAAATACAAAGTGGTGATGCTTAAAATTTGGCATGTACATAGGAATTTGTCAGTAAAGGAAAAAGTTACATAGAACATTTTATTCCTCATCTATACAGGATAATTGAAGAGTAGTAATATTAGTAGTGAGAGCTGCCCTTTAACTCTTATTGTTGATCATATTTTGTGCAAAATATATGATTTTATTTATTTAATGCAACAACCTCATAAGATGCTAAATATACTTCATATTATCTCCATTGTATACATGAGGAAATGAGGTTCACAAGGCTGGAATAGTTTTCCCACTATGCCATAGTTAATCTGAGAACCAGGACTTCAATTCTATGTGACTCCAAAACCCATTTTTTAAATCATTGTGCTCTTAAGTTTTCTCAAATGTTTTATTTAATATCCACAAATAGTAAAATAGGAATGACATCTGTTTTTAGATTTTTACACTTTCAAGTAGTAAAGTAAAACTCACATTTGTGGAGATTTTTTCTTTTAATGAATTTTCAAATTTCTTGACATTTAAGAATCCTTTACAAATTAATGCACAATAGGGATCAAAGTTGCAGCACTATAAAAATTCTTATTTCACATGATCAGCATTTCTCCATTCCAGTCAAAAAGTTTTGTCTTTAAAATAGAAAGCAATATATAGGGAGTGCTAAAAACATCTTCAGGTGTACAGTATTTGTTAGATCAGTTTATATAATTGCAGTATATTGCTACTAAATATGTAATACATTAATTTTCTTAAATTATGCCATTTTATTTGAGCCTGTGTTCTCTGAACTCAGACATTAATTTCCATGTGGCTCTTGGCTGCTAAGTATCTGCCTACTTCTTACTGGTTGTTTACTTTGATGAATACAGTATAATCTTCTGGAAATTTACCTAGAGTTTAGTGCCTGAGTATCCAAATATTAGACAGCTTTTAATAAAAGCTAAGTAAAATATGACTTATGAGATACTTATGTCACCCATGAGACATTAAATTACTGTTTAAGGACTGTGAAGACAGAATTATTCTTAACAGTACATGTAAGAGAGAAAAATAACCTGTGATCAAGAAATTTTGGAAATGATTATCTCAGTTACATTTTTAAGAATGTATCTTAAGGTGAATAAAGAATGCCATGGTCAGAGCTCACTGAAGCCTCTAACTCCTGAGCTTAAGTAGTCCTCTCTTCTCAGCCTCCTAAGTACCTGGGACTACAGCTACACACCACCATGCCCTGCTAATTTTTTATTTTTATTTTCTGTCAGGATAGGACCTCACTATATTGCCTAGGCTGTTCTTGAACTTCAGGCCTCAAGTAGTCCTCCTGCCTCTGCCCTGCAAAGTGCTGGCATTATTGGTGAGAGCCACTACACCTGGCCCCCATTCTCTACTTTTCTTCGTTCCCAAGTCTGTGTGATTTGTACAATGAACGAAAGCCACTTGAAGATGGATTTCAATATATAAAAGTATGAGGATTTTAGTTCAGTGTTTAGGAGCCTAGTATATTAGTATATTGCTCATCACTGAAAGACTTTTTTAATTCCAGAAGGAAGAGAAAATTAAAACATGAAGATTATTTGCATTAGTAACACTTTATTATAGATTTCCAACTTTTTAACCATTTTCTCATGAAATAGTTTATTCATTTACCAAGGCAGTTTATGTGGAAGTGTGTACCTGTGCATGAGTCTAGGCTTTCAGAATACTATATTTACAGCTTCGGTAACATTTTAACTGTGGAAACTAGAGGTAACAGCACTGCAAGAGAAACCTGGAATAAGTTTACTCTAGACCTTCCAGAATACAGCAAAATAAATGTGAACACACGAAAGGAAATTCTCTGGGGAATAATTTGAAGACCTAAGGGACTCCACTGTGTACTTTAAAAATTTAAGATGGTTGTCAATTAATAAAACAAAAAATCAAAGATAGATTTTTCTTAAAATGTTTAATGCTTAAGTACTGGAATAGGCTTTGAGGTATTTTATCTAAATTGTTTTCTGATAGTCTGTTACCTGGGTAAATTTGGAACACCTTAAAAGTTTCAAAAGTTAATTGATAGCATAAATATTTAGAGTTTACACAGTCTCTTTAAATAAAGCATCTTTATTTGCAAAGATATTGAGCATCAAAAAGGTTTAATAGAAGTTGTCAGTAATTAAAATAATAGGTGACATTTATCAATATATATTTTTTAAATCATTTACATTAATTATATGATTTTAGTTTGCCACATAGGAGATAAATGATATACTTTTGGACAATTCATTAAACCTGTTTACAGTGTACTTTTGTATTAAGTATTTCTGTGTAACAATATCAACACAAATTTTACAGTTTATAAACACACATTTATTTATCTTATAGTTTCTTTAGGTCAGGAATCCAGGCACACTCCCACTGAGTCCTCAGCAAGCCTGTAATACAGGTGTCAGGCAGGGCTGGGTTCTCATCTGAAGGCTTGACGGGAACTATCTGTTTTTAAGCTTATGTGATTTTTTGCAGCGTTCAGCTCCTTGCTGGTTGACAGCCAGAGGCTGCCCTCTCCATAGGGCATCTCAGAAGTTGGCATCATATTCCTTCAAAACCAAGAAGGGAGAATGTCCCTCAGCAAAAATGTTACAGGCTTTTGTAACAGAAGTGACATCCCATCACCTTTACCATAACCTTTTGTTTAGAAGCAAGTTGTAGATTCTGCTCCACTCAAGTAGAAGAGATATACAAAGGCATGAATACCAGGAGACAAGAATCATAGGGACCACCTTAGAATGTGTTCACCATAATTTTAATTCATTATTTCCTATAATAGCAAAAACAGCATTCTCAATAGTCCTCTCACAGGATATTATAGTATTTTCTTGCCAGTCATCTTCAACCTTTCTGAATTTGCTGAGTTAAATTTTTCTTCTACATCATGCAATAAATTCTGAGCTAACCAGCCTGGGCAACATGGCAAAACCCAGTTTCTACCAAAAAATCCCCAAAATTAGTTGGGTGTGGTGGTATGTACCTGTAATCCCAGCTACTCGGGAGGCTGAGGTGGGAGGATTGATTGAGCAAGGGAGATAGAAGCTGCAGTGATCGTGCCATGGAACTCCAGCCTGAGTGATAGAGCTGGAGTTCAGTGGCATGATCTCCAAAGGAAAATTAAAAATTCTGAGCTTTTTTCTTATGCAGGAATTGGCAAATTACAGCCTACTAGCTGGTCACCTATTTTTGTAAATAAAATTTTATTAGAATACAGCCATGCTTATTCATGTACACATTGTCTACAGCTGCTTTTGTGCTACAAGGACAGAGCTGATTAGTTGTAACAGAAACTGTATGAATCACAAGGCCTAAAATACTTTCTGATTCCTTAAGAAAAATTTTGCCAATCCCTGTGTTGTTTTATTATATTTGATATTCTACTAAACTTATTTTAGAGTGGTAAGGGACTGAAATAGGACAACTGTTATCAGTGCAGTCCTTTAGTAGAATCACCCGACTTTTAGTCCTGAAGCATTTAAGGTCTTAAAATGTGTTTGGCACTCTCAGGCAGGAAAAATCTCTGGATGTTGGTTGAACAGTACATATATAATGTATAGGTATAAGAAGTATGAAAAAGACTTAAATTGAATCAAAATATGGGTAGAAATAGAGCAGTGATGAAGAGAAGAATTGCTCACATGGAAAACTTTGACTAGTACACAATAGAGCATATCAACAGAGTATGCATGTGTAATAACTAGATCCTTCTAAAGTAGAGAAAGTACGTATTTAGCACTAGTAAGAAGGAAAATTTGACCTTCTTTCCCTGGATCTCTTGCTTCAACTACCTACTTGTAGAATTCACACTGTAAAACTCAAGGACCCTTACACCATCCCCTAGAACAATAGTGTGTAAAGACCAGGCTGTATACCTGTTATCTACTCCTAGGATTTTTGTTTGTTTAACTTTATGGCCAGCCAAATCTATCATGCTTCCCCTCCTCCTTATCTTTGGTCATTATCTAAAACCAAATTAAGACCAAATGTAATTAAGCTGTTCTGATGGTCTTATCTTTTGTCTCCATAATACTCTGTATTTTTCTCTTTAAACTCATTTCCTATTTTATTCTCTTCCAGACCTTTTCTGTTTGCCCTCTTATAACATCTATTTCATGTGAAACTGATATTCTAAAATCTTATTAAATATTTTATTGAAATATTTAACATTTATTGAGGATTTACTGTGTGCTGGGCATCATGCTAAGCCCTTGGCATGTATTGTATCATCTAATTTCATGGCAATGAGATGAAGTGTTGTTATTTTATAAGTAATGAGGTAGTCAAATAGAAGATTTGAGAGAAGCTAAGTAACTTTCCCAAGATCATCACACATATAGTAGCTGAGATTCACAATCAAATTTCTCTCTCTCTTTTTTTTTTTTTTTTTTTTTTTGAGTCAGATTTTCACTCTTGTTGCCCAGGCTGGAGTGTAATGGCACAATTTTGGCTTACTGCAACTTCTGCCTTCCTGGTTTGAGCAATTCTCCTGCCTCAGCCTCCTGAATAGCTGGGATTACAGGCATGTGCCACTATGCCTGGCTAAAATTTCTCATTTTATACTACAACCTGATAACTTGTCTTAAAAATTCCTTCTGGAGCTATTTCAACTTCTATATCATCTCATTGCTGCCATATACTGACTTCTTACTTTCATTATTTATTAGAAACTGTCATGATCTCTAACCTCAAGTAGTCTTTTAACACTGACCAGAAAACTTTTGTATAAATATAGTCACCTCTTTTTTATTTTCAGTTATCTCAGTAGCCTTTTAAACCTTCATGTCTTCAAACATCTAACATAGTATACTACTTTATCCTAATCCTCCAGAATAACTTACAGTTATGTCACACAGAAAAAATATAGTTTGATCAGATGAGAGCTCACCAAGAGTAAAATCAATCCTCAAAACTTAACTCTATTCACAAATGCAAAGGTATACTGTACCTTATTCTATTTGAGAATCATCTTTCATCTGTACTTTAAATCTCATCTCATTCTAACTTTCGAAGACCTAGCAATCTCAATTTCCCTTCTCTCCTTATCTTTAACCTCTTCCACTATATTAGTTCTTTTCTTTCTGTACTTTATACTCAAATCTGCTTTTAAGCTTTATTTAAAAACAAGGGGGAAAAAATCTTCCCTCTTAACCCAACCCTTTCTCCACTGTTGCTTTTTCTCTTACCTTTCAAAGCCAAGCCTCTTGTATAATCTGTACTTACATATTTTGTAATATTTCAGTCATTCCTCAATCTACCTCAGATTCTGCAATTTCACTGAAACCACCTTAATGATTTTCTCACTGCTAAACCTAGAGGATACTTCTCAGCCCTCTTCTTTTTTAATCTCTGTTGTACTTGATCTTGTTAATCACTCTTTTCTTGAAGTCCGCCCTTCTTTTCTTCCTTTGTAACATTCTGTTGTCATTTTCCTTCTGTCGTTCTGCTCATGTTTTTAAAGATTCCTTTGGCTTTATTTTAAACAGTGGTATCCTATTCCCTCTTCTAGAATACATATTCTCCTGAAAGTTCTCAGTTTCTGCCATAACTGGAATGACCACAGAATAAAAATAATCAGTAATCTTTAGACATTGCTACATACACAGGATACATACATAATGTAGAGAATATATTTAACTCCCTATTCAACATTTCCTCCTGAATATCTTACAGTCACCTCAAAATCAGTGTGTTTGAAGCTTTCCTTGGCTCCAGATTCTGCTCCATTCTTCTATATCTGTTTCTCTTCCTATGGACTCTGGAGTATCGAATCTAATAAGCGACACATGCCAAAGACCTGAGTGATATGCTTGTCTCTCATACATCCAGAAAACATAAAATCCTGATGACTTTTATCTTTTAAATATTGTGTTAATTTTGTCTATTCTTCATCCTTACTGCCAATACCCTAATTCAGGCCATAATCAATAACTCCCATGGAAACTAGTATAACAGGTATTTCCCTCGCTTCAGCCTATTATTGTCATAATGTTGCCAGAATGCACTTTCTAATGTAAAAACTAATCATAATATATCTTGACTTAAGACCTTTCTGTGCTCCTCGTTGATCTTAACATAAGATCCAAGCTCCTTAACTTGCAACTGTAAGGCCTTTAACAATCTGCCACTGCTGATTCACTTTAGCCATATCGCTTCTCATCCTCTCACTGTCCTTCCTTATACTTTTAATTCCATTCTCTCTTCTCTCTCCAGATCTTTGCTTATATTCTTTCTTACTGTCTTTTGTTTTCTTAACTCTTAATTGTTTTGGAGGTCTTCACTTAGACATCTCTTCTAGAAAGTTTTCCTTAACTGCTGGTTTCCTTCCCCATACCTACACTGAATATTCCTTCTGTATACTTCTGTAATCATCTTTATTTACCTTATCATGGCACTTATTACACTTTTTTATCAGGTAATCATGAAATTACCCGATTGTGATTACTTATTTAATAGAGTGTAAGCTCTGTAACCATGGGAGCCATGTAAGAGCGTATTGAATGAATGAATGAGTGATTCGAAAGCCTGGGTAAAGGCAATTAAGTTATATCAGTAAGAAATAGATAGTCATGCAATCTTTTGAGCAGTTAAGAAATATGATAGATGCACTGCAAAAATAAAGTAAAATGTGAAGTGGTGGAAACTACTCATTGCCCTAATCTATACATGAGATAATGTTTGTTACTACATGTTTAAGACTTTTGTCACACATTTGCTATTTCACTTTTCTATTTCTGTATTTCAGTATGTATATCAGATTCTAAATGTTTAACTGGTTGTGCTTAGACTGCACTGATATGAAATCCTATTTTACTACATTTTTCCTAATTTAATAGGTACCTCTCAGGAAAGTCAGTTTCTATTTTTGTGCTGTATAAATGTCTGGGTGATGAAGGAGAGACAGAAAGTAGGATGATTCCCAGTTTTTTACCCTGGGAAGGTTTAGAATTAGTACCATTAAGTGAAATTAGAAAAGGAAAAGAATGAACAAATACTGAGGTGAGTTAAAGAATTCAGTTTAAACATAATAACTTTTAGGTACCAGTGAAAAACCCAAGTCATTCAACCTAATAGGAAGTTGAATTTTCTGGCATGAAATCTAGGCTAGAGAAAAAAGATTTAGGATTTCTCAACATTATTTAACTGTTTTATTCAGTGTGTGTTTTAGTAGTATCATAGACAAATGGCAGAATGGCTAGGTTTATACTTGAGGATCCAGGATGGAACTTTGGGTGATCTGTTAATTCTCTGAAATTACATGACAATTCGTGTTTGACTCTGTGTGTGTGTGTGTGTGTGTGTGTGTGTGTGTGTGTGTGTGTGTGTTTTCTTGAGAAAGAGTCTCGTTCTGTCGCCCAGGCTGGTGTGCAGTGGCACAGTCTCAGATCACTGCAACCTCCACCTCCCAGGTTTAAGCGATTCTCCTGCCTCAGCCTCCCGATTACCTGGGAGTACAAGTGCATACCACTACTCCCTGCTAATTTTTGTATTTTTGGTAGAGAGGGGATTTCACCATGTTGGCCAGGCTGGTCTCAAATTCCTGACCTTAGGTGATTCTCCTGCCTTGACCTACCAAAGTGCTGGAATTACAGGCGTGAGCCACCATGCCTGGCCTTGAATGTATATATTTTAGAGTACCACATATAAGGCATCAAATTTGCAGAGTTGATTTGAGACTCAAAAGACTAAGAACAACTGTAGTAAAAACAAAACTGTACCAAAATCTAAAGCCTATGCTTATCGGTGTTTAAGGAATAGATAAAGGAAAGTAAGCTCATGAGAAAGATTGAGAGCATAGCCTCTGGAATCTGCATAAATTTAAATCATGGCTCTTCTGTTTACTAGCTGTAGAACCTTAGGTAAGCTGCTTACCCTCTCTGTGCCTGTTTCTTTATTTGTAAGGTAGAGATTAATAGCATTTATCTTAAAATGTTGTTGTGAGGGATGGGCGTGGTGGCTTATACCTGTTATGGCCACACTGTAGGAGGCCAAGGCCAGCTGATCACTTGAGGCCAAGAGTTTGAGACCAGCCTGGCCACCAACATGAGGAAACCCTATCTCTACTAAAAATACAAACATTTGTTGGATGTGGTAGCAGGCACCTGTAATCCCAGCTACTCAGGAGGCTGAGCCAGAAGAATCACTTGAACCCTTGTGGCAGAGGTTCCAGTGAATCGAGATCGTGCCACTGCACTCCAGCCTGTGTGACAGAGTGAGACTCTGTCTGAAAAAAAATGTTATTGTGATTATTAAATAAACCAATGCAGGAGAAGTGCAGTGCAGTGTTTAGTATATAGTTAGTGCTCAATAATATTAGTTATTTGCTATTTTTAACAGGATGTCGAGTACCCTAGAATTGGTGAGTGTAGCCCACAGTGAGAAAAAGAAGACAAAGTCTTAAGTTTTCACTTTCTCACAATTGGGGTAAGCAACTTCCTTACAGGACCAAAGAACTAGCAGATACTTCATCATATTTCTACCACTGTCATTGCCATTAGCAGGCAGTAAAGTCAAGGACTGGAGAAAGCAGGATTACAACATTTATGGTAAAAAGTAAGGCAGATAAGGGGATACAACTCCAAGAGCCTCAGGGGTAGACATTGAAGTTGCTTGCAAGAAGCAGAACTTGACTTTCCTGTTTCCCAGCCGATTCCTTGCTAACCTCTAGAACCTGCAAGCCCATCAAAGTGAATAGTGCAGGATGAGAGTTACTGGCAAAAAGCCTGCTTTGTATCTGCTTGATTTTTGTCAACATTCTCAAACATCAAGACTATCTCCCGTTTCTAATATAGGAAAAGGAGGGAGGCCTGCTAGAATAGATTATGGAAACAAACACAGCTAGAAGAATAATGAATGACAGTAATAGTATTTCTAAAGAGAGACTGAAGATGAATTACTAGCCCCCAAAACACTGGATTCTACCTCTTTGAGGGGGTTCTTCAGTGACATATAGGGTCAGTATGAAGTAAGGCACCACTCACAAACCACACTTACCACCTAGATGGAAACCACCATAATTTTAGAGGATATAAGCAGCAGACTTAATGCACCAGGTCAGAGTGAGGCTAGGGACATCTCTCTACCTGTGCCAGGCAGGGAATTGCAGAAACTGATCTCACCCACTCTTCTTTTTCTCTACTTTGCCAGTACAGGAGCTAGGACTTGAAGAAAAGACTTGTAGGAAGGGGTATTTTAGAACTTCCTTTTCTTGCTGCTGTCCACCTCCCCTTAAACCAACCCTACTAAGTATTTCAAGCCACAAGCCTTAGTGGAAAACGTTGTATTGACTGTTAAAGTTTTTAATTGGACAGTTTCAAGTTCTAATAACTGAAACTAGTGAAAATCATGGAATCAACTCCAGATGTCATTAAAAGAGGAGGAAAGGAAGATCTGGCTTGCATAGCTGAAAGTAGTGACTAGGAAAACGTACATAAAATCATTTCATATGTATACATCAAAAGCTTCAGAGCTCTATATAAACTGTTTACATACACAAAGAATGGTAAAAGAAACAGGAGCAAATTTACACAAACTGGGGAAAGGTAGGGAGGGAGAGTACCTTGGTTTCCTGAAGAAAATTGTCAATGGTAATAGCTGCCATAGATAAAAGGTAAAGATTTGCAAATATCCAACAGATTAGACAATTACAAAATCATTGGTGATGGAGAACGGTTTTGGTGGAGTGATTATACAGCTCATTTGTTTTAAGAAAAAAATTGATATTCCTGTTGTTTCTATCCACTAGGCTTTGTTCCACCCCTTGGAGCCCTAATGTACAAATGAAATTCCATTTCCATTTTATAGTCCAACAGATATTTGAAGACAGCTCTCTTATGTGTCTTGGGTCTCTTTCTTTACGCTAAATATTTCCATTTCTCAATTCACATAATTTCTGCTCCCTTCACCATCACTATTTTTGAAGATGCTTTAGTTTGTGTAAGTCCGCAAACTGAGTGTATCATCACCAGGCTGGTTGACTACTGTGGAATAGAACAGGACAAGCATCTCTCCGAACCTAGAAATTAGACTCTTAATTCAGGCCAAAATTACATTTGCTTTTTGGCAGTTCTGTCACATCATTATCATTTTTACTTGCCCAGTGTTATGGGGATTCACTAAATAGATTAATTAAATGCTTATTGTACAACCTCAAAATTTGCTTCACAAAATTGGTAATTTTCAGCTTGATGAGTTTAGTGTTTTTGCTAATCCCTAAGTAGGTGATCTCCCTATTAGTTTTCCCTGCCTCATAGGACTCTTGGAGAAAATAGTAGTGATAACTATTATAGAATGTATGTGTATAAATGTTGTGTTTTCAAACTACAGTAGATGTGGATGATTTATAAGACAAGATAGATTTTTGTTTGTTGTTTTTCCCCCCACTTTATTCTATAAAGTATATGTATACTTTGTGCCTGGCACTAAGGATATGTTAATAGGATGCATTCCCTGACATAATAATCTTTTAACTTTATGGAGGAATTTCAGGAATTTTTTTATTGCATTTTAGGTTTGGGGGTACATGTGAAGAACATGCAGGATTGTTGCATAGGTACACACATGTCAGTATGATTTGCTGCCTTCCTCCCCTTCACCTATATCTGGTGTTTCTTCCCATGCTATCTCTCCCCATCTCCCCACCCCCCATCCCTCCCCCATTTCCCCCCAACAGACCCCAATGTGTAGTGCTCCCCTCCCTGCGTCCATGTGTTCTCATTGTTCAACAACCGCCAATGAGTGAGAACATGGGTGTTTGATTTTCTGCTCTTGTGTCAGTTTGCTGAGAATGATGGTTTCCAGGTTCATCCATATCCCTACAAAGGACACGAACTCATCGTTTTTGATGGCTGCATAATATTCCATGGTATGTATGTGCCACATTTTCCCTGTCCAGTCCATCATCGATGGGCATTTGGGTTGGTTCCAGGTCTTTGCTATTGTAAAATGTGCTGCAATGAACATTCGTGTGCATGTGTCCTTATAGTAGAATGATTTATAATCCTATGGATATATACCCAGTAATGGGATTGCTAGGTCAAATAGAATTTCTATTTCTAGGTACTTAAGGAATCGCCACACTGTCTTCCACAATGATTGAACTAATTTACACTCCCACCAACAGTGTAAGAGTGTTCCTGTTTCTCCACATCCTCTCCAGCATCTGTTGTCTCCAGATTTTTTAATGGTTGCCATTCTAACTGGCCTGAGATAGTATCTCAATGTAGTTTTGATTTGCATTTCTCTAATGACCAGTGATGATGAGCATTTTTTCATATGTTTGTTGGCCTCATGTATATCTTCTTTTGTAAAGTGTCTGTTCATATCCTTTGCCCACTTTTAAATGAGGTTGTTTGTTTTTTTCTTGTAGATCTATTTTAGTTCTTTGTAAATTCTGGATATCAGCCCTTTGTCAGATGGGTAGACTGCAAAATTTTTTCCCATTCTGTTGGTTGCCGATTCACTCTAATGACTGTTTCTTTTGCCGTGCAGAAGCTGTGGAGTTTGATTAGGTCCCATTTGTCTATTTTGGCTTTTGTTGCCAATGCTTTTGGTGTTTTGATCATGAAGTCCTTGCCTATGCCTGTGTCCTGAATGGTTTTGCCTAGATTTTCTTCTAGGGTTTTTATGGTGTTAGGTCTTAGGTTTAAGTCTTTAATCTATCTGGGGTTAATTTTAGTGTAAGGTGTCAGGAAGGGGTCCAGTTTCTGCTTTCTGCACATGGCTAGCCAGTTTTCCCAGCACCATTTATTAAACAGGGAATCCTTTCCCCATTGCTTGTTTTTGTCAGATTTGTCAAAGATCGGATGGTTGTAGATATGTTGTGTTTTCTCCGAGGCCTCTGTTCTGTTCCATTGGTCCATATCTCTGTTTTGGGACCAGTACCATGCTGTTTTGATTACTGTAGCCTTGTAGTATAGTTTGAAGTCTGATAGTGTGATGCCTTCTGCTTTGTTCTTTTTGCTTAGAATTGACTTGGCTATGCGGGCTCTCTTTTGGTTCGACATGAAGTTTAAGGTGTTTTTTTCCAGTTCTGTGAAGAAGGTCATTGGTAGCTTGATGGGAATAACATTGAATCTGTAAATTACTCTGGGCAGTATGGCCATTTTCATGATAGTGATTCTTCCTAACCGTGAACATGGAATGTTTCTCCATCTGTTTGTGTCCTCTCTTACTTCCTTGAGCAGTGGCTTGTAGATCTCCTTGAAGAAGTCCTTTACATTCCTTGTTAGTTGTATTCCTAGGTATTTTATTCTCTTTGTAGCAATTGTGAATGGCAGTTCATTCTTGATTTGGCTCTCTTGAAGTCTATTACTGGTGTATAGGAATGCTTGTGATTTTTGCACATTGATTTTGTATCCTGAGACTTTGCTGAAGTTGCTTATCAGTTTCAGGAGATTTGGGGCTGAGACAATGGGGTCTTTTAGATACACAATCATGTCATCTGCAAATAGAGACATTTTGACTTCCTCCTTTCCTATTTGAATACCCTTTATTTCTTTTTCTTGCCTGATTGTTCTGGCTGGAACTTCCATACTATATTGAATAGGAGTGATGAGAGAGGGCATCCTTGTCTAGTGCCAAATTTCAAAGGGAATGCTTCCAGTTTTTGCCCATTCAGTATGATATTGGCTGTTGGTTTGTCGTAAATAGCTTTTTTTTTTTTTTGAGATACATTCTGTCAATACCTAGTTTATTGAGGGTTTTTCACATAAAGCGCTGTTGAATTTTGTCAAAGGCCTTCTCTGCATCAATTGAGATAATCATGTGGTTTAATTTCAGGAATACTTGTGAAATACAACTAGGGGTTAAGAAGGTGCTACAGAGCACACTTACTTGAGTATAGCTTCTCAATAATGGGACCACCTAATCTTGGCCTGAAGGATGTGAGCAAATTCGTTAGCCAAAGTTATGAAGGAATTTATCCAAGGATCCTGAGGCAAGAAGCAATATCCCTGGTGCCAAGAAGTAGTTTGCTGTCTCTGGAGTTTATGAGATATGGAAGGAAAGTGTTGAGAAAGAAGGCAATACAATATTTAGAGAGGCTTCTATGGCTTGCTTTTTGGGTATTTTTCTCCTGAGAGCAATGAAAAGCCATTTTTGAAACAGGGGAGTGACAAGATTAGATTTGCTTTTTAGAAAAAAATATTCTTGAGTAGTGTGGACAGTAGATTGGAAGGAGGAGTAAGGTTAGAAATACAAGGGCCAATTTGAAGGCTGATGGTGAGAGGTAAGGATGAATTGAACTATGTTATGGCAGTAAAGAAGGAAGGAAGTGGATGGATTTTAAAGATGTAGGAAGTTGAAGCCATGATTATTTGTGTGGATAAAATGGGAAGGAAACAGCTGAGAATAAAAACTATAGTAGCTAACATTTATTGACTACTTAACTATGCGCAAGACACTGATTTAAGTATTTAATCTTTGCCACAGTCTTATAAAGTAGGTATAATTTTATTATCCCCATGTTATAGTTGATGAAACCTCAAGCCCAAAGCAAATGGTTAAGTAACTTACCCAATTAGCATGTTACCACCAGAAGATGGGCAGCAAGGAAGAGGAAGAAATATGGTTTCCCCTTTGGACACATTGTGACATTCGGTTGGCACATTGAAGTAAAAATAACATAAAACATATTTGCTAAGTACTATGTCTAGTCAATAATAAGCAAATAAATAGCAATAATGTCAATGCCTGGAGCTTAGGACAGAGAAGGCTGAGCTAGAGATAAAGGAAACATCACTAAGGATGGTATGGGGAGTAAGAAAAAAGTCAGAACCCTCACTCATTTAAGAGATAGGTAGAAAAAGACAACCGTGCCATCTAGTTTGTTTATTATCCTTCATTACTCATAAATCAGCCAGTATTTTTTATCATCTGCGAGTGCATATCCCTCCTTTAAGTAGTTCTGATCTGATATAGTTCACTCTCTCACTTGAGTATTGTAATAGGCATTCTTAACTTTATGAATGTTTTAATTCTTCTAATTAAATAGTTTAGGTTTCTTTTCTCATTATTAAAATGTTGTTAACAGTCATGTATATTTTCTTTAATTTATATGTATTGAGGGGGTACACGTAGAGAGTTCCTTCCTTCCTTCCTTCCTTCCTTCCTTCCTTTCCTTCCTTCCTTCCTTCCTTCCTTTCCTTCCTTTCTTTCCTTTCTTTCCTTCCTTTCCTTCCTTCCTTCCTTTCCTTCCTTTCTTTCCTTCCTTTCCTTCCTTTCCTTCCTTCCTTCCTTTCCTTCCTTTCCTTCCTTTCTTTCCTTCCTTTCCTTCCTTTCCTTCTTTCCTTGACAGAGTTTCACTCTTGTTGCCCAGACTGGAGTGCAATGGTGTGATCTTGGCTCACTACAACCCCTGCCTCCTGGGTTCAAGCAATTCTCCTACCTCAGCTTCCCAAGTAGCTTGGATTACAGATGTGTACCACCGTGCCCAGCTGATTTTGTATTGTTTCAGTAGAGACAGGGTTTCACCATGTTGATCAAGGCTGGTCTTGAACTCCTCACCTCAAGTGATCCACTCATCTTGGCTTCCCAAGGTTTGAGATTACAGGTGTGAGCCACCATGCTTGGCCACAAGTACAGATTTCTTACATGCATATGTTGCACAGTGGTGAAGTCTCACTTCTTCATATACTCATCACCCAAATGGTGAGCACTGTACCCAACAGGTAATTTTTCAACCTTCACTCCTGTCCCACCTTTCTACCTTTTGTAGTCTCCACAGTCTGTTATTCCACTCTGTATGGCCATGTAGTCTTTGTTTAGCTGTCATTTATAAAAAAAAAAAAAAAAAAAAAAAAAAAAACGTGGCATTTGGTTTTCTGTTTCTGAGTTGTTTAGGAGAATGACCTCCAGTTCCATCCATGTTGCTGCAAAAGAGATGATTTCATTCTTTTTTATGGCTGAGTATTATTGTTTGGGTGGCGTGTATCTGGGTTTCTGGTGGCAAATCCATATGGTTCTACAGCAACCACAATTATTGGCTCTTCAGAGGAAAGAATTTAACTGAGGCACCTAAGGCTGAAAAAGAGACCAAGGCCAGTTTCAGAGCAGCAGTAGAAGTTTACCAAAATACTTGAAAGCAGAAAAGAAAGGAAAGTACACTTGGAAGAGACTCTAGCAGCCATCTTGGAGGTCAAGTGCAGTGTTTGACCTTTTGACCTTGGGTTTTAAATTGTTGACATACTTTTGGCATTTTGTATCTCATTTCCCTTGATTATTTCCTTGGTGTGAGCCATTTGCATGGGCGGTGGTCTGCTAGTACTTCGGAGGTGAGCATGTACAGTGTGTTTACTTGAGTTGTAGACATGCTCACCTGAGTCCTTCTTCCCTTTTATGGTGGGCTATCACGTGAAAGTCATACTCTGTCATTTTGCCTCTTAAATGCATGCTCAAGCCCACTGGCCCAGTTTCTGAGATCTTATTGGAAGCTGCCAGTTACCAATTTCAGGTGTTTTATCTATTGAGAAACTGCTGCTCTCTCCCTAGCATCGACTGCAACCAATCATCATTTTAGAGAGGCAGTGTGACAATTGCTGGACCACCACCTGATGGTCGCCTGACATTCTTGTTGGGTAGAGGGAGCCCTCTCCTGCCCTGCTCCTGCCTGACTAGCTATTTACTGTAGCAGTATTCTGTGCTATTTATACTACATTTTCTTATCCAATCAGTTGTTGATGGACACTTGGGTTGCTGCCATATCTTTAGTATTATGAATAGTGCTATAAACATATGAGTGCAGGTATCTTTTTGATATAATTATTTCTTTCCCTTTCATTGTATACCTAGTAGTGGGATTGCTGGATTGAATGGTAGTTCTATTTTTAGTTTGTTGAAAAATCTTCATAGTGTTTTTTGTATAGAGAACAGAATAAATTAGTACAAATTTATTTTATACTAATAACAAAAAACAAATTTATTTTGTAATAATTACAAAATACTAATTTATTCCCACAAACAGTATATAAGCATTCCTTATTTATATTTTAAAGAGAGAAAAGTGGCACTATTATATCACTGTTAACAGAAATATTTTTCTTTATGCAAGTTAAACTCTGCTGTTCGGCCACAACCATGTAGAGCCTGTAGGCCAGCTTAGAGGATTTAGTTCTTTTTCTCAAGAGCAACGAGAAACCACTGAAAAGTTTTAAGTAGAAAAATGAGATGATCAAGTTTATGTTTTGAAAATGTTACTACTAAATTAAAGGAGGAGTGTTAGGGTGGATGCAAAGAAATAAGAGACAGTTATAGTCATTTAGGCAAGAGTTGTTAGTAGTATGACTAGTGGAGTGACATGGAGGGAAGTAATTAATTCCAGAAATACTTTAATAATACATTTCAAAGGGTTATAAGGATGAGGAGAGAGGTGGATTGGGTGTGTGGGGGGGGGTGGTGTGTGTGGGTGGGTAGGGGGCTGTGTGTGTGGGTGTGAGAGAGAGAGAGAGAGAGAGAGAGAGAGAGAGAGAATGAGAGAGAGAAAGAGGAGGTATTGGGACTAAATCCTGGCTTTCTGAAAACTGAAAGAGGGTCACATTTGGTAGAAGAAAATAATGAGATACTGAGTTTCATTTTGGGCATGTTGGACCTTATTCTTCTGTATTTAGTACTAACAAAACCCTAAAAACAGCATGAAAAGGCCTTGGTAGGGGGGTATAGTTAAGTATGTTTCATAAATTTACTAGAATATTATTCAGCCTTAAACATGATAGTTACAAGACTATAAAGCATGTTAGATTAAGTGAAAAAAATAGGATACCAAATCCAGTCATCACTGAAAACATAGAAAAAGTACTGAAAGGAAATAAAATAAACTTTCAATAATGATTATTTGAGGATTGTGGGTTAATTTTTTAAAATTTAAATTTTCCATTTTATAAAAATATTAATCTTAGAAATTAAAAATTTTAATAGTTTTTTTTTATATTATTGTTTTACAATGACCTTGGTTTAAAGGTTGCTTCTCTAAACTGACTTAATAGTAATTAATTCAGGTAAAATCAGTCCTCTTTTAAACATGGAGTTTGTAGTTTGTTCTAAAGTTGAATGTAGGCAAATTATACTAAGTAAGCATTTTTCCAGAGTTACAGCTGTATTAATCAGTAGTCAGTACTGATCATCTCTCCCATAGTTGTCTCTGGTAGCTTTTCCATCTGTCAGCTGTAAGTAGTGCAGAAGCATTGAAAACATTTTCCTTTTCTGTAACCCACTAAAATTCTCATAAAATGTCCCTAAATCATTAAGTACCTTTTTTGAGTTGTAGATTTGTAGATATTAAACTTTAACGTGTGATGAATAATGTTGAAGAACTAGCTATGTTTTTTAATATATAAGATTAAACTTGGTGTAAATTGACTATACTTTTAATCATGGATTTCTTCTAAGATAGTATGCTAAGAAGGTATCTAAACAACTCACCACCTAATATTTTGGTTGTACTTTAGGGAATTGTTTAAATAAACTTTATTGAATTTTAATTTATATACAATAAAATGTGCCCATTTCTTTATTTTATCAGATTATTTTTGAGTCAGGTTCTCGTTCTCTTCCCCAGTGTGGAGTACAGTGGCACAATCATGGCTCACTGCATCCTTGAGCTCTTGGGTTCAGGGGATCCTTCCAACTCTGCCTCCCAAGTATCTAGGACTACCAGTGCACACCACCACATCCAGCTAATTTTTTTATTATTTTTTGTAGAGATGAGGTATTGCTGTATTGCTCAGGCTTGTCTCAAACTCCTGGCCTCAAAGCAATCCTCCCACCTTGGCCTCACAAAGCACGAGGATTGCAGAAGTGAGTGACTGTGCCAAGCCCATTTTCTTATTTTAGTGACTTTTTAGAACTGTATATACTCATGCAGCCACCACCATAATCAAGATATAAAACACTTCTGTCACCATACAGTGTTTCCTGGTGCTCAGTTTCCTGACCCCAACACCTAATCTTTCTGTCACTAGAGATTAATTTTGCTTTCTATAGAATATCATGTAACTGCAATTTTCCCATATATACTTTTTTTATATCTGGCTTTTTTCACTTAGTATAATGTCTTCTGAAATTTATCCATGTTGTTGCATGTGCAGTCAGCCCTCTGTTTTAGCATGTACCACATTCTTGGATACATAGGGCAAAATGTAAAGTACTAAGCATCCTTGGATTTTGGTATTCATAGGGTATCCTAGATATCCAATCCTGGATATCCTTGGTATCTAATCCCCTGAGGATACCAAGAAAGTACTGTAAATTAGTAGTTTCTTTTTATTGCTGAGTAATAATCCATTTATGAATATATCATTTGTTTTCTCCATTCAGCAACCAGTTGATGGACATTTAACTTATTTTCAATTTTGGCTATTAATAAAAAAGCTGCCATAAACCTTCTGTATAAATCTATACAGACCTGTATTTTCAACTCTCATGGGTGAATGAATACCCAAGAGTAGAATTTCTGGATCCTATAATAAGTGTATTTTTAACTTTTTTGGAAACTGCCAAACTGTTTTTGTTTTGTTCTATTTTGTTTGAGACTGAGTCTTGCTCTATCACCCAGGCTGGAGTGCAGTGGCGTGATCTTAGCTCTCTGCAACCTCCCGCTTCCCAGTTCAAGTGATTCTCCTTCCTCAGCCACCCGAGTAGCTGGGATTAGAGGCATGCGCCACCATGCCCGGGTAATTTTTGTGTTTTTAGTAGAGACGGGTTTCACTGTGTTGGCCAGGCTGGTCTCGAACTCCTGACCTCAAGCAATCCACCTGCCTCAGCCTCCCGAAGTTCTGGAATTACAGGTGTGAGCCACCACAGCTGGCCTGCCAAACTTTTCTAATGTAGTTACACTGTTTTACATTGCCATTAGCAATATTGGAGCATTTTATTTGCTCCACATGATTGTCAGTTGAACATCTTTTAATGTTTTTTGGCCATTCATGTATCATCTTTTGTAAAGGATGTGTTCACATCTTTTGCTCATTTTTATGTTGTATAGTTTGTGTTCTTATTGCAATGTAAAAGTTGCTAAAATATGTACTGGATACCAGTCCTCTACCAAGTATATGTATTGCAAATACTGTCTATCTGTGGTTTGCCTTTTTATATCTTCCTATTCACTGTCTTTTCAAAGGCAAATTTTTAAAATTTTGATGAAATTTAATTTATCCATCTTTTTCTCCTGTTCATGCTTCAATATCCTAAGAAACGTTTGCCTACTCCAAGGTTGCAAAGACTTTCCCTACATTTTCTTCTAATAGTTTTAATTGTTTCGGCTTTTAAGTGTGTGATCCATTTCAAGCTAATATTTAGTACTAGTACAAGAGGTAAGATGGAAGTTTTTGTGTTTTTCTATTGAGTGTACTATGAGGCAGGATTGAAGTTTTTATTGCTTTTTGTTGTTTAAGTATGGAAATTCAGTTATCGTAGGACCATTTGTTACAAAAACAATTATTTCCCTACCTTTGTCAAAAGCCGATTTTATTGATTTGTTTCTGGACACTTTTATTTTCCACTGATCTATTTTTCTGTTCTTTTGTTAATTCCATGTTACCTTGATTGCTGTAGCTTTATAGTAAGTCTTGAAATAAAGTGTTAAGTCTTCCAAATGTGTTCTTTGTTCAAATTTATTTGACTGTTATATTAGTTCCTTCTCACACTGCTCTAAAGAAATACCTGAGACTGGGTAATTTATAAAGAAAAGAGGTTTAATTAGCCCATGGTTTTGCAGGCTGTACAGAAAGTGTCGCTGGGGAGGCCTCAGGAAACTTACATTCATGGCCAAAGGCAAAGGGGAAGCAGGTGTGTCTCACATGGCAGGAGCAAGAGGAAGAGAAAAAGTGGGGAGGTGGTACACGCTTTTAAACAACCACATCTCATGATGACCCACTATAATGAGAATAGGACCAAAGGGGAAATCCACCTGTATGAATCAATCACTTCTCACCAGGCCCCACCTCCAACTACAGTTTGACATGAGATTTAGTCACGTCAAATTGTAAATTTTCCAAAGGGAAAATCTACCCTCATGAACCAATCACTTCCCACCAGGTCCCACCTCCAGCTACAATTTGACATAAGATTTAGTCAGGGACACAGACCCAAACATTATCAACTGTATTCTGTGACCTTTGAATTTCTTTGTAAATTTTAGAATTACTCAGTCAATTTTTCCAAAAAGCTTACTAGGATTTCTATTGGGATTGCATTAAATCTACAGATCAATTTGAAGATTTGAGTCTTCTATCCCATGAACATGATATATCTCTCCATTTATTTAGGTCTTCTTTACTCTCAGAATGTTTTGTACTTTTCAGTGTAGAACCACTTCATGCACATATTTTGTAAAATTTATCCAAAATGTTTAATTGAAAGTAGGATTTCTAAAATTTTCATTCCCATTATTTGTTACTATTATGTATAGTATAATACTATACTGAAATTTAGTATAAATTTAGTATAAATTTATAAACATAGTATAATACATTAATGTATAATTAATATTTAGTATAGTAGAGTATAATTAGTATAGTGTTAGTATGGTATATTCTTTAAATACTATAAAGCCAAATCCAGTAATATGATATATGTGTTACTGTATAAAATATATTAATGCAATATAACCATAGGATAATTATATAATGACAATATAATTGCCCTAATATAATAATTACTCTATTGTATTGCATTACTATATAATTATATAACTACAATATAATTATATTACTATATATGTATATGATTATATCATATATAATTATAATTTGATTTTGAATGCCATAAAACCAAAACCAGTAATATTACACAGCTAAGGCCTTCTGTACAATATTGATTAGAAATGGTGAAAGTGGATCTGCCTCCATTTTTCCCAATCTCAAGGGAAAAGCATTCTATCTTACCATTAAGAATGTTATCTATAGGTTTTTTGTAGATCTCATATGTAAAGTTGAAGATGTAATATTACTGGATTTGGTTTTACAGTATTTAAAACAAAATTATAATTATCTAACATAAATACTTAAACTGGATTTGGTTTTATGATAGTCAAAGGATTGTTTTCATATATTTGCATGAAGCATGTTAGTCTGTAGCTTTCTGTTTCTGTGGTATATTGGTCTAGTTTTGGTTTTAAGGTAATACTGGCCTCATAAAATGAGTTTAGAAGTGTTTCATTCTTTGCTCCTTTCTGAAAGAGTACATGTAGGATTGGTGTAATGACTTCCTAAAATTTGATAATGGTGTGTAGTTTTGTAAAACTCTTTGGTTTGGATGTTAGAGTAATAATGGGCCTATAAAGCAGGAATCGTTTCCTTTTCCTTTTTAAGGTGTTTAAGTATTGGTATTACTTCTTCCTTAAAATGTTTAAATTTACTAGTGAAGTTCCCTATACCTGAAGTGTGTATGTATGTGCAGTGGGTAATTTTGTGGATATCAAATTGATGTAGTACTTGGAACCAGAAAGTCTATTAAAAGTACCTATTTCTCACTGACATTCTTTATAAATCTCTTAGCCTGTCTGTACCTCAGGAATACATAATTATTGTTCTACCTCATATACTTGTTTTAAGGAAAAAAATTATAAAAACATATGAGGGTGCTTGCTGTTTGACAGCCATTTGATTCTTCTCTTGCTATATATTTCTAACTGTAACTTTTTCTTTTTTTCAGAGGAGGATAAATATAATATTTACTCATCTTTGCTCTTCAAGTATTTCCTGGCAGAAGGAATTGTCAGTGGGCATACTTTGTTGGTTGCATCTGCTAACGAGGACCCTGCCAACATTTTACAGGTATAGAATATATATGAACTTAATATTGCATTTTGAATGTTTCATGAAAAAATATTGTTTATATGTGTAAACAAGATATGTGTTTATATATATACAAACAATATTTAAATGCATTAATGGGACCATACGTTTCTTAAAATCTCAGTAAAAAGTATCAACTTTATTTGAACATGGCGTTACATTTTAAACTAGTGTTCTTGAACAGTTTTTTTAAGGTTCATATGAGAGGTGGGGAAATACTAAACTATGAAAAACTGACACTAATTAAAATCATAAGACCAGGCATTCACAAAAGTCATGCTTAATAGCAAAAAGTTCTAGTTTACACTTATTATTGGAGAAAGGGGAAAATATTCTTTAATTTTTTACTACTAATTTTAACATCTTCATTTTGACTGCTACTAAGCCAAAGCAAATTTTCCAAAATCTAAGCTTTTCTGTACTACTAACGAAGTATGACTTAACTGTTACTCTTAAGATTCCTTAAAAGAAATTTGAAATTTGAATTTTCAGCCTAAAACTATTAGATAAAAGCATAGGAAATCATAACTATATGAGTTAAAGCAAATAATGGAACGAAAACAAAAGGGATGTCTATATAATCAGCAAATTGGCTTGATAAGACATTTTAAATCTTTTACATTTCTATTTGGCACAAGAAAAAATAAACTGGTTCCAAGGCATTACAATATTTGCCATTTTTACTGCCAGCTTTAGGCAGTTTTTTTCTCTTGAATTTGTAGAGATGAGGTCTCACTATGTTGCCAGGCTGGTCTTGAATTCCTGACCTCAAAGGGTTCTCTGACCTGGTCCTCCCAAAGTTATGGTATTACAGGCGTGAGCCACCGCACCCAGCCTACTGCAAGCTTTAATCATAGTTTCATTCTAAAGGTATCTAAGGAAATTAAAATGTTCATGCATATAAAAGTTATTATATCTAATAGGTAATATTCTACACAGTCATATAATAAGAGAACTCTGAAAAACATTAGGTGAGGAAAAACAACTGCAGATTGGCGATTCCTCAAGGACCTAGAAATAGAAATTCCATTTGACCCAGCAATCCCATTACCTGGGATATATCCAAAGGATTATAAATCGTTCTACTATAAGGACACATGCACATGAATGTTGATTGCAGCACAGTTTACAATAGCAAAGACCTGGAACCAACCCAAATGCCCATCAATGATAGACTGGACAGGGAAAATGTGGTACATATACACCGTAGAATATTACGCAGATAGACTGGACAGGGAAAATGTGGCACATATACACCATGGAATATTACGCAGCTATCAAAAATGATGAGTTCGTGTCCTTTATAGGGACATGGATGAACCTGGAAACCATCATTCTCAGCAAACTGACACAAGAACAGAAAATCAAACACTACATGTTCTTACTCATAGGCGGGCGTTGAATAGTGAGAACACAGGGACACAGGGAAGGGAGCATCACACACTGGGGTCTGTCGGGGGGAAATAGGTGAGGAATGGGGGGGTGGGGAGTTGGGGAGAAATGGCATGGGGAGAAATGCCAGATATAGGTGATGGGGAGGAAGGCAGCAAATCACACTGCCACGTGTGTACCTATGCAACAATCTTGCATGTTCTTCACATTTACCCCAAAACCTAAAATGCAGTTAAAAAATAAAATAAAATAAATAGAACTGAGGGTCCTAGGAATTTAACCGTGTCAGTAGTCTTTTTTACTTTAACTGAAGAAAAATTGTGACATTTACAGGTATTTTAAGATTGGGAAACTAAAAGAAGTTGGGAGGAACAAAATCAGGACTGTAATATGGACATATAATGATTTCCCATAAACTCTTTCAAAAATACCCTTGTTAGATGAGAGGCATAAGCAGGAGCTTGTCATGGTGGAGAATGACTCACTAGTGAAGATTTCCCAGACATTTTTTCTGCTAAATCTTTGGAAAAGTTTCTCAAAACACTTTATAAGCAGATGTTGTTGTTCTTTTCCTCTCCCCCAAGAAAGTCAACAAACAAAATGCCTTGAGCATCCCAAAAAACTGTTGTCATGACCGTTGCTCTTCACTAGTCCACTCGTGCTTTCACTTAATCACTTCGACCTTTTGCTAGCCATTGCTTTGATTGTGCTTTTTCTTCAGGATCATACTGGTAAAACCATGTTTCATTGCTTGTTATAATTCATTGAAGACATGCTTCAGAATCATGATCCCGCTTGTTCAAAATTTCCATCGAAAGCTCTTTTCTTTGCAGCTGATTTGGGCACAACAGTTTTGGCACCCATAAGTGGAAAGTTTGCTCAACTTTAATTTTTTAGTCAGAATTGTGTCAGCTGAACCAATTGAAGTGTCTGTGGTATTGGCTATTGTTCTGCTGTTGATCGTTAGTCCTCTTCAATTAGGGCATGAACAAGATGAGTTTTTTCCCTGCAAATTGATGGCGAATGGTCCGCAGCTGCAGCCTTCATCTTCACCATCATCTAGTCCTTTCTTAAAATTAGTTATCCATTTGTAGAGTGCTGATTTCTTTGGGGCATTGTCCCCATAAACTATTCTCAAAGCATCAGTGATTTTTACCATTCTTCATCTCAAGGTTTACCATAAATTTGATATTTGTTCTTACTTCAATTTTAGCAGAATTCACATTGCTCTAATGGGGCTCTTTTAAACTGCTATTAGTACTTCTTAGTGCCTCAAACCAGATCCTGTTAAGACAAAATTAATATGAGTTTATTTTGGTGCAGAAAACTTTTGCAAGTTATGCATAGTTTTTTCATGATACACTTTTACCGTGAACTTTTTAAAGACTCTTTATATCTTTGTAAAATATTACCAAATTATATGCATTGAGTATGGGCAGTTTTTTATGTATCTGTTATATCTGAATAAAGCTATTTCTAAGAAATATTGAATTTCAGAGTAAATTTATGTTCAAGTACAAGTTTTGTTTTTTAAATAATTGGAGCAACTTGTTTGTACATTACCTCTTTTATGAAATAAGGATAACACTTGACCTTGTGAAAGTCTTCCAAAAACATGTTATGACCTTAATTTTATCTTCCTTCCCTTTACTTTGGTTGCCCTAGCAATTCTGATAGAGATAAAATTTCAGATATTTTATTTAGAGGACTGTATATTACTGTGGTCATCTCTTAAGCCTCATCTAATTTGGTTCATCAGCAGCACTTGGTATCATTGATAACTTCTTCCCTGATATACTTTCTTCTCTTAGTTTCCAGGATACTGCACTTTCTTGGTGTCCTCCTCTGTAGCCACTTTTCTCATTCTTCTTTGCTAGTTCCTACTTATTTACTTAAGCTTTTACTAGATGTGTCTTAGGACTCAGACCTTAGAACTCTTGTGTTGCTGTTCTTTCGCTGATCATGTGTGTCCCAAAGATGTCAGTACTATGTACATACTGATGACTTTAAAATTTATGATTTACTTGGACCTACCCTGGGCTGCTACTGCCTTCTATACATCTAACTGCCTACAATTGTATATCCAGCTCCCTACAGTACATCTTATTTTAGTCTATTGGAGATCTCAGATTTAACATGTTCAAAACCAAACTCCTGAACTGCTCTCCCCAAACCTGTTCCTATTTTAGCCTTTCCCATTTCAGTTAATGCCATCTCACATCTTTCATTTGCTCAAGCCTAAAACCAAGGAATCATCCTTAACTCTTTTTCTCCTCTACTCTCCTTCAATTACTCAGGAAATACAAATATATCTAAAATATGACTACTTCGAACATAAATTATTTATTGCTTGGCCTCCATGTTTCTGTCTTTGCTTCTTTTCAGTCTGATCTCACCAGAATATTCAGAGTGATCCTCTTCAGATATAAATCAGATCATGCCACTCATCTAAACTCAAAACTCTCCAAAAAAGACCGCAGTCTTTATAATGACTTTCAAGGCCCTAGCTAATATTCTCTTACCTCCCCTTTACCTGTCTGACCTCATTACTTAATATCTCTCCCTGACTTTATTCTGTTTATATGAACTGCCTTGCTTGCTAGGCATGCTTCAAAATCAGGGCTGTTGGATTTGCTGTTCCCTTTGCTAAGAACTTTTTTGCTTCTCTCAGACTTGGCTCAAATGTTACCATCTCATCAGGGCCTAACCTAACTACCCTAATAAATGTTACAGCTTCCTACTCCTACTCTCCAGGCCTCATAATCCTCTTAGCTGCCTTATTTTTCTCCACAGCCTTACTTTCACCTTATATGCTTTATAAACTACTTCTGTATTTGTTGTGTTTCTTCCGTACAAGTCGTCCCTGTTTTAGTCATTGCTATATTTCTATTGCCTATTACAGTGTATGACGAATGCTTACTGTATATGAATAGTCTGAGGAAACATGATACCCAAACTTTTGGTCAAATATTCTTCTAGGTGTTCCTGTGAGGGTGTTTTGAATAGAATTAACATTTAATTTGGTAGACGTGAGTGAAGTAGATAGCCCTCCCTAATTTGGGTGGCCCTCAACCAGTCAGTGGAAGACCTCAATAAAACAAAAGTGCTAACCATCCTCTGAGTCAGAGAAATTTTCCTGCCTGACTGTTTTTGAACTTGGTAATTGGCTTTTTCCTGTTATCTGACTCTTACTGAAACATCAACTCTTCTTGGGTCTTGAGCCTGCCAGCCTGCAAATTGGAATTACACCTTGGTTCTCCTGGTTCTCAGACCAATGGACCTGGTTTGGAACTACACTATTAACTGTCTGAGGTCTCTAGCCTGCCAACCTACCCTGCAGGTCTTGGTATTATGTGAGACAGTTTCTTACAATAAATATCTTTGCACACACACATACCCCCTATTGGTTCAGTTTCACTAGAGAGCCTTAAATAATAAAATTATTAATGCATTAAAGCAGGGGTCCCCAACGCCCAGGCCATGGACCAGTACTGGAACCAGGCCGTGCAGCCCAAGGTGAGCAGCAAGTGAATGAACAAAGCTTCATCTATATTTACAGCGGCTCCCCATTGCTCTTATTATTACCTGAGCTCCACTTCCTGTCAGATCAGTGGTAACATCAGATTCTCATAGGAGCATGAACCCTGTTGTGAACTGCACATGCAGGAGATCTAGGTTGTACAGTCTGAATGAGAATCTAATGCCTGAAGATCTGTCACTGTCTCCCATCACCCCCACATGGGACTGTCTAGTTGCAGGAAAACAAGCTCAGGGCTCCCACTGATTCTACGTTTTGGTGAGTTATATAATTATTTCATTTAATAATAGAAATAAAATGTGCAATAAATCTAATGCTCTAGAATCATCCAGAAACCATCCCAATCTATGGAAAAACTGTCTTCCACAAACCAGTCCCTAGTGCCAAAAGGGTTGGGAACTACTACATTAAAGGATTCTCTTGCTCCAGACTATCATAGATTTCGTTTTGTTTTAAAGTTGTTATTTTTCTCTGACTTTCTTCCATTCTCTTCCCTAGCTTTATTGAGATATAATTGACTAATAGAAATTTATATATTTTATATATATGAATTCTTTTATATATATGTAAAATGTATACAACATAATTTGCTGTATGTGTAACATTGTGAAATGATTACCACAATCAAGTTGATTAACACATTTAACACTGTACACAGTTACCCTTTCTGGTGTGGTAGGAACACTTTAAATCTACTCTTTTAGCAAATTTTAAATATACAATACAATATTATTAACTATAGTTACTATGCTATACATTAGATCCTCAGCACTTAGTCATCTGATAACTGAAGATTTATAGCCTTTGACCAACATCTCTTCATTTCGTCCATCCTCCAGCCCCTCACAACCACCACTCTGCTGTCTCTAGTTTTGAACTAAGGAATGTATTCTAGTGTTGTCATATTCATTATGCTTTATCTTGTGCATTTATAATGTATTATCAAATATATTACTGCTGACAAAAAAACTTAATTGTCTTAAGCATTAGATTTGTTTTTATATAGCATTTCAGATTTGATAGTCAATGAAGTTATATGTTAACCGTAAAATTGAATGTGTGATCTTTAGGAAAAATTAACTTGTTTACTATCGGTGTCATTATTTGCTTTTAAATAAAGCCACTTATGTAGATGAGTACTGACAGTAGTCAAAGCTCCTATATGCTGAATAATCTACAGAGTTGACATTTCCCTAAATTAATAATATTTAGTGATTCATTTTTTAACTGATTGAATTTTGATTATGTTTTCATATTTCGCACAGGCTACTCTGAAAGTGTATCTGGTTTTGTACTTAATACAGTCATTTTACCTGTTAGTAATAGTTCTGAAATTCCTAATATTGTCATTTTATATTTCTTACATATTGGAATAGTAAAACAGTATATGATTTTTTGGCACACTTACAATGTTGTACAAACTGTGATTAAAAGAAGAATATGCCATTCTCATTTTCCTATGAAAAAGTACAAGAGTCTTGTTTTTAACATAATATCTATGTTAATGTGGTCTGGTTTTTGTGTATGTTTAGAATAGACTATATTTAAAAATTATAACTGATGAAAATTTAAATTATTTATATTCTTCATAACACCAGTGCAAAGACATGTCTAACATCTCTCTGAAAAGAATAAACAAAATATTTTTGTAATGTAAAATATGATGTTGAATACTAACACAGATAAGTAGGTTTTTCTGCATAATGTTCACATAGGATTTCAGTATGCAGAACTCAATTATAGTTATATTTAGAACTTTATTTTTATCAAATAGTCCAACAATGAATGACCAAAACCAAGGAGTTAACAGTGTTTAAGAGATACAATGTAAGAGAAAAATACTCTAATTGTTTAGTTTTAATTTTATGATATATGATTGGGAATTTCTAGAACCTATAACCAAGGCAAATATTTCTGTACAAGAATAGGGAAAAGACAGTCTTATAGACCATAATTATCTTAAAGCTGTGTATAACTAAAAGACAAGTAAAAGATAAAAAGCCCATCAGCTGCCTAAGATGTGTTATATAACCACCCAGCAATTTATCCATCATCCTTTGAAAACATATTCATGCCTATTGTAGTCAAAGCTCCTTCACGACGAAGTCAGCATTAAGATGTAATGCTGAAAAATTACACCCCTTAGAAAATCCTATAGAACAGTATACATGATGTTATTAAAGCATTTAAAAACACATATGGTAAGTATTTTTCAGTTAACTTTTTTGTCTAAAGGAATTTTCTTCCATCATCTCCAATATAGTTGTAGTGATGAGTATTTTCCCTGAAAACTTTCTATGAGAATGTTTCATAAAATAGTAAAAATTACCTTTTCTCTGTTCAAAGATTTAAATATGTATTAGTGGACTGATTTTTTCATGAAATAAATTTTATACAGATGCACACACAAAATTTTTATAGAGCTTGAAAATATTAATATTTTACATACTTTTAATAGTTCTTAATAAGTTATTTGTTAATACTTTTAGAACTGGAGAAAAAAAGAATTTTTAGAAGTAAATTTAAATAGCTGTTTCATAATATGCCAAAGTCAGTTTTAAAACTTAATTTGATTTATTAGCTAGTGATGACATTTCCTGCGTGAAGAAGTATCTAAGTTCTAGAGCAAAAAATTCTTGTATTAACTTTTGAATTATCTGTTATCGACTATGCACTGTCTAGCATCAGCCACAATTGAAAGAAAGTAGGAGGCTAGGATGCTTTAAACATGCTGAAAAGTTGTATTTTTAAAATTTTACTCAGAATAGATACATAATTGTCAGCATACCAGAACAACCTTGATGTTTACCAAAAGCTTACAGTATGTAATATTTTAATATCAAATATAATAGCAAATGAATAATTCAAATTCAATCAAGCTGAAACTTCCCACATTTAATATCTAGAAAATCTCTCATAGTTCAAAATGAATGCTTACTTTGTAATAAACCGTAAGTCATAAAGAGTTCATTAAAAATAAACCGTATCATATTTTATGAATTAACATAGCAACAGAACATTTAATAACAAAGCAATACATATAACATGTTGAAATTTAGACTAACATCTTTTAAATTCTTTTTTATGGACTTTAACGCCCATAAGTAAAAGTTAAAATAGTATCTTAATAATTTGAAGGGTTTATAGTGTGCCTCAAAATACCAGACTTTTACCCAAATATTGAACTCATTTGTTAAGATCTGATTCATTGTACCTTTTATCTTTTGCTTAATTTGATTCTTTAGTCTTAACCAGTATAAAAATATTAGTTGATTTAGAATTAGGTGAAGCAGAATTATTTGCTAAACACTGTAAAATTTGAACTACTATTATAAAGTTTTCTTTTTCTTCTGTCATTTGGTATCAAGATTTAAAAGTTTATATTTGCCATATATCTGTTATTCACTGATCAGAAAACAAAAACTAGAAGTCTGAATACAGTGAGTCGGCAGTTGTTTGCTTTTATTGCATGTAGTATAGTCTGGTCTTTCTGAGTGAGTAGAATACAAAAATATCTCAGATGCAACCATTGTTTTCCTACTTCTGCCAAAAAATGGGAAAGCTATAAGAATGAAGTTAAAATAATAACCCATAATTGACCAGTATACCACTGAACATTTTTACTTTGCTAAACTCCAAAGTTGTAATCATATGCAGATGCAGAACAAAAGCAGTATATTCTATCATGTTATAAACAATTAAAAATTATTTTCTGACCCTTGGTATCAGTCTACTTTGCAAGCTTTAGTATACTCAATACCTTATAAATAATATTTTTTTCCACACATTTTTACTTTTTCCAGACTATATAATGACATTTATTATATTTCCTTAAAGCTGTTTTAGAACTATGTATCTTTTGTTCATCGTATAGGTACAACCATTAGAAGAGTCCTTTGAAAGCAGAGCTATAATCAGAATATTTTCCCGTTATTATTTTACTTTGTCAACATTTTATTTGTTCTGAAAATTTTCAGGCTGTCTACTATACACTTTTCAATGCTTACTACTCTGAAGTGTGAGTTGAGCCGGAAATTTGCTGTTTGACCCCAGGGTTTCACTCTTTTTTTTTTCCTTCCTGGCTACTGTGAGAGCTTATTTAAAATTCTAAGTTCTTCCTTGGCAGCGAAAGTTAGAGCTTCTTCGGCAAAGTAAAAAGATGAAGAAAAAACATGCAAAGGCCCAGTACTGCTTCCAGTGACCTACATTTCTAGCCAGGTTTTAAAGATGGCATGTGCCTGATTTTCTAGTAAGGAAATGAAGGATAAGTTAAAAATTTAAATGTACAGGAGAATAAGGAGAATAAACCCACCCTCCACCTCTCTATCAGTAGCTAGTGACAATTATTGCTGCTATAACATTATAAACATATTTAGCATTGATGTTTATCAGTCAACAAAAGGAATTTTGCATACAGAAAAGTTGTCTAAGTCATACAGCAAAAATGCTATATCTGTGATAGGACATTTATTCTCAAGAAGGTAAAATTTATTTGGAATCTGAGCTTAGATTTTAATTTCTATGTTACTGCTTTAACTAGCTGCAAGACTCTGGCTAAGTCACTTAGCCTTTTCTATTAACAGAGGAATAATACTTACCCTGGCTACCTTATTCCAGAGTTCCAAATTAAAAATGAAATCATCAGGTTTTTGTATTCTAAATCTTAAAGCACTTACTTTAGGCCTCAAATTTAATTTCAGAAATTTTATTTTGAACCCAAAAAAATGAATAACCCATTCTTAGATTATTATTTTTAGGTTCAAAAGAAATATTAAAATATACCACCTTATCATTATTGAAAAGAAGCCACCAAAGTCAGAATTGGGAATATTGAAAACAAAATTCATTTTTCTTCTGAATACTTTTTAATTTTTCAGAAGAAAACATGTTCAATCCTTTTTAGAGGGATAATTCAAATTCTGAAAACCAGAGCCATTAAAACTAAAAGAAAAATATATTTTTGTCAGCTCCCCAAATTAACATATTATCCCACTAAATGCAACATTAAAGGATGCCATGAAAGGAGAAAGGCAGCACACCGTCAAGGGTCATATTAAATGCACAGGCTATGAAGATTTATTTTGTACTAAAGGATAACTTTACTGTGGAAACCCCAAAGAAGATAAAGCTCTCTCTCCAGCTAGTGTTGGGGTGATCCCTTTAGTGACTAGTATTTATTTCCCAAAATTTTAAGTTTTGCTAATCAGAAACTGACAGCGGCAGCAAGTGGCCTTAGTTCACCACATCTGTCTTTTCAAATTATGATTTTTTAACAGAATCAGAGGCCTTTGAATTGTGTTTGTTGTTTATATAACATTCATCTTACAGTTTGGCTACATGTCTAAAAGTCTATTCGATTTCAGAAACAGGGTAGATGGTATTAAACTAAGAATAGATTTGAAACTATGAGGTAAAGCTTCTTTATTCTTTTTAAAACAAATTATAACATATAGACTGCTGTGGAATTAAAGACAGCCTGTTTTATGTCGTCACCCAGTTGTCTCAACTTCTCAGTAATGAAAGAGTATAAAGAAAATCAGTTTGGAGCTGGATGCAGTGATTCACACCTGTAAACCTAACACTTTGGGAGTCCAAGGCAGGCGTATCATCTGAGGTCAGGAGTTCAAGGCCAGCCTGACCAACGTGGAGAAACCCCATCTCTACTAAAAATACAGAATTAGCTGGGTGTGATATCACATGCCTGTAATCCCAGCTAATTGGGAGGCTGAGGCAAGAGAATCACCTGAACCCAGGAGGCGGAGGTTGCAGTGAGCCGAGATCATGCCATTGTACTCTAGCCTGGGCAACAAGAGCAAAACTCCATCTCAAAAAAAAAAAAAAAAAAAAAAAAGCAAATCAGTTTTGTTTTATAACTCTAAATGTACCACAGTAAATAATTTTTTAATTTATAACATGATATCCAGTCTATGTAGTGCCCCACAATACCATAAACATTTTTGCTTGTGTCCTTTTTCGTAAGCTGGGTTTGTTCTGGAAATAGAAAATGATTTCAAACAAATGAAATTATTCACTTGTATATTCCTAGGCTAGGGTTTTAACTGATCTGGACCTTTTAAATGAAAATAATATCTCACTTTATTCCTAATACAGGCAATTTTTTTGACAGTAGATATTTTTGAAGCTTTAGACAACTTCTTTTCCAAAAGCTTAAAAATTCTCTGACCTCTGTTTAAGAAATAATAATGGTAGTAAAGATCTTTGTTACTATCTCAATTTCTTAAAAGAAAGCATACTTATATTTAGAAACATTTCAGTTCTCTCAGGTTTTTAGAAATTGCTTCATACTCAGTGGGGACACTTTTAATACTTAAAAGAATTTTGCAGACATAGAATCTTTCTATAACTCAAATAATCATTGTATAACTTGTTCACTTAATATGGATTATCATCTGTCATGTTTTCTTAAACACAGGTTAATATACACCCCTATACAGTAAACATTTACTAAAGGGCATTACTACACATGGTCTCACTAACTAAACCTGCAAATACCAGTGATTAAGTAGAAAGGTCTGTCCACTTTTTAAAATATTTATTTTAATCAAAGTATTTTCTTTTATTAGGACCACATTGTTTTTATATATATGTACAGTCATGTACCACATAATAACATTTTAGTCAGCAAGGAACCACATATACAGCAGTGGTCCCATAAGATTCTAATACTGTATTTTTATGGTACCTTTGCTACATTTAGATACCCAAATACCTACCCTTGCGTTATATTCGCCTACAGTCTTCTATGCTAATATGCTGTACAGGTTGGTAGCCTAGCAGCAGTAACCTATACCATATAGCCTAGGTGTGTAGTAGGCTGTAACACCTAGGTTTTTGTAAGTACACTCTGTGATGTTTGCACAATGACAGAATCTCATTTCTCCTTAATGCATGACTGTTTATATCACCCATACATGCCCATGCATGTGTATATATGTATACATAATACACACAGAAGTATACATACTTTTATCAGTGATAGTCACCTAATTGACCTTAACTATAGAATTATTTGCAAGTTATTATCTTATATTAACCCTATATACCTAGAGCCAAATTAAACAATGACAAAATTTAATATGTGAACATTATATCATAAAAAAGCCTGCTAAAGGAAAACTCAAATTTTTATGGTTAGAAATATTAATAGATAAGAAGTCATTCTTTAAGCATAGAACTTCTTATTTTAAGCTTTCTTCCTAAGAAATTTGTTTGAAGAGCACATTTTCTTTTATTTTTTATTTTTTGAGATGGAGTCTTCCTCTGTTGCCTAGGGGGAAGTGCAGTGGTGCAGTCTTGGCTCACTGTAGCCTCTGCCTCCCAGGTTCAACGATTATCCTGCCTCAGCTTCCCAAGTAGCTGGGATTACAGGCACCCACCACCATGCCCAGGTAATTTTTATATTTTTAGTAAAGATGGGGTTTCACCATGTTGGCCAGGCTGATCTTGAACCCCTGACCTCAAGTGATCCTCCCACTTGGGCCTCACAAAGTGCTGGATTACTGGTATGAGCCATTATACCTAGCCTGAAGAGCACATTTTAAAATAAGGTATAATACAGCCTTTACATTATGATATATAAAATTTATAAAATCTGTTCAATATATGTAAGAAATTTGACAAAAATAATAGACTACATGCAGTGTTGTTGCTAACAGTGTGATGGCTTTGATTTTTGATATGTGTGAGAAAATAATTATGGAATCTAGTATCAAAATGCCTTGAAAATCAATGATTTCCATTTAAACTCTTTCCAAGTCAATGCCATTCCTAGGCAGTATTGAAAGCATGTGGCTGCCTTAGTCAAGACTTGGAAGTGCTATTTATGTTATTAGCAGACATATTGCTAAGACCTTGATAAGGAATTTAAATCTGTCTGTACTTTATTTTCCCAGCCTTACTACTAGATTGGGATAGAACTGAGGGATTAATTACATATCAAAATTTTTGAGATCTTTCATGATTGGTACTTTTCAAAATGTGATGGTTTCAAATGTAATATTTTTAAATAATTAGGTTGTGATTTGTGTTTAAATGAAGATAGTGTCCTATTTTATTTATTAGTGTAATCCTTTTATTTTGAATACATAATACAGATTTCCATTTCCTCTTCATGTTACTCTCCTCCTTAGCTCTATCTTAATCAAGAAAAACGAAAGAAATAAGATCCAGTGTTCTAAGTAAATTCTTTGTTTGCATGTTAAAGAGAAATGTGGTAGGTTTGGAAAACTATTGAGAGCACTGTTCTTATCCTACTGATTTCCTTTCTATTTTCAGATTCATGTAATTGATGTAATTGCCAAATAACAAGCATTATTTTTGTCAATTGCTTAACTTACAAGTGTATTAAAACAATATTTGTATACCAATGTGAAAGTGTTTTTCACCCTTCTTGTAATAGCAGTAATATTGCCACTTTTACATTCAAGAAAAATACCTTAAATTGCACTAAGATATTTTCTCATCTGTACTGAATTTAGCTTGAAGTATATGCATGGAAATAAGTTAATTCACTAATACTAATTTTAAAATCTAAGTTTTAAAAACTTTTCATGCAATATCAGCTGTACACATTAACCTGTCTTTATGCAATTGTATGACATTTTTTTAATGCTTCAAACAGCTATAGTCATACCTCCCCCATTTTCTAAATTTTTTAAATGAAGATAATGCAGGGAATATAATGTTAATATATGGATACTCAGGTTAGATGTTTGTAGTACTTTTGTATTAAAATTATGGCAATGGATCAGTAATGTCTTTGGTTTATTTTCTGTTTTTCAACTTTCAGAAAATGAAAATTGCCAAAATAAACACAAAAAATCAACAAAGTAACATACTTACTGATACATGGCTAATGCTTAAGTAGTATTAATTTTACAGTAACCAAAACCTGCAAGGATCAAAAGATTTTATTTTTAAGAAGGATTTCTCATGCTGCATGGATTATGTTGCTACATAATGGCTCAGTAGTACTTCTGCTGAATTGTAAAATAGCTTAGAGAGGAGTATGATGCCCATAGTTGGTGTAATGCATTGGTAATTAAGAGGGTGTGAGGTTAAGCTTCATTAACTGCTGAGGGATTGTATCTTGGGCTTTATTATGCCCTCGAGAACATAAAAAGTGAGAAGGGTCAAACTGTTGGAATCAGATTTTGCTTGTGCATCTGCCAAAACAAAGACCACAAATTAATATAGCAGTAAGAACAGAAAGGGCATGTAATGAAATGGGCAGAAATGTATTTACAGCATCCTTTGGATAAAGATAAATGTTTCTGGTGAGGAAATGAATGTACTTAAATACTGGAGTAATATTTTTGTGTGAGAAGTTTATAATTTTATTTCAAATAGGATTTTTTAAAGGAGAAAAACTTGTTTTTGTTCAAAGGTAGACCCATTTTCTTTATTCATATTAATTTCTTAAATCTGTTTCCTTTGGCAAAAAGAGAAATTTCCTTCTTCCCATCCTTTCATTTGTATAGAATTTATGAAGTCTCCTTTTTATTTTTTTTATTCCTGACCCTTGATACCGTATACTTGAGAACAATAACCACAAAATTGCAGGAAAGAACCCAAACTCTGATAATCCCTCTTTTAGGAAAGAAAGATATAACAATACATTGGGTTCTGTTTGTGCTCTGGGTTAGAAATCAAAGGCTGGGGATTTTTGAAAGTGTGGGGGAGAACTCTGATCTGTGATTGACAGTTGTGATAGTTGAATATTAAAGAGTTTTATTCCTAGCATTCTCTTGAAATAGAGCTTTTATCAAAACATTAATTAAATTTTTGTTTGATTAGAAGCAGTCATAACAAATGGTATAGATTATAGTAGTGATCACCTCCAGAGGGTCAGCGACTCCCAGTAAGCAGAATAGTGGATGTTGGCATACTTAAAATTTTAGGACTTGCAAATATGATAATGTATTGAATATAAACTTACATTATACATTTCTGGGTATTAGATAACAAAAGTATCAGAATGTTCCTTTTTTGTTCCCCAACCTATCATTTTCATTAAGTCATTTTCACTTGAATTATGAATAGTAATACGGCAACCACTGAAACAGAATTTCTATAGAGTGGATTTTTTTTTCATATATGTAGGATGACACTGTTGCTTTAAGATTCATTTTCTAGGTCAGTGTGGTGGCTCACGCCTGTAATCTCAAAAACTTTGGGAGGCCGAGGCAGGCAGATTGCCTGAGCTCAGGAGTTCAAGACCAGCCTGGGCAACACAGTGAAACTCTGTCTCTACTGAAATACAAAAAATTAGCTGGGCATGGTGCTGTGCACCTATAGTCTCTGCTATTCAGGAGGCTGAGGCAGGAGAATAGCTTGAACCCGGGAGGCAGAGGTTGCATTGAGCCACAATCGCGCCACTGCACTCCAACCTGGGTGACAAAGTGAGACTCCGTCTCTTAAAGAAAAAATAGAGAGAGATTTATTTTCTAGCATGGGTTTGGTTAATTCTGTATTTCATAAGACTTAAAAATCATCCCACTGATTGTTCCTAATTTTTATGGACCACATTTTTATTTTCTGTTATTTTTGTTCAGTTTTTTTAGCTAAAAGAATGGTAAAAAATACTGAAGAGTAACCAGATAGTCACGTAGGTCTTTGCTGGGTAACTTACTAGCATGGTAACATTTATCAACACCATAATCAGGTAAAATATTGTTTTATGTTGATGCAACACTTAGAAAGAAAGATGCTAAGGGAATTTGCATCCACTTACTAAAGGCATGCGATTTTTTCCACCCCGCAAGATGGAGCCTTGCTCTGTCGCCCAGGCTGGAGTGCAGTGGCGTGATATCATCCCACTGCAACCTCTACCTCCCAGGTTGAAGCGATTTTCATGCCTCAGCCTCCTGAGTAGCAGGGATTACAGACACCCACCACCACGCCCAGCTAATTTTTGTATTTTTAGTAGAGGTGGAGTTTCACCATGTTGGCTAGGCTGGTTTCGAACTCCTGACCTCATTATCCACCCGCCTCTAGCTTCCAGACTTCTCAGATTACAATCGTGAGCACATGGCACAGGCATACCATTTTATCAGCATCTGAGAGGCCGTTGATTTTAAGATGTATCATTATTAAATATACTACTAAGAGAAAAAAAGTTATTCCCACATAAACTAAGAATGTTTCTATTCACTTGAAATTTGTATTTAATTCTTATGAAAAGAGGTTTCTTACACTTATACTTATTTTTTAAGTCATATCACACTTGTTCATAAAAACAAGAAGCACAACCCGACTCCGCTCATAGGTGGCGTGGCTCCCCGAGCGCAGCTGCATTTTCTTTGTAAAAAAAAAAAAAAAGCATAATATGTAAGGTACTCATAAAACCTCACATTCAGATTACTACTGTTCTAAATCACTCTCTGGTTCATAGTCACTGATATCCATGTGTTTCCCAATTTATGTTTTTCACAAGATACTACTCTCTTTGTCATCAAGAGCACTGGAAATGTCGTACTTCTTAAAGGCGATGCAATATTGCACCGAGATTTTATTCTAAAACATTAACATCCATCCTGCAGCTGTTAGTACAAGCACTGTCTTGATTTTCTCAGGAAGGATCAATGGTAGTACTCTAAAAAGCCAGGATTTTAATTCTTCTTTACTTGATCCATATATGGATTTTTGGCTGAAACATTGAAGAATTATGTTTGTCCATTTGCACACAAAAAAAAAAAAAAAAAAAAAAAAAAAACACCAGTTTTTTACATATGCAAACCATGATAACTTTCTATCTGTTTCCAGGCTGACAATTATGGTATTCTCCCAGTTGTAAAATGTATCCTGATTTTAGAGATGGTAATGTGAAGAAAAACATGAGTCTTAGAATCAATGAAATAAAGTAAATATGAGTCTTATTTTTCAACCTTGGTTTTGATGTAAAGGCATACCTTGGAGATAACACAGGTTTGGTTCCAGACCACCACAATAAAGTGAGTCACATTTTTTTGTTTCCCAGTGCATATAAAGTTATGTTTATACTATACCATAGTCTATTAAGTGTGCAATAGCATTATGACTTAAAAAAAAGTAAATAATTTAAAAATGGTAACAGTTACATGAGCCTTAAGCAAGTTGTAATCTTGTTGCTGGTGGAGGGTCTTGTCTTGATGTTGATGGCTGCTGACTTACAGGTTAGGGTGACTGTGGCAATTTCTGAAAAGAAGGCAACAATGAAGATTGCCACATCAATTGACTCTTCCTTTCATGAAAGATTTCTCTGTACAAGTGATGCTGTTTGGCAGCATTTTACCCACAGTAGAGCTTTTTTCAAAATGGAAGTTAAATGCCAAAAAGCTCCTTAAACTGATAAACGACCTCAGTGAAGTTTCAAGATACAAAATCAATGTACAAAAATCAGTAGCATTTCTATACACCAATAATCAAGCTGAGAGCCAAATTAAGAATGCAATCTCATTTACAATAGCAAAAAAAAAAAAAAAAAAAAGGCATAAAATACTTAGAAATACAGCCAACCAAGGTGGTGAAAAATCTCTGCAAAGTGAACTGCTTTGCAGAGTGAAACAATGCTGAAAGAAATCAGAGATGACACAAGCAAATGAAAAAGCTTTCCATGCTCATAGATTGGAAGAATCAATATTGTTAAAATGACCATACTGCCCATAGCAACTTAAAGATTCAGCACTGCTTCTATCAAAGTACAATGTCATTTTTCACAGCATTCGAAAAAGTTATTCTAAAAATTATATGGAACTACAAAGAGCCCAAAGCAATCCTAAACAAAAATAACAAAAAAGATTCATTGCATTACCCGACTTCAAACTATGCTAAAAGGCCTCAGTAACCAAAACAGCAGGGTACTGATACAAAGGCAGATATAAAGACCAATGGAACAAGAAAGAGAACCCAGAAATAAAGCTATACACTGACAATCATCTGATCTTTAACATAGTAGACAAAAATAAGCAATGGGGAAAGGACTCCCTATCCAATAAATAGTACTCGGGAAACTGGCTATCCATATGGAGAGGAATGAAGCTGGAAATTGCCTATCACTATATGCAAAATTAACTCAAGATGGATTAAAAACCTAAATCTAGGCTGGGCACAGTGGCTCACACCTGTAATCCCGTCTCTTTGGGAGGCAAGACAGGATCACCCGAGGTCAGGAGTTCAAGACCTGGCCAACATGGTGAAACCCTGTGTTTACTAAAAATACAAAAATTAGCCAGAAGTGGTGGTGTTCGCCATAATTCCAGCTACTCAGGAAGCTGAGGCAGAAGAATCACATGAACCCAGGAGGCAGAGGTTGCAGTGAGCCAAGACCGCACCACTGCACTCCAACCTGGGCGACAGAGTGAGACCCCATCTCAGAAAAAAAAGAACAAAACAAAAAACCCTAAATCTAAAACCTCATGGAAAAAATTCTAGGAAATACCCTTCCTGACACCAGCCTTGGCAATGAATTTATGGCTTAGTACTCAAAAGCATTTGCAACAAAAAGAAAAATTGACAAATGGGACCTAATTAAAGAGCTTCTGCATAGCAAGAGAAAGTATCAATGGAATAAACTAACAATCTACAAAATGGGAGAAAATATTCACAAACTATGCACCTGACAGAGGCCTAATTTCCAGATTCTATAAGAAACTTAACAAGCAGAAAGCAAACTTACTAAAAAGCAAGCAAAGGACATGAACAGACACTCCTCAAAAGAAGACATGCAAATAGGCCAGTGCAGTGGCTCACACCTGTAACCCCAGCACTTTGGGAGGCAAAGGTGGGCAGATCACCTCAGGTCAGGAGTTCCAGACCAGCCTGTCCAAAATTGCAGAAAATTAGCTGAGCGTGGTGGTGTACCCTGTAAACACAGCTACTCGGGAGGCTGAGGCAGGAGAATCACTTGAACTCGGGAGGCGGAGGTTGCAGTGAGCTAAGGTCGTGCTACTGCATTCCAGACTGCGTGACAGTGAGACTCTGTCTCTAAATAAGGAAGGAAGGGAGGGAAGGAGGCAGGCAGGCAGGCATACAAGTTGCCAAAAAAACATGAAAAAATGGTCATCAACACAGATCAGCAGAGAAATACAAGCTGGAATCACAATATCATCTCACACCAGTCAGAATGCCTTTTGTTAAAAAGTCGAAAAGTGATTGTTGTTGGTAGGGCTGTGGAGAAAAGGAAATGCTTATACACTGTTGGTGGAAATGTAAATCAGTTTAGCCACTGTAGAGAGCAGTTTGGAGATTTCTCAAAGAACAAAGAGTTGAACTAACATCGAACCCAGCAATTTCATTACTGGGTCCCTACCCAGAGGAAAAGAAATCATTCTACCAAAAAAGCACATGCATGTGTATATACATTGTAGCACTATTCTCAATAGCAAAGACGTGGAACCAACCCAGGTGCCTATCAACAGTGGACTGGATAAAGAAAATGTAATACATATATACCATGGAATGCTATGCAACCATAAAGAAATCATGACCTTTGCAGCAACATGGATGCAGTGAGAAACCATCATCATAAGCAAACTAACACAGAAACAGAAAACAAAATACCATGTGTTCTCATTTATAAGTAGGAGCAAAACATCGGGTACACATGGACATAAAGATGGGAACAGTAAACACTGTGGAATACAAATAGGAGCGGGAAGGAGGAAGACAAGGGTTGAAAAACTTCCTGTTGGACACGATGCTCACTTCTGGAGTGACAGTTTCAATTGTACTTCAGACCCCAGCATCATGCAATATACCTTTTTTTTTTTTTTTTTTTTTTTTTTTTTTGAGATGGAGTTTCACTCTTGTTACCCAGGCTGGAGTGCAGTGGCACAATCTTGGCTCACCGCAACCTCCACCTCCTGGGCTCAGGCAATTCTCCTGCCTCAGCCTCCTAAGTAGCTGGGATTACAGGCACGCACCACCATGCCCAGCTAACTTTTTGTATTTTTAGTAGAGACGGGGTTTCACCTTGTTGACCAGGATGGTCTCGATCTCTCGACCTCGTGATCCACCCGCCTCGGCCTCCCAAAGTGCTGGGATTACAGGCTTGAGCCACCGCGCAATATACCTTTTTAACAAACCTGCACATATACCCTCAGAATCTAAAACAAAAATTAAAAAGACAAAAAAACAAAATGGGAATCAACCTCTCAAACCCTACCATTGCTTTATCAACTAAGTATATGGAATATTCTAAATCCCTTTGTTATCATTTAAACAATGTTCATAGCATCTTCACCAGGAGTAGAATCCATGTCAGAAAAGCAGTTTATCCAGAAGAAGCACCTCCTTATCAATTAAAGTTTTATCTTGAAATGGCAGCAGTTAGTCACATCTTCAGACTCCACTTCTGATTCTAGTTCTCTTGCTGTATCAGATCTGCAGTTACTTCCTCTACCAGAGTCTTGAATCCCTCAAAGTCATCCATGAGGACTGGAATCAACTGCTCCCAAACTCCTGTTAATATTGGTATTTTTACCTCCTCTCATGAATCATTAATATTCTTATGGCAGCTAGAAGAGTAAATCTTCCCAGGTTTTCAATTTACTTTGCCCATATCCATCAGAGAAATCACTGTCTATAGCAGCAGTAGCTTTAAAATATGTATTCTTAAATAATAAGACTTGAAAATTGAAAATACTCCTGATCCATGGTCTACAGAATGGATGTTGGGTTAGCAGGCATGAAAACATTAATCTCTTTTTACGTCTTCATCAAAGTCTCGAGTGACCAGATGCACTGTCAGTGTGCAGTAATATTTTGAAAGGATTGTTTTCTTCTGAGCCATAGGTCTCCATAGTAGGCTTAAAATATTGGGAAAACCATGTTGTATACAGATGTTCTATCATCCAGGCTTTGTTGTTCTGTTTATTTAGCACAAGCAGAGTAGATTTAGCATAATTTATAAGGGTCCTAGGATTTTTGGAATGATAAATGAGTATTGGCTTCAACTTAAAGTCATCAACCTCATTAACCTATAACAGGAGAGTCAGCCTGTCATTTGAAGCTTTGGAGCCTAGCCATGAAAGTCCTAGACAGTATGTTCTTCTAATGGAAGGCTGTTTCATCAACATTGAAAATCTATTGTTTAGTGCAGCCACCTTCATCACTTAATCTTAGCTAGATCTTCTGGATAACTTGCTGCACTTTCAACATCAGTATTTGCAGTTTTACTTTGCGCTTTTATGTTATGGAGATGGCTTCTTTTCTGAAATCTCATGAACTAACCTCTGCTAACTTCTAGCTTTTCTTTTTCAGCTTCTTCATCTTTCTTGGCATTTAAAATTTTTAATTATATAGATATTATTACTTCAGAATCAAATATAATTGGACCCTTTGAAAAGAAAATGCCTATGCCACTAAACAGAGCCTCTAGAAGAGGAAAGTAAAATGGATTTCATTTCTTATATTCCTTCAGTTGCTCACTGTCATTTCACATTTTTAATTATTGTTTTTATGTTTAGCCTTTCATTTTCTTTTATATATTCTTTCCCCAACATTTCTAATTTCATTTTCATTTTCTGTTTGAGAGAGGATATGTTTGTTGAGATACAGCTATCTATCTCTCTGTAATTAAGATATTACCAGTTTCTTGTTTTTACACGTTCTTTTTATTGGAGTCTCTTTTTATGTTGCTAAATTGTATCTTCATAAAAAAAAAGGTCTATGGCAGGCCAGGCACAGTGGCTCATGCCTATAGTCACAGCACTTTGGGAGGCCAAGGCAGGAGGATCACTTGAGGCCTGGAGTTAGAGACCAGCCTGGGCAACATAGCAAAACACTGTCTCAACAAAAATAATAATAATAATAAACAGTTAGCCGGGAATGGTGGCCCACACCTGTAGTCCTAGCTACTCGGGAGGCTGAGGCAGGAGGATCACTTGAGTCCAGAAGTTCAAGGCTGTAGTGAGCTGTGTTTGCACCATTGTACTCCAACCTGGGCAGCAGAGCAAGACCCTGTCTCCATAAAAGGAAGAAAGGAGGGAGTAGGGGAAGGAGGAAGGAAGATTGGTGTGAATTATTCTAAAGCAGGCATTCCCCGCATGCAGCCCCCTGAGGCCATTTATCCGGCCCCCCGCCATACTTCAGGAAGGGGCACCTCTTTCATTGGTGGTCAGTGAGAGGAGCACAGTATGTGGTGGCCCTCCAACGGTCTGAGGGACAGTGAACTGGCCCCTGTGTAAAAAGTTTGGGGAAGCCTGTTCTAAAGTATAATTTACATATAATTTTATCAATTTGATATAAAATTCAGTGAGTTTGGGTAAATGTTCACAGTTTTGTAACCACCACCGAATCATAACATAGAACATTTCTATCCCCTGAGAAATGTGCCTACTTGAAGTCAGTCAGTCTACCACCACTGACCCCTGGCAATCTCCAGTCTACATCCATATCTTTAGCATATACCTTAAAACTCTTGTAGCTCTCTACCCATTACCGAATTCCAAAGACACTTCCACATGTTTAGGTATTTCTTGCAGCAGTATCCTGCTTCTTGGTGTCAAAATCTGTGTTAGTCAACTCAGGCTGCCATAGCAAAATACTATAAACTAGGTGGTTTCAACAACAGAAATTTACTCTTTCATAGTTTTGGAGACTAGGAAGTCCAAGATGAAGGTTCCAACCAAGTCTTTTCCTGGTGAGGGCTCTCTTGCTGGCTTGTAGACTGCTGCCGTCTGGCTGTGTGCTCACATGACCTCTTCTTTGTACACAGAGAAAGAGCTCTTTCTGGTGTCTCTTCTTATAAGGTAATTAATTAATACAATTAATTATGTTATGATTATTATATTGATTTATATTAATATAGTTATATATTATATATATACTATATATTTATATTAATATAGTTAATATATAGTAATTATTTATATTTATATTAATTACCTTTATTATCTCATTTAAACTTAGTTATTTTCAGGCAGTCCTTTCTTCAAATACCCTCTCATTAGGGGATAGGACCTCAGTGTATGGACCTGAGGAGGGTGCAAACATTCAGTTTGTAATGGTTGTTATGGATGAAAAGATGACTAAGAAATAGTCTCTGCCTTTAATGATCTCATAGTTGAAATTTAAGGAGAGCTCATCTAAATAAGGACAAATGAGGTATTTTTTGTATAGACCGTTTTGAGAAGTTGAGACTTCTAAAACCCTATTCTAGAAATAATGCTGAGAAAGCTAGTAATATAAGAAGTCATATGCTTTTTGTGGTGTTCAATTTTATAATGAATGTAATATGCCCCTTCAGTTTGCAAAGAAAAAATATCAGTTAATGAATGGAGGTAAGCAGGCTAGAGAGGTTGCTATTTTTTCTATGTGACTTCTTTCCTGTAGTGTTACAACTCCCACTTCAGAGAAGGTCTCTTAGGGTTGGATACTCATCATCAGATACCGATACTCCCAAATGGACTATCTTTGCCCTTAACACCAATTGTTCTTCTAGTCTGATGGTTTTAGAAACATACTACTACTACTACATTGAAAAAGAAATATTTGAACCACTTTTTTCTTAAAAGAAATTTAGAATACTCTTTGAGACTTGATAACTTAATACTGTGAAATATAAAAGGTCTTTTTCTAAAGGATCTTATATTAGTAGTAGGTGTTCCTTTTCATGTTAATGTAAAAGTAAGTTTGGGGTTGGTGTGGTATACATAGACCACTATCAGTTTATTCTTGTGGCATTTGTTTGATTTCTTATTTCTGTACTGCCTTTTCCTTCCCGTTTTTATGTCTATTATCCTTGCACAAAATACAAAGATTCATGTCTCATATAATACCATACACACATTTTCTCGCTCTCTCTTACTGTCTCTCTCTCTTTCTCTCTCTCTCTCTCTCGCTCTTTCTCTTTCCCTATATCACTTTCTTCTTTTGTTTGTTTTTGAGACAGGGTCTCATTCTGTCACCGAGGCTGGAGTGCAGTGGTGCAGTCTCAGCTCACTGCGACTCCTGCCACCGGGGCTCAAGAGATCTTCCCACCTCAGCCTCTCAAGTAGCTGAGACCACAGGGGAGTGCCAGCACACTTGGCTAATTTTTATATTAATATTTTTTGTTGAGATAGAGTTTCATCATGTTGCCAAGGCTGGTCTGTCACTTTTTTAATTTTCCCTTTCAGTATGTTTAAATAATCTTCCCTAGGAGAGTCAGTATTAAGTGTGTACATTATGACAATTTCTTAGTCAAGTATTACAATATTTGATAGTCTATATTTCTCCTTTTTTGATGCACCTATTCTTTTTTCTGGAGGTAACAACTTCCTCATTTTTTATCTGTATCAATTACTAATTTATTCTAAAACTAAAGTTTTCAAACTCCTCTTTAATGTTGTGAGTATGATACCCTTGGAATCCTCCATACCCCGGCTCCTAATGGATAGCTTGCTTCCTAGGTTGTCTACACAGCTGTTATTCTGGCACTTTCCTTTATCATTTTAGCAATTGCCTTGATGTTGCTTCTGTGTAAGATGTCTTGTTTCCTGGATCTTTAGTGTTTATATGTATTAGTTCATCCCTTGTTTTGGTGGTACGCATTCTCTAATAACCTGAGAGTAAATGGAGGTAAAAGGGAGGAGTGAGGTGGTAGAGATGTTTTAGAATTTGCATGTCTGATAATGTCTTAATTCCACTCTCAAATTTAAAATTAGTTTTGCTGAATATACAAGTCTAGATTAGAAATATCTTTGTCTCAGAGCAGTCCAGCATTGTTACAAAGTTTAATGTCATTCATATTCCTGACGTGTTCACACCCAATCTGGAGAAGCTATTTAGATTTTCTCTGTATTCCCTCTTGTTCTAAAATGTCAGAATTTTGTGCCTTGTTGTATAGATGTATTTCCATTCAGAGTTTATGAACTCAATAGGATTTTTAAATATACCCTATTTCAGGGTATTAACCTCCTAGACTGTTCCTCTAAATGTTTCTTTTTTCTCTCATGTTCTGATAGTTAAGAACTATTTTTTTTTCTTTTTTTAGACAGGTTATTGCTCTGTCACTCAGGCCAGAATGCACTGGTGTGATCATGACTTACTATGTCCTCGACCTCCTGGGCTCAAGTAGTGCTCCCACTCTGCCTCCCAAATAGCTGGAACTACAGGCACGTACCACCATGCCTGGTTAATTCTTTTATTTTTTTATAGGGAAAGGATCTCCCTACTTTGCCCAGGCTGGTCTTGAACTTCTGGCCTCAGGTGAGCCTTCTGCCTTGGCCTCCCAAAGTGCTGGAATTACAGCTGTGAGCCACCACAGTTGGCCGTGTTCTATCTCTTTAAAAAGCCATATAAGATGGTGGTTAAGAGGCAGAGCTACAGAGGAAGACTTTCCAAACTCAAGTCCTGTGTCTACTACTTAATTACTTTGCGACCTTGGACAAGTTAATTAACCTTTGTGTTTTAATGTCTTCATCTATATAAAATGGGTTTAGTAATAGTGCTTAATCCTTAAATTGATTTGAGGATTAAATACGTTAATTCAGCCGGGCTCGGTGGCTCACACCTATAATCCCAGAACTTTGGGAGGCCAAGGCAGGTGGATCACAAGGTCAGGAGATCAAGACCATCCCAGCCAACATAGTGATACCTCATCTCTACTAAATACAAAAAATTAGCCGAGCATGGTGGTGCCTGCCTCTAGTCCCAGCTACATAGGAGGCTGAGGCAGGGGAATCACTTGAACTTGGGAGACAGAGATTTCAGTGAGCCGAGATGGTGCCACTGCGCTCCAGCCTGGGCAACAGAGCAAGACTCCATCTCAAAAAAAAGGTTAATTTTCTAGGATGCTTAGAATAGTGCCTGGCAGTTAGAAAGCACTTTAAAACATACTAACTGTATTTTAAAATTAGCATTGCTATTATTATTATTATTATTGATCTTTTATTTTGAGAAATTTGACCATGTTGATCTTCTGCACTTCTGATTATTTTTTTCTCAAATCTACTATTACATTTTTAATTTCTGTACACTGTTTTATTCCAGATTTTTTCATTTTACTGAATTATTATTCTCTTATTTTTTATGCACACATATTTTACAATAAATACTACTTTTTATTTTTGTGACTTTTTTCTGCTCTTGGCATTGTTTTCATTTTCTGCTCATTTGGTTTAGCCCTTGAATTTCATATTAGATGCTTTTCTCAAATATCTGCTGATCCTTCTCTGTCCATTTTTATTCAAGAGCGAGGGACTGAAAAACTAATTGGAAGTGCTGTGTGTTTCGACATGTAATTTATGAACTAGTAGATTTACTGTGAGCTTATCTAAAATACCATCTCTCTAAAGGTCTTCTCTCTTAATTTTCCAGTTTACCCTGGGAGGAATCCTTCAGTCTCCCAGTCTCTTGCCTGTTCTGTTAAAAGATGGCTTCTGCTCTTCTGAGAGCCTTAGCAGTGGGAGGCCACTGTGGTGGGGTGGGTTGGGGAACAGTGAAAGGAAAGAGGAAGTTATCTCATCCCTCTGTATGAAGACTTTCAAGAAATTATCTGAACTTCGATGTAACGTCTCATCCCTTCCCTCAGCAGTACTCCAGCTTCTGAGGTTTGTCTTATTTGAACTTTCCATTTCTCTTACACAGTTGATGGAGGTGGGGGTGGTTAGAATCCTGGCTCTTAGGGAAAAGTAAAGGATCTGTAGGTCTTCATGGTTCCTCTAAAAATTTTTCAGCCAGTCCTTCAGTTTTCACACAACTGTTCTTTGCTTGCTGAAGTTACTGATTTGTTTTCTAAGTATGCCAATTTTTAAGATTTGTTAAAGACATGTTTGTAGTAGAATCTGTGGTGTTTACTATATTATTCTCTATTCTTTTCTGTGTGTTTTCTACATCTCATAAAGAAAATAATAATTTGAGATGCAAAGGATGTTTATGTTATAAACCAAGTTTGTTGTAGCATTTTCAGATTGCAAACAACCTAAATTTCCAACAATTAGAGAAATTATAAACTCCACAAAAGATTAAAAAGACGAAAATTAGGTGTGGTGTGCATATGTGGTCCCATCTACTCAGGAGGCTGAGGCAACAGGATTCCTTGAACTCCAGTGTTCAAAGCTGTGGTGAGCTATGATCTTGCCACTGCACTCCAGCCTGGGCCACACAGCAAGACTCTACCTCAGAAACTAATAATAATAATAATAAATTAATGATCCATTGATTTTCATTTTAAACAATTAAGTGTGATGCTTCTTGAAAATTCTGCTTAATATAAGTAGAAAGTGTGTCATTGACAGTTGTGAAACTTCACACAGTAAACAATTTAATATATGAGATAAATAAATACATTTCTTATTTTCTGTTCTAGAACTGACCAGTAGAAATTTCTGTGGTGTTACAAATGTTCTATACCAGCACTATGCAACAGAGTAGCTATTAACCACTTTTGACTATTAAGTACTTGAAATGTGGCTAGTGCAGTTGAGACACTAACTTTTTCATTTTATTTTATTTTAATTATTTTTAATTTTAATTTTAATAGCTAGAAGCTAGAATATTGGGCAACAGAATTCCATACCAATCACTTCATAAATAGTGCTGATATGTTTTTATAACTGAGAGTAACAAACTAATTTAGATCATAAAATGTTTTAATTGGTATCTAAGATCTTTTCTTAAGTGCAGAAAAAAGCAATTGGGAAAAACAAGTTTTAGACAGTTGTACATGAAAATAAATCAGTTTTCAAGCTAGATATAAGTTAATTAAATCTAAGTATTTATAATATTTTATTAAAATGTTTCTTTACTTTCTCATTTCAGAAATAAAATTAGTGATCCTCCACCTTGAGGATAGGGCTTGAGGCAGAGGAAAGGTTGAGAATATCAAATCTGGAAACTTTTTTTTTTTAATACTCTACAGGTTTTATTCTGCCCCCACAGTCAATAAAAATTATTGATATGATTTTATTATCTGAATATATAAAGGCAGGAAAATAATAGAGAACCAAGAATGCAAGATAAATTACTTTAAAATAATTTATAATTTATAGATTTTTTTCTTAGACATTGTTTCACTCTTGTTGCCCAGGCCGTAGTGCAGTGGCATGATCTCAGCTTACTGCAACCTCCACCTCCCAGGTTCAAGTGATTCTACTGCCTCAGCCTCCTGAGTAGCTGGGATTACAAAGCACCCACCACCACATCCAGCTAATTTTTTGTATTTTTAGTAGAGACAGGTTCACCATGTTGGGCAGGCTAGTCTTGAACTCCTGATCTCAGGTGATCCGCCCACCTCAGCCTCCCAGAGTTCTGGGATTACAGGCGTGAGCCACTGCACCTGGCCAATTTATAGATTTTTACTGAGAGGTAGAATGATGATCACCAACCAATATGAGTAAGTAAGCAGTTTTTATACAGTTAAAATATTCTAAACAGAATGTCCAACTAATTCTTTGATGGCAATATAATGAGTGTATATTTCCCTACTCTTCACGTTCAAAATTTTTCTGAAGTATATTTAAGAATCACTACTTTTTTTTGGTAGCAAACAAAGTAAGAAAAGTTAACATCCGACCAGGCACGGTGGCTCATGCCTGTAATCCCAGCACTTTGGGAGCCCAAAGCAGGCGGATCATGAGGTCAAGAGATTGAGACTATCCTGGCCAAGATAGTGAAACCCCTTCTCTACTAAAAATACGAAAATTAGCTGGGCATGGTGGCATGCACCTGTAGTCCCAGCTACTCGGGAGGCTGAGGCTGAAGAATTGCTTGAACCTGGGAGGTGGAGATTTGAGTGAGCCAAGATCACACCACTGCACTCCAGCCCAGCAACACAGCAAGACTCCTTCTCAGAAAAAAAAAAAAGAAAAAAGAAAAGTCAAGGTCCTACCTACTGTCATAAATGTATAGAGTTTTGTCATCATTTGGTATGGTTCCAAACTTCACTGTCACATTCAGAAATTAATTAGGATAATCTTAAGAATTAATTAGGGCTGGCCGGTCGTGGTGGCTCACGCCTGTAATCCCAGCACTTTGGGAGGCTGAGGCTGGTGGATCAGGAGGTCAAGAGATCGAGACCATCCTGGTCAACATGGTGAAACCCTATCTCTACTAAAAACACAAAATTAGCTGGGCATGGTGGCACGTGCCTGTAATCCCAGCTACTCAGGAGGCTGAGGCAGGAGAATTGCCTGAACCCAGGAGGCGGAGGTTGCGGTGAGCCGAGATCGCGCCATTGCACTCCAGTCTGGGTGACAAGAGCGAAACTCCGTCTCAAAAAAAAAAAAAAAAAAAGGAATTAATTAGGGCTAATGGTCTCAAATTTAAACAAATGTTTCACAGTATAACACAGATTTGGAAATAAAATCCGAGACTACCTCCTGAATAGGAACAGAATACTCACTAAGGCAAGTGATGTTAACACAGGGACCTACATCTCATGAAATCTCACAAGAGAATAAAGAGCCTGGGTACTATTAAAAAATTTTTTATTTAATTTTGCCTAAGCTCTCGTAACCCGAAGTTACAGAATTATGAATATCAAAATATGCAGTTATAAAGCTTTAACTAGAAGAAAAACACATCAATCTGAAAGAAAACATAATCTAAGAACACAAGGAAATTCTTCCGTAAGAGATTTATAGAGGAATTTAACAAGAACATGAATTCAAGAAAATAAAATCACAAAGATAAAATGATAAAACATGAGTAGATAAAAAAGATAATTGCATAGTTAAAAGTACAAGTTGACTTAACATCATTACCCAATAAAGTAGCAGCAGTAACAGGCTTATGATACAGTTACACTGAAGTTAGAGAAGAGATTAAAACATTAAATGAGAAGACCAGGCATGATGACTCATGGCTGTAATCCCGGAGCTTTGGGAGTCTGAGGTGGAGGGGTTGCTTGATTTGAAGACCAACCTGGGCAAGATAGTATCACCCTATCTCTACAAAAAGTTTAAAAATTAGCCAGGAATGGTGGTGCATGCCTGTAGTCCCAGCTACTCAGGAGGCTGAGGTTAGAAGATCACTTGAGCCCAAGAGTTCAAGGAAAAAGAAAACATTAAATGAGAATATTATTACAATGTGGGCAGTTTTTTACTTAATAAATTTAAGTAGATAGTGGCTACTATATAACACCTTCATTCAGCGTCACAGAATGTTCTGTTGGTCAGTGATGGTCTTGAGTCCTGGGAAAATATTTATTCATCTAACACTAAATTGTTTACTGTGTGAAGTTTTACCACTGTCAAACATAACACCAAACATTTGTCATATCAACAAGGATATATTCTATTTTAATATGGAACAAAAAAATAATTTAAATGTGAAATACAGAGGTAAAGCTTTACTTGGAAATAAGAAAAAGGAGAATCAGCTCAAGAAAGCATCCAGTTTACAGAGGTTGAAGAAGGAAGAATACAAAGCAATGGATACACATATAGTCCATTTAAGTTATTAAAGGAAGAGTTTTTCAAGCATTCATGCAGAAAAAGCAAGTCATCTACAAGGATGGAAGTCTTAGAACTTCTCTATAGTAGAACACTGGCCACCTATTTCTAAGCAAATGAAAGTATTACAAAATATTATATATAACGAAAGTGTTACTCTAGTATTTTTAGTACCAGGCAAATATTTTTAAATAGGAAAAAAACTCCATTATCTCTCTTAAAAAAATTGAAAATACAATCTACCTCAAAAGGAAGAGCTTCCTTTGGCTACCATATTTTAAATAATGCCTCTCCCCATTACTCTGTATTCCTTCCCTCTTTTTTCTTAGAAGTTCCTATCCTTGACCTTCTAGAATGTAACTTCATGAAAGCAGAGACTTTCTTTACTCGGTTCACTGTTCTATTCTTAGTACCTTCCTGACTGTTAAATCAATGCAGTTATCAACTAAGGTAACTCAAGAATGGTGGAGCTGTTTTAAAAGGACCAGTGGTGAATCCATGTAAACAAATAACCTAAACTAAGTAACGCTGTATCTGGTTACAGACTAGAATGTAAAACATTATAAACCGTAACAGCATTGAAATAATAGGGGGAGAAAAATGAGATTTGAAGGAGAGAAAGTAAGTGCTAATTTCCTCATTTTTTATAGAAGGGGGAAAGGAAAGAGAAATTGATTTTGTCGCAAGCTGAAAAGTGTGAAAAGGAGCGTATTAATGCAAACTTTAATGTACTCCAAAATTGTGTTATTTTTCTTAGGGGAGAACGTGTTAAGAAATAATATCTCTTGAACTGAAGAATTGTTGATCAGTCCAATAGTTCTTTCCATTTTACTTTATTTTTTTCTATGAAGTGTTAATTTTTAATCACTGAGATTTTATTGTGTAATACTATTGTTAAGGTAGTATTTTTCTAGCATATTTATGCATAAGTGTAAGCTGGAAATGTTGCTTAATGTTATGATTATTGGCAGGGGGTATTGGCTTTTAAAATTTTTTAGCTTTTCACTTTTTTAATGAAAAGATAGCTTTAAAAACTAAATAAACTTAGAATGTAGTATAATACCGCCATTGATAATTAACAAAATTATTTTGTCATTCATGTTTTATATATGCACAAATATTTTTTGTAATAAAAGCAACAGAACATCAAAGTTGATGTTGAAGTATTTCATTTTTCTTCCTATTTCTCTTCAACTATAATGCAAAATTTAACATATTTCTTTCCAAACTATTTATACACTTATAAAACATATGTTTCTGTATATGCTTTGTGAGTTATTAAAATTTTACATAAACTATTGTTTATGTCATACTTCACATGATTTTTTGATTCAACATCATTTTCCAGAGCTTCTCATTCTATTTCATATCAATCTTATTCTTTTTAGTAATATGTTTATGTAACAGTTTATTAACCTATTTCCCATTATAGATACTTCATGTTGTTATTAAAATGCTCAGTGATGATTCTTCTTGGTGTATGTGTATGAGATTTATTTAGGAGTAGTTGGGAGGATGTGCACATTTTCTGCTGAAATTTTTCTAAATTATTCTCCAAAGTGGTTTTATAGTAGTAAAACTGTAAGCTAACTTCCCACCAACAGTGAATAAGACTTCCAGTTTCTTTCGTCTCTTGACAGCATTGGTATTTTTAGATGTTTCGTTTGTTTGCTTGCCTGTATAATGGGTGGGAAATAGTAACTGGTTTTAAAGTACATTTTCTTGGTAGCTAATTCTTCTTTGTATTTCTCTGCATTGTTTGAAATTGTTTTTTAAAATCATTTCTTATTTTTTTTAAAATTTCACAATGTATCTGCTGAAAAACTTTTGTATTTTTCAAAATGATGACATGAACTATAAGTTAAACATTTTGCAGTCAAGTAACATATTAAGGTTGAGCACAATGGCTCATGCCTGTAATTCCAGCACTTTGGGAGGCCAAGGCGGACAGATCACTTGAGGCCAGGAGTTCAAGACCAGCCTGGCCAACATGACGAAATCCCATGTCTACTAAAAATGTAAAAATTAGTGGGCGGGGGGGCACACGCCAGTAATCCCAGCTGTTCAGGAGGCTGAGGCATGAGAATGGCTTGAGCCCAGGAAGTGGAGGTTACAGTGAGCCAAGATCATGCCACTGCGCTCTAGCCTAGGGAGCAGAGTGAGACTGAGTCTCAAAAAAGAAAAAGAAAAAGAAAAACAAAAACAAATAACATACTAAATGGACGACATGTACCTCACACTTGTACTGAGAAAGAATTGCAGCATAGTAGGGATAGAGAAAGATTAGCACATGAAACATTAGGAGCCCAAAGAAAGCTGTGGTATTAATTTTCTTGATAATAACACAAAACGGATCCACTAAGATTATTCTAGGAAGTTTGTGTTGTTCAGTTCACTCAGCATCTCTTGAGTATCTTCTTGGTACTTGTTATGATGCTAATTTTGTAACAGGTTCAGAATATATACATTACCATATAGTCCCTACCCGTTGAGAAACTTATAGCCTTTATGGGAAAATGAGATTGTACATACATGAAATATAGGTGAATATCAAACTGCATGTCATCCAATACCAAAATGTTTGGCATAGATGAAAGTGAAATGGAAATTCAGAAGAGAGCTAAATATAAATATGGACAGTAAAGATCATCTAATGCCTCTTTTATATACTCCTTTGGTACTGTACAATAGGTCTCATATATACATGTGAAGAATGAAGCATGATTAAATCGCAGATCCTTGGATTCTTCACATACATGAATCTCTTAATGTTAGTGCTCTTTATACTATGTCAAAATCTGGGGAATAGCATAGATATATTTCTGAAAGATGTAAATTGTATACAGATGGTACTATATGTGACGTTCTACAGTAATATATTTTATAGAATTTCAACTAATTACATATAGAATTGTCTCCCTCAGTTTTGACTTTATCGAAGAAGTCATCCTTGACTACTTTTATTAAAATGGAGTCTTTGCCTTTTTACCTTGCTCCATTTTTGTGCATTTATTATTGTGTGACCTATTATTTATTTGTTTATTGTTTTACTCCCTAAATAGAATGAAAGCTTATAGAAGCAACATAGCATGGTGGTTAAGAGCACATACTCTGGAGTCAGACTACCAACTGGCTTCAAATTCCAAGTTCTATTTTTTACTAGCTCTGTGACCTTGGACAAGTTACTTAACCTCTTTCCGTTTCATTTTTCCATTATGTATTAAAATTAATGACAAAAAACACAATTATTTTTGCACCAAACTAAAAGGAAATAATAATCGTACTTACCTCGTAAGTTTATTACTGAACACTGAATTAACATATCTAAAGCACATAGACCTGCCCTGAATAGAGCAAGTACTATATAATGTATAGTCTAGTTATTGTTACTAAGTTTGTTCACCATTATGTCCACAAAAACTAGACCAATACTTTGCGTATATTGGTACTCAATAAATAAAAATTTCAACATAACTGATACTTAAGTCTTATAAAAATATAAGAACCCCCTATCTCACACCATACGTAAAAATGCACTTTCAATGTATCAAAGAGCTAAATTTAAGAACTAAAACTCTTAGAAGAAAACATAGGTATAAACCTAATAATCGTGACCTCAGATTAGGCAACAGTTTCTTAAATATGACACCAGAAGCACAATCAGAAAAAGAAAGAAACAGATAAGTTGGGTGTATTGGGCCATTCTCAAATTGTTATAAAGAAATACCTGGATAAGTTATAAAGAAAAGAGGTTTAATTGGCTCACAGGTCTGCAAGCTGTACAAGAAGCATAGTGGCTTCTGCTTCTGGAGATACCTCAGGAAGCTTCTAATCATAGCAGATGGCAGATTGAGAGCAGGCATCTCACATGGCAGGAGCAAGAGTAAGAGAGCAAGTGGGGAGGTGCTTCACACTTTTAAACACCAGATCTCACAAGAACTCACTCACTATTGCAAAAACAATACTTTGGGGTATGATGCTAAACTATTCATGAGCAATCTGCCCCCGTGATCTGTTCACCTTCCACCAGCCACACTTCCAACAATGGGGATTACATTTCATTATGAGATTTGGGTGGGGCGTACATCCAAACTGTATCATTGGGCTTCATCAAAATTAAGATCTTTGGTCCATCAAAGGAAACTTCCAGTGAAAAGACAACCCCTAGAATGGGAGAAAATATTTACAAATAATATATTTGATAATGTCTACTCTCTAAAATAGTCTCTCAACTCAACAAAAAGATAAACAGCCCAATTTTAAAATGGGATAAGGACATGCTAGACAAGTTTCTAAAGAAGATATACAAATGGCCAATCCAGCACATGAAGTTATGCTCAATATCATTGTCATTAGGGGAATGCAGATCCAAGCCACATTGAGAAACCACTTCATGCTCACTTGGGTAGCTATTTAAAAATAATAGTAACGGCTGGGCGTGGTGACTCATGCCTGTAATCCTAGCACTTTGGGAGGCTGAGGTGGGTGGATCACCTGAGGTCAGAAGTTTGAGACCAGCCTGGCCAACATGGTGAAACCCCGTCTCTACTAAAAATACAAAAATTATATGGGCATGGTAGTGAGTCCCTGTAATATCAGCTATTTTGAAGGCTGAGGCGGGAGAATCGCTTGAACCTGGAGGCGGAGGTTGCAGTGAGCCAAGATTGTGCCATTTCACTACAGCCTGGGTGTAAGAGGGAAACTCCATCTCAGAAAAAAATAGCAATAATAATAATAACAGTTGTTGCTAAGAATATAGAAAAACTGGAACCCGCATGCATTGTTGGTCAGAATGTAAAATGGTTCAGCCAGTGTGGAAGACATTTTGAAAGTTCCTCAAATAGTTAAAAATGGAGTTACCCTGTGACTCAGGAATTCTACTCCTCAGTATATACCAAAGAGAATGGAAAACATGTTCACACACAAAAGTTTGTGAATATTTATAGCAGCATTACTCATAATAACTTAAGAATAGAAATGATCCATGTACATCAGGTGATGAGTAAACAATGTGATACATACATACAATGAATAGTATTCAACCATTAATGAAGTACTGAAACACAGTGCAACATAGATGAACATTGAGAATATTACTCTAAGTGAAGGAAGCCAGACACACAAGGTCACATATTGTATGGTTCCATTTATAGGAAATGTCCAGAATGACTAATCCATAAGAGACAATATTAGTGGTTGCCAGTAGTAGGGGCGAAGGGGAATGTGGAGTGATTTTTGAATGGGTGTGCAGTTTTTTGGGGGACTGATAAAGGTAGATAGTGGTGATGGTTACACAACTCTGAATTACTAAAAATTACCAAATTTACTTAAAATGATGTTTTTATGTTATGTGAATTTTATGTCACTTTAAAATATATATAAAGGGTTGGAGGTGGTGGCTCACACCTGTAATCCCAGCACTTTGGGAGGACGTGGCTGGCAGATCGCTTGGGCTCAGAAGTTTGAGACCAGCCTGGGCAACATGGTGAAATCCAGTGTCTACAAAATATACAAAAGTTGGCCAGGCATAGTGGCATGTGACTGTAGTACCATCTGCTCAGGAAACTGAGATGGGAGGATTACTTGAGTGAGGATGGATCACTTGAGCCCAGGAGGCTGAGGTTGCAGTGAGACATGATCATGCCACTGCAGACTGGGCAACAGAGCAAGACCCTGTATCAAAAACAAAATAAAACAAACAACAAACTATGTATGTGTATATATAAAAAAAAGTATAATCTTTACATGGACATTAATTGATTAAGTGTATTTTCTGTACATCTTTTGAACATTTTCATCATTAAGAAAATGAGTGTCTTACCAGTATTAAACTTGGAATCATAATTTTCATGATACATAGAAAGTTTTTAGCATGGTGAAACATCTCGTATGGGAATAGATACGTATTTAATAAGATAAATGAGGAAATGCTTACCTACATTTTATAATCTCATCTTGTTTAGATAAGTTAAACATATTAGTGAGTCTCTAATATTTTATGGTTGTTTCCTTAATACTGTACACACTACCGTAAGAGCGAATATTAGAATCAGCCTATTTTCCACAATAAAAGGACAGTGTGGTGTAAGTTATTTTTCAAATGTTTTTGTTATTGAGTTTTGACTAACCATTGTCATAACTATTGCCAACTGTCCCTGGGGTTGAAAAAGATGTTAATCCAAATACTTTATACTAAATTTATTGCCCAGTATTAACAATACAAAATGTGTGGCTCTGAGGACAATTGTTTGACTGACTTCTCACAATCTAACATTTGTAGGATTCATAATATGTAGCAAACATCATTCTCTGAATTTTACATTTTTAACTTATTTTCTCCTTACAACAACCCACTGAAGTGAATTCTTTGTTGTTGTTGTTGTTGTTGTTGTTGTTGTTACAGGGTTTTACTTTGTCACCCAGGCTGGAGTGTGGTGGCATGATCTTGGCTGACTGTAGCCTCAACCTCCTGGGCTCAAACACTCCTCCCATCTCAGCTCCCCCAAGTGCTGACACTACAGGCACATGCCACCACACCCAACTAACTTTTTCATAGAGGTGGTGTTTTGTCATATTGCTCAAACTGGTCTCAAACTCCGGAACTCAAGTGATCCACCCACCGTGGCCTTCCAGTGCTGGGATTATAGGCGTGAGCCACTGCTTGCAACCAGAAGTGACTACTATTGCCAAATTTAAACTCATAACCACTATGCTCTATTACACTGTACTCCCTCACAAATATGTATTTCCATTGGAAAAAGAAGTTACTTTATATTGTAAGATACTGTTTAGCTAGGAATGATGAATTCACAGCTTAAGTGATATAACTAGTTTCTAATACTGGCATTAATTATTATGTGAATTCACTCTGAGGTTTTTTAGGAGGTGAGTAAAATATGTCATATTAACAGTTAATGAATTTAAGCTGATTTGTTGACGTAATTCTAAGCATAAGCAAATTTGATCTTGAAAAGTAGAAGTTGCAATTTAGAGTAACATATAAGATAGCACAGATTATATTTACTAATAGTGTCCCACATTATCTTTATGATTTTAATAGAATATAAAACAAAATTATTGTATGTGCTTTTCTTCAAGAAACTTAAATACTGTTTTCTTTGAATTATTTCTATAGTACCGCTTAACAAAAATGGTTTCTAGTTTTCTATGTTTTTTGTAGTTACAAAGTTGGTCGTCACCTTCCAAAATTAATAAATTGGAATTTATCTCTTCATTTAATCAGAGATTTTAAATTCCATTTTTATTGTTAAATAAGAGACATAAGCTTGCAGGTACAAAACTAGCATTTCATATGGGTAAAATAAATGTCTTTATTCTTAGTTGTTACTGCTCCCATTATTTTGGTGAATGGCTTTTTTGAATTCTAAAATTACAAACCTGTAAGTAGATTGTGCACATGTTTTATTTTTACCTTGTGGCCAACATAATAATTATATATAATACGTAAGTACTAATTCCAGACTTTGCTTTAAGCTTATACATTTTGAAAAATGAGAATAACTTCTTGTTAGACTAGTAATTGATTTTTGTGAGTATAGAAATTTGTACATTTTTTTTAAATTCCAGTTTATTGCTAAAAAATTAAACTTAACATTTGGTATTATACTTGTCTTTTCTGTTTTACAGATGTCTATATTTTTATGAATTTGTACTTAAATCAATTTTAGTCATCAATTTTCAATATATTGGAAATTTTCTAGAGTTACTAACATTATGATTTAAGAACATTGTCATATTTTACCACAGGATCTCAATCATATGTCATTCTGTTTTCTTAGGAACTTCCCGCACCATTACTTGATGATAATTGTAAAAAGGAATTTGATGAAGATGTATATAATCATAAAACACCAGAATCTAATATTAAGATGAAAATAGCTTGGCGTTACCAGTTATTACCCAAGATGGAGGCAAGTCAACATACAAATTCTTTCTAAAATTTGCAAATGCATTTGTTTTCATCTTAGAGAATCTCTTGTGGTATGCCTATATGTATATTTGTTTATTTAAAGAATTAGCCATTTCATTGGTAGAGTATTTGGTCAAGATGATATATTTCTTACAAATAAAATTATGGTAACTTGTTTTTTACTAAAATAGATTATTTCATTTCTTCCTTAATCCCCATGTAGAATACTTTTTTCTATGGTTGCAAGACAAAGTAAGTGAACTAATGAAGCCATTTCTATCCAGTATGGTTACCTATAAATATATTCAGTGTAAGTGATGGTTCTTTGGAATTACTATTTTTATCCTTATACATTTTCAATCATTGCATTTTCAAACTCATCTATCTGGTAACCTCATCTATTCAGAATAGACAGAATAGGTAGGAAATGAAGGAAAAATTTCTGAGAAGTCAAAACAGATGTCAATAAATCTGTCTGGTAAAACTCATGAACTCTGTTCCTGGTGATGGGACAGTTCCCTTATGAGCTCCGTTATTTGATTGTTCACTTCATTCACTTTTCAGACTATGTTGCTTAACGTTTATCTGATATTGCCATACTAGTAGAAAAGAGAGGAGTATTCTAATCTGAATAAGACATAGTTTTCTTAGTCCATCCTTTACTCTTCCATGTTGACATCAGTGTTCTCTTTCCCAAGGATAAAAATATGTTTATGATACTTTTTAGCTTCAAATGCCTCATTTGGTTTCCTATTTTCCCTACCACCTTCTAAATAAATAGCAGACTATAGTACCCTCTAGTACTCTCCTGCCAAACTCAGACACAGCCTTAGAATTATTCTCTACAGGAATGTTCTGGGTAGCCATTACAGTTAATGAAAGTTAGTATGTGAGATGAAACCTGTTTGCTATCATAAGCTTGTAATATGAAATACAAATTTAAGATTGTATACAAAATCAACAACCTAATCCAAGCCTACCTTTTTAGCCTCTTCCTCCTGTGTCTATAAAACACTACATTCAACCATCCTATGAGAATTGCTCCTTATAAATCGCTTGTATTTCTGTTAGTAATGCTTTTCACTTTCTTACTCACCAGTGGGTCCTTCTCCAAGTTCAAATGTTACTAACTCATATGGCTTTCCATACATAATTATTTACTTTCTTTTTTTTCCCCATAGCACTTCATATATTTTAAAACACATTTTTCACATTGTTTTATACTAAATTGGTAGTGTAACTCTCTCTTCCACCAGACTGAAAATTTTCTGTGAGGCAGAGAGCTTGTTTTATTTTCTCTTATACCTCTAGCACTTATACTAATGCTCTTTTAATCAATAATGATAAATGTATTCATTCAGTCAGCAAATACTAATTAAGCATCAACTATGCACCAAGTATAAAACATGCTATAATAGGTGAATATTAAGCAATGGCATATTGTTCTAATTTAAATATGGAAACTGTTTGAATAATTTTTTTTTTTTTTTTTTTTTTTTTTGAGACAGAATTTCACTCTTGTTACCCAGGCTGGAGTGCAATGGCGCGATCTTGGCTCACCGCAACCTCCACCTCCTGGGTTCAGGCAATTCTCCTGCCTCAGCCTCCTGAGTAGCTGGGATTACAGGCACGCGCCACCATGCCCAGCTAATTTTTTTGTATTTTTAGTAGAGACGGGGTTTCACCATGTTGACCAGGATGGTCTCGATCTCTTGACCTCGTGATCCACCCGCCTCGGCCTCCCAAAGTGCTGGGATTACAGGCTTGAGCCACCGCGCCCGGCCTTGAATAATATTTTTAAGCTGTGATTTAAATGATTCTGAATGAAATGCAAATTTATAAGGACAAATTTTAAAAAGGACAAACAACTTTTTAAATGAATAAGGAAAATTTCATAACTGATGTTTTTTAATGGGCAAAAATATGAAAAGGAAATTTAAGTGACTCTTAAACATACAAAACATATGCCCAATTTCAGTTTTAATGAGAAAAAATTGAAATGAAAACTACACTGTCCTGCCGTTTTTCTCTTATCAAATTGACAGTGATCTGACTTGGTAAGACGCTGTATTAGCAAGAGTGGGGGAAGCTGGTACTCTCATACTTTGTTGGTGAAAATGTAAAAAGGTACTGCTTCTGTAGAATATGTTGGTAGTAACCTTCAAGATTATAAAAACATATATTCTTTGATTCTTTTAGAAATTTACATCATGAATATATTTATTCAAATGTAAAAGGAAATATACATGAGCTATTCATACAGCGTATTTTTTAATAGCAAGAGATTGAAAATAACCTAAATGTCTGTCAGTAAGCAACCAGCTAAATGAATTATGGCATGTCTGAACAGAGTAAAGTACATTTTTATTAAAAAATAGAAGAAAGCTCTTTGTAATCAGAAGTTGTTACAGACATAGCCTAGCTTGGATGTGTAAGAACTGAGTGCATGAGGCCAGAATAGATGTTAGTCTGTTTAGGAAAAGAAGAATTAAACTGACAAGAAATATAGGACTAGCATTTGAGAACCATATGGCAAAGAAATTCATGTCTTTGACTCTGACAGATTTATTCAAGTGACTGTGCTTAATGGTGATTCTTCTGTTGAAGAGTGACTGTATTCTAATTTCTCTACTGCTGTGTCCTGAAACAGTCAGTAATCAACCTATACTCTAAGTTATGTGTAGCTTTTTTGAAAAGACAGTATACTAGTAAAATTTTAAATTATATGTGTAACTTTTTTCTTTCCTTTATTTTTATACTTATCCAGCTAGGTTTTGTTTGTTTGATTTTGTTTGTTTGTTTGTTTGTTTTTTGAGACACAGTCTTGTTCTGTCATCCAGGCCTGAGGGCAGTGACAGGATCTCGGCTCACTGCAACCTCTGCCCCTAAGTTCAAGCGATTTTCCTGCCTCAGTCTCCCAAGTAGCTGGGACTGCAGATGCAGGCCACCATGCCCGGCTGATTTTTGTGTTTTTAGTAGAGAGGGGGTTTCGTCATGTTGGCCAGGCTGGCCCTGAACTCCTGACCCTGAACTCCTAGACGGCAGTGTAGGCTTCACAAAGTGCTGGGATTATAGGTGTGAGCCACTGCACCTGGCCAGTTTTGGTCTTTTCATTGGTCATTGGTAGTTAACATTCTCAAGTGAAACTGTTGTCAAAAATGTAAGTAACTAAAGCTTTAAGCCTTTTCTCTCTCTCGCGCGCGCGCTCTCTCTCTCTCTCTCTCTCTCGCTCTCGCTCTCGCTCTCTCTCTTTTTTGAGACAGAGTCTTGCTCTGTTGTCCAGGCTGGAGTGCAATGGCATGATCTTGGCTCACTGCAACCTCCACCTCCTGGATTCAAGTGATTCTTCTGCCTCAGCCTCCTGAGTAGCTGAGATTACAGACAGGAGCTACCACACCCAGCTAATTTTTGTATTGTTAGTAGAGATGGCGTTTCACCATGCTGGCCAGGCTGGTCTTGAACTCCTGACCTCATGATCTGCCCACCTGGGCCTCCCAAAGTGCTGGGATTACAGGAGTGAGCCACCTTGCCTGGCTAGCCTTTTCTTTTATTGCTTATTATGAAATCTGTGTAGACTTGGTATAAAAATTTTTTGTTTCTTTAAAAATACATTGTTTTTTATAAATTACAATCATAGATACTATTCTTGCCCCAGTGAGTAGTGCTAATTTCTTTTTCCCTTTTAGAGCCTGGTTTACCTGCGGTTGGCTTAGTTATCTATTAATTAAGCTTGCATAGATTTCGTACAGTTTTCCTTTTCCTTTTTTTGAGACAGAATCTTGCTCTGTCGCCCAGGCTACAGTGCAGTGGCACAATCATGACTCACTACAACTTTGACCTCCAAGTTCAGGTGATCTTCCCACCTCAATCTCACAAATATCTGGGACCCCAGATACGTGCCACAGCACGCAGCTGATTGTTTAATATTTTTGTAGAGACAGAGTCTAGTCTCACTATTTTGCCCAAGCTGGTCTCAAGCTCCTGGCTTCAAGCAGTCCTCTCCTTTTGGTCTCCTGAAGTGCTGAGATTACAAGCATAAGCCACTGTACCCAGCCCTAGTGCTCAGTTTTCAAAGTTTAAAGCTTGAATGTTTTGAAAATTGTTCTCTTCTCCAGATTGTTTATTTTTCCATTGTCTTACGTTTCTACTAAATGATTACTTTAATCAGGAGTGATTGCCTTTGTCACTCTAAATGAAGTGAAACCACTCTATCATCACATTTCACTGCTTTACTTTTCTTAAAGGTACTTATTGTTAAATGATGATAATGTATATCTAATTTATTATCATCTATCTCATACTAGAATGTGAGCTCAGTGAGAGAAAGGGACTTTGACTGTTTAGTTTTACTGACATTTAGTAGGTGCTCAGTAATTATTTGTTGGATGCATTAATGAATGAATTATTGTATGTAGATTAAATATTAAATTAAGCTAAGATGCATAATTAATACAGACAAAATGATAGCTTACTTTGAATGTACAGTCAATGGTCATGCTTACGTTTACTTGTATTTAGAGTGAGTTGTGTTCAATTTAGAAAATAGAATCACCTTGTGGCTTCTTTGCTTTTCTTTGAAATGTCACTAGCATGTATATTTATATTTGCCTGTCAAGGTAATTTTATGTATAATGATTTGCCAAGACTGATAGGCTTTGATGATCACTCATCATCATCTACTTTATAAATCTAGGCTTTACCTTGCCTTTCTCATTTTAACACACACACACGCACGCACGCATGCACAAAACTTGGCTATATTAGTTCATTTTCATACTGCTATAAACATACTACCTGAGACTGGGTAATTTTAAACAAAAGAGGTTTAATTGTCTCGCAGTTTTGCATGGCTGTGGAGGCCTCAGAAAACTTGAAATCATGGCAGAAGGCAAAGGAGAAGCAAGCTACATCTTACATGGCAGCAGGAGAGAAAGCACAGGGGAAACTGCCACTTTTAAACCATCAGATCTCCTAAGAACTCCCTCACTATCATGAGAACAGCATGGGGGAAACCACCCGCATGATCAAATTACCCCCCACCAGGCTCCTCCTTCGACATGTGAAGATTACAATTTGAGTTGAGATTTGGGTGGGGACACATAGCCAGACCATATCACTGGGTTTTCTAAGGTCAGATGAGATCCAGCACATTCAGGGTGGTTTGGCCATAGACTTCACTGTTTTCTATATTTTATTTGAGACAAAATGCAGTTAACAAAATTGTGGCTTAAGATTAAATAAATGGTTCAAATCTAGGTGTGTTGATTGTAAGAGATGCCTTTTAAAATAAGTTGTCACCAGTCCTAAGGGTGTAACCATATTACCACTTAACAATGCAAAAGAGGACAGGAATATACACACCAAGATCAGTAACAATGATTCAGTAAAGTATAAAGCAGTGCTTCATTTGGATAGAAGAGTGTATAGTTTTAAAAAGCCCTCTTTCCCTCACCATGTGATTTTGATTCTCTCTCTAAGGTGGACATGCCTTCTTCCCTGTTTCATAATCATCAACCACTATTCCTGACTGATTCCATGAATTGCTAGCTGACAGTATATTCTGAGAATTTCTTTAGTATTGTAGAGCTCTAATACCATGACCTACAATGACTCCAGCAATTCATGGCAGTGTGTTAAGTCTTTATTATATTAAATTCTCCTTAAACGTTGGCTTTCTATCTTAATGATTTCGCTGCAACAGTCCTGTGATAGATGTGTAAAGCTGTAGATGGACAACAAATACAATTTTTTCAATAAGGCAATGTAATTACAAACAGTGATGGATCTTCTAATTCTCTAGTGAATTATGATGCAATAATAATAATTAATAACATTTACATACTACTTCACCATTTACAGAATATTCATTGCTAGTATTACATTAGAGTCTCACAACAGCCTTGTAAAATAATTATTAGCTTCAGTTTCTAGTGATTAAACTGAGGATCAAAGTGTTTTTAAAACTGCCTGGATTCTTGCTGTCTGGTATGCCATACTGAAAAATAAAAAATAATAACAATGGTAAGAAAATGTCTAATTTAAATTACTTTTGGTGCAGCTTTTCTTTGAAAGTTTTGTTTCTTTTTCACATATTAGAGGTGGAGTATGGTGTTATTTTTTTACCCTGTTTTCCTCCTGTACCCCTGTTAGAGTTCATTTTCTTTTAGCATCATAAATTTTTACTGAACCATTTCATTTTACTTCCACAGATGACAAAGTCGAAAGGTAGTTTATGAATGTGAATTAGAAATTTTCATATGTAAAACTAAAGCAACATGTTCTTACCTAAGAAACTGACTAGTTATTGATAATAGCTTGATATTTTTAAATGTATCAATTTTTATGGAGTTGACAGTTTTTTGTAGATTATATTAATTATTTTATTTACACCAGGTAGTTATCTTTCTTAGAGGAAATATCTGAGTCTTTGTTTTACAATTCTAGGTCTCAAAAGATTTCAGTGTTTCAAAATCTGATTATATGTTAATGTTATATGTCTAGAGCAGAAAAACGTGGAAAATTGTTTTTTCCTGTAAGAATATATTTTCATTTTTAATTGAAAGATTAAAGTTTTTCATCAGCTATAAAATTTTCATGGCCATCTTATGAATATTTTAGCTACCACATCTAATCTTAATTTCTGAATAAATTAACTTAATTATAATAAGAAAAGCTTCCAAGTTTATTTTTACATTTTAATGAATTATTTGTGTTCTATATGTAAACAGTCTCAGCATGAAATCAATTTTCTGCCTTGATTCATTCCAAATCTGAGATTTCTATCACATTAATATTATAATTAGAAACATTAATAGAGACGGCAACTTTAAAAGCATACTTTGCTTCTTGGCAATTTAGCATATTTCTCTGAGTGCATAGGACTTCAAGAACTTCCAGTCCACTAATAAATTTATTAACTCAAACTTAAAAGAAGTGAAAAGTCTCTTTCTTTCTCTCTCCCCATGGCCAGTCTGCTAAAATAGATTATTCATGCTTACTTGATTCAGGTAGGCTTTTGCAAGCTTCCCTACTAGGCCTGGGAATGTGGTACATTGAGGCCTTTTCAGAGGCTTCTGACATAGACCAAGCTTTTATTGCATAGTGTTTTATTATAGCCAAATCCTAGTCTCCACCCAGTTTGTAGGCACTCTGCTTATTCTTTTGAATCAGGAAAGGTTATCACCTACCTTAATCCATGCAGCAGCATGGATTAAGGACACCAGTGTGCCCCAGGATTCTCAAAGAGGATCCTGGAAACTTCTGTTTTTTTCTTTTTTGCTGTCTTTACTGAATTCTATTGGGCCTTAGGGGGATTTGCATCTGAAATGGGCAACCTGGTGTTTTTCTCAATGAAGACATCAGATCAAAGTTCAGTTAGTCAAGGCCTTTCTAAAACATTAAGGGGGCTTGGACTTACACAATAAAAAGATGAGCTCTAGCAGAGATTGCAGTAAAAACATTCTGAACTATAATCCGGATAAAGAATAGATTATAGGCCAAAGAACAGACCTTGTTTAAATTGCTTTAGACTAATAACTTTACATTTTAAAACTTTGCACCCTATTTTTAAGAAACATTTTAATGTTATATATTTTTATTTGTCAACAGTTTCATGGTAAATGAATAAATTATGTTTTGGAAACAAGAATTCTGCACATATTGCATTGAAAAGATTAGATTGAAGCTAATTGATAGCATCTCTTTCATTAATGAAAGTAAGTAGTACCTTATGGAGGGATGAACAGTCATTTAATTTAAAAAATAAATGTTCAACCCACAGACTCTGAATCTGAGAAAATTGTTTCTATTAGATATAAAAATTTTTACTTATTACTGTGTAATTTCATGTTTGTAGACAGTTTAAGAATATGAATCCTTGAAGTCTTAAATGCAAATATCTAGTTTCAAGCAAATATGTCTTTCGTATCTAAATTAAAAAGTTGTCACTTGGTAAGATAAGTATCTACCATGTATAATTCTTCAATTTCTGTAGCAATTATCTAGTTTTGTTGAATATTCTGAAACTTATATTTTTTGAGGCATTCAGGCCAGTGGAAATTATGTAAGAGTAGATCAGAGATCTTTTATTAGAAACTATTGCCAAGTAAATTTGTTAATAGTTCAATTTTTGATAGTGGTATATATATATATATTTCCAATGTGTTGAATGAAAGAAGTTAGCTCGAAGTCCATTCAAAACAACATAATAATAATGTTATGTTAATAGAATTTTGCTATCCCATATAAATAAACTCAGTGTCATATAAATTAGAGTTTCTTATGAGAAAGATAATTTGTTGGAGAAACTGTTAGTAGAGAACACAGAAGAGGAATTCTTGATGAACTAATGATTATGTCAGATTCTGATTGACCTAATATAGGTCATATACATTCTTCCGCTTTATCTTGTGCCTTGTTCCTGTCTGGAGTATTGTAGTACATTTTATTTTATAAGCTTAATTTAAATTTGTAAAAAATGTTGAATATACATTTGTATTGTCTTGTGTGAAAATTAAGTTTTAAAATGATACTTAGTTTAATGTATTTAAACAGCTAGATTATTTTGGACCTCTCACCAGTGAATTAATTGGGTTTAAGTTTTCATTTAGTTCTTGGCAACTGCATATTTAATTTGTCACTAAAACCTAGAGTCTTAAATATTAAGAATTATGTATATTGATTTTTGAACTTAGGAAGGTATACACTGTAATGAAAATAAACCAAACAGGTTTTTAAATTCTTGTCAAATTTAGGGAACAATTAGAAGTGAAGATACATGAGAGATAAAAAGGTTGATTTGTAACTATAAATGGTTTAAAAAAATAAAGGTGGTTGTATGCTTCTTTGAAATTTAGTGTATATATATCACTTCTTCCTTATTTGCTTAAAATGCATAAATATGTCATTGTTTTGCAGAATGTAGGACAAATAAATTATAGTTTAACAATAATCATTTAACAACCACTATGGGGTTTATTTTAGCAGATCAGACCAGTATCATCTTCAAGATTTGGTCACTATTACGATACATCAAAAAGAATACCACAAGAACTAATTGAGGCGTCAAAATGGCATGGATTTTTTCTTCCAGAGAAAATATCTTCAACTCTCAAAGTAGAACCCTGGTAAGTTAATGACCCATTTGATAACAAAAACTGATTTTAAATATTAGTAGAATGCATTTTTAACACATTTTCAAAAGAATACATGTATAAGGTTAAATATCCTAATAATAAATAATAGTTTTCTATATAATTTGTAATTTCAGTTCTATATATTTTTCATAGTGTTTCATTATGTGTAGTTTTCTTTTTTCTCTGGTTCTGTAGCTGCTGGAACTACTATTACTCTGATTTGCAACTTGAAAAGTCAAGACACCAAATTTATAATAAGTACTGTTTTCAAGAAAATGTAGAACAGTTCTGAACCAGTATCTTTCAGGTTTAAATGCAAATAGACACCTAATAAATATGTGTTGATAATAATAGTAGTGAAAAGTGATACAGACTAGTGCCATTTGCTTAATTTTTTGGCGTATACTTTCTCAGAGAGTAAACAAGTATATATTTTACAATATTTTATTTATGAAGGCCTTCTATTTCTGGCTATGCTGTAAATAAAACAATCGGTATAATTTTAAGTGACTTAGAATTTAGAGTTTGGGTTCTAAGTACCAAAACAATCCAACATGTTTATACTGCCAGTAACATTATTAAGACAAAACTCTGAAAATTACTGGATTTGACATTGAATAATGTATGTTATAAAGTGTTAAGAATATTTAATTTCAATTTTTATTACATTATGGAATAGATAATGGAATTATGGAAATAGATTGTGGAAATTATGGAATAGATTGTCGCTTATATTTTCATAAGCACTTGTAAAACCATGTTCAAAATGAGATGAGCTATTAAATGCAGATTTAATAGGCAAGGTGTTATGAACTGAAATAACTTAAAATTCATAGTCTCTGTTCTAAAAATAATACCTGAGAATTTAATGGAGACTACTGTACTCATTCTTATTAAATGTTTCCAAAGAATGTTCACTTTATTATGTAGTTCTCCAATCTATGGATAGAGACTTAGCAAAAGTGGTGCTTTGATGTTGCTTTAGCATTTATAGCTATCATTAATGTATTACTACTATGTGTCAGGCACTTTACATTTGTTGTCTTCTATAATCCTTATATTAACCCTATACAGGGTATGTAGTATTCATATGTATGTAGTCCCATTTTCTAGAAGTTACTGAAATTCACAGAACTGAGCTCTCTGAATTTTAATTATTAGGTGATCTAACCAGGCTTAATCTGTCAGATTTATCTTTTTTTTTTTTTTTTTTTTTTTTTTTGCTTCACTGCTTCAGATGATTTTGATGTCTTTCACCTTTCCCTTCTTGTGTCATGGAGAAATGAGCACTCATAAAGGAATTTTTAAAATCTGGATTCTGATATTGAGTTCATCCTACTCTTAACCTTGGGCAAATCACCTAAAATCAGTGAAAAATCAGTGTCTTCATGTGAATAACCACATGAGCCTTACCATCTCACTAATTTTTTGTTAAGTTTGAATTATTACGTTGATTTTTCTATTTCCGAGTTTTGAGTCAAACACATATTTACATAAAAGCTTGCGAAATAGGTCAGGGTGATTTTTCTATAATTTCTCAAAGAGTAGTAAAGAGTGGAACCAAGGTTCAAAGTAAATTCTCCCTGATTCAGAAGCCTGTGTTAACAATAATGCTAGCCTGTCTTCATTGACAGAGTGCTTAGGAAAATAAATGTGAAATGTATATTATGTTTGATGTAATTAAATGAAAAATAATATGGTGTTACTTTTGTGATTTAAAAAAATATGTATTTTAAGGGCAATACTTTTTTTTACACCCGAAAGTACAGTGTTATTCTTCATTTACTCAGCAGCTGGGGTAGTGAGGGTATTAGCATTTGTCAAATATCTTTTCCAAGTCAGATACTCTTCCAGACGTTTGACTATGGGATAATTCATTAAATTCTGCCAACAACCCTCCAAGAGAATTTAACCCCATTTTATAGAGAATTTCAGGTGAAAGTTGCTAAGTAATTCTCCTACTGTTGCAGGCTGTCAGTGACTGAGCTAACACCCAAACCCAACTTTCTGAAACATCTGCTTTTTTTTTTTTTTTTTTTTTTTTTTTTGGTACCACGCTGCCTCCATTTACTGAGGCAGTAAATGTACAACCCACCAACCTAGGTGCCAGAAAAACTACTCCTTGATCAGCCATGAAGATATAATCCTCTAGTCTTTAAAATACATATTTTCTGAGTGTTTTGTAAGAACTAGCAGTTTTGTAAAGAATAAGAATATTTATAGATTTTAATTATCAAGTCAGTATTTCATTTCATAGAGTTAACTGGTAATTTATTTATTTCATATTAAACTTAAATGCTTAATTAAATGTAATTAAGCTTTAAATGTGTAATTAAATTAATTTTCAAAATGGGCACTTTACTATGTGAGATTTATTTTAATTTATGAAAAGCTTGTGCTCATTTCACTAAAATGAACTTTACCGGTTCATTTATAAAACAATAAAGCTAAGCCTTACAGTCATCTATACTTTTCCTATAATTAAGGCTAGAGGATATAGCTCTGTCCCACTATCATATGTGAGGATATAACATATAATTTTATAATTTCTAAAGGTGCTATTAAAACATGTAAAGATATTTTTACAATAAGAAAAACTGCAGATCATTTAAAATTTACAGTAACTAATTTAAAATTATTAGTAGGTTTGCCTATATTAAATATGTATACACACAGTTTAAATTTTCAAATTAAAGCCACAGTATAAAGATCTGAGATGTTTCACAATAATGAAGATATTATCAAGATAGTTTTGTTTGATGTTTCACTATCATAAATCAGATAATCTGAATCACAAAATGATTTAAAAAGCTGGTTTTGAGAATAATTCTGTAGTCTAAGATTTTTTACTTTTGACTTTTTTTTTTTTTTTTTTAATTAAGCTTTGCTAACAAGTATGTCCAAACATAGTTTGGCTTCCTTCCTAGAAAGACACTGCCATTTTTCAGTGTCAGCTTTCTTACTGATTAATAATTATATTAACATATTGCTTAACCTGTTGCTACCAACTGAATGTTTGTGTCCTCCCAGAATTCATGTGATGAAGCCCTAACCCCCAATGGGATGATATTTGGAGATGGGGCTTTTGGGAAGTAACTAGATTTAGATGAGGTTTTGAGGATGGGACCCTGGTGTCATAAGATTGTCATCTTTATAAAAGAGGAAGAGACACTGGAGCTCTCACTCTGTCCTGGAGCATGCAGGAATGAAAGGCCATGTGAGCACACAGCAAGAAGGCTGCTGTCTGCAACCCAAGGGAAGAGCCCTCACCAGACACCAACCCTGCTTGCATGTTGATCTTGTACGTCCAGTCTCCAGAACTATGAGAAAATAAATTCCTGTTTAAACCACCCAATCTATTGGGTGGTATTTTGTTATGGCATCCTGTCTTTGCCTATTTGGGGTGCTGTAACAAAATACCTGAGACTAGAGTAATTTATAAACACAGAAATTATATCTTGAACTTTCTATCCTCCAAATCTATGAGAAAATAAAAGTGCTGGCAAGGTGGTTGTCTGATGAGACTAACACTTTCTCTCCAAGATGGCACCTTTTTCCTGTGTTCTCCAAAGAAGAGAACTGATGTGTTCTCACATAGCAGAGGGTGAAAAGGCAAGCTAGCCAAATGTTGTATGAAGCCTTCTAGATAAAGGCCTTAATTCCATCCACGAGAGAGGAGCCGTCATGGCATAATCACCTCTTAAAGCCCTCATCTCTTAATACTATCACATTGACAACACCTGAATTTTGTAGGGGACCAACTGTAACAATTGCACAGTCTGAACTATGTTAGATCTTGAATATTGACTTTGTGTACAGTTGGTAGTCAATAGAATGAGTTTATTTTGATATGTTGCTTTGAATTTCAAGATTTTATTTTAACATATTTATTCTAATAATAGCCAGTAGTTTCTTCAATTGGCTGAGTCTTCTACTAATTAAATTGAATGAATTGAATTCTGTGAGAACCAGTTATCTGTCTAGGAGAATTTGTAAGTGAAAACAATGAAAAGAGGAAGTCATCCCATTTTTCTCATCCTGCCAAGTTTCTTTACCAGTTTAAATGGAATCTCAATATAAGTCTTCTATAATGTTTTCCTAGACAAATTGTAATTGTGCTCCTCATACATTTCTCTTACTTTTGTTCATATTTCCATCAGGACACTTAACACATGACACTGTAATTCTTTATCTTGTCTACATGCTTGCCTTTCCCCTCGAGCCCTGGAAATCCTTGAGGAAAATTGTTTTGCTTTCTTCAGCTTTTTTTCCCCCTAAATCTAGAGCACAGGTGTTCAGTCCATGGTTGATGAATTAATGGATCAATGCACAAAACATAGTACTAACTCAGATTAACTACAGCCTTATACTAAGCATGAAGATTTGCTGGGATAAAATAAAAAACTGAAACATATTCATGTAAGAGAATATTTTATTTCAAAAATTCAAGTCTTTTAGATTGAAAAGCAAAGAACCACAGTATATTCAAAAGTCTAAATATAAGATTAAAGATTCCAGGCATGAGTCATGCCTGGAATCCCAGCACTTTGGGAAGTCGAGGCAGGAGGATCACTTGAGCTCAGGAATTCAAGAACAGCCTGGGCAACACAGTGAAACACACTCTCTTAAAAAAAAAAAAAATGCCAAATGTGGTAGCACATGCCTGTAGTCCCAGTTACTCAGGAGACTGAGGTGGAAGAATGACCTGAGACCAGGAGGCCAAGACTTCAGTAAACTGTAATCATGCCACAACACTCCAGCTGGGCAAAAGAGCAAGACCATTGTCTCAAGAAAATAGAAAATTTACACTCACAAGAAATGAATTATAGAAGAGAGCATCTGAGATTAAAAATTTGGAAAGCATATAGTTATAGAAGTATACTATATACTATTTTATTAAAAGGATATGGTTAATAATGCATTAGTGCAAATCTGATAGAAAGGCATCATGTAAGTGTGAAGAGGGATTTTGCCTGTCTGCTTAGCTGCCAGTGATACAAGTATAAAGATCATATTTGAAAATTTAGAGAGAAGACTGTTATCCTGGGCTTCATTTTTTGTTTGTTTTGGTTTTTGCCTTACTTATTTTCAACTTTTATTTTAGATTCAAAGGATACATGTGCAGGTTTGATACACAAGTTCTAGATTATTACAGTAATCTAGAATTTTGACCCTCATAGTGAGCATAGTACCCAATAGGTGTTTTTCAACTCTTGCCTCCCTTTCCCCTCCTGTATTCCCCAGTGCTCATTGTTCCCACATTTATATCTATGCATACCAATGTTTAACTCCCACTTATAAGTGAAAACATGCAGTATTTGGTTATCTGTTTCTGCATTTCACTTAAGATAGTGGCCTCCTTTTGAACAATAGAGAGAAATTGCTTGCTTGCATGTACGCCTTATTTTTTCTTTCTTCGTGCCCTTTAAAGGGGCCATCAGGTACACCAAGTTAAGTGGATCATCTTGTTCCTCAGTTCCTGCATTGTATCGACCATCACTGGTATGCATGGGTTTTGTTTTATTATTTCCTACCTTATTCACCCATTCCTAATCCCAGTCATCTTCTCCATAGTTATGTTTATGTATATTCTTCCAGATTGCTGCTCTTCCTTCAATAATGTAATCTTTGATCCTTGACTTCTCTCTCTCTCTCTCTCTCTCTCTGTCTGTCTCTCTCTGTCTCTCTCTCTCTGCATCCAGTCTATTAGCAACCTGTCAACTGTATCTTTAAAATAGATCCAGATACCACTTTTGCAACCTTCACCTCTACATGTTAACATACATTACCCACATTTCTTGCCATAGTTGTTGGGATAGCCTCCTAATTGGTCTTGCCCTTTCGTGTTTGGTCCTTGCTCCCTTCTTGGCTCCTGTTTTTCTCCAAAATACCCCTAGTGACTCTTTGAGCATAGCACTGTCCAATAGAATTTTCTGCAGTGATGGAAGTTTTCAGTATCTGTACTGTATAATACAGCAGCCACTAGCCACATGCAGCAAATGAATACATGAAATGTGACTAATAAGACCAAGGCACTGAATTTTAATTTTATTTTTCTTTAGTTAATTTAAATTTAAGTAGCCATATATAATTAGTGGCTATCTTCTTAGGCAGTCCAGTTTTACAGGATAAGTCAGCTCTTATCACTACTCTGGATCAAACCCTCCAGTGATTCCCCATCTCATCCAGGATAATAAATCCACAGCCCTACATGGCCCTACCTAATCTGATTGTTAGCTATCTGTCTGATCTCACTGGATCTCATTGGGGTTGGGGAGAGGGTAAAGGGAGTATCAAGAATATGTTCCAGGATTCTGATATTAAAACTAGGATTGTCCAGTCTACTGAAGTAAGCATAATCATATAGCCAATAATATTTATTAAAAGCTTTTTCCTAATCTGAATACCTTCTATGAACTTGAGTACCTGCTATGAGCCTAGCATTATGCTAAGTTCTAGATTATTATAGTGAACAAAGCAGATGTTAACTTTGCCATTGTGTAGTTTACAGTCTAATGAGAAAGTGCATGATTTTTTTAAAAAAAATAAGCGAGCAAATATATGTGTAGTTAAATATGAAGGAAAAGAACATTTTCCATGGGAGAAGCTAAGTGGACAGAGAGGGCAGTGGGTATACCTTGAATTGTGTTCACTCAAAGTCTTTTTAAGTGTAAACATTTTAGCTGAGACCCATCTGAGAAGAAGGTAATCATGCAAAGGGCACTGGACCAAGAAGTATTATTGTCAGGAGCAACAGCAGATGTGCTAATAAAGGAAGGAACTTGGCATTTTCAAGGATTTAAAAGGCTATTGTAGCTGGAATAGTGTGAGTGATGGAAAGAGTTATGTGGAGGTGAGTTCAGGTGGGTGATAATATTCTCTCAGGAATTTTTTGTTGTTGTTGTTAAGGACAAAGAAAGAACAATAATTGAAAGGGATTTGGGATGAAATAAGCTTTTTTCTGCTCTGTTTTGTTTAAATGTCAATGCAAAAAATTCAATAAAGAGGAAATAGATGAAGTTGTAGAAAAGAAAGTTTCTGAAGATAAGAACTGATGATTTCTCTTTACTCAGTGAAATAATAGGCATAGTTATCCACTAGGGAATGGTTAGTTACCTCTTGGGAGATTGCGTTAAATGGAGAAACTTTTTTTTTTTTTTTTTTTTTGAGACGGAGTTTCGCTCTTGTTACCCAGGCTGGAGTGCAATGGCTCGATCTCGGCTCACCGCAACCTCTGCCTCCTGGGTTCAGGCAATTCTCCTGCCTCAGCCTCCTGAGTAGCTGGGATTACAGGCACACGCCACCATGCCCAGCTAATTTTTTGTATTTTTAGTAGAGACGGGGTTTCACCATGTTGACCAGGATGGTCTCGATCTCTCGACCTCGTGATCCACCCGCCTCGGTCTCCCAAAGTGCTGGGATTACAGGCTTGAGCCACTGCGCCCGGCCGAGAAACTTTTTAAAGTTATTTTAAAGTTATTTCATAGACTGGAAGAATACACTGACTACAGAATTCTCAAATGGTTGTGGTGGTGCCAGTCTATCCAATTGTATGACTTTCTTGCATCTGTGTTCAGATTCCTGGGTATAAGCAGGATTGAAATTTTGCCAAGTAGAGTCAATAGGACAAAGAGCAAAGAATTTTAAGTGATTAAAAATAGTGAGCAAAATGTTGGACCATGAACTTTGGGCTGAAGAAAAAGAGTTGACAATAACTGCTGTTGAGATATAGATAGATAGATAGATACACACACATACGTATACACACATATATACATATATATATATATATATATATATATATATGTATACATATATATAGAGAGAAGGGGCAGTACACTGGTAGTAGATTTACTAATCTTAATAGTGGAGGTAAATGAACAAAGCAAGCTACTAAGATAAGTAATATTGGTTGAGAGTAAGATGTGTGAATTAGGACTGTAAGCCAGGTTCAGAGTCTTCAATTAACAGTGAGGAAAATGTCCAGGAGCTTGATGAAGACAGCAGCTTATAAGGAGAATGGCTAGGGGTTAGCTATATATAAAAGTAGCGTGGATTTGTTTGTTAGTTTTGTTTTCCTAGGAAATGGAAGGAGGAGTGATTTGAAAGTGATGTTGGATAACAAAGAGAATACCAACCAAATTTCCCAAATATTGAAGAAAAGATTCTAAGCTGCAGCTTTATTTGGTTAGGCTCAAGGGTCTACCACCTTCCAAGGGAGATAAGGTTGTCCCTTGGAGGGTGGTGGGCACTGTGGCTTTTATTAAAGTCTAAGGCTAATGGTAGCTGTAAAAACTGTAGCAATGGCCATAGAGAGGTGGCTCTGCAGAGGCTTTTTCTGTATAAGAGATCGGGGTGGTTACTGGACTTTGCATCCATGATATAATGGAGTGGAAAAGCAGATTATAGAAATAGGATAAATAGTTCAAACCTATTTACATAAAATTTTATATAGCTTATCCCAAATTCTTTTCTAACACTAATTCAGGAGATGTTAATTTAGCTTCCGAAAACTTAGTGATATGCAGTCAAATAAGCTCGTTGAAGACTGCAAACTAAATCCCCTTCTTAGATTATCTAAATGATTCACAGTATACGTTAGTATTCGAAAGGCTGTGAGGGAAATGCCAAACATTTTTGAAATACATAGTAATAATAATTCTCTTTACGTTGGTTTCTTAGTAAAATACTCTTCTTTTTAGAATGAAAAACATTTTTATCTATATACTTCTTAACGTCCTGCAATCACTTTTTGTACTAAGAAAAGGAAGGACTGGTATAGGGAGATATCTTACAGGATATTCACCAAACTGTTCACAATATTTGCTTCTGGGTGGTAGATTCGGGATAAGTTTTTGTTTTATCATTTGTATGTTTTATATGTTTGAATTTTTATGATGAACAGTCTTTTTTTTTTTTTTTTTTTTTTTCGAGACCTAGGCTGGAGTGCAGTGGAGTGATCTCAGCTCACTGCAACCTCCACCTCCTGGGTTCAAGCAATTCTCTTGCCTCAGCCTCCTAAGTAACTGGAATTACAGGCACACACCACCATGCATGGCTAATTTTTTTAGTTTTTAGTAGAGATGAGGTTTCACCATGTTGGCCAGGCTGGTCTCAAACTCTTGACCTCAAGTGATCTGCCTGCCTCAGCCTTCCAAAGTGCTGAGATTACAGGCATGAGCCACCTTGCCAGCCTGAACAAGAGTCATTTTTATAATGATGGAAGGGATTTCAAATTATGGGCCTAAACATTTGGTAATAAAATAGTGAAATTCTGACCTTATATCTCACATCATACTATATTCCCACAGAGTTAAAGACTCAAATACAATAAATGAAATTATAAAAATAATCACAGAAAATATGAATGAATGTCTTCAACTCTTGGAGTTGAGAAAATAGTATTGAGTATATCTCTTGCTCGTCTCTAAATGTTATTCTCCACTCAATGGCACTGGGACTCTTTAGAGAAATGATTGATGGAAGAGAAAGAACAAGATATGCCTGGAATATCTTTTTATGTGTAGAAGTTCTTAAAGAATGATGATGGCATATCAAAAGGACACAGAAGCCAGCTCAAAGGAGCTCTCACTGGGCATGTTGGCCAATTTGAGCATCAATATATATATGATAGTAATGGATTTAATAAAATAGGAAGCTATAAGTACATACATAAATAAATGAATAAACTGAAAATTTTTGAGGTACAAGATACATAGCCAGAAAGTACCTTCCCAGAAAATACTTACTAATTACAAAGGGGAAAAGAATAATTTTACAGTGGAGGAGACTAGAAGAACTATCTTAATTAAGTTAACATCACCAGTAATGGGGGAGAACAAGAGCATGTATCATCAGATAATATGCAAGGAGAACACAGCAATATTTCTGTGATATTTATACCAAAAATTAATAATTTAAATCTAATCATGAAGAAGCATCATACAAATCCAGATTGGAAACATTCTGCCAAACATCTGGACTGTAATCTTCAAAAGTGTCAAGATCATGAAAGTTAGGATAAATCTAAGGAGCTTCCAGATTGAAGGAGACTGAAGAGAACACCTGACAACTGAATGCAACACGTGATTCTAAACCAAGTCATTTTGCTGTATAGGATGATATTGGAACAACTGGTAAAACTTGAATGGGGTGTGAGGATTATATGGTAGTATCAGTTTCCTACTTTTATCAATATGCCATGTCACAAGGTTGTATTAGTCTCCTCTAGAAGAATGTCTTTTTTTGTAGGAATCACATCCTAAATTATTAAGAAGTGATAAGTCATCAGGTCAGCAACTTACTCTCAAGTGGCACAAGACAAAATATTTTTTGTTCTATATTTGCAACTTTTCTGTAACTGTGAGATGGTTGCAAATTTTTAAAAATTACAAACATACATGCATATATTTCAGTAAATTATGATAATTGTTAAATGGGTAAGAAAATGTTGAATACCTTAGTTCAAAATGAGCAAAAGGTGTTAAGAAGATATTCTCAGAAGAAAATACAGAAATAGCCAGTAAATCTCACTACATCAAAAGAAATGTAAACCAGAACCAAAGAGATAGCACTTAGCATACAGTGGCTGAGCTGGCATAGTAAAGGGATAATGAATTTTAGCCATCATAATTATTATTTCTGTTTATTTATTTGTTGTAAGAAACATTTTATTAACAGATAAATCAATAAGGTTATTTCTACTTTGAAAAAAGTGTAACTATTTAGGCAAATAGTTTTCATCTGAACACAATCAGCTTTTTTTTTTCTCTATCCCACTTTTTCATTTAAGAAAAGATAATTTGGAGATCAGTTCCCCTTAGCTGTAGATCCCTAAATGGACAGTAGCTGTATTCCATGTTTCTCCCACACAACTTAACTCACTTCTAAAAATGAATTTAAAAATTTGATAACATATTGTCCTTATTGCTACTCACTTAGTAGGTGGTAATTTTGTACTAGTTCCATCCCTTCATACCTCTTTAATTGCATACCTTGTTCCATCTAGTCATCCCACCCATCCTGCAACTTGAGCATTACGATATTATATTGCTGTCATGAGGATTAATTGTAACAGTTATTGGGAACTGATTTTTCTGTCAAGTACTATTCTTAGCATATTACATTTGTTATCTCATTTAATTCTTCTAAAATCCTATGAAGTTTGAAAAGAAGGAAATAGAAACAACAGACTTAGTTTATATGAAGTTACATAGGGACTAAAACTCAAGGGACCCCCAACAGCCATATTATTCTTGAAAAAGAACAAAGTTGGAGGTTTTATACTTTCTAATTTTAGAACATATTACATAGCTACAGTAACTAAAACAGTGTGGTATAAAGTAAAAATTACATACGAGGACATATATACAAACCAAGAGAATAGATAGCCCAGAAATAACTTCTGGCATCTATGGTCAAGTAATCTTCAATAGGTTACCAAGATTTACCTCAGAGGGACTGTTAAATAGGAAAACTGGGTATCTACCTGCATGAAAAAAAAAAAAAAAAAAAAAAAAAAAAAAAGAAGCAGCAGCTAGATACTTGTCATACACTATATGCAAAAACTAAAATGGATTAAAGACCTAAAACATAAAGATTCAAAACTATAAAAATCCTGGAAGAAAACATAGGGGAAATACTTTATAACCTTGGATTTGGTCATTCTTTCCTGGATATGACACCAAAAGAGAAGAAATAAAAGCAAAGATAGACAAATAGGACTACATCAAACTTAAACTTTTGTGCTTCAAAGGATTCAATCAACAGTAAAAAGTCAACGTAAGGAATGGTAAAAAATATTTGCAAATTATATATCTGATAAGGGGCCAATATCCAGAATAAAGAACTCCTACAACTTGACAACATAAAAACAAATAACCTGACTTTATAAAATCGGCAAAGAACTTGAATAGACATTTCTCCAAAGATGATATACAGATGGCTAACAAGTGTATGAATAGATGCTCACTATCACTCATCATTAGATAAATGCAAGTCAAAAACTGCAAGATACCCCCTCACATCTATTAGAATAAAAACAGGAAAGGAAAACATAAAAAGGAACAAAAGATCAAGTGTTGTTTAGGATGTGGAGAAATTGGAACCTTTGTACACTATTAGGATTGTAAAATGGTGTAACTGCTATGGAAAACAGTGTGGCAGTTTCTCAGAACTCTATGATCCAACAATATCACTTCTAGGAATATGTCCAAAAAAATTGAAAACAGGGATTTGAAGAGATAATAGCACACCCATGTGCATAGCAGCATTATTTACAGTTGCCAAGAGGTTATAGTAGTCCAAATGTCTACCAACCTATGAATTAATAAAATGTAATGTATACATATAATGGAATATGATTTAGCCTTAAAAATGAAGGAAATACATATTTCACATATAAATACATATGTAAAATACATATTAAAACATGGATGAACCTTGAGGACATTGTACTAAATGAAATAAACCAGTTAAGAAAAGTTAAATATGATTCTAATCATATGAGATATCTAAAGTAGTTAAATTCGCAGAAACCAAAAACAGAATGATGGCTGCCAGGGGTTGAGGGAAAGAGGGAGATGGGGAATTGTTGTTTCATGGATATATAGTTTCAGTTTTGCAAGTTAAGAAAGTTCTGGAGATCTGTTTAACATAATGTTAAGTCGTACAACATGTCTGTTGTTGTATATAGTTACCATTACTGAACTGTATATTCAGAAGTGGTTAAGATAGTAAATTTTATATTATGTGGGGTTTTTTTAACCACAATTAAAAAGAAAAAAGGGAAAAAAGATTGGATTAAAAATTCAGCATATTCTGTTAATAGGAAATAAATCAAAACCATATGAAGAAATACTCAAAACAACAAATAAATTTATTTCAAGCCAAAAAAAAAAAAAAAAAAGCAACAACACAGTGAGATATCACTTCACATCCTCTAGGATAATTAGAAGGAAGGAATCAGATAATAACAAATGTTGACAAGGATGTGAAGAAATCAGAACCCTCATACACAGCTGGTGAGAACATAAAATAGTACAGTCTTTTGAGCTGGTATGCTCTGGCATTTCTCAAAAAGTTAAACATAAAGTTACCATTTGACCCAGAAATTCTACTTCTAAGTATATGCCCAAAAGAATTAAAACTGTGCATAATAAAAACTTGTTCATAAATGTTTATAACAACATTATTCTAATAGCTCACAGGTGGAAACACCCAGATGTTCCTCAACTGATGAGTGGATAAAATATGGCATATCCATACAATGGAATATTCATTCTGCCATAAAAAGGAATGAAATATTGATACAGGGTGTACAACTCAGATTAATCCTTAAAACATTATAGTAAGTGAGAGAAACCAATTGTCTTAGTCTGATTTGTGCTGCTATAACAGAATACCATAGACTAAGTAATTATAAACAATAGAAATGTATTTCTCACAGTTTCTGAAAGTTTAAAAGTCCAAGGGCAAGTTGCTAGCATGTTTGGTGTCTGTTAAGGACCTAGTCTCCACTTCCGGAATGGTACCTTGATCACTGTATTTCTCCAGAGGGGAGGAACCCTGTTCCTCACATGGCAAAAGAATGGAAGAACCAAGAGAATGAGAAAGGATTGAACTCTCCTTTTTTTACTGGCACCAATCCTACCCATGACGGTGGAGCCCTTATGGCCAAATCACCTTTAAAGGTCCCACCACGTAATACTGTAACAATGGCAACTAAATTTCAACATGAGTTTTAGAGGGTCAAGACATTCAAACCATAGCACCAGTCATAAAAGATAACATATTACATGATTTAATTTATATGACATAATAATATGAAATATAGAGAGATGGAAAGTAGATTAGTGGGTTCCTTACAGCTGGGAGAATTGGAGGGAGTTGATGAAACAGGTTTGATATTCCTTTGTGAAGGAATGAAAATATTCAAAAATTGTGGTAATAACTTACATAGCTGTCAATATACTAAAACCATTGAATTGTACACTTTCAGTGGGTGAATTGTATGGTATCTATATTCTGTCTCAGTAAAGTTGTTACTCAATAAAAGAAAACAGACCAATTGAATTTAGCCATTGGAGGTCATCAGTCACCGTAATAAAAACAGTTTTAATGAATGGGATAGGTATTGTAACAGCCCACTTGTAATGGATTTAAATAAAAATGTTGAGGATTAGAGATACCCAATATTTGAAAATTCAAGGGAGTTTGGTGCAGAGAAATAGAGTAGTAGCTGGCAGAGGAGATGGGACAAGTGGTGGTTTAATTTTTTTCAAGGGAGAGATAACAGTACGTTTATATGTTATAGGAAACAATTAGGAGAAAAAGAGAAGTTAATAATGGAGGAGAGAGAGAAGAGAATTACCCAGGTGATAGTCTATGGTAAGAGGCCTGTGTACAAGTGGAGGTACTGGCTTAGTATAGGATTTTAGATAGTTCACATATGGCAGCATGTGAGAAGTTAAAGCATATATTTCGGCACACATGCCAATGGGTGGTGTCTTAGCCTGTTCCGGCTGCTATATCAAAAATACCATAAATTTGGCAGCTTATAAATAACAGAAATGTATTTCTTATGGTTCTGAAGGCTGGGAAGTCCCAAGATAAGGGTGTCAGCATAGTCAGGTTCTGGTGAGCGCCATCTTTCTTCATAGAGAGGTGTCTTCTCTCCATAACCTCACATGGCAGAAGAGGAGTACAGGTTCCTAGAGACCTCTTTTAAGAGAGTGTTAATCTCATTTATGAGTGCTTCACCCTCATGACCTAATCATCTCCCAACATTTTCACTTCCTTTTTTTTTTTAAATGTTATTTTTTTTTAACTTTTAAGTTCAGGGGTATAAATGCGGGTTTGTTACATAGGTAAACTTGTGTCATGGGGGTTTGTTGTACAGATTATGTCATTATCCAGGTATTAAGCCTAATACGCATTCGTTATTTTTCCTGATCCTCTCCCTGCTCCTACCCTTCACCCTCTAAAAGGCCCCAGTGTATGTTCTTTTCCTCTATATCTCCATGTGTTCTCAAGTTCTCACCTTGAATACTGTTGCGTATTAGAGCACAACATATAAATGTGAGGACACGAGCATTCAAACCATAGCAGATAGGTAAATGTAGTGGTAGGTGTCCCTTCTGGCTGCTTCTGTTTTCTCAGTGAAAGGTTATAAACTTATAATGAAGATGAAGGAAGAGATATTGGAGATTTCAACAACAACAAAAAAGAAAGTATGACATTGTCATTTAGGAGAGTGAGGGTACATATAGTGTGAATAGCCTTAAGGGCCTATTGAGGCTTGTGGTCATGAAATTAAAGTCATACCAGTCTGTTTCTCTGGCCATTTTTAGCTACACTGAGGCAAGTGTGGAGTAGACAGAGAGTTGTGTTTAACCAGAATAGCAGTAAGTATGACAAAGCAAGAGAAGAGCAAGGAAGTAAAGATAAGGATTGACCATGGATCAAGATGGTTTATTAATTGACCATTATGTGGTAGACAATGATATAGAGATCTCAGCAGGGTCAGATGGTTGCATTTGGGTACTAGGTAAAAAGAAAGTAGATGTTATGTAGAGGGGTGTGCATGAAATTGAGATTATAGAGGTATGGCAGTTATTGATAATGACATGGTCTAAGAAACGACCACAGGGATGATTGACTTAAATAGAATGGAGATAAGATCATTGGAAGAGAGACCAAAAAACCAAAAGGCCAGAGTGTTAGAAAGATGAGTCATGACCCAGAATTGGATAGAAAACAGCAACAGTGAAGGATAATAGGAGACATAGTCTAAAAACTTATTTACATCAGTAATTGAAGGAAGTCAGAGTGATGTCAAGCTGAGTTATTTTTCATGAAGGATCATAACCTCTCTTAATAAGATCCTTGTCAGACCATGGATTGCTTAGCCCATACATGTAATTTGTGCATCCTTGTATTCTTAGTATTTTCTGAACTGTGCCCCAGAGGTCACTGCTGGTCATTGCTCTTCTTGGTGCCCTTAATATGTTCTTAGACTTTATATGTTCTTAGTTGAGCATCCGTGGTGAAGATAATCAAATTCAGTATTCTTAGATGAAAAGCATCAGAGGAGATAAATCAGTAAATGACAGCCTTCAGGGTAACAGTAATGAAATTTTTAACTTGAAAATTACTTGTGAATAGACTTCACTGTCTCTATACTCACATACAAATTATATGCTAATATAACTTTAGCTCAGCAAACTATTTTATACAATTAGTTGAGACACTTAATATTGGGCCTACTGCCTTACAAGGGTATCTCAGTATTTGTCATAGATGAATACCTAAAATATACATGTAAATAGAATTTTGGTAATACAAATCATACTTTCTCATTTATTTGCATAATCATATCAAAAATGCTTCATCTTCACTTTAAATTAATCCTAATTGGAAGTGATAACAGCTTCTCATCCTAAATGTTTATATCAAGTAGTTAAATCAATATTTAAATACACCAGAAGTTATTATTTTTAAAAGCCCAACAATGACTGATTTTAATGAGAAAAATCATTAAAAATCATAGATTAGTACAACCCTTGGCTTTACAGGTGAGGAAATTTCAAGGAACAGAACAGAAAGTTTAAACAATTTACCACACATGTACCTGTTGACACAGGTGAAACTAGAACCCAGATCTTAAACCTACATTCCACTGTACAATACCCATATCTAGTTTATGTATTTGTAAGTCTACACTTCTCAGTATTGAGTTTTCTTTACACATCGTGCACCAAGTACATTGTAAGTGAGGCCTTGGTGGAGGCCTCCAGCAGTGCAACTAAAAGAGAAATCTTTTCCTATAACTAGGCACCTGAATACTTCTTTTGGCTGTGTTGAATGAAGCCATTTTCAGACCTCCTCTGAGCCATTTTAGTGAACCCACAGGCTTTTCATTGAATCTGGATGTCACTCTGGGGCTTTTATCTTAGTATAGCCGAAAGAGCAGGTAATTTGGATTTTAGGAAATTTGAGTTTTAAGTGCTGTTTGTGTCTCTTAATTGTTGAACAGCCTTGGGCAAATTATTTAGCCTGAAAATGTCTAAAATCTTAACCATAAAATGGGAAGAATGACTATACTTACCTCACAAGGTTATTCTATTCATCAAATGTGGTGACTATGATGCAAAAGTGTTTTGATAATTTACTAAGTACCAGATACCTTATCAGTGGATATAATTAAAATCAGGTAGTCTTATTGAAAATCAACCTAAGAGCCTGTTATCTGTGTATAGATTATTCACTTATCAACAAGTTATTTTAATATCATCTGTAAATGATCTTATTTTTCTAACTTTTCAGAGATAAAATCATATCCCTGTTACCTGAGGTTTTTTGTTGGTGGTAGCAGTGTTGTTATATTGTTCTTTACTCACATTTAAATAATTTTTTTATTAAACCCCTCAGTTGAATGGACTTTTTTTCTTTTTCTTAATTATTAAAAGATTTTGAAGTGTTTCTTTGAAGACTTATGTACTCCTTTTTTGTTTCTGAAACTGTAGTTTTTAATCTGTTATTTATCATCTACCTGTGCTTGATTTCTTTTCTAGATATATTACATCTGATTCTTTTTTTTACAGCTAATTCTTTTATCTTTCTTAATGAGATTGAATAGCAAAACTACTTTTCACAGTAAAACCAAAGTAATTTGTTGATAAGAATTAAAGTTACCTGATTCAAATATGTTTTAGACCTCTTGAGGAAAATTAGTTATAGGGGGATAGAGTATTGATAAGCATGAGTTTCATTTTTTTCTATCATCTCTAAAAAATATTAAACTTGGTCATCAGAAAAGAGGTTTACATTGTGTCATTTGGCCCCTTTTATCCATGTTTATATATTAGTATGAAGAAATAAATTCTTAACAACATGGTAATATGAGCAGAAGTATGAGTAATGCATGTGGAATAATTTTACTTTTTTTATTAAAGAAATGTTAAGTGCTTGATATTTTAAAGGTAAAAAGTAAAGTTCTAGTAATTGTTTTTATGTTCTTTGTATAGCGAATAGTTTTAAAGACACATTGTAGAACCCCCAAATAGATCATTTTAATATAAAAGTTGTTGAAAATGTATGAAAATCAGGCAAAATAGTATACAAATTTATATAATGTGATGACAAAATGATTAGAAATGTTCTGCTTTTGAAGCATGTTTTAAATACCTTGATAACATAATCTTTGTTAAATGTTTGGAAACGTTAATAAAAAAGCCAGGATCATATTTTTAAATAGGTTTACTTCTTGCCAACTCCTGTTTTATCAGTGCCTATACTGCTAAACACAAAAGAGTGAATGTTCTCAAAAGTAAAGGATTTTAATAACAAACCAAACTTTTAGCTGTCAATAGAAGATAGTAATTTTTAGCCAAAATATATGTACATATATTACTGGCAAAGAAATGTATGGCAATAAATAGTACTTAGTATTTTAATATCAATATCATATAAATTGATTTCAATTTTAAATGATTTAATCCCATATATTTAAAAAGCTATAATTCACAACTGATATACCTAAATATATTGATTTATTTCACTTCATTTTCTTATCAAAGAGTTTATTTTTCTAGAAATCTAATTAGGGGAATTTACCTTATTACTTCCAAAGTTTTAAGCATTGTTGATGATAGAATAGTTGGGCATGATGGCAACATGCCTGTAATTCCAGCTACTCAGGAGGCTGAGGCAGGAGAATTGCTTGAACCCAGGAGACAGAGGTTGCAGTGAGCCGAGATTGCACCATTGCACTCCAGCCTGGGCAATAAGAGCAAAACTCCATCTCAAAAAAAGAAAAAAAAAGAAAAGAAATTAAGAAATACTGCCTTTGTATCTTCCTTTTTATTCTCATATCAAAGAATCCCCCTATTCTGTACAACAGTGGTAACAATCAACAGAATGAGGAAATAACCTACGGAATGGGGGGAAATATTTGCAAACCATACATGTAATAAAAGGGTTCATATACAATGTATTAAGGCATTCAAACAACACAATAGCATGAAAACAACCCAATTAAAAATGGGATAAGGATCAAAATAGACATTTCTCAAAAGAAACCATACAGATGACCAACAGGTATATGAAAAAGTGATCAGCATTATTCATCATCAGCAAAATGTACATTAAAAACACAATGAGATATCACCTCACATCTGTTAAAATGACTGTTATCAAAAAGACAGAAGATAAGTATTAGAGACGATATGAGAGAAAGGGACCCTCTTATACTGTTGGTGGGAACATAAATTAGTATGGCCATTGCAGAAAACAGTATAGAGATTCCTTAAAAATCAAAAACAACCACCATATCCAACAACCCGATTCTGAACATTCAGTCATTTTACACTTATAAATGGAAAATACATTATTGGACAATTTCATCATTGTACAAACATGACAGAGTATAATTATGCAAGTCGACATATTACAGTTTACCTACCTAGGTTCTATAGTATAGTCTCTTAGGCCGAGGCTACAAACTTATACAGCATCTTACTGGACTGAATACTCTAGGTGATTGTAATACAAGGATTTGTATTTCTAAACATAAAAAGGATTCAGTAAAAATACAGTCTAAAAGATAAAAGTTGGTACACCTGTATAAGGCACTTACAAGAATGGAGCTTACAGGACTGGAAGATACTTTGGGTGAGTCAATGAGGGAGAAGTGGGTGAATGTAAAGGCCTAACATACTACTGTATGCTACTGTAGACTTTATACACTGTACACTTAGGCTGCACTGAATTTATTAAAAATATTTTACTTTCTTCAATAAGAAATTAACTTTAGCTTCTGTAACACGTTTAATTTATAAACTTTTACATTTTTAAAAAGTTTTTGACTTATAATAACAGCTTAAAACACATTTTATACAATTGTACTAAAATATTATTTCTTTATATTCTTATTCTATATGCTATTTTTAATTTTTTTACTTTAAAAATTTTTTGTTAAAAACTAAGACACAAACACACACATTAGTCTAGGCCTATGTAGGGTCATGATCATCAATATCACTGTCTTCTGTCACCACATCTTGTCCCACTGGAAGGTCTTCAGGGACAGTAACGACACATACGGTTGTCACCTCTTGTGATAATAGTACCTTCTTCAGGAATACCTCCTGAAGGACCTGCGTGAATCTATCTTATAGTCAGCTTCTTTTTTTTTTTTTAATAAGTAAAAGGAGTATACTCTAACAATAAAAAGTATAGTATAGTAAATACATAAGCCACTAAAATAGTCATGTATTATTATTATGTGTCATACATAATTGTTCTGTGCTGTACTTTTTAGGACCATTTGTTTACCAGCATTGCCATACACATGTGAGTAACTGGATACAACATCATTAGATGATGGGAATTTTTCAACTCTATGATAATCTTATGGGATGATCGTTGTATACATGGGCCATCATTGACCAAAACATCCCTTTGCAATACCTGACTGTATATCTAAAAGAAATAAGATCAGTATGTCGAAGAGATATTTACACTCCTGTGTTTACGGTACCATTATTCACAATAATCAACATATGGAATCATCCTAAGTGTTCATAAGATTAATGGATAAAGAAAATGTGGTATACACACACACAATGGACTTTTCGCTTTCAAACAGAAATCTTACCGTTTGTGACAACGTGGATAAAACTGAAGGACATTATGGCAAATGAAATAAGCCTAACACAGAAAGACGAATGTTGTATGATCCCCTATTATTATTATATGAACTAATAATGGTTTGGGGTAGAATTATTGTTAGTGGATTAGAATGCATTGGCTATATTATTGATCCACTCTTCTATAACCCATAGTGACATTCATCAGATGGTTGGCTGGAATTTATTTTATAATCTGAAAGCTTGCAAATTTTGCCCCTTTTGCAAAGTGGATTGATCCAGATTAGAATTGAATCTACTGCATTCAGATAGCAGCACTATGTTCTGAAAAATTAAGCTAGCCTAGACAAATGTGTGTTAAGATATGAAATAGTCATGAAATTGCCCTTACAGAATATTATTTTTAAAAACGTTTCCTTACTCATGAAAAAAAAGTGTCTATTTAATCTACAGTATTTTCACTGAAAATGGAGAAATAACTGTATGAGAAATAGCCAAACGACCAAATGCTTCATTATCTGGAGCTGTATTTGTTTTGTACAGAACAGCATTCTTTTTGTTTGTTTTGTTTTTTCAAGATAGACACTTTTGGGTTTATTGTGGCTGTTCAATTACATGTTTATAGAGATGTACATATATTTTTCCTGAACCACCTACCATTGATTTTGCACCCTAAGCAATCTGTTGTATTTCTTAACATTTTATATTCTGTACTGCTGCATTCATGCTTCAAATTATATTTCATTCTTTCTTTAGGGTGTTTCTTCTGCCTATGTGATTGCTTACTTAGAATTACAGTAAAGCAAATACTTGTGTAATTTAAGGTCACCCACGGCTTTTACAGCATTAGGCACTTCAGTGTCTGTGGAATTGCTATGTTCCAGAACCTCATTATCATGACATTAGTGTTCAGTCATAGCATACAGATTGTCCATTATGCAGGATCTTAACTTCAGTTAATGTAAAGCAGATTTTCCTCATGCTTACTAAATTTTCTTTGAGATATTTCATAGCACTTATAAAATATTTTAAAACAATAACATTAATGCTAGTATTCATACGGAAGTAAATTTGGTTTTCTTCTTAAATTCATCCATTGTCTTCTTTTAACAAAGGAAGATTATATTCACTTTTCTTCATGTGTCTTAGAAAATCAAGTTTTAAAATTACTATTATTTTAGAAGTTTATTCTAAGAAAATCAACTTTGATGGAAGATGAGCTCAGGTGATCAGGACATTGATTCAGGTGTACTTGGCGTAGCAGTTCATTAACTATGTGTTAATTATGTATGATTACTCCTGAAAAGCTATAGCAGCTTCTTTTTTTAGGTTGCTTCATTAAATCATTAATTTTCTTGGAGGTAACTAAGCCTGACATAATTAAGTCATCTTAGTCTGCACAGATATTTATCTTCCCATGATGTCGAGAACACTGAGCAAGTTATTATAGAGCATTATAACTTATTCCATGTATGTATTGACTTCATATTTTAGGATTATATAATACTATTTTGACACATTCTTAAGTAATCTAATAAATGTATACCTTTTAATTATGTAGTTAATGTTCTAGCATAGATTTTGTACTTCTGTGTAATAACCCATTTGTGTATTTGAACCACTTCTTACTAACAGTTCTTTGACCTATGGCTACATAAAGCTGCTTCAGTTTATCCAGAACATCATTTATGAGGAAGGATTTGATGGATCCAATCCCCAGGTATTAAATAACTTCAAAATCTTTTATAATCATTCCTGTTATGTTGTTTTCAAATTCTCTTGGGTGCGGGGGTTGGGGAGCAACCTAGAAGGTTTTAGAATAATAAACAGTGAACAAGCTGTTTTCAAGCACAGAACATGTAAATAAGCAGAGCACAAGCAGCCTTAGTTTGACTTTTATTATGTATTTAGAGTTTCAGCTAAGTTCTCAGCGGAGACACATAAGACATGCATATGCATTATCAACATCATTTTAAAATATGCATTTGTAGCATTTGGGCTTAAGTAGCTGCATTTTGAGAATTACTTTTAAATCTGCAAGGCTCGCACTTTTCTATTTAAACTGTTCATGTTTCTGTCATTCAGGCCTTAATTTCAAATTACCTTATGAATAAGAATTATCTTAAGATTTTATTGTATTATGCTTTGTTTTATTGAATAAAAAATACATTTTATTTGCTGTATTAAATATTTTATAACAGCAATTTTTCTGTAGCTCTAATTTTAAAAACTTCCTCCAAATTTCCACTAATAAAGACATTCTGGTTAGTTTAACTTAAATAAAATGATTGTATTTCTACATATCATGCCTTTCAAAATTCTTCCACAGTGATTTTAATTGCTTTTGCTACTAAATGATTTGCATTACATTTGTATTATTTTAGCAGAAGTATTTCTGAAGCACCATTATTTTTATTGAAGAAGACAAAGAAGCTAAAAGTCTTATTTTTGGTATTATCAGCTACATTTATGCTTAATTCATGGATTTTTAAATATTCTTGTAAAATTTGTTATTATATTTTAAGTTTTTCCATGGCAAAATAAATTATTTTAAAATTTGTTTTGATTGCCAGTTTAATACCAGGTTAAAAATACCTGTGTGTGTGTGGTAAAGTACAGACATTTATTTATAGGTGGCTTTTCATGTATGTCATAATTTTTGTAATGGCTTTTGGTATTTAATATAATTTTATTTTGCTCAGTGTTGCTCCATTTTTGGCTCTACCTAAGATTTATGGGCACTGTGGCTTTCCTTTGGTGCCAGTGCTTGTCTGGAGAGGTAAATTGGTCCCTGACAGACACCTCTCCCCACTGCTGTGGTAACTATGGAAACAGGCATGTCATAACAGTTCCTATGATGCAGTGTGCAGAGCTGCTGCTCCTGCAGGATGATGACACATTTTCTAAGAGCAAGAAATTTTATAGCATCCCAAAAGCAAAGGCAATAGCAAAAGGAATACACACATACACACACACACACACACACACACACACACACACACACACACCCCTTAAGAATCCTTAATAAGTAAGCTAGTATAGGAATAGAATGAAACATTTGTTTTCTTAGTTGTTTATTCGACTATGAAAACACCCCTATTTTCAAGAAACAATTTTTTTTTTCACAAAAATTTATAGATAACAAACTGGAGCTGATTTGGCTTTCTGAACCAGAGATTCTATATTTACTGACCTTTATAAAGATTTAACAGGTTTCAGGTAGACATTTCCATAGTGAATACCAAAACTGTTTTTAAATTAAAATATACCAATAAGTTATTATAAAAATATAATTTTATTGAAACTAAAATGTAATAAATTCTATATCTTTATAGATTGTACTGTGTGATAAATTACTTAGTCTGTGTCTGTGTCAGAAATTTTAGATGAGTTAGAGAAGCCACAGAAATGCATCTACAAGGTACTACTTCAAAAGATATTACTCCTAAGTCAAAAATAATGTTCTGACATTCAAATAAATCTTACATTTTAAAAGAAAATTTTTATCTTTTTTTAACACTGTGTTTTCAAATAAACTGAACTAATAGTAGACAACATATAGAATAGACTCTAAGGAACAGAATATCGTTTACTACCTTATAATTAGCTTTGGTAGTAAGTAAAGTCATATAGCTCATCTGTAGAGATAATTAGAGTACAAACATTTACAAATTGTGGTCATAATTTCATTTGTTGTTTTTAAATATCTTAGAAATACATGATAAAAATGAAATTTGGACATGGATTTTACTTAGAATACCAGATTAAATATTTTGGATGTTCTCATAGGATTAAAATCATTTATTGTACAGCTTTTATATTTTTAATCCTATGCCACACAGTATGCCCCATTATTATATGGCATAGCAAAGGAATTATATGTTCTAAAGGACACAAGAGATTACTAATTCAACCTTTGTTTTTGCAATTACCATTTTTAAAAAATATTAATGAAGTATAATGCTCAGTTATATTCTGTTGTGTGGGTACCCACCTTACTTAAATATCTTATCCCTCATTCATTTTTTAGCTTAATATTTTCATTCCCTTGATATGCATTTATCAGTGTATCTGTCAGAATCATTAAACCTCTATAGTACTCCTGATTTCATGCCTAACAGCATTTTTGTTATAAACTTCTATCAGGTACTTTTCAATACAATAATAGATTATGGGACAGTGGATTAAAATACCATTGATCTTTAGTTTCTGAAATGTTGACGGGGAAACATGCTGCTCTTCTGTTACCGTCGTGTTTCATTCTAATATCTAGATTTTTTTTTTTTTTGTACGTTTCTCTCTCCCTTTTTCTAGAGTGCTCTTTCTGTTGAGAATCTAACTTGTTTGTTATCATGAGATAACACATTTAGAGATAGCAAAATGAACTTTAAATTCTTGCCATTTTACTTAAATTCTAAGGTTTTAAATAATAAAGAAAAATAAATAACTCACCATATTTCACAGATCTACTAATTCACCAGAAATGTATTTATACTTCTAAGCCCTGGTACATCTCATTACTTCATTTCATTCAAGTAAGGCAGAAATAAAAAGAAAACAATTTTTGTGGACCATTGAGGATGGTAACATAGGAGGTCTTAGGTGGTTGTCTATCATAACCTTAACACAATCATTTTAAAAATTGAACCAGCTGCCTTCATAGTACAATCATGTTTTAGGTCCTTAAGAGTCAGGAGGTTTCTTTCTAATATGCTTATTCTAAATTCCTTTTTTCTGTAATTTTATTCTTGTAGTCTTATCGAGGCCATTATATGCCTTCAGCTATATTGAATCATAGAACAACAATGTTACCTTCTCTCCTTTTATTTATTTATTATTATTATTTTTAATTTTATTTCTGGAAATGGAGTCTCACTGTGTCACCCAGGCTGGAGTGCAGTGACACAACCTCCGCCTCCCAGGTTCAAGGAATTCTCCTGCCTTAGCTTTCCAAGTAGCTGAGACTACAGGTGCACACCACCACACCTGGCTAATTTTTGTATTTTTAGTAGAGGCAGGACTTCACTGTGTTGGCCAGGCTGGTCTCTATCTGTTGATCTTAGGTGATCTGCCTGTTTCAGCCTCCCGAAGTGCTGGGATTGCAAGTGTGAGCCCAGCCTCTCTTTTTAATTTTAAAATGAAAAAACTGTCTGAACACAGTGGCTCACACCTGTAATCCAAATACTTTGGGAGGCTGAGGCAGGAGGATTGCTTTAGTCCAGGAGTTTAAAGCCAGCCTAGGCAACTTAGCAAGACCCTGGCTCTACATGTTAAAAAAAAAAAAAAAAGAAAAAGAAAAAAAAAAAAGAAAGAAAGAAAGAAAAATTACCTAGGTGTGGTGGCACATGCCTGTAGTCCCAGCTACTCTGGAGGAGGTGGGAAGATCACTTGAGCCCAGGAGTTTAAGACTACCATGAGCTATGGTAATGTGACTGCACTGCATCCGGGTAAAAGAGCAAGAGCCTTTCTCAAAAAAAAGAAGAAGAAGAAGAAGAAAGAAAAGAAAAGAAAAGAAAGAGAGAAAAAACTAAGGCTTAAGTAATGTGTGTGTCTTGTCAGAATTATACATCTGCTTTTGTTACATAGTCCTGACTATAATTCTCTCTTTTTCATTTACTAGTTTCTATTCCTTTAGGCTTTCATCTTCTAACATTTCCATGTTGTACGCATTTTTCTTCCTTTCCGTGCTTAATAAATTCTGCTTGAAAAGGAATACACAAATTCAATTTTCATTTGTAATATCAGGGAAATAAATATATTGTGTTGGACAGTAACTTGTTGGTTAATAAATTTTATTAGTGGTATTTTATAGCAATAGCAAGTGATACATTTTAGGATCTTGTTTCATCAGAAATCACATATAAAGTAACAGTGTTCCAAATTATGACTTTAAGACCCATCTTGCTTTTTTCATCAATTCTAATAATGATTTTTCAATCATTTGCACATGCCAGGTTTTGTTAACACCTCCTTCTTTTGCCCAGAAATTTTACTGAATTTCTAAGGAAAGCATCTACAAAACATTTGCTAATTTACAGTAACTCAAACAGTAGAATTTATTATAAACACATCTGTTGTTAAACATTTATTTACAGTGATTTATTCACAGTTTTATTAATGATTTTTAAATGTTCTTTTCCCAAGAAATATAGTCACTTATTGTGACCTTAATTTCAGTAGGTTCAAGTTCTAACTGTTCACCTGTTAAATTTTACGAAAGATGTTGAACTTAAATTATTATTTTAACAACAGCTTCAAGAAGAAAAACCAGAGGCAAATGTAAAATATAAAACCGGAAAGTCATATTTAAGCTTTTTTCAAAGAAAAGATCAGGCAGTAGGTAAGATAAAATCAAATGGAGAAATACTGAACAATTTATAGTTTACAGAAAGACAGAATTTTCTAATACCGAGAATTGGTTCGCAAGCATTCTAGTTTAGAGTTTATCATTATTATCTGTGATTTGTTATATATTTTAAGTTGCTAAGATAACAGTTCTTAGAGTTGTTAAAGTTTAGATACGATTTAAAGCTTAAGGCTTTTGATACTCTTTAGATTTTTATGACATCTATTGACATTATCTCCCTGATGTTATAAAGATATGAACTGACAGATTAAAAGAGGTATTCTATTTATTAGCAAAACTTTATGTTTGCTTTTATTCCTCTTTCTTTTAGAAAAAACAGAAAAATATTTTAAGAATAGGAATTCAGAATCTTGGCTCACCTTTATGGGGAGATGATATTTGCTGTACAGAAAATGGAGACAGCAGTCACAGCCTTACCAAGTTCCTCTATGTTCTCCGTGGACTTCTGAGAACCTCTCTTTCGGCCTGCATCATCACAATGCCAACACATCTGATCCAAGTAAGAACTTTCCAGAACTACTTTTTCATAACTCATATAGTATAACATTGTGCTTTGAATTTGTATTTCCATGATAACTAATGATGTTGACCATCTTTTCATGTGCTTTCTGGCAATTTGCTTGTCTTTTGTCTGTCTTCTCCATAGTCTCTATCAATTTGTAAAATTCTTTGATATTTTAACTACAACTTGGTAATAATTTTCCTCCAGCCTATGACTTGCTTTTTCCATTAACAGTGTCTTTTGAAGAGCTAAAGTTTTTAATATTGATGAAGTTTAACTTATAAATTTTTTTTAATGGTTTAGTGGTTTACCTCCCTCACACCTCCAATCTTGACAGTCTTTGCCCTCTTTAAGGTCTTTTTCTTGTGTTTTCCTCTAAACATTTTATAGTTTTTTTTTTCTTTTGCTAATGAATCAATGTATTTTCATTTGAATTTTTTCCATAGTTTTAGTTCTTGTTCTGAATCACCTTCTGGTTTCTTTAATTACTATTATGTAAAATATATGTTAATATTAGTATTGTTTACTTAAGTATATATTGTCTGCCTCAAACATGTGATTATATATATAATTTTATGTATCTACTACATTGTAGTCTCCATAGAGGGAGAGCCAAATACTTATACTTCATAGGCTTTATGGTAATAAAATAATATTAAATGTGGTTTTAAAATTCTTTTTTCTTCCCATCTTCGTGGATTAAAATTCTTAACATAGTACCTAGGCTTTTTCTAGATATTCAATACATGTTAATTAAATTAATATTGACTAAATTAATACATGACTTTATTATAAAGTCATGTAATGTTAGTATCTCTGTACTAACACACGCAGACCCTACTTGCAAATAGCAAATTTATTAAAATGCCATTTAGTTACATAGCACATATGACTGAAAAGTGTGACAGATGAAAAGTGAATTTGGCTAGATGCAGTGCCTCACACCTGTAGTCCCAGCACTTTGGAAGCCTGAGGCAGAAGGATCACTTGAGGCCAGAATTTCAGCCTGGGTAACATAGCAAGACCCTATCGCTACACAAAATAAAATTAAATTTTAAAAGAAGTGAATTTGATCTCCTTGGTCAGTAGAATTTATTTATTTATATAGTCAGGAGAGGATAACTCAGTTTCCTTGAATGATTTTTTATACATTATGTCTGAACCTTAATTATTATTATTATTATTAGCTTACAATCATAGAAATATCGTAAGGAAACTCCTTTGTCTCATTATGCTAGACATTGTACACATACTTGTATTGCTTTCATTGTTAATACGTTCTTGTAAAGTTAGTACTTGAATAATAGTTTGGTTAGACATGGTGAGCTTTTTTATTTTTATGATAAATAAACATGAAACAGACATCAGATACTGGTGAAAATACTACTACTACTACTGTGCTATTACTACAACTATTTATTAGGCATGTACTACATGCAAGCACTTTACAAGCATTATGTTGTTGAATCATCACTGCTACCCTGTGAAACAGGTAGTTTTTACCTGTGTTTCCATAGGATCACCCCATTAAGTAGCAGGCCAGTGTCCTTCCCTGACTTCAAACCTTGATAGCTGTGATGCCAATTGCAAAGACAGCTAAACTGAAGTTAAATGATTCTCCGATATCTCATATCTGTTACACATTTTAATCTGGTATTCAAGCTCAGATCTGTTTAACTCTAAATTTAAACTATTTCCCCTCTGTCACACTATATCCTGTGTGTCCTGAATTATTAACTACCTTTGATGACACTAAGTTTCTATTAGGGAAAAAAAAAATTCTTGGTCAACATTGTAATTATTCCACATTTTTAAAAAGAAAATTATTCTAAAATATTTGGTAAATTAATATATACAAAAGATTAAACAAAAAGTTCTATTCTAGACAAGAGAGAAAAAAGATGAAAATGTGCTTCCTTTTGCATAATTGCAAAGCAAAGAAAAACAGTTATGAAAAAAACATATGCATATATGTAACTTTAAACTTTATTCTAAAGAGGCCTCTACCAGAAAAAGAAAACACTTCTTTAAAGCGGTATTATTGGTAAGCATCTTTATTGCTTAAGGAAGAGACTCCTTTTGTAGATTTCTGTGACAGTGAATTCTGCAGCCTCTGTTTAAGGAAACAGCAGATACTATCAGATGACCTCAAGTCAACCTATCTAGACCACTGATTAAATAATGAATGAATAATGTAGTGATCTGGATGTCTGAACCTGAAACAATATTTTAACTTTGGTACTTTGCAGATATATTTAAGCCTCTGTATAACCGGAAGAGAGAGAGAGAGAGAAAATTTATGCTTCTTAACATAGCAGTAAAGAGATTCCTTTGAAATAGACATAGCAAAACAGAGGGCCAGATTTTGGTAATGAGTATAAAGTCATATAGTATGACCAAGAATGAAGACATCTTCCTCAAAACAGAGACTGTCTTTTTTTAAAAACTACAAACTTCTAACATTTTTCAATCTCTCATCCCTAGACAGTTCTGCAAAGCTATCATATAGTAGTCTCCTGGCCCTAATATCAATTGAGTTATAAAAAACAAATAAATTGGCCGGGCGCGGTGGCTCAAGCCTGTAATCCCAGCACTTTGGGAGGCCGAGGCGGGTGGATCACGAGGTCAAGAGATCGAGACCATCCTGGTCAACATGGTGAAACCCCATCTCTACTAAAGGTGCAAAAAATTAGCTGGGCATGGTGGCGCGTGCCTGTAATCCCAGCTACTCAGGAGGCTGAGGCAGGAGAAAAGGCGGAGGTTGCGGTGAGCCGAGATAGCGCCATTGCACTCCAGCCTGAGTAACAAGAGCGAAACTCCGTCTCAAAAAAAATAAATAAATAAATAAAATAAATTTCCCCTTACCCTTTGAACATGATATCTGATCATAATATTTGGTTTGATCTGAAAATGTTGAGTAGAAAATACGGAGGCCAAGGCAGGCAGATCACCTGAGGTCGGGAGTTCAAGACCACCCTGACCGGAGAAACCCCGTCTCTACTAAAAATACAAAATTAGCTGGGCGTGGTGGTGCATGCCTGTAATCCCAGCTACTTGGGAGGCTGAGGCAGGAGAACTGCTTAAACCTGGAAGATGGAGGTTGCAGTGAACCAAGATCACTCCATTGTACTCCAGCCTGGGCAACAAGGGCAAAACTCCGTCTCAAAAAAAAAAAAAAAAAAAAGCCCAAAAACTTAAATTTGTTCAAATCCATTATTATATAAATAGGAGAGAAAATAACTTTTAAAGTCTATCAGGAAAAATCAGTTTTTTGACTAAGGAAAGAGAATAAGAATTGCAAGCAGTGTGCTTAGAAAGATAATCAAAGACATACAAATACATATAACCAGTGGACTGTGAGTTTAATAAAAGATTACATGGTGATTACTATGGGCCAGTCACAGTCCTAAATGCTTTTCAAATATTAACTCATTTATTCTCATAATAACTTATATAGTTGATACTGTCATTATCTTTTCCCAGGATCACAGAGCTAATGAGTGGCAGAATTTAGGCCTAAGTAGTCTACCTCTTATTACCATATTCTTAACCGCTGTGCTATGCTAAATGTTCAATAGAGATACTAGAGCCAAAATTTAGAAACAGACTATATACAAAGTAGCATTAAGTGGTAGAAAGAGCCTGGGTTCTTAGAGGCAGATAGATCCAACTACAGATAGTTGCATAGTCTTAGTCAAGGCTTAATTTTTTCAGCCTCAGCTTCATCTGTGAAAATGGAGCAAAAAGTAGCCAATTAAGAGGATTAGTAATATCTACTTACACAGTGCTGGCACATAGTAGGCATTCAGTATATGTTAGCAATTATCATTTCACTATCATTACTGAAACAGATTTCCAAAACTGAGAATTTGAACAGAGATCAGGCTACGAAATATAAGGTATAAACATCTATCAAAGCAATAGAAATCTCCAGCTGCCTCATTTTATGAAAGATACTGACAAGATCTTCTCACAGGTTAGGACTGAGACAGACCAGGAGGCATAGATAAAGCCAGTTGGCCATCCAAATATTGGTAGCCTCACCGTGTTGTAACAGGATTCTTTCAACATTATACATCAGCTTCCTGTCCACTATGACCAGTGTCAACTCTGGAGATTATAAATTAAGGTTTAAATGGTGATCGAATGACTATAGGTAATTTAGCTTATCCACTTATTTAACAGATAAGGCAGGCCCTGTTCTAGGCACCCATAGGGGTACAGTAGCAAACAAGACAAACAAGGTTCCTATTCTCATGGAACTTTTTCAACAATGTAAAAGATAAGATGGAACAGAAAAGTAGTGTGAGTATATGGATACTTCAGCTTGGGAGTGGTAGTAGAGTGGTTTCAAGCAGAAGTAGAAATGGAAATCCTTGGAAATTTTGTCAGACATAGTTGGGTATCTATAAATAATAAAATTATGGTACCTTTATTTGAGTGCATTATATATATTAACATTAGATTAAAGGTAGTTTGTATAAAATATCTTTATTTCTTGAATTGTTAAACCAGCTAATCGGTATTCTTACTTTAGTTATTAGCATTCTGTCAGACTTGTATAGTAATGATTAGTTACCCTTTATTGTACTTTTGGCATGCTTCCCATGTTTAATTTCATTGTAGGGAAGGAACACATAGTTAAGGAAATTGCAAAGAGAGGGAAAACTTAAAATAGGGAAAATAATGACACAGATTCAAAACTGATTTTAACTTACTGTTATAATAAGAATTTTGCAAGTAGAAGGAACAAGAATTATTTTTTAATTTGCATTTGAAATGTTTTGTGTTCAGTCTCACAACTTTGAATTTGAAATTTTTTATTTCCTGCAGATTAAAGATTATTTTCTTTAACACCACAGGTGAAAAAAATGGAAAGCATACTTTGGAACAAGTATATAAAAATAAATTCTAAACATCTGTTAAGAAAACACTAAAATTGTTCAACAAATATATTATGAATGTCTTAAGTGCGTATGTATATAATCTTAAAACAGTTATCCCTATGAAGTAATATTATTACTTACATTGTCTCTTGCTAGAATATAGTTTTAGTATGTGCCCAAAGACATTGAACTGAAAATGTGTGTGAAATGGCTAAGTTAAATACAGACTTTGTTACATGCTGAACTATGGAGTAAAGTGTCATTAGAAGGAGCAGAACTACGGACGGCTCCCCTATATTCCGGCATTGCTCAGTTCCCAGATCCCTGCTGTGTAGTTGTTCCACTCGCCAAGAAGCCTGTTAAAGAGCCCCCAAGAGCATGTGTACAGCCCTCCATGTTAATAGTTAATTGGTGAGGATGGCAAGATGAGAGGACAGCCGAACATGTGGTCTCTCAGACTCAAGCAGTAGACAGACCTTTAGTTATAATAACAGCAGCTGCTCACATTCTCACAACTCAACTGTTCAAAACTCTGTTGTCGAGTGAAAGAGGTTGTCATGGATTGAAAAAAAGAAAAGAGAGAGAAAAGGTTGCATCTAAGAAGAGTAACTAAAACCCTGTCTTTAAATTCTTCCTACATATTATTTTAATTATAAGAATATTATTGAAACTTTTAAAAACTTTGGTGTAAGTACCCATGTTAAGGGTTATTATATTTCTACCACACTCAACATTCTGCTGCCTGTCCCCCTTTACTGTTAGAAACAGAAATGGTTTTGTACCCTTTGAAACTTTTTAATGAGTTGTGTGTGTGTGTGTGTGTGTGTGTGTGTGCGCGCGTGTGTGTATTGCAAAGTAGTAACTTTAAAGCAGTTACAATGGGATACCGTTTGATTTCAATATCTAGCAAGATATGAAACAATAATTTGTTGGTCTATAAATGGGAATTGGCTTACCACTAGCACAATTTGTCATTCACCTCCAAATTATGCAAACATTTTGTGGCTTTTAAATTAATTTTATTTTCAATTCCTGGTAATAGTTGTGTGCTTGAAGAAAATGGTGACCAATAGCATTTATTCTTTTTGGAAATAGAAACTTATTTTTGTGCCTTATGATGATTTTATTAGTGAGGTGAAAAGAAAGTGAATATCCCATAGTTTATGCATTTTTAATAATCTGTGGCAAGTTCTTTATTGTGTGTTTTAAAGCACTTTTACCTAAGACTATTGGGAAGTAAATATTGAAACACTTTAATTAATAAAATGAAAAACTGAGAAAGTTACTCCTTATGCCATTCTCACAGCATTTTTTTTTTCAAAAAGAAAATTTACTAATTATTGCTAATCTTTATTCAAGCTGTCATAGTCTACACTTTTAAGGAATTTTTAAATACAAACAACAACTTGATAAATTTCTCCCCAAGTACAACAATGCAAGAATGAAAATTCCTTTGACATTCTGGATCATAGAATATGACATTATGTTTTTTCATTGTATAATAATTATAATTATTGCCAGAGTTTAATTTACTTGTCTAGAGAACAGTAGTTGGTGAACTATTTAACTTTCCTTTATTCAACCAAATTTCTGATTTGAAATTAGCCTATAGGATATTTTCATTTGTTGTCATTGGCACTTGGTCAATTAATAGCCTTATTCAATTTTTCTTACATACCCACTGTTTTATAATAATTTGATCTGTAGAATTTTTTCTCAGCTATCTCACTGAAGAAAACTATTGCCAGCATATTAGGTTATACCAAGGAAAACTCATTTTCTGATGAAAAGCAGGGAGAAAGGACCTTGTTAAAATATGTCTCCTGAAAAATGAATGAGATTTTATTTAGTGTATTAATTGATGTGTTTTCAAATTAATCTTCTATAACATTAATGTGTTAGAGCTTTGAACCCACTCAAGTGAATGATACAGTATGTTTCTATGTAGTGAAATTCAGAACAAACCTTTTCACATCCATAAACTTTTTGTTCATGCTGAGTATTTTAGCAGCTAAACTCTAAGTCAACCAATGGACCGCTTTAGAACTAACCACTAATATGGGATTATGAAATGTGAACTCCAGTGGCCTTGTGAATTTCTCTCAGTGTGAAATCTTTTATTCTTAAAACAAGAACTAAGAATAATTGCATGGTAAAGAAAAATAGACTTTTGTGAGTTTACAGCCATAAAATTTTGGAAAATACTTTTTGTCTTATTGTTGGTATGAGCATAACACTACCTTCAGTCATACAACTTTATTTTAAATTATCTTTTTAAATGCACTTTACTAAGAAGACTATTTAAGGATGAAAATTACAAATTAATCTCTTGATCATAGCTACAATTACTAAAGGATAAAGCCAGATAGTCAGTGTCATTTTTTTTATGAATTATTTTCTTAATCAGGATATTCTCAACTGGGAATCTGCCTTTAATGTTTTCAGATCTTCTTAAATACTCTGAAATTGATTATAAGAAATTTACATATTTAAAAGTTTAAAAAGAAGCAGTTCTTAAAATGAACTAAATTATATTATACCCATTTCAGTTGTACATCATATTTGTCAAATTCCAGTAACTTTGTGTCAGTATAGTAAGTTGTAAACAGAATCTGTTTTCTTTGAAATAAAAAACAGTCAAACTGTATTTCAGTCCTTCTACCACAGACTTTGGACTTATAAATTCTTGTAGCTCCAGCTTTTTTTCTTCTGTTTCAGACTACACATGCTGATATCTGGTTAATTTTTAAAATCACATCATAGCTTGTATGCATTATACATATATATTTAATTTACTTTTTTGGACAAGGATGATTGAAACTTTTTATACAAATAAACTCCAATACACAGACTTTAAATTATCTATAAAGTTCTGTATATATTGAGCAAAGTAGCAGTACATGTATCATTTTGTCTTCATGGAAATATGCATATTGAGTAAGAACAGGATATATTTTAAATTGTCAGTAAGATTCATTTTCATCTTTAAAAGTACAATTTAGAAACCTTTCATTACACCTAATCTAACCAAAGCATAATCAGTAAGCCATAAAAAGATTTTGATTTAAAATATTTTTGCTTCCTCTAAAATAACTTTGTGATGTTCTTGTTCATATTGTTATTCACTCTGTAGTTACTGTAGTGGTAGTAGTTATTAGCTAAAGGGCTATTTAGGACCAAACTTTTCAAATGTATCAACGATAAAAATAGTGAAATGTCTCATCACGGTATGGAGATTGAGTCATCTGTTTGGACATATGGAATCTTTGGCTGCTGGACTGCATCATCTTTATAATGCCCAGTGTCCAAGGATGGACACAACTGTTCTGGGAGCAGAAGGGGGAGTGGGGGGTCCTGTGTGTTCAAGCTACTTGAATATGGTAGGAGAAAAAAGGGGAAACGATCTTTTACATTATTTTTATCATAAACTGTCTTGTACATCACTTTTGTATATAGAAAAACAAGTAAAACTTTATTTAATTTTTCATTTATTTTACTAATAAAATTACTAAACTTTTTCTGTTTAGCATTGTAAGGTATCTGAAAAATACCTGGGAGAAAACATGAGTTTTGAATTATTCCTATTTATATACTTGGATGTATACTTTTTCTTAAAGAAAGATTACCGTCATTAAAAATGAATGATATTTATTTCTTAATGTTGAGACCAGACATGCTTGTAAACAGTTATAATGTAAAGCTGTTTAAGTACCAGGTCAGATATTATGTCCTAACGTTATGTTTTAGCCCTTTGCTATTAATTACATAATCATTGTTATATAAAGAGTCTTGCTTCTTTAATGATGTTTTCGTACCATATGTAGTTAATCTTTAATGTTGGGAAGGACAGGGGAGAGATTAAATTAGCCTTGTAACCTCTTTTCCTTCCAGGCTGATGATAGAAAATAAAAGCTCTTAGCCACAAAATGTAACACTTAGAATTAATATTTAATTAGACTAGCAAATTGTACACTGTGGCTGAAAGGTTCCAAAGAGTTGTTAGTGCCACAATTGACCTACAGGTTTAATAATAACTCACTTCTAGAAGCAAGTGCCAGTTCAGCATAGTAGAGCCACTGTAAGAAAGTCCTGAGAGATTAAAATCAGCAACCAAATGGCAGGCAAGGATTCCTGGGATGGAGCCTTCTGGAAAGCTGGGAGCTGGAATAGCTTTTAAGCCAGGATTCAGATGAGAACAGTGGGTGAAAAAGCTGATCCCTCCTGTTCTGGGAGCTTCTGGTTGTAGGCCAAAATCTTAGAACAGATTTTTACTAAATGTTTTTGCTGCAGCTATTAACTTACATTGAAAATCAAATATTGAATAATTTTTCTGTAAAATTTAGCAATTTTTTTGTGTAAACATTAGTTCTTAATTTCTTACATATTAGTACATAATATCTGTAAACTCAGATCATTAGATTATCAGATAGGTTTGGCGCTGTACATCTATGCTGTTTTGCTGTGACATGCTGTTTCCTTGTTCCCTGTATAGTTGATTTATATGGTTCATTTCTATATTATTTCATTACGGGACATTATGCAGAGCCTGAGAAAGAGATTGAGAAGTCCGTAACCCAAGAATTTTTTTTTCTTCAAGAAAGTATACATATCAACAAACATAATTCAAAGGGATTCTTAATTTTGAAAAGCCTTATATTATAAAAACAATGCTATATTTTTTAAATTTTTTATGTTTATAATATACTTAAATTACAAGATAAACAATTGGACCTCCTGGTGAAACATTGGATCCTTATATGTCTGCCAAATTAATCTCATGAAAATAAGGTACCATGCATTTGAAAATGTGCAGACTGAAAGGGGGGCATCTTATATAATTTATTGATAATATCTTAAATAATTAAAGAAAAGCTAGTCATTTGTTAAAAATTCAAGCAGGTGAGGACCTTGCCAGCAGAGGGAGTAGTCCTGTCTTCCGTCAGGTTCCCATCATTTTCCCACCTGCCTCAGCCTTTTTCCCAGCCAGTCTCCCATCTGGACCTGGCTCTGACAACCTGCTCCTGATGACAGGCTATAATTTTATACTCAATATGGGATTATTCTAAGCTGATTTTAAACTTTAGTGTCTTTAACCTGCTACTGCATCACAAACATCAGCTGGATGCTCTGTTTGATATTTGAATATTAGCAATTATTTTTCCAGGCAGGGAGTGAGCTTTTGGACATCTGTGAATTGCATTTTAGGGTTCCAGGTATTAAAGTAGTAAAAAAAGATTTCTGATTTAGGAAGTTTCCCATAAAACATTTTTAATCATGAAACACAAATGTTTCTGTGGGTAGATTCCTTAATATGAAACTAGATGTGTACTTAAGAAAAATACCTACAATTAATTTTGAATATTATACCATTATTCTGTCCAGCCTGTTTATTTTGGTATTTTCTTCATCCTATTTTGAGACTTTTCAGAATATGTAAGACTTTTGAATGTTTTATAGAATAACCTACTGAAAAAAAAACTAATATAAATAGTTGTTCTACAAAGTATATGTATTTGAATCTTTGAAGCCAGTTTAAATATAATATAAATAATATTTCTGAAAGTAAAATAATGTATTCTTTTTTAAAAAAGGTCTCAATTATAAAGAACCAACATTTTCATACCAAAATTTAGAATATTGAATATTTGATCACATAGAAAACACGAAAAGTTGTGGCTCCATTTCCTATTCCTAGTAACATTTGATATTCTAGCAATTTTTTTCACCATTGGGTTAGATATATTTGCCATTAGCCCCTTTGTGGAAATGCTTTGGGCTTTAGGATAAAGAACCAAAATACGTTTGTTTTATTATTTTCCTATGTGAATATTAGTATATGATGCTAACCAGAGAATATGTTAACACTTAGAATTTTTTTAATTTACAAAAGTTCTTCTGTTTTCTAAAATTAACTGTGACTTTAAGTTCAGTGTTAAATCTGACAATATTTAGTACCTTCATTAGTTTATTACAAATGTTCTAAATTTCATAATTATGAACAGAATTATTTCCCTACTATCAAATATTTTTAATAAAATAAAAATCTAATCCACAGAAGTAAGTGACAACTCTGAGGAAAGTTGGGCAAATTTGTAAAAAGTTCAAAACAAAAGTTCAACAACTATTATTTCGCAGTCTTGATTTCTGTAAATGGAGAACTTAGTAAGCATGGAAAAATAAATGTCTCATTAAATATCCCCAGATTTATCCTTTGAGAAAAGTCTTAAGTTCTACTGTATTCATGTTCTATAATTATCATTTTTCAGGAAATGTTGTTATAAATTGAAGTGTTGAATATAACATACTTGCTTTTCTTGTGGGGATTCCCCTCCCCACTCTTTCCCAACACACACCCAGTACATTATGTATTATGGTCAAACATAAAGTACCTTAAGTTACTTTAAGTCTTTAACATTAACTTAATAGTGCTTTCAGGATAGTATAGTCCCAAATCTGATATTTGTACCATACTCAAATGAGAGCTCTTTCATATTATTTTTGCTCTCTTTCTTAAATAATACAGAATAACTCAAGAATTTGCTCTTAATTGAGGCATTGCATAAATGCTTTATGTTGATTGGTTTATTCCTTTCAAGCTTCTTTATAAGTTATTGGATAATTACTTCTTAATCCTCTTATTAAAATTTTTTCTGGAAATATATTTTGTATTGGTAACAAATTGCATCTTTTATATTGTTGAGATAATTAGATCCTCGAAAATAAAGAAATATTGAGGGTTTAAGGTATTCTAATTGTTACTTTGGTAACTCTAATTAGGTATCTGAACTATTTTTATCTGAAAATTGTGGGAGCTTTAAATGGCAGTGGTTGGATTTTTATCTCTTGACAAAATTCATAGTTTTGACTAAGAACTTTGAATTGAAAGGGAGCATTAAATCTTCCCTAATTTAAAATCCACTAACAGATGTGGTATATGCTAATAAAAAATATATTACCATTATATAATGGCAAACAGGAAACATTCTGTGAAACCAAACAGAGAACAGTCAAAACAAATACTCTGAAGGTTTTTTTTGAAATCAAAATTGAAATACAAAGGTAGAAGACTGGACAATCTGATTTGCTTTGCTTATTTGCAACACCATTTGGCATATTTTAAATTTAAATGATTAATTAAATTACATTGCAACAGAAAATTTTAAGAGCCCTTTATGTAACTTAATACAATGCTATTTGAGATTGCCAGCAAACTCTTAAAACTCCTGGACACTGGCTCTCCTCTTTTCTGGCTTCCCTCCTAGTCATGTCTTGGCTACTATCCAGAGCTGACAACTTTCACCCAGGAGCGCAGGGAGATTTGTCTAGGATAAGAAGGATTTTTGAGCCATCCTACATTTTCATATCCAGATGGGCAAGGAGGAAGGGTGGCAATATCATTGTACATACTTGGGTGTTGTCATTATACCATACATACACCATAAGCATTAATTTACTCAAATTGATGAATTCTGAATGTCCTTACTGAAATGTTCTGTATTGGAAACTATATTGTAACAACTTCAAAATTAATGCAAAGATTATGTTCAAATTTAAGTAATTGCTATGCAAATACCTCTACTTCTCCATTTCTAGCTGTTAATATATACTGAAGACCAAAGAGGTTTTATGTCTTGACTAATAACATAAAAACACTTAAGAGTCTGTTAAGATGAGAAGGTGGATGTTCCAGTTTCAAGGCCTCTGCTCAGATCATTATGCTAAAGCTTTCTGAACACTGCTGGTTATATTATGACAATTTATTATCCATAGTGTATTCCTGCTAAAGTGAATTGTGATTATTATGCTTTTATGGGTTTTTTAAGCTGTTAATTTTAAATTATTCAGAGTAAATTCACCTGCTTTTATCTAAAAGACAATTTAATATTAATATTATTATTTGAAAGACCTTTTGACAAGAATGGTTTTAAGGTAAGATTACATCAATAGACCATATTCCTTATAAAGCTTGGAAAGGTACAGAAGTAATCTATAACAATTTTTTTAACTTTTTAAAAAACATGTACATTTATAAGCCCAATATATTTTATGCTCCTACATATAACTAGAAGGTTGAATAAATTTATAATAAAAATAAACATTTTCTCAGTCAAAAACTTAGGTGTTATTTTTATATAATTTCCATTGCTTTTTATTCTATAAATGTTTTTCAGATAGCCCCACAACTTTCACAATTAATCTGGTCTGCCACATTATACAAACAATTTTGCAAAATAATTGTGCAGAAAGCAGTAAGGTCATCGTGAAATATAACCAATTTTTTGGTAGTAGTGTGATTAAAAGTTATTCTTGTCCTAATATTTTATGAAAGTTTTTTCAATAGACTTTAGTTTGTAGTTAATAACTATGATGCAAACCTGTGAAACTTAGAAATATAATAAATGAAATACATGAATGAGTTTCTGGAAATTTCAGAAATCTAGGCTGTACATATTTTTTACTTAGAATTCATTAGTTTTCCCATTCGAGTGATTTTTTTAAAAATCTCCCACAAACTACCTTTAAAAGACTTATAAAGTTGATAAACATTATAGGATATTAAATGGTTTATTAGTAAATTAGATTAAGTGAAAGAAGGAAATCTTCTTTGAAATAAGCAAATGTCAGGTTGACCATTTAAATACACAGTACCTTGCTTATGTACTACTAGAATGGAAACTAATCTCATCTTTAAACCTTACAATTTATATTATTCATATAACTGAGAAAGTCCTAGTTTATATCACTGAAATCTTTAGTAGTTGAGTTCCAACAAAAATTGACTTGTATCATTTTAGACTCAGATATTTAGATACAAAGGCTTAGTCTTTTGTTTATAGATAAAAGGAAATCTGACCTTTTTGATTAAGAAATACTGTCAGTAGCCTTTATAAAATGCTTGTTCATCTGAGGGTCCATGACAGGAGTACTCTTCCCAGTTGAGTTTATCCTAAAAATGAAATGATAAGAGCCTGCTGGTTGTTATCCAAGATTCTTCTTAATGGGGGAACCACATGGTTATTCTTCATCTCCCACTTGTTCTCACCCTTCACTACCAACCCAGCCACACCCCACCCCCATCCCAACATTGTTCAGTACTCAGCACAATGAATCATTTTCAAGTTGACTCATTGTGAACTGTATCCCAGCTGTTGGAATGTCTGGCAGACATTTTTGTTTGGGTGAAGAATAACTGGCTGAAACCCAACCTGGATGAGTTTGATATAATGGTCTTTGGCTAAAGAAATATTGAGAGGAACATGTTTATGGCCTCTGAAGCCCCTGTTATTCCTGGAGTAGGACCATCCCCTGTGGCACAAAACTGAAAGTAAGGAATCAATCTGGATTATTTTCTCACCATTGAATGAAAAATTGCCTTAGAAAAAATAGGCATTTCCAAATTATGTTTTTCTATACTTAGTGTGCCCACGTGATTGAACATATTAAAGGCAATTAACAATAATTATTTTTACTGAATCTTTTTAACAACACTGATCCAAAGGCTGAAACATTCTTTATATAATGCTGAAATATTCTTTATATAACACACATTCCAACTTACGAAGGAGTTTCAAATACTGCCCTAGGTGTGAGTTAACCAGTAATTTCAACAGAATGTTTGGTGACACAGGGTACTATGTGTTTCATAATACCAAGTCAGGTAACATTGACCAGACTCTTTTATTTTTCATTCTTATGCCATCTTTATAAGGGGACTTAAACAAGAATATTAGTAAGCTCAGTCGTAATTATGTTTCCAGAAAATGAAAATATTTTACTGTATTTTACATCTTTCTAACAGGGGATATAGCAGGCTGATAATTTTTCGTGACTGTTTTATATTTCCCATTCTTTTCTTCAAAGATTAGTTTTTAACTGACTGACATTACCATTGTGTAAAATGAGAGTTTCAAAATTGCAAAATTTTACAAAACAAAATTTCAGCTTATCTAGATCTGCTAAGCAAAAAATTGTCTAAGATGTTGTAGCATATAATCACAGTTTTCTGATCTACTACCCTGTCAGGGGCTAAAAGGAATACTAGATTTCCAGTAATTAAAGAATTAAAACAAAAAAAAAATCCCACCAGATATTTGATAATTACATATTTATAGCCATGAGATTCTCAGTATTTAGAACTTTTGCTACTTAATAACTGGACATACTATGTATGTAGAAATATTAACCTATTGTTTTGATCTGGCACAGTGTGACATTTATTAAAATGTATTTAGCAGTATTTCAGTTCAACTCAGATTATGTGGAGAAAGAAAGGATAGGCTACTGGTCTAAATGTTAGTCATCTACCATCTTTTCTTTCTCTTTATTATTATCCCAGCACCAAATGGCAGCATCTGGAAAGAGAAAACAGAAGACTCCATAGCTAGCCATGTTGCAGTCTCTTAGCTGGTCCTTTCCATGTTTCTAATATGTCACAGAGGACCTCAGCTGTTATAGGGTTGGGACCTAGTCCCAGCTGACAGACAACAGTGGGACTCTTGCCCTATACTTTATGCTGTACCATCTACTGCTTCTGAATCCTGCTGTCTGACAGATTTTCCAATGGGCAATGGATGAAGTAATTTGAAAAATAATCATGTATGAAAATGAAGGTAGTCCTGTTCCTTAACACAAGTGAAAAATAATCAATTTATGTTCTCTACCAGAACTAATCATTTTATGTCTTCTACAAATTTATATTTTCCCTTCACTTCTTCCAATTAGAATAGCATGACTACATGGGCCAGCATGTTCAATTAAGGGCATATTTTCATCCAGTTTTCAGCCTATAGTAGCTTTAACTTTTAAATTACTTTTCTGTTGATGGTCTCTCTCCACTACAGTTTTTCGTGAGATGGCATAGTGATATTATACAGACATTTTATTATTAACATAACACTTAATGTTACTGTTTTGTTTCCTTGTTTTGCAGAATAAAGCCGTTATTGCCCATGTCACAAACTTGTCAGATATAGTAGTTGGTCTGGAATCCTTTATTGGTTCTGAGAGAGAAACTAACCCATTGTATAAGGATTATCATGGTAAGTAGCAACTTCATAAAGAGAAGAGCATGAGCAGGCTGCTTCTAGGTTACCTGGAGGCATCTTGTTCAATCCAAATATCTACTGTCAAATAGTATGGATTTTATTTTCTAATACATCTGTTAAATGTTTTCCATTCCTGTCCATCTTCCATGGCAGCTTATTACCAAACTACATTAAGACTATAGACTGTGATAACTGAAAGGAGTCAAACCCAGTACTAAGCATGGCTCAGTCAGATGTATATTTTGTTGTCCTAATGGCTTAAGGTAGCCATGAAATTAGTCATACTTATTAGCCATGTTTGAAATAAATATCATATTAATTCTAATAATAACAGCTTTCTATAACAGTTTATACTTAACAAAGTTAACCATATGATAAGATACTTACTGGATTATATTTACAGATTCTTAGTCAATTACATTTTCAAAAAGAGAGCGTCTGGTTATATTTGGACTTTTCTCTCTTTACTCATTTTCTTGTTCATTTGAGATTATAAAATATTGCCACTTAGATATAAACACAGGTGGATTCATCAGACTTTTTACTTATTTATTTATTTTACTTTTAGTAATATTTTAGTCAATTGGTTAATTTGGGGATTCTTTTTAGTAATGAGTCTTACATAGAACTATATGAATAGTAAAAGTGTAGTAGTTAGGTCTTAGTATTACAGGTCTAAACTGAATATAGAATGTAGTAAATAACAGATTTTTACTTATTATTCTTAATATATATAAATTATTACGACCGTTGTTACTGAACTACCATACTTCTATGGAAACCTTTAAAGACTGAGTCGCTTATTTGAAGCTTGCTACCAGATTTTATAAGACAAGTATTATAAGCTTATGCATTTTGTAAAATTATATTCTTAAAAATATTATTTTGATCAAAGTATTTCAAAGGTTGAAAGTCTATGATTCTTTGTGCCAAAATCTGAATTGATAAATTATTTCCACAGAGTAATAAGTGGTTCTAATGACTAATATACTTTCTGTTAATAAGGATGACCTGATGATAAAATTATTAATCGATTCTGTAAGGCATTGGATAGCTAAGCAAGCATATCTAAGGCTAAAATAAGAAACATGCAAATAAAAGTGTGGTATGCCTATTTCTAATTAATATATTTTATTCAATAGTATGTATGAGATATTCTTAATTTGTAGCTAAAAGCTATCTCCTTGATGATACCTTTTACATTTTTTAAGTTTAAAAAATGATCATATATTTTAGTGAATTATTTTTAAAAGGTTTAAGCTAAGACTAATAGGTACGTTATTATGCATTTAAACACACACACAAAACCTTGTACTAGAGAAGCAATACTATAAGATTTATCTCTGTTCAAATCTGTAATTTGCCTTTCCTCCCCATGTTTTGAATCAGTGTCCTCTGGATGGCAATTTTTAAATATGAGCTGAGTCAGGCAGAAAGATGTAGTGAAGAACCTTCCATGTCTTCCTCTGTGGGAAATGACCCCTAGTTTAGTCAGAAACTACATTAGGCTGCACAAAAGCCATCCAGTGCCCTTGTCAGAAAAAATTAGCAACTGTTTCTACTGACAAGAGGCCAAAGCTCATGATTTACCTAGCACTGTTGCAAAGCTTACAGCAGCTACATAGATGTCTAACATGCCATAGAAATGAGTGTCTTAGGATGGCATAGGGCTTAATATTTGGTCTTAGAATGTACTCTGCAGTGCAGTTTTTTTCAGTGGTTTGTTCAATTCATTAATAAGGTACAAAATGAAATACTTTTCATGAGTGCTTCACTGGTTATCAGTAACCCATAAGCCTTGTTTTGCTGCCTGCTTAGTGGTGCATTTAATAAAATAAAGATCACTCAGTGGTGCCGTGGGCAGCATGCAAGGTGATAGCCATATTTGCTTACTGTAAATACAAGAGAAAATCACACACAAACCGGCTGTAGTTTTGACAAGTATTAAGATCCCTCTTTACATCTGTACTTCTGTACCAAAGTGCAATTAGTTTTCCTCGCACAAGGATTTCTGTTTATCTTATTCTGCTTGATTACTTGAGTATAATCACACCATTTGCTTCATTGCTCCTGGTAGTAAGCTCCAGTTTTAAAAGGGGAGGATGCTTGTGTGTAAATTTACAGGATTCTGCTGTAAGACTCTTTAATTTATGCATCTGATGACAACGTTTTAAATTTTTTTTCTTTTAATTTTCTCTCCACAAGGCTTGATTCATATACGGCAGATTCCTCGGCTTAATAACTTGGTTTGTGACGAATCAGATGTCAAAGACTTAGGTTTTAAATTAAAAAGGAAGCTATTCACCATTGAGGTAAGATAATTTTTATGTTTTAGCTTATAGTCTTGAGGTAAACTTATTTTTAACCTATTTTTACTTTATATTATTTTTATCTTATTTTTACTTTAATGAAATTCTTAGGACATGTTTTATGCTAAATATTTTTAAGTTCTGATATAAAAGAATAATTTTTTAGACTATTGTCTTATTTTTACAATATATCAAGTATGGCAAAGATAATTTTCTTTTGAATATCTATTAAAAGTAAGGTCCAAACTTACATGATAAATATGATATGCATATTTCCATGGCTTTCAAAAGCATATTTAATTAAATGTTAATGAGCTGTGCTTACTTGTGTGTGGAATGTGAATGCTACCCACAATTGTCTGTGGCTAAGAGGATTCTTATCTCCATTTTAAAAGCATTTTTCTTTACTCTTAGTAAAGAAAAGTATTAGTAAAGGAAAGCAAATTACCTTTCCCTTTCGGAGTGGAACTAAACAAATTATAATTTACACTAGTATCTTTAAGTACATTTTCTAAGACACTGCAACTTTTTTTGTGACCCTTATGTAAGCAATGGTGACAGAAAGTAGCAGGACAAAAGATTTATTTCAACTTAATCTTGCTAAAGAGCAAATGAACAGAGAACTGTTAAGCAATTAGAATTGATGTATTTATTAACGAAGTAAATGCTCAGAGAGAGATGGCTTTTGGGTGATGTGATAGTTATCAGTATAGTCAGTGCAATTTTTTTTAACAAAGACATAAAACAGCCAAGCAGCCTTGACAAACCATTTTGTTTAATCTCTTTTCAAATGAAAAGCTCCTAAGCAGGCCACTTGTCTTAACTGCTTGAAACCATAAAAAGAGAGAATTGCCACCAATAAATTAGCATATTTTTAACTTCATCACCAAATGATGGTCAATGTGGCTTGGCACTGCTTTGGTGTTTGGGACTTCACCCTTAAGTGACCACTTTGGCCCTTTTTTGACCCTCTGCCCTCTTTAAGCTGGCCACTTGATAAGGTAACTTAATGGTTCTCTCTCTTTTTCTCTTTCTCTTCACATTTGCAAGTAGCACTAACCTATAAATCATTGTAAGGGCCCTATCCAGTGACAAATTAATGTGCCCTCCTCCTAATTAATGGTCATCAATGTCCTTAATTATCTAATCCTATTGAGAGCAGTTAATAGTTAATCAGGCAGCCAGTTCTTCAAGCAGGTCATCTCTGCAGGAGTGTTAGAAGTTTCTCATCTGGGGATACTCCCTTCAAAAGCCACTTAAAGCCAAAAGAGTAAGAGTATAGAAATAGTGATTCTTGAGCTAATTTGCTTTAGTTCTCAAAAGAAACCATTGAAGTGGAACCCGCCACTGTAATTGTTCAGACATTGTTTCAGTTTTTCTGACAGAATACTGAGTAATGTACCATAATATTGCTTAAAATGTTGAGAAGAATAAAGTTATAGTTTAGTGTCACAAGGAAAGCATGCTTATCATTTTCTTTTGAGTATATATTTTTAATGAAAGAAGTTTTTTCTCTCCATGTGCCACCTTTTTTCTAAAATTAGCATTCTAACAACCACATCTGAGATATCATTTCTATTACCATACAAACTAAGCAAGATGATTCCCCCGTGAAAGTAGTATTGTGCCCAAAAAAGAAAGTAGTACAGTAATGTGAATCAGATTTATGATTTCTCTTTCTCTGTCTTAATGAGTCTTATTGGGATTTGGGGAAAAGAGAGAAAGAACTTATGTGATGTCAAGTGGGACCTCTCCTTTGAATAACTTTAGGTTCTAATGATAACTATACTTCACCATCAGAGCTGATAAAAGATCTTCCATTAACCACACAGGTTTCTGTTCCATTTTCTCTCTCCTTCCCGCTATGCGTAACTAAGAATCATTGTAATTGGTCAACCTGTGGTTTAGAAGAATTGTTTGAAAATAAAACACAAAGAGACTATTGTTTCTTAAAATTCCATATAATCAAACTCTGCACCTTTTTGGCTAACAACCTAATCGCTAAAGTTTTTTGGGTTTTTTTGTTGTTATTTTAATAGAAATATACATTCTAAATAACTTATTTACTTATGCCATAATATTCAGTTTGGTGATTTAAAAAGTAAAATTTAAGGAATCAAACCAAATAGAAGTACATATAGGTATGATTAGAATAGAATAAAATCATGTGGTTCACCTAAGAGTAAATGTTTTAAATGTAGTATTGTACATTATAAAATGCATATCCAAACAGATAGCAAGTCTTGATAATATATTAAAGAAACTAGAAATGGGTAGAAATGACCTAAAAGTAACTAGTTTAAGGATTCCTTCATTGAGGGTAAAATCATCGAGCAAATGATACTGTTTTTAATACTCACAACAAATAAATGTTCTTTTTAAATGTCCTGATTTTTAAAAAATAAAATGTAAACTTACTAGCCTGTAAAGTCTGAGACTAAAATAGATAGTCTATTGAATCTGCTATGGAATCTGAGTCTTACTTTCAGAAGTGAAAGATAGTTGAATCTGACATTGAATCAGGCATTGAATCTGAGTCTCCCTTTCAGAATGAAAGGTAGTTTAGCAGGGAAAACAGAAATAACTTTTCCAATTCCATACAGGCAGATTTGTTAGATGTTGAAATTTACTGTCAATCACACGGTCTCAAAAGAAGGAAAGGCTGGAAACAGGGGCGAAAGAAGCAGGCACACTCTCATCTCTATTTTTAGGGCACATTTTCTTTTATTTGTTAAGTCATTACCCTTTACATATACGAAAACTGATTATCTTTTTACTAGCAGCTACCAAGGGCCTCTAACAGGTAGAGCAACTTTAACTTGTGGGCTCTAATTTCTTTGAGTGATTTGGAGAAAGCAAAGGAATATTTCTTTCTTCTCAGGGTATATGTTGGTATTATCCAGATTCAAGTGAAAATATTTCTCTAATCACAATAAAAATTTTTGCTGATACCAATAACTACAAAGCTGTATAAATTAGCCCCTCTACAAATAAACCATAGCAGAATCATATCTATACTAACTGCACCAAAATCCTGACATGCATGCTAGATAAGTAAAAGTTTAAGCCATGATTTCAGGTTAAAAGAAATAGCTTTCCAATTCTTAGAAAATTGGTGACTCTTATAAGCTATACATAGTAACAGTCTGGCGTACTTGGTTAACCATTAAAAACTACTTATTCCTTGATCTTAACCAGATCAAATTTACCTAACCTTGCCTAACCTCCATTTAATCATAGCAAACATTTTTTGAGCATTTGTTATGTAGCAAGTACTATACTGGCTTATTTATATTTTTATATAGTGATTAAATATTTTAAACAAAAGCTTTACTAAGATACGATAATAGATTCAATACATAGAAACAATGTGCTTTGCATCTTTATTTCTATCCCAGAATCAAAAACAAGGTCATTTACTTAATAGGTATAAAATCTTTGCTGAAATGTAGGTAATATAGATAAATTATGAATGGAGTTTTTAAAATAGTGCAAATAATACAGCTATAAATATGATATAACTCCACTAGTCAAGTGACCCACACACACTGTCTTCTTAGTGACATGTAAGGTAACTTGAGTACATAGCTTTACTTCCAAGCTAAAATAACTGGTTAAACTTGTATTTCTTAGCTTCTGTAATTTTCGCTTTTTTAAATATCAGGTTATCATTAACCAGTTTTTTTTTTTAGTAATTATGATGTAAGTATAGCACATAACAAGTAAGATTTGGCAGAATTTGAAATGTGGCTACATATTTGATGACATCATAAATGCCACATTTTCATTTGCATTGATAATATTTTGATTTTGTATTTTCAGCTTGATCATATTGTAGAACATTCTAGTAATAAAATTTTCTAATATAAATGATTAGAATTTATTATTACATTAGTTGCACTATCCATTACGGTTTTCACGAAGAGAGTTTCCACTTTGGTAATGGGACAGTTTTCCAGCTCAAAGATTAAGTGTTTCTAAGTTCAAGACAGAGAATACAATAACTCAGTTACACTGAAATATACAAAAGACTTACACTATTTACTACAAATTTTCAATATAAAGATTAACAGTACTGGTGTAGGCTATAATTGCTCAAAAAAGTAGTAATTATCATAAATAGTGTCTCTCTGTGGGTCTCATAAACTAAATAAATATTGAAAGTGGAGAATGTCAAAGTAAATCATGTTTACTCAAGGCTGTCTTACCATACTTTGTCTCTAATTCAGAATAGGACCTCAGTGTTTCTCCAGTCACCAAGAACTTTTTCTTACAAAAGAATTGACCAACCAGTTTTTATTAAGTTGCTATTATTTTTATATATTTATGTAATAGATTTATTCTCAAGTATTATGACTAGAATAGTAGGTCCCATCGATATAAATTAGATTTATAATTATATTGCCATATGACTTGGTACTATTCAGTAGGATTATTCAGTAAGATTATTATTTACATATTGGAAAAGCATAAACTCTTATAAACTACAAGGGTGTTAGTGGCTATGATAATGTGAAATAATTTGGAGTGTTTCATGATGTCTTTGGGCCTGGGTTTACTTTCTTCCCTATGCTTATTTTCAGCAGCCTTTCTAGTTTTTAAATGAGAAGTAGGATGATAAATATGTTTACTATATCTAGAGATGGAGGGAGGGATGGTTAACTTGGTTGTCAACTCACAATTATGTTACTAAAATAAAATAATGGAAATATAAATGTCTGGCTTGAGAGCCTTATTAAGTGTAGCATCATGGGCCATAGTCCAGTATACTACAAATGTTTGCTATTTCAACTAGCTCTTATTCCTAGATACACTGCAGCTAGCAGAAAGAAAAAAAAAATCAAAGTTGCACATAGGCACCTGTTCATTTAGATTAAATCACTTGTCAAAAATTAACATTTTTTATTAATGGAAATGTATTTTTTACATGTATACATTTTGATAGATTCATTATGTTATCATTCTAATATTTACGCTTTCATTCCCAAGTGATATCGGCATATAATAGCATTACATATGTTTCACAGAATCTCCAGAAGTTGCTTTAATACTTGCTATACTTCATATATTTCACAGGCCATAGTTAACCTATCAAAAGTACATACCACCTTAAGGAGAACACAATTTTGAGAATCTGTCTAATCCTATTTCTTTCTACTTTGGAATCTTAATTAGAAGAGATAAGAAAAAAAAAACATCATTTAACTAAATTATTGTCTTGAATCTGTAGCAAAAGGTATAATCCGCAATTGGGCCAATTAGTGAGCCCCATAGTCAGCTATGCTGCAGCAAACAATTTGATTAGATCTGACACCATCCTAGTTCCCACTGTTGTTTTGCCAGGTATGATGGTCAGACTTCAAAGAGCTTGAGGCATCAGCAGGGCAAGGTTTGAAGGCCAGCTTAGGTCCGGTTGTTAATCTCTCTGCTAAAACCACAGCAGCTCTCACACAAAACAAGCTTACACGACACAATCATGCGGTATTAAAGTTAGGGTTGAGTCATGCCAATTTGCCTTTGATTTTTTGATGATTGACCAAAGATGGCTACATGACTAGACACATGCTAAAAGTATACTGATTAGGTAAGTTCCCAAAATATTTGAAGTATTTTTTAACTTCCTATATAAATGTTGTGAAAGCTTATTCCCTTTGATCAAACCTTCCAAAGTAATAGTACTATACTGGGGAAAAATGAGCATTTCTTACTGGCAGCCTGAATATCAAACTTTTCACTTACCACTTCGTATAAATTTGTCTTTACATTAATCATTCCTTAAGGAGAATATATAAGGAAATTGTTTCTAAGTGGTAAGCTTTTGAAAAATCTATTAAGCACTTTGAAAGAAAAAACATTTTTCCTTGAGTCATTTATGTTCACTGACAATTTTTCTGAAATTTCTTTATAATTGTTTTCCACTTAAATGTTGAGTAAAGTGCCCCTTCCAGGATGTGGTTGCATAAGTGTTCTTTTCTCTGCATTCTGATTTGTTGAAATATTGCAGTAATAGTGACATGTTTCCATTCTGAGAAAAGCCTAAGGCTGCTGTAGTATTATTCCGAATGATTGAAACTGCCATCTTGCTGACTTTCCCTTAGGCAGTGTAAGGCCTGTTTGCTTTGTTTTCCTTTCACATGCTTCCTGTTAGTTTGGCTGGCAGAACATCATTGCTTCATTTGGCAAGGAAGAGTAAATTCATATTTGGCTATTATATGTCTTAAAGTTTCTATATGGTCATCCATACATAGAATATGAAACTTATAATTAGTTATATCAAATGAATCATCTTTCTTTGAGAAATATTATTAAAATATGACACCTTGACCATAATTTTTACATAAAAATTTTCATTTTATACATTGACTTTAGGATCTAATATTTTACATTGCACTGTTTATTGTATTTACTCATAACTATGTTACTCAGGAAATTTAAGCAAAGTATATATTTGAATAATGAGATGGTTACACGAAGCAAAGTCAAATAGAATCTTGCTAACAGCCTCTCATAAAGATACTGTGGTTACCTGTAGTGCAGTTATCTCAGTTTTTAGACCAGGAGGATACAGACTCAGCATTCTCTAATTGTGTAAAGGGAAAAAGATCTCTTCTCCTTCTTCCTAACTTTTGCAGACATAAACATTTATATATATGTTTTCTGGTTTGCCTCCAGGAAAATCATATTGCAATACTTCAAATATTTTTTTTCAAACCTTTGTAGAATTACTATAGCAGAATTTGTCCAGTTTACATGATACTCTCTGAAACACTTCCTTTCATAGTGTGTCATTTATGGTGTCTAAGGAAGGTAGAAAAAAAGAAAACAGAAAATGATAGCAAATCACAGCTATTTCATTTCCTCACCAAAATGTATTTTTTAAGTTCCTAGAAAGTAAGAAGATGTATCTTACTAATATATCCTCTAAGGTGCCTGTAATACTAATGCTTGGTAAATATGGTATCCTTGAGCTTGTGATACAGGTAGTTAGTTTTAGGGATACTTTTGTATCCACAACATTTCAAATTTAATCCTGTCTCAGTGCCTTTGCACAGCAAATGTTCAGAATCCTCATTCTTCTGATCTTTTCAAGGCCTTTTCATGTCATTTGGATTCTGAAATAACTCTCTCAAACTCCTCCTTAGAGAAGTCTGACTGGCCTGTCTGAAGTGTTCACTAAGTTACTCACCCTCATGTACTGTTTGAATTCTCAGTGTAATATATTTTATAATTGTTCCTCAGTTTGTTTATTTTCCCAACCTCACCACTAAAATGTGAGCTCCACAAGGGTAAGGATATAGTCTGTCTTATTTGCAGCTAAATCCTGAGTATGTGTAACAAGTGCTCCATAAGTATTTGTTAAATTGTTAAACTACTGTTTTTAAAGTAACTCATGTCTACTGTAATTTTCTTTAAAAACGTGTATTTGGTTTCTAATTTGTTCTAGGTATTGCATTGGGTGCTTTCACATGCATTATTATATTTGATTTTAATCCTTACAGGAACCCTTGCATACATACTATTACAAATATTTTAATAAAAAGAAATATATAGGAGTTATATAACCTTCCTTCCCAAAGTCATACATGTGTGTTTAGAGCCAGGATTAAATTCAGTTCTTCTGATGTTATATTCAGGATAACACTGGCAAGCTAACATGTTCAGAAACTCTGTTCATTATTAATTTTAAAAAGTAAGTTTTATTACATATTTCACAGAGGGCTAGGGCTACTGCAGGTGTTTAAAGGCATTATTTCATAGACCTTACAGTTACCCCTATAACTTTATTATCTTCATTTTACAAATGAGGAAACTTACAGTTCAGAGAGATCAAGCAACTTATCCAGAGTCACAGAACTGATAACTGGCAGAAATGACACTTAAATTGAAGCCCATTTTATTCTAAAGCCTGTGCTCTTAACCACCACCAACTATCTGCCATGCCCTAAGCTATCTTCTCTTCATTACATAAGCCAGAAAGCCTCTGTCCTGAAAGAAGATTCTTGAGTAAGAAATGATTTTTTAAGTCTCAAAAAATGTGTTAATGTGATATATATATATATATATATATATATATACATACATACATTCATATATATTCATATATATACATACATTCATATTAAAAATTCTTCTGTTCCCTAGCATGCATTTCTACTTTTTATAAAATACATTATAAAATTGTGATTGGGTTAATCACAGCTTCTCCCTTATATAACATTGTTATTATATATATTCATATATATGTGTGGACATATTAGGGTGATGATATTCTTCCTATTTTTACCTTACTTCTAGTAATATGGTAGGTTTTTTATTATGAGAAAATTAATTTGCAAAAAACAGGAGCTATTCTCTAAAATACTGTTTACTTTTATAGGATTTCTAAATCAGAAAGCAAGTGGGAATATATTGTATATAAAGAAATGTAGTTTTCCTTATCAATTTTGATATAGTCTAAAAGTCTACCAAATTTAATTACAATATATTATTATTGGACTCACTTAAGTTCTATATTCCACTAGTTTCACAAATACTAATTTGCTTATAGCTAATCAGCCTGTTTTTAATATTTTATATTTTTCTAAGTTATTTTACATTTGTTTTCTTTGGAGCATCAAAAATTATCCTGTGAAATAATCAAGTAACTTATAACTTAATAAGGGTCTGCTGAATTCATTTTTCAAATTTCTAATTTTTGCTCATTTTATCATAACTGGTTCTAATGCAAGTTTGATTCTTTTATATTACAAGCTATTTTTCTCTTTTGCAAAAGCTTGATTTGTTGGAAGTTCTTTAAATACCATCTTTAAGTAAAATTAAGCAATAAATATGATTGTAAAATATTTTCCTTTTGTTGATGAATATTACGAAAAAGTTTTCTGCATTTTAGTAATATGAAGAAATTGTATTCCTCATTAAGAAAATATGATGTTAAATACAAATTATTGGTTTTTAAAAGGTAGAATTGGGTACTATAATAAATAATTAAGAGAAAGTAGAATGTAATGGGAATATCTTTAACCCAAAAACTGGTAAAGCAATTTTCTTATTTAAGTAGAATAAAAAATTTGACAAATTTATTACTGTCATAACTCTAAGTCACAGTGGACATTTTATAGAGTAACCAGTTTAGGTTCTTTGTATCTGGTATAGTGGTATTCACTGGACTGTTTTGTCAGGTGCTGTCAAGTCAACCCACCATTGTTGTAGAGAATCAAACTAAATCATTTTGGCATGAGCCTTCCAGAAATAAGATACCCAAGATGAAAGGTTTAATGAAATTGAGTATTTGGCTTCAATTTTTTGTCAGACTGTCCAATATATATTATACTCATTCAAAAATTTTTGAGTAAATCAGTTGAAATACCTGACCCTATGCTTTATTGAAAAATTGTTCCAAATAGTATTGCCCAATATAAATGATATTTGGCATGTATGTGGGGTTTTTTTTTTAAGGTATAGGATTCTTCATTGAACATTTCAAATAATAAAACTTCAAAGTATATATAGTCATTTCATAGAAAGGGAGAAGTATCTTTTACTACAATTAAAGTTTTCTGTTATAGGCCCAGTGTAGTGGCTCACACCTCTAATCCCAGCATTTCAGAAGGCTGACGCAGGTGGATCACTTGAGGTCAGGAGTTCGAGCCCAGCCTGGCCAACCAAAATAGTGAAACCCCATCTCTACTAAAAATGGGAAAATAAGCTGAGCGTGGTGGCAGTCACCTGTAATCCCAGCTACTTGGGAAGCTGAGGCAGAAAAGTAGCTTAAACACAGGGGACGGAGGTTGCAGTGAGCCGAGATCCTGCCACTGCACTCCAACCTGGGCAACAGGGCAAGACTCCATCTCCAGAAAAAAAAAAAGTTTTCCATTATAAAATGAAGCTAATATCAATTTTAATTGATCTTTGTTTCCAAATTCTTGTCTTCAATGAAATGTTTATTAATTTTCCAAATATTTAATTATATGAATGAAAAAAGCTTATTTTTCTGATCAGTAGTTATTTAAAAGGCATTATTATAGTGTAGACTTAAATGCCTCAAACTTTCACTTACATATTTTGATACAGGGTTTTTTGTTGTTGATATTTCTGCCTAATACATAGGAAATATTTAACCAACTTGTACTGTAGCTATGATGTAGCACTGAAAAAGAGTGTAACAAAAAGGTTCTTGGTGCAATTAAAGGTCTCTTGTCCATATTGCAATGGGCTACTCATTTACAAGATTTTTGTGAAGGGTCAGTGCTATAGCATGAAATGGATTGCCCTTGTTGATCCTGTAAATAAATGGGTCAACTTATCTGATAGTAAGTAGGCAAAGGAAAAGGGTAACACAAACTAGCTTATTAATATTTTTATAAACAAATTGATAAAATTTTGACCAAAACCAAATGCAATAGGACTCTATCCTTAACCTAAATAATAATAGAAAATTATTAAAATACATAATTACAGCTTTTTTTTTGTTTTTAGACGGAGTCTTCCTCTGTTGCCCAGGCTGGAGTGCAGTGGCGCAATCTCGGCTCACTGCAACCTCTGCCTCCCAGGTTCAAGTGATTCTCTTGCCTCAGCCTCCCAAGTAGCTGGGATTGCAGGCACCTGCCACCACGCCCAGCTAATTTTTGTATTTTTAGTAGAGATGGGGTTTCACCATGTTGGCCAGGATGGTCTCAGTCTTTTGACCTTGTGACCCACTCTCCTCGGCCTCCAAAAGTGCTGGGATTACAGGTGTAAGCCACAGCGCCCAGCTCATAATTACAGCTTTTAAGGGAAAATTGCTTATACATAAATATATACACATATGTACTTGTTTTTTTAACATATGAATCATATTCAAGTATAGCAAAACACAACACTGTGATAGTATTCAACTCTCCTTTACCCTAAAACTAGCATGTTTCAAAATAGTTGGGATTTATGCAGCCTATCGTTTCTGTATTGAGGTTCAAAATTTGTCATGAATCGGTATGAAAAAGGAATCCATCTAGATAGTGATTTAATTATATTTCATAGTCTTTTCAGTAGTCTTAGAAAAAAATGGTGATCCAGATAAAGTATTAGTAATGATTTCTTTTGAATGAGTTAGTAATGATCTGTACTAAATAAAAAGAAAATATTTTCTTTTAAGTTTAATACACTTAGATTTTACATGTTATGTATGTATATTGTGAGATACAAGTCATTTTAAAATCTCAAATAAATTTTTAAAATGTAATGAGCTGGGCGCGGTGGCTCACACCTGTAATCTCAGCACTTTGGGAGGCCGAGGCGGGCGGATCACCTGAGGTCAGGAGATCAAGACCAGCCTGGTCAACAAGGTGAAATCCCATCTCTACTAAAAATACAAAAAAAATTAGCTGGATGTGGTAGCACGTACCTGTAGTCCCAGCTACTCAGGAGGCTGAAGCAGGAGAATTGCTTGAACCCGGGAGGCAGAGGTTGCAGTGAGCCGAGGTCGTGCCACTGCACTCCAGCCTGGTGCCTGGTGACAGAGTAAGACTCTGTCTCAAAAAATAAAAATAAAAAAGAATTATATATATATAATGAAATATATTTGTTCAATGCTTTCTAGATTCTTCCCTCTAATCATGAAGTAAGTAGCCAAGAAGAGCAATATTTCAAGTAATCTTCTCTGGTTGTTATTTAGCTCTTGAATATCTGTTCTGTACTGTTTTGTTTGTTTTGTTTTGTCATACTCTAGTACAGTGTAAATGCCATGCATTTCTTTTGTAAAATATCAAACTTTGGGAAAATGTTGTTCTTTTAGGAGCACAGGTGTTCATTATTGTATCTCCCTTTCCTAGTTCATTGCCTGATCATGTAGGTGCTCATGAAATATTGCATGAATGGATAAATGAATGAATGTCCTCTTGATGTTGCTCAAAATATATGAGAGGGTGTGACCATTACAAAACTCATCATTTTAGATCATATGGAATAGTTTGATATATGAATACAGTTTTCTGTAGATGCTTAATATACTTCTAAGGTTTTACATAAGTAAAATAATCTATAAAAAATCAGCTAATAATATAACGAGCTGTTATTATTGAAAACAATTCATGAGACTTATGAGTTACAGATGAAATAATTATGTAACATGGAATTTTAATACATTTTGGATATTCTACAATTTTATTTAAATACACATTAGCAGTAAAGTAACCGATACCACTTCCATAACAGAATCTAGGACAATCCTTACTGAAGAATCATCCCAGTGACCTCTTTATTATACACTTGAAGCTGCCAAATTTCAATCTAGTTTTTAAGTTTGGCTTCTTCAGAATTTCCTCCTGAGAAACCGTTCTGATCCAAATAGAAATTTAAATTAAAGACAATTATATTTAGGAGAACAGCTTTACAGTGTATGATTTATAACTGAATGCATTTCATTAAAATATGTTATTGACTTAATGTGTAATTCAGTCTCAAACTGAAAAAAAGTACATATAAAGATATATTGGAAATGTGATCTACTCTTCATAGTACTGTAAACATGAGCAATTTCTTTAGCATTCAATTATTGTAACATTCCAGTCATTTTATTGGAAAGGTTCTTAAGCTTTTGTCCACATAAAAATTGGTATGTAAAGGGCAATATTAAGGCAACTGTGCCCTCTTGCAATAGAACATGAGGTTAGCAAACTATGGCCCTTGGGCCAAATCCAGCTCCATGTTTTTTTTTTACATAAACTTTATTATAACAGCCATTGCTATCATTTTGTCTATGGCTGTTTTCACAGTGAATCGCTAAGTTGAGCTCTTACAGCCTGCAAAGCCAAAAATATTTTGTCTCATCATGTACAAAGAAAATTTTCCATTAAAGAACCCCACTTTAAAGAGCTGCATACTTTAAAGAAAATTTACTGAGACAGTTGTCAATTTGTTGATAGGATTTGTACTCTTAAAATTAAGCTTTATTTGAAAAACAAATACACACAATCATTTGCTGTGTAATTTGCACTTGTAGAATTTATGCAATGTCTTTGAGAAAATACCTAGATTTTTCCAACAGTCTGCATTAATATCTCTCTGAGAAAATACCTAGATTTCATAGAAGGTTAAAATTGGAAGGGAGCTTAAAGTGCTTCAAAGCCAGCTTCTCATTGTGTGCACATATTTTCTCATCCAGCCTCTCTGTAATCATGTGGAACTCACTTTCTTAGAGGCACCCCATTTCAGTCTCTACCAGATTCTTTCAAATGCTAAAGCAACCTCTTAACCATTAGTACTAATTCAGCTTTCTGAAGCCACACGTAAATTGCTATTTTCTATGTAATGTTACTGGATTGATAATAAATACCTAATATATAAGAAACAATTGTAATATATACATATATATTAGTTTTCCTTAGATTTATACTTTTTATAAGACATTATAAATTTCATGAACCATTTTATGGTGTTTATTATACATTTAACTTAGAACCTTAAGCACAGCATCCTTTAAATAAACCTTTTTAAAAATAAAGCTTTAATTAGAAATGTTAAAAGTTTTGAATTCTGAAATTAAAATACTTTATGAATTGTAGCTTTATACAATTTAAATATTAAAATACAGTATTTTTGTTTGTAGCATGTTTGAATATACAGATGATTTCAGGTGATTAAAAGTTATAAAATCAACTTCAAATGTGATATTGTTGAGTTTTTTGTTATAATCTACTTAAGATTATTTTACTATACAGTAAATTATAAAAATGTAGCATTAAACTTTTGATAAGTGAATATTGAGTGGCATAAATATACTTTTGTATATTGGGTATAAAGATATATTGATTTTATTAGCAGAAGTATGCACAAATAGTTCAGCTGTTCATTAGCCACACTATTCAGTGTCTATAATTGATAGTCAAAACAGTAAGTTTAAGCGAGTGCTGTGAAGTCTTGCTTATTTTTGTTGTTTTTTTTTAAATGTTGGAATTTCTTAGACAAGTAAACAAGATCTTACTGAAGTTTAAAATGTGAATATATTATTAAAAGTAATGTTGGTCCTGGTAAGATTATTTTTAAGCTATAGGATGCTATAGTTGGAATATTTTGGCATTTTGTTGGGAAATTTAAACAGGAGGACATTTTTACTTATAATTGCTTTAAGTTAATGTAAGTTATTATATTTTAAAATAATTGTATAAACATGAGTGTCCTTGCCATTTGAAAATTATTTTAAAATTATGTAAAACTAAACTTCTTTTCAAAGGTATTTTTAATGTAGAATAGAATAGAAGATTGCATGAAATCACACAAAAAGAACTCAACGTAGTGTTTTCAGCCTAATAAAAATGTTGTAAAAATACTTGTAAGCTTGAAAATCACACTAGCTATTCTTGTTTCAAATTCTGTTTAATATATTGTTCTGTATGATTTTATAATAAACAGATTACTCCTTGAACAGGAATTAAGAATAAAGCTGCCAGGAAGGGGTTTTGTTGTCAGAGTAGTTCCCGCCTCATGTTTTGTAAGAGATTTCATGGTCCCATTGTAAAGAGTAGATGATTTAAAACGTGTTCCCAAGATAAACTTTCCCATTGTCATTAATGAGGATGGATAATACTGAGTGACAAGTGCATTAGGAATGACACAGAAAGAGCTGTTAGATTTGTCAGAGCGTATCACTTCAGGCATTGACACTTGAGGACATTCTTTTTGTGGATATTTGGTTGGGGGGAGTCTGGTTTAAAGATAATAAAGTTTGTGTTTGCCAATAGAATAATGTATTTTATAATTTATAAATATATATTTTTCAATGTTTAGAAAATATTTGGAAAGTTATTTTGATTAGGTTCTTTCACATTTTAAGTTCATGCTTTTCTTATATCCTGATTTCTTCCTAAGAAAGTCATCAAACTGTAAGACCATTTGAATATTAAAGTAGTACCATAAAACTAAGTTCTTCTTTTAAAAAGTCTTATTTCTGGAAATATCTAGCTGAAGGAAGGATACTAAACAGTATATAAATTTTTAAAAAATACTTGGCTGTCTTACTTCTGTATCTAAAAGGGTACTCCTTACTCTGCATCACCTAGGTTTTGAAATAAGAAAATACATTAGTTTATATTATCTGTCTGAAAATATATTAAGAAACATGTTTTAAATATTAATCAATGAACAATTAATAATGTGTGACTGTCCTGGTATTTAAAGTATTTCCAAACTGTAGTATGCATCTCAATTTCGATTTTGAACATGCAATTGGTCACTTTTTCGCCTTGATTCATCTTTCATGCTGCCAACCAAATTTTGTCTCTGTGTACCTTTTTGACATTAATAATGACTGAGTCTCTGTTCATTTGAGTTCAGGATTTCCCAAGCGGCAGTTTGGAGCTGGGATAAACTATCTATCATGATAGCATACCACTAATCTGTCTCAACCAAACCACCCTATGACTGGAATTATACTTGACAGTTTACCTCTTCTTGATGAGCCTGAGGTGAACATAGCTACAGACCATCCCTGGGAGGACATGGCAACTACTCCATATGCTAGAGAGGATCCTTTTATTTGTGACACAAGACTTAAAGTATGCCTGAAGGGAGCTCGCTCTCTCTCTCTCTCTCTCTCTCTAATATTTTTAATTTTCAGGAGTATTACCTCTGTACTATAAAACTTTTTTTTCACACAAATATGTTTGGTAAATACTTTCTGCCATTACAAGTACTTCCTATAGGTTAGCTTCACCATGTGGTTAACTATACAGTCATTTTTCAAAATATATATGCTTTCTAAAATATTCTATTATTGATATGCTACAATCATCAAATATCAGATTTCTATTAGTATTTGATTCTTAGCAGAATTTACCAGTTCTTGAAACATCTCAGTAAATGTTTAATTAGTCTTCTCTCTTCCCTTTTTTTGAGACACAGTCTTATTCTGTCACCCAGGCTGGAGTGCAGTGGTGCAATCATGGCTCACTGCAACCTCAACCTCCCAGGCTCAATTGAATTGATCCTCCCACCTCAGCCTCCCAAGTAGCTGGGATAACAGGCATGCACCACCATGCCCAGCTAATTTTTCTATTTTTGTAGAGACAGGGTTTCACCATATTGCCCAGGCTGGTATTGAACTACTGGGCTCAAGCAGTCCACCTGCCTAGGCCTCTCAAAGTGCTGGGATTACAGGTGTGAGCCAACACGCCCAGCCTAATTCTCTCATTTTAACATAAAATATTTTTCACAATAAGTTTCAAATCCTTTTTTTTTTTTTTTTTTTTTTTGAGACTGAGTTTCATGAGGCTAGAGTACAGTGATACAATCTAGGCTTACTGCAATCTCTGCCTCTGGGTTCAAGCGATTTCATGCCTCAGCCTCCGGAATAGCTGGGATTACAGGGATGGGCCACCACACCTGGCTGATTTTTGTGTTTTTAGTAGAGACAGCGTTTTGCCATGTTGACCAGGCTTCTGACCTCAGGTGGTACTCCCACCTCGGCCTCCCAAAGTGCTGGGATTACAGGCATGAGCCACAGCACCTAGCCTTCAAATTCTTTAAAGATTTTTAAAACTAGATTTGAAGAGAATAATAAATTGAACACTAAAGCAGAAAACATTTTAATTGTTTTGATAAAGATTCCTTATTCCAATTACCGTTTTTACTATCACTGTGTAAAGTCTAGAGAAAAATGGCTACCTAAGAAAATGAACTAACTTACTGCTTTACGTCTTTTTGTATGAAAATGCCTTTCTTTTGGAATCAGGAAATATCAGCATTTTGAGATGATGGACAAAGAGTGATTAAAGGACTTACTAATGCCCTGAAAAAAAAGAAATCTGAAGCAATTTTCAAAAATGTATAAATATGTGGAGGATTTAATAGTAAGGCTAGTTTTTACAACCAGCATGGAGGACCAAGTGAACAACGGACAAATTGGAAAAGAAAAGATTGAGGTTATTTAAACAAAGACATTTGAATATTAAAATGCTTTTTCATAGATCACATATAGATAAGCTTATTATCAAATGGAATCTATTTTCATCTCTCCGGGACCATTGAAATGTGATCCTACCTGAAGATCTTTAGAGGCCTGAAAAGGTTGGCCCATAGAGTCTGTTATATCATCAGAGCGAGCACTTAGTAAGTTTATCTTTCATTATTCATTACTTTTAATTAAAGTTTATAATTCCCTTGGAAAGATTCCTTTTAGTATAGGGAGTATTTTTTATAATGCTATGAAGCAGTAGTATAATCACTAATGTATTTTACACAAAAGTTTTTCTAAAGCACCTAATGTCAAATAACCATCAACTTTATTTTGGAAATTTTTGTAAATTAATCTGCTGACATCACAGAAGTGATTACTTAGTATAGTGAGTGAAACATTATTATATTTTTGGATGTAATATTTATTTTTAATACTTAATCTGCATTAATTTATTTTCTACTTTATTTTTATTTTAACTAATAGCTACCAGTGAGCCATGTACGGTTTCAGTAACACCATCTAAAATAAGTATCCTGAAGACAACTGTCTAAATTTATATGATTCCACATTTTAAAAATTTCAACTATAAATCTTCTACCAGTGAACTGCATAGTAAGAGGGAGTACTATGAAAGTAACTTAGTAAACTATTTACATATATTCTTTATACCAAAAGCAGCTGAATGAAAAAGTCTAACTTATACACTAACTCATGCTATGCAAACTGAATTTTGTGCTAAATTTTAGCTTAGGAAGTAAAATCTATGATTCATTCATCTTATATTGTTACTCCTCCCATCTAATAATATGATCATTAAGTGTACTTTTTTTATTATAGGATGCATTTGCATCATTTTTAAAATAAAATTGCTCCCATTTTTCCCACAAAAAGCATTTGTTTTCTAATCAGAAGAGTTCATATAACATTGCTTTATAGTAAATATTCAAAAACTTTTAAATGGTAATTATTGAATTAAATGGTAATTATTGAAAAGTAGTTGCTTCATTTGGAAAGCAGAATTTATTTTCAGCTTAGGAAACAAGAAAATTAAAATGATGTTTTATATAATATTTAAATAATTATGCTTTTTTGTTTTGGTTTTACTATGAGCTTCTTTTCAACACTCTTTAATATACATATATGCCTAAGCATGGTGCATTATGAATCTTACTTTTTTAATTGACAAAAAATTAAAACAGTCATGCCTTTTAGTACGTTATATTAAATTATCCTGAAAAATACCTTAACACCATCACATAAGTCAAAATTATTGTATTCCTCAGACTACTTTTTTACTTCTCTCCGGTGATGGATTAACACTATTTTTCATAAAATGATTGGCAACATTGATGTCACTTGTTTGTTTCATACATCACAAAAGAATAATTATTTTCCATTAATGTGCTGTAATTCTTTTTTTTTTTTTTTTTTTTTCTTTTCCCCAGAGACAAGGGTTCGCTATATTGCCCAGGCTGGACTCAAGCTTCTGGGCTTCAGCAATCCTCCTGCCTCAGCCTCCTGAGTAGCTGAAACGATAGTTATTCACCACACCCAGCTGTGATTTTTTTCTTTGCTTTAGATATCAGAATGAAATTTCCTGACTTAGGATGAAACTATATAATATATATACTGGGTCAGCTGAACATATAAGGACTAATTATGTGAGGGTGAGATCAACCGTAGATATTTATTAACTAGTAAATATTTATGAAGGTATTTTAGGTGAATTTTTAATGTAGTCTAGTGCTTTGTATTAAAATACATATTCTTAATATCTGGCCTCTGGCCACTTCTCCAGCTTCACCTCTTATCTCTAACTTCCACTTGTAGGTTGCCTCTCACTTGCAGTCTCCTCAGTGACCCCTTCTTCTGTCACTGCCACATCTTTTATAAATGCCAAAAATGTTCTTCCCTTTTCTGCAGTAGATCAGTCTTGCTTTTTATGTAGTCCTTTACTTAGATGTCACTTCCTTAAGATGATTTTTCCAATTCTTCAAAACAAGGTAGCCTACCTCTGTGCTCCCAGACTAACTAATAAATTATTGTAGCACCTACAACATTATTTTAATTTTCTGTTTCCTTGATGTCTGTCTTCACCATACTGTAAACTAGTGGCAGAAACTGTTTTTCTCTTCCTCATTGATTCACCCACAGCACCTTACGCAGGATTTAGCACATAATAGATATTTAATAAACATATGTGGAATGAGTGAAAAACAAATGTTTAACTCTGCTAAATACCTGACTGCCTATTTAATTAGCTCTGTATATGGTTCTAGGTTGTCTGTTCTATGGAAAAGGATATTAGTTATCAGTTCTCAAAACCCAAACTAAACTGTTTAGATTTTCCCTAATTACCAAACTATATATCATCTTTAAGGATTTACACTTCACCTCCATATCAACCTGGAATAGTTTTTAATAATACTTTATAACATCTAACTCAGTCTTTCCTTCTTAGTGAAGATCTTGCTAACTCCACTCCACTCATCCTTCCCTGCCAATATACTGACTTTTCCTTCTAAATGTTTGACATATTCAAAACTCAACTTTTTAATGAGTTTGTTATTTGATGCATTAAACCCCTATTAAATAATTTTGATTCAAATTTAAACACATTTTTTAGTTAGCCTATATTATCTCTCCTCTTGTCACTATAGACGTATGGTAGTGATTCAGTGTGCGTACCTATCAGGATGACTAATAGGGCCAAACCAACTGAGCATTGAAAATGTACCCTTCAAATAGGGGGGAGGTGCCAAGTTGATAACATCTTGATAATATTGGATAGTAATATCCCATGGGCTTACATATTCATTGTTCCTAGTCAATTGACATTTATGTCTATTATCACTTGACTGAAACATAATTATTTTATGATAATTTGAATCATTGTTTAAAATTCAGTTTGCAAAGTGTTTTGTTCCTGCCATCTTTTACCATTCCTGTAGAAGATTTGCAACCACTCTGCTATTTAGGAAAGATGGTTTATCCTTCTAATTGTTACATAATAAACATTGTTTTCCAAATAGGAGACTCCTTCTTACTCTAAAAGTAATAATTTTATGCTAGGGATATCAAAGATGAGGACAAAAATGTCACATTGTGATTCTGTCTCCGTAACACTTCACAATAATACAAAGTGAAAAATTCAAGCAAAGGGAGCTTTTTGCTTTTTCCACAGTGTCAAAAGTCATGTTTCTCAGATTTTTTCTCTAAATTGGGTATTAAAATAACCATTTTTATATTATTTACAAAAGTAGAAAAAGAAGTAAAAGGTAAGTTCTTGAAGAAACCTCCAGTTTTTCTGATATCTTGCTCATCATTGAGGCTGTGAATAATGGATCTGAACATATAATTATATCTTAAAATTTTATTTATAACATATTTTCCCAAAGTTAGTCTTTTTCACAAAGTTATTTTTTTCCTAACCAAGATATGGGAATTATAGTTTCTACTTTTTATTTCCTGTTAGCTATTTTAGTAGAGATTTATTGCCTTAATCTATATGTAATGTAATGTGTTTATCATTTAGGAAACATAAAAAAAAAGATGGGTTAGTAATTTTGTGCAATGCTATAATTACATCTTTCATCAGAATAATTATATAAAAGTAAATAAAGTTAAGGCTAAGATAATACCTAATTTAGGATGTCTTTCAACTGTCTAGTGCTTATAATTAAAGATTTCAGATACAAACTAAAGGGCCTTAGTTTCCTTTCAAATCAGCCTAATTTTCAAAATAAATCCATAAAATATGTCATTAAATGGTTTCTTTGCTTACACATTTATACATTGAATCACAGCTATCCACTTAGAAGTTTTTTGGAACAAAAAAAAATTGTTAAGTTGTTAATATGTTTTTATACTAAAGCACGAAACTTAAAAGATGAATTTTGTAGCTCATTTGACATGCAAGCTTGAGAGCAAAAATGATTTAACTAGCCTGGTACCATTAGAAAGTATTTAACATTTGCAAAGGAAAATATATGTTTATTTCATATTACTTAAACCATTGAAAGAAAATATCACACGTTATCAGTCATTAGAAGTAAACATCATACATTATACATCATACATTATAATCTTAGAGATTTAAGATACTATAGATAAATAGCTTACTAAATTGAGACGTAAGATTTTATGTCTTTATAAACAAGATATTTTTCCACTTTCCTACTTTTTTCCAGTTTGATTAAAAGGCATACAACAAAAAAACCTCACCTAGCCTAGCTTAGCATCTCATAGCCGTCACAGACACACATGAATATTTAGATGCAGACCACTGAACACAGATACCAAAACTGTATCCTCACAACAACCTTTCTAATGGCACATTGACATCGCTGGTGAATAATGGCTGCAAGCATCTCAAGGTAGAAAAGAAGCAGCAAGACTTATTTGCCAAGTGACTGTGAAAAGCACTTTTCATGCCTGACTCTGCTACAATCAGAATTCTGTGAACCTCTAAAGTAGCCATGTGACTTAAGGTTTAGCTGCTGGCAGCTAAAATAGGTCATCAGGCTCCAGGTCTGTTACAGTATTACAGTTCTCTCTTTCCCACCAAGAACTTTGTTGTAAGCAGGAACTGGCTTTTGGCTGCTTAGTGTTCATTTTTGTTTTTCTAGGGGAAACCTAAAAGGTTGAGGAAGGGGCTGGGGCAGCAAGGTTGATGACTAAATAGTCTACTCTTCAACCCTGATTTCTGATAGGGATAGGAAAATCTCTGGATACCTTCAGTAAGGACACTCCTGGCTTATACCACCTTACCATCTGGACCCAGTTTTAAGTGATTTATGACAATGGAGCCAGCATGACCACACTCTACTGATTATTACATGATTCAGTTAATGTATTCTCTGTTGCAGAAGTTTGTAAAAACTGTTCAGATTGTTTTGTTTATTGAAGTTACACCAATTACTACTTTTTTAAAAAATGGAGCAGTCATTTAGGACTTAGAAGTCTTTTGTTATGAGGAGATTTTGTTATCATGGCATTTCATAGGGATGATATTTATTCCAGTGCTGTAAAAAACGTATATAACTTTTTAGATATTATTTTTATTGATCATATGTGAATTGAAAAATAATTCAAGCCAAACATGGTGGCTCACACCTGTAATCCTAGCACTTCGGCAGGCTAAGACATGAGTGGATGACCTGAGCCCAGGAATTTGAGACCAGTCTGAGCAAAATGGCAAAACCCCATCTCTACAAAAAATACAAAAATTAGCTGGACAGGGTGGTGGGCACCTATAGTCCTAAACTACTCAGGAGGCTGAGGTAGGAGGATCACCTGAGCCCAGGAGGCTGAGGCTATGGTAAGTCATGATTGTGTCACTGCACTCCAGCCTGGGTGACAGAGTAAGACCCTGTCTCAAAATAAAAAATAAAATAATAAAATAATTTTTTAAAAAAATTAATAATTCAGTAAAACAGTTATCACGTACACAGTTCACCCAAATGACTTCCGTATAAGTTTATGATATTCTAAGTATGGAAATGTACAACCTGGAAATTAATAAAACTATAAAGATATGACAGTGGTTTTTGGGTTTTGGTGGTTTTTTGTTTGTTTGTTTGTTTTGAGGTAGAGTCTCCCTCTGTTGCCCAAGCTGGAGGGCAGTGGTGTGATCTTGGCTCACTGCAACCTCTGCCTCCTGGATTCAAGTGATTCTCCAGTCTCAGCCTCCCAAGTAACTGGGACAATGAGTGTGCACCACTGTGTCTGGGTAATTTTTGTATTTTTAGTAGAGATGGGGTTTTGCTGTGTCGGCCAGGCTGGTCTCAAACTCCTAACCTCAGATGATCCACCTGCTTCAACCTCCCAAAGTCTTGGGTTTACAGGCATGAGGCACTGGTGGGTTTTTTTTTTTGTTTTTGTTTTTGTTTTGAGACTGTTTCTTACTCTGTCACCCAGGCTGGAGTAGTCTCATTATCAGTTATCCATCATAAACTCCACAGTTTTAATTGTCAAAACTTTATATGCTATGGATATGAATTATTTAAAAGAAAACACTGTTAATCTATATTTAAACATGCTAAATATGTTTGGAATTTCTTCTATACAATATGATGTACTAGTATTTACTTCTTAATTTTTTTGATATCTGACGAAATACTAGTTAGCTCATGGTTACTCTCTTTAATGGAAATAGAGCAATATTTCTTAGAGGTGCATTATAATAAAACATTCATTCAGAGTATTTCCCAAATTATAGAACTCGTTGTTTATTAAGATATAACTGATTATTTCAGATTGCCTTGGTCCACAGGAAATGTATTATATTTCCATAAAAACAAACCACATTATGACCTTCAGAGGTATCCTGCATGGAGAATACCGTTAGCACTTCATCAGTGTGTTTATAGCATTTGAGAAATTAGGGTCATTGGTATTGTTTTCTATTAGAAGTGAACAATAGGACAAAATCTGTGGAATCTCTTGAATTCTTTTAATAAAGTATCTAATAAAATATTATTTTGTAAACCTCTGAGAACATTTTAAACATTGTAAGCATTATAGAAAATTTTATTTAATAAAGGATTCACAGGCCGGGCACAGTGGCTCAAGCCTATAATCCCAGCACTTTGGGAGGCCGAGGCGGGTGGATCATGAGGTCAAAAGATCGAGACTATCCTGGTCAACATAGTGAAACCCCGTCTCTACTAAAAATACAAAAAAAAAAAAAAAAAAAAAATTAGCTGGGCATGGTGGCTCGTACCTGTAATCCCAGCTACTCAGGAGGCTGAGGCAGGAGAATTGCCTGAACCCAGGAGGCAGAGGTTGCGGTGAGCCGAGATCACGCCATTGCACTCCAGCCTGGGTAACAAGAGCGAAACTCCGTTTCAAAAAAAAAAAAAAAAAGAAAAAATAAATAAAGGATTCACACCAAAACATTACAGACACGTTTTTTGCTAACAAAATATGGAAAAGATTGCTCCCAAGTTGGTATGTTTAATTGCTTGCATGCTCTTAGCAACTTTATAGGAATTTAAGTGTGATGCTACCAGTCATCACCATGTCTTCAGTTGACACATTTTGTTAAATAACAAGTAGAAAATAGGGAAACATGTATTTTCATCTAATTTGAATAGAAGTCTGTAGTATAAGTATATTTAGAAAGCTGTGCCAAAACAGTAGGAAAAGGAAGATCTCATTTATAAAACTTAAAAGAGTTACCATTTTAGCTTGACCTGTCAACCATTTCTCTTCATTTTACCAGTTGTACATTTTAGGATTGGGAGTAAATGGAGATAAAACCTTCTTCCCTACAACACTGCAGTCTTCATGTAAGGCCTCTTTGAAAAATGCCAGGGCATGGCTTTTCTCTCATACCTGAAGGTACTGGTAAAAGTTAAACTTACTCAAGAGCATGAATTGTGAAAGAATTTACATCTAAGAACTGAATTAGCATTCTGTCCATATTAGTAAAACAAAACTGAATGTTACCTCTTTATATAATAGCAGTAACAATGTCTTCATTAATCCAGGTTTCTAGTACCTAGTTAAAAAAAAAAAAAAAAAAGCACTTGGATTGTAAAGTGTGCGTATGTTTGTATACAGTGTAGCAGTAACAAAGCTTTGGAAATTATGGAGGCTAAATGCTTGGTTACCACTGTAACCCTTTTTTTTTTTCTATTTTATTGCTAATACTACAAAAAGGCAGTTATTTCTCCATCTGGTTTCCTTAGCATATACATTTATGCTTAGCATAGTATTAGCATGTAGGAAAAATCATCACTTTCAGAAGTGAAGAGTTAAGGGCAGGACGGGGAAGAGATTGTGACAGATTGAATGGGCAGAATTGTTGCCCCCAAGAGTCATAAGAAGGAGTGTAATATAACAATTAATACATTTCATCTTTTTAAAAATATATTAAGCATATGCAGTACCAAAGTGATGTAGGCACTGTAGGAAATTCAAATGCTATGTATAGTTTCTTTTCTCACTTAACCTCTTAGATACTTAAACTGTGGAAGTTATCAAAGAAGTCCCTTCCCTCTAAAAACTCTGGTTATACAAACTTTTTCAGGTGTTTATAGGAAGATTTTTATAGAAGAAAACAATTACTGTTTACCCAACATTCAATCTGACAGAAAGTCCTGTTGAATTGCTTTAAAATATATTCATAATTTAAACAGTTTTACCACCTCAAATGATACCATTCAGTCCAAGCCTCCTAACTAGATTTCTTCTTTTAACCCTGACCTCCTTCAGTCTGTTCTCATACGGTAGCCAAGAGGATGATTCTTTTAGAACATGAGACAAATCATGTCATTTCACTGCTCAGAACTCTCTGTTGATTATTCATCTCACTCAAGTCCTTAAGTGGCCACCAAGACCCTATGTGACCTGGCTGCCTTTACTCTCTGATCTCATTTCTTATTCCTTTCCCACCATTTGCTCCATTTTAGCCACACTGGCCTCCTTGCTTGGACACATTAAGCCTCAGGGACTTTGCTGTATGTTTCCTTTGCCTGAAATGTTAATTCTTTCTGATTTTTTCATAGCTAACTTTCTCACTGCCTTCAAATATTTGTTAATATATCACCTTCTTAATGCGGGTTTCCTGACTATCCTTTTCCAAGTAGCAATCTACTTGGGAAAAAAAAACCCATTCTGCCATTCCCAATCACTCTTAATCTGCTTCATGTTTTCCCGTAGCACTCACTACCTTCTAATATGCTGTATAATTTTCATATCTTTTATGTTCACTTTCCATCTTCCTGTACTAGGATGTAGGTTTTACAAGAACAAGGATTTTTGTCCATTCCATTCTCTTTAGAACAGTGTCTTAAACATGATAAGGTGTTCAAAAAAGTAAGTTTGTATGTCTCAGTTTCTCTCAAATTGTTTCCTCTCTTCTTCCCTATCTAAATTATATACAAGAATGAATGAGTTTGGAAGCTTATACTCATTGAAATAAGATTATTTATTGCTATTATTTAGTAGGTACTAAGTGCTAGACACTGTATAGGTACTTTGCTGGTATTATCTCATTTAATTCCCACAGCTAGTTCTCAGAGTCAGATAAAGAGGCTTAGAGAGGTCAAGTCATTGGCGCAAAGTCATATATCAAATGAATAGCTAAGCTCCAATTCAAGCCTGTAAGAGACTCCAAAGGCCAACCCCTATTTGTAGCTTTTGGATTATGGCCAAGTTTAGCAAGTTTATTCAATATCAGTATTTTTATTGATATGTAAATCATTTTTAAAAACCATGTACCTCCTCACACATATTTTGATATAAAATTTTCGATTATAAGTTTAAATAGTGACTAAGGGTATAATTTGTGACCTATTAAATATATGCTTTATTTTCATCCAAACCATGAAATATAGTCTTAAGTCATTCAATTAGTAGAAAAGGTTTATAATATAGTCTAATTGGCAGTCATTGTCAGATTGATGAGTACAAAGTCCTACTTCATTTTTAAATTTTAATTAAACTGTTTCTAGGAGAATCTCCTCACTTTCTGTTGCCATGAGGGTATCCCATGGTCATTATGAAACAAAATGCAAGCCCCTCTAATTTGTCTGTTCGGCAATTATGGGACTCTCCCTTAGGAGCAGTGCACCACACACTGAGATCCAGTGTGGGTGAGAGCTACGCCTTCTTTTGCCAAGTTCAGTTAAATGGGAAAGGAGAACTTACAAACAGTAGTATGTTTTCAAGTAGATTAATTTTAGAAGAGAATAACTGTGGAAACTAAGGATCTCAAAATTGAATTCTTTTGAAACTGCCTATGGCCACATAGCTATTGGAAAGTGTAAAACCCAAAGGGCATGCATTTTTTTAGTTTTAAGACCTCTGCTTTATACTATGTAGTACATTGAAATTTAGAAAATATTCTAAGTTTTTTCACGGTTATAGAAGTTTACTAAAAATGTCCACTTGCATTATAATCTGCAAAAATAGGTCTTTAGGTTATGCCAATGTAATTTAAGGGAAAAAAACTAGAATGTAATGAAATACTTGACACTGATGTAAACTGATTAATTGATTTTTTTAAAGTGTTTTTAAAAGGCTTACAGAAAAATTGAAAGGAAATTTTAGAGTTCCCATATACCCATCCACTCATTCCTCAGCTTCCTCTATTATTAACATCTTTCCTTAGTATGGAATATTTGTTACAATTGGTGAGCCAATATTGATAAATTATTATTGACTAAAGTCCATACTTTACACTAAGAGTCACTCTGTTTTGACATTCTTTGGGTCTTGACAAATGTATAATGACATGTATTCCCATCACAGTATCATATGGAATCATGAAACTATCCTACAAATCCCCTGTTCTCTACCTGTTCATCCTTCTCTCCCTCCCATTTTCTCCCTCCACAGTACCTGACAACTGTTGACCTTTTAACTGTTTTAAAAAACAAGTTTTGCTTTTTCCACAATGCTATGTAATTATGTAGTTTGTAGCTTCTTCAGATTGGCTTTTTTCCATTAGCAATATGCATTTAAGGCCAGGTACAGTGACTCATGCTTGTAATCCCAGCACTTTGGGAGGCTAAGGTAGGAGGATGGATTAAGGCCATGAGTTTGAGACCAGCTTGGACCACAAAATGAGACTACTGTCTCTACAAAAAAAATGTTTTTAATTATCTAGGTGTGGTGGTGTGCATCTGTGGTCCCAGCTACTCAGGAGACTGAAGTGAGAGGATTACTTGAGCCTAAAAGGTTGAAGTTGCAGAGGTCACAAACCACTGCACTCCAGCCTAAGTGACATATCAAGACCCTGTCTCAAAAATAATAATAATTTTTATTTATTGCATACATATATGTATATATATGCATGTGTGTGTATGTATGTGTATGCATATGCATTTAAGGTTCTTCCATGTCTTTCTGTGGCTTGATAATTCATATCTTTTAGTGCTAAATAATATTCCATTGTGTGGGTGTACCATAGTTTCTTTATTCATTCACTTACTGAAGAACATCTTGGTTGCTTCCAAGTTTTGGCAATTATGAATAAAGCTACTGGTATAAACATCCATATTCAGGTTTTTGTGTGGACCTAAATTTTCAACTCACTGGGTAAAAATCAAGGAGTATGATTGATAGATTATATAAAAGCATGTTTCGTTTTGTAAGAAATTGCCAAATTTCTCACAAACTACTTCCACAGTAGCTGTGCCATTTTATATTCCCACCAGCAATAAATGAGAGTTCCTGTTGCTCTACATCCTTCCCACATTTGGTGTTATCAGTGTGTTGGATTTTAGCCATTTTTCTAAAACGTAGAAAATAAGAGTAGCACCTTATTATTGTTTTAATTTGCAATTTTCTGGACATATGATATGGAATGTCTTTTTACATGTTTATTTGCCATCCATCTGTCTTCTTTGGTGGGTTGTCTATGCACATCATCTGCCCATTTTTAAATTAAGTTGGTTTTTCTGTTGTTGGATTTTAAAAGTTCTTTGTATGTTTTATATACCATTTGTTTGTTGACTATGTTCTTGCGACCATATCAAATCCAGTTGACTATATTCATGTGAACCATTGACCTATTTGTCTGTTCTATCACCAGTACCACATGTCTTGATTATGGTAACTTTATATTAAATCTTGAAGTCAGGCAGTATACTAGTTTGCTAGTGCGACCACAGCAAATACCACAGACTTGCTGACTTAAACAATACAAATTTTATTTTCTTACAGTTCTGGAGGTCAAAAGTTTAAGCTCAAGATATCAGCAGGGTTAATTTCTTCCGAGGCCTCTCTACTTGGCTTGTAGATGACTGTTTCTCCCTATGTTTTGCCTTTGTTATCTGAGTTTAAATTTCTTTTTCTCATAAGGAAACCAGTCATATTGGATTAGGGCACACCCTAAAGATGTCCTTTTAACTTACTTCCTTCTTAAAGACCTTATACCCAAATATGGTTACTATGAGATACTTTACCTAAGGGCTTTAGCATATGAATTTTGGAGGGACACAATTCAGCCCATAACAGATAATTTCAGTCCTGCAACTTTGTTCTCCAGTATCATGTTGGCTATTATGGGTCTTTTACCTTTCCATATAAACTTTAGAGTCAGTTTGCCAATATCCATAAAATAACTTGCTTGGATTTTTATTTGGATTACTTTGAATTTATAGATCAAGTTGGAAAGAACTGAAATCTTGACAGTATTGAGTCTTTCATTCCTATGGCTGGGTCTCCCTGGAGTTTTGTACTCTCTAATGTCCATCCTGAGCTTCCAACAGTTTGTCTTTTACAGTTTAGATTTTCACAATTCTTTTGGTACTGGTTCCTGTGGAGATTTTTTCTCTCAGGCTTTTACTTGGGTAAGTTGTGATTCTCTGTATCCTCCTGTCATCTCTACAATTGTAGACGGTGGTGGTTTTCCCTGTGACCTCAATTCTGTGATGGAGCTAAGATTTGTTATTTTTCAATTTGTTCAGTTTTTACTTGTGGAGACATGAATGGCAACTTCCAAGCTCCTTAAATCCGGAAATGGAAACCAGAGGTCTCCATTGTACTTTTTATTATTGCAATATCATCATGAAGAAAATTAAGCACTTAATGATTCTTTACTATGCAGAAGGAATTGAGTTAGATATAATACATCTTGAAACTGGCAAGAATCCCATTTTGCTAAAATAATATTTATGAAAATATTTCTGCACTTGCATCATTAGTTTTTGGAGCATATTTACCCTAGAGCATTGGTTTGCAAAATACTCGGGCCCTAGTGGTTCCACGGAAGATCTTCTGGAATTGCTGGTTGAGTTTGGGATGGAGGTTGTGGAGGGATATAATAAGCAAGAAGGAAGCAAAGGGCAAGGAGAACACTTACCCTTGCTTGAATCAGAGCACATGTTTTTTATTTGTTTCATACGTATCATTTGAAGTAACTGACAATTAAAATATGTTTAAATCCACTGCCTTTGAGTGTTAGAGAATGTTTTATGTAATAGAGAAGGTTGTATTTAATCTTCTAAACTTGTATTCAATAGACTGCACAGTAGATGAACCTATATCCTGAAAAGTTTCTTGGCAGAGCTTAGTAATGAAATTGTTAAGGAGGAATTCTAAGGTATACTCATTTAATGTAAAGTGATAATACTTTACAATACAGAGTTGAAATAAAACTCTGTTAGGCACTGTAAAAACTCAATTTAAAATACAATTAATTCATTTTGAGAAGCTCAGGTGTTCCCAAATTGAGTATTTTTGAGGTATTAATTAGCTGATATATCAAAAAAGATAAAATATGATCATAGCCGGGCGCGGTGGCTCAAGCCTGTAATCCCAGCACTTTGGGAGGCCGAGGCAGGTGGATCACGAGGTCAAGAGATCGAGACCATCCTGGTCAACATGGTGAAACCCCGTCTCTACTAAAAATACAAAAAATTAGCTGGGCATGGTGGCATGTGCCTGTAATCCCAGCTACTCAGGAGGCTGAGGCAGGAGAATTGCCTGAACCCAGGAGGCAGAGGTTGCGGTGAGCCGAGATCGCGCCATTGCACTCCAGCCTGGGTAACAAGAGCAAAACTCCGTCTCAAAAAAAAAAATATATATGATCATAGCTTTATTAATCTGAGGTTTTCATGATGAAACGTATAAATGTCAGTATATCCTGACTCATTAATAACAGTTGAAATTAGCTAACTTAGTGACTTCTATTTTTGTAAAAATTCACACTCACATATTTAGATTTTTTTTTTTTTGAAATCTGACTTTTTATCATGAGGGGAATGATAGGTCTGAAGATTTCCGGCTTTCCTCCTTCTGAAATATATATTCAAGCTGAGAAGAGAAAAACATTTTAAATTCATCTAGCAATCATATATAATTAGGCTTGGTTCTACATTGTGAGTGGGGTTTCTGGAAGGGCAGCAAAAACAGGGTTTGATTTGTTAGGTACACAAACTTTGCATCATACCATTAGAATTGTTTGTAAACACTCATACCGAAGTAAAGTATGCTTAGTCTAAATCAGTTCGGAAAATTAGACACCTACTATGTATAAAGCGAATAAGTAAAACACCATTTTTCCACCAGAAAAGTGAATACAATAATTAGATAGATGTGCAAAAATCAATACAGGGCAAAAAATCCTAAGTGTAATAAAGAAGCACAAAATCCTATGAGACTGAAGGAGAGAGATGTTATATCTATTTGAAGGCAAATTAGAAGCAGATTGAAAGGGAAAGTAACATTTTTTGGTGATCTGGAAGAACATGGACATAAGATACATCAGTGAGGAAATGGTTACAGTGCATGTAAAAGAAAACTGATAGGCCCTTGAACAAATAGGCCTTTATATTTCAAACAGAACAAGTCTAAAGGTAAGCAGATACTGATGTCGATTTAGTGCTTCTGTAATGTCAGCATCCCATCCAACTGTGCAACAGTTTCAGCAGAGATATTGACAAATCTAAGATTTAAATGAAGAGCTATACTTAATACTGTACTTGATGTTTGCCAGGATCTGAATGGTGAAAGAGGAGGAAGAATCATAGATTACTCCAGGCTGTAAAATTAGTGGCCCTTTAGTAAAACTCATAGGTGCTTCTTTATATGTTTGCCTTCCTCACTAGCTGCTATTGTTAGAAAGGTGCTGAAGCAGTAAGTCTGGTAACACTACTTTGGTCACATTTCCAGGATGCTTAATATCTTTGCCCCTGCTGAGATCTCACATACATATTCAGAGCTGACCTCAAATCTCACCTACTACCTGAGCCTAGCCTAACAGTTGCATTACAGATTGTTTTTTGTGTTTGTAAAGTTAGCACCTTGGCATTCATTGTTCAGTTTACTCATTTTTGTACATTTTGTACCATACTGTATTAGCTCAAGCTGAGTAAGTATAAGAGATAATACCATGTGCCAGGCCTTTTGTGAGGATGCAAATATGTATTAACACAACTGCTGCCCATGAAGAGCTTATAGTCTAGTAGAAAAAACTGACATAAACAACTATAATAGAAATTATACTGTTGGAATTTCAAAATGGCAAATTTAGTGTTTTATTTTGAATTTTACTCTAGGACACATGAAACAGGCTCAAGCTCTTCTAAATTTTGTGAAACACCAATGAAATTTTCCTTTGTAAACATGTAAATCCTTCATAATTTCTGCAAGTTCCAAGACCATGGGCATTTTAAAATTAATGTTCTAGATGAATTAAAATTATTTTATGGTCTATTAAGGTAATATGCCAAACATCTGAGAACCTGCTATGTAGGGGGTGCTAGAGATACAAAAATAAGACATTGTTTCTATTTTAAAGAATTCACAATTTAATAATAAAGAGATTTCTTCCATCTGTACTATAGGATAAATTCAATTAGCTAGATATAAATTTCCAAAATTGCTAAGAAGTAGAAAAGATAACTTGGTAGATAGTACGTAAAGGATTATTAAATGAATGAACAATAGAAATTGTAGACTCGAAGGGAAGGAAAGAAACATTACTGAATGAACTTTTTCAGTCTTCCTTTGATATCAACATGGTTTTGGTTATCACAGTGATTGTCAGTAATATTTAGTACATGAGGCTAGGGTATTCTGGCATTCGACAATGCTCTGCAAAGTCCTACCCAATGAAGAACTGCTACATCCTGCACAACTTTGAAAGTCTGACTAAAGCTACTACAACCATAAATTGGTGTGTCACTTCTTCCAGAGTTTATGTTTATAACCAATGCAGTCCCTATGAAAATCCCAGCATAAATTTTGTAAAATAAAAAAATGCAAAGGACCAAAAAGATAATGTTTATTTATTTATTTTTAAACAGTATCTCCCTTTCCAGGCTGGAGTGCACTGGATTGGTCTTGGCTCACTGCAACCTTCACCTCAGGATTCAAGTCATTTTCCTGCCTCAGCCTCTGAAGTAGTGAAATTACAGATGTGCACCACCACCCTGGCTAATTTTTGTATTTTTAGTAGAGATGGGGTTTCACCATGTTGACCAGGCTGGTCTTAATCTCCTGACCTCAAGTGATCCGCCCATCCCAGCCTCCCAAAGTGCTGGGATTAAAGGCATGAACCCCAGTACCCGACCCCAAAAAGTAATCTTTATGCACGGCAAAGCTGGAGGACTACCCTATATCAAGATTTATGGTATTGACGTAGGACAGATCACTGTAACCAAACAGCACAGAAAAGAGTCCAGAAACAGATCCACACATATATGAGCACCTGTGACTTACTCCAGAAATAACACTGTAGTACAGATGGGGAAGGACGTGCTTTTCAATAAATAGTACTCAGTCCACAGGTATCCGTATGATCCATATGAAAAACAAAAGTAAATCTTGACCCCTTCTTCACATCATAAACAAAAAGCAATTCCAGATGGACTGTAATCTGATATGAAAGACAAAACAATAGACTTAGAAAGAAGCCCAGGACACTGTCTTCACAGGGAGTGTCTGGAAGGGAGTTGAGGGCACTTCCAAGGGGCTGCTGATATTCCTGATTTTTATCTTACTAAACAAATTATAAGATAATTTCAATATATGTACCCATGCATATACTTTAAGACATAATACTGAAAAGCTGTTACAAGAAGTTATGCAGAAAGAAAGGATCATAATAGCAAAGGAAGTTTAATTGACAAAAGATACCTAAAATTACTGAATAATTTACCCAACCTGTACATTTTTTTTACTCTGTATTTCTAATTACAAATTAATTGAGATGGGGTTCAGTGCAATAGTGCAATTACTTAGAGAACAGTGTAGTAAATTACAAATTTGTAACAGAAGAATTGAAACTTAACAGATTTGAATCCAACCTTAAATAAATTAGTGAAGACGTATGAAATGTGAGACTTTAATTTTATTAATAAAGTTTATTTTTTAAATATTTCTTCCCTATATATTGTTAAATGATTATAGCATATTAATACTTTTATGAATAAAAGTTATATGTTGAAATTTTCTTTTCAAGGGGTTACCACATAACTTCTCTGTAATCTCTTATAATACAGTTTTCTTTTCTAAGCTTCCACTAGGCTTTATGACTTAGTCAAAATGAAAGCCAAGCTCACCTGTGAAAAATACATACATTTTATATATTAGTAATTATTTATCTTGTCATGTTAGCCCTAATACAATTAAGGTAATTATCTTCTTTCTCTAATCAGTATAGTCAATACCAAGAAAGTCTAGTCTGTTATTATTTATCCTGACACTAATTTTTTTTTGAGGCCGAGTCTCACTCTGTTGCCAGGCTAGAGTTCAGTGGCGTGATCTTGGCTCACTGCAGCCTCGGTCTCCCAGGTTCAAGCAATTCTGCCTCAGCGTCCAGAGTAGCTGGAACTACAGGCACGCACTACCACACCCAGATAATTTTTGTATTTTTAGTAGAGCCAGGGTTTTACCATTTTGGCCAGGATGGTCTCCATCTCTTGACCTTGTGATCCACCCACCTCAGCCTCCCAAAGTGTTGGAAGTATAGGCATGAGCCACTGTGCCCAGCCTCTGAAACTAATTTTTATTCTGGACTCTCCCTGTACCATATTTCTGATTTTTCATGATCTTCTGGATTTTGTTTTGTTTTGTTTGGTATAGAATAGCTTGTAATCTTAATTATCTTAAATACAAACATATTCACTATAATTAGATGCAAGCATCTGACTATTTTATTAAGACTTCAGATTAAACGTGGATAAAAGAGGGAAGCCCTCCAAGAGAGGCAGATCATAATGTGATTTTTGTCTAACAATTTTGAATTCTCTCCCATGGGTAATGGGGAGCCATTAAAGGATGTAGAGATTACCAATCAGATTTGTGTTTTAGAAATATCACTCTGGGTGTGGTGCAGTGGCTCACAAGTGTAATCCCAGCATTTGGGGAGGCCATGACAGGCAGATTACTTGAGCCCAGGAGTTCAAGACCAGTCTGGGCAACATGGTGAAGGCCCATCTCTACAAAAAAAAAAATTAGCTGGGCATGGTAGTGCACACCTGTGGTCCTAGCTACTTGGGAGGCTGAGGTCGGAGGATCACTTGAGTCTGGGAGGTGGAGGTTGCAGTGAGCAGATAGCACACCATTGCACTCCTTGACTGGGCAACAGAGTGAGACCCTGCCTCAAAAAAAAAAAAAAAAAATCACTCTGGCAGGAGTATGAAAAGAGATTGGAGCAGGGTGGGGTTGGTGACAAGACTAGAGGCCAAGAGTTAAGTTAAAAAAGTGTTGCAGAAGCCAAGTGATCATCATCACCATCACCATCATCATAATGATTAAAAATGAGACAAAATCAACAGAACTTAGCTATTTGTTAAGAGAAAGGAGGAGTCTAAACTGGCTCCCATATACCTGGTTTGAGTAATTAGATGGGGTTGGTGTCTTTCATTAAAATAGGGACCACAGGAAAATGTGCTGTTTGGGACATGCAGAATAGGACATACAGGTATCTATAACATTTAAACATTTGGATATGTGAATTTGTTCCAGGGAGATACATGATTCAGAGATGTAAATTTGGGAATCATATAGCTGGTAGTTGAAGACATTAGAATATGTAATATCAAAAATGTTTAGATTCAGAAGAGAAGAAGGCAGAAGATTCATGTGGAGTGGTCTCATGGAAATTGAGGGAAGAGAGCATTTTGAGGGAGTAATGAATGATGCCAAATGCACTGAGGAATGAATAGAAAGTCAGCAATTGACTCATAGATAGAGAAGTCTGTTACATTTTGCAATATGAGGCTTATAAGGTGACCATTGACCAAGAAGTATAGGACTCAAAACCTTAATTACATGTAGTTGATTAAAGATTGAATGGCTTTTGCAATTTCTTTGGAAAGTATAAAAAGTGAACGGGAGGTAAGGAAATAGAGACAGCAAGTATCAATTCTCTGTTCCAGATTCTTGAGAATGAAAGAAAGGAGAAGGAAAGAATAATAGAGGATGGGTACAGGATAGATAATTTTTCTATTCTTTTGGTTTTCTCCTTGTTCCTTGATTAAAATGTTGCTTTTGATTGCATTTTCACGAGTTAATGTTAAACTTTGTGTTTCTCTATAATTAATCGTTCTATAATACTTTCGTTAATGGCATAAGTTTAAAAAAATCAGGGTTACCCCAAACCAAATTAAGTATAAATACTAAATTGTGTGATTTCCATGAATGCACAGGATTAAAAAATATTTATGACAGAAATATGTAAAATCACGATTGAATAAAAGGAAAACGTTGACAGCATGTTGGATAAATGTGAGATATCTTAACAAATGATTTTTAAATGAGGCCATCTGTTAAAGCTTGCTGATGTTCTGAGTCTGGAGCAAGAGGTTATTTATGTTTTCACGCAAATCAGGCTTTAACCAAAATACTTTGGAAAAAACAGATGCCTTAGAGAAATTCATTATTCCTAAAATAATTACAACCTTCTAAATGTTAACATCCCTTTCTACAAAGAATGATGTTATGCTAATGCTGTTCATATGTATGAATATGAAATTATTGTATCATTTGCTATAATGCAAGGGAATGGTTTCTCCCTATCCCCACCTCCATCCTCACCCCTGGGAGATACATACCTGCTTACCACGACCAATTTTCTACTTATTTAGCTAAAAATAATTGCCCTTTGAAAGTCATAACCCAAGTAGTTGAATTTCAACTAAAATCTAAAGATAAACCTAATCTTTCAGGCATTCTTTCCTCCCACCCTTTTGATCTTTTTGACCCCCACTAAGTCTTACCAGGTATATTGAAGTAGAGGAAATTTCATAATAGAATACAGTACTATGTCATGTTTCATTAATGTCAAACATTTCATGTAGTAAATAGAACAATAAGGTACTACTTTGTATAATATTTAAAATCTGTACAGGACAGTGCTAGGCAGAGTATACACTCAAGAAATATAGAATTAGTAATATTATATCAGAAAATGAACTTCCAATATTGCTATTATTTTACTAATATGTATAGTCACTGACCTGTGAAGAGTGAACAGTACATAGAAGTGCCTAGAGATAGGAAACTATGAAAGTCCCCAACTTCTACATACATACTAGATTAATTTGAGCCTACATAAAAAGAGAACAAATTTACGAGGGTTAGAGGGGGAAAATGAGGGGACTTCCTGGTTGTAGCTTTTATCATTGGGAGATAAATTAGATCTAGACTAATATATTTGGTTTCTGCAATTTATGCAATTTGTTAATTTTGTCATTGAGTGGAATGCTGAACAAAATTCCTATGGCATATAAGCACCTTGCACAGGGTTCGCATTAATGCCTTGAGAAGCTTTTAGGTATAGACTTTTTGGTATACTGATTAAAGTATAATTAATTGTTAATTGGTATCTTGTCCTGTGAGAGTAGCTTGAATAGGTTCATCTTTACTTTGAAAACAGTAGCAAGCTGGGTACAGTGGCTCTCACCTACTGAGTGGTGAGAGGATCACTTGAGGCCAGGAGTGGAAGACCAATATGGGCAATATAGCAAGACCTCGATTCTACAAAAAATTCTTAAAACTAGCCAAGTATGGTGGTGCATGCCTGTAGTCCCATCTACTCAGAAGGCTGAGGCAGGAGGATCACTTGAACACAGGAGTTCATAGGTCAGCAGTGAGGTTTGATTGTGCCACTGCACTTCATCCTGGGCAAAAAAAGAACTGTCCCAAAAAGAGAGAGAGGGGGAGAGGGAGAGGGAGAGGGAGGGGGAGGGAGAAATGGCTAGCACACTGGGTGGATGTAGTGCATTTCTTCTTTCCAACTGCTCTCTGGGTTGATGCATTTGTCCAAATGGAGGGTGGAAGAAAGACTGGAGAATTATATTATGTGAAAGCCCCTAAATAGGAAGTCTGTGGCCACTGATTTCCCGTCTTACGTTCTATGTATTCTAAAAAGTAGTATGGCATAGTGATTTAGAATGAGGCTCTATAGTTCAACAACCTGAATTTGAAACTTGACTCTACCACTTATTGGTTGTGTGAGCTCAGCAAATAATGTCCTTCTGCTTCAGTTTTCTCACCTATTAAATGGAGACAATAATAGCACCTTTCTCATCAGGTTATTGTGGCAGTGGTGGTAGTGGTGGTTTTTCACACAGGCAAAGAAGCATTGCTTTGCTAATGGAAACCTGGAAAAGTGCTTATTAGCAGACAATAACTCTGTTCTTCACCATCCTCCATATACCAGGGAAATATTCATGGTCCCTGTGAGATGGACCCAAAACAATATTACTCTAAGGAAGTAAGAAAAATAAAATAACGTGTGTATCATAGGCATTATCTCATCTAATCCTTAAAATAATTCCTGCAGAATAAATATATTAGTTGATTTTTTTCATGTGAAAGACCTGAGGCTCAAGAGAGTGCCTACACAAGATCAAATGTCTGCTGAATAGCAAAGCCAAGATTCAGTCAGAGGAGTAGCTGACTCAAAAGCCCATCTGTTCCACCTCATTCTACTAGCTAAATTGCCAACATTTGGGGCATAGCTGTTTTCCTCCTTTTCTAGATGTGGCAAATTAAAAGAAACCTGTGCCACAATCCAGTCCATCTGCCTCACCTTCCTTCAGGTGACAGGGAGCATGCACAGTAGAATCTCAAGTAATGTTTGATGACTGACCAGTCAAATACTCTTTCTTTTTCTTAAAAAGAAAATATACATTTTATATCTGTAATATTGCAATGGATTTTTTGTACTAAAATATGAGTTTTTTCTATAGCTTTGTGGAAAGTAAAATTCAAACTTCATATGTGAGACACAGTTATCCCAATTTGATCTTTATCCTCTTACACTGAATTTACAAAGTCTGAGTTGATAAAAAAAAAAAAGCATAATTCTGTTAGTTTCATACTCTCATTTTATTTTGATCTTTCTTATTTCTTTAAAAAAAAAAATGTTGGCCCTGAAAATCTTGCCTCTGGCCAAAAACAACAAAATTCTTATCTGGTAGTAGCAAGTCATTACCAGTAATAGTGAGGTTTTCTTTACTCAGTACTTAGTTTCATGTGGGGTTTTTTTTTTTTTTTCCTTTTTTTAAATACCCAAAAAGCAAAGACAAATCATGTCTTTCTTATTCAAGGTCTTTTAAAGGTGTACTTTTTTGGCTGTTTACACTACTTCTTGGATTTCAGTCAGTTTAGAGACGATTGTATACTTCCCCAAATTTCCTACATTAAGACTTCAAAAGTTTCAACATTAAAGAATAGCTGCTTCTGGCATTTCACATAGCTCAGAGCAAAGCAAGTTAGTACAGACAATTTAAATGATACCCCATCACAGGTGCCTTCACTTTCATTCGTCGCTTTTTCAGAATACCTATTTTGTTATGTACCTTATGAATTTAAAACATGACTAAAGATGAATTTCTTAATATGTACCTTATGTTTTCTGAGCCTGGAAATTAAGGAAAAAATGATGAAACCATGTTACATAAGTATTTAATTTTTTTTTAATCTGGGATAGTACTATGGTAATTAATGCTTATTTTATGCAAAGTAGACTATATCTGTTAACGGACACATTACTGTCAAGAAAATATTACTTGTCTTAATTATCAGTAATGAAGCAGGGATAAGCTGCTCACTTAGATATAATATATCTAATGACCTTTTCAGTTAGAGGTTGTGATGAAAGGTATCAGTTTCACAAATTATGCTTCATTCAGCTTCTGGCCTTTGTGTAGATTAATGTTTTGTGGATGAGTTTTAAAGTCAGGCATAAATTGTGTATGGTGTTTAAAATTGATTTAGTGTCTTGCTTTTAGTACATCATTTTCTCATTTATAAAGCCTCAATTTTAGCTTCGAGCTTAAAAATTAATCCATGGTAAATTTAGGATTGTCTTACTCCCAGTGGTTTTTTTTACTCTTACCAAATGGAATGGTACATATATTTACACTTGTTTAACTAAAGGACATACTTAATGACTGAAGTTTCTGATTTCTCAATTTAAGACAATAAGCACAAGGTTTACAATAATAATTTTTGAACCAGGAATATAAATATTTATCATACCACTTTTCCTAATTAGATATCCCCAGATGACACATAGCTGCTTTTCATCCCAAGATGACACATAGCTGGTGATTTTGATAGAATTTATGATATCTCTTAATATTAACTTTGCACTGAAAAATAAATATGATATTGAAACATCATTAAAGAATGCATAGATTTGGCCTTTCAGACCAGTAGGAGAATTGCCCCCATGTTTTAAGTAACTAAGTAAGGATTTAAGTATTTTGTCTATGCAACAGAACAGTGAGACAAAAGGTGGTTTTCAAATTTTTAAGCTGTGAAAGTTTGAGAAACTTCTTAGTCAAAAGTCCAATAAAGAAATCTAACAATATTGGAGCTGCTCTGGTTGAACTGGAAAATTTCTAAACTGACTTGAAGGAATCCAGGGCTGTCAAAGAGCAGAGTTTTGATACTATGATCCTGATGGTTTTATTATTAACGTAGCCCAAATATTAGAGTTGGGGAGGAAAGTGCAGACCATGTTTTTCAGACCTTCATGTTAATGGCTAGGAAATCTAGAGATACAATGTAACTAGCCTAAGTTAATATGGTCACTAAGTGCTATGATGTAGTATCAAAAAAAAAAAGTACTTCTACTGATAGAATCTTTTCCCTACTATATATAATGAATTTTGAAAACGATTTAAAGAACAGTTTCTAAATTGACCTAATCTTTACGTAGAAAAAGGTAGGCCATCAATTTTTCATTTGCAGGGCACAGTAAAGTCCTAGCTACCCTAGCACGTTGACTACTTGCCCTCTTGTCCATTTTGAAAGAGTACAGAATGACAGGTGCCAGTTCTCTACCTTGGCTTTGCAGAAAAGCAAGAAAAGTTCAGCAAAACAGGAGTTTTCCTATGCTCCACTTAATTCCAGTTCCTCCAATGTGCATTCACACATGATGTTGCCTGTGTTTGGAGCAGTAGCCCCAATCTAACAGCCCCTCCGCCTCCTACAACTGTGGTCTCAGCCAAGCTAAATTCTGTGTATCCTTCAGGCTGCAGTTTAAATGTCACTGTTTCCCTCAGGGCTTCTCTGATCTATCCATACCAAGTCTAGATTGGATAGCTTCGTTTATGCTGTGATAGCATCCTGTACTTTCTCTGTCATAGCAGTAACCACACTACATTGCAATTACTTTTATCATTCCCTACTTAAATACTCAATTCCATAAATACAGACTACGAGTGTCTTGCTCATCTTTGATTCTCCCAAACCTAGCAGAGTTTCTGACACAAGGCTTGTGCCCCATGTTTATTAGAGAAGGAATGAAGGGATGTGGACTCTCCACTGCCCACTCAAAGGAGTAACATGCTGAATGGAATGAATCTTAAACTGGTTTCTTGTTAACAGCTGCAGCTTTCCTGTGTGACTTTAGAAGAGTTATCTCTAGGTCCTAGTTTCCCTTTCCAGTAGGATAATAATATCTTCAGTACCTAGCTTTTGTGTTTCTTGTGTTATAAGTGGGTTTTCTCTACATCAGGGCTTTCATTTCAGTTTCTTAATTATAATGGAAGAGGAAGGCCTGGTTTTTTTTGTTTGTTTGTTTGTTTTGAGACCAGATTAAGGAGGCTTCTCTCAAAAGCAAATTCTTTAAAATCATCTTACTAAAATTCTAGGTCCTAATAAATGGAAAAATGGGCCACCTCCTCACTTACAGATAATCTTATGAACTTTTAATGATGATGAGATTCTATAAATAAAGTATTTGTAGTCATTCTTGGGAACTTCAGGACTTTATTTCTTGGTTTTATCCTTGAGAAAAGTACTTATACAACTTATAATTTAACATGTATACCATGTGGTCAGGACGGAATTATTGTCCACAATTAAAAATGTCTAAACTTGTTTCTGTCAAAAAGGAAGACTTGAAATGCATTCAGGGTTTCATCAAAAGGAGTACCACTCTTCCAATGATTAATGATAACGTTTTTATATTGGCAAAAGAAGCTGATGAGATGAATAGAATGTAGGATATAAAGAAGAGAATTATCTCATTCATTTTTACAGAAAGTTGAGAAAAAGTTTAAAAACCCCATTGAACTCTAGTAGTGCTTCTACTGCATGTCAGAAAATGTTGTGTTTTTTTTTAAAGGACTTTTTAAGGAAAATAATACACATACCTAGAACAGTAGCTTATATTTAACAGAACTTAATGCTCACATTTTCAAGTTAAGTACGCCCTGGCATTTGAACAGCTGTTCTATCCAATTCAGATTTGCATACTGTTGTTTAACCTTCCCAGCTGTAGCAAGGGTGGCATGTTAGTCTAATCTGGTATAGAATATGCATAGTATACTTAAAGTTGAAACTTTAAACACATATTTGTATTAAACTTATAAATTTTAATCATATAAGCCTATTTTAAACAAACTTATTTTTCTGTAAGTTATTTATTGAGCAGATTTTAACTAGTTAAAATACTCTTTCAAACCTTTGATATTTTATTTATATCTTTTTGTACTTTAATATTACTAATGAACAAAAAGTATATACATTTCCTATACACATGCTTACAATTACATTGTTATAACCATAGAATATTTTTTTTTTTTTGAGACAGGATTTCACTTTGTCACCTAGGCTAGAGTACAGTGGTGAAATCTCAGCTCACTGCAACCTCCACTTCCTGGGTTTAATCCATTCTCCCTCTTTAACCTTCCGAGTAGCCAATATCACAGGCATGGGCCACCACACCTGGCTAATTTTTGTATTTTTAGTAAAGACAAGGTTTCCACATGTTGGCAAGGCTGGTCTCAAACTCGTGGCCTCAAGTGATATACCCACCACAGCCTCCCAAAGTGCTGGGATTACAGGCATGAGCCACCATGCCTAGCCTGGAAATTTTAAATTTTATTTTTCTTATATTTCTACCGGATTGACCTCAGCAGAAGCTTCTTTGTTAATACGATTATGGAAATGGAATGAGGAGGCGGTGATTGCTATGGGAAGATCTTACTAGACTAAGGCTAAAAGAGGTTAAGATCAAAATATGTATTATGGAGCACATGAATATAGTGAATAAAAATTTGTTCATCAAAGCCTGCTACAATATAAAACATTGCTTGAAATTTGAAATAAATGATTTTAGAACAAATAAACATAAATGCTCATAATTATACACCAGACACACTCAAGCACACACAATACATGTAGAAATAGATATATCTGTGAGTTTATGTACTATATATTTATGTGTATATTTCTTAGCCTTCTCTTCTGAGGAGCCTAGAAGTAGTGACAACCCTAGGGAATACTCCAAGTCTCCAAATACTGGTTTCTGAGTCTCTTCCTCCATTTAAAAAAGGGAGGGGAAGAGAAGGGAAGCCTCTTGGCAAAATAGCTAATTTTAGGATTGGGGCACCATATGAGACCAGAATTTGTGCCAGAAAGTAAGGAAATACTCAAAGAATAATAGGAGCATGAAAAGTAAAGCCCCAGGATTTAATTCAAAGAGGTTCCCACTAGCCAAACTGGGAAACTTGAGCATCAAAGTAAATAATGGAAAACATTAAATAAAATGGAAATTCATGAGCCCTTACTGAGATAGATGGATGCATAGATAGGTAGGAAAATAAATCTCTCCCCTGCCGTAGAATACCAAATATTAAACATCAAAGGAATGATAAAAAGCAAAATAAAAAATTACCATTTGACAGTCACAGTTTGTCAACTACAGTTCAATTCAAATGGACATTTTCAATGGAGACTAAGGCCTGGCTGATGGGTTTGATGAGGTTTAATGAGGAAAGGGATATTGACATAATCTCAGAATATCTCCCTTATACACTATTAGTTAGTTACTAAGGGATGACGTGGCAGTGAGAAATCTTCTGAACAATATGACCAGATGATCAAGGTTGACATCACAAGTGGGTCAACTTCATCTGTGGCACATCACCTTGATGTGTAGCCTTGAAAAGAGCAGAGTATCATGTTAATGTTTTTCTTGCCCAAAAATACATGATCATGAGGAAATAACAGATAGATCTTAAGTTTATGATTAGGCTGCAGAATGACAGTTCTGTATCTTTGGAAAAATGTCAAGAACGTGAAAGACCTGGAGAGACTGAGAATATGGGAAAAGAATGAATGTCCTGACATTACTGGGGCAGTTGACAAAGTTTGAATGATGTCTGTAGATTGATAGTAGTGTTGTATAAATGCTGATTTTTCTGACTCAAAGGCTTATATGGTGATTCTGTAGAAGAATGTCTTTGTCTTCAGAAATACCAGAGTATTTAAGGTTGATAGGAATTATGTCTGCTACTTGTTCTTGGATACTTCAGAAAAGGCTAATAGTGGATACACATACATGTTTGAAGGAGTGTATTTTTAAAAAATAGAGAAAGATGGAGAAAATGGGCAATGTTCAAAATTGGGGAATCTAGGTGATAGTGATACGGGAAATCTTTATTTTGTTCTGGAATACTTTTCTGTGTTTGAAAATACTTCAAAATAAGTTATTCTAAAATGATCACTAAAAAGGTAATAAATACCTCATAATCAAGCATTAATATTTCTGTAATAATCATATGAGTAGTCACATAACCTACTCATATGTGATAATCTTATGAATAGGTTAATACATATGAGTAGGTTAATAAAAACTGTAAATAGCTTTATGTCCATGTAGACAAAGAGTTAAGATTTTCAGAGGTTTTTGCATTTTTTAATTGAGAATAAAGGCTGTGGGTTTGTATAAGGTATCCGGGCCCAAATAAGTACATTTTCCCAGTCTCTCGCAGGAAGTAACAGAAACAAGGACTTTTGATTCCTATCCCAGTAGTCCTTGGCTGGAAAGGATTACTGAGGCAAGATAGGGACATTTGTATTCAAATTCTGACTTTTAGGATTTCATTCAGGAAAGCATCAGATTTACAAAAACATCCCTTAGAGCTGCATCATTAGATTGACCAAGAGGGCATGTTCTGTGTTGCAGTTTTCCAATGCAACCCAATGAGATTATAGGAATGTTCTCATCGGTATGCAATGCAAATATATAATGAAATAATAGAAAACCTTTTTCTTTCTCCTCACCTATGTCATATATAATCATATAAAAATGAAAGTGAGTAGATTTCTTCCTCTCCTCCCTGGTTTTCATCCACATCCTAACTCTCTTACCCTGTAAGTTTTCCTTCCTCTTTGAAGGGTTATAGAATACTCCTGGATTTCAATCACTACCTTTTTAAAATTTGATTTACCAATCACTTATAATCATAATAACTAATGTGGTGGTGTTTTGTGTGTGGGTGTTTTCTTTTGTTTTGTTTTGTTTTAATCACCAAAGGCACTAGACTGGATGGCTAATGTGTTTTTAAAGTTTCAGATAGTTAGTGACTTGAACCTCTGTGTAAGAAAATAGCCTTCTCTGTATTCTGTATTTCCTCATACCATTTTGCATCTATTTAAGGACTTTGTGCTCAAGCATTTTCCTTTTCAAAATTTCCTTGTCTTACCAGGAAAATAAAATATTTTTGGATATTTTCAGTTATATAGCCAATATAAAGTCCATTTTGAGGACTTAATATTATAAACAATAAACTGTCACATTGCTTAAATGAGTTTTTGATAAGCTGCTTATATCTTCTTATTATTCTTTAATTCTTTTAAAAGATTTTCTGGAAGTAACCAAGAAGTATTATAATTTTACACCTACATATTTAAAATATAATTTTTTTATTAGCAGAATCATGCTATTGACTTAATTAACTTCTAATGTCATTCGATTTGTCTTGAGGCACAGATATTGTGTCCTATTTATATTTATGTCAAAAACTATTGCCTAAACATAATTTTATAATAACTCTGTCTCCTTTCTAAAACTGCTTTTTTCTGCTCTTAATAGCCAAGCCAGTTATGGTTTTTTTCCCCTATATTTTCAGTTTATTAACTTAAGCCCTATATATATTTCAGCATTTTGTAGACTAAAATATATACATATATATGTTTCAATCTATTTTTCCAAATTGAGTCTGATAAATTGTATTTTACCTAGTATAATAAGAGATACATTTTCAATACTAATCAGTAAAGACAGCATTTTTTTAAATGGTTAAACAAAACCATTTTATATTGGAAACGCCTGGCAGTATACCTTTATTTCTCAGCATATGTATCTTTCGTGTTTATGTATCATTCCCCAAAATTTAATAGCAACTTAGCCACAGTAGGAAGCAAATAATATATTAATGAATTATGATTCTGATTGCCCTTTTAAATCTACTTAGTAAATAAAGTTATAGTTGCATTTCAAAGGTAAACTTTTTAGTCTTCAATAATTGCATATATTTACACATGTTAAGATGGAAAGACTTTAAGCACTAACATTTTGTGATTTTAATTAAACAAGTAATTAGACTTGAGCCAGGCATGCTGCCCACACCTGTCCCAGCTACTTAGAAACTGAAACAAGAGGATCTTGAGCCCAAAAGTTCAAGCCCAAAAGTAATCCGGCCACTGCACTCCAGTCTGGGCAACAGAGAGAGATCCTGTCTCTAAAAATAATAATAACAACAATAATAATTAGGCTTCAATTAAAACATGTTGGGGAGGGGAGACTGGGACTTATTGTTTAATGGACACAGAGTTTCAATTTGGGATGAAACTCAATTTGGGATGAAAAAGTTCTGGAAATGGATAATGGTAAAAATTACATAACAACATACAACTTTTAAATGTACGGGTCAGTACTTAATGGCACTGAACTGTACATTTAAAAATAGTTAAGTGATAAATTTTATGCTATGTATGTTTTACCACTATGTATATATTTAAAACCTGTTTCATAGTTTTTCATCTGTAGGTGATTCTTCCTCATCATAGATATTAGCTAGCATTTAGTCTTTAACCTTAACATATACTATTATTTATTTAATATATGTTACACACTTTTACTGTGTTAGGTGTGCATTCTGGCTATAAAAAATTTCTGGAAGTTTTTAATTGCTTTCAGGTATTTTTTAGTATAAGGTACTTAGCTCCTCTAAACTTTAATTTTCTTCTGCATAAAATGAGGCTGTCAATGCCTATATCAAAAAGTTGTTAGATGGAGCAGTTAATATAATATTTACTTCAAATTTTATTGGGAAAATGAATATTATTTGTGTAAAGCACTTAGAACAGTTAAATACATTAAAATCACTCAGGAAATTATAGCTGCTAGCACTTTTCATTAGATATTGCAGATGAGTTAACACATCAAAGGTCCTTTTAATTTTTCATTGTGTTTTGGGGGCTGCCTATATGGGTTACATCTTATAGTCATTGCCTGCATTCTCTTTATTTACTTTGTGCTTGACTTGCTAAGCATGACACATGCAGAGGATCCGGTGACTATGTGTTTGGTCTCCTAGGATCTTTTCAGCTTCCTAGACCTTGCACCAGTGGCATAGTCAGCAAGCTTGCTTAGCAAAGGGAACAGTGAAAAGAAGACAGGGCATGTAGCATGCCAGTGTTTCTGTGGAAGAACCTTTATTGCCCAGCTATCCCCAGAGATTCTAAAACAGCTATGACACATTTTCAGATTTAGATAACCTCTTTATTTACATATACTGTGAGTCTGTTAGTTTTAAGCAATTATAATATATCAAAAATGTTAGCCAGTGTTTTTCATAGTATGAGTCAAATATGAATTTTTTAACATAATCTATATACTTTGCTTTATTTATGAGAGAATTTGAAGCAGTTACCTAATTGCCGTTATTGTCACCATTTTATTGAAATGCAAAATAACTAGACAAAAAGAAACCTCAGAAGATTGTTTCCTCAATCTCTTTTCTTCAAGGCATAAGTTGTCCTTAAACTCTTCTCTCCAGGTACCTTACACCTTAGTTGTAGTTAGCAAGCTGTCTTAGAGCAAGCCTTTGATTTCTCTGTTGGTGATCTTCTGCCAGTATTTCATATTATTATATTTTTTAAGGAAATCAAACTGTTTTCTGATTGAAAAAGTAGAATTAGTACAGTTGTTTTATATTTTAGTTAATATTCCTTCTTCTAAAATAATTCTCAAAGTGTTTAAAACTGAAAGCCAACCATATGGCAGAAAATGGAAATCATTTGAAACTGGTAGATATTTCTACTTGCATGTATATGTCTAATAAATTAAAATTCCAAAATGTTATAACCACTCACATATTCAACACTCTAACTTAAGCTACAGCACACTTCTGAGATCTGATGATAATAATATCGTAAGGCTTAATTATATTTTATGGCCCATGCCATCTGGGCATTTGTTCTGCTTACAGTAATAATAGAATTTTTAAAAAAATTTAGTTTGCAATGCAATTTTCTTACCACAAATGCATCAAGGCAAATTATCTCTTATTATTTCAGATCCTGTTCTTGTAGTCTGGATTTGTATCTGTTTGAAAATAGAAAAACTTCTCAGTAACTTAAAAAAAAAAAAAAAACGCACATGGTTAATTCAAGCAGAAGACAGAAAACTCCTATTTTTATTTCTTAAAACAAATTCTGATTTGATCATAGAAAACACTACTCTTGTTTATGACTTAAAGATTATATAGTATATGACTTAAGGATTACTTTCTGACTTCCTAAGTCACCGTATGTCTTAGTCCATATTTGGTTGCTGTAACAGAATACCATAAACTGTGGAATTTATAAAGAACAGAAGTTTATTTGGCTCATGGTTTTGGAGACTGGGAAATCCAAGAGCATGGCACCAACATCTGGCGAGGGTCTTCCTGCTGCATCGTAATATGGCAGAGAACACCACATGGTGGGAGGGTAAAAGCATGCCAACTCAGGTCTCTCTTCCTCTTCTTATAAAACCACCAGTCCCATCATGGGTGTCCACCCTGGTGACCGTATCTCCTCCTAATGACCTTCCAAAAGCCCCACTGCCAAAAACCATTAATATGAATTTGGGGACTAAGTTTCCAACACGTGAAATCTGGGGGATACATTCAAAGCAAAACACCATATAAATGTACTTATGTTTAATTGCTTTATTGCTAGGAACTTTGGATCGAGACAAACATAGATTTTAAAACTACTGCTTTATGTATTTGAACATACAGGTTCAGAATCTTTTTATTTTGACATTTCAATTATTTCTTCAAAAAATATTACAGATTGAAATTTCTCTGCAACTGTAGTCTAGTTATTATTACAATCTTTTTTTTTTTTTTTTTTTTTTTTTAAGACGGAGTTTCGCTCTTGTTACCCAGGCTGGAGTGCAATGGCACGATCTCGGCTCACCGCAACCTCCGCCTCCTGGGCTCAGGCAATTCTCCTGCCTCAGCCTCCTGAGTAGCTGGGATTACAGGCACGTGCCACCATGCCCAGCTAATTTGTTTTTTGTATTTTTAGTAGAGATGGGTTTTCACCATGTTGACCAGGATGGTCTCGATCTCTCGACCTCGTGATCCACCCGCCTCAGCCTCCCAAAGTGCTGGAATTACAGGCTTGAGCCACCGCGCCCGGCCTACAATCTTAATAAATGAAAATAATGGTTGTGTTTTAGTTCTGAACTTAAAGGAAAAAGTGGACCACCATTATCAATATGTCTATTAATTTCTCTAGAGGCAAGAAAACTGCATTAACCTTTGTGATATTTAAAAATCATAAATGTTTGACATTATACATGTAAATTTTCAGATTGATGTATTTCTATACATATAATATCTAATTTTTATTTTTATTTTATTTATTTATTTATTTTTGGAGACGAGGTCTTGCTGTGTCACCCAGGCAAGAGTGCAGTGGCATGAGTATAGCTCACTGTAACCTCAAACTCCTTGGCTCAAGTGATCCTCCTGTCTCAGCCTCCTGAGTAGCTAGGACCACAGGCTCACACCACCCCTCCTGGCTGATTTTTTATTTTTTATGAATAAGTGGTTGCCCAGGCTGCTCATGAACATAATATTTTCAATAAAAATATGTTGTATTTTTTATATGTTGTATTTTTTTACTTTTTAAATTGATATTTAATAATTGTGCGTAGTCATAGTGTACAGAGTAATGTTTTGATGTATATAATACATAGTGATTAGCTCAGGATAATTAGCATATCCATCATCTCAAACATTTATTATTTCTTTATGCTGGGAATGTTAAATATCTTCCTTCTATTTGAAATGATATGATATATTATTTTTAACTATAGTCATCCTACGGTGGTATAGAATTCTAGAATTTAAGGCCACACATGGTGGCTCATACCTGTAATCCCAACACTTTGAGAGGCCAAGTGGGAAGATTGCTTGAAGCTAGCAGTTCAAGAGCAGCCTAGTCAATATGATGAAGCTCCATCTCTACCAAAAGAAAAAAAAAAAAGTTTTAATTAGCCATCTCAAAAAAAAGAACACTAGACCTTTTATACCTTCTATCTAGCAGTAAATGTACATCCTTTAACAAATCTCTCCCTCTCCTTCCCTACCCCCTACCCATCCCAACATCTAGTATCCTCTGTTCTTCTTTTTATAATACTTCTGTGAGATCAACTTTTTTAGCTCCCACATATGAGTGAGAACATGTGGTGTTTAACTTTCTGTTCCTGACTTATTTCACTTAATATAATGTCCTCCAGTTCCATCCACATTACTTCAAATGTCAGGATTCCATCCTTCTTTATAGCTGAATAGTACTCCATTGTGTATATATACCACATTTTCTTTATTCATTCATCTTTTGTTGGACACCTAGGTTGACTCCACATCTTTGCTATTGTGAATAGTGCTGCCATAGACATAGATGTGCAGATGTCTCTTCAAGATAATGATTTCATTTGCAATTTCTTGAGAACCCTTCATACTGTTCTTCATAGTTGTTGTACGAGTTTATATTCCCATCAACAGTGTAATGCATAACATTTAATAACATATATATAATTTTATGTAACTATATATGTATATGAAGCAAATCTTATCTTTCATGTTAGTAGGAATACTGTCTAATATCCTTAATACTCAACTGAAAATATCAAGTGGTCAAAGGCCTCATTTTACCATGTGTAATCTATTGACAGTATACTTTTACAATATGTATAAAAAATACCGATTCATCTCTGTATGTTCTAAGTGTGGAAAATTTAATGATACTTATGTTTTATTCTTTCCCTTTATTCTATAACAATGTATTATTTTGTAATACCTTCTGTAATTGACCATGTTAATATAATTCCATGGTAAGAATTCGTCAGTTCTACTTGAATGGTTGTTATTTTCTATTTAAAGAACATATATATGTCAAATTTTATATTATTTTTCTATTACTACCATAAAAAAATCACCATAAACTTAGTGGCTTAAAATAAAATAAATTATTTTCCTATAATTCTAGAGGTCAGAGGTCCACAATCAGGATCTCAAAGGACTAAGGTCAAGGTATCAGCAAGACTGGTTCCTTCTGGAACCTTTACAGGAGAATCCATTTTCCCATTCTGTAAACTACCAGCATTCGTTGACTTGTGACCTCATCACTCTAACCTCTGCTTCCATCATCACATGGCTGCTCTGACTTTTACCCTTTATCTTTCTCTTGTAAGTACTCTTGTGATTGCAGTGGGCCTTTGGCAATTACTTCCCCACTTCATGATCCCTAATCACATCTGAAAAGTCCTCCTTGCCATGTAAAATATCATTCACCGGTTCCAGGAATTAGGACATGTATATCTTCAAGGATAAATAGGGACATTATCACAGCCTATCTGTCACACATTCTTTTATTTTTTAGTTTCAATTTTTTTTAATATCATTGTTCTCTTCTGCCACAGGGCCTTTGCTATTCAGTCTTCTTGGAATAACTTTTACATTTTCCCCCTACCTAAATAATTCCTTTTCAGCTCCCAGTGTAATGTCTTCTACAGGGAAACCTTTTACTTCTCCTCTTTTATACCCTCAAAGCATCATTAACTTCATAGCACTTACCAGTTTATTTATATGTTTACCAGTGTGATTCTTTGAATGAGGGCTTCAACCTTAATGTACTTTTTAAACTCTGTAAGTATAGGTACCACGAGCTTGTCATTATTTTTTTCCTTTGTATTCCCATTGCCTGTTCAGTAAATATTTATGAAAGAAGTCAATAGTCTTTGTACATTTCATATCAGATTTATTCCTAAATATTTGGTGAGTTTTTTTCTAACTACTGTGAATGGAATTCCTTTTTTTGTCTTATTAGGGGTTTTGTTTGTTTGTGTATGTGTGTGTGTGTGTTTGTTTGTTTGTTTGTTTTTTGAGATAGAGTCTTGCTCTGTCGCCAGGCTGGAGCACAGTGGTGCAATCTCGGCTCACTGCAAACTCTGCCTCCTGGGTTCAAGCGATTCTCCCACCTCATCCTCCCGAGTAACTGGGACTACAGGTGCATGCCACCATGCCTACCTAATTTTTGTATTTTTAGTAAAGATGACGTTTCACCATGCTGGCCAGGATGGTCTCAATTTCTTGACCTTGTGATCCACCTGCCTTGGCCTCCCAAAGTGCTGGGATTACAGTCGTGAGCCACAGCACCCGGCCTTTACTTTTTTTTTTTTTTTAATTAATGCTTAAATGTTCATTTTACATCTAGTCACCTTATTGAGTCATCTCATTAATGCCTAATAGTTTCTCAGTTGAGTCTTGTGGATTTTATAGATACATGATCATACTGTCTATAAATAATGATTACTTGCCTCTTCCTTTGTGATGTTTCTTGGTGTTGTCGAGGACTTACAGTATAATGTTAAATATGTTGTTGAAATTGGCCATCAGTCTTTGTTGCTGATTTTATCGTAATATTTTTATTATCTTACCACTTAGAAAAGATACTTGTTTTGAATATTCAGTAGGTCCCATGTATCAGGCAAGAGATGTCTCCTTCTGTTTCCTAGCTTATGAAGAGATTTTAGTCAAGTATTTTTTCTGCCTCTTTTATTTCTCTGTCAGTCATTTAACATAATAAATTTCCACTTTGAGATCTATATTTGCCTCCTATAAGACAAATGGAGTTTCTAAATTTGGTGTCCATATGTCTTAACTTTTGTCTAATATTTTATTTTCTTTGGTTTCTGAATTTATCTTGGGGGAATCCCAGTCATCTTCCAGTTCACTAATTCCTTACTCAATTCTGTCCATTTCTGTTAGTCTGTTAAACTTTACTTTTGGCAGTAATATTCTTATTTTCCATTTTTCTCATTGATTCTTTTCCTAATAGCCTATCTTCCCATTTAAGGATATTAATTTTATTGTGGAGTCTTTTTCTACGTGCTTTATAAACTATTTCACTAGATATAAGTCTGTTTGTTGAATATTTGAGGGTACTTAAATATTTTAATATTGTATGATTCTTGCTTAGGCTTTTTGCATTTGAGATGAATATGAATTATAAATGTATTTATTTCTTTTTACTATAGCCTATCTTAATCTGCCTCTGTGGATTCTAGAGGACAGACAGGGTGTGCTCTCAGATGAATATTGTCAATAGTTGTCTTCTAGCAGTAGGTTTCCTTGTCCCTTTAAAGAATTCAGTACCTACTTAGGATCATTATCCTTGCTCTTGAATTATATTTTTAAAGAATGTCTGTCAGCAATACACATAAGTAAACCTGTAACTCTATTTAATTCCTACATTCTCCTTGTTTGGTTTTAATCTATATGTTTTGGAGATAGAGTCTCACTCTGCCATCCAGGCTGGAGCGCAGTGGCACGTCTCAGTTTACTGCAACCTCATCCTCCCAGGTCAAGCAATGCTCCTGCCTCAGCTTCCTGAGTAGCTGAGGACTACAGGGACACGCCACCACACCCAGCTCATTTTTGTATTTTCAGTAAAGATGGGGTTTCACTATGTTGGCCAGGCTGGTTTCGAACTCCTGACCTCAAGTGATTCTTCTCACTCTGCCTCCCAAATTGCTGGGATTACAGATGTGAGCTACCGTGCCCAGCCTAATTTCTCATTTTTTCACCTGAAAAGTGTTTTGACTCATTCCTTTTCTGTTCTTTATGCTCAGTGTTGTTCCTCTGGGTAATTTCTCTGTTCTCAAGCCACAACAAAGCCATCAGAGTTGTATTTCATCTCAGGTGGTTTTCATGTAAGCCCATGAAATGTAGCTTTAATATTTAAGTTCGTATTTGACAATTTTAGCAGTACGCCATCCAAAACATAATTTTAAAAGCCAATTCTCAGTTATCTACAAGTGTATTTTACACATTTAAGATTATCTGCATCAAAAATCAGTTTTTATTGACAATAACACCTCATTCCCTGGCCTAAGGACCTTTTTCTTAAGGACATTTTATTTAAATAATATATGTATTTACCATAATCTGGCCAGATCTGGAAATCAAAAAGTTATCAATGAGTTCTAGGAAAAGTGAGAACCAACAAATTTATAAACTGGTACTTGTTAAGCTCGGATTTCAACTGGTATCTCAGTACGAATGTCTTAAAAGATGCCGGTTTTACCCAGCGGTGAGAAAGTTGAACAGTAAAGTAAGTTAAATAAATCAACTAACTTTTAACTTCTTCCTAAGAAAACCATAATAAAAATAATGCTGACGTATATTCTGAATCAAATATATATATATATTTTTAAGCTGCTCCTTTGAATCACCTGTTGCCTAAAGTTTCCACTGTTCCTGCGACTAATTGAATAATTATGCAAGGAAAGTTGTTATTGACATCCAGTATTTTATTTGAAGTGAAAATGTCATTAGCACATCCTTTTGGTCTTTAAAATATCTGAAATCTAGCTGTAACTCTATGAAAAGAGGTCCATGATTAACTGATTTTATTAAATTTTAAATTTTCTATTCTGTAACAACTCTCTGATCTATGCATCCTGTCATTGAATATTTTTAGTATTTGGGTCAAAATCACTTGAGTGAAAGAATATAAGCTCAAAATGGACAGTTGCTGGTATGAGGTTTACCAGAACTAAGGGTCCTGAGTAGGAAAGCATAGGCATATGACTTGGTATCAGGAACAAGGTGATGATACATCATATTGCAAACTATAGATTTGAAATGCTTATAAATAGGATTTTTAATCCAAGGGTCTCTGTTTCTAAGATTAGTTTTCAGAGGCCAGTTAAGTTCATGCTAAAACAGGAAAGCTACTCCTAAGGAAGTGTAATACTTACTGAAAGACCCAAGTTTCACTTATTTAGTTACTCACTATCAGATAATTATTAAGTATGTGGATAGAATTGTTTATTACTCTGTAATGATAACAAATCCCATAAAATATGATCCCCCTCTCTAAGGAGGAGTTGATAATGGTAATTAATATACTGTACTTCAGTATCTGCAGACTTGGATTTTCGTCTTAAGTCTGCCATTTACTAATAGACTTTAAGAAAGTATCTTTTGGTAGACAGAAAAACAGAAAGGTATTCATCGGTAGAACATTTTTAAGTTCAGGAAAGGAAGCTGGAATAGTACTATGTAACTTTGTCCAGGTTACTTTGAAACAAACACATTTTTGGTGGATTTCTTTTCCTCAAAGAATTCTCTAAATGCAACTCCTTCCTCACCTGTCATGTTGGAAACCCTTACTAGACCTATGTATTTAGGGAGTTTTGTCAGAAAACATTTTTAACTTGCAGTATTTAAAAGAATCATATTTACTGTTCTTAAAATGTCATTCAAATGCATGTATTGTCTATTGTTTGGGGATGGGAACTAGTTTTGCAAAAAACACCTAATGTTGTATAATAATGCCCCAATGATCTTGCTGGTTAAAAATACAGTATTTTTGGCCATAAAAAAAAAAAAAAAAAAAAGAAAGTATCTTAATTTAACTCTATGTTCGTATTTCCTGATCTTGAATAAAATAAGATAATAATAAAAATGCCTATTTTGTTCTAAGGATTAAATGATAAAATACACATGAATTGCCTAGTATAATAACAGTCACATTTTAAATACTCAATTTATATTAGCCAAAATAATAATTATGATTGTTACTACAATGTAGCTTGGGAAGTAAGATTTACAACTACAGTGTGTTAAATACAATTTAAGATAATAGATTAGCCGGGCGCTGTGGCTCAAGCCTGTAATCCCAGCACTTTGGGAGGCCGAGGCGGGCGGATCACGAGGTCGAGAGATCGAGACCATCCTGGTCAACATGGTGAAACCCCGTCTCTACTAAAAATACAAAAAATTAGCTGGGCATGGTGGCACGTGCCTGTAATCCCAGCTACTCAGGAGGCTGAGGCAGGAGAATTGCCTGAACCTAGGAGGCGGAGGTTGTGGTGAGCCAAGATTGCGCCATTGCACTCCAGCCTGGGTAACGAGCGAAAACTCCGTCTCAAAAAAAAAAAAAAAAAAAAAAAAAAGATAATAGATTAAATTATTAATTATTACGATGTACTGAGAATGCTGTAGGAAACAAGCCTTCTCTGATCATGCTGTATATACAATGTACATCCCTCAGCATGCTGTTTGTTGCCTTCCTTGCATTTATCACAGTCTTTAATCCTTGTTGCTGATTTCTTACATGTCTTCCCCACTACATTATAAGCTCTTTTTGTACTGGGGCCATGTTTCTCTTATTCATTCTTTTCATCTCCATCACCTACTATAGTGCCTGATACAGAGTAGGTACTCAGTAAGTATTTATTGAATACATCAGTTAGATAAGGGGGAAATTATTGTTGGCCGGCATTATCAAAGCAACATTATGGAGAGGAGACATTTTAAACAAATCTTGAAAAATGAGAAGGGTTCGTATGAAAAGAAAGAGGCAATAAATACATTTGAGTTGAGGATGAGAGAAGAATGATGTGTTAATAGATATGAAATTACGGCTGGGCATGATTAAGTCATGCCTGAAATCCCAACACTTTGGGAGGCCAAGGCAGGCAGATCACTTGAGGACAGGAGTTCAAGACCAGCCTGGCCAACATAGTGAAACCCCATCTCCACTAAAACTACCAAAATAATCCAGGCGTTGTGATATGTGTCTGTAATCCCACCTATTCTGGAGGCTGAGACAGGAGAATTGCTTGAACCCTGGAGGCAGAGATTGCAGTGAGCCCAGATCATGCCATTGCACTCCAGCCTAGGTGACAGAAAGAAACTCCATCTCAAAAAAAAAAAAAAAAAAAAATGGAATAACTAAAACACAGTAAGTAACATGATGAGTAAGAATTATTGAATTTCAGAGGAAAAGAGTCCTTTAGTATAAATGATCTTTGGATACCTCTTCAGCATACAGAGAAGAATAAGACACAGAGTAACATAATCAGTATTAGAATCCATATCTTTTCATGTAACTATCCAAGCATGTAAGTACTATATCATGTAAGTAATAGAGCTCACAGTATTATAGGGGAGACTAGAACCCATGACTTTAGGCTGTAAGTTCCACGAAGAAAGAAATAGGTGGGGAGGTAACTATGAGCACAGAGTCTAATTAGGAAGCAATTGTGACAATCCAAATAAAAAATGATTAGGGAAACAAGAGATATAGAGCAAGAGGAGTCTTATATTATATTTCACTATGCTCTTTTAGATTGGATATGAACATTTATGGTTACAGTAACTATGAGACCAAGTAGAATATGCATGAAGGTATACATGCACTCTGTTACACTCTAATTGAAAGTCTTTTATATTACACTTGGATGTTACATACCTTTAAAAAACAAAATGTACTTTATTTTTAGAGATTCTTTATGAAAATGCAAACAGGTTCCATAAAACCTAGAGATATTCAAAAACTTATCTGGGACACTTTTGAAAATGAAGGCACTTTGTATACCATGTGATAGTGTTAAGTGCCCTTATAACAAATCATACACAGAAGAGCCATAGATAAATAAATGTTTCAAAAGTGGGCTGACGGCTTCTGACAGCAGTATAAAGCCATCTTTCAGAGCCAGTAATTCAGTCAGACCCATCTGAATCATTTCCTCTATAAATTGTCTTTAGTAGAAATACAAGAAAAAGCACCAGTGAACTAATAATTATCTCCTCTTTGTCATCAGAGTGGCCTAGGTTAAGAAAATGCTGCCTTAAAACTAATTTAATCTCTTAAAATGTACTGGAAATTATTCTGTTTCTTGTTTTGTTTTCTTTTTTTGGTAAAATATAGCACATTTGGATATTATATGTTTTTCATTTACATGTATAGATTTAGAAAGTCAGTATGATGATAAAGATAAGTATGTTATCTTCACATTATTTTAGACCATACATTTTAAAAATATTTTGACCGAACTAACCAAATTAGTCATTTATTTAATAAACTATTAATAGTAGGTACAACCGTAGTTTTTTTTATTATTTTCTTTCTTTTCACTTTAATAAAAATTATCCAATGAATTAAGTCATAAACCTGCAAATTATCAACTGGCCATACTACAACTCCAGATTAATGATGCAGCTGATGAAAATAGGTTTCAATAACCTAAAGATCCATAGTGCTAGGGACAAAGGTGACATTTTACATTTTTATTAACACTTGTAATTTTCTTCTGCTTGATTTCTTTTAGGCCAAGCCCAATTTCTTCTAAACCATGGGTCAGTGAGCTCATGCTGATTCTCATATGAATTATGGGCTTGATTTTACAAAGATATCAACAACTACCAATACCTAGGTCTACTTACCATCATTATAAACAACCTAGAATAGAACAATATAAATTAGAATGGATTATTTCCTTTAATTTCACTAACTATGGCAATCCTAGACACCAGCAGAATTGTGTACGTTTGTGAAGCATTACATTTTTAAGTGTTATTAATGTGGACGTAACGAAATTGCATAAAGTTCACTGAAAATACTGTTTTAAGTACGTTGTCTTTTCCCTGTTAAATATCATTGAAGTAAAAAAGATTTTCTGTTAACTTAAATGTTCTTAATAAGGTAAAGTTTTGTATTTAGTAAATGGTCTCTTGTAACCAAAGGTAAATTTGAGAGCAACCAGGTTTCATCCAGTATAATACATACCTGCATTCGTAGCTTTTCTACATCACTCTAAATGAAAACAATATTATATTAATAAATCCTAAGAGGCTTCCACTAGCTTGATAAATAAGTACATTGAAAATACGAGTTAAAAAGGATTTGTTTAAATACTTTAAATGTCTTTATCATACTATTCTAGTGATGTCAAATACAATTTTCATTTTTAAGAGATTTTGGTTAGAATTTAATCTTTGAAAATATTAATAACAGCTTACAGCAGGTAAGCTATAAAATAACACTGGATGCTGTCTATTTAGTTTCTGGTTGAAAAAGCACAGCAGTACTTTAGTTCATTACCTTTGAAAAAAACAGTAACAAGATAATACAGCTGCCTCTGATTAAGATGTAAATTCTTTCTAATTAGAATGTAAATTCTTACATTTAAATGAAGACATCAATTGTCAGGATGCCATATGATATCTTATTCCACCTTGCCTGAATGAAGCCCTCACTGCTCATCTATGGCACTAAAATAGTTTTGCAATCCCTTTGTTCTCTGATTCTTGTAATATTCTCTCTTCATGTTCCCTTTTCACATTGCTTTTGTTTGTTTTCCCCCTTGCATCTGATATTGTTGTGCCTTGGGATTTTGCAGAAATTTGGAATGAAAATTGAGTTCAGTCAGTGCCAGTATTTGCTTGTGCCTCAATTACTTCTGCTGAATTTTCCTCAATGCAAATCAGGCAGGTTGCATAAAGTGGCGCATGTATTTGAAATAATTAATTTTCCGTAAAATGATGGATCAAGTCCAATCAACCTTCATGAAATCTAAATAATAGAATAGAGAATTAGAAATTAATTAACATTTTGTGTTGTTAATACTTTATGGTATAAACTAGCAATGGTAAGTTTTACTGTTGATTCTAACTTTTTCTTTATCAAATGTTGATGAAAACCTTCTGCCTCAATCATTTCTTGCCAGAAATATGCTAACAAGGAATTCTGTATCAATAACATTGAAGCAAAGATTTCAAAGTATAAAGAGTATGCAAACAGTTGACCAGTGAGTTAAATTATTTGTGCTTCTCTTTACTGAGCAATCGTGAAAGTTTTATCTTGCGTGATTTACTCTAATTTATAGAGATCTATAAATGTTGAATAAGGCCATGATGCTTTTAGCATCACATTTTTATGTATTTATGTTATGTTTCTTCATCCAAAAGTGGTGTAACTTAAGAGGCAAACTCAATTCCATGAACCTTACAGTGCTAGGCAAGGAGAAACCTAGACACTGAAAGAAAGCTTTATTGATAGAAGAGTACCTACCCAAGTTTATTTATTTTTAGCTTTTTGTTATTGAAAATTTCAAACATACACAAAAGTAGACAATAATATAATGAACCCCTATGGACCCATCAACCATCTTCTCTCCTCAAGGAGGTAACAGGGAAACTAAACTTACAAACCTGCAATATAATGATTGGAATGCCAATAACAAACAATAATGTGTGATAGTTAGAGAATAATGTATGTAGTTAGAGAAGATGAATGCTATAAATGTTTAGAGAAGGACAGTTTGTGCTGAATGGACAGAGAAGAGAAAGAACATTCCAAGTAGAGTAGAAATATTATAAGAGATTTAGGGGTGACCAGTGTCTGTAATGATACAGAAAAGACCAGCATGGTATGATTAATCATAAATTTCATTTTGAATGTAAAACTACTTAAGTTTGGTAAGACATAGGAATTTGAGAGCCAGACAATACGTTTTAGTACTAATTAGCCAAGGTAGTATTTTAGGCACGATAGTGATAGAATGAAAAATACCTTCTTTTTATCCAAACAAAAATCTCTCTTGTAATTAAAATTATTTCCTTATAACGTTCTTATGTTTGCTGGACGCTGTGGCTCACACCTATAATCCCAGCACTTTGTGAGGCTGAGGCGGGCAGATACGAGGTCAGGAGATCGAGACCATCCTGGCTAACACAGTGAAACCTCATCTCTACTGGAAAAAAAAAAAAAAAATAGCCAAGTGTGGTGACACACACCTGTAGTCTCAACTACTCAGAAAGCTGAGGCAGGAGAATCATTTGAACTCGAGGCAGAGGCTGCAGTGAGCTGAGATCGCTCCATTGCACTCCAGCCTGGGTGACAAAGTGAGACTCCATCTCAAAAAAAAATTAAGTGTTCCTATGTTCACAAACAGAAGGACATTCTAGTGACTAAAATATAAACTGCAAAGAAAATTTTTTATTTCTAACCCAGCTAGTTGAGTAAATATTAGTAATGACTCTGCAATGATGATGTTTACTATATTTCATTTTACTTCTTCCTGTACAGTCAAGAGTAATGTCACTGTTGTTACTCATTGTTACTTAAAAGTTGTTTAAAACCATATTTGTTTTTACACAATTCCAAATTTGTGGAATTTGCATGCTGTACCAGGTTCTGTCACTGCTGTGAAAAATTGCTATAATTTTAGTGGCTTAAACAATACAAATTCATTTTCTTGTGGTTTTGGCAGGCAGAGGTCCAAAATTACTCTTCCAGGCTAAAGTCAAGGGGTCAGCATCACTGCATTCCTGGATGATCCAAGGAAGAAGCTATTGTCTTGCCTTTTCCAGCTTCTAGAGGTTGCCTACATCCCTTGGCTCATGGCTTCTTCCTCTGTTTTCAAAGTGAACAACATTAGGCTGAGTTCTTCTCATGTTACCAACTCTCTGGGTTTTTTTCTGCCTCTCTCATGTTTAAGGATCCTTGTAATTATATTGGACCCACTCAAATAAAATCAAGATCTCCCTATTTTAAGGTCAACCAATCAACAACCTTAATTCTATCGTTAACCTTAATTCTTGTTTGCCACGTAGGGTAACCTATTAAGGTTCCAAAGACTATGGTATAGACATCTTTTGAGGACTGTTATTCTGCCTACCACACATTTCTTTCATTTTTACTCATCAGTAACCACTTTGATAGATCATAGGGACAGAATAACTACTTCATTGGCTCAGATGGCAACTCTTTCTCAGATTTAAAATAAGCTAATATTTATCATTTTTGCTGAATTTGAGAAAAAGAAGAAAGAGAAATTAGACCAAATGCTATAAATTACAATTGTACAACCAAATATGATCATTTTTATAAAAAATGCTTACTAAAATCAGTCATTGTGGACATGGCCAAAAAACTGTTCTTCAAAGAAGGGACTAAGAAGCCAGCATTAGTTGATTACTTCGTATGTGGTGGACACTATAATAAATGTTACAGATATGATTACTTTTTAATATTTAAACATTCCTATTGTTAGCTCTATTTTCCTTTTAAAAATAAGAATCCAAAGTTGGAAAAATGTAGCTAGCTTCCCAAAAAACATGCACACAGTTACTGAGAGATACCAATGTGTTGATATTACAGATGCTGAATTGTGTGAAATGTCAGTTGTATCAATTAGGAAACAATTTTTAAATATTAGATCAGGTATTCAAAGTATTGTGGAACCAACAAGCAAGTATGAGACATAATCCCTGCCTTCAAGGAATTTGTAATCTAGTTGTAGAAATAAGGCTAAACACATGGCAATAAGTGTTTTAAAGCATGAATTCTGGTGTCAGTTTTAGATTAGAATCCTTGCTCTTTTACTGCTTAATCTTTCACTGCTTATACGTGAGCCTAGGTTTCCTTTCCTGCCTCATTGGGTTGTTACAAAGATTAACAATACATTAAGTCACTTAGCCTAGGATCTAACACAGAGAAAGCACTCAATAGATGGTAACTGCTTTACTGAAATAAAATTCAAACAGTACAAGGGCTGAGTTAATGATTACACAGTCAAGGGATATAGGAGTTTAGCAGAGGAAAAGCTAATTCTCAGACCAGTGATTTCATGTAAAGTTAGAGATATATATTAATACAACGAGGTTTGTTTGTTTGTTTGTTTGTTTTTGAGACAGGGCCTCACTGTGTCACCCAGGCAAGAGTGCAGTGGCATGGTTGTAGCTCACGGCAGCCTCAAATTCCTGACCTGTAAACCATCTTCTTGCCTCTGCCTCCCTTCCTGACTACAGTCACATGCCACCACATCCAGCTAATTTATTTATTTGGTAGAGACATGATTTTACTATGTTGCCCAGGATGACATCAAACTCCTAACCTCAAGCCATTCCCCTGCCTCAACTTCCCAAAGTGCTGGGATTGCAAGCATGAGCCTTTGTGCTCTACCTAGTTCTTTATTGATGAAGATCATGAGTGTAGTAGTTAAGTACACTGGCTCTGGAAAAGAATATTGCTTTTACATTCTATGTCTTTACTAATTTGTCTATGCCTCAGTTTTCTCATTTGTAAAATGAAGATAAATATAGTTCCTGTATCATGGAGTTAATGAGAAGATTAATATTCAAAGTGCTTAGAAGAGTATCTGGCACATAGGTGTCATATAAGTATTATTAATATCAAGGATATACTGTGTGCAGCCCATCAGTGATCCATTGTAGTTGACAGTGATAGTAAGAAATAATATGTGGAGTTTCAGTTTCCCACTGCAATATAGGTGATTTGAATAGCTGGACAATATTACCAATAGGATAAGTGTTGTACAGGGATATATCCAGAATCTGCAATGTATCTAGCAGTATGCTTTGGAAATACAAAATAGCAAACACTCTCAATTTTTATAAACCTCCCCATCTAGATGAGAAGACAAAGCTGATAATGAATGAAATAGAGACAAATTAAGTGCTAAAATGAGGGTAAATTGATTCCAAGTGCAATAAGAATTCAGGAAAAGAGAATTCTTATGGATCATATGCCATTACTAGAAAAAGTAGGACCTGAACTAGGCCTGGAATAATGGATGAGAGTCTATTGACTGGTGAGAAGATAATGAACAGTTCTAAATATAAAACAATAGCTCAAACCAGGGGTCTTATGCATCTTTTATTCTAAATTTTCTCCCCAACTTGTTAATATGGCAGCAGGAAAAAAAAAAATGAATGAAGAGGCCACAAATGCTATAAGCCTGAGGAATTATAGATAAATGAAGGAATTGAAGGGATTTAAGAACAAAAGAGTCTGTGGATAAAATTTAGAGGAGTTCCAGGGACTTGGGTTGAAGAGAAATATGCATGCTTATTTTTACTAATCTCCTATTGAAATGTAGCATTTTCTTAGTTATGAATATAGACAACAAACCACAGTCGCATTAGCAGTAAGTGTGATTGTCATTAACAGAAATCACAGACTTTTTCATATATAATTATTGCAGTCTCAAAGAATTACTTTTCTCCTTTATAATATATTAGCATTAGGCCCACTGCTATTCTTGTTATTCAGTGGCTAATAAAAATATACAAATAGATGGTCATATAAAAAATGAATTTATTAATTGTTAACATTTCAGTGAAATTTGTTTCCTTTGTAATGCAAGGTATATTACACATTTAAAAACATTATTCTGGGCCGGGCGCGGTGGCTCAAGCCTGTAATCCTAGCACTTTGGGAGGCCGAGGCGGGTGGATCACGAGGTCGAGAGATTGAGACCATCCTGGTCAACATGGTGAAACCCCGTCTCTACTAAAAAATACAAAAGCTAGCTGGGCGTGGTGGCATGTGCCTGTAATCCCAGCTACTTAGGAGGCTGAGGCAGGAGAATTGCCTGAGCCCAGGAGGCGGAGGTTGCGGTGAGCTGAGATCGTGCCATTGCACTCCAGCCTGGGTAACAAGAGCAAAACTCCGTCTCAAAAAAAAAAAAAAAAAAAAAACATTATTCTGAAAAAAGTGACATTATCATAGTGCTTCTGTTTATGGACCTGAGAATATATTCGTTTTTTGATAACCACATCCATAGTTGACTCATATTGAGCTTACAATCAACTAAACCCCACCCTTTCTTTAATGGACCTGGGTCTCATGTTGCACAGGCTGGTCTCAAACTCCTTGATCAAGTGATCCACCTGCCTCAGCCTCCCAAAATCCTGGGATTACAGGCATGAGCCACTGAGCCCAGCTCCTAAAACCCCTTTTTCATATATGCTACTTTAGGCTATGTTTATTTCTGAATATAGGCGAATAGCGTTACTATCAAACCAGTAGCTGGAGAACTGACAAACGTCATGAAATTCTTAGAGCAATACTTTATAAAATTTCTACCTATCTAAATATAGACCTTAATATTAACCATCTGAGGTGATACCTTGCAAGGAAGGTTATTTTCTATATGCAAATGTATCTGCCCAAGAAAAACTTATATTTCTTTTTTAAACAGTGGTGCTTTCTGGTTTGCTTTGCCGAATGAGGAGTCGAGAAGGGCTGTTCTGGTGATTATTGCTGTATATTAAACCACCCCAAAACATAATTATGGAAAACACTTGTCTTATTACATTCAAGACTTTTGTGGGTCAGGAACTTGTATAGGGAACAGCAGGCATATTCATTGGATTCACTATTTCATGGTATCTAGGCCCTCAGTTGGAAAAATTTGATGGCTAAAGTTTGGAATCAACTAGGAGTGTCTTCACTGACCTATCTAATGGTTAATGCTGACTGTCCACTGGGACCTTAAGTGGAGCTGTCTTCTGGAGCAGCTGTGTGTAGCCTTTGCTTGTGGCCCGGACTTCCTCACAGCATGGTGGTCTCATCTTACATGATGGTGAAACTACTTAGATGGCAGCTTAGGCTCCAGAAGCTAGTGTTATAGTAAACAAAGTGCATTACCTTTTATGACCCATCTCAGAAGTGACAAAGCTATCACATCTGCCATACTTTATTGATTAGAACAATCACAAGGTCACTTAGATTCAAGGGGAGAAAAATTAAGCCCTGACACTTAATGGCAGAGGAGCACAGTCACAGTGTACAAGAGCATATGGAATGGGTGATACTGTACAGTTATGTTTGGAAAATACAGTCTGGGTACAGTGGCTCACACCTGTAATCCCAGTAATTTGGGAGAGCAAGGTGGGAGGATCACTTGAGCCCAGGAGTTTGAGACCAGCCTGGGCAATATAGTGAGAACTCGTCTCTACAAATAATTTAAAAATTGGCCAAGTGTGGTGGTATGTGCCTCTGGTCCCAGCTACTCTGGGAGGCTGAGGCAGGAGGATCTTCTGAGCCCAAGATGTCAAGACTGCAGTGAGGCATGATTGCACCACTTCACTCCAGCCTGGGTGACAGAGCAAACCCTGTCTCAATGAAAGAAAGAAAGAATATACAATCTGTACCTATAAATAGGCATAAAACTGGTAGTTTAAAGTATTTGGATCCGTGGCCTATAGTAGTAGAGTTTAGTGGAATGGTTATAGATGAAACATCATTTGTCTTAATGACTCAGATTTGAAGTTGAGTTTTGTTTATAATTATGTTTTTATCATTCTAAGAATGAAATTTCTCATTTTATTAGGGTTAAAGGAAGAGTCTGTGGTCTTTTCCAAAGTTGAAGATTTGATTTTTCCAAAACTTGTAGCTTTGTGTTTATCAGCAGATCTGAAAGCCACGAGTATTATCTGATACATACAATAATGACAGAAGAAAAAAATGTTCTATGTTTTCTTTACTAAAAGTTTTTATGTAAAAAAGAACTTTAGGGTGAATTGTATGGCATGTGAATTATATCTCATTAAACCTATTTTTTAAAAAAGAACCATGAACAAATACTTACTTTGCTAATGATATGCATGCTGAATTAGTTAGGGATAAAATATACTGATGTCTGCAACTTTGAAATTCACCACAAATTAGAGATTGGTGAATGTGGATAGATCTTTAGAGAGGTGATAAAGCAAGTGTAGAGAACAGTTACTTGTACAACCTAGGTAATGTATAAATGCATATTCTCTTATATGTCGGAAATTTTTCACAATAAAATATTGGGAGCAATCATAATGAGACGACACCACTACATAATCACTAGAATGACCTTTTGTAAAAAGCTTTGGGGTTTTTTGTTGTAATTGTTGTTGTTTGTTTTTTTATTGAGACAGAGTCTTGCTCTGTTGCCAGGCTGGAGTGCAGTGGCACCATCTCAGCTCACTGCAACCTCTGCCTCCTGGGTTCAAGTAATTCTCTGCCTCAGCCTCCTAAGTAACTGGGATTATAGATGCACGCAACATGCCCAGCTAATTTTTTATTTTATTTTATTTTATTTTTTTAGTAGAGACAGGGTTTCACCATCTTTACCAGGCTGGTTTTGAATTCCCGACCTCATGATCCACCCACCTCGGCCTCCCAGAGTGCTGGGATTACAGGCATGAGCCACTGTGCCCCACCTGTTTTTTCCAAATGTTCTTTGTGTTAAAGGTTCTGACATACTTTTGATAAAGGGAAGTTATAGTGACTACTACATCATCTATTTTTATTCAAGCAGAAGGGAAGAGTTAGGCACAGATTTTTCACCACAGTTCTGTGACTGCAGAAACCTTTAAGATAAATAATTGTAATTAACACAGTCTTGGCACTGGAAAAACGAAAACTCGGAACTTCTTTTATAAACAATATGATCTCTATTTCAAATGCTGTTTGTCCTCCTAAAATCTTACACCTCTTTTTCTTTCTAGGCAATTACTTTTTTTTACTTTCGTTTGACCTCGGCAATATGTTCCCTGTTTACATTATTCATGGAATCATGAAGGGTCACTATTGTCTGCCCAATCCCTAGATAGTTTGGCACTTTTTCAAATTGTTTTGCTTGAATTGTACTGAAGTGGTAACCCGCTGATACAGGCATGCATTCCAGCACCCTTATACTATAGTAAGGCCCCCAAAAATAGATAAAGGAAATAAAAGTCTCTCAGTTGCTTAGCAAAAGAGTAGTTGGTAAGGAATAGTAAAACTTTGCAACCTTTTAAGTTTTCTGGTAGAATTTGAACTCACTGAAACTTACACCTTAACTGAGAGGAGTACTAAGTAATCAATTGAAGTTATCCCAACCAAAACATTTAAAATATCCTTCTTAAATGTCCACCAGTGAGTGGTACTAAGTGTGACATACTGTGCACAATCCTTGCTCTTAAGAAACATGAACAGCATAGCTGGGAAGAAAAGTTGGAGAGGACACCAGGGCATGAGCAGATTTGCACTGCAAGATAAAGCAAAAGGAAGATAAGTGCCAAGTACCAGATGGAATGAAATCATGTCCCTTTGCTCTCTTGCCCGGCCTAAGAAGACAGGCCAGGGGAGTTTGTGATCATGGTACAGGAATGGGGGCTATTGCTCAATTTGTTCACTCTGCCCTATCAGTCAAAATTGCTATTCAAAATGTGCCTTACTCCCTATTTTGTATTTAGAGTCTTGGATTCTTATTTGAAACTTGGCAGCTTTGGAAGCTGCCTTATATTTTGTTCTGCTTTAAGACTTTCACTGCCAAGTACATATTCAGGCTTTGTTTGCCAGTTTTGTTGATTGTGTGGTTGAATGCCATCCCTGGAAAGATGTACTTTTGAGCTAGTATGAAGTCAATGAGCTGCCTTCAGCATTCATGAGGAGGTTCTGAAGTTTCTGTTTCAAGGCTTTTGACATGTCAGCATGTGTAAATCTAGTCTGATGCCAAGATGCCTTATGCCAATAGGTTCCTTTTGATTTTGGTATGCATGATTTTCCTTGTGGATATTAACCTGTTGCCATTAAAAGAAATAGAAAATTATAAGATCATGAACTATAACATAGGTTCTAGCTACAAATATAATTAGTACTGTATCACAGCACTGATTTTGGTTTGTTAGAATTTTTAACTATCTTGGTTTTGTTTTTGTTTTTTTTTTAATGTGTTTTCTAAAATTGTGTATTCAACTCCTAATTTTCCATTCAACCCATGATGATGCTTCCTGACTGCTCAGCTGGAATCTGGATTTGCCTTCTTTCATTCAGCACACTTCTGAAGCAGTGGCAGGTCTTGTCATGGGGAATTTTGGGGGTAGTAGATTCAAATTTGGCAGGACCCTGGGGACATTAATCCATCAGAAAATATAAATGAGCAAATCATTTCTCAGATAAAATGGTTAATTGAAAATGATACTGAAATGAAAAAACCAAAACGTTACCAACTAAAACTGTGTATAATTCATAGGCTTTATGATACATTTATTTTGTTTTTGTGTGCTTTTCAGGCTTGATCTTACCATCTTTATAACTTAAATAATTGGCAGTAACTTATGACCTGTTGTAATGCTAATAAGACCAGCTTTACTGCTTACTCCCTGATTGATGCTGTGGCCCTCTCCATTGCCTTCCCCACTTTTATTATGTACCCACAGCAGCCTGATAGACAGCCCTGTGGCCAGCAGCTTCCACAATATTTGTTGTGGAAAATACTGGTCAATATTTTGGGTGAAAAATTATAACTTAATTATAATTTATATCATTATTAGATAAACATACATAACATACATAATATGTCAAATATTAAATAATTGCAATATTCCTCAGATAAAAGCACATCTATCCAACCTGTCCATTGGAAGTAAGAGAAAACTTCCCACGGAAAACTCTTAATGTGTCATTTTTGTTGTTGTCTGTTTTCACTGTTCATTCTTTTGTCAAAAACACAAATGATTAATGCTTGAGAATTCAGGAAGAAGGAGGCAGTACTTGATTTCCACTATGTGGAATTAAGAGAATGGTAATCTTGGAAATATTGAGCTAGTATGAGTTTTTTTAATTATACATTTTAAAATTTATATATGATGTTTACAATTGCCATTGTCTGTATTCAGATAGTTTAATAACCAATCATCTGTGACTTCTCAGTGAAAATACCTAGTAAAAGTTGTAAAAACCTTCTGTGGAAGAAAGTAAGCCTTGCAGGCAAAATGACTACATAATTTGCAGGGCCCAATGAAAATGAAAATGTGAGTCCTGTGGTTCAGAAAACCAGCAAACTTGCCATTAAAAGTACTAAAATATGAACCTTTTCCTTTTCTCCCTCTCTCTTCCCTTTTCTCCTTCTCTCCACCTTGGTATATTTATTTGCTAATTAAGTTCATGCCTCTTCAGGCACAGGGATACTTAGCACAGACTTCACAGGACATAGGTGGGGGGTATCTTACCCCACAATTTGGGACACAGCAGGCCATTAAGTATCAGATTCTTGCTCTTGACAGCCACTGAGCTGATGGGCTGTGGTCACCAGAAGGGGGAAGTTGAGCCAGGCATCACCCTCCCACAGGCCCACTGCCCCAGCCCTCTCTGGATGGCTATTGTAGCCTGCATGCTGAAATGTGGTAGGTACCTGGATGGGAGGTGGACAAGAAGCTTATCCCTGCCCAGTCACCCACCAAACATCCTGAGGCACTGCCAGTTTGGGTCAGGACAACTGCCTCCATGTCCCACCTTAAGATGCCATGAGTTAACCCTAACCCTTTTTATACCCTTACTCAGGCCCTGAACTAAGCGGAAAGCAATAGCAGTCACTAGTCACTGAGGAAGGAGAGAGGAGACTGGGACGCCTTGAGGGCTGAAGCCCTAGGGTGTGGCAGAGCAGGTGTGAATCACCCATCCTAGAGGCCAGAGGACAGGACTGCATAGTAGCCAGCATCCCACACACGCCCCCAGGTCCACACATACTTCATTGTCCCCACAAACCTCACTCACAGAACATAAATTCAATAATGAAATCATTAGGAATTTCCAGACAGCAAACACAGAACATTAAACCCCAAACACAGGACCCTTCGAAGCACAGGGTTCTGTCTGATGCCAATGAAGCTGAGCCCACCTGCTAGATAGACCCAATCTACCTACAATAAAATAATGTCTAACATGTGTTATGCCAGACCTTGTTCTAGGCACTTTACATGTATTAACTAATTAATCCTCAAAAGACCTTAATGTATATGCCATCATTATCCCCATATTACAGCTGAAGTAACTAATACCCAAGATCACTCTGTGGTAAAGGACACATGGAAGATTCAAACCCTGACAGTCTGCCTCCAAAAGATTCTTATTGGAGAACTGAAAAAAGAGCAAATAATTATTCATGCACTGAAAAAGCAGATCATACACACACACACACACACACATACACACACAGTAGAAAGGCTTTTCATCAGAGTGACCTGTGGGAAATAGAAATTTGGGGAAGTTCACTGTTAGACAAGGTACAGGAGAGGGTGTAGGAAAGGAGACCAGGGAACTGGTATGATAGCAGTTTAAAAAGGAAGAAATGAAGGGGACAGGATACAGGGGAACACATGAAAAGGGAGACTGTAAGGAATATTGGGATCATTTATGATTTGGGGGAACTGATCTTACAGGAGAGGATATGCCAGCATGTTCCAAATGCATGCTGTGTAACAGTAATTCTGTCAGATGCTCCAAATCAACAAAGAATTCTCTGGACAAATATGCTGAGGAAACAGCATAATATGCTCTCTACTTAAAATTTGTAAAGTAATATAGAAATCCCAATGAAGGGGCAGGTGGCAAAAAAAAAAAAAAGGAATCCTAATGGGAAAAAAAACGCCATATTACCTTGTTTAGCCTGGCATTTTTCACAATTACTTGATTATAGAACCTTCTTTTATGTAAATCCTATCATATAGAATCAGTGTTCTAAAAAATACACTTTGGGAACCACTGGATTATATTATATGATATGAATTGGTTGATGTGTTGATTTGCATGTTAATACTGTTTTTCTATAATAAACAGAAACATAATTTATAATGAACTGTTTCTGAGTAGGAAATAGTTCCTGAACTGTCTAAGCTTCAACTATATCTTTTAACACTTAGCCTTGTCTCATTTTCAAAATGAAATATGTTTTATAACAAAAGACCAAGAATAAGTAGCTCAAATTTCATAATTTTATAATAATCTCTGTGAATATGACCATAAGAAACATCTATCTGTGGACAGTATCAGCGTCCTCAGCTTTGGGCTCAAAAGAAAAAGAACTTTATTTTTTCAGTGTTTTTTAACTTTAAAGGGAATGTATGTAAAGCTTTTGTTTGGGAGACTAACAAGAGGAAAGCTGTGTTTCATTCGTTGTATTGCTTCACATAATAACTGCTAACTAAAAATGTTTCTGATTATGAAAGGAGAGTAGATATTAATTACTTTTTGTACATAGAAAAATTTGAGCGGTTGATTTATTGGCTCAGACTAGCTAGTTTATGGAGGAGGAGGACTTGGGAGAATTACAATGCAGCACTTCTTCTTAAAGAATAGAAGATAAGGGTACCACTTTTATTGAATGTCCAAATGACATTTCCTTCGTAAATTATTCCAAACTGCTCAGAGGGCCTTGCCACAGAAGCTGCTGTGTTCACTGACTCTTGGACATAAGTCCCTCCCTCCCAAACATTAATTAATGTCAATGACCATAGTAAATGTATCTATCTTGTCTTTATACTTTTCACTGTATCCACTAAAGAATATCAAAGATAAGTAAGCTCTGATGGTGAAGGCAGGAAATATGCCCATTATCTGTTACTATTGTTTCACATAATAACTGCTTGAATAACAAAGAATTATTGAATAATGAAGAAACTGACACTCATGACTTAGGACAGATTGATGACAGGGCATGTATCTTCAGCATATTTGTGGCACAAACACTGCATAGCATCAAGCATTTGGAATAGATACTCTAAGTGCACATCTATTGAATAACAGAGTTGTTGGCTGAGATGCTAAGCAGCATCTTATGCATATGCCTACAAGTATGTTTTTCAACTTAAAGAGGCTCATCTATCTCAAAAATAAAGTGCCTGTTACTATTTATATCAAGCATGAAATATTGCCATGATATTATTTTCCCAAAAAGCATATAAACAAAACATATAAGAGAAATAACCTCCAACAATAGAATAAAGATGATTATAGGTTTTAAAAGATATTTGCTTTATATCACCGATAATGATATACTAGGTTGATAGAAAAAATTTGATTTTATCATTTTTCTCATATTACATGTTTTTATGCCATTTATAAAATTTGTTTCAAGGAAGTTTCGTTTTTTTTTGCTGTGATCAGATCTATAGTTACTTTACAATTCATTCTGAGAAATGCTTTCAATAATAAAGAAAAACATATAATCTGTTAAAGGGTTGTTACCTCAGAAGATGGAACTAGGGAATTAATAGGAAGAACATTTTTAGGTTTTTTTAATACATAAATTATTTTACATTATACTAATCTATTATAAGCATATACTACTTCTATAATTTTTTCCAAGTTCATAAAAATGGCCTTTAAAGAATAAAAGCATAGAATCAACTTGGTAGACATTTATGCTTATTAGCTTCTGTGTACCTACTACCCTAATTGTGACAAACATTAATATTTTAGGGAAGTAACGTTTTTAAAAAGTAAACACCCCAAACTTGCCCAGCTAACCATTAGTAAGTGTGAGTTGTTAGACTTTTCTGCCTGGATCAATATAGATATAGAAAGTAGCATATGCTGCAAAAGCTCGTGAGTCTTTGCAGCAGTGCTCTGCTGCAAAACACTTGTAACCATTGGTTGCTGGGCAATGGACAACACAGCAAACCCAGCTCCCTTCACTTCACCATTTATTTATCTGGATTAATGATGTAGATCATCATAAACAAACAAGATATTTGTTATATAAATAGGTTGGCTAATGCATTTCAGGAAATTTTAAGATTTTCCTTAGTGTTCATGTGTACTTTCAGTGCTTTTTAACCTTGAAAGAGATATATACCATTTGGAAACCAAAATTAAAGTTAGATTGAAAGGGTACAGTATGATATCCTTACCTCATGATAAATTACACCATGAATCTTAGGAAGGCACATTGAGCTTTCTATTTGAATTGTTTTATAATAGAAAGAAATTATAGAATAAATTTATTTATATTAATGCACAGAATAGTCTTATTAGCTAGAGGAGAAAGTTGCATGGTATTCCTGGCTCTCATTCTCTTCCAAATTTCGAAGAAAAATCCAAAAGAAATGTTTTAAACTAGTAAAACAGAATGTTGTAATTGCAGCTCATTTTAGAATGTGCTTGTTCATTTATGAAGGCTAAGAAAGTTATACATACAGTATATTTCAAAATGTTTTATGAGATAGGATGTCTACTGTAAGTTATAATGGCTGTTCTAAACCATAATAACAATCAGTACTAAAGCTCTGTGGTCTGAACAGATTGTTTCTGCAATTAGTATCTATGTACTAACTTAGCAATAAAAATATATATGGGCCCATTTCCTCAGGCTCTACCTCAGGGGGATGATACAAAAATAAAATGAAATAATAGGTAAATAATCATTTGGGGAATGAAAATATAAAGTCTCTAGTGGCATAATGTGTAATAAAAATAATAACAGATACCAATACTGACATACTGGAAATCAAACTTTAGATTTCAAAAAAATGTTTTTATTGTTATACTCTTCTACCCCACTTTTGTTTGGTTATCGTGGTAATCTGTTTAGTGGGAAAGCTTTGGGGCTTTCTATATGCATAACTGCTTCAGCTGTTTAATGAATTAACCCATTTACTACTACACTCCAGAAACTGCCATCCTTATACACCCAGCCATTTTCATCAGACAACCAGTTTGCCTATTAATTATAAAACTGGTTATGAGTATGAGTGTCACAGCTTGAATAAGAGCTTTTTCCAAAAATGCTTGTTCTCTTCTAGCTTGTCTATATATAACTGAGACTCAAAAAGGTGGTGACTTACCACAGTCACAGTACAGGTTAATGACAGAAAGAGCATGTATCTTCAGCTTCTTTGACTACAGCACCATTTGTTTGGCTGAGGCATACCCTTCTTCAGATAGTTTAGTGGCTATTAATCAGTGAGATTGTCTTGTTAAGGAAGCCAGCTTAAGAAAAGTCCAGTAGTGACATCAGCAAGATTGTAGAATAGGAATCCTCAGACATTATTTCCTTGTGTGGAAATACCAATTCGACAACCATACATGGACCAGGTCCCTTTGTGAGAAATCCAGAAACCAGTTAAGAGACACCCACACACCAGGCAAGTGCAAAGTTAGCCACTCTAAGCCAACAGGAAAATTCATTGCACTGTCTCTCACCATTTTCCTTGCATTCTCCCAGTCAATTAGAAAGTGTTTTAGTCCATTTGTGCTACTATAAAAAAATACCACAGACTGGGTAATTTTAAATTAATTAAAACAATGGACATTTATTTCTCACAATCCTGGTGGCTGGGAACTTGGATCAAGGCACCAATGGTTCAGTATCTGGTGAAGGCCTGTCTGGGCATCCTCACATGGTGCAAGGAACAGAAAAGCAAGAACATACTCCCTTCAACCTCAGATTCCATTTCTAAAGGCGAACCCTCATGACTCTATCATCTCCCAGAGGCCACACCTTTTAATATTGTTGTATTGGGAATTACATTTTAACATGAATTTTGGAGGGAATATCATTCAAAAGGAAACACTCAGTTCTAAGCTTCTCCATGGACAAAGAAGACTGTACCATAAATATCCAACATTCTGATTTCTGAGGGGAGCCTCCCAAGGGACTGGCTGCTGTGTCATCTCTCTCAGAGCACTGACATGACCTGGCATACTCTAGATGTGTGACGGCACTGAGAACAACAGCTTGGCAGTGTGCTACTGCTCCAGAAACTGCAATATAGCAGACACAGGAAAATGCAACTTGGTTAGCTCTACCTCAAGGAGAAAGAGAAGAATGGAGCATGTGTTCAACATTCTAGCATCTTAGGGGGCTGCCCAAGGGGCTGACTTCCTTGTAGCCTGACATGGGACCCTGGCAGGAGCCAGCATATTCTAGGTGCCTGGGGGTCACTGAGAACAAAAAACAGCTGGGTGATGTCCTGCTGCTTTAGAGGACCTTCAGTACATCAAAGGAATAAGAGGGAGCAAGAGATTACAAGCTCCTGGAAAAAAAAAAGAAACCAGCAAATCCAAGAATCTAAACACACAAGTTTAGAGAAGTGTCACATCCAGAGAAAAAGCTTGAAAGACTCCCAGAACCTCTAGCCAGGCTGATTGGTGAAAATCTTTCTCTGTACGAAGCCAGTCTGAAAAAACTGAGCGAGGTAATTACTTTGTCAAATGTATGGATACAAACACAAAGTTGTAAGGAACATGAAGAAAGAGGGAAATAGCCCAATCAAAGCCAGAAAATAGATTTCCAGAAACAAATCATAAAAAAAAAACAGGTATGTGAATTACCTGACAAAGAATTTGAGGTAACCATCATAAATGTGTTAATCAAACTCTAAGAAACTATCTATGAACAAAATGAGTATTTCAACAAATAGAAAATATAAAAGAACCAAACAAATTTTGGAGCAGAAGAGTACAATAACTGAACTGAAAAATTCCTTAGAGGGTTCTACAGCAGACTTGATCAGGCTGAAGAAAGAATCAACAAACTTGAAGACAGGTCATTTGAAATTATCCAGTCAGAGAAGCAAAAAGAAAAAAAAAGTGAAGAAAGCCTGGGAGAATTAAGGGACACCGTTAAGCAGGTGTGTGTGTGTGTGCATAGTCTGTGAAGAACTCTCTCTTTGTATGTGTGTGTGTGTGTGTGTATGTGTGTGTAAAGTATAAAGCTTGCTGGTAAAGGTAAATATATAGACAAATACAGAATACTGTAACACTGTAATAGTGGTATATAAATCATTTTTTAATTCTAGTATAGAAGTTAAATGATAAAAGCATATCTATAACTATAAAAATATACAGGCAGAAAGCTATTTAAAGAAATAATGGCAAAAACTCCCCAAATCTGGGGCTAAAAATGTATATCCAAATTCAAGAAGCCCAATGTATCTCAAATAAGATGAATACAAAGAAGTCAACACCAAGACACATTATAATCAAACTGTCAGAAATAAGAGACATAGATAATTTTGAAACAGCAAAGGAAAAGTGAATCCTTGCAAACAAGGGAAACTCCGTAAGACTATCAGCAGATTTAATAGCAGAAACTTTGGAGGCAATAAGAGAATGGGATAATATATTCAAAGTGCTGAATGAAAAAAAAATGCCAACAAAGAATAGTATCTCTGCCAAAACTATTCTTCAAAAATGGAGAGATAAAGACTCTCCCAGGTATTCAAAAGCTGTGGGAGTTCATCACCACTAGATCTGACATCCAAGAAAGGCTAAAGGGAATCCTTTAAGTTGAAATGAAAAGATACTAAACAGTAACACAAAAGCAGAGGAAAGTATAAAGCTTGCTGGTAAAGGTAAATATATAGACAAATACAGAATACTGTGACACTGTAATAATGGTATATAAATCACTTTTAATTCTAGTATAGAAGTTAAATGATAAAAGCATAATAAATGTCTATATAAAAATAAATGGATACACAATATAACAAGATATACTTTGTGACGTCAATAATATTAAGTGGGTGGGGGGACTAATAGAATAGTTTTTGTATGCACTCGAAGTTAAGTTGTTATCAGCTTAAAATATATTGTAATAACTGTAAAATGGTTTGTGTTAGCTCCATGGTAGCCACAGAGAAGATACCTTTAAAAGATACAAAAGAAAATGATAAAGGAATCAAAGCATGTCACTAAAAAGAAATAAAATAAACGAAACAAAACGCGAAGGAAAACTGCAAGAGAGGATAAGACAAAAAAAACACAAAATGGCAATAGTAACAACCAGATGAGAGTAGGAGTAGCCATACTCACATCAGACAAACTACACTTTTTGTCAAAAACTGACACAAGAGACAAAGAAGGACTTTATGTAATGATAAGACGGATAATTTGCCAGGGAGATATAACAATTGTAAATTGTTATATAAATGTACCCAACATCAGAATGCCCAAATAGATGAAGCAAATAGTGACAGAACTGAAGGGAGAAATATGCAGCAAAACAATAATAGTAGGAGATTTCATATTCCACTTTAAATAATAGAACATTTAGACAGAAACTTGGTAAGGAAACAGAGGACTTGAACAACACTGCAGACTAAATGTATCTAACCGACATACAAAACAGCATACCCAACCACTGCAGAATATACATTCTTCTCATGCACACATAGGACATTCTTCAGAATAGATTACATGTTAGGTCACAAAATAAGTTTTACCAAATTTAAGAAGATTGAAATTATACCTAGTAACTTTTCTGATGTCAGTGGAATAAAACTGTAATAGTAGAACGAAAACTGGAAAATTCACAACTATGTGAATATTAAACAACGCACTCTTAACCTGTGGGTCAAAGAAGAAATCAAAAGGAAAATTAGGAAATATCTTGACAAATGAAAACAAAAGCAAAACATACCAAAACATAGGGAATAGAGCAAAAGCAGTACTAGGAGGCAAGTTTATAGCAACAAACACCTACATTAAAAAAGAAAGATCTCAAACAACCTAACTCTACACTTCAACAAACTAGAAAAAGAATAAACTAAGCCCAAAGTTAGTAGAAAGAAGGGGGAAAAAAAGATTAGAGCAGAATGGAGAATAAGAAAACTATTGAAAAAAATCAACCAAAGAGTTGGTTTTTGGAAAACATCAACAAAATTAACAAATCTTTAGCAAGACTAGGAGAAAAAGAGAAGACTCAAGAAGAGGCTGGGTGCGGTGGCTCATTTCTGTAATCCCAGTACTTTGGGAGGCCCAGGCGGGTGGATCCCTTGAGTTCGCAGTTTGAGACCAGCCTGGCCAACATGGTGAAACCTCACCTCTACTAAAAACATAAAAATTTAGCCAGGTGTGGTGGCGTACACCTGTAATCCCAGCTACTCGAGGTTGAGGAGAGAAAATCGCTAAAACCTGGGAGGCAGAGGTTGCAATGAGCTGAGATTACACACTCCTGCCTGGGTGACAGAGCAAGACTTTGTCTCAAAAAATAATAAAGAAAGGAAAGAGGAGACATTACAGCTGACAGTACAGAAGTAAAAAGGATTAAGAGAGACTACTGTGAACAATTGTAAGTCAACAAATTGGATTATGTGGAAAAAGATGGATAAATTCCTAGAATCTTATAGCCTACCAAGACTATGAATGGTGAATAATGAAGAATTTTAAAATCTAAACAGCAGTGTAACTAATAAGGATATTGAAGCAGTAATCAAAGACTTTCCAACAAAGAACATATTTACCTATTTACCTGAATATTTACTCATAGAGTCCCCATTTACACTTAAGCATTATTCCCACTACTCCAATTCTGAAAATGAAAATTGAGAAATTTTTTCTCTAAATTCATAGACGTGCTTTGCTCTGAAGCTTTAAATCAGTAAACACAGTTGCCAAGAGAAGCTTTAAGAAAGCCAGTTTTATACTCAGAGGTTATACAGTTGAAAAAACTACATAGCAATCATTGTAAAATTTGTACTGAATTATCTAGTTTGGTTGGCAGGCCTAGAGTTCATCAGATAATTTCCAGAGTTGTAATTCATTTTCATTTATGAGACCTTAGTCTCTTACAGGGAAAAAGGCTTTTTTTTTTTTTTTCCTCCTCTCAAGTTTTTCCAGTAATGCTTCCATGTACCATCAAACTGTTGGCACATTTTAGTCCCAGAGGATAGATTTTGTTTGGCATCCTAAGGAATTTTGATACATTTAAGAAGGTGAGAAGTACACATTGGCATCATTTAAACAACATAAGTCTACACCCAATTGGCTTTTACATGCCAAAGATGTAAAATGTGCCAACTGTTTAATAGTACACAATAACTGTTCAACTACGTAAGTTGATCTCAGCAAAACAATTTGGTATGCGTTTTATTCTGAATCATTTAGATACAATTAAGTTTATGGTGCCTTAATAATAGAGGCAGGTTGTTCCTAACTTTTGCATAAGCAGATGTTAATATTATTGAAATGTTAGTCATAGTTGAGTTGAATAGAATATAAAAATATTGCTTTAAGATGCCTTTTCAGCAACTTCAGTAGTTTCTATACTGCCAACAAATGTGAAATAGGAGAACAGAGTTTGAGGTTGATGATCTTTATTTCTTTTAATCAAACAAATTTGGACTTTCCGTGAGTTAAGGAAGCGTATGATAGATTTTCTTTTATTGTCAGGTTTTTTTGTTTTTTTTTTTTTTTTTTTTTTTTTTTTTTTTTTTTTTTGAGACGGAGTTTTGCTCTTGTTACCCAGGCTGGAGTGCAATGGCGTGGTCTCAGCTCACCGCAACCTCCGCCTCCTGGGTTCAGGCAATTCTCCTGCCTCAGCCTCCTGAGCAGCTGGGATTACAGGCACGCGCCACCATGCCCAGCGAATTTTTTGTATTTTTATTAGAGACAGGGATTCACCATGTTGACCAGGATGGTCTCGATCTCTTGACCTCGTGATCCACCCGCCTCGGCCTCCCAAAGTGCTGGGATTACAGGTGTGAGCCACTGCGCCTGGCCTATGGTCAGGTTTTTAAATATATATGCTATTCATTTTATCCAGACCAACACTCTGTGTGTGTGTGTGTGTGTGTGTGTGTGTGTGTGTGTGTGTCTGACTGTGCAAGCCCTAATTGGAAAAGTGAGCAGAGAGAGAGAAAGATAAAAATGGTATAACCTTCTCTTTTTAAGGAGCTTACAATCAAATAGGTTAAGACATGGAAAGAGAGAGAATACGAGTGCCAAGTCTAATGTAAAACAGACAGTCCTGGTATTTTAACTTTTGGTTTTATATACACACACACACACACACACACACACACACATCATTAGAGAGTAAGAGAACTAGGGGCAAGTGGAGGCTATGTTAGGAAGGGTGATGTGAGGGCTCCATATAATTGGCTTAAGAGAACTTAAAGAATGATCCCCATCTTAGAGGAAGCAGAGGAATAGAAGTAGACTATAGACCCACAAAGTGTGGTGAGGGGAAGGTGGAGGGGAAGAGGCTTAAGCTATATAAAGAAGGTAAATTTCTCTCTGTTACCAAATTGAGAGAAAGGACTAGATAGAATTTTATAAAATGTGTAGAATACATTTGAGATATAGTATGTTAGTTTCATGCCCTATGTAAAATTCACTTCAGATCATCTGGGGTCACCCAAAAGAGATAGGCAGTCATCTTCCAGACAGCCAAAACTGAGATAAATTGAAAAGGCAACATGGCTGCCATTCTGGGGAAACATGGCATCACTAGTAATCACCATGATCAGAGAAAAGCAGGAGAGGTTTTAAATATGATGCCAAATAAAATGTCACAAGGACAAGCCTCTCAATTTTGGCTGCTTCTCTTATAGCATGCTCTGGAGTGTGTGGCAACAGAGATTCACTTGTTTAACAAATGATTAATCATTTTTGCAAGCAACATAGGAGCCAGGTAGTAGAAAGTAAAATTGGAAGATAAGTTAATGTCGAGTCATGAAAGCCTTTTTAGTGTTTAGTGCCAAACAACTTTTCTAGAAGACAAAGCATATTAAAGCTTAAAAACTATTACTTAAAATTATGTTTGGACTATATCCAAAAAAGAGCTCTTATAAGAATATGCAAAACAGAATATTTTACAATTGTAGATTACAGTTCCTTTTAGAGATAAGCAGCTGAAGATAATTTTAGAACATCCTCCAATTGTTTCCTTTTCTTAGTTATGTTCCCTCACAGTAGTGGTTAACATTATTAAGTCTTCCTTTTATACATCTAAATAGGTTTCTCTAACAGCACAGTAAACCAAGATTTTTTTTTTTTTTAAGATGGAATCTCACTGTGTCACCCAGGTTAGAGTACAGTGGCACGATCTCAGCTCACCACAACCTCCACCTTCCAGGTTCAAGCTATTCTTCTGCCTCAGCCTTCCGAGTAGCTGGGACTACAAGCACACACTACCACGCCTGGCTAATTTTTATTATTTTTAGTAGAGACAGGAGTTCAAGACCATGTTTGCCAGACTGGTCTTGAAATCCTGACCTCAGGTGATCTGCCTGCCTTGGCCTCCCAACGTGCTGGGATTACAGGCGTGAGCCACGACACCTGGCTGTAAACCAAGATCTTATAGTATAGATTTTTTAATGAACACTAAACTATGACTATTATTGGTGTCTTTTTTCCCTTATACTGTATATCCAACTGTCTCTTCTACCTTCAGTGAGCTTATGTTATAAGAGGTCAGAAAAGGCTGGTAGATATGAAACAAAATTGTGCAGAGGCCAGGGGCAATGGCTCACACCTGTAACCACAGCACTTTGGGAGGCCAAAGTGGAAGAATCACTTGAGCCCAGGAGTTCAAAATCAGCCTGGTGGACATAGCAAGACCCCATCTGTATCAAATAAAGTAAAATTGTGCAGAATGGTCTGTGATTATAGCTCAGCAAGTTAAGGTATTTAGATCTAGAATGAGGACAGTGCTAGGACTTGGCTAAACTTTGAAGTATGATATAATTAAGTTCATTAGTATAAGGCTACTGAAAGAGGAAGATCTTCCTGATAGAGAAAAGCATAAGTAAAAGCAAGGAGGTATGAATACCAGTTGGATACTTAGAAACAGTATAGAAACTGGCCTGAGAGAAGAAAGTTTGTACTGGGAAAAATAACTGAGATGGGGATGACTTACGGAATGCCTTGAAAGCCATAGAGGATATAGAGAAACACTGTAGGTTCTGGGTGATATGCTAAAAATAATAATAATAATAATAAAAATAAACAGCATTTAACAAACATTACTGTGGAAGAAATGTACAGGACATATTAATGGAGGCAGAGAAGAGTCAGGGATACAGTTGTCTTCAGTGTGAGTTTATAAAAGCATCAGAAAACCCTAGTCAAAGTGGGGAAGGAAAGAGACATGTAAAAGTCCCTTCCAACGGGTAACAAAATTTGGACACAGATTAGTTATAGAGAATAAAGAAAAACTGATTAAAGATGCAACAGTTATATATAGCCCCGTAAAGTTGACACTTCCTTTTTTTTTTTGAGACAGAATCTCTCTTGTTCCCCAGGCTGGAGTGCAGTGGCACAATCTCAGCTCACCGCACCCTCCACCTCCCAAGTTCAAGCAGTTCTGCCTCAGCCTCCCGAGTAGCTGGGATTACAGGCATGTGCCACTACACCCAGCTAATTTTGTATTTTTAGTAGAGACAGGGTTTCTCCATGTTGGTCACACTGGCCTCAAACTTCTCACCTCAGGGGATCCACCCGCCTCAGTCTCTCAAAGTGTGGGATTACAGGCATGAGCCCCCACGCCCGGCCTAGCCATGTTGACTTGTCTAAGTGATATTTCCTCCAGCAACTTGGGCCCTAAATCTTTTACACATATTCACACAACTGTTACAACAAATTACTTCTGTCAGTGATTTCTAATTCTAACCAATGATCTTTAAAACATCAATTATAATTTCACTTCTATGTATACTATATCATTGGAATGTTAAGGCTTTTTCTTGTATTTATACTAGGTCTCTGTGGAGTGTAGGTAAAAAGAAAGGAATTGTAAGAGAAAAGGAGCAGGGAGAAATACTCAAAAAAATAAATACGTAAATATAGCTACATAATAATTCCTGTAGCTAGAAAATAACACTAAAAAGATGCATTTCTTGAACATGCTCAAAGCCACTTAAGCAACTTTATTCCCTGTCAGCATCTCTGAACCTTTATGACTTTTATAATGTTGATGGAAATATTTCCTGGAAGCATATGGTTTGCTTGGTAGTTATTCTTCCAACTTTGTTACTGGCAGAATATCACCCCAAGGAAGGGAGTACAGATTGGTGATGGAAATCAGCCTCAGTGCACGTGGTATAGCTCTCATGGGTTGTGGTGAGGCTTTTTCTAGACTCTGGAGAAACATCTTGAGGTTTTTTAGAACACTGAAGCCTTCAGGAAAAGTAACTACTTTCTTTTTAGTACATGGTTAACTCATTCTCAGTAAAAACCATCTTTCTTCCCTGTCACAGTGGTCTTTCCCTCAGGCTACCTGGGATGCAGTCATAGGTTTTCAGAGTCCTTGATTGTCTTGCCTGAAGGTACAGCCTGACCTAGTTGGATGTGACATGTTGTCCTTGTGCTGTTGCTCAGTTCACTTCCACAGAGGTTTTCTTCCACGAAAAGTGTTGTGTTTTTAATTGTTTTTGTTTTTATTTTACATATTCTGCTGTCCACCCAATTCCACAAAGCCCTGAAAGAGTAAGAAATGTATAATTTCTGATTTCTCCTTCCAGCCAGAATATCTTCCTGATAGCATGTTTCTTACATGCCTTCTATGGTGAAATTCAGGCTTTTGTCATTATTCCCCATGATCTCCCTAACTCTTCACCTCCATTTCCAGGTTTAGTTCACTGTATTCTATTCATGATTCACCTTTCCCTTCTCCAGCCTTTAGGCAGACATGCATTTAACTGAAATGTGTAGAAAGAGCATTCCTTTTCTTAACCTCCACAGAAGAGAATTCTTCAGGCTCCAGTGTTTAATACCTCATTTTCAGTATCTTTGCATATAAACTATAAAATGTTGAAGACAGAAAGAGCCTAGGAAATCACCAAGTCCTAAACTTTTATTTCATGTATGAGAGGATTAAGTCTTAGAGAAATACATACAATATACATCCTAAACCCTCCCTCAATTCAAATTAACATGTGTATTTAAATAATGACTTTCTAACAAGTCCACTGTAGAAATTTGCCTTAGCACCTATTTGTAAAGCTGGCTGTGGCCGTAGCCAAGAACAGAGCCTAAAGTTCTTTGAAGGGCTTAATTTATTTCCTGCACCAAGACTCTAAATATGTCCAGCACTTTTCCAACTTAAAAACTAATTTCAAACAATATGTACATTCTTTCTTCCAGCCCTCATCAACCATGTGTCTTCTCCCAACTCTACTTTCTGAAAAATCTGAGAGAGGAAGTGGGAATCAAAACTTTAGTGTTGCCATTAATACTATTAGTTGCCATTAATATCATGTAGGGTGAAAAAATTGCTTCATTCTTTCAGAAAGGCTGAACTGGAAGAGGGGAAAAAAACAGCATACTCAGAGTTTGACATTGAATAGATTAGGCGTCCCCAAACTACGGCCCGGTGGCTGCATGAGGCTCCCTGAGGCCATTTATCCGGCCCCCCGCCGCACTTCAGGAAGAGGCACCTCTTTCATTGGTGGTCAGTGAGAGGAGCACAATATGTGGCGGCCCTCCAACGGTCTGAGGGACAGTGAACTGGCTCCCTGTGTAAAAAGTTTGGGGACGCCTGGAATAGATAATCAATATTTTTAGAATGAATGAAATAAGGTGAATCAATGAACCACAGATCCAAGGCTCTGTCACTAGCATACCCTCTCTTCTAAACCCCAACAGCAACGTGGATATCGCCATTTGATGATTCCAAAGGGACTTAAACATGTCTAAAACTTAATTAATCACCTTTTCACTCATCTCCTACTCTAATGTTCCCTGTCTCAATTCCTAAAAATGCCAACCACATAAGCCACTAACCTAGTAGTCATCCTCTCATTGACTCCTCACCTCCAGTCTAACAAGTCCTGTCAGCTCTACTCTTTACAATATGCCAGATCTATCAAAAATCTTCCGCATAAAAGAAGTCCAAAATCTAGATAGCTTTATTACAACTTCATGTAATCCCTCTTGTAAAAGCTATGTAAGAAAACTGAGGAAAAAAAATCTATTCAACTCATTTTATAAAACTAGTATTATTAAAACTAGATAGGGACAATACAGGAAAATAAAACTGCAGATCAGTTTCACTATTGCAGGTAGAAAAAAAATCCTAAATAGACATAGTCAGGTGGAATTTGCCAGTTTATTCATACTGACACTTACACACACTACTGCTATTGCTACTACTAAAGTTTCTGACAAAAACAGGAATGATTCAACATCACAATGTAGAAACGTACTTGATAAAATGTAGCACTCATTCTTAGTAATTCAAAAAAAAAAATTCTAGGGAACAGCATAGAAAAGTTTCTATCCTGCTAAAGGGTCACCATCAGAAACAAAGAGAATATATTTTTCTAAATGATAAAATTTTGGAAATATTTCTACTAAAGTCAAGAGTAAGAATGTCTACTCTCTCCAGGTCTACTTTACATTGTTACTAGAGATACTAACCATTTTAATAATTCCCTAATAAGAAAGAAACAAGTATTATAAGAACTGGAAAGAACAAGATCAAATTCTCCATATCTATAGCCAAGAGAATCTGCAAACAGAATTCAACAAGGCTGCCAGATTCAGGATCTTAGACCTACAACTTGCTATTCTTGTAACTAACCTTGGGCATTGCTTAACTTATCTGTACTACAGTTTACTCATCTGTAAAAGGGTTATCAAGAAGATTAACCAATGTAAAGTATCTAGTACATTGTAAATACCTAAGTATGAGCTATTACCATTGAATTAATACATTGTATTTAGCAGTCTTATTGTACTTGCTATAGTATGCTTACTATACTATACTTACCATAGTCTTATTACACCCGACTAGAAAATATAATACTAATAGCTAATGATTATTTATCAGTTCATGTTGGTCTGCTTACCAAAAAAGATCTGCAGTAGCTTTCCAATTACTCAGTAGAAAAGCCAAAGTCTTTATAGTGACTTACAAGACCTGTGTGATTTTGCCCTCCTCTTTATGTCTTTCCTCATCTCCTCTCTACTTACTTTCCTTCAGATATGCTAGCCCCCTCACTATTCCTGGATTCACCCAGCAAACTCCCTCCTCAGGGCCTTGATACTTCTGGTGCCTCTGCCTAGGACAGTGCACATTAAAATAACAACTCTCATATCATACTCATCAAATTGGCACATTTTATAAGTCTGGCAGTTAAGTGAGTTGGTGAGGAAATTAAGAGAAATAGGAACTTTCATACAATACTGATGAGTATACAAATTGTTACAACTGCTTCTCAGAAAAAGTTGGCAATAACTTGTAATATGGATACTGTGGATGTTTTTGGCCAGGAAATTCCACTTATGGATACACACTCTAGAACAACTTCAGCACATATATAAGAGGAAAAGTAAAAGAATGTTGGGAGGGAGGGATCCAAGATGGCCGACTAGGAGCAGCTCAGGATTGCAGCTCCCAGTGAAAGTGCAGAGGGTGAGTGGAAACCACATTTCCAGATGGATTTTTATTGCCCACAGACCAGGAGATTCCCAGGTGGAGGAGCCCCACAGGTCGCCGGCATAGCTGTTTTGGCTGGCATGGCTGTTTTCCCTGGCGCGGCTGTTTTGGCCAGCGTGGCTGTTTTGCCAGCACCCTGGCACGGCAGTTCTCCATACAAAATACACTGGTCCAGGCGCCATTTTAGCTGGTGATTGGAGCTCCAGGAAGGCGGAGTCACCCATTCATCTGATTAAAAAGGGGACTGAAACAGGGAGCCAGGCCAGGAGATACCTGGGCAGAAAAGTGCCACGAATCTAAGCACCTCTGCTTCAGCCGGTGCAATGGGTTGCCACACGGGAAATCACACAGATCCCGGCACCTTTTCAACAGGTGACAGGAACACCTGGGAGAGAGTCAACCATACAACTAAAAAAACAAACAAACAGGCTCTGAGGTAGAGAGCCAGGTGATCAGGCTCAGCTGGTCCCACCCCCACAAAAAAAACAACAATCGGAAACGCTATGGATTGAGAGTTTCACAGCGAGCACAGCTGAAACCAGGACAGTCCAGCTCTGTGGGGGAGGGGCATCCGCCATTACCGAGGCAGTCCACCACTACGGAGGTAGTTTGCCATTGCTGAGGCAGTTCTAACTACACCCGTATAAACAGGACTACAGGGAAGTTCACATAGCACTTGGGCGGAGCCCACAGCAGCTCAGCAAAGCCTCTGCAGGCGGTGAGTGACTAGGCTGCCTCCTCGCTGGGCAGGGCAGCCCTGAAAAAAGGCAGCAGCACAACAGAAACTCATAAATAAAACCCTAACTCCCTGGGACAGAGCACCTGGGAAAAAAAAGGGGGGTTGGGCTTATGAGTTGTGCTGCAGCAGACTTAAACATACCTACCTAGCAGCTCTGAATGAACAACGGAGCTCACAGCCCAGCACTTGAACTACTATAAAGGACAGACTGTCTCCTCAAGCAGCTCCCTGACCCCTGTATATCCAAAGAGTCACCTCATAAAGGAGAGCTCAGACTGACATCTGGCAGGTGTCCTTCTGGGACAAAGATAGCAGAAGAAGAAACTGGCAGCAACCCTGACTGTTCTGCAGCTGCTACAGGTGATCCCCAGGCAAGCAGGGCCTGGAGTGGACCTCAGCAGTCCTGCAGCAGAGGAGCCAGACTGTTAGAAGGAAAACTAAGAAACAGAAAGAAATAACTTCATCATCAACAAACTGGACATCCACTTAGAGACCCAATCTGAAAGTCAACAACTACAAAGACAACAGGTGGATAAATCCACAAAGATGGGAAGAAACCAGTGCAAAAAGGATGAAAACACCCAAAACCAGAACACCTCTCCTCCTACAAGGGATCACAACTCCTCACCAGCAAGGGAACAAGGCTGGATGGAGAATGAGTGTGATAAATTGACAGAATCAGGCTTCAGAAGGTGGGTAATAAGAAACTTCTGTGAGCTAAAAGAACATGTTCTAACGCAATGCAAAGAAAGTAAGAACCTTGAAAAAAGATTTGATGAAATGCTAACAAGAATAAACAACTTAGAGAGGAATAAAAGTGAATTGATGGAGTTGAAAAAAGCATGAGAACTTCGCAGAGCATACACAAGTTTCAACAGCTGAATTTACCAAGCAGAAGAAAGGATATCAGAGGTCGAAGATCAACTCAATGAAATAAAACGAGAAGGCAAGATTAGAGAAAAAAGGGTAAAAAGGAATGAACAAAGTCTCCAAGAAATATGGGACTGTGTGAAAAGACCTAATCTACGATTGATAGGTGTACCCGAATATGATGGAGAGAATGAATCCAAGCTGAAAAATACTCTTCAGGATATTATCCAGGAAAACTTCCCCAACCTAGCAAGGCAGGCTAATATTCAAGTCCAGAAAATACAGAGAACACCATAAAGATATTCTTCAAGAAGAGCAACCTCAAAGCACATAATCATCAGATTCACCAGGGTTGAAATGAAGGAGAAAATGCTAAGGGCAGCCAGAGAGAAAGGTCGGGTTACCCACAAAGGGAAGCCTATCAGACTCACAGCAGGTCTCTCAGAAGAAACCTTACAAGCCAGAAGAGATTGGGGGCCAATATTCAACATCCTTAAAGAAAAGCACTTTCAACCCAGAATTTCATATCCAACCTAACTATGCTTCATAAGTGAAGGAAAAATAAAATCCTTTGTGAATAAGCAAGTACTCAGAGATTTCATCACCACCAGGCCTGCTTTACAAGAGCTCCTGAAAGAGGCACTAAACATAAAAAGGAACAACCAGGACCAGCCACTCCAAAAACATACCAAATGGTAAAGAGCATCAACACAATTAAGAAACTGCGTCAACTAATGGACAAAACAGCCAGCTAGCATCAAAATGGCAGTATCAAATTCACACCTAACAATATTAACCCTAAATGTAAATGGGCTAAATGCCCCAATCAAAAGACACAGACTGGCAAATTGGATAAAAAGCCAAAACCCATCAGTGTGCTGTATCTAGGAAACCCATCTCACATGCAAGGATACACAAAAGGCTCAAAGTAAAGGGATGGAGGAAGATATACCAAGCAAATGGAGAGCAAAATAAAGCAGGAGTTTCGATTCTAGTCTCTGATAAAATAGACTTTAAACCAACAAAGATCAAAAGAGACAAAGAAGGACATTACATAACGGTAAAAGGATCAATGCAACAAGAAGAGCTAATGATCCTAAATATATGCGCACCCAATACAGGAGCACCCAGATACATAAAGCAAGTTCTTAATGACTTACAAAGAGACTTAGACTCCCACACAATAATAGTGGAAGACTTTAACACCCCATTGTCAATATTAGACAGATCAATGAGACAGAAAATTAACAAGGATATCCAAGACTTGAACTCAGACTTGGACCAAGCAAACCTAATACACATTTACAGAACTCTCCACCCCAACTCCACAGAATATACATTCTTCACAGCACCACATTGCACGTACTCTAAAATTGACCACATAATTGGAAGTAAATCATTCCTCAGCAAATGCAAAAGAACAGAAATCATAACAAACAATCTCTCAGACCACAGTGCAATCAAGTTAGAACTCAGAATTGAGAAACTAACTCAGAACTGCACAGTGTCATGGAAACTGAACAACTGGCTCTTGAATGTTGACTGGATAAACAATGAAATGAAGGCAGAAATAAAGATGTTCTTCGAAACCAATGAGAACGAAGACAGAACACACCAGAATCTCTGGGACACATTTAAAGCAGTCTCTAGAGGAAAATATATAGCAATAAATGCCCACATGAGAAGGAAGGAGAGATCTAAAACCAACACCCTATTGTCAAAATTGAAAGAGCTAGAGGAGCAAGATAAAAAAAAAAACTTGAAACCTAGCAGAAGACAAGAAATAACTAAGATCAGAGCAGAACAGAAGGAGATAAAGACACAAAAACCCTTCAAAACCTCAATAAATCCAGGAGCTGGTTTTTCAAAAAGATCAACAAAATAGACGACTAGCCAGATTAACAAAAAAGAGAGGATAATCAAATAGATGCAATAAAAAATGATAAAGGGGATATCACCACAGATTCCACAGAAATACAAACCATCATCAGAGATTATTACAAACAACTCTATGTACATAAACTAGTAAACCTGGAAGAAATGGATAAATTCCTGGACACATGCATCCTCCCAAGCTTAAACCAGGAAGAAGTTGAAACCCCGAATAGACCAATAACAAGGTCTGAAGTTGAGGCAGCAATTAAGAGCTTGCAACCCAAAAAAAGCCCAGATCCAGATGCGTTCACAGCTGAATTCTACTAGATATAAAAAGAGGAGCTGGTACCATTCCTTCTGAAACTATTCCAAACAATACAAAAAGAAGGAATCCTTCCCAAATCATTTTATGAGACCAGCATCATCCTGATACCAAAACCTGGGAGAGACTCAGCAAGAAAAGAAAACTTCAGGCCAGTATCCATGATGAACATAGATGCAAAAATCTTCAATAAAATATTGGCAAACCGATTGCAACAGCACATCAAAAAGTTTATCGACCATGACCAAGTAGACCTCATCCCAGGGATGCAAAGCTGGTTCAACATATGCAAGTCTATAAATGTAATTCACCACATAAACAGAACCAGTGACAAAAAACACATGATTATCTAATTGATGCAGAGAAGGCCTTTGACAAAATTCAACAGCCCTTTATGCTAAAAACCCTCAATAAACTAGGTATTGACGGACCGTATCTCAAAATAATAAAAGCTATTTACGACAAACCAACAGCCAATATCATACTGAATGGGCAAAAGCTGAAAGCATTCCCTTTGAAATCTGGCACTAGACAAGGATGCCGTCTCTCACCACTCCTATTCAATATAGTACTGGAAGTTCTAGCCAGAGCAATCAGACAAGAAAAAGAAATAAAGGGTATTCAAATAGGAAAGGAGGAAGCCAAATTGTCTCTATTTGCAGATGACATGATTGTATATCTAGAAGACCCCATCATCTAAGCCCCAAATCTCCTGAAACTGATAAGCAACTTCAGCAAAGTCTCAGGATACAAAATCAATGTGCAAAAATCACAAGCATTCCTATACACCAAGGGCAGACTTAAAGTGAGCCAAATCAAGAACAAACTGCCATTCACAGTTGCTACAAAGAGAATAAAATACCTAGGAATACAACTAACAAGGAACATAAAGGACCCCTTCAAGTAGAACTACAAACCACTGCTCAACAAAATAAGAGAGGACACAGATAGATGGAGAAACATTCCATGTTCATTGTTAAGAAGAATCAATATCGTGAAAATAGCCATACTGCCCAAAGTAATTTACAGATTCAACACTATCCCCATCAAGCTACCAATGACCTTCTTCACAGAACTGGAAAAAACCACCTTAAACTTCATGTCAAACCAAAAGAGAGCCAGCAGAACCAAGTCAATTCTAAGCAAAAAGAGCAAAGCAGGCGGCGTCACACTACCAGACTTCAAACTATACTACAAGCCTACAGTAATCAAAACAGCATAGTACTGGTACCAAAACAGAGATACAGACCAATGGAACAGAACAGAGACCTTGGAGGCAGCACCACACATCTACAACCATCCAATCTTTGACAAACCTGACAAAAACCAGCAATGGGGAAAGGATTCCCTGTTTAACAAATGGTGTTGGGAAAACTGGCTAGCCATGTGCAGAAAGCAGAAACTGGACCCCTTCCTGACACCTTACACTAAAATTAACTCCAGATAGATTAAAGACTTAAACATAAGGCATAATACCATAAAAACCCTAGAAGAAAATCTAGGCAAAAGCATTCACGACATAGGCGTAGGCAAGAAGTTTTTCATGACCAAAACACCAAAGGCATTGGCAACAAAAACCAAAATAGATAAATGGGACCTAATCAAACTCCACAGCTTCTGCACAGCAAAAGAAACAGTCATTAGAGTGAATCGGCAACCAACGGAATGGGAAAAAATGTTTGCAGTCTACCCATCTGACAAAGGGCTGATATCCAGAATCTACAAAGAACTAAAACAGATTTACAAGAAAATAACAAACAAGCCCATTCGAAAGTGGGCGAAGGATATGAACAGACACTTTACAAAAGAAGACATACATGAGGCCAACAAACATGAAAAAATGCTCATCATCACTGGTCATTAAAGAAAAATGCAAATCAAAACTACATTGAGATACCACCTCACGCCAGTTAGAATGGCAATCATTAAAAAATCTGGAGACAGATGCTGGAGAGATGTGGAGAAATAGAAACACTGTTACGTTGGTGGGAGTGTAAATTAGTTCAACCATTATGGAAGACAGTGTGGCGATTCCTCAAGGACCTAGAAATAGAAATTCTATTTGACCCAGCAATCCCATTACTGGGTATGTATCTATAGGATTATAAATCGTTCTACTATACGGACACATGCACACGAATGTTCATTGCAGCACTGTTTACAATAGCAAAGACCTGGAACCAACCCAATTGCCCATCGATGATAGACTGCACAGGGAAAATGTGGCACATATACACCATGGAATATTATGCAGCCATCAAAAACAATGAGTTTGTGTCCTTTGTAGGGACATGGATGGACCTGGAAACCATCATTCTCAGCATACTGACACAAGAACAGAAAATCAAACACCACATGTTCTCACTCATAGGCAGGTGTTGAACAGTGAGAACACATGGGCACAGAGAGGGGAGCATCACACACCGAGTCTGTCCAGGGGGAAATAGGGGAGGGACAGTGGGGGGTGGGGAGTTGGGGAGAGATAGCATGGAGAGAAATGCCAGATATAGGTGATGGGGAGGAAGGCAGCAAATCATACTACCATGTGTGTACAATCTTGCATTGAACATAAAACAACAATCTTGCATGTTCTTCACATGTACCCCAAAACCTAAAATGCAATAAAAAAAAAGAATGTTGAATATAGCAGTTTTTGTGAGACACAAATATGAAACAAGTTACAAAATAATACATGCACATTCCATTTGTATGAAATTTTAAACACATAAAATAACATTACACATTACATATATATGTATAATAGCAATTCAAAACTGTCCATGAGAAAAATAAATTTATTTCAATTCTTACCTCTGGAGAGGTATGAAGGAGTGGAAAGAAACAGGAATCTTCACTATTCCTTTATTCTGAAGCAAGTGTAACCAAATGTTAGAAGGCAGTGAAGTTTAGTGATAAGTACATGGGTGCTTCAATTAATTTTATTTTCTGAGTTTTCTATATATTTGAAATATTTCTGTATAAATACACACACACCTCAAATCTAGCCACTTCTGACCACCTCTGCTGCTACAATCATGACCCTAATCCCCATCATATCTTGCTATCATCAGCTTCTCACAAAGGCTGCTACAGTAGCCTCCTAACTTGTCTGCACACATTTTGTTTGCCATATACCATTCAAAGTAATCCTTTATCACAGAATAAATCAGATTATGCTACTTCCCTGCTTAGAACACTTCAGTGGCTTCTCATTAAAATCTATACTGTTTACTGTGGCTTACAAAGCTCCTGTCTACTCTCAGAACTCATTTTCTACCACTTTCCCCAAGCCCACCAAACTGCAACAGCCTTCATCATCTTGCTGTTGCTTGTCAACCATGTTCTTATTTAAGTGATTTGCACTACTGTAACCTCTAGTACAGTAATACTAGTACCACTAGTATTCCTTGCATTGCTCCCTACTTCACACTTTTTAAGTCACTGCTTGAATGACATCAGAAAGGCTTTCCCTGACCAACTTATCTTTAAAATATCCTCTCCTCAGGTCAGGTGCAGTGGCTCACACCTATAATCCCAGCACTTTGGGAGGCTGAGGCGGGTAGATCACCTGAGGTTAGGAGTTCAAGACCAGCCTGACCAACATGATGAAACCCTGTAAAATATAAAAATTAGCCAGGATTGGTGGCAGGCGCCTGTAATCCCAGCTACTCAGGAGGCTGAGGCCAGAGAATCGCTTGAACCCAGGAGGCAGAGGTTGCAGTGAGCCAAGATCATGCCACTGCACTCCAGCCTGGGTGACAGAGCAAGACTCCGTCTCAAAAAAATACATAAATACATGCATACATACATACATACATACATACATCGTTTCCTGGCCTAAAGCAATGACACCACTGTAACAGTGGCATTCCAGTGCCAGATCTTGGTCTCTGAGCTCAGTTTTCCAATATAAGAAATGAGGGCTTCTAGAAGAAGTGCTTAATTACTTGATTCCAGACCCAAAGGATGGAAAATATAAAACATGACTGAATATTGTGTACCAAAAAGTAAGGAAACATTTAAAGAAGGGTGGATGAGGACATGTCAAAAACCAGAGGAGCCAGCCTAAAATTACTCTTAATGACTAAAAATAAAACAATTTGAACAAAAAAAAATTTTGGTTTTTAACCCATAAAGTAAAATAAATGTGAGTTCACACTACTGTAATAAATAAATAAATAAGTAAATATAAAAGGAAAGAGGGTAATAGAGAATTGCTATTAGGCAGATAATACGGTAACAAGTGTTGCAGAAAAGATTCCTCAAAGGATACAAAAATTAATTGGTAGAAATTTGAGCAAGGTACTTACAAAGGATAAGGTAAAATTTTATATGGGAAAAACCTGATAGACACCAACTTAACGAAATAGTCAAGGTAAATAGCACCGGTATATAAGACATATCAGCATCATGAACTCTTGGTAAGATGCACTGAGAAGCAGACATTATTCTTGTAGTAGTCTTGCCACGAATGTATAACTTCTATCATGAAAAAACTTCAGACAAATAATCAGTACTCTTAGAAGCTTCAAAGTCATGCATAAAAGACGAAAAACTGAGGAATTATTGTAGACTAGGGGAGAATATGGAGATATAGCAACTGAATGCAAGTGGGATCCTAGAATTAAAAAAAAAAAAAAAAAACATTAGTGGACCCGGTACCTAAAATAATATCTGTAGCTTAATAAATACTTAACCGAATTGGTATGTTGTCTATCCATTCATTCATCCATCCATCTTTTTGATCCATCCATCATCCTCCCTTTTTCTCACGTTCCACATCCAATTTCTCACTGAATCTTCATTTAACACCTGGTTTCTTACGGAGAGAGACTAAGAGACAAATGGTATCAGCAACACTACAGCAATTTTTTGGTAGATTCACTTCAAATTTTCCCACATATCTAGGATAAAATTTTATTTTGAAAGAGTAAATATTAAAAGGTTTGGGAAATTTATTCAGAAGAATCACAGAAGTGATCACACATGGAAGTAACAAAGCCACTGGCTTTGCCAGTCTGGGGATGGGGACTTATCTTTACTAGCCTGGATTGCTGTACTGGCCTCCTGATTGGTCTCCCTGCTTCCAATGTTGCCCAGCCCTTTATACCCACACAAGAATGATGTCCTTAGAGCCAGAAAAGTATTTCTAGGGGGAAAATCTAATCATGTCACTTTCCATGACTAAAAGCCTTCACCGACTCACCATTGCCTTCAGATTGGAATCCTTATAGATTCTGCCGCTGCCTATTTCTCCATCCTTATCTTTGACTATTTCCTTGCACAGACCATAATCACCATTCATACCAAATGACCCAGACTGTTACCCCTCTTACCCCTCTTTGGCTTTGCATTTGCTGTTTTTCTTCTTCTCGTAGGACTGTAAGTTCCCATCTAACTCTAACTTGCCTTTTAAATTTGACTGGAGCAGTACCTTCTCCTCAAAGCCTTTCCTTGTCTGGTAAAGTCTCTCTCTAAAGTGTACTTTCAGCACCTTGTATAGTAACTCTTGCAGCACCTTCTTAAGGGTAAGGATTACTTGAATCTCCGGCTAGCTTGTTGCCTTGTACATGGTAGTGCTCAATAAATGTTTATTGATAATGAAAAGGAAGAAAGGAAAAAGGAAAGAGGAGAGGGACGTTTTTAAGTTACGTAAATATGAAGCAAAAAAAAAAAAAGTCTTCCCTACTTTTCTCCTTCTCTACTTTGATTTTAGGCTCTTGCATATTTGTGTAATTTATTTTACCTGATTATCTATCTGCTTGTCCTTTGGCATAGATGAAACATAAATATCCATTAACTGAAGGATATTTAGAAAGCTGTCCACTGTGACATGAACAATTGCTGATAACAATGGTATTGAGCCAGATTAAGAGTATGACGTGCATGTTTTATTTTAACCATCAGAGAATCTGATGTAATGTCTAGATTTTTTAACTTCTTTGCCATCTTTAAACTTGACAATTTTTCAAAATTATAGTGAAATATAGAACTGTCACGAAAAAGTGTGTTTTAAAACAATGTGTGCCATCTTAAGGAATGCAAGAAAACCAAAGTATGCCTTCTACTTACTTGATTTGTTTTCTCTGTATTTGTAATTACTAATGAGTTTACTTGGTATTTATTTGCTATAACCAGACTGTGGAAAACCATGCAAGGGGTTAAATAAATTAGCCCCTGGGTTTTGAGTTTTGAGTCTACCTAAGGAAGAACAAATTTCTAAGGGAAAGCAGGGGAATTGTAAAGCTAGTAGAAGGGGAAAGATCCCAGTTACATTTTTACCTCACTGAATTCTTTCCAAATCAGACTACAGATTTTTTTTTTTTTTTTTGTGCATCTACCACGCCAAGCATGATATTTTTAGTAACAGTAGTACAGAGCAGCAGCCTGTCGTTTGGGAGCTGACAAATAAGCATACTGTTCCTCTTACACACAATATGCTCCACATCTTTATCTCCACTCATCCTTACAGAAGCTCTTCAGCTTGCAGTGTTTCTTTAAGGAGATGACAAGGAGCACTGGTTAATAAGCTCTTGGGGTTATTCAGTATCCCTCTTCAGTGCTCATTTTCTGAAGTTGAAAACACTTATGCATGTGTACACATGCACACTAAACTTTGTCAGAGATGAAGTACTTCCAAATGGTACTTGAATGTGATTAAGAGAACCCTGGGTCTGTTAGGACTCATTACGCAATATGCCAGACGTAACTGTTTGTTCAAACTTTGGTTCTAAGGAAAGGAAACATTCTTGGTAAAAAATGGCTCATAGAAATGGAGGTAATTGTTTATTGTATTTCTGTATAAATGTGTGCTCAACACATCATTTTAAAAGAGAAATGTAATAGACTTTATTACAAACTATACATACACTGGAAGAGTGTCTGTCATTTCTTAGGCTTTAAACAAAGAAATAAAAGTCTATTTGACTTATTGCCATGAGTTGCTGGTCTAGAGTTACCTATTTTTTCTCCTTGGTCATTATAATTTTCTAAAACAATTCAGGATATAATAAGCAATTTTATACTTAACATCATTGGTAAATTTTACGTTTATTTTCAAGTCAAACAATGGTTAGTATTGTTATTTTACAATGTGGTTCTACCAGTCTTCCAACACAGCTTAAAGTGACTCAACTCAGTTTTCACCTTCAAATTTCCGAACATATTAACAACCAACCCATGACGGAATCAACATCATAGGTAAATTCCTCAAGGATTTATTATATTTTTCTCAGCCTTTAATTTGTGGGTCACACTCACATTCGTTCTTTATCATTCCAGCGGTTGAATCTGTTTAAGATGTATAGCAATATAGTGAAGAAATTAGAAATTAATTGTTATTGAAATCAAATAGACAGACTTATAGGAATTTAAGATTATAAGTCCAAGGTTTTATAGATGGTAATTGCACTGTGTTTCAACTGGACTAGATGATTATGGCCATGGAATTTGTCAGCCTAGAAAATTCTCTGCTTTTGCATTTTTTGCCCAGCACAAGTTTTGTCAGATAGTGTATGTCACAATATATTGTACAAGACCTCGCCTGACACTAAAACATTTTATATGAAATAAATTCTGTTATTAATGATGTGTTGACAATGAGGGTGGAACTGCAGTGGTACAATCACAGCTCACTGCAACCTCTGCCTCCTAGGTTCAAGCAGTTCTCCCACGTCAACCTCCCAAATAAGCTGGGATAACAAGTGCATGCCACCACACTCAGCTAATTTTTGTACAAAAACTTTTGTACTTTTTGCACAAGGTCTTTTTTTTTTTTTTTTTTTTTTTTTTTGGTACTTTTTATACAAGGTCTCACCATGTTGCCAAGGCTGGTCTCGAACTCCTAAGCTCAAGTGAGCCACCACAACCAGCCAAAACTTTTTAATAAAAAAATTTAAAAAACATTTAATGATCTTAACAAGTTCATGTCATATTATGTAACATATCTAGTTGTTTTCTTATTGCTGGATATACACTTGTGACTTACTTTCGTCCATTATTCTGTTCTGTGAAAATTTAACAAAATTGCTTAATATGTTTTTATTTAAATGACTACACCTACTGAGAATTAATCTATATTCTGGTACCTACAAAACAAATAGCAAAAAGAAGTTTTGCCTGGTGTACCCACATAATACATTAATTCTCCTCCAAAGTAATTAATTTACAAATCAAGAAGTTATTTCCCATACACACTTCCTTGTAGTAGAAAAGCAAAATTAGAGAATATATTGAGTTTTTTCCTGTGTCCTGAGGTGCCTTAAATGCCTATATATAATTTTACAAGAATCCACTTCTTAAAAATAATTGATTTTATCCTGAATGACTAGACCAGATATGTTAACATTAGCAATACCTTACGAGGGTAAGGAAAATGTGTCATTCACGGTTATGCAAACTGCCTTTTCTTTATAAAGGGGGATTTATCCTAAAAGGTATCTGAAGTAGGAATTCACTTTCCTTTTCCCAAGCTCCCTAAAACATAATTTCACTAACAGTATAATATGTATCTTCTTATAAATCTCCACAAAGTACAAAACAGCCTACTGCTTACTTTTTATTATGGCTTATTTTCACACATTAATAGCATTGTTTTTCATGTAATATGCCATACCTCGTTTTTGTTTTTTTGAGACAGTCTTACTCTCTCACCCAGGTTAGAGTGCAGAGGCACAATCTCAGCTCACTGCAACCTCTGCTGCCCAGCTTCAAGCAATTCTCCTGCCCCAGCCTCCCAAGTAGCTGGGATTACAGGCGCCTGCCACCTCGCCTAGCTAATTTTTTTTTATATTTTTAGTAGAGACAGGATTTCACCATGTTGGCCAGGCTGGTCTTGAACTCCTGACCTCATGATCCACCCACCTCAGCCTCCCCAAGTGCTGGGATTACAGATGTGAGCCACCGCACCTGGCCACATACCTTGTTTAAGTGTTTTCTTTTTTTTGTTTTGTTTTGAGATGGGGTCTCGCTCTGTCATCCAGGCTGGAGTGCAGAGGCATGATCTTGGCTCACTGCAACCTCCACCTCCAGGGTTCAAGCGATTGTTGTGCCTCAGCCTCCCAAGTAGCTGGAATTACAGGTATATGCCATGACACCCAGCTAATTTTTGTACTTCTAGTAGAGACAGGGTTTCACATGTTGGCCAGGGTAGTCTTGAACTCCTAACCTCAAGTAATCCACCCGCCTCAGCCTCCCAAAGTGCTGTGATTATAGGCAGTGAGCCACCACACTTGGTCAATCTTTTCTAATTACCAACTTGAATAGTTTGAATTCATCAGCTTTAGTGCTTGTATTAAATTATCCGAAATATTGAGGAGCCTGACTGCCATAAACAATATATACTTTTATGTCCACTTTTGGGATGGACTATATGTCACGTAAACTCCCAACGAATTACATACCAACTTCTCCTCCAATACTAGGGAAAGAGAAGCTCGCCTTAGATACATGGACACTAGAAAAACTGAAGTTTTAACTGAGCAATATCTTATTTGGCCTGCTATTTCCTAATGGCACAACTTTGAAACTTGTCACCACATTAAATGTAACCTGGATAATCTAGGCTCAAAAAGTCCTATTTCTTTTTTTTGTAGATTTCATGATATTTCCAAAAAGATTCTAGTCCTTGAAAGAAATTACTCTAGCTGGATGCGGTGGCTCACACCTGTAATCCCAGCACTTTGGGAGGCCGAGGTGGGCGGATCACCTAAGGTCGAGAGTTTCTCCAACCTGATCAACATGGAGAAATCCATCCCGTCTCTATTAAAAATGCAAAAATTGGCCAGGCATGGTGGTGCATTCCTGTAATCCCAGCTCCTCAGGAGGCTGAGGCAGGAGAATCACTTGAAATTGGGAGGCAGAGGTTGCAGTGAGCCGAGATGGCGCCTTTGCACTCCAGCCTGGGCAACAAGAGTGAGACTCCATCTCAAAAAAAAAAAAAAAAAGAAAAAAAAAATTAAACCCCAGCATAACAAGTTAGATTATATCTTGCCACTCTCATTTTATCTTTCTTGCTTTGGAAAGTTGTTTTCCTTAACTTATGCATCAGTTTATGCTAGATTTTTTAAAATGTGGAATTATAGAAACACTAGAAGATGATATTTATATCTTAAAAGATCTTTTCAATTTATACAAGATTCCTAATAGGTTCCACTTAAGTTCAGTAGCATGTATCACTTCATGTCAATTTAATTTAGATATAACTTTTTAGAAATAAAACTTCCTGTAAACCCCTGTACTTAGATGACTTCCTTAGATATTTCAGATCATTCTAAGGGAAAATTAAATACAAATTATTAAGACTTATTATTTAACTTTATTACATAATGGTTATAATAGCAGAGACCAGTCCTCTTTTTACCAGAATGTTGTACGTTTCTGAATGATCAGATACAATGCTTTCTCAATCCAAAAATGACGTGTACCAATAATTTCGCTGCTGTTTTCAACAAGCTAAGCTTAGGATGTTCCCAGTAACTGTACATCCCCAAGAGTAAGGAATTATGGGGCTTAAATTTATTTTGAGTATTTTATGAACCTTTAGTTCTCTTGGGAATTAAACTATATGCTATGTTCTATAGTTAAGTTAGGTATCAGCTTTTTTGGATATTTTATCAACTCAATGGCAAGGCTGTACGTCATTACTAACTCCTGTAATCCCACCACTTTGGGAGGCCAAGGTGAGGGGATTGTTTGGGCAACATGGGAAGACCAGACCCTGTCTCTACAAAAAAAATTTTAAATTTGCTTGGCATGGTGGCACACACTTGTGGTCTCAGCTACTCGGGAGGCTGAGGTGGCAGGATCACTTGAGCCCAGGAGGTCGAGGCTGCAGTGAGCCATGATCACACCACTGCTCTCCAGCCTTAGCAACAGAGCAAGACCCTGTCTCAAAAAGAAAAAAAAAAAGGGCTATTCAGATGCCATTTAGAGTAATAAAAAACTATTCATTCATTTTTTAAAAATATACCCAAGATTTAACTTAAATATTTTAAGTTGGAAGAATGGAAATGGAAAGGAGTCAGTATACTTTTTGACCAGAATATAATTTCAACCTGTTACATATGTACCAGTAACTGTGTAAAATCTCTG